>NC_053489.1:113160325-114651575 GCF_905171775.1 Rana temporaria
CAGTATAAATGTGAATGGTGCCAAAAATGTGTCAAAAGTGTCCGATGTGTCCGCCATAACGTCGCAGTCCCAATAAAAATCGCAGATCGCCACCATTACTAGTAAAAAAAAAAAAAAATTCTGTCCCCTATTTTGTAGGCGCTATAACTTTTGCGCTTATTGCGTTTTTTTTTACCAAAAATATGTAGAAGAATACGTATCGGCCTAGACTGAAAAAAATATGTTTTTTTTTTTTTTTAAATTGGGATATTTATTATAGCAACAAGTAAAAAATATTATCAACTTTAACATGCAGTCTCTGAAATGTGGTATACTCACATCAGTGAGTCAATCTATATCTTGTGAACCCCCTTGTAAACTAGTGACCCTGTTGCGCAGACTCAACCAACATCAAAAGCGCCAATGCGCTGACAATGAAAAAAATATATATGTGATACAAGTAATGAAATAATGAATAATAAAAACAGAAAATTGTAATAATAAAAATTGTAATAATAAAAAGTCCAGTGTGATCGTGCACTGATGCAATATTTCCAGAATATGCTTCCAAAAGTGAAGGAATGGTGCCTTGCCGTAAAATTTGTGACTTTTTCACCCTTATTTATAGTGTCACCACCACCTCTTATTCTAATATGCGCTCACCAGATCCGAAAAGGTATACAGCATGTAATCATATGTTGATATGCGTTCCCACTGCTGGTTCAGGACTCTTGCGCTCCGACTCCTCATGAGGTCTTTGAGCTCCCAAAAAGAAAAACCCCATATGGTGCAGTACGTTTTTTAAAAGGCAGTTTATTTATAAAACATAAAGAATTATTCACTCGTGAATGCCCAAGCCGGCACTAGCTTGTCCAGCGTTACTGCTTACTCCTTGGCGTGCGCTCCAAGCCTCAGCCGTTGTGCGTTTCAGCGGGTGGAAGTGCCTGTGCAATGCCGTGGAGGAGGTGTGAGTCATGTGACGTGTTCACGGAAGAGTATTACCCATGAGCCTCTACGCGTTTTGCACGTATGCATGCGTCATCAGGAAGCTATGGGTATGCTCTTCTTGTTGCTATTTATACAACGAATCATAATGTCCTTAATTACTTAATTACTCGCTACCAGAGGTGATCAAATACCACCAAAATAAAGCTCTACTTGTGGGGAAAAAAGGACGTCAATTTTGTTTGGGAGCCACGTCGCACGACCGCGCAATTGTCAGTTAAAGCGACGCAGTGCCGGAAGCTGAAATTTCACCTGGGCAGGAGGGGGGTATATGTGCCCAGTAAGCAAGTGGTTAAAGTAACGCAGTGCCGTATTGCAAAAAATGGCCTGGTCATGAAGGGGGGTAAACCTTCCGGAGTTGAAGTGGTTAAAGGTTTCCACTTTCCCCCATATACTGTAATAAATGGTTGACAATTTCAATATTTAATCTGGTATCTGTCACTCTGCAGAATCTCTGGATCAAATAAAAACCTTTATAGAAAATACACAAATTAGAAAAAAAATATTTGGACAAGGTTCTACATTTAGGCTCCATTCACATCTATGCGACAAAACGCCCGACGTCGGACGCTTCTGCCGCTAGAGGGGAGAATTCCCATTGCTGTCTATGGAGATGGTTCACATCTCATAGACGCCGAACGCCTGTCGCCTGAAAAAAAGTCCCGGACCCTTTTTTTCAGGCGACATTGGTGTTCGCCCATTGACAGCAATGGGAAGAATCTTAAAAAAAAAAAAAAAAAAGATACACACTCGCGGCAAAATACGCCGCGTACGCCGTACGCCGCTGTCGCATAGATGTGAATGCAGCCTAAGAGTGCATTTATTGCATAACAATCCAAGCTCTGTTACTAAGTGGAACTTCTAGGTACGCATCGGCAGTATGGCCTTTGCTCGCCTTTTACTAAAATAACTTAATCTATGAATAGCTACTTCTTCTTTAGCAGCTTCTCTTAATTCTCAACAGCTTCTGAAAATCCCATCTGTAATCTTCTAGCCAACCTGATGACACCTTGGGGTTGATTTACTAAAGGAAGATGCATCTCAGCAAGTGCAATTGCTCCAGAGCTTAGTAAATGAGATAAAGCTTTACTTTGCAAAAAGTACCCAATCACATGCAAGGAAATTAAATAAATAAAAAAAAATAGATGTTTGGCTTTCAGATGATTGGATAATGGAAGACAGCAGAGCTTCTGCTCATCTATTAAGCTCTGGAGTAGGGATGAGCTTTATGTTCGAGTCAAACATGAGTTAGACTCGAACATTGGCTGTTCGCCCGTTCGCCGAACAGCAAACAATTTGGGGTGTTCGCTGCAAATTAGAAAAGCCACAGAACACCCTTTAAAATATATGGGAGAAATCAAAAGTGCTAATTTGAAAGGTTTAAGGCCTCTTTCACACGGGATGATCTGCCCCGTGAACCTCCGCTTGCTCACCGGGGATCGCTCCGTTGATCCCCGCTGAGCCGCCGGATGACAGGGCGGTCCCCGAACACTGTGCAGGGACCGCTCTGTCAGATCTCTGCTTTTTTTTAAATCTGTTACTCTATACAGTACGGTTAAAAAGCAGCATTAAGCATTCACTGACCATTGCCCTATGGCTCCAAAAGGTTGATGACATTAATCAGATGGAGGACCTAATCCTCACAAGCCAAGATAGGAGTGAATCCTACTCCAAAACGTGGCGATTATGGAACATTTTCAAGTATTCAACAGAAGGTCAGGCCCTCAGAGGAGAAGACCCGACAACCTGACGATTCACTGCTCGGACGTAGAAATTCCCTCAGACTAGTTAATATGATAAACAACAGTAAAAGACCGCGTTCCTGAATACCCCCCCCACCTCCGAGACCTCTCCCTATACCACCACCTTTCTCTTTTCTCTACCTATCTCTACGTGCCTCAGGGCACCGCTTTTTCTCCATCTTTTCTATGCTCTGATACTGTTCTATGTCTTGAAATCAAAAAATAAACAGAGAGCCGGGCCCCTTGGACCATGTTATCCTGACTCAACTGACACAGTAACACAGGATAACCGGATTGATGTATTTCCAATTATCCTCATCGGGGTATTGACACTTGGGGTGGTCCACACCAATACTCCGTCCAGGGTGCTCTGTACCCCAGTGTACATTTACCTGGAAAGAGTATTTTTCATCATTGCTAACGATATTCTGTATGCTGTACACATGTGCCTTTATTTGTAAAATGTTATGCTGTTTTGCTTTGTGACTGTGGTTTGTGTGGATTGGTTTCCTGATATAAATAAAAAAAAAAAAAAGTACCATTAAATATAGAGCAGACAGAATTCTTCCTCCTACAGCACATTCTGCAATCGGTTTTGTCTACTAAAACAATTGCATGGCACAAGGGGCACAGCCTGTACAAAAGGGCATCATGATTTAAGTGTACCAGGGAAGCAAGATGTCTAAATACAGCCGATGGCAAGCAAAAGAGGTAAAAATATTCCTGTTTATTTATACAGTAGTTATTTTTTTTTTAACAGCATCATAATTTTGCTTTTCTATAGTGAAACTTTTATTTATCGCTTTTCTAAAAGGAGGAGCAAAAGGTTATTTTAGGTAACTATTTCCCTACGTAGAGCATTTTTAACATATTGTGCTCTATCACCCTCATTATATGTTTGTTTGGTATTGCTTTTTACAGAATCGCTGTCCAGTAAGTCTGTTTGAAAGTTTTGGGCTGAACTTTGCTAAACAATGAAAACCTAGCAATGATCAATTCAATGAGACAGGTAGGAGTAGAAGCCCTGGAGTGTTCTGATGTAGCAGCTGCTGACCTTGGCGAGATCTGGACTGCTGTTTTTTTTTTTTCCTTAAACAGCTGAATGTAACCTCAACTGCCTGTTAATTATGATTGAGCAGAATCCCTGGAATTAGAAACGCAGACAATATACGGCTTATGTTTTACTGTATATTTTTTCCCCTTTGTTTTCAGAATAGCTTCACTGGTAACTTGCATAAAAAAAACAAAAAAAACTGCACACTATGAAAATGTGACAGCATACTAGTTAAATATTAATGCTGTTTTCAAGCAGCAAATCACGCATTGTGCTTAAATTGTGCTGCGCATATTGAGAGGTTCACACCAGTTTCAATTAAAGCCAGTGCAAGAGGAGGCTTTCCATCACTGGGGACCAGATGTGCTGTTCAGCATACTGCAAAAAATCTGGGTCACAAATGTTTTTTTTTTCATCACATGTCTGCTGGGTCTGCTTTTCAGAGAACTTGTTTTATTTTATTTACTTAGATATATATTTTGTACTTACCTACATCGCTTGCTGTGCCTGGTAAACCCATTAGTATTATCATTATAGGAAAAATCAGCCACTATTCTTAGAAACTCTGACAAGCATGATTTGCATCTAAATTGACCAAATAACGTAATTCCAAATGCATTTCAGAAAACCTTCTATGGGGAAAAAAAATATCTATTTACTGCTTAAAGTGATATTAAATCCCAAAAACAAAAATGTATTACCGTATTTTCCGGCGTATAAGACGACTTTCTGGATGCAAAAAAATGCATCCAAAGTCGGGGGTCGTCTTATACGCCGGGTACGGTCTCCGTGCTGCGAGAGCGTCAATGATTTAAAAGACGCTCCTTCTCCTCAGAGTGTTCTGTGATAGGTGGAACACAAATCTTCCCAGCAGCGCCTCTGTTCTGTGTTCCTCCTATCACAGATGCCTTCCCATCCTCGGACGAGATGGGAAGACGTCCGTGATAGGCGGAACACAGAACAGAGGCGCTGCTGGGAAATTTTGTGTTCCGCCTAACACAGGACAGTCTGAGGAGAAGGCGCGTCTTTTAAATCATTGACGCTCGCAGCGCGAAGACTGTCACCGCACCGCCTGAAGTCTATTCAGAAAAAAAGTGAGTGATGGCACTGTTTGCAGTGATTGCACTGGGGGGCAAGTTCAGGCACAGTGGGGGCAAGTTCAGGCACAGTGGGGGCAAGCTCAGGCACAGAGAGGGGCAAGCTCAGGCACAGAGAGGGGGCAAGCTCAGGCACAGAGAGGGGGCAAGCTCAGGCACAGAGAGGGGGCAAGTTCAGGCACAGAGAGGGGTAAGTGATCGCACAGTGAGGGGCAAGTGATGGTACAGTGAGGGGCAAGTGATGGTACAGTGAGGGGCAAGTGATGGCACAGTGAGGGGCAAGTGATGGCACAGTGGGGGCAAGTGATGGCACGGTGGGGGCATATAATGTAATGGCACAGTGAGGAATGTAATGTAATGGCACAGTGAGGAATGTAATGTAATGGCACAGTGAGGGGGCAAGTGATGGCACAGTGGGGGCATGTAATGTAATGGCACAGTGAGATTTGAAACAGCCTGTTTCTGTCAGCGGTTCTGGCTACCCCTCAGCTTCCAGAAAGACTAGTAAGAAGGGGGTAGTCTTATACAGTGAGTATATCCCAAAACCAAAATGTTTCCTGGAAAATGAGGGGGTCGTCTTATACGCCCAGTCGTCTTATACGCCGGAAAATACGGTATATTGTGGCTTACATGTATTAGGATGTGGTGCATTTGTTGTTTTAGTTTTCTGCTTGCTTTCTTTTATTTTCATCTTTACCACTTCCTTTTACAGACTAATGCCCGGTACACACGATCCGATTATCGGACGAATGATCGTCCGTTTTTTTTTGTATGCTAATCGCAAAATCGAATCTGATGAGTTTACTAAAGTCACGAAAATTCTTGTACGGCAGAATAAAAAATCTGAAATGATGTCATGTGTTGTAATGCATTTGTATTGCATTTTCGAATGACAGCTGTACTGATTAAACGAAAATCGTATGATCTGGCATCGTACGAAAAAAAATTCCGTGCATGTCCGATAGAATAAAATCGGATGAACTGTCCGGATCGGCTCTTGAAAGCTCTGTACTAACGATCCGATTATCGTACGATCGTTTCGAAAGCGGAATTTTTCGTACGATTTTCGGGTTTGTGTGTACGGGGCTTAAGCTGCCCAGCAAAAATGGCAGTTAGAGGGTTACTATGGTCAGCTTTTTTTTTCCCTGTTAAACCTTTATCCTAAAATGATTAAAAAAAACTGTTGAAATGGGAATAGTTTTCCCTTTTAAATATTTCTAACATGTGGAGGTGGTGCATATGAAAAAAGACCTCTTATGTCTCGTACACACGACCAGTTTTCACAACGAGAAAGGCATGCGCGCCTTAGACAACAGCGCAGGTGCACTGAGCATGATGTTTTTTTGAATGGGATAATGGGGGTTAATGCTGTATTGCCACGCATGCGCGGGGATCTGCCGGTCCCGCGCAAATGTGCGGGAGTGACATCATCGCCGCTCCGGCCAATCACAGTGCCGGAGCGGCGATACACGGAAGAGCAAGGAGAGGACATGGCGGCGGAGGGGGACCGAGGAGTACTTCGGAGACTTCGATCTCAGGTAAGTGCCACATAATGAGCTAGTATGCTATGCATACTAGCTCATTATGCCTTTCTCTTGCAAGGTCTTTTTTCTAAGGACATTTTATTTTGGGTTTACTTCCTCTTTAAAGCAAACCTGCACTGGGAGCAATATGTGAGCTACCACTGCTGCTGACGTCTTTCTGCAATTTGACTGGCTGTTATACGGATACACTGACTTTAACAGTCACCAACTTAAGACCCCTACACACGATCAGAAAATCAGAAGTAATATATGAACGATCTGCCAATTTTCGCATAATTAGTACGGTACTTCTGACAGCCGATTCCGAATTTTCGGACGACAAAAGCTGGATGTGCAGGCTATAAAAAAAATCTGTGAACGCAACATCCGATTTAAGTTTAATTAGTACAGTTTTCATAAAAAAAAAAACCCGTAAGAGCCAGACTACGCATGCTCAGAAACAAAAGAACACATACAAAACAATTTTGCACATTGCATCACTTCTGAAGTTGAATTTGGTTAGATGAGAATGCTCGTATTTCGAATAACCGCTTCACTTTGAATATGAGACTAGCATGCAACAAAAAACTGATGAAAATTTGTCCAATAATCTGGTCGTGTACCAGACTTTTAGAACATACCGTATTTGCCGGTGTATAAGGCGACCGGGCGTATAAGACTACCCCTTAATTTTACAGTTTTTTAAAGATTTTTTGCCTGTACTCACCATATAAGACGACCCCCCTTCCGAGGCTTCCGACGCTTCATATTTCTTCCTTCTGGAGCCATATTCTTCTTCATTCTTGCCGGAGCTGGAGCCAATCACGGCAAGCAATGTATTCTATTAATAAATACAAAGCCTGCTTGGATTGGCAGAGGCTGTAACATCATCAGCCCGCACCTTTCTGACTCTCAAAGCCAATCCAAGCAGGTTATTGTATGTAGCCTGCTCGGATTGGCAGAGGTTGTTACTCCAATCCAAGCAGGCTCTGTATACATTTGAATACATCGCTCACCGGGATTGGCTAAGCTGTACCCTGTTTCTCTCATAACAAGTTTGCTTTCAGAGGAAGGTTCATATTCTTGCATGTCCAAATGTAAATGATTCTCTTTAATGCGAGCAACCTGACTTTAATGATTGTCTAAATTCAGCAAATTATCTCACCTGTCATCTACTTGCAATTTCAGTACTTCCTAAGGATTCATTTATCTCTAGTTCTTCTTCATCATCCCCCACTGCTTTTGTGTTAATTCTGCACACACCACACATAGGGTGCTGGAAGGAATGGAAATAGGAAGCCAAGTTCATGTATCATGTATGAAAGCTACAATCAGGGAACACAGCAAGCTATTCCAGGATATAGTGATTAATGTGTTTCTTGTATATGCTCAGATACAGTTCCCTTGGTCTGACTGTTAAGCAGTAAAATAACCAAACAGAATGGGTATGATTACTTAGAAATGACAGCATTTAAAATAAAAAATATGGTCATTTTATAAGATATAAGCATGCTTCCAATCAAGGTTAGAATGACATTCCTTCATCAGTGCCATTGTTATCTGGAAGACTGGCTGATACCCAAAAGGGTGCCTAGGTAATGCGCCACCAGAGCCAACCCCCCCCCCCCCCCCCATTAAACAGTAGTTTATATACTCTGATGCCGTGTACACACAACCGTTTTTCATGTCATGGGAAAAAAAACAACGTTTTTCTCAATGTGATTCCTCTCAAGCCTGCCTTGCATACACACGATCGTGATAAAAAATGCTCGAGCAAAGCGCGGTGACATACATCACGTATAACGGCACTATAAAGGAGAAGTTCCATTCGAATGGCGCCACCTTTGGGCTAATTATGCAAATTTCACATCTCATAACTTGCTTCTGAGCATGCACGTTCTTTTCCCCGTGGTTAAAGCCTACACACGACCGCTTTTCATGACGAGAAAAACGTCGACGTGAAAAACAACGAGAAAATATAGAGCAGGTTCTAAATTTTTAATGCCCATACTTCTCGTCGAGAAACATGCTCTGGAGCCTACACACAATCGTTTTTAATGACCAATTTAAAAAATTGCATTTTTCTCGTCATGAAAAACGGTCGTGTGTACTTGTGTTCTAACTGAAGGGGGGGTGGGACTGAGTAGGGTAAATGACAGATCGCTGTTCATACATTGTATGAACAGACGATCAGTCATTTCTCCCCCTGACAGGACCGGGAGCTGTGTGTTTACACACACAGCTCCCGGTTCACGCTTTGTAATGAGCGATTGCGGGTGCCTGGCGGTGATCGCGGCACCAGGGGCAAGCAGGGTGCGCGTGCGCCCCTAGTGGCTGAAATGCAAAATCACGTAATATTACTTGATTTTGCGCAGCCGGCGGCTGGTCAGCAAGCAGTTCATTTTCACAGCAAATTGCAATTTATCTGATCACTCTTCATAACATTCTGGAGTATATGCAAATTACCATGATAAACACTGATTCAGTAGACTTTGTGAAAATGAATTTTTGTGTCATTCTCAAAACATTTGGCCATGGCTGTAGAAAACAATTGTTTTCTTTGTGCCATTGCAAAAACATTTATGTTGCATATTTGTACACAAAAAAAATAAAAAAAAAATGCACATGACTCCAGTGTTGTGGTGTGACCAGGGAACATATCAGACAACAATTTTTTTTGTGCCTTAGGTATAGAAAAATGCAGGTCTCTGCACTAGTCTGAAGGAGACCTGAATCTGCTAAACTGCATCACCATTGCAGCCATAGAACATTTTGTTAGAAGGAAATCAGCAATAGCACAGCTTCTATTTCTCTAAGTCCGGTTTTAACTTAAAAATACATATCTACAAGACAAGGATGTGCGGTGAGGTCAGTGGCTGGCTGGCTGGCTAGTATCAGAGCCAGATACACACAGGTTACATACACCGCGATCATTAGAGCGAGAGCAATAATTCTAGTACTAGACCTCCTCTGTAACTCTAAACATGTAGGGGCAGATCCACAAAAGGATTACGCCGGCGTAATTTTAAATTTCCTGCGTTGTATCTTTGTTTTGTATCCACAAAACAAGATACTACGGCGTCTGGGATCAATCCGACAGGCGTACGTCTTAGTACGCCTGTCGGATCTAAGCTGCAATTTTTCGGCGGCCGCTAGGTGGCGTTTCCGTCGAAATCCACGTCAAGTATGCAAATTAGCTAGTTACGGCGATCCATGAACGTACGTCGGCCCGGCGCATTTTTTTACGTCGTTTTCGTTCGGCTTTTTCCGGCGTATAGTTAAAGGTGCTGTTATGAGGCGTACTCAATGTTAAGTATGGCCGTCGTTCCCGCATACAATTTTGAAATGTTTACGTTGTTTGCGTAAGTCGTTCGCGAATAGGGATTTGTGTAGAATGACGTCACCGTAGTAAGCATTGGCTTGTTCCGGTTAAATTTCGAGCATGCACACTGGGATACCCCCCAGGGACGGCGCATGCGCAGTTAAAAAAAAAACGTTGTTTACGTCGGGTCACAACGTATTTACATAAAACATGCCCCCATTACATCCATTTGAATTCCGCGCCCTTACGCCGCAAGAGATACACTACGCCGCCGTAACTTACGGCACGAAGTTGTTGAGGATTCGAAAGAAAGAAAAAAAAGTAAGTTACAGCGGCGTAGTGTATCTTAGATACGCTACGCCTGGCGCAATAATGCGCCGTTGTACGTGGATCTACCCCGTAACCTGTAAAATGTTTTACAGCATCGCCTATGGAGATTTTTAAGTACTGAAGTTTGGCGCCATTCCACAAGTGTGCGCAGTTTTAAAGCGTGACATGTTAGGTATCTATTTACTCAGCGTAGCATCATCTTTCACATGTTTTTTCTTATTTTTTTTTATATACATGGACCAGTTTCTTTCCAAAAAAAAATGTGTTTGAAAAATTGCTGCGCAAATACCATGTAACATAAAAAGTTGCAACGACTACCATTTTTTTCCATAAGGTTTCTGCTAAAATATCTATATATATATATATATAATGTTTGGGGGTTATGAGTAATTTTCTAGTAAAAAAATTATGACTTTTACATGTAGGAGAGAAGTATCAGAATTGGCCTGGGTGGCAAGTGGTTAATTACCATAAGTAAGTAAGTACCGTATTTTCCGCGGCGTATAAGACAACTTTTTGCATCTAAAATCATGCCCCAAAAGTCGGGGGTCGTCTTATATGCCGGGTACCTGTTTGTCTTTTGAATAATGGATGCCCACAGCCTGAGAAACTTTGCAAACAGGAGAAGGTAGGAAGATCGTCGAGGCAGGCATACTGGCACAGTGAGGCAGGCATACTGGCACAGTGAGGCAGGCATACTGGCACAGTGATGCAGGCATAATGGCACAGTGAGGCAGGCATACTGGCACAGTGAGGCAGGCATGCTGGCACAGTGATGCAGGCATACTGGCACAGTGAGGCATGTATAATGGCACAGTGAGGCATGTATAATGGCATAGTGGGGCATGTATAATGGCACAGTGAGGCAGGCATACTGGCACAGTGAGGCAGGCATGCTGGCACAGTGATGCAGGCATACTGGCACAGTGAGGCATGTATAATGGCACAGTGAGGCATGTATAATGGCACAGTGAGGCATGTATAATGGCACAGTGAGGGGTCGTCTTATACAGTGAGTATATCCCAAAACCAGCATTTTAGCTGGAAAATTAGGGGGTCGTCTTATACGCCCAGTCGTCTTTTACGCCGGCAAATACGGTAATATACAAACAATTATTATATATTGTTTTTAAGCTAATTTACTATATTTTCAAAAACTGTACTCACGCGGGTGGCTTAACGAACAAATTACTGAAGTTTGAAGTTATAACTTCCAACCAGTAATTTCACAGTAAATAGATAAATAATAAATTATTATGATATAACATATAGCATAATAATATATGATTTAGCTTGATTATAACAGTACCTTTTCAACAGCCACAGATTCTCATTTTCCTTCTTAACTGTGTGAGAGAAACATGGGATTGTGGGTAAATCTTATACCCATAAACCCATGTTTTTTCCTTGTAGATAAGAGGGCTGGGCTGGAAGGGAGCATGTGTCTTCTAGACACATGCCCCCTTCTATGACACTGCAGTGAGAGGTGTGCCTCCACTGCAGCATTTTTATTGGACAGCTTGGGCCAATGGTACTTTATCATTGGTCCAAGACTCCAAAACTCTCCATTAAAGAGAATAAGAAAAAACCTTTCGAGCTGCCTCACTAAGCCTAAAACACCTAAATGAACTTTAACTATTATCAGCTGCCCGCACTTCCTACACTTCCCCAAAATGCAATAATACAATCTATATAACACACCGTGCAGCGCTAATATACAACACTAAAATCAGTGCTAATTAAATAAGACAAAAATGATATATAATCAAATTATCCAATGAGATGAAATGTATATATAGCATGCCCATTAAAGAGGAACTGTAGTCTGCTCACATAATTTGTAATAAAAATATCTTTTGCCATTCTGAAGCTTTCCTCCAACCCCTTTGCATATTATTTTATATATACTGTGATTCTGTATTTGCCAAATATGCTGCAGAAATCTCCCTCCACTGAGTCTGGCTGCTGCCATTTTAACCGTGGGCAGCTGAAGCTACATCATACTTATAAATTATACATCAAAGCATATTTACCACCTATATAAAAAATTATTAACAATTTACTAGATGATCACACTAATTATAATTTTTATGTTCTGGAAGATGAATTCAAAATACTGCAGTTTATATACCCGTATCTGCTAAAACTAGCTATTTTCTCGTGCGTTTTTCATTTGTTGCTCTGCCAATCTTTTTTGCAGTGCTGTACAAATAAATAAAAAAAAATTGCCTGAAGCCTTCACAATACCATGAAAAGTAAAAAAAAAAAAAAACATGACTACATTATATTAAATAGTGGGAGGCCACAGCAATCTGTCCCCTACACATCTCCATTCTTACAATACATAGAGGTTAGCGGGTCAGAGATAATAACAGTCATTCTGATAACTACAATGTAGATAATGAGCTACTGCTTTGTATCTGTAAATACTGTTCAAATTAAAGTAATGTACCCCAGTAATAACCATCAAATTGCCCATGGGGACATTTTAATTATCATTCTTTTCACAGCAGAGTTTATGTAAGAATACAGGAACCACGTGGGGATAGAATATTTAATATGACAGTGATATATAAAAATAAAATAATGCTTTTCCTTTTGAAAACTTGCTGATGCAAGAGAGTTACCACGACAGTAAAAAAGAGCTTTTGGAATAAAAGAACACAAAAGTGTTCTCTTCCTTCCCACGCTTCTAAGCAATGGGGGGCCCTTTGCCAATATACCATTTACATTTGCTTAATGGAATTAAAGTGTATACAAACCCTAAAAATGAACTTTTCTTATTTGGCCCCCTTTTGGTCTGTTAAATATACTATTGAAGGAGTTTTATTACGGTATATCTCTTCTAAGGCCCAAAAATACCTATTGATCCTGGCAGAACTCCAGGGTTATTCTGTGTATGAAAAAAGAAATGTCACTGCCCCTACCTATGACTGGTCTTCACAGCAAGGAGCATTGGAAGGGCGGACGCATGTCAACAAACACACAGAATAACCAAGCTCAACTTACCAACCAATCAGCAACCAACAAAATTCACCTGTCCAAGGGCTCTTTCACACGGAGCGGATCCGTATTGATCCGCTCCGTTAGCCCGTTTGGCTCAGCGGGGATTCCTCCGTTAATCCCCGCTGAGCTGTCGGCGGACAGGGCGGTCCCCGCACACAGTGCAGAGACCGCCCTGTCTCTCCTCTGCTCTCCCCTATGGGGAATCGGATGAATACGGACCGTCTGTCCGTATTCATCTGATCCGATCCGTCAGACGGAAGAAAAATAGGGTTTTCTTCCATCTGAAAAAACGGATCCTGACGGAGGCGGGTGATTACGGACGTTAGCGGATGCTCCATCTGCTAACGGCCGTGATCCCATAGGGAACCATTGTAAGTCCGTAAACAGACTTATAAAAAGCGGACCGTTCTTCCGCTGGTGTGAAAGGGCCCTTACAGTGCGTTAAAAACAGGGGTTTAGTTGCACGCATTTGCTGTGTATGCACATTCATCATCTTATGTTTTTGAAGGCACATGTGATCAAACAACAGGCCTTATCTGCCACCAACATACATATCAAGGCCTCCAGCCACAATAACATTGCCTCAGGACAATTGCTTACCACTTTACCACCCAATACAGCCCACTTACCAATACCATATTACTGCCAACACTTAGTAGGGAAGGTACAGCCATACCTCTGCTGGCTGCTATGAAGTCACCAGTCCCCACATACGACATCTGTTATTAAAACCAAAACTCCCTACTACCAACCAAATGCCCTAGCATATGATAAGAGAAAAATATGTTTGAAAAAAAGAACATGCCACCAGAAAGCATTAAGGAGAGGGAGGGAGGGTGGGAGAAGACAATGCTGTCCCTGCTCCTTAGAGGCAATGCCTTTCCCTATCAGACCACTAGGGCCACACCCTGTCGCACATTGGCACACCCTACAATCCACCAATAAGGTAAGGCTACTTTTCTATTGAACCAACCAAAATAAGTTAAACCTTCACTAATTCCATTCTTAAGGCCCGTACACATGGTCGGACTTTTTGTCAACAAACTTTAAAATGAGCAAGTTTTCAAAATAGTCCGACCGTGTGTACGCTCCATCGGACAAACTTTTTCGGGTTTCATCGGACAAAAAGTTTGGTCTGCAAACGGACAAACTTTACGTCAACAAGAGTCTGATGGTGCCTAGTCCGACCGTGTGTACAGCAAGCAATCGGACTTTTGTACAAAGTACAAACGCGGATGCTCAGAAGCAAATAACAGCCGGAAGCGTTCTGTCTAGTACAACTAGCGTTCGTATTTGAAAGAGCACATTCGTGAGGCGGCAAGTTCTGAAATCAAGAAAAGCAGCGCATTATGATAACTAACTTACTTAATTTCCTTCAGACCCATATGAATCATCCCATGCTGACCACGTTTCAGAAAATTTCAGAAAATTTCTGTTCCGTACCCTCCACCGTAGCCGTCAGTTGCTCCATTCTGCGTATGTCAGCTACAGTAGTGAGTAGTTGTGGAATTGTTGGGGGCGAGGTGGACAACCATTGTCTAGGAATGACCCTTTTGGCAGCCAATAAAATGAAAGACATCAGTCGGCACAGGGCCTTAGAAATACCAGGAAAAGGGAGACCTAACAAACAGTGCATGGGCGTCAGAGGGACGGGAATACCAACCAGATTTTCTAAAAACTTCTGGATTCAAAGCCAAAATTGGTGAACAGGGGGACACTCACAAAAAATGTGGAAGTGAGTGCCCACTGCACTATTACATCTCCAGCATTGTTTTAAGATTGTTCGGTTGCGGGCATGTAAAATATCTGGGGGCATATACCAATGCATCAGGACGTTGTATGCGGTTTCCTTATGGGACACACATCGCGAGATCTTTGAAGTGTGCTTCCAGATGCTCTCCCAATCCAACAAGGAGATGTCATGCTGTCAGCCTAGTACTTTAACGTTCAAAGGGCTGAAATTGAACCAGACTGCACAGAAAAATTGACATTCACCAATATTTCCAAAAATACACAGATAATGGGTTTGATTTACTAAAACGGGAGAGTGCAAGTCATGGTACAGCTCTGCATAAGAAAAAATAGCTCCCATTTTTTTTTGTCTAAGCTTAATTGAACAAGCTGGTGCCCTGTACACACGATCGGTCAATCCGATGAGAACTGTCTGATGGATTTTTCCATCAGTTAACCGATGAAGCTGACTGATGGTCAGTCGTACCTACACATCATTGGTTAAAAAAACGATCGTGTCAGAACACGGTCACGTAAACCACGTACGACGACACTATAAAGGGGAAGTTCAAATCCAATGGCTCAACCCTTGGGGCTGCTTTAGCTGATTTTGTGTTAGTAAAAGACGATTTGGGCTTTTCTGTCTGTTACAGCATGATGAATGTGCCATCTCCATAACGAACGCTAGTTTTACCAGAACAAGCGCCCCGTCCCCTAATTTAGTCTGACCATGCATGGATTTTTAACAAGTTTCAAATTTTTTAACTGATGGATAAATAACCGATGGGGCCTACACACTATCAGTTTGGTCTGATGAAAACGGTCCATCAGACCTTTCTCATCGGATTGACCGATCGTGTGTACGCGGCATTAGAAGCTGATTGGTTACCCTGCACAGCTGGGCCAGAATTTGCACTCTCCAGTTTAATTAAATCAACTTCATAGTGTTACGGTGCTGAATGAGTGTCACCAATGTGTTGTCATGTGCTTTGGGATGCAATTGAATATGAAATTATATGAAAATGTATTTGATATATTTGTGCTACAACAGATCACAGTGTGAATGACAGAACAACTCTACGCAATGTTAGTGGGATTAGGAGATGGGCGGCATGCTGCAGTCCAAATCAGAAGCAGTTATGCTAGTGTGATGATGTTTTTCCTCAATGAATACAGTACAGTGAGCAATTGTTATCAAGGTAGAACAGTAGGTGTGGATTACTTTGACGCATAACCAGATAAAAATAATAAAAAAAGATACACTTTAAAGTGTCATTACTCCCCAAAAAAAGCTTATAGTGCTGCAGTACTTACCATGCTTGCTTTGCTTTGGGAGCACACGGTGCCTGCTCGCTTCCAAGCTGTGTGTCTAAGGAGCATTCCATAGACACACACATCAGGACTTAGCCCCACTTCCCCCTTGCTGCATTTGATTGACAGCAGCAGGAGCAAATTGCCAGCCATTTTTAACATAATACAAGGAATGCATTCAAGTAAAAAACATGTTTTGTTTTAAAATCACTTTAATTAAAAAAAAATATATATATATGAGAGTGTTTTTGGAAATCACACATAAAGACCAGTCAGATAGTTGCCATGTACCTGGATGCTATTACTGTGTGATGAGTAGCATTCCCTAAACTCTATAATGACACTCACAGAGCTGTTATATAAAGACACAATTTTTTTTCCCTGCCCATCTCAGTACAAGGGAAATGTAAAAACATCTTCCCCAGTGAAAATACAGGACTCAAAACATTGAATATTAGAAATTATTTTAAATATGTCAAAGTTCAACTCCCAACAAAAGTCTGATTTCTTTGAATAGAGAGGATATGATACCTCTGGCATTATTTGTAATCATAGGCGTGTGCAAGAAGTGTGCCAGGTGTGCCTGGGCACACCCTAATCCTGGGGTTGGCAACCTTTCAATGATGGGCAGGTGACAAGTAAACCACAATTCTTCCTTGCCGACCCTCAGAACCTGGACAGGAGAGGTGGCGGGGGTGGAACAGTTCTGTATTTTTTCTCCTGCAGCAGCTGAAAGTAGGCTTCTCATTCTCTCCCTTGTGTCAACATTCAGCTGCCACAGGAGGAAAATATAGGGGATTGGTACTAATATATGCCATCCCCGCCACCCCTCATTTCTAGACATGTGCATTTGTTTTCGTCCGAATTTCAGGTATTTTCGTTATCGTTTTAACAAACGAAAACGAACGCACAGAATACGAAAACCGAAAAATCCGACATAAACAAATGCTTTTCGTTTTCGTTGGTCGAATGTGCCTAACCTTAACTCTATTAGTCCAAGATTATTCTACATAGGGAGAAAAGATCCGACGTAGAGAGAAAAGATTTGACATTATAGAGAGAAAAGATTTGACGTTATAGAGAGAAAAGTTCGCTGCTGGAATTGGGTGGGGGAAGTAAAATAAAAATAATAAATTTGATGAATGTTATTGGCTGATTGTAACCAAAGAAGAGGAGCAGTAAAATAGCTAGAACTAACTTGACAATTCAACATGAACGACGAAGATTTGACAAAGTATCGAAAAACATACAAACGTTGAATCTGTCATTGAAGGCTTATGGTGTCTGTTGATAGTTCTAAGAAGATTGGACGGAACAGCTAAACTGTACGACGCTGCAATCGTACATTTCCGGTAAAATGCTCGGCCCATGGGCTAGAAAAATTCTAATGTTGGTTGACTAGTAATAATAATTAATAAATATAATTATTACTTGTCATACAACTCTAGAATTCTACTATAGCTTGTAGGCGGAACATTCAACCGGAAAATTATGATTGCAGCGTCGTACAGTTTCGCTGCTCCGTCCAATCTTCTTTGAACATTCGACAGACACCATAAGCCTTCAATGACAGATTCAACCTTAATTTGTTCGGATTTTCGGACGAATGCAATTTCCAACGAAAAACGAAATAAATAAAAACGAATTTCGGGAGTAACTAAATAAATTTATTTTTCTGACGAAAACGAAATTTCGAAACACAATTTTTCAGTGTGCACATGTCTACTCATTTCCCTGTTCCTCTTCCTTCTGTTGCTCAGGTCCCCCATGTGCTCTCTTGCTCCTCCTTCCTCCCATTGTTTCAGGATGGAGAGCGGGGAAGAGGCCGGTAAATATGTCAAACACATATGTGTTGGAGCTTTGAGGTGCACACCCTAATGCAATAGGCTGCGCACACCTATGTTGGTAATTAATCCTTCTTGCCTTAGTGACCACCATTCCTCTCATTTTCCTCTAATTTATTACTGTTAGATGGATAAAAAAAATCTGAGGAAACTCCCCACACTTCTAATTTTGTTATTAGAACAATTCTTACAATTTGTACAAGTAACAGTGTTTCTATATATGCTTAATATACACTCTCTCATACAGTCCTTAAGGATTTGTCACTAATATTTGTGGCCAACCTACAGTTAGGTCGCTGATGTTAAATGCTTTGGTCAAAACGCAAAAATGACAGTAGTAAAGATGTATGAATGTGGTACGTATTTATCTCTGTTTTTAGGGATGTCAGGCACCTAGTAACAATGTAAAAAATAAATCAGAGCGGTAGTCAGTGAAGAATTTTCTGCCTATTAAAGCAATGCGTTTTATTAAGGTCAAAAAAGGTTGCATGCAGTATCTAGCTAAGCATTGTATACATTATATCTAAAACCTTTTTATTACATATTGAGCCACATTAAAAAATAATAACTTGCAGTAACATGCACAATAGAGTAGTTATCCAACTGAGCCAACCAATAAATTCAAACTAACCTAACTCCCAAAAAGCACTTTGCACCTTTGCAACCCTCCCCCTCTCTGCAATCTTAAAAATCAACTTATTTTTTTCTTATTTATTAACTTTTTTGTATTTCTTGCTCTGGACTTCCCCCTGTCTCCATTATCCTAGATGAGAATGATGTGTATTCTACTGCAGCAGCTTCCTGGAATATCCATATTCAATAATGTCAGATATTCCTGGAGGCATCAGCTTACAGGAAGGAGGGGGGAAGACCTGGCGGCACATCATCAGAGAGATGGCTGCAAGAAACTGAAAAAAGACAGCTGGATCCCTAAGATGTAAGGGAAGAAAATAATGGTTCAGGACCTTCTCTCCTGGGGTGGAGCAATAGATCACAGCAGGACAACGCTGCATTCGCTGATTGAGTTATTTGAGCATAACCCAACTAAGGTAGTATGAAAATCTCTTAATTTTATTTAGCTTATAGAGGAACTAAACCCTGTACATTTTTCATTTTTTTTACATATAAATATGCTTAGTATTGCAAAGACCCACACATTTAAATAGCCCATAAACGAGGTTTGGAAATACCTTATTCTGCTATTTTATTATTTCTTGTCTTCCAGGTATTGGCCACACAATTCATACTCCTGTTTCTTGAATCTTTTGTTGACATAATTTCCGCGCTCACTTTATTTCCCTGTCCAAATCATGCGCATGAGCCGTAGCGTCAAAACCAAGCCTCTATCTCGATTGCCATTACTACAGAGCTAAGCCATTGATGACAGCAAATCACTTGCAAGTACAGCATCGCAAAGGCCTCCCTCTGTGCCGTTCTCAGAGGAAGCTAATGACCCAGCATGCAGAGGAGACAGAAACGGCACACATAGTGTGCCATTTAAGAATACAGCAAATGCGCAAGCGCGGCTGACGTCACTGAACAGTAAAGGGCGATTTCTATGGCAACCAAAAAAGTGAGTGAACTTTCACAGACAGCGATCAGCTGCCTGTACTATATAGATTTAAAAGAGCTAAAGTTGTAGTGGAGGGTTTACAACCACTTTAACACATTGGGCTCAAAAATAAATATTCTCTATTAACGGATCTGCTAAAATTCTAACCCCAAAACGTATAGTTTACCACCGTCAATGCTATTGACTCCTCTCTCTGTGCTGCTTTCCTGGACTTCTGGTCACAGGTCAGAGTTAACAGTGGATAGTGCAGTCTTGAACAAGTCTGTTAGTTTGGAGAAGGGGTGGGGGTGGGGAGGGGAGCAGCAGAGGAGTGTCTTGCCATCCTAAGCTTTGGCACTGTGTGTTTCTATTGAAACACGCAGCTTAGTGAGACACAAAACTAGCCCCTGCATGCAAGGGTGGCTCCATAGGATGCTGTAGGAGAAAGATGTTACCCTGAAACAGGAAACCTAGGCAATTATAATGGTAGCAAACTAAATTGGAACATAAGCAAGGGTTTAAGGATACAATAGGTGGCATACTCAGTAAGTGAATAAATCAACTGCTGAAAGTGCTCAAACAACCAATAGTTTAATATCAGTTTAATTTCAGGAACGGGGATGGATGATGAATTTCCTCTTTAAAGACAACAGGAAAACTGAGTAGAAATATACCCCGTCTATCCTCATAAGCAGATAAAATGGTATTTATTAAATGAAACCTACCCACAATCCCTCCCTCGCTCAATTGAGTTGGATCTATCCATGTAGTACAGAAATGTGTCCCAGCGGATAATGGCTCCTTAGTGTTCACAGAGCTGAGAACCCATATTCCATTAACAAAAGAATATAATATCAAGGTGCATTCATTCAAATACAGCTCAATTATTTCCATTACTTATACAGCAAAGATGTGTATGACGCAATGTGACAAGGACCTTGTGACAAGTGGAAACCCTTCAATTTTGCTATCAGAAATCAAAATTATCACATTTATGAAAATCCTCTTTAAGCTAGATGTTACTAGTACGTATATTACATAGTATAACTAGGAAACTATGGGATATTTCATTTTTATTTTGTGTTAGAGTGCGTATTTATCAAGGCAGTATCAATTATTTACCTTCCATACTTATAAATCACCAGCATAATAAGCAGCATTAAACACATAAATAGAGCAACTCATACCAGTCCATGTCCGTCAAAGAAGTTCACAATTAAATGCCCCTTATGATGGGCATACACACAGAAGCATAGAAGATTGACAGCAAAAAATAGACCGATCGCTCCATTAAGTACAGCCTATTTTTATATAGATATATAGAGAATAGATCTATGTTTATTCCCAGCATGAATTCACTGCCTTACAATTAATGATATGAGTGAAATATCATATGCCAACATGTAGGCAGGTTGCCTAGGGTGTTTAGTTAGCCAGTTCGGCTGCCCAAGCCAGGGGGGAAGGGGTTAATGTTTTTCTACCCTCTCTGGGCAAGACTGCAGGCTTTTTGGGGTCCGGTATCCCTTTCCATTCAATATAAACGGGGGAGAGGTTTGGGTCCCAAAGGCGCAGGCGAGAGCACAAGAGCTATCATACAGGTTGCTGGGACCTGTGGTTCACTCCAGGAACACTCATGCATAGGGATCCCGTAAGAATGGACACCATCATACTGGATTGTTCAGTTATGGACTTCATCCACAAGGACTTTAGCTGTGAAGGTATGCTGGGGCAACAGCATTCAGTGTTAGTCAGGCAATGGACATTTCACCCTGAGTTTACAGTAAAGTTATGTCAACTGCTTTGAGTCTGGTCTGAAGTTGTTCAAAGGAGGACATGTTGGGTCTTGGCGTATTCCTAAAGAATCTGGGTCTGTAATTGTACTCTGGGGCATGTGTAACATCACTACAAAAGGTTAACTTTCAACGCAAAGAAGAGGAGGTAGTTGCCATGGGTGACTGAAGAGAAGAACAGCTACAGCAACCAGTCATTTGGCATTGTACCTGGTTAGGTGACAGGTCCTCTGGTAGGGAGGGGGTTGGTGCTCTGACTCCCTCTCTATATGTCCGGATCCTCCGGTCATTGGGAACAGACTAGCTTTACGAGATCTAAGGCCTGATCACCAGGTATGGGAAGGAAAGAGTTAATAAGCACGCACAGGGCACGCTATGTGCTTGGCAGGACTCCATTCTGCTACTGGGAGTGAGTTAACAGAGGTACGCTGGACTGGTGGAGTGGGCGAAGCTCTGTACTTCCTAAGTACCTAATGCAAACATACAGTACATCAGTGTAGTGTCATGGGTCAATACTAAGGCTGCATTCACACCTGAGCGTTTTGTCGCCTGAAGGCCGACACCCAAAAACGCTAGAGGGGAAAAAAATACATTATTCTCTATGGAGATGGTTCACATCTCCACTACAAAACGCCTGACGCCGAACGCCTGAAGCCCAAACAAGTTCTGGACCCTTTTTTGTCGCTCGAATTTGGGCGTTTTACATTGGTGACCCTAGACCTGTAAAAAATTGCCGTAAAAAAACGCTGCGTTTTGTCATGGCAAATTGCGGCAAATCGCGGATAAAAATGCAGCGTTTTATCGTGGCAAATCGCGGTAAAAAACGCTACGCTCAGGTGTGAATGCAGCCTAAGGAACTTGCTGTACACAAGTGGCTAATTTCTGAGTCAGGAACTAAGACCTCATACACACAATCGGAATTTACGATGGAAAAAGTTTGACAGACTTTTTCCATCAAAAATTCCGACCGTGTGTATGCCCCATCGGAGAAGTTCCATCGGAAATTCTGATGAATTGCATCGGAGATTACATAGAGAACATGTTCTCTTTTCCTACAATGGAATTCCATCTGAATTCCGATGTGAATTTGGTCGGACAAAGCTCCGATCGTGTGTACAGGGCATAACTTAATGTTTGATTCTTCACTTGACTGCAGCTTCTGCCTGGTCCCAGGCATTGGTGAGCAAGCCTTCGGTCAAGGGGTTATCCCACGGGCACAATAGACCCCACCCACATGCACAATGCAACCAGAAAAATTGTGAGGAAGTAATTAAACCCACCTGTATGTTATTGGCAACTAGAAGGATTCCAATCTTGTTTTCCAAATGTTACATATAATAGCTAAATAACATATTTTATTTGAAATGTCTATTTAAAGAAAAAAAATGTAATTCGATGATAATATGATACTAAATAAAACTGATCTATCTTTTGTAATATGTAATCTCATTGTCAGGCCCCTCTAGCTTCAGCTACTATAGTCCTGATTACAAGGTGATTTACCAGACAGAGGGTTAATGATATGGCCTTTACATTGTCTGAATACCTGTCTGATTAGCCTTTATTTAATTTCTGTGTTAGCAATGCTCTACAAGCCTCTGTGACCCTCATCAGTAGAAGGGAGTCTCTCACACATGACGATAATACTTTGTCTCACAAGAGGCAGCAAATAATTTACACTTATGTTCTGTTAACTACTGAACAGAGCGGAACTTTTAATGGAATTAGCACTGTCAAGGTTCCTTCAGTGAAAGGAACCAACACAGTGGCATCATCCTTTTGTTATATTTCCATAGAATTCTAAGCGACAATTCTTCTTACTGAATAGTCATATCTATTCCTATTCTATAGACTGTAGCAAGTTAATATTTAATAAATGCAAATGTATGAAACAAATACCAAATTCACTGAATATATAATGAAGCAGATTGGAATGGAATGGTAATGAATCCTCTCAGCAGCACAGTGTTCCTATAAAATGTTGCCAACTAGGAAATGTACCAACATTTGCAGGGGGTACTCCAGGCTGAATTAAAAAGGGAACACAGGATTAGGGGCCTTAGTAACAGAAAGCTGTTGAATCCTTATTTTCATCAAACTACTGTTTTTACGGGACTTTAGAGAACAAATGGTTAATGCAGGTACCAGATGGGAGCTCAAATATGTTCATTTATAATACTTTTGTTAAAGTGGATGTAAACCCAATTCATGAAATTTGAGCTGGGCACATATATCTGCAGTACTGTATTTTGTTATCTCTCTTCAATGAGCCATAGCTCTCTCCTGACCCATTCCTCTGTTATCAGCCGGATAACTCCTGACAAATTCTCTGACACATCAGATAAAAGCAGCCTGAAATTTCTGTCAGAGGAGGTTGCTAAAATAGATTAGCAGGGAGCTGGCCCTATTACAAAACACCTCTGAGAGTCTCTGCCTATGAGGAGAGGGGGTGTGTGCCTTTCCTCCAATCAGCAATTTTAGCTATCTTGGCTGATATACATGTAAAACTTATGTAGGGAGATTTGGTTCATCCCTGTGTATCATCTGAGACTGTTCACTTCACTGGGTGTATGGAGGGTTTACGTTTTTTGTCAGCGGGCTTTGGTCTTAATGGTATCAGCCTGAGATTCTTCTTCTTCTAAAAAAAAAGAAAACAGAATTCATTAATAGGTAGATTTGACCCGCAGTTGACCTCCTTCTGAACCGCTCCAAGCAAGTTTTGCATTCCCATAGACTTGTATAGGAATGCAAAAAACAAACACCAAACCTCCCCTTCCATTTAGGCCTCTATGCTCTTCAACTCAAGGACTTTTATCTCTTAGACCTCCCACTCTTATACAGAAATTGCTAATGAAAAGCTTAAATCACCCCCACTTCTCGTCCCTACCTTAAGTCCCACCTTATCCTCTCCTCCCCTCCCGCTGGTGCTGACCATGTTAACATTTATAACTTGTATGTTGTTCATACCTTGTAAGATCGCCTGAACTACAATGGAACTGAACTACCAAATATTTTTTCTTATGCTCCAGTTGGGACAACTGACTTGATTGATTAATTGTTTGTACGTACGCATTGTTCATTTTTCTGAAAATAATAATAAAGAAATATTGAAATAAAAAAAAGAAGAAAAAAAAAGAAAAGCTTAAATCAAAAAGATAACTTTCCTTGGATCTTGGATTCTTTCAGCTTTCTGTAGGTCTTGGTGATGTCATTGGGCCTAACGGCTGCCTCCTAGGAAAGCTTAGAAATGCAAATCCTGATAGAATAGGCTTCTGCACTGTGTGCATTCCCACTCATGTTCATCTGCTACAAGTTTGTAGAGCAACTTGTTGGACAGCTGGATTCTGCATGCATGGCTGCCCACTGTCTGAAACTTGTAGGGGGCTTTATCTACTGCCTGTTTGAACTTTGTCTACCTGTTTCATCTGAAGCAAACAAAGCACAGCTTCTTGATGCAACCTGAAATGTTTATTTCTACAGGGCAGTGTATCCCCTGTGTATGTTAGAGGTGGAAAATATGGAAAACTGATGCAAGCACACATTTTCTATTCACAAACAGCAGACTCCATACATAACAGCAGTAACCTATACATAAAATAATGCTTTCCTTAGAGTTCAGATAACCACAAACTATATCAGGAAGTTGAACACCCATATATATAGTTATATGGTTAGTTTGGTTGAAAAAAGACACAAGTCCATCTAGTTTAACCAATAAAAGCGGAAGGAAAATAAATAAATACAATTTTACAATCCTGTATACACAATCCCATACCCACAGTTGATCCAGAGGAAACAAAAAAAAAAACAGCAAAACATGCTAACATTTCCATATACTACATTAGTGTTCCTGGGTGGGTTTTTCTGTCATTTGTGTCTCCTAAAGGTTAACTCCACTTTTGTGGAAAACATATATCAATTAAAACCAATATTATAGCATATACAATTGCTACACAAGATATGTTGTCATTTAGGCCCCTTTCACACTGGGGCGTTTTTCGAGCATTATTCGAGCATTTTTCGAGTGTTATTCAAGCATTATGTAAGCGCTATTTGAGCGTTATTCGATCGAAGCCTCATCTGCTATCCCAATGTGCTGGTAAAGCACTGCTAAGATCCTAACATTTTAGGGCGTGTTTGCAGTGCCACAGTGTGAAAGGGTAAGGCGTTTTTACAGCGCTTTCAATTAATTTCAATGGAGAGGGGCTTTTTTGGAGCTTTTTTTTCAGCGCCCAAAAGCTGCTCCAAAGATGCTGCTTGCAGGACTTTTCTCAACGCCCCGCCAGTGCAACGCCTCAGTGTGAAAGTGCAAGGCGTTTTTATAGCGCTTTCAATGCGTTTCAATGGAGAGGGGCGTTTTTAGACCCCTTTCACACTGAAGCGTTTTTACAGCATTTTAGCGTTAAAAATAGTGCTAATAAAACGCTCATAAAATGTTCTTCATGCAACTCAATGAACCCTTTGACACTGAGTCCTGCAAGCAGCATCTTTGGAGAAGCTTTTGGGCTCTGAAAAAAAAACACTCGAAAAAAACGCCCCTCTCCATTGAAATGAATTGAAAGCGCTGTAAAAATGCCTTACCCTTTCACAATGAGGCATTGCACTGGCGGGGCTTTGAGAAAAGTTCTGCAAGCAGCAGCTTTTGGGCGCTGAAAAAAATGCTCCAAAAACGCCCCTCTCCATTGAAATGAATTGAAAGCGCTGTAAAAACGCCTTACCCTTTCACACTGAGGCACTGCAAAAACGGCCTAAAACGTTAGGGTGCTTTACCAGCACATTGGGATTGCTGATGAGGCTTCGCTCGAAAAACACTCGAATAACGATTGAATAACGCTCGAAAAACGGTCGAAAAACGCCCCAGTGTGAAAGGGGCCTAAATGTTATTAAAAATTACTTTTCCTTTCTATTCTGTAACCACTGTATTTTTCTGTAAAGTTTAATGCAATATGGCAACCTAGAGGCATTCCTTACATGGTCGTTGTACAGTAGGGGTTCCCAACCAGTGGACCGGGGGCCACATGTGGCCCGTGGAGCCCTCTGATGTGGCCCGCGACCTCCTGCTCTGGGATGGAATAAAATAAAATGGAATACAGTTATTAAAGGTAAGTCTATTACTAAAATCACAGTGTATATATGGGCATATCTGTTCTGCAGTGGTTACCGGACTGCTTTCAAACTGATCCACAAGTGCAGAGAAGTGCCCCTGTGGATTACCTGCACTGAGCAATAGACTTCTATTACCTGCGAGTTTGGTGTGCTTTCTGAAGGTGTACCACACCTACAGGATATAATAGAAGTCTATGGCAAAGTGCAGCTAACCTCAGGAAAGCCACATGTGAAGTGTGCTGCCTTAGCCCCTTTCACATGGTCAGTCCGAACAAATCGGACCCTCCATTCACCTCCAAGGAGAGGAAAATGTAAGTAGACTTGTGTCCGTTTAGAAACGCCTACCTCCATTCCAATCCGCTCAAAAAAGAGTAGAGTGGGCTCTATAGAGCTGAGTGGGCTGCCATCCACCCGCTTCGCTCATTGTGGCCCACGACCGGTTACCAAGTCGCTTAAGTAGCCCTTGCTCTTGAAAAGGTTGGGCACCCCTGTTGTACAGTATGCCTCCAGAAACGTAATTTCCTGCTTGTGTGATTGGCCCACTTAATTTCCCAGAGGTCTGCACTAAGATCCAAGTCAAATTTTAGGAATCCTCTGCAATAGTAATTTCAATTTTGGTGAAATACTCCCCAAGGGTTAAATGCTTCTAGAGGGATGCAGAACCTGCAGCTTCAGTGGCGTTGCTAGGGGGGTGCGGGGGGTGCGGGCCGCACCGGGTGACACCCATTAGAGGGGTGACACCATCCCGATTTAAAAAAAAAAAAAAAAAAATTTTTTTTTTTTTTTTTTTTTTTTTTTTTTTTTAGCTGACATGACCAGAGGTGCAGGTGGCTGTGTAATGTAAAAGGGGTGCAGTGATGCAGGGTGTTGTGTAACATAAAAGGGTCCAGAGGTGCAGGGGGCTATGAGATGTAAAGGGGGCCAGTGATGCAGGGTGCTGTGTAATGTAAAAGGGGTGCAGTGATGCAGGGTGCTGTGTAATGTAAAGGGGTCCACAGGTGCAGGTGGCTTTGTAATGTAAAAGGGTCCAGAGGTGCAGGGTGCTGTGTAATGTAAAGGGGTACAGAGGGCTGTGTAGTGTAAAAGGGTCCAGAGGTGCAGGGGGCTATGTGATGTAAAGGGGTGCAGAGGTGCAGGCGGCTGTGTAATGTAAAAGGGGTGCAGTCATGCAGGGTGCTGTGTAATGTAAAATGGTCCAGAGGTGCAGGGTGCTGTGTAATGTAAAGGGGTGCAGAGGGCTGTGTAGTGTAAAAGGGTCCAGAGGTGCAGGGGGCTATGTGATGTAAAGGGGTGCAGAGGTGCAGGCGGCTGTGTAATGTAAAGGGGTCCAGTGGTGCAGGCGGCTGTGTAATGTAAAAGGGTCCAGAGGTGAAGGGGGCTGTGAGATGTAAAGGGGTCCAGTGATACAGGGTGCTGTGTAATTTTAAAGGGGTCCAGTGATGCAGGGGGCTGTGTAATGTAAAGGGGTCCAGTGATACAGGGGGCTGTGTAATGTAAAGGGGTCCAGTGATGCAGGGGGCTGTGTAATGTAAAGGGGTCCAGTGATGCAGGGGGCTGTGTAATGTAAAGGGGTGCAGGGTACTGTGCAATGTAAAGTGGTCCAGAGGTGCAGTTGTGGAGAGGGGTACACAGTAGTAACAAAAAGATATTGAAGGATGCAGAGGTATGCAGGGGGCACAGTGGGGTGTTTTTACCTTATTAACGTGGGGGGGCGCTGCCAGATATTGGATCCGCCCCCCGGGTGCCAAATGCTCTGGGTACGCCCCTGGCCTATAGGCTCCTGAGATGTGAATTCCGGTTCTGGAGAAAGAGAGGTGGGGGGAGGGGACAAAGAAAAATGGAGAGAAAGAAGAAGGGATAGAACGCACAAGAAAGATGGATAGGGAGAGAGAGAAAAGGGGAAGAAAGGAGAACAGAAAAATATTTGAAAATTTTTATTGGGGGGGGGGGGGGGTGACACCATATTTTACCGCACCAGGTGACACCAACCCTAGTGACGCCACTGTGCAGCTTTTCTCATTAAAACACAGAGGGCACCAAGTAATGAACCAAACAACCCCACTCAAAATCAGTCTGCAAAGGACATGGTGAAACAAATACAGAGCAAACATCAGAGAAACAAAGGAGAGAAATCTGTTATAAAGTTTGCTAAAATCCCTGCAATGTACATTGATCACCCATAAGAAATCGTTTTTTTCCAAACAAAAGTTACTCTTTAATGTTAGCAGATTCATTCAATTATGAATGTTGCCATTTTAATATCCTCTGCTGTTCACAGAATATTCTTCAACTTAGGAACTATACCCACTTAAAGTAACACTGTCAGTATATAAAAATGTTAAAAAATCTGCCTTTGGAAGTACGTTCACAATTCTTACCAGTACAGTGTCCATAGCAGCCAGTTTTTGCGCTCTAAAAGTAAAAATGTAGGCAACCAAAATGTCAAGATATATCAGTCGCCAGCACATCCCATTATGGGCAGTGCCCTCTCCCTTAAAACCCTTTGAGAACCAAGGGACATATTTTTTCCATGTTTTTAATTGCCTGTATTATCTGATTAAGAACTTAAAATACTTTTTTTTTTGGTTTGATTCAAAATATTAGTTCTTATCAACAAATGGATCTAGCTTTTTGACAGTTATTTCCTGAATGGCTTAGTTACAGCAACTGAAGTGTACGAACTTAAAAAAAACCGTAAAAATAAAAAAATTGGTTCTTTTGGCGTTCAATAGAAAGTGACCTAAAAAGTCACAATTTGTCATAATTGTCATAATGTCATAATTTCTCCCCAAAAAATGACACAAGTGTGGAAATGGTTTTATTTATTGTTTAAAAACATTCTTAAAGGGAAAAAATATAATTATTTTAAAACTGATGACGGTAATCTTATGGTTCTCAAAGGGCTTGTCACTAATGTGTGTGTACCTGTAGATCTGCAACAGTGGCTACTGTAGGTGTCATTCAATGATCAGCAGCTGGCACATGGTGTTTTTTTCTTTTGTCCAAAGATGCTGGAATTCTGTGTTCGGTTTCCACCAGTAAAAAATAATATTTGCATGCATGTTGCATGTCTGTGGTGCTATAGTTTTTCCCATAGGGCAAACTGTTAAGTTAATTAGCTTTCTAAGTGTTCTTGGTTAGATATTAAGTTCTAAGCTTCTTTGCTGTGAGCACTGATATGAATAGTGCCATGTAGTCTGTAAAGCAATGTAGAATATACTAGTACTTTATAAATGCAGGAGATAAATAAGTAATAATGAACAAGTAATTTATTATACATAAAGAAGGCCATGAAAGAATCCATGCAGTGTGCATCAAGATAAAGCATGAAGCTGTACTTGTTATGGGCTAGATTCAGTAAGGCCTCGTACACACGGGCGAATTTCTCGGCAAAAACCAGCAAGAAGCTTGCTGTTTTTTTTTTTTTTTTTTGCCAAGGAAACCGGTCGTGTGTACACTTTTCAACGAGGAAACTGTCGAGGGTCTCGTCGGGCCAAAAAGAAAGCATGTCTTCTTTTTCCCCGACGGCAATGGGAAAATTCGGCTCGCCGAGATCCTCGGCGGCTTCACAAGGAACTCGACGAGCAAAACGATGTGTTTTGCCCGTCGAGTTTCTCGGCCGTGTGTACGAGGCCTCAGAGTTAGGCCGGCAGTAGATACGCCGACCTAACTCGGAATCTGCGCCGACCTAAGTTTAAGTGTATTCTCAAACAGAGATACACTTAAACCTATCTAATATACGACGGCTTGCGCCGTCCTATCTTAGGGTGCAATATTTAGGCTGGCCGCTAGGTGGCGCTTCCATTGCGGTCGGGGTAGAATATGTAAATCACTAGATACGCCTATTCACAAACGTACGCCCGGCCGACGCAGTACAGATAAGCCGTTTACATAACGCATTAGCAGGCCTAAAGTTATTCCATCAAATAGCTGGAATAGTAAGTATGGCCACCGTTCCCACGTCGAAATTTGAAAATTTTACGTTGTTTGCGTAAGTCGTCCGTGAATAGGGTTTTACGTCCACGTCGAAATCAATAGGACCGCGCGGCGTACTTAGCCGCAATGCACACTGGGATATGTAGGCGGACGGCGCATGCGCCGTTCGTAAAATACATCAATCACGTCAGGTCACCCCTCATTAACATAAAACACGCCCCCTCAGCCGAATTTGAATTAGCCGCCCTTACGCCCGCCCGATTTACGATACACCGCCGTAACTTAGCTGGCAAGTACTTTGTGAATCATGTACTTGCCTCGCTAACTTACGGCGGCGTACTGTAAACACGATACACTACGCCGCCGCAAAGTTAGGGCGGGCTATGTGAATCTAGCCCTATGTGTTAAAGTGCCCATATTTGTTAGTAAATTATATACCTGCTCTCATCCATGAAAGGTTAGACCTGATATTCGAAACATCAAAATGTCAGATGGGCTTCTTTTCATTACACTTTTCTGAATACCGTCTGAAAGTTACTTTATGAAATTATATAACAACACATGTCACCTCTAATTGTTTGCCCATGTGAAAACGATTCCTCACACAGAGAAACGAAAAGCAAAGCCAGGAAGGAAAAAAGTGAAGGTAAAAGTGATAACTCTGTTGCAAGCTGGTGGAGATGAAAGGAGAGGCAGGGATGTACTATTTCTGAGGTCAGCCGCCAACCAGAGCTTCAGATCAAAATACAGAACGATATTTGTGAAATAATGATTCAGTCTTCTGGGTCAAAGTGCAAGCCTGACATAGAAAACTGTATCCCAGTAAAGTAAATTAAATACAAGTTTAAATGACCAGTCAACACATTTACATGAACATCTTTTATATATACATTGCACACGCATGAATGGCAGCAACTAATCAATTCAAAACTAGCAAAGTAGACATTATGCAGGGCAATATACAAATACTCAAATATACAAAATAAATAAACTTTTTCATAATCTCAGGTTTAAAACAGAGGCTTTGGGGGGGGGGGGGGTCTGGCTCCAGTCTAAGAAGGCCACTTAATGCGGAGTTCCACCCAAAAGTGGAACTTCAGCTTAATCCACTCCTTGCCCACTTCCTCCTTCCGCCCAGGGGCTGCTAAGGCGATACGTAATTTTGGCCTTTTGGCGGCCCCTCCCTGTAGGCGATCGCCTGGGACATGTGACAGGTCCCAGGCGATCGCCTGTCCAATCAGATAGCGCAGCGCCGCTCGCGCATGCACAGTGAGTGCCCGGCCGTGAAGCCGAAAGCTGTCACGGCCGGGTGCCCACAGTAACAATGAGGACGCTGGCCGGAGAGGGGGGGAAGAGGAGCAGAGCTCCGGCCGGCGCGTCGCTGGACCGTGGAGCAGGTGAGCGCATGTTTATTAAAAGCCAGCAGCTACACTTTTTGTAGCTGCTGACTTTTAATAAACATTAAAAATGCCTGGAACACCCCATTAACCTTGGAGCTCCAGCATACAGAGTTCCTACTTTAGCTTTACAGATGACTCTCATGGGGAAATCAAGCAGGAGCATGTCGACTTGGGTGCCTCGAGATTCAGGCACTCAGCGGAGCAAAAACATAGCATCACTGCTCCATACACATACGTATTCTTCTACATATTTTTGGTAAATAAAAATTGCAATAAGCGTTTATTGATCGGTTTGCACAAAAGTTATAGCGTCTACAAAATAGGAAATAGATTTATGGTATTTTTATTCTTTTTTTTTTTTACTAGTAATGGTGGCGATCAGCGATTTTTATCGTGACTGCCACGTTATGGCGGACACATCGAACACTTTTGACACATTTTTTGGACCATTGTCATTTTTACAGCAACAGTGCTATAAAAATGCATTGTTTACTGTGAAAATTACACTGCCAGTGAAGGGGTTAGCCACTAGGTGGGGCTGTAGGGGTTAAGTGTGCCCTAGGGAGTTTTTCTAACTGTAGGGGGGATGGGCTGTGTGTGACAAGACAGTGATCACAGCTTCTGATTACAGAAAGCTGTGGTCACTGTCCTGTCACTAGGAAGACTGGGGAAATGCTTGTTTACATAAGCATTTCCTACTTCTTCCTCACCATGACACGATCACGGGTATGCCCACGGACATCGAGTCACGGAGCTCGCGGCGGGCGCACGCATGCACAATGCTGGCTTCTAAGGCCCCGTACACACGACCGGATCTATCCACTGGGATTGATCCGCGGATCAGTTCCAGCGGACAAATCCGGTCGTCTGTACGGCCTAGCGGATATTTATCCGCGGAGATTCGTCCGGCCGGTCCATTTCAAGCTGATAGAAATTTCTTAGCATGCTAAGAAATCTTTCCGCTTGAATCGGGACCAGCGGATTGATCCGGTGGTCTGTACAGACTCACCGGATCAATCCGTCCGCTCCCCTCCCTCGCATGCGTCGTAATGATTCGACGCATGCGTGGAAGTACTTACCTTCCAGCGTCGCGCACGTCGCCGCGTCATCGTCGCGGCGACAGCGCGACAAGTCACCGCGGAGGAATTCCGCACAGATTTTGATCCGATGGTGTGTACACGCCATCGGATCCAAATCCGGAGGAGGAATCTCCGCTGGAAACGGTCCAGCGGACCGTTTCCAGCGGAGATCCGGTCGTGTGTATGAGGCCTTAAAGGGGATGTATATATACATCCTTTTGCCTGCCCGTGCCATGCTGCAGACGTATATGTACGTGCAGCAGGCACCAATCGGTTAATAAAAGACAGGTATTCTTACAAAGATGTATCATTTGAGCTGTTAGGAGAGGGGTGTCATCAGTTTGAAGGTATGGCAGATAGATACCAGAGTGAGACTTTCAAGACCATCAGAGAATGACAATGACTATTCTCTAGCAAGACAAAACAGACATGTCAAAGGTATTGCAATTTTCACCTTTTAAGATAAAATGTGGAAACTCATCAGCAAAAAAAATAAAAATAAATCATGCCACGTTTAAAATTACAGAGACCATGTTTTTACCCCATGTTGATTTTTTATGTGAACATTAACTAGAGCTCTTGATTTTATGCATTACACAATTGCAACATGAATAGGTGATTAAATAATTGTTCCGTTTGGATACCATTTTGTTGTACAAGTTATACAGTATATTACTATTTATTTATAATTTATAATACTTTTACTTAGATCTAGTGTGGAAAAAAAAAGATTGTATGAAAAAGCTAGTCTATAGATGTTCTTGTAATAAATTGCTCACTGACTGTATACACACATATAAAATACATTGCCATATGTGTGGGCTCCAACACTAACAATATACCACAAAAGAAGAGAGTCATGGCATCCCTTGACATTGAAAATCCTCCTATTTTGCCCCTCACTGACCAGTCCCCTACTATTCCCTCATGCCATCACTCCTCTTGGATCCTACAAGGACACCGCCACTGGACGGCCAGCAGGAGATGTCCACATCAGAAAGGCATTGTCATGAAAACCAGAAGAAAGACCCCTGCAGGAAATGGGAAGGAAGAGAGAAGAATTGACAATGGAGCATCACACGACGGCGACTTTAGCTAAGTAAAAAAGGGCTCATCAACATTTTTTTCCTTATATCAATTGGATGGCAAGGCGGATAGTATTAACACCTGTGACAGACTCCGGACACCCTGTTGGGTATTTCTGCCAAGAAGCTGCTTCCCAAGTCCTGGAACACGAGACCAATGGATCTAGCTATAAAAACCCCAAGGACCATGTAACAGACCTATGCATGCTGCCTGGACATCGATAATCTTCATGCAGGAAGGACTACAAGGAACTGCATGGCTTGTCACAATTGGATGTACCACATTGTATTCTGAGCTCAAAGGGTTAATTATAGAAGGGATTCTTCCACTGCTGAATGCTAATGTTCCCTTTGCATAGCTAATGAGAACTCTCTTTTGTGTAGGTAACAGCCTCCTGTGAGGTGTATGCTGATGGGGATTATGTGTGAGTGATAATTGTTTTAAAGGTTAATTGAATTCTATTGTCTGATCAAGTTAAGTTTAGGAGCCAAAACGGCTAGCGACTGATTGGCTCAAGGGAATGTCATTATTTCAAAGTATGTGTATTGAAGCCCCCCCTGGGTGGGGGGGGGGAGTGTCATTTGTTTCTGTACAGTTTGTAACCAGATATAAGGAGGTAAAATGTGGCATTAAAAGTCAGTCCTGCTTGACTCTGCAAACGTAGCCCGTCTCGTTTCTTGGAAGGGCGTTCGATGGGATATACCGGCGGTACCTGCATATCGCAGCTTGCCAGGGAAAAGGACGTCTCCAACGGCTGAGACCCTCTCACTACATGGGTAGCCGTTACATTGGTTGGCAGCGGTGGGATGGTCCTTTTATCCAAAGAGCAAGTGCTGAATGGAGTCGCAGTACGCCAGGCTGAAAAGATCCACACTAAAAGATCTATTGGAGAGTCGTGGTAGGAGCGCCAGCAACAGACCACGGAGGGAGCTGATAGCTGAACTGCTGGAGCTGGACGAAATGGATGGATCCATGGAAGGAACGGAGCCCCTTGCACCAGTCAGCAAAGAAGATGTAATTACTGGGATTGTACAGCGGAGATTATCCTTGTATCCAGAAACGTCCGTGGAACTAATAAACCAGCTGTTCCGGGAAGCAAGAAAAGAGATACAAACCAAGAGGGGACAAGAACTGGAACTGGTAAGAGCGAGACAGCCCATTACACCTGCAGTTCCTACCCCCCCACCTGCTGCTACAGGAAAGAAAATACCGTTCACTGCATTTAAAGCTTTTGTAGAAAGTGAGGAGGAAATAGATGGATATTTGGCGGACTTTGAGAGGCAGTGCTCACTACACCAGGTACCACCAGACCAATGGGTCACTATTTTGTCGGGGAAATTGTCGGGGAAAGGCAATGAAGCCTTTCGGGCTCTCGCTCCAGGGGATATTTTACAATACCAGCAAGTTAAAAAGGCGCTGCTAACCCGATACGCCGTAACTCCAGAAGCCTACCGCCGGCGCTTCCGGGAGTCCAAGAATATGGCTGTGGACTCCCACATGGAATGGGCCAACCAGTTAAAAAGGGTGGCATCCCTTTGGGTCCAAGGGTGCAAGGCCAACACCGGGGAGGAAGTATTGCAGCTGTTCCTAATGGAACATTTCTTCCAAGACCTGGCCGCAGACATACAAGACTGGGTACGAGATCGCCGTCCCGCTAACTTAAACGAGGCGGCTCGGCTAGCAGATGAGTACGCGGAGACAAGGAAAGTAAGCCAGGGTACTATGCGGCTGGCTCAGAAGGTAGAACCGCGTACTCCAACCGTCACCCCACGCCCAGAGTTTCGGGCTCCAGTCCCACCACGTCCTCAGGGGCCTAGCAACTACCCCCGGGATTCGCCTTAGGATGACGTGCCATCACTGCAGCGACATGAGACATATTGCTCGTTATTGCCCTTTGAGAGCTACAAATAACAATTGGAGACGCACAACACCCAACACAGAGGTCACTCCATCACGTCCCTCTGCGGCCCACTGCCTGGAGACCGAGGGGGGCCCTGAGGAATGTCTGGGAATTTGGTATGAGGCAGACCCAATACAAGCGGCCTCTCCGGATAACCGTCAGCATCACCGTCAGGAGGTACGAGTGAATGGACAAGTAGCACAAGGCCTAAGAGATTCCGGGACTACTATCACTCTGATTCAAAAACATCTGGTAAAGCCAGAGAACGTGTCCACTCGCACAGTTGCCGTCCGGGTCGCAGGGGGTGCTGTATTTCGCGTACCCACCGCCCGGGTGCACTTAGACTGGGGAGCCGGGTCAGGAAAGACCACAGTTGGTATCATGGACAACCTACCTGCCGAGGTGGTGCTGGGCAACGACATTGGCCCTCTGACTTCGGCTTATTTACCTACACCTGCTGCTGCTTGTCCCGTGACCACCCGCGTTGCTGGAATCAACCCGCTTGCTGCTGAGAACCGGGTAAGACTACCTTCCCTGACATGTACTGTAGATCCGGCACAATATCACAGTCTAAAATGGGAATGTGACAAGTTGGCCAGTGAGAAATCAGAGATGCAACGACACTATGTCATGTATTATGAGATGTCCCGTGGCTTGAACATTGAAGTGCACAAACAGGCGGAAATTGTCAAAAGATTAAATAGGATTTGCATCCAGGTGGTGCCGTATCTGTCCCAAGAGCATCAGCAACAGGTTTTGGGAGCCATTGAGAGAGCAAAGCAAGTGACTGTTCCAGAGTTGAATTCTATTGTTCACCGTCACCATCAGCTGCCGACCTGGTAAGCCAATGGGAAGGCCGACGAACTGTCCAGGCAAACGGAACTTTTACCCTAACAGCAGACCGGACATCCCCAAGTTGATCCGAAAAGGATCAATTTGGGTCTGCCGGAGTGTTCCACAAAAGGGGAGTAGTGTAACAGACCTATGCATGCTGCCTGGACATCGATAATCTTCATGCAGGGAGGACTACAAGGAACTGCATGGCTTGTCACAATTGGATGTACCACATTGTATTCTGAGCTCAAAGGGTTAATTATAAAAGGGATTCTTCCACTGCTGAATGCTAATGTTCCCTTTGCATAGCTAATGAGAACTCTCTTTTGTGTAGGTAACAGCCTCCTGTGAGGTGTATGCTGATGGGGATTATGTGTGAGTGATAATTGTTTTAAAGGTTAATTGAATTCTATTGTCTGATCAAGTTAAGTTTAGGAGCCAAAACGGCTAGCGACTGATTGGCTCAAGGGAATGTCATTATTTCAAAGTATGTGTATTGAAGCCCCCCCTGGGTGGGGGGGGAGTGTCATTTGTTTCTGTACAGTTTGTAACCAGATATAAGGAGGTAAAATGTGGCATTAAAAGTCAGTCCTGCTTGACTCTGCAAACGTAGCCTGTCTCGTTTCTTGGAAGGGCGTTCGATGGGATATACTGGCAGTACCTGCATATCGCAGCTTGCCAGGGAAAAGGACGTCTCCAACGGCTGAGACCCTCTCACTACATGGGTAGCCGTTACAGACCAGACAACACCAGTCTTGGAGTACACCAAAAAATGAACTGCTTTATTTATAGTAACACGCTGAATTTATACAGCAAACCATCAGAAAAGGGCTACTCCCATTATTTCAGACAAAGGTCACCTTACACAGTAGAGCTAGTCCTATTATCATAACAATGACCTCCTTAGACAGTCCGGGTCCCTGGACTAACTTGTATAAGAAGCCACAAGCAATTAGTGAACAGCTCTGGATAACTTAAGAACACATCATAACACAGAGTTATCCAGGGAATGGTTCTCCTGCAGCCCAAAGTCTGTGACATCCCCATATGGACTTTAAACACCTATATGGCAATGCTGGAAACCACCATACAAGACATTTTTAGCTGCCATTAGTGTGCTCTTATTTAAACAATTGTATACTTAATAAAGCATGTGTCTTTCCAATGTAAAAAAAAATGTTTATATCGTTTGTCCCTTTCCCAGACTACAAAGAGCCTCTTTGAATCATTTCCATGACATGGTTAGTTATGGGCATACATAACAAGCAAACAAAGTCATAGATTCTGGAACAAAAATTGTTATTTTTAGTAGTTTATGGGGTGTTACTAAAAGACTAGAAGGTTGTACTTTGATATAATATTTTAAATAGTTAGGTGGTTCTGACAATTTGCCATTAGAAGCTCTGCAAACGACTTTATAAAATGCGTCCGTTCAATAGCTGCACAAAATGTATTTTACATGCGGGGTTATTCGAGTTCAGGTCAATATATTTCCCTGTTAGATTTTTAATAATTAAAAATAATTGTCAGTAGTGTAGCTCTGTAGGGGATTTGATCAAATGACCTGTCAAATTACAAAAATAAATAGTCTGATAAAAATATTAATTTCAGTTGTAAAAGAAATGGAAATCATTTGTACCTGAGTTTCTATTTTACAGTTAAAGGGAGGGGCAGATACCAATGTTGCTTCAACATAAACGAGGAGCTCTTATGGGTGTTGATTGCTAGTTATTATAAAATAACCTTTTGCTTTCGCTTATTAAAAAGATTATACATTTGATTGCTTTACATTTTCTTTATTTTGTGAAATTCACCTTAAAAGGAATCTGTGTGCACTTTAAACCCACTAAGGTGACTGCAGAACCGAGTTCCTAGAGATGCCTGTACATGTTTTATTCATCTTGTAGAGCACTCAAAGGAGGTGTTTTACTAAAGGCAAATAGGCTGTTCGCTTTACATCTGAGTTTACACTTTGCAGTCAAATTTTCCTTCAGCTTAGTGAAAGCTTAGTGAAGGATTGGAAGCTGTGCTGAGTCCAAACATAGCAAAAAAAAAACATTGAAGTCTATGGGAGGCTAATCTTTTTTTTTTTCGGACTTTTTGCAGGACTCATTTTCAATATGTTTTTCTTTTAAATGATCAATGCCATGGGGGACATGAACCAATGCAAAAAAAAATATGTATAAAAGGGGGTTTGGCTGGAAGCTAGCAAAATGCTGCAACACGCTGAAGCTCTGTCCATGGGCACACAGAAGCATCATCTCCACAGCATTTGGGAAACCCTCAGCTAGATAAGGAACACCGCTGCTTCACTCTCACTGGACATCCAGAGTCGGCAGCATTCCTACACACTAACACTGACTGTTTTGTGCCCGGAATAGGCAATATAATGTGAATAAAGTACTTTAAAGTGATTGTAAACGCTTGCATAAAAAAAATAATAACAAACATGTTATACTTACCTCCTCTGTGCAGTTGGTTTTGCAGAGAGCAGCCCGGATCCTCCCCTTCTCGTGTCCCTCTTTGCTTCTCCTAATCCCTCTATCCTTTGAGTGCCTCTCAGCCAGCAGCTTGTTACAGATTGTCACCTAAGCCTAAAGCTCTGTGTATCCATTCAGACACAGAGCCCCGACCTGGCCCAGCCCCCTCTCCCTCCTGATTGGCTGACTAACTTTGCTTGATAGCTGCAGGAGCCAATAGCGCTGCTGCTCTGTCTCAACCAATCAGGAGGAGTGTACTGGATGGCTGAGGGAATCGTGGACATTGCTGGAGAGAGAAGGAGGTCAGGTAAGTAAATAGGGGGTTCTGGGGAGGCTGCTACACATAGAAGGTCTTTTATCTTAATGCATAGCTCCTGTTGTCATCTTTGTATAGCTTGCTCCCTGTGTGGGGAAACAACTTCAGTTGCCATTGTGTTCCTGCTGGACATCTAATGTGTCCCTGAACCTAAAGGTAGATTGGCCTGCCTCCATACCTGCCCTAATTTAACCATTGCTATCTATTTTGCAACTTGGAGACTCTCGAATTGAAGTGTTAGGATCCCACTTTATAGAGGGCCTTGACAAGGCAGTGTGCCTTGAACACAGGTTTGCAAATGTGTGCAATTAAAACTTTTGCTTTTATTGCACATTTTTTAGACAGTGAATTTTTTTTGTTGCAGGCCAGCAGGTAAATGTGCAGGGAAAACTTTTGCTTGTATACATTGTTCAAAAACAAATATATTTGATCCTACACATGGCTGGCTCATGGGCAGATCATATAGGCTATAGTTCAGGATTGCAAAGGCATAGTAAAATATGTATTATAACACTAATATTTCAAAAACCTAAAACCTGGCAATTGCCATGTCTGTAAACTGTTATCACTCCATGTACTAATGATACCACAGCAGCTATATATATCTGCTGTACATAATTTTAATCAAAGAGACTCTGAAAGGATAGGTAACTGTAAGGTTAGGCTATCTTTTGTATTTGTTTTGAATGTGTTTGAGTGCATGGGCTGTTTAAAATATATTTAATTCAATTTTTGGACCAGAAATTGTTCCAAACTGCGTTATTAGTTGCATAATGTGAAGGGGGGTTTGCTTATGATTAGAAATAAATAACAATATGTCATCTCCAAATGTTTGCAGTTTGTTGTTGAGCCTACCTAGATATCTTTAAAGTGAAGAGAAGTGTTAAGGAGGCGTAATAGGAGGTCAAGGGCCAAGTTAAAGTGAAGAGGGATAAAGGGAAGCCCTGTATTGTACCTCTCTTTATTTCTATTTTATTTGAAAGCTGGTTATTTATGGTTAGAGAGGTTATTGGGGTGGTGTAGACGTATTGGATGTATGAGAGAAAAATGGCACCAAAGGCTTACATTGTCAGGAGGTGATTAAGGAAAGGTCAACAGACTTTATTAAAAGCCCTTTCCAGATCCAGGCTTAAAATCACTTACTTTTTTTTTTTGGAGAGGAACAATGTTGCCTATACTAAGTAGTGCAATCGGATGGCAATCTGTTGAGGATTCTGGTTTCATGCTGGGTTTCATTATGAGGGAAGTGTAAGGCCACGTACACAAGATCAGTCCATCTGATGAGAATGGTCCGAAGGACCGTTGTCATCGGTTAACCGATGAAGCTGACTGATGGTCTGATATGCCTACACACCATCGGTTAATGAACCGATCATGTCAGAACACGGTGACGTAAAACACAATGACGTGCTGAAAAAAAAGGAAGTTCAATGCAGCCAAGCATGCGTCGACTTGATTCTGAGCATGCACAGGTTTTTAACCGATGCTTTTGCATACTAACGATCGGTTTTGACCTACCGGTTAGGCGTCAATCGGGGCCCACACACGATCGGTTTGGACCGATGAAACGGTCCTTCAGTCCGTTTTCAATCATGTGTACGCGGTCTAAGATTTGTTAAAGGTTGGGGATGGGGTATTAAGGATGAATAAATTAAATATGTATAAGGCCCCGTACACACCATAGAATCCATCCGCAGATAAATCCCAGCAAATGGGTTTCAGCGGATAGATCCTATGGTGTGTACACGCCAGCGGATCTTATTCCACGGATATATCTCCCCTGGGATGGATTCCAGCAGATCGGATATTTGCTGACATGCACAACATATCCATCTGCGGGAATCCATCCCAACGGATGGATCCGCTGGTCTGTACAGACTCACCGGATCCATCCGTCCGAAGGGATCCCCCGCATGCGTCGTAATGATTCGACGCATGCGTGGAATTCCTTATATGACAGCGTCGCGCACGTCGCCGCGTCATAATCGCGGCGACGGCGCGACACGTCATCGCCAGAGGATTTCGGCGCGGATTTCAATGCGATGGTGAGTACACTCCATCGCAGAGAAATCTGCTGAAATCCTCGAGAGGATTTATCCGCGGAATTCTCTCGTGGGTATGGGGCCTATTACATAGGAAAATGTGAGGTACTAAGATTTTGTAATATTCTGAGGGTAGGCCATCTGAGACTGGAGATTTGCTCTTAGGAGTGGTGTTGAGTGTAAATTCCGTAAGGACAATAAGTTGACTTTTTTCTTTGTTCTGTTGTCAGTTTGGTGAGATATCTTGGGAGGAGCGGTGGGTGGAAAGTAGGGAAGGGAAGGAGGAAGATAAGGAACTCTGAAGTCCCGTACACACACGGTCGGACCTTTGTCCAACCAAAATCACATCAGAAATTCGACAGAATTCCATCAGAGTAAAAGAGAACTCGGAATTCCTCTGAATTTCTGATGGGAATAATCCGATGGGGCATACACATGGTCGGAATTTCCGATGAAAAAAGTCCATGTGACTTTTTCCATCGGAAATTCCTATCGTGTGTATGGGGCATGACTTACACTTTATGCATGTCTGTTTCAAATCTGTGAAAGAAATGGTTGTTTCCTACATTTCTGTAATGACTGGTTTACTTCAACATAAACAAGTCAAACTAGGTAAAGGTTAGCTTCAGTGAACCATTCATGAGAAAATAACCAACAAATATGGGTAGCAGAAGGTATATGTAAGGCTGGCCAAAGATGCCTTACTTTTTTCATTTAGCCAGAGGCTAAATATATTAGGCTTAGCCTTATATATTCCTGTGAATGAGGGGTTAAAAAACCCAGAACCAGCGCAAAGTAAAAAGATAATTAGTAACAACAACTAGAGTAATTAAACAGGTGAGTATTGATAAGGAGCAGCACGTTGTATAAGAGAAAATAAATAAATAGAAATCATTACTAAATTGATTAAACTGCGCTCCTTCCGTTATGAAGTGCAAATGTGCAAAGTGATTTCAACTAAACACCAACATGATAATATGTGTGTAAAAAGTCCAAACACAAAATGACTTCAGTTGTGCAAATAGTGAATGTTCAAACAATGTATCAGAGTCCACCATCACCTGTCACACATCCTACTCAACAGACTTCCATGACCCTATTACAGGTAGTCATAAAGCACATATGGGTATATCCAGCAGGAGTTGTACACGATCCCAATGATGATCCCAACGTTTAACCGACTTCCAGGACACTCACACCAACAAGGAATCCAGATCGTTTGAGCATGTTCCCAGGCAAAAACGATTTAAGGAGAGTTGTCCAATGGTTAATGGGAAAAATCAAAAAGAAAGGGCTTCCATAGTGAAGTATGTCACGATTTTATTCCAAAAAACAGATAAAAACACGATAAAACAGCAAATGCTTGCAGCTTAAAAATCCATGTGCATGGAGATGCCGTGGTGCGTTGCAGCTGCGCTTCAAAGAACAGCGGAGATGACGTATCACAATCAAGCACCCTACCAGTTTCTTGGTGCACACCAACATCTTCCATTCCTTGATATAGGTTCATCGGTGATAGTCTCAATGGTTAACAGGAAGAACAGAAAACTCGAATGTTGGAAGTGGTGGATCTAAACTTGTATCTCCTTATCTATAGATTGTTTTGAAATTAGGTTTTACTACAGTTACAGTTGGTGTAGTTATGCTTTTAAAACTCATGCTTACTCTTTACTGCAATTCATGCTCCTTTGCTTGGAGATCCCGGAGGATCTTGGCAACAAAAAGGTAATATTAAATTAGCAAAACATTTCAAAGAATTTCAGCTACAAATAATTGTAATGCCTGGTACTTTTTCTCTTTATCTGGCTTCCTGAGCTAGTTTCACCTCTATAGTTGCTTGGCTTCAATGTTTAATCATTACTCAGTATTAGGTTGTGGTCTCTTGACATCATTCAGAGGTTAGAAATATGCTGAGCTGTCACTGTGAAAACATGTATTACTGTCATTATAAATATAGCATAAAGTCTGCAATATCTGGAAATTTGTACCAGGAAACCTCAGTTGGGATCCTTTTCTTAAATCACAGACTCTTACTGTAACAATAATCATGGGGGAAGGTCTGACTAATGATTTAGAACCCTCAATGTCAGATAGATTGTTAACACAGGCTCTCTAACGCCATAATCATTTCTACAAAATGCTTTCTAGCTCACTTACTGTACATCTCTGAGCCTTTCACAATTTGTCAGCCCTTCATTCAATTAATGATAAATTATTTTATTTTTACAAGCTCTCTCTATCCATCTTTTCATTTGCTTTTATTAGTTTTGTCTATCCGTTTATTCGTTTTTTTTTTTTTAACTAATTAAAATAAAATACTCAAAATACTGTAATTAGATAAATATTTCCTCGCTTATCATGTTAGCGTTTAAAATGATAGCATGCACAAAATACAAATCCTTCAAAATCGAATTTTTGTTACCAATCTCTTGGAACATTAGGATCTAGTTAGTGAGAAACACTCTATTAAATGCAAATACAGTAGATGCACTGTATATTTTCTGCAGAATGGCAATGAAGAGACTCAAGATATTTGAACAATTTATTCAATTTTTCAGTAAAGAAATTGTGTTAGATCTGCATATTGAATCTGAAACTGAATTGTCCTTGGCACGTGGACACTGAAGATAATCAGATAATGTTATTTAGGAAAGAAACACTGTGGCAATGCTGAATCAGACAAAATCTAGTCAATTTATCTTGTCTACATTTATATAATCTTGCACCCAGACCTCTTGCACACAGATGCCTAAAGATGCCATGATTTTAGGTATTCAGGCATTTATTTTTTTTGTATGATATAAATGCAGTCTATTGTTTTTATTAGACCTATAAACACAGGAACGTAAACCTACACTGCATATAGAAAATAAAGTATACAAAAATCTGCATTGCTGGACAGTATTTTACACATGTGTGTTTGCACGATACAACCCAAGAAAAGCTAGAAGAATTTTTACTCATGTGTACAAGTATGTGCAAACATGTGCGAATACCGACATTTTCTATACCGCCCATCTTCACTTATTTAACCAGGGAATTTTTGCCAGGAATCTGATGTTCATACTTTTGTAGTATTCATTTATTATTATTATTATACAGTAATTATATAGCGGCAACAGTTTGCGAAGCGCTCTACAACGTTAGGGCAGACAGTACAGTTACAACACAATTCAATACATGAGGAGTCAGAGGGCCCTGCTTGTTAGAGCTTACAATCTAAAAGGGAGGGTCAAGTGATGATAAAGGTAATAACCTTGGGGGATGAGCTGATGGAATCCCCTAAAAGTGGATAGAGTAGGAGGTAGCTCGACAGATTGGTGTAGGGAATTCCAAAGTGTGTATATATTTATTAAGTATGTAGGAAAAGAATTCCCCAGGTGGAGAAAGAAAAGGAGGGCTACCCGGGTGACAGAGATGCAGACTACTGTATAGTAAAGGTATAAATACATTATTGCAATACAGGTTATTAACCACTTAAGGATCGAGACTCTTATGCCGCGTACACACGATCGGTCAAACCGATGAGAACGATCTGATAGACCGTTTTCATCGGACCAAACCGAATGTGTGTGGGCCCTATCGTTTTTTTATCCATAGGTTAAGAAAAAAGCAATCTTGTTTTAAATTTAAATACCTAACCGATAGAACAAAACCGATCGTTTGTAAGCACGTCCATTGGTTAAAAATCCAGGCATGCTCAAAATCAAGTCGACGCATGCTTAGAAGCATTGAACTTCGTTTTTTTCAGCACGTCGTTGTGTTTTACGTCACTGCGTTCTGACACAATCGTTTTTTTAACCGATGGTGTGTAGGCACGACTGACCATCAGTCAGCTTCATCGGTTAACCGATAAAAACGGTCCATCAGACTGATCTCATCGGTTTGACCGATCGTGTGTACGTGGCATTACTGAGATTTGGTGTTTGCAAGTTAAAAACTGTTTTTAACTTCTAGAAAATTACAAACATTTTATATTTTTTTTCTAACACCCTAGAGAAATGGTGGTTGTTGCAATACTTTTTGTGACACCGTATTTGCGCAGCAGTCTTACAAGGGTAGTTTTTTTTGGGAAAAAAAACACTTTTTTTTAAATTAAAAAATAAGACAACAGTAAAGTCAGCCCAATTTTTTTTTTCTATTGTGAAAGATAATGTTACGCCAAGTAAATTGATACCCAACATGTCACGCTTCAAAGTTGCGCCTGCTTGTGGAATGGCGACAAACTTTTACCCTTAAAAATCTCCATAGGCAACGTTTAAATAGATTATACAGGTTGCATTTTTTGAGTTACAGAGGAGGTCTAGAGCTAGAATTATTGCTCTCACTGTAACGATTGTGGCGATACCTCACATGTGTGGTTTGAATATCGTTTTCATATGCAGGCGCTGCTCACGTATGCGTTTCCTTCTGCGCACAAGCTACTCCGGACAGGGTGCTTTAAAAAAAAACATTTTTTTTTATTATTTATTTAACTATGTTTTTTTTTTATTTTGACACTGTTTTAAAAAATAAAAATACATTTTGGTCACTTTTATTCTTACTACAAGGAATGTAAACATCCCTTGTAATAGCAAAATGCATGACAGGTCCTTTTAAATATGAGATCTGGGGTCAAAAAGACCTCAGATATTATATTTAGACTAAAATGCAATAAAAAATAATATTTTTTTATGTCATTCTAAAAAAAATAAAAAATAAAATTGGCCCTTTAAGAGCATTGGGTGGAAGTGACATTTAAAATCACTTCTGCCCTGTAGTGATATGGAGATGGGTGGGGGCCATCTTCCCATCACTTGTTTCCATACCCAGGCAGGGAAAGGACCGGATCGCCTGCAGTTGGTCGTGGAGGGCACTGGAGAGCGGCGGGAGGATCGTCTCTCTCGCCGCCGATAAAAGTGATCTTGCAGTGTATCTGCCGCAGAGACCACTTTTATCTGAAAGAGGACCGGCCGCTGAAGAAGAGGATACCGGGGTTATGGTAGCTAGCTTCTGCCATAACAACGGTATTTCTCTTCAAGGTAGCTAGGTATTCCTGTGGCGGGCGGTCCGTAAGTGGTTAAAAACATAATATTGTTGCCATGGTCATTGGTAGGGGACAAGCAGGATAGTTCAGCTTGATTATTTAGACAAGCCAATATCAGAATCAAAAACATGCAGGTACTACATACTGTAAAACACATAACACTTAACACAAAATTATTATTACACACTAATTATTTAGATGATATTTATTGAGACTTTTTTTTTAATGTTACTGTCAAGAAGGTATATGAATACTCTTATGCATTAATAAACATATATTATATATCTAATGGTTCATTCATTTCCAGTTGTGTGCTTCATGAAAAGTCTCAACAAACCCCCCCCCCCCTTTTTTTCCCAGGGGTGCAGGAGCTGCAGGGACTAGTCTTGTGTGGGAAGGATCAAGGCGATCAATTAATTATGTCTCCCTTCATCTCGCCCCGAGAAAAAAACAAGCAATTAACACTTGCAGGGAAAACTTTTTTTTGCCAGAAGTTTAGCTTTAAGTTCTGTGTATAAATTGTGGATTGAGCTACGGAGCTCAGTAAACAAAAGTTTTTTTTTTTTTTTTACAACTACCTGCTATGCATGTACAAGAAGACAAATTCAACCTCATAAATATATATATATATATATATACACACTATATTACCAAAAGTATTGGGACGCCTGCCGTTAGACACACATGAATGTTAATATCACCCCAGTCTTAGTCCGTAGGGTTGAATATTGAGTTGGCCCACCCTTTGCAGCAATAACAGCTTCAACTCTTCTGGGAAGGTTTTTCACAAGGTTTAGAAGGGTGTCTATGGGAATGCATTTGTGAGGTCAGGCACTGATATATATATATATATATATATATATATATATATATATATATATATATATATATATATATATATATTATATCCATTCAATATTTCAATATGTTTGAACCCAGACTGAAATCACTATGACAAGCCTGGGTCCACACATGAGCGGTGCGGAAAAGCACATGTGATTCAGACAGGAATCACATTGCATTCCTGCTTAAATCCCATGCGATTCTTTGCAGTGCATTTTGAGGCCAATCAATTTGTATGGGCTCAAATCACAGCGCAAAGGTATCGGTTTCTGATATCGGAGCATTTTTACGGGTACTCGTGAACAAACTCTGTATCAGCACCGTTACTGGTATCGGTGCAACCCTAATATTCACCTAACAGAATAAGAAAGACAGTTTTAAAAATGTATTTGTTAATTCTTACCAGAATAAATCAAGTACAAAAGCATCCCACATTCATTTTAAAACAACAGAATGTTTCTCTAACACTAACAAATCCCATACAGACAATCACACCTTGATTCACAGACATTTCATTCTCTCCAGTCTCTATAAAGAATTTCTTCCATCTGTCAGTTACCTTTTGTCTTTTCAAAAGTCCTTTTTTCTGACCTTCAAAATCTTGCTTTACCATTTTCCCTGTTTTTCATTTTGCTTCTACAATTGCCTGTCCTCGGCACTAAGGCTTGCCACAGACAGACAGATCTTTTATCAGACACAAAGGATGATCTATGATCGTCCTATCCTTGTCAAAATATGCAGAGAGCATAAGTTCAAACCCCCAACTTAAAAAAAAAAATCTCATTCCTATCTGTATTCTGGAGAAAAGAACATACAGATTTTGCAAGCATACTTATATTTGATTTTTATCATCTACTATTTTTCAGTATTGGGCATTTTATCCTAAACAACTATTTCCAAATCAGTGGCTTTTGAATATTGAAAGTATTTTAGAAAAAAAAACAATTTATCATTGATTTGATCATTAACCACTTCACCCCCGGAAGATTTGGCTGCTAAATGGCTGCTAAATGACCAGGCCATTTTTTGCAATACGGCACTGCATCGCTCTAACTGACAATTTTGCGGCCGTGAGGACTGTAACCAAACATCCTTTTTTCCCACAAATAGAGCTTTATTTTGGTGGTATTTAATAACCTCTATGGTTATTATTTTTTGCGCTATAAACAAAAAAAGAGCGTCAATTAAAAAAAAAAAAAGACAATGGGGGTTATTTACAAAAGGCAACTCCACTTTGCACTACAAGTGCAAACTACAAGTGCACTTGAAATTGCACTGAAAGTGCACTTGGAAGTGCAGTCGCTGTAAATCTGAGGGGTAGATCTGAAATGAGGGGAAGCTCTGCTGATTTTATTATCCAATCATGTGCAAGCTAAAATGCTGTTTTTTATTTTCCTTGCATGTCCCCCTCAGATCTACAGTGACTGCACTTCCAAGTGCACTTTCAGTGCAATTTCAAGTGCACTTTGCACTTGTAGCTTGCACTTGTAGTGCAAAGTGAACTTGCATTTAGTAAGTAACCCCCAATATTTTTTACTTTTTGCTATTATAAATATCCCACATTTTTTTTTCAAACAAAATACATTTTTCCTCACTTTAGGCCAATATGTATTCTTCTACATTTTTTTTGGTAAAACAAAATGTAATAAGCGTATATTGATTGATTGAGCAAAAGTTATAGGGCCAGATTCACGTATCTCATTCTTTGACTAGCTGACCCAGTTTGAGTTGGTCTGCTTTCAGTTTGGTGGTATTTTGGTTTGGTAGGCAAGTTTTTTGTTCCACTCCTACTTTTCTTTTGATTTCCAGTGCTCTCTTTTGCTAGACCAACCTTAGGTAGGGGCGGGTTTTAGGTTATCACCTGCCCCCTATCTATTGATTAGCACACCTGTGCTCCTTTTCAGGAGACCTTAAAATTCATAGGTAGGACCTGCAGCTTTACAGAGTGCCTTGTCGCTGGCCTGCAGCTTCCCAGGTATCTGCAGATACGTGCAACTAAACCTCTGTTTTTATTTAATACATTTAGACAGATTAATTTGGTTTAGTGCTTTTTTGGTTTACAACTTTGAGCCTGGCTAATATGGAAAAAAAAATTATATTCCATATATATATTTAATTGCATACTGCTAAAAACGCATCTCATCTAAAGTCCCAATTTTTTTTTGTATCCTTTTACAGGGATGGAGGCCTGTGGTAGTTCCATCATAGGCCTCATTTAAAGTCCCAACCTTATCCCCCCCTTGTTTTAGATTTGCGTATATGGGCGTATCTTTGTGCGGGCGTAGCGTATCCTATTTACGCTACGCTACCGCAACTTAGACAGGCAAGTGCAGTATTCACAAAGCACTTGCTCCGTAAGTTGAGGTGGCGTAGCGTAAATTGGCCGGCGTAAGCCCACGTAATTCAAATTTGGAAGAAGTGGGCGTGTTGTATTAAAATGAGCCGTGACCCCATGCAAATCAGGGGCCGAACGAACGGCGTATGCGCTGTCCGTGGACGTATCCCAGTGCGCATGCGTCGGATAGAATGCCTAAGATACGTCGAACACTGCCTACGACGTGAACGCAACTTACGCACAGCCCTATTCACGTATGACTTACGTCAACTACGTAAAATTCGACGGCTGTTCCGACGTCCATACTTTGCATTGGCTGCGCCTCATATAGCAGGGGTAACTTTACACCGGACTTAAGCCTAACGTAAACGGCGTAGCGGGCGCTAATAAGTTTGTGAATTGGCGTATCTACCTCATTTGCATATTCTATGCGTAAATCTACGGAAGCGCCCCTTGCGGCCAGTGTAAATATGCACCCAAGATATGACAGCATAAGAGACTTACGTCAGTCGTATCTTGGCAACAGTGAGGCGTATCTGATTCTATGAATCAGGCGCATAGATGCAACGCCTCACATTCAGACTTACGAAGGCGTATCAGGAGATACGCCGTCGTAAGTCCTTTGTGAATCTGGGCCATAATGTCTACAAAATAGGGGATAGATTTATGGCATTTTTATTTTTACTTTTTTACTAGTAATGGCGGCGATCTGCGATTTTTATCAGGACTGCGATATTGCGGCGGGCACGTCGGACACTGTTTACACATTTTTGGGACAATTGACATTCAAAGAGTGATCAGTGCTATAAAAATGCACTAATTACTATATAAATGTCACTGGCAGGGGAGGGATTAACACTAGGGGGCGTTCAAGGGGTTAAATGTGTTACCTATGTGTGTTCTAACTGTAGGAGGGGGTGGGACTTTCTAGAAGGAGAGATAGATCAGTGTTCATACTTAGTGTGAACACACTACTCCCCTGAAAGAATTTGTGTTTACACACACAGATCCCGGTTTTCACTCTCTCATGAGCGATCGTGGGTGCCCTGAGGTCATCGTGCCCGCCGGGGCACTCGCATCGGCTTCCGGATCCTAGTGGCCAAAAGAAAAAACGACGTAAGGTAACATCGATTAGCTCAGCCGAGCCAACCTGCCGCAGTAAAGCTGCGGCAGCTGGTCGGCAAGTGGTAACCACACATTTTCCTGTCAGTTTCTTTACCATAATTGTAAAGTACATTTGCATCCCATGTTCAATGTATTGAGTCCCATTGGCTGTAAATTGCTTTTTTCAATTAGAAATCCTGACTTCATTAACATTCACTGGAAATGTCACAGATGCCTGGCTTAAGTTGTGTGGCGAATCATTGATTAAATTAACAATTCACCTATTAAATCATATGATACACTCCTCAGGTTTTTGCCTATGCACCCCTTGCAGCAGTCTACGGAGTCTACGGAGTCACCCTTACATGCAAGAATTAGAATGTGTCTGATTATGACTGTGACACCAGAGATATGACACCTTACAAACAAATATTTTAATGGCAAGGTGTATGTTAATCTAAAATTTCTTGATATGTTTCTATTGTACCATGTACCTGTTCTTTTTGTGTGAATTACCTGATGATCCTGCATGTCTCCCTGCTTTCCAATTTCAAACTGACCATGCTAGGCATGGAAACACATCCACTACAATGTGGTTACTTTTCATCTTTGAGACTGCAGGAACTCCAATAGTCAGACTTCTGCTGACAAGCCCGCTGCACATCTCATTAATGGGAAGATCAGTGTACTGCTGTTTCTCTGACTCTTTCTTTCTTCTGCTGACATGCTCCCTGCTCTTATGTAGCTGAGAACAGAGGTCATGTGATCACATTTTTTTAATATACATATATACACACAAACATTTTGCTTTGCATTCCTATTTTAAACTGAATGGGTTGTTTTACACGTTGAGGCGTCACATATCCCTTAAAGTGATATTAAACCCTCATTTTTTTATGCACTTTCAGCAGCTGGTTTAATTACTTACTTATCTTGTAATTCTTACCTATGTTCCAGGTTAAGCTGGTGCGAAGATTGCTACCCCTGGTTTCCTGTTGCAGAGTGGCTCCTTTCTCTTACAGCATCCTATGAAGCCATTATTGCAAGCAAGGATTAGAGCTGTGTCTGACTATGCTGTGTGCATCAATAGAAACATGTAGCCTGGAGCCCAAGATGGCGAGACACTCTCCGGGTTATCCCTCTTCCTCCCCCTTTTGCCTCCATGCTAACAGAGTGACTGGAGACTGCATTGTTCACTATTTACTCTTTCCTGTGAAGGCCTGAAGTTCATCATCGAAAGTTGTAAACTGGAAGTGCTGGGTTAAGAATGTACCAAATAGTTTACTAGGGAATGTTTACTAGGGTTTAACTCCTTTATGACTACCCAACAATATGTGACAACAAAATGGTGGACTCGAACATCCACATGCTGAACATACACTGTGGGGGAGATTTACTAAAACTGTTGCTCTGTTGCAGCTGTGCATAGTAACCAATCAGCTTCTAACTTCCACTTGCTCAGTTAAGCTCTGACAATAAAATCTAGATGCTGACTGGTAACTCTGCACAGCTGCACCAGACTGTGTGTACACTGTGTGGCGCAGCGCCATGCAGGAGGATTACGAGTGATGCCGCTGGCCCCCTTGGGTGTGCCACGTCATCACGAATTCATGACATACCTCGGCGGTCAGCTGAGGATGTCATGTGACTGGACACGGACCAATTGAATGTTGGACAGGGGTTTAAAAGGACGCCAGGGAGAACACATGGCGTCATTCCCTCTCCTCAGCTGGACAAGCTGGTAGGAGCAGTGTATGGGGCTGTAAGCACTATAGGTGTTCTTATAGTTACGTTACCCTGGGGATTTCCATCCAAGCAGAGAGGTCTGTAGTCCGGTCCTAGAAGCGGAACTCCTCTCTCTATTTTTGAATTCTACCACTATGTGGGTAAGTTTTTCAGCTGTACCCTGCTCTCACAATTGAGTGATGTTGGTTTTGATTGGAATTACAGCAATCCCCTTTTCTATTTTTTCTATTTTTAGTTTAGCCTACCACTTTCTATCCTAAAGGCCATGTCATTGGATAGTCATCCTGTTCTCCTATAGGAAGGAGGGGACCTGGGGCTCAGTGAGATCAAAAGGTGAGACCAATACTGACACTGCAGCCTCTATGGAAAGTGAAATATGTACTTGAAGAATCTAATAAAGTGAGTCACTGTTTACATACACCGGTAGGGGTGTGGGAAATGTGAATCAATATTTGTTGTTACGTAATGATTATTTTTTTTTAAATATTGTAGACAAAGATACAAATAACTATCCCTGATGAAGAAATGTTTTTAACAGTTTGAAACATGTTGGATTAAGCTTCTTTTCCTCTGTCTCCGGTTGATCTGGAGGTTTTTGAATTTTGGCTTTTGTATCTTTTGTATTGATTCTTCTCCAAATACTTCATGTTTTTATGTTTCAACCAAGATTATGTTATATCTGATATCCATTATGTCTTTGTATATTGTATTGATTGTTTTTCTATAATTTTGTTGTTTGTTGCCCATATAATCCCAAACAAGAGGTTTCCAATTTATTTAGAATATAGTGGGTTGGAAGGAGGCAAACCAGCAGTGTGAATATTTATGTTGTCTCAGCCAATCCCTGGGGGATGATGCCCAGCAGTGGGCTCGGGAGTGCATAAATAGGCTGCTCCCTGAGGCAGCCTTATTCTTGTCCAGGGAGATAAGTTCCTAGCCTGAAGGACTACTGCCCTTCTGGGTAGCCTAGCTGAAAATTCGACCTGTGCTCATCAAGGTCCCAGCTGAGGCAGAGCTAGAGGACCTGTTTTGCTAAAATCTCTGAAGAAAGCGGTTTTACAGAGGATCCAGTCTGGAAGATTCACTGTGGAATTGTCTGTCTGATATTGAAAGGAGATATTCAAGCATCCAAGGAGATTGTGAGTACAGGCCTGAGTAAAGGATCCTAGTGACAGTTGCTGCTGCTACCCTAGCATGTCAATACTAGTGCTTGCCTGGCCTTGGACATTTTTGAAAGTGTCTAGGTGCTGTCCATTTTTATTTAGACATTTTTGAAAGCATCTAGGTGCTGTCTATTTTTATTTAGACATTTTTGAAAGCATCTAGGTGCTGTCTATTTTTCTTTGGCCTTTGCTAAAGGAACTGTAACTGTAACATAGTGAAGAGTGTCCTCAATTTTTTGCTCAGCATTGATGGAGTATCCCACAGTTCCCTATACCCTACCCAAGTTGTTCAGCAATAAATGTTTTTAAAAAGAATACCACTAGACTGCTCATTAAGCCAGAAGAGTGACTGTTGCTGTGTGCCTGACTGCTTTAGCACTAATCTGTGAAAGGAACCTGATACAAGTCACTGGCCCCTACAGGGTGAGTGTGGCATATATACTCAACACCATGTCCAAACCCTAAATTGCATATATTTTGCAAACACACTTTTCATTGTAAATGTTCAATAAAATACAACATGTTGTCAGCCGTTTTGCTGATTTCCTTTCCTCCAGCCATTTGTAGACAATTCCCTTCTACATGCACTTGCTCCAGCATCAGATGTAAACGCTTATAAGGACCAGTTGCAGTTAGTGACAGCAGTGGACCGTGCCTGCCAGACGCGATTGTGTGATTTTAATAACTAGATTTAGGTCTACTTTGAGTATTTAAAGTGGAGTTCCACCCAATAATGGAACTTTCACTTTTTGTAATCCCCCCCCTCCAGTGTCACATTTGCCACCTTCCAGGGGGAGGAGAGAGCAGATACCTGTGTAATACAGGTATTTGCTCCCACTTCCTGGCATAGATCACTGCGGTGCTCGCGGGGACCTACGCCACTTCCGGGGCCTACACTGTCCTCCCCCCGCTGTCTTCTTGGAGACACACAGGTCCCAGAGAACAGCAGGGACCAGTGAGGACGCGCAGCATGACTTGCACATGCGCAAGGCTTCACTTCCTGATTCCCTCACCGAGTATGGCGGTGGCTGCAGCCGAGAGCCGAGCGACTGATCGGCTTTGGCTGACAACATCGCGGGTGCCCTGGACAGGTAAGTGTCCATATATTAAAAGTCAGCAGCTGCAGTATTTGTAGCTGCTGGCTTTTAATATATATATATATATATATATATATATATATATATATATATATATATATATATATATATATATATATATATTTTAGGCGGACCTCCGCTTTAAAACAGACATCATAATGACAGTATTAATTTATTGTTATTTATCTTATTTATATTGCCCCAACATATTCTGTGGTGTTGTAGGATATATATATATATATATATATATATATATATATATATATATATATATATATATATATATATATATATATATATATATATATATATATATAGATAGATAGATAGATATATATAGGCAGAGAAAGTTGGTATCAGCACTCCCTCCAAGATAAATTCCTTGGTGGTCCATACAAAACAAATAATGAAGCAAAGGGTATAGTAGGTTTTCAAAGGACTTGCACAGATGAAAAGGGAACTCTCATTGTTCATCTGTGCAAGCCCTTTGAGTGCCTACTATACCTTTTGCTATATAAATATGTATTCATGTGCTCCAGAGACTATTCTAAACTTAGATTGTGGAGCCCAAATTCACCAAATATGCAGTTCTTTTGCATGAAGCTCAAACTACATGTGTTCCACCGTGCACCTAATTCACACTATTTCTTTTGCTTTTTATCTTTTTGCATTTAATGTCAGAAACAAACTAAATGGAACTGTGAATATGTACAGCTATGCTCATGAGACATGTTTACACAGTGACAAAAATGTTTCATGTTTTTTTTTTGTGCTTTGACCCTGGAATAAATCATATAAAAAATCACAAGGCAAGCACAAAATAAATGTGATAATACACAGATAAAAACCTTCCAATGTTATAGCAATGCATCGGAGAATGCAGTAAATGTATATTATCAACACAGATGCTTTTATAGTGCCTTTTATATAACTGCTAGAGAACCTCTGTGTACTTTCTAAGTGTTTGCTTAACCAGCAATTTTTCATCAAAAGATGAACTGGTAAAGGGGTTCATTGGCCCCTTATTAGTCCACTTCTGCATTCTTTGCTTTGGAAGGTTTCTTCTAGTCATGGAACTAATGGAAGTTCTTGTTTATGTTTTTGTTACAGCGTACAGCATTATGAATGTGACACATTATCATTAGATATTGATGGGCTTCTGCTGTCATTGTTAAAAAGCAGTATAATCCTTATGAGGTACAAAGTACTCTGCATTATAGGTGTACCAAGTAATATTTTTTTTAAGGTTTTAGCTCAGACATTTACAAACATCATTACATTTTTCTGATCAGTCCACCTAAAAATTAAATAACTTTGCTGGTTTACTCACTTTGTTACCAGAGGTGCATAAGCAAGTGCCTAGGGGCCCAGGGGCCAAGCCTTAAGGGTAGAACAGAAGTTCTTCCTTTTTTTTTTTAAGGTAAACTTCAAAGGTGTACAACCAGTTCATTAGGGCCAAGTAAAGTGATTGGATCTTCGCCGTGGTTTGATACATTTTCGAGATATTTAGATATCTACATTTAGAAATATGATGGCTATATGTCACATTTTGCCTCAGAAGGATTATATTTGTCATATTTGTTGCTTACCCTTTGGAACACAACTAAACCTTTTATATAAGTACAAGTTCCTAAGGGGGCTGCAAGAAAAAAATACACTTTCCATTCAGCCTTCCTGTACCTAATCTACAGTATATTTTCTAAGAAAAACCTACCGGTAATTCAATTACTTACCTAAAATTTTGGTTACATGACATGCTGGGTCTCAGGTCTATCTTTGCTTTATAGTGTGGGTTCTGCAATGACCACATCACCTTCTGCTGACATATATGCTCCCATCGGTTGTCACAAAAGTTCACAGGGTTCTCGCACGGTCATTCTGTATTCAAGAGTGACATCACACAAGAGGCAGAAACAAGACCAGTTGGCTGAACAGATGATAGCTACTGAAAGAAAAGCCTCAGGCCTCGTACACACGACCGAACATGTCTGCTGAAACTGGTCCGCTGACCAGTTTCAGCAGACATGTTCGGTCGTCTGTACGTCCGACCGGACAATTTTCCGGCGGATCGGACAGTTTTCCAGCAGACAAATGTTTCTTAGCATGCTAAGAAACATGTCCGTTGGAAGCCTGTCCGTGGGACGTGTTCGGTCGTCTGTACAGACTTACCGGACATGTCCGCTGGGCCGCCATACCTCGCATGCGTCGAAGTGATTCGACGCATGCGTGGAAGCATTGACCTTCCAGGGTCGCGCACGTCGCCGCATCATCGTCGCGGCGACGGCGCGGCCACGTCACTGCGCTGTCTGTCCGCGCGGATTTCGGTTTGATGGTGTGTACAACCATCAGACCGAAATCTCCGAGCGGAAATGTCCGCTGAAAACGGTCCGGCGGACCGTTTTCAGCGGACTGTCCGCTCGTCTGTACGGGGCCTCAGAGATCACAAGACTACAGACCCTGATATGTTTTCACTGGTGTTTGATGGTTCAGTGGTTAATGGTTTAAAGTTGACCTGAACTCAAATGGTGAAGATCTGCTATGTTATAGGCGTAGCTAGAAATATTAATTGTACCTAAACAGTACACTGAAAAATCTATATTTTTTCTAGATTTTCCACTGAAAAATAGCGGTGAACACCTTGATATGTGCGTGTCCCATATCTGTATTTCTATAGTGTGAGATCTAAAGCACTGCTGCTTCTGACTGCTGGTTTCAGGAAATGTGGAGCTAGATTCTATAATGTCACTACTGTCGTGCTCACTGTTCTCCTTGCTGGAGGCTCTAACATGGGGAAGAAAAAAGAGTTTACCATCCCCACCCAAATAATAAGGCGGAGATGGAGAATGATCAGCTTCAGAGAGGCCACAGAATATAGTGTAGACTTGTAATTTGAGTTACATTTGGGTTACAGACAAAAAAGAGTGGGAATGAGGGCTTTTTTTGCCCAGAGTTGAAGTGATTGTAAAGCTATATTTTGTTTAAACAAACATGTTATATTTACCTGCTCTGTTTTGCATAGGAAGCCCCTGAACCTCTTCTTTCCATGAGCCCCACTGGAGCTCTTTGCTCCTCCTCTTCTTGGTGTGCCTCCAACAGGAAGTCTCTTCCTACGGGGGTCCACCTGCATGCTTGATCAATGCTGCCTGTGTCTATAGAAACAGATGGCATGGCTTGTCCCTACCCCCACTCTCTGCTTGCAGAATTTGATTGAGCCAATGGCTGCTGCCTCTGTGAACAGAGAGAGAGGCTGTAGAAGGGCAGAGCGCTGGATCAAACTCAGGCTCATGTAACTATAAGGGGAGAGGTGTGAGGGGGACATAGATACTGGGGTATTTTTTATCTTAATATAGGGAATGCATTAGGGTAATAAAAGCCTTTACAACAACTTTAAACGTTAGGACTTGTTCACATCAGGATTCATGTTTCTGTGCAATTTTTGCACGTTCAAAGTGCAGTACATTTTGACAGCTCATTCATTGGGCTGTAAAATACATTGGACCACACAAAAAGGAATGCCTGCGCTGTACCAAACCTCATGGTACTGCAGTACTATGAAGTTTGGTGCCCGCAGATGCACCGCATTTGTTATCTGCGTTTGGGATGTCATTAACAATATGTATCCGCAAGCAGATCACAATGGCAGCAGAGTCACTGAAGGTGCGAGAGGCGCACACGGAATGTGGCTCTCTGTTCTGGTGTGATCCATCCCTTAAACTCTCCAGCGGAGTCACAAAAACAAAGCTTAAAGGAGTTGTAAAGGAAATTTTATTTTTGTCTAAAATTAATGTCTGCAAGGTAGACAGACAGAATAGTGTAATGATTCTGTTAAAAAAATAGTAAATACCTATTAAATTCCTTCATCTATATCACCTCCGGCATTCTAGTTTCTGTTCTCTCATTCACTTCCTGGTTTGCAGCGCTCGTTAATGTAAGAACTACATTTCCCAGTATGAATTGCGGCACACCCAGTAATTCACACCTCCTTGAAGTCTCTAACACGTAAAGAGCGTCCTGCCGCACAGATGTAGTTCCCAGGAGGGGGTGAGCATGTTACTGACCACCGCAGTAAACCCTCCCATCACGGTGGTCAGTAAAATCAGACAAGCAGGAAGTGAACAGAACAGAGAAGAAATAGAGCAACTTCTGAGCAAAAAAATAACAATGAGGAAGTGAAAAGAGGAATGTCTGCAAGTAAAGGATGCTTATTATGAAAAAAAAATCCTTTACAACCCCTTTAACTGGTCTGATACTGTTGGTAGATAAAAAAAAGAAAAACTGGTGATATACAAACATTTAGCAGGTAGAGACTATATGCAAAAAAACAAACAAAAGCAAAACAGGAAATCAGCAGTAAGGTTACAATGTCAATCACCCTTCCATTTTTAATAAAATAATTATACAATATATACCTACACTGTTATTGAGTATTTTATAACTCAATATAATTAAAGTGAACACAGTAAGTTTAATAAACCTCTTTTATTCCACTTAAACAATATACAGTCGTTGGTTCTCATTATTCAATGTCATTCATTTCAATGACACATATTTAGATAAATGAGTCTAAAACATTTTACTTGTCATGTGAGTGAAGGGAGGTTTTATGTAACATTGGCTGTGTAAAACCTTTGCATTCTTTAGAGACCAAGCACATTTATTTTGACGTTTTTGTTTTTCTGACAAATACAAATTACTTATAGATTATCATATTTGCACATGCACTCTGCTCAGCGCATTAAGCCGTAGATTGCTCTGCTCTGATTAATGACTTAGCAGGACTGCAGAAAGCCAGGAAAGAATCGGTCCTCGGGGACTGAGTCCGGTGAAATGGCCGAGCAGGTTAATTTACAGTCAAGCATGTTGCTACAGTGAATCCAAGAGTGGCGTTTGATAAATCAGTTAATTCCCATTTGTTATCCACAGTCTCAGAATTTAAACACAGCACAGGGGCTTTTACAGCTGATAAATGCAATCGCCTGTAATGTATTCACATGTTGGTAAACTCCTGTCTTAGCACAAAATATGTGGTCAATCTTAGTAACAGCATTCTGTTCTTTTTATCTATGTATGCAATTCACATAATATACCCATTTCCTTTGGAAGTGATGTTTAAGAGTGAATGTTTACACGATTACTATAATGCTACTGCAGATGCTATTGTAACCAACAATTTTTACTGTAATCATGCAGAAAGCTATACTGCAATACAAATGTTTTTATTGTCTTTTAGCATTTTATCTCTTACATTTGTTTCCTAAAAATGATTAAGATGTGAAACATGTAGTATAAAATAGTTTGCAATCTGCCAAGTACCAACAAATGCTACCAGTTTTCCCTAAGATCAGCATAATACTACTTCATATAGACCAATCTTTAGAATATTTAAAGTGGATGTAAATATAGTGCTTCGAACCAGATAATGCTTTAAATCACAATAAGAAGAAGGACAGCAGGATGGTAAGAAATGGTGATATGGGAACTTCATATGCGTACAACCCTTTACTTACTGCAAGCACTATCATTAAGTGATTTGTTGGGGGAAATTTACTAAAACTGGTGCACACAGAATCTTGTGAAGCTGTGCATAGTAACCAATCAGTTTCTTACGACTTTGGATCCAATTTTGCCCTGTGACCTGAAGTCCGAATTCATACTACTTCAATAAACGGAATCCAACTTTGATCCCGACAATACCAGTCCCTTGGTGTCTGGTATGAATCTTGAGTTGAAATTCCACGGCAAAAAAAGCCTTTTGTACCATAAGGCTTTGCTAATAGAACATACCAGGCCCTTCGGTCTAGTATTGATTTTAAGGAGAACCCTCATGCCAATAAAAGGGTGTAGGGTCCCTCCAAAATCCATACCAGACCCTTATCAGCAGCCAGGAAGGTCAAGAAAGCAGGTGGGGACGAGCGAGCGCCCCCCCCCCCCCTCCTGGACCATAGTAGGCCTCATGCCCTCAACATGGGGGCTTGGTGCTTTGGGGCAGGGGGGACCCTGCATTACCCCACCTTGTGTCAGACCAGTTAAGGAAACCATTGATTTATACACATCATGCAACATGTGCTCCCAATGTCGGAATGTTTGTCGTACTAGTGTGAAACCCAGCCTTAAAGCTTTGACAATAAAATCTAGAAACTGATTGGTTATTATGCACAGCTGCACCAGATTCTGTGTGCACTCATTTTAGTAAATTTCCCCTACTGTGATTGTTTCTATGGGTTACTGCACTTTGTAAATAGTGCTTCATCCGAATATACAAGCGACTGTGATCAAGTTTCTAACCCCTTCTAACTTCCCCCAAGCCCTTGATTTATATTTGAAAGTGATTAAATTAAGGTGGTTTTGTTCCAATGTTGATCTTGATCCAGTCCACTTATCCTAACTATGAAATAAAATATATTTTGTGATAATACACAACTTTAACCTTTTGTATAAAATAAAATGTAATCCACTTCAATTTACTACCTCTCTACAACAGGATATAAGTGAAATTATATTTTTAAACAGTTTTCAAAAACAGTGGAAAATGTACCCTCACCATCAATTTTGGTGACAAAATAAAATATTGGACATCTTATTAACTTTAATCTCAGTGGTCATGAGACTAAACAGAGATAGTGAATCTACCTAGTGGGAAAAGAGGCATACACAACTTTCAAAGGTTCTAACTCTAAAGCTGGCCACACATTATACAATTTTCTTGTTCGATTTCCTTTAAAATTACCTTCAACTATGTAGTGCAAGGGCCTGCCTGCCTGACTGCATGCAATTTGAAAGTGTTTAGGTTTGACCTCATATTACCGTATTTACTGTCGTATAAGACGACCTTTTATGTTTAAAAATTTGGGTCAACAATCGTGGGTCGTCTTATATGCCGTATACAGACTGCGGGCGTACATTTTTTAAAACCTGTGCCGCCTCCTCGTGCTGTTCCATGATAGTCTCAGTGATCCGCCTATCACAGACGTCGTCTCGTCCTCAGCCTCGGACGAGAGGACGTCCGTGATAGGCGGAACACTGAACACAGGCTCTGCTGGGAAACTGAGTGTTCCGCCTATCACGGAAAAGGACGAGGAGGCACGGCTTTTAAAAAATTAACACCCGCAGTCTGACTCACTCTGCCAGGCAAAAACGGAATGAAGATCGGCGAATTGAGGTGAGTCAATGGCACAGTTAGGCAATGGCACAGTTAGGCAATGGCACAGTGAGGCAATGGCACAATGAGGCAGTGGCACAGTGAGGTGAGGCAATGGCACAGTGAGATGAGGCAATGGCACAGTGAGGTGAGTCCCAAAACCAACATTTTAGCCAAAAAATGTAGGGGGTACGTCTTATACGCCCAGTTGTCTGAGGCCTCGTACACACGACCGAGGAACTCAACGGGTGAAACACATCGTTTTGCTCGTCGAGTTCCTTGTTAGGCTGTCGAGGAACTCGATGTGCCAATTTTCTCCATTCCCGTCGAGGAAAAAAAGAACATGCTCTCTTTTTGGCTCGATGAGTTCCTCGACAGTTTCCTCGTCGAAAAATGTACACACGACTGGTTTTCTCGGCAAAAAAAAAAAACCAGCAAGTTTCTTGCTGGTTTTTGCCGAGAAACTTGGTCGTGTGTACAAGGCCTCATACGCCGGCAAATACGGTATATGGTTTTGGTAAAGCTTAAGTAAAATTATACAAGAATATAATGTGTAGCCAGCTTTACATGTACCATCCAGATTTTTCTGCTAGGTGCCCAAGCCTGGCAGAAGGTACTAGGCTTCTAGACCCATCTTGAGTGGTTACATACCACGACTACAAAGCCATAATTAAAAAAAAATAAAAAATAATACACTCAGCCAGCATATCCTGAAAAATCTATCAAAATGCCATTATTGAGTTTATAAAGCCAAACATTCTGTATATAGAGGATGGATGGAAAAAAATGATGCAACATTAGGTCAGTTCAGGTTTCTCCTTTCAGATGAAGAAATGAAACTGGTTGCTATCATTAATTGTTGCAGTTTTGCTCTGTCTCTTTGTAAATCAACTTCATGGCAGTCTTGTTATTTCTATTGATGTTCCAGAGATATTGCAGGATGCTGTGTGTCTTATCTTCACTGCCATTGGGTGCACAATCTGTAGGACAATTTCAGGTGTTAGTGCAATGGCTAGCCCAATATGGTGCTAACATCTAATAAATTGGACTTTTGGCGGTACAGGTAGTTAATGTAAAAGATCTATAAATATTTATTTTGTAAAAAATACATAAATAGAAACTTGTATACATAATTGCATGAAACAGTATCAGCATATGATATCAGTGCATCTAACACAAAGTAAGAGATACATTTGTACTTATACAGATACATTCATGGCAAAAAAAGCACATAGCGTCAAGAAGGTATAGAACTATTATGCCGCGTACAGACGATCGGTTAAACCGATGAGAATGGTCTGATGCACCGTTTTTATCGGTCAAAACCGATCGTGTGTGGGCGCCATCGGTTATTTAACCATCGGTAAAAAAAAAGCCAACTTGTTTTAAATTTAACCGATGGATTCCTAACCGATAGGACAAAACCGATCGTTAGTAGGCACGACCATCGGTTAAAAATCCACTCTTACTCAGATTCAAGTCGACACATGCTTGGAAGCATTGAACTTCGTTTTTTTCAGCACGTCGTTGTGTTTTACGTCACCGCGTTCTGACACAATCGTTTTTTTTAACCGATGGTGTGTAGGCGCGATGGACCATCAGTCGGCTTCATCGGTTAACCGATGAAAACGGTCCATCGGTCCGTTTTAATCGGATGGGCCGATCGTGTGTACGCGGCATTAGTGTTTGAAGCTGAATCCGATATGCATAATGGTAGATCTTGCATTTACTCTCGACATGTTTCACGTACAGGACACTTCATCAGGAGCATAAAGGTGGATCAATCGAATCTCAAAGAGTCGATCCAACCATTGATTGTGTGGTAAAGAGTGTACAACGCTTTTAACCTAACCAGCCTCCTGGGCATGTGGTAGGTACTCGTTGTGTCTAAAGGTACAAAGGTAGGACTAAGGTACAAACTGTTGGTGAACAGTATATGTAAATGGGCAAATAAAATGCCCTAACAAGGATCCCACTGGCAGACCTTGGACTGAAGTAGACTCCAAATGGCAGATTGCCAATTGGACAGACAGTAGAGGGGAGGTAACCACCTCAACAGCTACCGACAGAAAAATAAATCTGTCATTAAGTAGAACAATGTCTGATCATAACGAAGTTGAAACAGTCAGGAAAAGAGACCAGCAAAAAAAAATAGAGGTCCATGCATAGGCGCCGTGATCCTGTGTGTAGAACATGGGATCATGGCGCCTATGCATGGACCTCTGTTTTTTTGCTGGTCTCTTTTCCTGGCTGTTTCAACTTCGTTAAGATCAGACATTGTACAAATGTATCTCTTACTTTGTGTTAGATGCACTGATATCATATGCTGATACTGTTTCATGAAATTATGTATACAAGTTTCTATTTATGCATTTTTTACAAAATAAATATTTATAGATCTTTTACATTAACTACCTGTACCGCCAAAAGTCCAATTTATTAGTCCATTAATTTCCATTGTCACTTTCCCGGGACGTTGGTACATTAAAATTAGTGCATTCACAGTGATTAGTCGCCCTGTGATTATATGCAAGTCTGGCAAGACCCATTTAAATCTAATAATTATTAACTAACATCGTTTATTTAGAAGGTTTGAGGATCACATACATTTTCTTAACATTTTGACAGTTATTAAAATAGCCAACATTAGGGTTAGAAGACTAGGCCTGAAAATGTAGAAATCAGAGAGTTGTTACTGTAGTCCTCAACTATATGATGAATATCAGTGAAAGAATGGAAGTGTATCTTGTGAATTCTTATCCATGCTGCAACGTGTATGTGTGTATCTTCTGCTGCACCATCTAATAAGGCAACAGTTTTCAATAATTAGTTTCAAATCAGCAGCCTGTATTAGTCTAATTATGTTTTCCATTGTTTACATGTAACAAAGCATAAAAGCCCAATACAGCCAACACTTTTCGTTTTAGATACTGTAAGCAAAGTTCGAGAACCTTTTTCAAGTTCATTGCTTTCTTTGTTCCCATTTGGGAGATTTCGTGTCACTTCCTGTCTATCTAACAGGTGTCAGACAGGAAGTGAAGAAAATTATTTTCATTTTCGTCTCTGACAAATTTCAGACAGAGCAAAGAGAAATCCCACCATGGGGATATAGGCAGCAATAAAACCAACTTTTCAGTATAGTGAGAAAGGTCATAGCCTCTGACAATATTATGTTGCTGTATGTGACCTTATTAAAGAGATTTTTCCTCACTCCCTCAGAAGGGATATAGACAACATTTAAATTCTACATTCTTAATGATAACTTAAACAACACTTAAAACAGGAAGAAAAAACTTGCTCTACCCACTTCTTCCTGTCTCAGCGCTATGCATTTTAGAAGTAACATCAACATAGGTGATTATTAAAAACATAAGTAAATATATATAAATATGTAGGCATATAAAAGTCTACAAAAAGAAAGGTGCATAAAATAGGGGCCCACAGTGCACTTTCGGCTCCAAAGAGTATGATCAACTGGTTCTAAGCCCCAATGACGGGTAATAGATGTAGACAAAGATAAAAACCTAATATCACAACAAAGGATAAAGGTATATGCAGAGCAGCTGTTTACGTATAAGATGAGGAAAAATCATCAAATAAAATAGTATAAAAAATACACCAATATTTAAAACACAATAAAGGATCTATTGGTGAACAGCGCCAATGTTGGATAAGTATCCAGCTTCACATCAAATAAATAAATAAAATTATGACGTGGCAGAAATAGTCCTAAAGTGGTAAGTGCTTCTAGGATTAAGTGGGTAGTGCACCCTCCACCAGAGGCTCTAATGGACACATGAGGAAAAGAACCAACATTGGGAATTAACCCCTGCTGCTTTCTGAGGTGGTGACGGAGTTCTGAGTGAAAAAGAATTTGTTTTCAAGGCTTCTTTTATTCATCCTTCTGGTGAGTGAGAACCCCAAAGGGGGTGAGTGCCACTGTTGGTAAATATTTGGAGTTGGTGGAGGGTGCACTACCCACTTAATCCTAGAAGCACTTACCACTTTAGGACTATTTCTGCCACGTCATCATTTTATTTATTTATTTGATGTGAAGCTGGACACTTATCCAACATTAGCGCTGTTCTCCAATAGATCCTTTATTGTGTTTTAAATATTGGTGTATTTTTTTTATAAAAGTCTATAAGCCACTTAAAAGATAGATCATAAAGACCCTTGGGTGTGATATTATGGCTACCGGAAATTACGCAATTGACGCTGTGCGTTCCAGGACTCAGTGAGTAAACCGGAAGAGGAAGTGCTGTGCGCCAAGGTCATTACGATCTCCACCGAAGCATCTTCGGCATTTCCTGGCTTTCAATAGGAGTGATTCGCTGAACGCTTAAAACTGACACTGAGCTATACGATCACTTTGGAACCACTATAGTGTCATGGAACATTGAATTTTAATTGAATAACTTAATAAATGGTCAAATAAAACTAGAATATGTGGAGTCTTTCTTCCCATGTTCCTGGATTTTGGCTTACCAACGTGGATCTGATCGAGTACATGGCAGTATTTTGATGTGGATTGAGGCTTGATATCCTTATCATTCTGGTGAGGAGCACGGTGTGGAGGAATTTGGTGAAAGGTGCACGGATCATTAACAAGTTTAAAGACCACCATTTGTGTCCACTAGAGTCTTTTCTTCAATGCCATCTGCCTTTTTTCTGTTATTCAATAGTTATTATGCATATATGGTGCTGTGCATACAGTATATTAGCCAGTCAATTTGTATTAACTGACAGGAGCGCTGCTTTGATGAATATCTGCTACTGGTTGACAGTTTTTACTATTCATCTTATGTGTTAAACACTTAATACTTGATAAAGGTTCTATACCTTCCTGTTCTATCCAAATCTAGAAGCAAGGTTTAGACTGGAGTTGGGCTTTTTTACATAATTGTCTCTTTTTAATTCATTTATATTTAGTCCCGTGGCTGAAGATTGCTGCATGGGACATATAACTTAAACGTTACATGTACAGTATATTGCTTTATGTTTTAAATCAGGGGTGTAATTAGAAATCGCGAGGTCCATAGCAAAAATTGTATGGGGTCTTCTCCCCCAAACAAATAAAAAAATGCCATTGACATCACCCCAATTACTACTGCAATGTGAGACAAGGCTTGAGCTACTGCATATATTATTTTTAACAATATAAAAAATGTATGCAGCAAATAGAGAAGTGGTGAGACAATGTTATAGGGCCTGTTCACACTATAGTGTTGCACTAATGCGCATGTTCCTGTACAATAAGCACACATCTTGTAGCTAGGTGTGCTTTGTTACCATTCAATCTATAGAACCCCCAGCACTTCTGGGTATGAAGATGCATGTGACCTTCACTCCTGTGACTGTGCTCATGCCAAGGAGCCGTTTGTAGGCTCAAGCACTATCACATCACTGACACCAGTAATTTCACTCCAGCTGTGGAGAAAGAGGGAGCGGCAAGGGATCATGTTAATACAAGTATAGGGAGGTCAGGGGGAGGCCTTTTTGAAGATGCATTGTCAAGTTGCCTTGCATGGACGAGGTGACAATGCCCTTCTCACACACAGCACAGAGTGCATCACACCATTGCATTTTTCTCCACTTCTGCAACTGTCTTTCACCATTTTATCCCTTTGGCCACTGCAACCCTGCCACCTCTTTCTGCCCTTATGCCTTTTTAACCACTTCCAGCTCTGCACTCCATCCCACCCCTGCACTCATATTCACCACTGCGACCCTTTCTGCCTCTACACCCCCTTTTATCTGTTCATCTCTTCCAACAGTGCACTTCATTTCACCTTTGGGCATGGCTCACCTGAAGATTAAGCTCAGGAATCTTGTTTCTGACAATTACATTGCGCTGTGGGTAGTGCTTTGGGTGGAGCCAAATGATGCTGTCAGCATTATTAGCCACCCACACACCTAGCACTTGGAAATGGACAAAGGGCAATATTTCCCAGAAACAACATGTCATCTGACTGGCTTCAACAGATACGTTTAAAAAAACAGATGAATTTTGAAAAAAGACATGCAGTTGGGAGCAGAGAAGTACTGTCAGACAAAAATGCGTAAGGACTAATACAGAGAAATAGGAGGACGCAGGAAGGGAAGGGACAAGAACTATCAGTGTCACCGCACACAAATAACAGAATGGTGGGTGGTGGAAGGAGCCTAAATGACAGCTTACCTTCATTGTCCTGACTGGGCCCCCCTCTCTCATGGGCCCCACAGTGCCAATATGGTGGCTACGGTGGTAGTTCTGCCACTGTCATTACTAGTACAAAACCTGTGCATGCTACCATGTTATTAATGCCCTTTAACTTACATATTTCTCCTGTAAGAAGGATGACAGGGTCAAGCATACCATGTGCATCCAATAAATATTTTTTGCAGAAAGTTACAAGAAAATCCAATGGGTTTTGATGACTCACCAGCCCCGCTTCATCAAGGCTGACATGGTAAGCTGGGCAGGAATAATTATGTGATATATCGAATAATGTATCAGCGGATCTGCTCAACATGCCAGACAAACAGCAAACAGTCAAACAATTCTGTCTATCTGGTGTACCACGAGGCTTTGCTAAAACACTATTTCAGATATGATGTAATTATTCCTGTTAAGCTTACCACATAAGCCCAGGTGAAGGGGGACTGATGAGTCCCTCCTGAAATTCCTAGGCTTTTCTTCTGACCTTCTGACAAGTGCAGTAAAAATTTAGTGGATTCACATTATATCTTTGCCTTTTTTATCCCTCTGACATTCTTTAGATTACTATGGGGACCCCAGAGAATACCAACATTGATAAAGATCTGCCTCTAAAATCTGGATTTAAAGTCCCCTCCTGTTTTGGACCCAGTGCTCTAATAACATGTCTACATTTTATCCATGTTATTTACAGCATATTACGCTTTTGTTTATTGTTCACAATTTAGTCCATGAGACATTGTTTTCATCTGTTCTTTATATAGTTTAGAACCTAATTTTCTTCCTGTTATTGCCATATTCCAAATGCTGGTAACTAGGACATCAACTCTTTTGGTGTCATTAGCATATTATTTTCACATTCAGTATTGTGATGCTGTTCTCATGCATATGCCATCTATCATAAGGAAAAATCTCCTTCAAGATACAGTTCAGGTTAGATTTTCTTATCTTCCCAGAGGCACATGGAAGTTTAAGCATTATTTAGTGAAACATTTATTAAACAGTGCAAAAAGCAGTTTGATACAGATTCCTCCTTTGGGTATTAAGCAACAGAAATTCAAGGACAGCATCTCATGGTCAAGCTGACAATATCTATGCTTAGAACAGATGTAAAATATACTATACAGCTTGATGGCTTTATCTGATTTAGCTTGAGATGTCTGAGCAATGAAAACATAAATCTAGCAAATGCTTCTAGGTGACACATTTTTAAAAAGTCTCACTAAGGTGATATGTTTGATAAAAGACAATAAAGGAATCATTTTACAGATACACACTGCCATTTAATCCCAAGATTTAATGGTTTATGCTTGGTGATTCGGTCAACCTAATTACATCCCTTTAAAAACAATCCAAAAATTAAACTCTCACTCCTTTGCATTTCGATCTTACTTATTTGCAATCAATTCCTCAGCACCTTAGAGAGAAGGCTTGACCAATAACGGATTTACCATTTAATTCCACATACGGAATGGAAAACGGAAGGATTGGTGGGGAGCAGGGAGGTATTTGGCCTTCGGGACCAATAATAATAAAATATCTTGGACCAGTGGCCCTGAATGGAGATGATTCCCCCTTCAGACATCAATAGACCAGGACCCACAGTCAGTGATACATGCTGGGAAATACATAGCTACCTAACTACCTGCAATAACAGAGTTTAGCAGATTCACATCTTTTAGCACCAACTTCCATTGTAATAGGTTATGTGACTGAATGCAGAGAGCTGCAAAGAAAGCTAATTGTGGAGGATATTTGAATGTGTGTCCCAATAAACAATGTCATTTAGGAACACCCACCAACCATGGTTTTACTTTAAGTAGTTTGCTTTTTTAGCCCACAGAAATCTGTCCCTGACATGAGAAGGGTATTTGGTTGTCTCTGCCCTTGAGGCCAAAGATGCCCAATCATCCCCTTACCGATCTCCTTGAGGAACAAACCCCTTAACATCAAGCAGATAAGGGCATATTTGCAACAATAGCCCCTGAACATGGTTTAAACCACTGAGCCATCATAGGTTAAGCTCTTATCTGAAGCTGCCAAAGTCCAAACCTGTGAGCACCTTGTTTCATGTATTCAAAATAAGGTGCAGGGAAGTACTATATTTGTCCAAGTAAAGCATACTTGATGGTTTTCTTATGAAAAGCATCTGAAGAACACAGATCTAAGGGAGACGGGTAAACTAGTGTGTAAAGAGATCAGCACCACTATGATGCAACAATGTATAAAAAAAAGTGAACATAAATATTTTATTTAAAAAATAGCAATTGTTTATGAAAAACACTGTTTTAGCAAACCAAGCAACCTATTTACAGTGGGGATGCTATGTGCGTTCCACTAGACCCAGTGCCGATCCTGACCTCCCAGAGGCTCTAAGCAAAATCACATGTCACATTAAAGTTGAGAAGCGAGGGGGCACTGCCGACAGTGACATGTCACATTAAAGCTGAGAAGCAAGGGGGAGGGGGTGTTCTGCTGTCGGAAATGACATCTTACATTAAAGTGAGAAGCAGGGGGTGCTGACATATTACCTCTTCTCCCATGCAGCCAGCGAGTTGAGAAGCGGGGTTAGGGGCTGAAAATGACTTCCCACCAGGCGGGGCCCCTAGTCATTTGAGGGGCCCTCCGCAGCTTTGTGGGGGCCCTAAGCGTCTATAGGGCATCCTACAATGTCACACTCTTTGCTTTATATCTAGAACTCTGTCACATGAGAAAAGGACAGGAGGAAACTCACATGATTTTTTTTTTATTCAATCCATAAGTTTAAATAGTGCTCTGCTTGCTGTGCTTTAGTACTTTATACTGTGAATGTGTGTGTTTTTTTAAAATCAGTGATATGGTTGAAGTAGGACCATAGCTTTTCTTTAAAGAATTCTAATAGCATTTAGTTAAAGATTTACATATATTCAAAGTAAAAAAGCAGGCCCCCAGGAAAGGTCCTTATCCTACCATTGCAGGCATTATTAGGGAAGGAAAAACCCAAAGCTTAAAAAAAAAACAAGAAAAAAAAAAACAGTTTTTAATCTAAGCACAAGTAATTGGGGTACAAAAATTCATATTTTTTTGCATAAAAAATTGAATTTTCATTCTTCTTTTGGGCACATCGACCCAGGCTCTAATTTACTTTTACTGAAATTTGTGTAGTATAACATGTTTACTCCAAATGGGATAACAAACTGTCTTATTAATTTGCACTAAAAGCACATTCTTGTCAACTGCAACTATTTCCTTTTATTTCTTTATTTACACTCTGTAGTCAAAGACATTTGGGCTTTCCTTAAAGTTATCTTACATTTGTGCATTAGAAGAACATGCTAGCTTGGACCCTAGCGCACACCACTGACTGTTTTTTGGCTAAAGATTATTCTTGGATTTTTATAAAGGTCAACATTACAAGGTTTAAATGTTTTAACGTCAGTCCAAGGTAAAATACCCATGTCAGGGCCCTAATTTTCACATCAAGTGAGTGATTATGCAGCAAGTTTATGATAATTGCACTTTTAAGGGACTGAAAAGGATCACAGTTGATCAGTGGCAACTAGCTGGGTGTTGATTGGTCAGGATGAAAAACCTTCAGGCCTTGTACACACGACCGAACATGTCTGCTGAAACTGGTCCGTCGGACCAGTTTCAGCAGACATGTTCGATCGTGTGTAGGGCCGACCGGACAATTTTCCGGCCGACCGGACAGGTTTCGGGCGGACAAATGTTTCTTAGCATGCTAAGAAACATGTCCACTGGAAGCCTGTCCGCCGGACATGTCTGATGGTCAGTACGACTCATCGGACATGTCCGCTGGCCCGAGAACCCGCGCATGAAGTCGAAGTGATTCGACGCATGCGTGGAAGCATTGAACTTCCAGGTTCGCGCACGTCGCCGCGTCATCGTCGCCGTCACGTCGCCGCCACGTTACCGCATATTCTGTCTGCAGGGATTTTGGTTTGATGGTGTGTACAACCATCAGACCAAAATCTGCTAGCAGACATGTCCGATGAAAACGGTCTGCGGACAGGTCCGCTCGTCTGTACGAGGCCTCAGATTATTCCTGTTATCTCTTTTTTTGGAGAAAGGACATTTGAGGGTCTGGTCATTTCGTATGGAATAACCAGTAGCCATCATGTATGGTTGTCATAACTGCAGCTGATATGCAAGGTTCCTTGATATATTCACAGAGCAACCTACAGCATGTTCTGCTCTAACTCCCTAACAAAATCCTTCTCAGTTCAGTTTATTGCCAAATATTTTTTTTAATTATGTTTAAAACCATAAAAGCTGATGTTTTTAATAAGTGAATGTGCATGGTCAATGGCTGCCTGCATAAATTAGGACACCATATGATCAGTATCTTTTATCTAATACTGAAGACAGGAATCACTGATCTGATTAAGTTCATTAATAAACAGTTTAATCTGTGAAGGCTGGTGTTTTGGCTCACCCACACAGATATAATCTCCCTCTATGACTGTCATAACTGCATGGGTAGACTTGCTTGATTCTTCTGAGACAACATTAACATTAACAACAGTATGAGAGTTCTGCTGTTACTTAAATGCGAACTGATAAATTTAATAGAGTGCTTAAAGGGAAAGTAGAATATTTTCAGTACTTTTAAAACAAATGTATAAAAGAGACCAGCTTGAGGTAAGTGATATGGTCAACATGTGATAATGTTTTCAGAAGAATACCAGGTATGACATTTTTACATAATCCAGCTGGGGCAAATGTAACTATACCTGTGGGATGCCTGTGTAAGCTGGAAATCACTGTATTAGAAACAACTACTCCTGTGAACAGTGCCGATCCTGACCTCCCTGGGGCCCTAAGCAAAATTACATGTTACATTAAACTTGAGAAGCGGGGGGGGGGGGGGGGTCTGGCGAAAATGACATTTTACATTAAAGTGAGAAGCTGGGGGTGCTGCCTTCTTACCTCTTCTCCCATGCAGCCAGCGAGTTAAGAAGCGGGGTGAGGGGCTGAAAATGACTTCTCACCGGATGGGGCCTCTAGTAATTTGCGGGGCCCTAAGCGGCTTGCATAGTGAGCCTATAAGGCGGATCGGTCCTGCCTGTGAACTTTCCTAGCTTCTGAGTCCCATGAACCACAGGTGCTCTGTTGCATTCTGAACACAGGAGGTTGGCTGCTTGGCACAGGTGGCATTCGGGGGAATGTATTTAATTTTTTCAATTAATTCAAAGTGTTCTTGAATTAGATGAGATGGAAAGCATGGTGTCCCTGCACCACCACTTGGCTCTATCCAATCAGAGAACACTTTGCTTGCATTGAAATGGTGCCCATGCCAAAATGCAAAGTTCCTGTGTTCACAATGCAGCAAGGCAGCCACTCAGCATAGGACCCAGAAGCTAGTGGGGATCACTGGAGTAGCGATGTCTACTACAGTGGTTTACAGCTTCCAGAGGGATCCCACAGCAATAGTATATTGCATAAGTACATTGGCCAATCTGGACCAAAAAAAACTAAATAAAAAAAAATGCTAGACCTGATATTTTTCTTTAAAAACCTTGATTCTGAATGTGGCCAGTGTGTCCTGAGACATGATTGGGAGTCCTAAGACTCCCTGGACAATCGGGTCTCAGTACCTGTTTCCTGATTGGCTGGGAGGAGAATCATGAAGATGAATATTAATTTGCTATTGTCACACAAGTGGGTGGACTCAGGGTGCAGTGCTCTGTGCCCCCTGAGCCCACCATTTTTTAAATCCAATTAGAGCCTCAGGCTCTAATCATGTGCTTAAAAGAAGAAAAACATTGGAATCCATGCATCCGGCACCCGGCATGGAGATTAGGAGCTCGAGTACATAAATTGAGGGGGGCGGCGCCCCTGTGCCACGTATGGACGGGCCGCCACTGTATACAATGGTTATGCTTTTTGCTCCTTCTCACAAAGTAAGACTATGACAATGCAATAAAGTGCAAACATGTACTTCCGATCTTGCTGATATCTTAACATTGATGAAAAGAGTGGCAAAGCAACTGCAATGAGCGACCCCTATAGTGGCCAATCTACAGTTCACTACTTATAAACGCAATAGGAAAATGATGGTAGAGTATGCCTGAAAAGTGGAAAAATCAAAAGAGAAAAATCTGTTTAAAGCAGAACTGAAAAGGAAAAACATTTTTTTAGATAGAGTAGAGAATTGTTGGAACCTCCATTGTAGAGCTTTCCCATCACTATTAGTCATGGTGACTTGTTAACCTGACAGAAGGTAATGAGACATCCAAAATACTATGATTGTCTCCTGAACACGATTAGTGGAGTTTTTTTTTCTAGTGAGGAATCCGGTTCCAGTCACAGTCAGGGAAGTCAGGACTCCTGCATACTAGTTTCAGATCCATATCTCAGAAATGACTGAAGCCATTGTTTTTTTTTTTTCCTCTGGATCAATTATAGGTATAGTCTAGTGTATATAGAGGTTTTCTATTTGTGTGCGTGTATTTTTTCCTCTATGTTGGTTGAACTGGATGGACTTTTTTCAACCGGATTAACTATATAACTATATAGCATCACAGCCAGTCAGCTTGCATTTGCCAAAAGAAGCCCTCATTCACACTGAACCTATTTGTAATGCGATTCGACAGGTCAAATTGCATGACAAGTCGCATCCTACTGCCAGCCTACTAACCACAAAGGGTATAAATGCACTTTGCGTGCACCAATTGCCTTTGCAAACCCAGATATTACCTTCTACGAGCAATGATGACATCATCACTGTGCAGTGCATAGACTGCAGTGAAGATTGCAAATCTGTGTGTGGGACCCAGAAAGCCATTTTTTTTTACAAACAAACCAAAAGGGCCTATACAAGAACTGTTATCATGTACAAAGGGAGACAGCAGCACTGGTTGCTCTATATTACAGGAAACTCCTGCACAGAGGCAAAGTATAGGACAGTGATGGCGAACCTTGGCACCCCAGATGTTTTGGAACTACATTTCCCACAATGCCCAACTACACTGCAGAGTGCATGAGCATCATGGGAAATATGTTCCAAAACCTCTGGGGTGCCAAGGTTCACCATGACTGGTATAGGAATTGTTTCATGCTGAACTACTGCACAGATCTGACATTAAGACACAAATGACACCACAATTCAATTAATAATACACATGTCTCTTGTATTTAGATATACCGTAATTAAAGTAGAAGTTCACCCTAAAATTAAAATCTGTAAATCTATTTGCATCCGCAATCTAAGACTAACCTATCTAACCCTGTAAAGAAGACTAAAGAAGCTCCATAGTAACTGTATGGGTGATGTCACTTCCCAGGCATTTCCCAGTCGTTGTCGGCTGTCTCTCCTGCAGAGAGCTTCCGCCGCTGCAGACCAGACAGGATCGGCTTCAGAAAAGGTATGTATAGCGATTTTGTGGATGCCAGTAGATTTACAGATTTTAGTTTTAGGGTGAACGTCTACTTTAATCCAGCCTAGAGATCAGCTTTAAACTGCCAGTTTGATTGATCAATGCTGAATACAAAGTTATAAATGGCGAATATCACATAGAATGTGCAATTTTTATGTAAATGAATGTACAAAATAATCCCACACTTTGACATGCAACATATCAGAATGTTTTGAATACTCTGTAGGTTGTCTACTTATATATAATCACACACATACTGTAGGTTGGACTTGTGTCGTTTTTTAACCTCACCTACTATGTAACTATATATGCCATTGTAAATCAGCTACATGTATACCGGAATAATATTAATTACAATATATTGAGAAAAATATAAAACTTGACTGGTTAGTTTTTTTTTGTACTTGTTGCTACACCAATGAAGGAGGGTGGTCTGTTATGTTGGAGGGTAGTCTTCCTTCTACAGTACAGGTATGTGTAGCAAGAAGCCTTAAAATGTATGTAAACTCAAAATATATTTTTTTCAGTACATTTGCCATCAAGTATAACTTTTTACAGTTTTCTTAAAATATATTTTTTTTATGAAACTATTGCAAAGTTTCTTACTTGAAACACTGGCGCCACTAATCCACTGTTATACAATTAGAGGCAGTGTTGTCAGCTTGCCACTGAGCAGGCTATCAGACAGCTGCTAAACATAATGAACGGACTATGATTGGTAATATGGGTGGAGATTGTGCCAGAAAATTGCAGGGAGGGAGGGGGGAGAGGTGAACTTCCTTCCAGCGCCTGGGAGCCCGGGGAGAAAGTGGGAGCTGGGTGCCCATAAAAACTGGGTATCCGCCCCCCCCCCCAAATGTGGCATGTCAGGGGGTCACCATCACTTAAAGCAGAGGTTGCATTTTTGGGTGGAACTCTGCTTCAATACCTTCTCTAAGTAAACTTGTCTTTTGAGATTACTATGAATTACACTCCACTATTAGCTTTGCTATAATACAGGGGTGCATCATGGGTTTACAGATCTTCAATGGCAACCAGAAAAATCATAGTGTAGTCATGGCTAGATGGACAAAACAGAGTATACAAAGGTGGAAGAAATTCTGATTGCTTTTGACTTTAATGAGGAAGAAGACAATATTGCCCTCTAGCCCTCATATTGTTTGTCTTTGCTGTGGAGCCTATAGTTGTCAAGATCGGCACAGTTAAAGGTTTTGTTTTGGGGAAGCAAGCCACAGCCGGGCGCCCACAGTTAGAATGTCGGTGCCTCAGAGAGGAGGGGGAGAGGAGCGGGGCTTCATGAGCCTGCATTCCTGGACCGTGGGACAGGTGAGTGTCTGATTTTTCAAAAGTCAGCAGCTACACGTTTTGCTGCTGCTGATTTTTAAATGGGTGGAACTATGCTTTAAGTATACATAGCAATGCTATAAAGGATAACCACATAAAGCTAAAAAGAAATAAAAGTTAAATGTTACTACTCAAACAAAAAAAGCCATTTAAAATATGTGAAGATGGAATATCATTTAAATTAAGTTATATGTATAAATTCAAAACAAAAAATTCAATCAGCGCAACCCAGAGGTAACAGACAATTAAAATTTGCAAGCTGAACACCAAGGGTAATTTCACAAAGCCCCACAAGACAATACTAAATAACAAACAGTGCAGCGCAAATATACATATGACAGTTAAGCCTCAACATACTAATTTTGAAACAATCCACAGCCCAATAGGAAATGTCCTTGAATAGGAATCTCCTTAGTTTAGGCCCCCAAAAAATAAAGGAGAATAAACATGAATACAAAATGGTGATGGGTTATAATTTACAGTATAGGAAATTGTAAAGAATCATCACCAAGCATTGGGGAATTTGTTGAAAGACTCGTTCTCCCTGCATGCCCTGAATTTTTTTAATGAAGGCCCCCCTGTCTCAGAGATATGATTGCTTCTGGGGTTGTGGATCCCCTTATAGTAAATGAGAATCAGTTGTTATCTTTTTTTGTCTGGCTTCTATGCGTATGAATGGTGCTCAGCATGTAGGCATTCAAGAAGTAATAATAAAAGGCATAAATCATTTTCTTCTTCGGTTACCAACAAGAACTATAAGATCAAGGACCTTATCACTTGCAGAATACAAGGGTGGTCTACATGCTAGAGCAGTGGTTCTCAACCTTCTAGTGCCGTGACCCCTTGATAAAATTTCCCAAGTTGTGGGGACCCCTAACAGTAAAATTATTTTTGTAGCGTGGGTTGTCAGCACCCAAGGCATGACAAGTAATTTGCGCCTAAACCACAGACATTTAGCGCTCCCTGAGTCCTTTTAATGGCAACTATAATCACACTCACTGTGTCTCTGACTTTGTGGTGTCTCGCAGCAGTGACACCTATGCCGAAATCAGGGGTCTCCTCCAGCCCATCCCACTTCACATTCCTCACCAGTCAGCTGACCTCTAGTCTCTGTCCCCAGCCATGCTGAATGGGTGCCTGCAAAGAGGCTGAGTGGGCGGCCGTGGGCTCCAGGGACAGCCCTGCTGGGTGTCCGCAAAAAGGCTGGGAGAGTGGTTAGGGCTTCAGGAATAGCCCAGGATTTGGTGACCCCTGGCAAATTATCATTTGACCCCCGAGGGGGTCCCGACCCCCAGGTTGAGAACCACTGTGCTAGAGTGTCATTGTGGCTTCTAATACCATTGGTAGGACATCAAGCGCACTGAGAATACATATAAGAAAGCATGTAAATAATATCAAAAAAGGCCTTAGATTGCACAGTGTTTCTAAACACTTCAGGAATCGGATGTGTCATGACAGGAACCCCAGAGGTTTAAGATTTTTGGGGAGTGGAAAGAGTTAACAAGCATTGGAGAGGGGAGAATTTCATTAGGCGCCTAAGTCAAAGAGAATATTTTTGGATCTTTGAAACTAAAGCCCTTAATCCTTTGGGATTGAATGTAGAGTTTGATCTGAACTGCTTTATTTCAGACGGGTAGTTGGTATTAGTTTGTTGTCTCCCCTCTATGCTATGGTATATCTAGTTTATTTTTTATATATGTTTTTATGTTAGTGGTAAACCATTGTGACATAAGCATACAGGCTTTTGTCTATACCCTTTATTGGGTTGGAGGTTGTAATTTTAATTTTAACCACTTAAGCCCTGGACCATTTGGCTGGCCAAAGACCAGAGCACTTTTTGCGATTCTGCACTGTGTCACTTTAACTGACAATTGCGCGGTCGTACGACGTGGCTCCCAAACAAAATGCACATTCTTCTTTCACCGCATATAGAGCTTTGTTTTGGTGGTATTTGATCACCTCTGCGGGGGTTTTTTTGCGCTATAAACAAAAATAGAGCGACCATTTTGGAAAAAAAGCAATATTTTGTACGGGGGTTAACCACTAGGTGGTGATGAAGGGGTTAAGTGTGTCCTAGGGAGTGATTCTAACTGTTAGGGGAAGGAGCTACCAGTGACATGTCACTGATCACTGTTTCCGATCACAGGGAACAGTAGATCACTAACGTGTCACTAGGCAGAATAAGGGAATGCCTTGTTTACAAAGGCATCCCCCTGTTCTGCCTTTGCCGACTGCAATCGCGGGCCGCCCGGGAACATTGAGTTCCTGGGACCCACGGACACACTCATGAGGCACACAGTGCACCCGCTGGTAAATGGCAAATTTAAAGGGACGTACAGGTATGCCCATTTGCCTGCCTGTGCCATTGTGTCAATGTATATCGTCGTGCACTGGTCGGCAAGCGGTTAAGTATAGCACTTAGATTATTTCATTTTTTTCTTGATCGGGTCAGATGTGAGCTTCGGGATCATCAGGACCATTTGCACCTGGCATTACTCATCCCCTGATAGTGGAAATAAGTGTTTATTGACCATCCTGTTGGTTCAGGGGGTCAATATTTTGAGGTGGACAAGCAATCTGTGTGGTGGTGGTGGGCTCATTTAGCTAAGGTGTTGGTGCATCTGATAATCTCTCACAGCAATATATTACTATTCAAGGATATTTCCTATTGGGCTGTGGACTGTTTTAAAACAATATGTTGATGCTTAACTGTCATATGTATATTTAGAGCCGGTTCACACTGCGGCGGCACGACTTCGGGGGCGACTCTGCAAGTCATCCTGAAGACGACTTCAGAGGCGATTAGCAAAATGACTTCTGTATAGAAGTCAATGCAAATTGCCCAGAGCCGCCCCCGAAGTCGTACAAGAACCTTTTTCTAAGTCGGAGCAACTTGCGCTCCTATTAGAACGGTTCTATTGCATAGAATGGGACGCGATTCATCAGGCGGCTGAGCCGCCTGACGAGTCGCCCCAGTGTGAACCGGCTCTTAAGCTGCACTGTTTATATTTATAAATTACATGTATATGCATATGCAGTGTATCAATATGTATTGTGTTTTCACCATTGAAGGACCAAGCCTCTTTCTGAGATTTGGGGTTTACAAGTAAAAATCAGGTTTTCTTGCTAGAAAATTACTTAGAACCCCCAAACATTAGATACCCAACATGTCATGCTTTAAAGTTGCGCCCACTCATGGAATGGCGACAAACTTTGACACTTAAAAATCTCCATAAGCAACGTTTAAAAAATTCTACAGGTTGCATGTTTTGCGTTACAGAGGTGGTCCAAGGCTAGAATTATTGTTCATGGTGATACCTTAGATTTGTAGTTTTGAACACTGTTTTCATATGCGGGCGCTACTCACATATGCGTTCGCGAGCTCCGCGGGACAGGGTCGCATTATTTTTTTTAAATTTGTTTTCTTTATTTACACTGTTCATTAAAAAAAACGTGTCACTTTTATTCCTATTGCTATTCCTATGTAAACATTCCTTGTAAAAGAAAAAAATTGAAAAAAAGCAAGATGGGACCTATTAAATAGGAGATCTGGGCTCATAAAGGAAAGAATTGTCACTTTAAGAGCTATGGGCAGAAGAGACGTTTTGATGTCACTTCTGCCTGGCAATGGTATGGAGACGGGTGTGGGCCACCTTCCCCTCACTCATCTCCATACCTAACAGGGAGTAGGATCTGATTGCCTCTGCCGCTGCCAGCGGCTCCGGTAAGCGGCGGTGGGCATCGGAGAGCGGCGGGAAGGAGGGGGGCCCTCTCCCGCCGCCGATAAAAGTGATCTTGCTGCAAATCCACCACAGAGACCACTTTTATCTGAAACCGGACCACTTACTGAAGAAGAGGATACCAGGGTTATGGCAGCTAGCTGCTGCAATAACAACGATATCCCTCTTCAAAGTGCCGACGTATATTTCATGAGCCAGTCCGGAAGTGGTTAATCTGCATATTTCAAGTGCATTCTACATATAATACGTACATTCATATTAGGACTGGTAAAATAAAAATATTTTTCTTCAGATAAGTACATAAAATTGTGTGCTCATATCAGACAAGCATGAATTCTACAGCAGACATTCCACCTACGTTCTTAATAGTAGTCGGCTAGGAAATTTTAATCAGTTGCCCTTTCACTCTAAAAAGGGCAGCTATAGATGAGTAAGCAACAAAGCTAAGTGAAGAAATGCCTGTGTCTCTCCAGATACTGCATTAGAAGGTATTGTGCAAAGACAGCTGTGCAATATTCAGGTGGATTGCTTTTATTGGGTGCACATCTCCTTTTAAAGAATTCCTGGCAATACAGCTTTTGCGTAACTACCAATTTTCGGTTTCTTAACTTGATTCTTAATGTATACAAGTAGATATCTGCAACAGAAATTAGCTTCTAGTGCCTAAAAGGTTTCCTCTCTGTAACTTTTAATGTGGAACCCATGTTTTCTCATCCATGGCACAGCAAAATGCTCTTACCTATTTCCACATGCTTCCTCCCCCCAACTACTTGTTTAGTGAGTAAAGGAAACCATGTGTAATCACTATGATGCTCAAGTTGGAGCTTACATAAGGGCGTAATCACCAACCACCAACGCTGTCACATGGAGCATGTCATCTGCTCCTCCGTATCTGGAAGTATTATTTCGATTTTTTTGCTCCTGGCAGCTGAATGGAGCTGTGGGGAGCAAAGGGGAGGTGAATGGTCACTACAGGGGAGGGATTTATAAACCATTTGCCCCCATAATGACCAGGCCATTTTTTGTGATTTGGCACTGTGTTACTTAGCTGACAATTATACGGCCACGCAACGCTGTACCGAAATAAAATCAATGTCCTTTTTTTCCCCACAAATAGAGCTTTCTTTTGGTGGTATTTGATCACCTCTGCAGTTTTTTTTCTTTTTTTGCGCTATAAGCAAAAAAAGGCCGTCAACTTTGAACAAAAAAACAATCTTTTTTATTGTCTGCTATAAAACACACCAAAGAATCATTTAAAAAAAATTGTATTCTGCTGGTTAAACAAATACCAAAAAGAGTTAATTGATTGGTTTTGCGCAAAAGTTCTAGGGCCGGATTCAGATAGAAATGCCTATCTTTAGGCGGGCGTAGCGTATCTCAGATACACTCCCCCGCCGTAACTTAGAGCCATATTTTCAGGCGTATCTAGCTTTGTGAATCGGCGTAAAGATGCGACAGCGCACATTTTAAATTACGGCGGTGTATCTGGAGATACGCCGCCGTATCTCCTTTCTGAATCCGGTCCACAGCATCTACAAAATAAGGGATAGATTGATGGCATTTTCTATTACTATAAAAAATGTTTTTACTAGTAATGGCAGTGACTGACATTGTAGTGGACAGATCAGACATCTAACTGACATTTTTTAATTTTTTGGGGGAACCAGTGACATTATTACAGTGATCAGTGCTAAAAGTATGCACTGACATTGTACTAATGGCACTGTGTTTCCTCATTGTGTTTCTAACTGTATGGGGGATGGGCTGCCTGGGACAACACACACACACACAACACACAGACCCATCTTCCTGCATAGCAGAAAGACAGGGTCTGTGTGATCCCCTGTCAGAACAGAGATCTGCCTTGTTTACTATGGCAGATCCCCATTCTGTCACTGCGGGGCGTGATTGCGGGCAGCCGGTGGACATCGAGTCTGCCAGGCCGCTGATTGGCGCCCCCGTTGGCCGATCCGCGTAGATGTGCCCACAGATCGCATGTAAAAGCCGGCGTACAGCTAGGGCGATTCACTCAGCCGAGCCAACCTGGTCAGCAATCGGTTAAAGCAAGCAGACCCCCACTGTGTTAGACACACTTGCCTTTTTTTCAGCAGGTCCTTGCCATGGCTGGGACCTGCTGATCGGCTGTGTCCAATCACAGCCCTGTATTGAGGGAATGATCACTTTGTTTTTAGGGAAAAGGAACAAAACGATTTTAAGTACAAAGCAGCACATAACACACACATTAATACTTGTGATAACCCTTTCCCATCCAGTGTCGTTAGTACAGTGACTGTGTATAGTAAATATATAAGAATTCCATTATGTATACCATAGTTTGTAGATGCTATAACTTCCAAGCAAACCAATCAATATATAGTTATTGGTTAAGACAGTGTTTCTCAACCCCAGTCCTCAAGGCTCCCCAACAGGTCATGTTTTCAGGATTCCCCTCAGATGAAATGGCTGTGGTAATTACTAAGGCAGTGCAACTGTGCAAAATAATGGAAATCCTGAAAACCTGACCTGTTGGGGTGCCTTGAGGACTGGAGTTGAGAAACACTGGGTTAAGACATGCAGCAGAATACATTTTGGCCTTGTTTGGGCACAGCATTGCATGACCGTGCAATTACCAGTTAAAGTAACGCAATGCTAAATAAAATAAAAAAATGATGACCTGGTTATGAAAGGGGTAAAATCTTCTGGAGCTGAAGTTGTTCAAATGACCCAGTGGGCTTGGTTTACTTAAACAATTGACGATGTAAAAAAATATATATATACCTTAAGATTTTTTTTTTCAATAAATGAATTGTTAATTTAACCTCATACAGTGTTCAAATATGGGATAAATAAGGTGAAGTTGCATTCAGTTTGAATATCCAATCATATGTGAGGAAATAAAATATATATATAAAAAAAACAGGATATAATCATAGTTTTATAAGCTCACTGAGCATTGGGGTTGATTTACTAAAACTGAGTGCAAAATTATAAACCAATCAGCTTCCAGTTTTTTTTTTTGTTAAAGCTTAATTGAACAAGCTGAAGTTAGAAGATGATTGGCCACCATGCACAGCTGTTCCAGATTTTTAGTAAATCAACTCCACAGTTTACACACAAAGGGCCAGATTCACGAATAATTGCGGCCGTGTAACGTAACCCGTTTACGTTACACCGCCGCAAGTTTTCAGTGTAAGTGCCTGTTCCTCAAAGCACTTACCTGGAAACTTGCGGCGGTGTAACGTAAAGTCGTCCGGCGCAAGCCCGCCCAATTCAAATGGGGCGGGACGTTCTACGCATGCTCCGTTCGCAATTTTCCCGACGTGCTTTGCACGAACTTACGGCGGCCCGACGTGTTTGTGAATCGCGACGTGCGTAACGTACTTACGCCGGGAAAAAAATTAATTCAAAAGCGACGCGGGAACGACGGGCATACTTTAACATGGTGGAGTAATTTTACACCATGTTAATAGCACACCTAACTTTGCGACGGGAAAAAAAGACTTGCACCGACGTAACGACAGGAAAAAACTTTGTGGATCGCCGTAAATCCTCATTTGCATACCCGACGCTGGAATACGACGCAAACTCCCCTCAGCGGCGGCCGAAGTATTGCATCCTAAGATCCGACGGTGTAAGTCAATTACACCTGTCGGATCTAGGGGCTATCTATGCGGAACTGATTCTATGAATCAGCCGCATAGATACGACAAGAGATACGACGGTGTATCAGGAGATACGCCGTCGTATCTGTTCTGTGAATCTGGCCCTATGATTGCATGTGTTGAATATCAGTTATGGGCTAACTCCTGTTAATTTATTTTTGCATATGATCAATTACCTTCTTCTATTCCATAATGGTAAAGTTCATATAGTAAAAAAAGTCACAGTAAGTCCCTTTCTAGTTGTTTAAAAGCTTTGCCTGTTTAAGACAGCCTTTTCTTACAACTCCCAAATTGGGATCAATTAGAAATCATCCTCCTACCTGTAGCTGTAGATTCTTCTTCTACCGATGCTGTAAAAAAAATAAGAAAAATAAGGTCAGGATATTTCGTTTAGACTTGATTGGGAAACAAACAATTATTTTTCACGTTTCAAATTGCACTAGGCAAACGACACTCTCTGGTTGTTCTGATTTCATTGACAAGGCCCATCAACTCACAACGATGTAGCCATTTTAACACATTCTAAAAAAGTGGGCATCACAAGGATCTATCATCTTATCATAAAAAACATAGAGGTGGTACTAATGGACGTGAATTTTTTTTATGGGCCCCCGGGTATCACCTCCTAGTATTAACATTTGGAAAACAGCAGGACACTGATTTTTTAGTACATACTATCAAACAAAACCATAATTTAAAAAAAAATTGAGGCTTGACATGCAAGGAAGTCTCGCTTTGCTGACTCCGATCATCCAATCAAGTTCAAACAAAAATGCTTTTTTAATTTTATTTCACTGTGATTGGTCAAAAAAAAATATGACGGAACCTCCCTTGCATGTGAACTGTTTTTTTGCATTTAGCAAATCAACCCCTTATTGCTGATCAGGAATGATATACATTATTTTTGATAAAGGGCATTATTTAATATCAAGTACCAGTGATGTAAAGTAACATATACTAGATGTGAAGGAAGTAATCTCTGATCAGATACTGTAGTTACTGCATAACACTGGTCTTTGTTTAACAAAATCACACAGGAGTCTCCTCTGAAGTGTAGCATGGTGTAAACAGGCAGAGGGCAAAGTACTAGTCACCAGAATTGTTACAGTACCTTCCTAAAGTGGGTGATTTCCTTTCTACTTAGTCGTCATGCCTTGTTTTGCACTGTGTCTCTGTGTGGGGGCAGCAATAAACATTTATTGATGTGGCCTATACAGTATGATTGCAAATTTCCATTTTTTTAATTCAAGTGCACTTTAGGCTACCAATATGTTTTTGAATAGTAGCAAAATTCAGAGTACACAGGAAACCCATTTATACACCTGAAGTGACGCAGAAGAAACAAAAAAGTAAAGGATTTTAACGGTTGCCATGTATAACCCCAATAGAGAGAAGCTACAACCATATACAATTATACTAATGTTTATTTCATATCAGCTTAAAACACCTTAAAAACATATACAAATTACATCTAAATTATCCTGCTTGCATTTCCCAACTGGCTAAGTATAGCACCTGTAACCTGTACCGAACTCTCAAATTAACTTATTTAGAAATTAAGTAAAGACTTTTACATTGAGGGCCATGTGCAGGGGTCTGCATATCATCACATGTATGGATCTCTACGCGTTTCGTGGGTGGCTTCCTCAGGGGTCCAATTAGTCTTATGCATAGAGTTGCAGGCTTGAGTCAGGGAATGGGTGGCTCCACACAGAGTGGAGGGCAAGAGTAAAGGTACACAAATCCAACCATACATAGGAAGGATCCACGCTTGGGGGAAGACAATTTTAAGAAGGTTCTTACTATGGCCAAAACCATTCATTCCCACAAACTCGTGGGGGGAAATCCTAGACAGCAGATTTCAAGTTTGTGATGATACTTGCAATTTGTTAAAGACTGGATGGGTGTTTCATCCTCCTTGTGTAACACTTCAATATTGTTTAAACAAGGTTATTTCAATCGGCTCTTTCCTATGGTGGTTGGATGTATGGTTCCAGGATCAGATTTACGCTCAGGATACCCCTGTTTAAACCATATTGAAGTGTTACACCAGAAGAATAAAACACCCACCTCATGTATGGTTGGATCTGTATACCTTCACTCTTGCTCTCCATCTTGCGTGGAACCGTCCACCCCCCTGAGCCTGCAACTTTATGCATAAAGCTAATATGATCCCCTAAGGAAGCCTTCTGGGAAAAAGCATAGGCCCTTTATGCGAAAGTCTTCACTGAATTTCTCAATAAGTTGATTGGGCGGTAGAGGTTACTCTGCACACAGAATTCTATACTTATCCAGTTAGGAAATGAAAGCAGGATAATTTTGATGTCATCTGTATATGTGTTTTAGGCTGAGATGAAAGAAACCTTTTTATAATTTTATTAATTTTGTATGGTTGTAGCTTCTGTCTATTGGGGTTATACATGGCAACCGTTAAAATCCTTTACTTTTTTTGTTTCTTCTGTGTAAATTTTGATATGGATGGTGTGCCAAATTCTTCGAGATCTGTCTCTATTTACTAAGTATACACTTAAAGTGAGTCAATGATTTGCAAACGAAGGGTAAAGTAGCAAATTCACTTAAAAAATGAGCTAAAAAATTTCTAGCCGGTAAAGTTTTTGGTAGAGACTTTGCATGTCTCTTTAGCCAAAAACTTGGTTTTCTTTCAGCTGCCAGTGGCACATGCCCAATGCAGAAGCTGGATGCTGAGTAATCCAATTCCAGAACAAATGTCATTAACATGACAGCCATCCTTTTCACAGAAGACTGGCTAGATATGGTTTCAAATATGCATACTGTAAATGTACATACTCTGTTGCTATTAAAGAGACTATAGTCAAACTTCATACTAGATGGTAGTATAGCCCTGCTAATCTACACAAATTCTATCCCTTAGTACCCGAGCCATGTTTTTGGGGCTGCCAAAACAGGGGTGCACACCTTCAAACTTTTTTGAGCTGTAGAGTTTGGTCACTATGGCAACAGGCAGCTAATCTGTTTCAGATTACTGGCACACAAATAACCACAAAGTACCAAATCTGGTTATTTTTTGCTGAATTATCAGAGGTGCCACCTACTCGCCAAAAATTGGCACATACACAATTTAGTGCCATTCATTTGGCTATTGCCCTTAACTGTCATTCTCCTTCTGTGCCCTGGTCTCATGTACTTCACCGCATGGAAGCTATAAAACTAATGGAAAGGGTACATCATGTCGTTATGGAAACCATGCATTTTTTTAACGTAAATGGACATTTTGGTCATCCTAATAACTCCTAAATATAACGTTAAGGGTTCTCTGTTATTCCTGGGTTTGTATATGATACAATTCTACCTTGATTGTTTATGCTCCGGTAACTCTTATATGCAAATTTATTAGACTATGCAGCAAATTGTATGCTGGCCTTATTCCTTTTGTTTGTTTATTTTTTGTGAGTTTGTATTCTGACTAAATGTATTTTGGCTTTCTGACAATATGTAAGATCTCTCTGCCATTTTCATGTATGTGTTTTTAAATCTTAAAGGGGTTGTAAAGGTTCGTCTTTTATTTTCAAAATTGGTTCCTTTAAGCTAGTGCATTGTTGGTTCACTTACCTTTTCCTTCGATTTCCCTTCTAAATGTTTTTTTTTCTTTGTTTGAATTTCTCACTTCCTGTTTCTCCTCAGTAAGCTTTCCACCATCATCTGAGTGGTGGAAAGTCATTTAGAACAGCTTACTGAACACCTTACTGAGGAGGAACAGGAAGTGAGAAATTCAGACAAAGAAAACAAAGAAAAAAACATTTAGAAGGTAAATTGAATGAAAGGGTAAGTGAACCAACAATGCACTAGCTTAAAGTAACCTATTTAGAAAATAAAAAACAAACCTTTACAACCCCTTTAAAAGAAATGTTAGTAAACAACATGACAGCCAGCCAATGGTCAAAGAAAGAAGGAACTGGGCTGGCAAAATAGTTTAAGACCATGGCATTGGCAGCAATGGAACAATGAGATGGTGAGCAGACCTTTCATCACTGTAGAAGGCCAAATTGAGAGGTGTATTTGACATTATATATGCATAATTGTGCATAACTGAACTTCAAGGTAAGTGCTCCTGGGGTCATGGAAACCATATTCCTTTCTACTCCCTTGCTCTGTTCAGGCCACTGAGTATTAAAATAAATTAACTGGTACTTATTGGTACAGGAAATACATGACTCACTCTTCTTCCATCTCACATGGAGACAATGAGAGAGTCCTCGTCTCTGTTTAAAGGGGTTGTAAAGTTACAATTTTTTCCCCTAAATAGCTTCCTTTACCTTTGTGCAGTCCTCCTTCACTTACCTCATCCTTCAATTTTGCTTTTAAATGTCCTTATTTCTTCTGAGAAATCCTCACTTCCTGTTCTTCTGTCTGTAACTACACACAGTAATGTGAGGCTTTCTCCCTGGTGTGGAGTGTCGTGCTCGCCCCCTCCCATGGACTACAGGAGAGTCAGGGCACTTTCTACATTGCAGATAGAGAAAGTAGCTGTGTGTTAGTGGGCGTCCTGACTCTCCTGTAGTACAAGGGAGGGGGCGAGCACGACACTCCACACCAGGGAGAAAGCCTTGCATCACTGTGTGGAGTTACAGACAGAAGAATTGTACCTTTACAACCCCTTTAAGCACCAAATAGTTAAAGACTAAAAAGCCTAACTCCGTGTTTTAGTGAACTTTAAATAGTTCTTTTAGACAAAGCTGGTTCAAAAAAATGGATGACGTCAAGATCTCCGCCTCAGCGTGGGAGCGGATGACATCAAGATCTTTGCCTCAGCAAATCAGAGGGAGCTTTGTATTCATTCAGAAAATGCAAAGCTTTCTCTAAATGGCTGAGCAGTGCCCATAGTGACTCGATTTTGTTCAGGGAGTGGGACGAAAATTCCCCATTCCACTCTCAGGACACAGTGTATGCTGTATGTAGCTGAGGTTGCATAGTATAATAGTATACTGGTGTTTAGCATAAAACAAAAGATTCCTCATCATGTTTTATTTTATTATTCAGTTAAAAGAATAAATCATTAAACTGTTAAAACCTGTTTTGAATCAAGCAGTTAATGAAAATTATGTTCTTTATGTCCAATATGCTTTTTAGTCCAATATATTTTAGTCCAATATGCTCTTTCTCTGTTTAGCAAGATGTAAGCATCTAGATATATTTGTACCATTTTATTATCACATTTGGGGTTTCCGTGAGACATTCTAACCTCTGCTGCGGTTTGCTTTTATGGCTGACTTGCTCCAGGATAAAAAAATAAGAGATATTCTCATCCTGTATTATAGTCCTGCACAATCTAGACTTTTTCATGTTGTGCTATTTTGGTCTAATGATTTATACCCAGATGCACTAGGTAAAACTGCTAAGCCGAGACAAACAGTACAACATAAACACCTGCTAGATTTGTATTTTTAACAAATGAAATATAATACTGCATGCCTGAATTTCTGCCCAATTTGGCAAACTGTGATTTTAAAATTGCATGTTAAAGAAATCACTATGGGCTTTTTACCTCTATAAATAACTGAAAGAAAATGGCTTGCTTATAATGGTATGAAAATAGTCTGAAACCGCATGATTGCATTGATTAAAAAGCAATCTCTGTGTTTTGATTTTTTTTTTTTTTTTCTGTTTTGCTTTGCTTAGAATTATATTTCTATATTATACTGTTTATTTGTCTTTACCCAAATACTTTAAAATGACTGTATATGCAGAAATGAATGTATTATATTATTATGTTATATTTGTAAACCAAATTTGTTTCCAGTCTTCCCTTAGGTTTGAAGATCCTTCTCTCACGTAGAAATGTAAGTAGTGTGTGAACGAGAGCTATTTATTTGAATAAGTGATAGATATCAATAGGAGAAAGAGGCATATGGTAGCAGATATGTTAAAAAAGTGAGTGCCTCCTTGTAAGGTCCTTGTTAGCAAAAGGTGGAGGAGAGCCAGTGTTTTATTTGCAAGAAGCGGAAAAGCTCAGAGGATGGGAAAAAAAATGTTCTCAAATTTCTGCCCTAGTGTATGCAATGCTACCAATAATGAAGTAGTAGATATAATGAAATGTATGGGGATGCCACCAGTGAAAGATACTAAGGTTTTCTAATCCTGGAGCAAACAAGGTGTTACCCAGAAGGGGTAGATGTGGCAAAATACATTTGCTAACATATTTGGTGGTGTGTACCACGTTATGTAAATGTGATGATTCACATTTGACCCAAAACAAACATTTTCAGTGCCTGTTACAGTAAATGTTGGTGAGTTTACCCCCCCCCCCATCACTACTGTATTTTTTAGACCTGCACATGTGATATTATGAAGGTGCCCCAAGATATTTACTTTACTTTACATTGGGGGTGCCCAACCAGTGGCCCGCGGAGCCCTCTGATGTGGCCCGCGACCTCCTGCTCTGGGATGGAATAGAACAGAATACTGTTATTAAAGGCCATGTTATTACTAAAATCACAGGGCCAGATTCTCGTAGTTCTGCGTATCTCTGTGGCGGCGTAACGGATCCGATTTACGTTACGCCGCCGCAATTTAGACGGGCAGGTGCTGTATTCTCAAAGCACTTGCTCCGTAAGTTGCGACGGCGTAGTGTAAATCAGCCAGCGTAAGCCCACCTTATTCAAATTTGGATCAGGGGGCGTGTTTTATGACGTGATTGACGTTTTTCACCAACGGCGCATGCGCCGTCCGTGGAAATCTCCCAGTGTGCATTGCTCCTAATACGCTGCAAGGACGTATTGGTTTTGACGTGGACGTAAATTACGTCCAGCCCCATTCACAGACGAGTTACGCAAACAACGCAAAATTTTCAAATTTTGATGCGGGAACGATGGCCATACTTAACATTGTTACGCCACACTTATGCCACCATATAGCAGGGGCAACTATACGCCGGGAAAAGCCTAACGTAAACGTCGTAACTTTACTGCGTCGGTCGGGCGTACGTTCAAGAATTCGCATATATAGCTGATTTACATATTTTGACGCGTAAATCAGCTTACACGCCCCTAGCGGTCAGCGGAAAAATGCAGTTACGATTCGACGGCGTAAGAGACTTACGCCTGTCGAATCTAAAGGATATCTATGCGTACGACGGCACAACGCAGAGATACGACGGCGTATCTGGAGATACGCTGTCGTATCTCGGTTGTGAATCTGGGCCACGATGTACATATGGGCATATCTCTTCTGCAGTGGTTACTGGACTGCTTTCAAACTGATCCACAGATGCAGATCAATGCACCTGCAGGTTACCTGCACTGAGCCATAGACTTATGTTACTACTTTTGAGTTTGGTGAGCTTTCTGAAGGTGCACCAAACCTGCAGAATATATTAGAAGTCTATTGCAAAGTGCAGGAAAGTCAAAAGGTACACTGCGTTGTACCCGCAGTGCAGGAAAAACTGCAGCGTATCAGCGTGAAAGCAGCCTTGGGTCCCTTTCACATGGTCAGTCTGACCCAATTTGACCCTCCATGCACCTCAAATGAGTGGCAGACGTAAACTGACTTGTGTCCTACCTCCGATCCGCACCCGGTCCATCTGCTCTGCTCATTGTGGCCCGCGACCGGTTAACAAGTTTTTTACGTGGCCCTCGCTCTTCAAAAGGTTGGGCACCCCTGCTTTACATTATTTTTTACATGTGCAACAGGAGGATTGGAAATAATCCAGGGAGGGATGGACCACTTAAAACTTCACAGTGGTTGGAAACAGGGGCATAAACTATGCTGGTAAGATTTTGTCATTGGAGTACTCCAGACTGGTGTGCAGTAATAATGCATGTGTTACCACAAGCACAGTAACATACATTATTATCTACATTCATTCCCATCTATGCACTCCATTGATGGCATTTCTTTAGGATTGGCTAACTGGTGGTGACAACAGTGGGCCTTACCTATATAATGAGGGGAATTTATCAAGACTGGAGCAGCCAGAATCTGTAACAGCTGTACACGCCAATGAATCACCTCCTATATTTTATTTTCAAAGCTTACCTGAACTCAAGATAGAAGCTGACTGATTACCATACAATGTTTGATGGAACAGCCACTTGCATACCTTCCAATTTTCTGAGATGAGAGACAGCTATTGGCCTAATGGCCTGTACACACGATCCGAAAAACAGACAAAAAATACCACATTATAGGCCCCGTACACACGTCCAAGGAACTCGACGTGCCAAACACATCGAGTTCCTCGTCGAGTTCTGTGTTGAAGCCGCCGAGGATCTCGGCGAGCCAACTTTCCTCATTGACCAACGAGGAAATAGAGAACATGTTCTCTATTTGGCCCGACGAGTTCCTCGTCGGCTTCCTCGGTGAGAAGTGTACACACGACCGAGTTTCTCGGCAGACTCCAGCTCTGATCGAGTTTCTGGCTGAATTTTGCCGAGAAACTCGGTCGTGTGTACGGGGCCTGACACGATCATACGTTAAGCGGATCGTTAGTACAGAGCTTTCGAGAGCCGATCACAACAATTCATCCAATATTATTTGATCGGACAAGCGCAAACATTTTCCTTGTACGATACCAGATCGCATGATTTTCGCTTAGTCAGTATATTTGACGTCCTAAAATACAATACAAATACATTACAACACATGACATCACTTTCCGATTTTTTTTCTCCTATTGTACGAGAATTTTTCGCCACTTTAGTAACCTATTCAATCTCTACTTGCGACTATTAAGAGAAAAAGTCAGACCATCCGTCATCTGATTTTCGGATCGTGTGTACGGGACATAAGGGACCTAAAAGGCACCCCTGCTACATGGAAAATGAATACACAAAAAAATGTGGTGAAACCCACACATGCTTTTCTACCACTACCATTCCTTTATATTGGCTTTTTAAATTTACAAATACAATTTAGAAATTGGATGAAAGGTTTAGCATTTTAAAACACTTTTTGAGGTACAAATAGGACATTTTTACACATATTTAAGCAACAGAAAAAAAAGAGGGGCAAATGAAGGAAAGACAATGGGACTTTGTTCTGAAAGAGGGACAGGCCCTCCAAATCAGGAACAGTTGGGAGCTATGTACCTTATCCATTAGGAGCTATGCCACAATACTGAAACAGAACGGGGAGACAAGAACAGAGGATAGTTGTCATATTAAGGAAATGCCTGAATATGGACCTCAGTGCCAGGATCACCAGGCATTACTTTAGATTGCACATGTACCCAATGAAGTGACTAACCTCAGGTGTTACCCAGAGATGAAACAAATCCTCCTACACAAGTTATGCCCTGTACACACGATCGGTTCATCCGATGAAAACGGTCTGATGGATTTTTTCATCAGATATCCGATGATGCTGACTTTCATCAGTCTTGCCTACACACCATCAGTTAAAAAACCGATCGTGTCAGAAGCGGTGACGTAAAACACAACAACGTGCTGAGAAAAATGATGTTCAATGCTTCCGAGCATGCGTCGACTTGATTCTGAGCATGCGTTGATTTTTAACTGATGGATTTCCCCACAGACGATCGTTTTTTTCTATTGGTTTTTTAACCATCAGATAATTTTAAAACAGGTTCTAAGTTTTTTCACTGATGGGAAAAAAACTGATGGGGCCCACACACGATCGGTTCATCTGATGAAAACGGTCCATTAGACCGTTTTCATCAGACAAACCGATCGTGTGTACGCGACATTATACCAGTGTTTTCTACAGCTGTTCAAACAGCAGATGGCAGGGATTGGAAGCTGAAGTTACAGTACACTGTAGAGCTCATTGAGGAGAGCTGAGAGCCGATTGGAGGGAAGAGACACATCCTTCTTCAAACAGCACACAAGAACGGAGCTGAGGCTGTCAATAATAGGCTGGGTGCAGAAGCCCCCCCCCCCCCCCCCCCCCCGTCACCATTTATCTCTTGATTTTAGGAAACCCTTTCAGAAGTGACTCATGTAGATAACAGAGGGACAATACAATAGACAGGAACGGCATTTAGTGTTCTGGATTTAAACAAGGATTTTATAAGCCACAGATATAAAATGACTGAAATTACATTTGAAATGACAAATACAGTATTTTAATAATTATATGAGATTTTGGGGGTTTGCAATATGGCTTACATATAATTACAGTGGAACCTAGCTTTACGAGCATAATCCGTTCCAGGAGAATGCTCGTAATCCAAAGTACTCGCATATCAAAGCGAGTTTTCCCATTGAAGTCAATGGAAATGAAAAAAAATTGTTCCGCATTGACTTCAATGGCATGCAATCCTGCATGCGGCCAGAGGTGGGGGGTGCCGGAGAGCCTCGAAACACATGAAAAGGCCTGAGGACAGCTCAGCTGACCTCGACAAACCTCGGAAAGGCTCAGGAACAGTGTATTTCCGAGTCTTTCCGATCATTTCTGAACTACGCCGTTCGGCTCTGTTCCCCCCTTCCACCTTAGGCCAAACGTGGTACTGCACACCGCTTTGGCTTGAATCCTGCTTGTTTTGCGAGACAACACTCGGGATTTAAAAAATACAGCGCTTGTATTGCGAAACACTCGTTAACTGTGTTACTCGCAATCCGAGGTTTCACTGTATATAAATAAATAAAAGCAGCAGGCCACTCTCAACTTGGTATTTCGTGCCATATTCACATATGGTATGAAATACTATATTTTAATAGGCTGGTTCTTTGAAAACAATGTAAACAATTTAAAAAATGTTTTAAAGCCTTGATTATGTGGTAGATGTATACATACATAAGGGTAGCCATATGTTCTCTCTACATATAAAGGTTATGCGCCATCCTTATTAGTACTGGATAATGATTGTGTTTTATTGCTCATCTTTTGCGATCAGTCAGCTCAGACTAACAGAAAACAATACAATCTTTAGTTGCACTATGCTTTTTCAGGGGTCATACAGTAAGGTTGATAATTGCACTAGACTTACATAAAGATAAACACCTTAAGGACGAATTTAGAAATGTGTTTAAAATGATTGCTACAAAAATACACTAACAACAAAATGACTTTAATGTGAATTTCAAAATAATAACATAAAGTTTGTGTTTGCTGACATGCACTATAATTAACCTATAATGGAAAAACAAAACAATCCAAAAAAGCATTTATTTCTATTCTTCTAAATGGTGGGCAGAGACACGTAAATTATTCCTTTATGCCCCAGTAAATTATTATGCATCCAGAATCTTTCTGTGTAAATATAAAGTCATTTATCCAACTTACATACAGCCATTTAGAGCTTGTTAGTACATATGACTTCACCACAGCTCACTAGTCCCCAAGTCCTGCTCCACAGACTCTGTGGTTTCATATATTTTACTGATGAAAGATAACAAGCTGGGAACAATTAGATGCAAATTGGATTAGTAGTTGTATATATTAGGGTACATCTGCGCTATAAATGCACATTTGTCTGTAGGGACATAAGATTGATTTACATGGCTCTACTAACTATCCTAAAATAAGTGATTAACTGTTCCTTCTCTGGATACTTGTACCATTTGAGGGAGGACACCCTCTACCTCGGTCCTTGATGTCAAACTGAAGCTTGCTAGGCATAAAAAGATGGTGCACGACAAATCCGGCACTTTCTCATAACTACGGCTGACCAACGGCTCTGGGCACGACCACTCACGCCCTTTGAATCTCTGTGCCATCGTAAAACGCCACAGAGACACCTGATTTCCCTTCTATACACTCTTTTAGTGGAAGGCCCGTCACAAACACCCACCCCGCCGCAGCTCTCATGGAACAAAGACCTTCAGGCGTCTCTGTCAATAGAGGATTGGAATACTATGTATGAATATGCCCACAAGGGCTCAGCGAATGTGGCCGTCCAGGAGAACGGTTACAAAGTAATCACTAAATGGTATAGGACCCCGTCGCGCCTCCATAAATTCTCCCCTAATATCGCTGACACCTGCTGGAGATGTGGTGCGGGAGTGGGAACTATGCTTCATGTGTGGTGGGATTGTGGTGCCCTTCAGCCCTTTTGGAGGGAGGTCCACAATCTCATCTCACATGTCACCACTTACACCGTGGAGTACACCCCATCCCAATTCCTTCTACATCATACATCACTTCCCAAAAGAGACTATTTCAAATCCCTAGCCATGCATATGGTCAATGCTGCCAGAGTTTGCGTTCCTAGACATTGTCGCTCTACCACCGTTCCGACAATCAGGGAGTGGCTTGCGCAGATCTCTTCAATAAAAGAAATGGAGGAACTGATTCACATTTCCCAAGATAGAGTGCAGAAGTTCTCCTTTACTTGGGCTTGCTGGAACCATTTTGTTACCACTGATCGCTATCGTCAGTGTGTTTCTTGAGCCGCCTGGGACACCGGGTGTCCCCCCCCCATCGGATCTGTGGGGGGGCATGGGGGGAGGGGGCGGGCACGGATCCACTCCCCTTCACTCTGTTCTTTCTCCCCTACTGTGCTTTTTTGCTTTTGATCTTTCCACTTTCCTCCCTCTTTCTCTTTCTCTCCCTCCCTTTCTCCCCTCCCTCTTTCCTGTCTCTTCTTCCCTCTTCTTAGGGACACTTGACCCTATTGCTGCCACGTTGCGATACACTCTAAATACTGACCAAGAGTGAGGCCTTGCACCGCTTGCCCCCTCTGCACATGACGAGAGGGGGTGTGGGGAGGGGAAAATTGAAATTTAAGATCCTCCGCCCTCCTCCGCTTTATTTAACCTCTTATACCTTGTTTATGGTCTAAACAAGCTAACTACTGCCTTTCTTTTGTATTTTGTGGCGTGTTCTCTTCATGATTTTCTGTTCTGTGATAATTAACTTGTCATGTATCTCACGCTATGTTTTGAATAAATAAAAAATGTATGGAAAAAAAAAAAAAAGATGGTGCACAAACAGGATAACTATGGTAACACATTTTGTTATGATTAAAGGGGTTGTAAAGGTTTGTTTTTTATTTTCTAAATAGGTTCCTTAACCACTTCCATACAGGGCACTTACGTACCTTCCGCCCAAGCCAATTTTCAGCTTTCAGCACTGTCGCACTTTGAATGGCAATTGCGCGGTCATGCTACACTGTACCCAAATAAAATTGGCGTCCTTTTTTACCCACAAATAGAGCTTTCTTTTGGTGGTATTTGATCACCTCTGGGATTATTTTTTTTTGCGCAACAACTAAAAAAAGACCGAAAATTTTGAAAAAAATTACGTTTTTATTTTTTTCTGTAATTTTTTTGTAAATAAGTAAGTTTTCTCTTTCAATTACGGGCACTGATATGGTGGCACTGATGGGCACAGATGAGATGGCACTGATGGACATCGACGAGGTAGTACTGACGGGCACAGATGAGGTGGCACAGGATTCTACAACCACTTTGCCGACGTCAATCTGTCATTGGCGGGCGGCAAGTGGTTAAACTAGTGCATTGTTGGTTCACATACCTTTTCCTTCCATTTCCCTTCTAAATGTTTTTCTTTCTTTGTTTTCTTTTAGCTAGATTCAGATAGACTGGCTTAATTTTGAGGCGGCGTAGCGTATCGCATATACGCTATGCCACCGTAAGTCAGAGAGGCAAGTGCTGTATTCACAAAGCACATGCCTCCTAAGTTACAGCGGTGTAGCGTAAATGAGTCGGCCTAAGCGCGCCTAATTCAAATGAGGAACAGGGGGGCGTGTTTTATGTAAATGACTCGTGACCCGACATGATTGACATTTTTAACGAACGGCGCATGCGCCGTCCGTGGACATATCCCAGTGTGCATTGCTCCAAAGTACGCCACAAGGACGTATTGGTTTCGACGTGTACGTAAATTACGTCCAGCCCCATTCACGGACGACTTACGCAAACAACGTAAAATTTTCAAATTTCGACGCGGGAACGACAGCCATACTTAACATTGGCTAGGCCAGCTATTTGTTCGACTAACTTTACGCTGGAAAAAGCCTTACGTAAACGACGTAAAAAAATGCTCCGGGCGCACGTACATTTCTGAATCGGCGTATCTAGCTGATACGCCGGCGTAAACGTCTCTGAATCCAGCTATTTGTCTGAATTTCTCACTTCCTGTTTCTCCTCAGTAAGGTGTTCTGGCTGACTAACTCCCAGCCAGAACTGCTCGGGTGATGGGGGCAAGCTTACTGAGGAGGAACAGGAAGTGAGAAATTCAGACAAAGAAAAAAAAAACATTTAGAAGGGAAATCGAAGGAAAAGGTAAGTGAACCAACAATGCACTAGATTAAAGGAACCTTTTTAGAAAATAAAAAACAAACATTTACAACCCCTTTAAGCACATATTTGTGATATTATAGACAAAGCACGCATTGATGAACAGCTTGTGAGCTGTTTGTCTGATTTCAAATTTCTAAATAAAGAAACTGTGTGACATGGTGGTTATGTGTGCAGACCATCATTTTTTTTGATGGGGGGGGCGGGGGGTTATGATGGAAGTCATTGTATCTTAATAAGTTTGAATTTTTAATGAAAGGTTTTAAAATCCTCAAGGTCCGCATGACCTTAGCATATATTTTAAGACACAAACCTACAATTATTATTGTAATGGAAAGCAAATCTTTACTGCTTTGTAATGTGGTAAACAGACGCTTCCTTCCATTAGTTATCCTATTATGATATTGGCTGGCATTTTTGGCTGTGTTCTAAATAACTCCAGGAACACTAAAGCCCAGGATATTTTTTTCTCCAAACTGAGACTTTGCACAAAAAGCTAGGATTTTCCCTGTTTGTCAATACCCTTACTTTCCTACTAGCCTATGGACACCCTCATTGATCAGTAGGAAGCTATGGCAAATAAGGAGTGCAGAGACACACACTAGGCTAATTTACTAAAGAAATAGAGGCTGTTTACCTACAAAAGGGAATGGTGTCCCAAGGACCAGTGTGTACCAAGATCACAAGCCATGGAGCTGATTGTTTCAGCTCCTGACTCAAGCTCAAGGTCCAAGGTTTCATTGACAACTGGTGGTTCTGGCTTTAGTATCAGCCGGGGCCTCTGAGTTTGAAAGCCACATGGCACTGAGACAAATACAGTAGCTGCTGTTCCTGCACCATTTTAAAATGGCACCAGGGGCTCAAGTGGTTAAAGGGAATAACTGATTGTTTGATGATACTACAATGATAATATAAGCTTTGCCTTGTTTTTGAAGTAGTATGCAAAGATATTGTACATTATTATTTAATATGTATAGCATATTGCCATAGTTTAATATGAATGTGCAATTTTCTGGCAATTATCTGTATAATAAAAGTGAGTTTTCAAGATAGTTTCAAGATCTTCTGAAGGATAAGGAAGAAAATTGATACCAAGCGCCTTGAGGCGATTCAGTTTGCATTTGTAGCGCTATACAAACTATTCACTCACTCACTCATATTGTGATGTTGATGTTTGCAGCACCTCTTGCAGTGCTTATATCTGCAGTCTTGTATGTTTTCGTGGCAACAACACAGGCTGAGTGAGTGTGCTAGTAGACAATGGACAGTAGAGTGTAATCTGCCCTAACCAATGCCATCCCATTGTTTTCCTGTGTGGGCAAAGCAACAGATTTTATTTAATACCCTTCTCTCTAGAAGCACTGATGGCTGATGATTTGCTCAACTCTACCACATGGGATCAGATAATGAGTTTTAGGCCCTGTATAAGAAGATTGTGGCTTTCTCTTGCATGGGCAAAATCAGGTTTCTATTAAAGCGGATGTCCTCTGAAAAAAAATTATTAAAAGTCAGCAGCTACAAATATTGCAGCTGTGGACTTTTAATATCGGCACACTTACCTGTCCTGGAGTCCAGCACCGTCCGCAGCAGAGGACAAGCGATCACTCGTCACTCTGCTGCCCCCTGCCATCCTCGGTGAGGGAACCAGGAAGTGAAGCGCTCCGGCTTCACTGCCCGGTTCCCTACGGCGCATGCGCGAGTCGCGCTGCACCTGCTGATTGGCTCCCGCTGTGCTCTGGGAGCCGAGTGTTCCCAGAACACAACGGGGGGGGACGGGGGACGGGAGGTGACGTCCTGCCCACAGTCTGCCCGCAGACTGTGGCCGGAAGTGGGTGCAAATACCTGTCTTTAGACAGGTATCTGCACCCCCCTCCCCCTGAAAGGTGTCAAATGTGACACCGGAGGGGGGGAGGGATCCGATCAGTGAGAGTTCCACTTTAGGGTGGAGATCCGCTTTAAAGAGACTAACACTTTCATTTTGCTACAATCCCTTATGTGTGCAATATTTTCTTACTCTGCATCATAGGCCTTATTTCCCTTACCTAAGGCCAACATAGCTGGCTGCCTTGTGTCCGATAAGAATACCTTTCTGTCCAATATGAGTGCCGATAAGAGCCACTGAAGTGGCAGGGCTTTATCTAGTCAGGAAAGTTAGGCCTCTCATAACAAAGGATACTAAATCAAAGAGACACTAAGAAGACGGATTTCTCACTAATAATCACAATGTATAGTTTGTTCTCGGAAATGGCTTTAAAGTATAACCAAAGGCAATATTTTAGATCTGGATAGAGTGACACTGAGTTAGAACCACTGCAAGGTTTTATTGTTGTCTTTGTCCCTGTTAAGCAGACAAGTTTGGCAAACTCCAGGTGGGCTGTCATGTGCCTTTTACGGAGGAGTGGCTTCCGTCTGGCCACTCTACCACACAGGCCTGATTGGTGGAGTGCTGCAGAGATGGTTGTTCTTCTGGAAGGTTCTCCTCTCTCCACAGAGAAATGCTGGAGCTCTGTGAGAGTGACCATCAGGTTCTTGGTCACCTCCCTGACTAAGGCTCTTCTCTCCCAATCGCTCAGTTTGGACGGGCGGCCCGCTGTAGGAAGAGTCCTGGTGGTTCCAAACTTCTTCAATTTGCAGATGATGGAGGCCACTGTGCGCATTAGGACCTTCAATGCTAAAGAAAAAAAATTCCCAAATCTGTGCCTCGATAAAATCCTGTTTCAGATTTATACAGACAATTCCTTGGACTTCATGGTTTGGTTTTTGCTCTGACATGCACTGTTAACTGTGAGACCTTATATAGACAGGTGTGTGCCTTTTCAAATCATGACCAATCAACTAAATTTACCACAGGTGTACCCCAATCAAGTTGTAGAAACAACTCCAAGATGATCAGTGGAAACAGGATGCACTTGAGCTCAATTTTGAGTGTCATGGCAAAGGCTGTGAATACTTATGTACATGTGATTTTTTCGTCTTTTATTTTTAATACATTTGCAAAGATTTTTAACAAATGTCTTTCATGTTGTCATTATTGGGTTTTGTTTGCAGAATTTTGAGGAAAATATAGAATTGAGTCCATTTTGGAATAAGGCTGCAATATAACAAAAAGTGAAGCGCTGTGAATACTTTCCGGATGCACTGTATACCATGGCTGAAGGGTTAACATTGCAACACATAATAATTGAGACCAGCTTTTTGTTATAAACATTTTTGAATTATTTTGATACATTTCATGCTAGGACTTTATATTTTCTTGCAGCGTATGTAATAGGTTGGGAAGTAATAAACATTTTCATAAAATACCCTTTTTCTTTCTGTACAGCATTCATATACCACATAAAGAAAATGATCAGAAGCATGAATGTCATGGAATTTCCTGTATGATAGGACCTATTTTATAGTCTTTCATGTCTTGATCTATTTCTCAATTACAACATTCACTTTACTATTTTATTACTTATATTTCTTTGAAGCTTAAACAGCAGTGCAGTTTTACATCATTAGCATATTATGCCATATATTCACTGTCATTTGTTCTAGGTAATAGCTGGTTTCACTTGCTGATTGCCATTTTATGTACAGGGGAGGGCAGCATCTAGCTCAGGAGAAACAAACAAAACATCTTGATATACAGAAAAGGGTATTATTGAACTGACAAACCATTCAGACAAGCAGAACAATGCAATCACAATACATGATTTCAAAATAGTGTTGAAAAGAAAATACAAAAATTAACTGAAAGCAGAAAATGTATATAAATGTTAGGTTGTCCTGCAGAGTGTACAGTAATGGCCTAAGATATGATGGAAAATAATTAATTGTGAATGGCATACTGTAGCAATGAATTTGTGTTGCAGTGCACCTAACCTTTCCACTAACAAAAATTTCCTGTTGGTCATTGCTCCTATCCATCATAGATCATGGGCTCAGTAAACAGAAGGGTATGGATCTAACCTTGACTTTAAAGTTCATATACAGTATAGCCATTTTTTTAAAAGAAAATGTTTAGAACCCCTTGCAGGTTTTTATTATGGTCTGTGTCCTTGCCAAGTAGATTTACCCTCTTGATTTTTTCTAGTGATCACTGTCACCAAGACAGAAGTTGATGGGAAAGTCCAACACTATACAGTTGTCACCAGAAAAAGAGGGTAAATCTTTCAATAGGGACATCTATTCTGGTAAAATCGATCCAAGAGAGGAAGTCCCCTTACTTTGTGGTGATTTTTTTTTTTAAATCCTTTTGCTTCTCTGGGACAGGAATGGAAAAAGTAAATCTCTCCAATGGGATACAACAATTACACTGACAGCAGTTTAAACTCCTATATGAGTGATTCTCAACCCGGGGGTCAAATGATGATTTGACAGGGGTCACCAAAGCCTCGGCTGTTCCTAAAGCCTGCACCACTCTCCCAGCCTTTTCGCAGCTGCCCAGCAGGGCTGTCCCTTGAGCCCACTGCTGCCTACTCAGCCTCTTTGCAGCCACCCATTTAGTTCACGGCATGGCTGGGGGGCAGAGACTAGAGGTCAGCTGACTGGTGAGGAATGTGAAGTGGGAGGGGCCGGAGTAGACCTGAGCTCCTGATTTCGGCATAGGTGTCACTGCTACGAGACACCACAAAGTCAGACAGTGAGTGACACTACCTGTGATTATAGTTGCCATTAAAAGTCCCCACTACAGTTTTCAGCTCAGCAGATGACCTTGATGATGAGCACCTAAGTTGGCTGATCAGAACTCTCCACCAGCATTGCCACTTATCTCATTCCCTCGCCACACATCCCACTTATCCCATTCCCCTCCCCCCACCACCAAGGAGTAAGACTAGGAATAAAAATAGAGATTCCCGCGATTAGCTGCCAAGGGCAACCCAATTGAAAGCAATGGGAGGCTGCCAGATCCCACAGCTAACAGAACAGACCAACCATGAACCAGAAGAAGAGAAGACTCTTAACTATTTTTCATGAACTGTTGTTTTTTTTTATCCTGCTGTCTCTTTTGTGTTTCACATGTTGTGGTGGATGTATGGTCACAGACTATTTTGCCAGCACTCCTTAGTCTTCATCAAATATGACTCTTTACTGAAGTATAATGGAAGTCACAAGGAAATACAATGTTTTTAAGCCCATTCACTCCATTGCATTACAGTAACATTTGTTGGTGTGATGTGGTTTCAATAATTCTGACTTCTGTTCTGTGCAGCCAGAAAAGAAACATGCACCATTTTTGGTGCATTTCAGAGCATTCGCAGAACATTTATTTTGAATGTCACATTGACATACACCATGTTTGGTAGTTGAGATACTGTGAATGGGCCCTGATAACATATACATTTGAGTTTAAATGCAAAAGGCAACAATTGACAGCATGAGTGTACACAAATCCAAATGTGGAATGCACTATGCCTAGTGTCTGGGGCATAAATCATACAAAACCAATGAAACTCTGTTTATTTTTTATTGTCATGTACAGTTGTGCTCATAAGTTTACATACCATGGCAGAATTTATGATTTATTGGCCATTTTTCAGAGAATATGAATGATAACACAAAAACATTTCTTTCACTCATGGTTAGTGTTTGGCTCAAGCCATTTATTATCAATCAACTGTGTTTACTCTTTTTAAATCATAATGGCAACAGAAACTACCCAAATGACCCTGATCAAAATTTTACACACCCCTGTTTTTAATACCGTGTATTGCTCCCTTTAACAACCATGACAGCTTGAAGTATTTTTTGTTATTTGTGGATGAGGCTCTTTATCTTCTCAGATGGTAAAGCTGCTCATTCCTCTTGGCAAAAAGCCTCCAGTTCCTGTAAATTCTTGGGCTGTGTTGCATGAACTGCACATTTGATATCTCCCCAGAGTGGCTCAGTGATATTGAGGTCAGGAGACTGAGATGGCCACTCCAGAACCTTCACTTTATTCTGTTGTAGCCAATGACAGGTCAACTTGGCCTTGTGTTTTGGAACATTGTCATGTTGGAATATCCAAGTACGTCCCATGTGCAGCTTCCTGGCTGATGAATGCAAATGTTCCTCCAGTATTTTTGATAACATACTGCATTCATCTTGTCATACATTTTTACTAAATTTCCTGTGCCTTTGTAGCTCATACATCCCCAAAACATCAGCAATCCACCTCCGTTTTTCACAGTAGGAATGGTGTACCTTTCATCATAGACCTTGTTGACTCCTCTGCAAATGAAACGTTTATGGTTGTGGCTAAAAAGCTCAATTTTGGTCTCATCACTCCAAATGACTTTGTGCCAGAAGGTTTGAGGCTTGTCTCTGTGCTGTTTGGCGTATTATAAGTGGGATAATTTTGGGCATTTATGTAGTAATAGCTTTCTTCTGGCGACTCAACCATGCAGCCCATCTTTCTTCAACTCCTTATTGTACATCTTGTTTTCAGAGAGTCCTGTATTTCACCTGAAGTTATTTGTGGGTTTTTAAATTTTTCTGGTAGTTGTGGCTGAAATTGTAGTTGGTCTATCCGACCGTGGTTTGGTTTCCACAGAACCCCTCATTTTCCCCTTCTTGATTAGAGTTTGAACACTGCTGATTGGCATTCTCAATTCCTTGTATATCCTTTTATATCCCTTTCCTGTTTTATACAGTTCAACTACCTTTTTCCGCAGATCCTTTGACAATTCTTTTGCTTTCCCCATGATTCAGAATCCAGAAACGTTAGTGCAGCACTGGATGAAAGATGTAAGGGTCTGTCAGGAGTCCAGAAATGTATTGACCTTTTATACACACACTAAATACAAGCAAACAGATCACAGGTGAGGATGGTTACCTTTAATAGCCATTCAAACCCCTTTGCGTCAACTTGTGTGCATGTTATCAGGCCAAAATCACTGGGGTATGTAAACTTTTGATCAGGTTAATTTGGGTAGTTGCTGTTGTGATTATGATTTAAAAAGAGTAAACACAGTTGATAGATAATAAATGGCTTCAGCCAAACATTAACTATGAGTGAAAGAAAAGGTTTTGTGTCATTCATATTCTCTGAACAATGGCCAATAAATGATAAATTCTGCCAGGGTATGTAAACTTATGAGCACAGCTGTATGAAAGCTTTTTGATAGCTCTGTAATATGGCAACAAGTTAACAGTACATCTCTTGGTTGTTACTGTCTGAAATATACTTGAAAATATTCATTCAATATTCATTGATACATTTGTGTAATAGGTGCAGGGCCGGACTGGGAGTAAAAACCAGCCCTGGAAAAAATGTCATACCAGCCCCATAGCATTATTATACCAGCCCAACAACATAACGTCATTATTTCCTTGTTCATAAAAGGGAAAATTATGCATTGTAAAGCACAGTTGAAGAGTGTATTATATATAGATAAGACCGATATGACAGCACATAGGGCTAGGGATATATAACAGCAAATTACAGTTAAAAGTGGTAAAAGTGGAGCAATCATCAAGGGGGACACCTTACATCAACTCCCCCCCCCCCTCTCAGACTGGCCTGGCGGCGCTGTCACTGACCACCTCTCAGGTGCACTGTGCAGGGATCAGTCAGTCGGCTCCCGGTTGGTGGCTCTGGTTTTCCTATTGTCTCCTCTCCACAGTCCACACACATCTGACTTCTCCCGTGACCCCCACCGCTGACTCCTCTCCAGACTGCAGACATGATATAAAACAAGAGATGGTCAGAGGTTGCAGACATGGTACAGGAGATGTCAGAGGCTGTGGGCATGGTACAGGAGATGTCAGAGGCTGTGGGCATGGTACAGGAGATGTCAGAGGCTGTGGGCATGGTACAGAAGATGTCAGAGGCTGTGGGCATGGTACAGGAGATGTCAGAGGCTGTGGGCATGGTACAGGAGATGTCAGAGGCTGTGGGCATGGTACAGGAGATGTCAGAGGCTGTGGGCATGGTACAGGAGATGTCAGAGGCTGTGGGCATGGTACAGGAGATGTCAGAGGCTGTGGGCATGGTACAGGAGATGTCAGAGGCTGTGGGCATGGTACAGGAGATGTCAGAGGCTGTGGGCATGGTGCAGGAGATGTCAGAGGCTGTGGGCATGGTACAGGAGATGTCAGAGGCTGTGGGCATGATACAGGAGATGTCAAGATGGCAGGGGATGTGGGCATGATACAGGAGATGTCAGAGGCTGTTGGCATAGTAAAGAAGATGTCAGAGGCTATGGGAATGGTACAGAAGATGTCAAGATGGCAGAGGATGTGGGCCTGGTACAGGAGATGTCAGAGGCTGTGGGCATAGTACAGAAGATGTCAAGATATCAGGGGCTGCGGGTATGGTACAGGAGATGTCAGGGGCTGCAGGCATGGTACAGGAGATTTCAGGAGCTGCGGGCATGGTACAAGAGATCAATGCAGCCTCAACAGTGCCCATCAAATGCAGCCTCACTGTACCCATCATTGCAGCCTGACCGTGCCCATCATTGCAGCCTGACCGTGCCCATAATGCAGTCTCACTGCAGTCAGTGTCTGTGTCCAGAGGCGTAACTAGAACCTTCAGGGCCCCCAAGAAACCATGAAGGGCCCCTGGGACCTCTGGTTCCAGGGCCCTTTCTAATGATCCTGGTGTCCTTTTCTCCCATCACGGGGCCCTTGATTTTGGTCCTGCAGAAAGACCCCTTTTACACAATTGAACTGATTGGACTACCCATTGTTTTGTATGGGGAGGTGGATGTAAACAGACGTGTCCATTTACACCTGCCTGCATCCGCTCCAATGAAAAAAGATGGATGGAGATTCCCCATCCGTCTAGCAGATTGGATGACAGTCAGACCGGTCCATAGAGAACAGCAGTCTGTGACTGTGTCCACTCTGCACAAGTGAAGCAGACATGGACCCGTCATCCGCCTGCTCAACAGGGATCCGCGGAGAGTTCCCCCACTGAGCAGGTGGATTTGCTTGGCAGAGTCTACCCATGTGAAAGGGCTCTAAGGAAGAGCTCTGTGGACTGTAATGTAAAGGGAAACTGATGTAAGGGCCAGTTCACACCCGACGCAGTTCCATACAGTTTTGTGCGCATTTTTACTGCGCTAAAAATGCATGCACAGTGTTTTCCATGTATTCCAATGGCTCTAGTTCACACCATGCAGTCAGTTTCCAGTGCAGAAACTGACCGAAAACTGACAGCATGGTGTGAACTCGAGCCATCAAGAGCCATTGGAATACATGGAAAACACTGTGCATGCATTTTGTGCAGAAAAAAGCACACGGAACTGCGTCTGGAGTGAACTAGCCCAAAGAGGTACTGTTGGAATCCTGATGTAAGGGGGTCTCTGATCACCAAAGCCCCCACGTACATCAGAGTCCCCCTTTACATCACAGTCCACAGAGCTCTCCCTTACATAAGTGTGCTCAGAGGTTGGTGAGATGGGGGGGGGGGGATATTTCCCTTACCATAGATGAAGGCTTGGGCCCTGGATTGGTCAGCAAACAAGGACTACTAGCCTGTGCTATACATAGGCTGGCAGAGCATGCTGGGGCTTGTAGTGCACCACACTAGGGAAACCCTAGTGGGCTGCTGTGTTGGTTGAGGGACTCTGGAGGTGACACACTCTGTTCAGCCCCATCAATGACTGACCCACCTGTGTGCTGCTTTCTTTTTAATCACTGAGAAGTCTCATTAGGAAGCAAGGATTTTAGCTGACCTGGAGAGCTGTGGATCCTCTGTGGGGGGTTGCAGCATCCATAATACAGGCTGTCCTTCCCTCCACTATCTCTCTGCAGGCTGCTGCTAGAGTTTCTCTTTGGGAAGCATGGAGGAGCTGCCAATGTGGGCGGGGCCGCGAGGACACACACGAGGGGGGGTGAGAAGAGAAGATCCTGCTCTCTGTATTTTCTTTTCTCTCCTGTCCAACGTGCGAGGAGGGGGAGGGCGGGCTGTCAGTGCGGGGTCCGAGCAGTGTGACAGAGAATAGACACTCTGCTCAGAACTGAAGCCACATTACACTAGCTTTTGGCCCCCCCCCCCCAGCAGACACGAGTTGGTCTAGGAGGAGGAGGGGGACTTTTCAATCAGAAGCGCGGCTAAAGTTTTCACACTCACAGCTGACTGTGAGTGTGATGTGCACAGTGTAGTGGAGGAGGACGAGGGAGCAGAGCGCTGCAGCCACAGCTTCGCCCAAAGCAGCCTCAGGGCAGGCCAGTCCGGCCCTGCAGGTCAGGATTTCATTAAAATCTTTTTGTTTACCTTGTGCTCCAAGGGTGGTCGGCGCGGTTAACTTCTTCTCCTCTGCCACGTGACCCTGCAGGAGAAATAGTGGGCGGTGCTGGCGCCGCACGGGACGATGGAACTGATCTGACATTCAGTTCTCCTGCTCGGCTCCTCCCCTCCCTCAGTCACATGATCGCTCCAGTCCACAGCGGGTTAGATGGGAAGGAAAGTGCGGCGGCGAGCATGGCGGCCGCAACTCGCCGGCGGCCGGCCCGCCGCTGCTTCGCTGACTACTGTGACATGCATGACACTGGAGTGACTGCAGCTAGGCATAGGGCAGGCGTCCACCCCTGCATAATTGCAAAGTGCGGCCGCAATGGCGGCCGCCGCCGTGGCCCACACAGCTGATCAATTTGACTGACAGCAGGCGGCCTACCGGGAATTTTCCCGGTATCCCAGTAGGCCAGTCCGGCCCTGAATAGGTGCCTCGCAACTGGATACACAATAACAGACCTTGATATGTGACATGTCTATGAAGAATGCTGTGGGAGAAAAGAACAAATCACTGGATGCATACAAGGGTGGGCTTTTTAATTGTTGCTCCGACAAGTGGTAATGACTTTTAGCTTCAATTATTAACTGTCTATTTGTGAGTAAGCTGTAGGTCTACAGCAACTGGAATACCTCACATTGCCCATAACAAACTCAATCTGCAGCTCTGCACGTCAGAAAATAGTGATACAAAGCCGTAAGGAGCAATGGAAATTGGTAATGTTTTTTTGCTGAACACTTACAGCATTCTGATTGTTTTTGAAGTTTTGCAATAACAGTTTTTTTGACTCATGTTTCTAGATGCTAGTAGGTAAAGGTCAGGAGGTCCTGATGTGCATACTTGAGGGAATTTGCTCAATGCCCAGGCAGAAAGCCTGGCAAGGTGGCTGGATCAACCCTTAAATATGGTGGAATATGGAATGAGGAAGCTATGTCGTGTAGCCTGGGAGGGGATGCCAAGGCTGAGGGGTTCTGCCTCCAGGCTGGTAGCTGAGATACCCTACAGTCTCTGCTAGGAGACCCCTAGCTTGCATAGAAGGACCAGGACACCAGGAGGCCTGAACTCTCTTATAAAGCAGCAGAATTTCCAGGGACAGTGTGAGTACCTCCACACCCCAGGGCCAAAAAGAGTAATCGCTGCCAGATGCCATATCCAGCAAGCTTTTCTGGGACTGTGCTAGACAGGCTGTGACCCCATCCCTTGTCCTATGACATTTCACTAAGCAGCCAGAAGGGCTGGTCTTTAGAGAGGAAAAGGGATAAAGAGCTCTACAAGCTCTACCAAGCAGCCAGGTGGGCTGGTACTTTTGAAAAAGGTTACATAGAGCTCCTGCAAGTTGGAACTTTTGCTAAACTTCCACCCAGGGAGTACAAAGCTCCAAGAAGGGGAATTATCATTGCCAAGTCCAGAAAGACTGTTGCTTTTCAAGAGGGAATGCCATCAAGGATTTGCTGATTTTTGTGGTGTACTTAGAGAAGGAAATCCTCATCATTGCTCTTCAAGTCAAGTTGGGCATCCTATAATCGCTATACCCTATCAAAGTCATTTTACCTAATAAAAAACCAAACAAGCCCATGGACTGATTACTTCTCTCTGAATGACAGTGAAAAATGTGTGTTGCCTGGCTATGTAGAAATAGGGGGACCCAAAAATCCAGTGACTCCTGATGGGGAAATGCTACACATGGTTTGTCCCAACCCCTGTAACTGTCACAGCTCAGTATGCATAAACAGAGGAAAATGTAAATAAAGGCCTATAAAATAAAAAAAAATACACTGAATACTATCATTACAGGTATAATTCATGTCCATGTGTGCACAATGGCCCAGATTCACGTACAGCGGCGTATCTTTGTGCGGGCCGTAGCGCATCTCATATGCTCTACGCTGACGTAACATAGAGAGGCAAGGCCAGTATTTACAAAGCACTTGCTCCCTAAGTTACGGCGGCATAGCGTAAATGGGCCGGCGTAAGCCCGCCTAATTCAAAGTAGGCAGGTAGTGGGCGTGATGTATTGAAATGAAGCGTGACCCCATGTAAATGAGGGGCCGAACAGCGCATGTGCGCGCATGCTCAGAATCACGTTGCATATACTCCCTAAGATACGACGGCTCAATGCCTTCGACGTGAACGTAACCTACGCCCAGCCTCATTCACGTACGACTTACGCAAAGAACGTAAAATCCGACGGCTGTTCCGACGTCCATACCCTTACATGACTTACCCCTGCTTTATGAGGCTTAACTTTATGCCGGACGTACGCCTTATGTAAACGGCGTCGATTACAGCGACGGGCGTAAGTACGTTCGTGAATCGGCGTATCTAGGTAATTTACATATTCAACGCATAAATCAATGGAAGCGCCCCTTGCTGCCAGCGTAAATATGCGCCCAAGATACGACGGCGTAGGAGACTTACATTGGTCGTATCAAGCCAAAATTCAGGGGTATCTTGTTTGCTAAATAAGGTGCATAGATACGACGGCGCATCCGTGGACTTACGCGGCATATCAGAAGATACGTCGGCGTAAGTCCTTTCTGAATCCGGGCCAATATGTTTTTCTATAGTCAGCCTTTGATACTTTGAATGTATCCCTTTGTAGTACAAGACAGCCTTACAAGTAGCCCTTCAGATTTTATCTTTTTTGTTTGTTTTATGAGTTACTGAAAATGATATGGTTTTCATTTATATTAGGTTTTCTTTTGATAATTTGTGCACCTCTGTTTTTTTTTAAGGTTTCCAATTAAACATTTATTTTAGAATTTGTACTTCTAATATGATCATTAAGCCTCGTACACACGATCGGATTTCCATCGGACAAATTTTTGGAATTTTGTTCGAAGGGCGTTGGCCGTGAACTTGGTATGCATACAGACGGCAGAGCCTTTTCAGCCAACATACACAAAACGACATGGTTTTTCAGCTCTTTAGCGCCACCCTTTGGGCAACCTCTGCTAATGTTGTGCTATGGTTAGCATTGGTTGTACTTTGGATTTTATTCCAATGGACTTGTGTACACACGATCGGATAATCCGACAAGGCACATTTGTTGTCGGAAAAAAAATTTGAAAGCATGCTATAAAACATTTGTTGTTGTGAATTCCAACAACAATTGTCCGATGGAGTGTACAAACGGTCGGATTTTCCGACAAAACACTGCCATCACACATTTGCATCAGAGTGGATTGTTGGCTGCTTTCAACTTTTCAATGTACAAGGCAATAACTCCACAGAGAAAATATTGGGAAATGTATGATTTTGATTAATGTTGCCAAATGTCCAAACAGTAAAGTTTTTAAATTTTGGAAAGTTCTGCAACGTTGTTGGACAGGACTGCTGTCTTTGTCTTTGTTAACTTATCTTGTCTTCCCCGTTCTTTCTTACAAAAGCTGTACATTACATAGATCCTTTGCTCTGTCACACCAGCAGCATTTCCAATATTCTCGGTCAGGTTAGCGCCACTGAATGAATGTCTTGCTGTCTAAGTTTTGTGAATTGATTAATGAGCATATGTTGAAGATTTCAAATTGCTGCTCCAAGTGCAACAGAATATAAATGCCACATTTGAAATGTTCCAAAATACAAACCGGAGCCAATATGCCATTTCACAGCTGTGTTCCAGAGAAAAAAAAGCCACAAGGCCAGCCACCTGGATAAGCCCATTTCATGCCAGTGGTTTTATCTCTACCTATGCCCACTAAAACACAGAAATATCAATTACTAGAAAGGACAGCTCTCTTTTTTTTCGCTACACCTAAGAAATATTTCAGACCTTGTAACAGTAGAGCAACAACACACACAGCCATGACTTTATCTTAAATTCTGCCAAATGCGTGCTTGAAATTACAGCTTTCTAATTCCAATACTAAAAGGTGGTATACGTATTGTAAATTGTAATAAATTGCTCGGCTCTTTTGTGTTTTTTATGAAATAATTGAATTACAGAGAAGTTGGTTTAAATAGTATTGTGTGTAAGTCTATCAAATAAGTCACAACAGTATACATATATTAGTGAACATTTCCATTTACAGTATTGTACAGTCTAAAGAATTACTTGCAGCCTTGTTTGAAATTCCTTTTGTTTGCTTGAAATTTGAAAACATCTTGTTTAAAGTGAACCTGAATGTGAAATGAGTAATTGCTGCCATCTTGCAAGTTTTGTGAAAGCCACTGGAATAGCCAGCGCTGGCAAGTATGGATAAGCTGCCAGCTCAGACTGAATCTTGCTTGTTCTGAAGCCTCATATACACAACCGAGGAACTCGACGGGCGAAACACATCGTTTTGCTCGTCGAGTTCCTTGTTAGGCTGTCGAGGAACTCGACAAGGCAAGTTTATCCATTCCCGTCGAGGAAATAGAGAACTTGCTCTCTTTTTGGCTCGTTGAGTTTCTCGACAGTTTCCTCGACGAAAATGTGTACGAGGCCTGAGATTTGGCAAACAGACAGACTTAATTGGTAGACATCTTCAGAATGGAAAAAATAGTTTGATTTATTTTTTATATATTCATAATGTTACTAATTTTGCTTTGAGCGAGCACCCCACTGCCCCCCACCCGAGCCATACCAGGCTACATGCCCTCAACATGGGGGGTGCCCCAAAGCACCTTGTCTTCATTTTAATGGGGACATGGGCCTCTTCCCCACAACAAGGGGGCCCCCGGATCCCACCCGCCATGTGAATGAGTATGGGGTACCCCTACATAGTATTCCTACCCATTCACCAAAAATGTGTAAAAGGTGCATCACATGTCGCCCAATGCACCTCTGAACCTGTAAAAAGATTGAAAAAAAACTCTGGCCTTGTCAAACACTCCCCCATCTGAAATTTCTTAATAAGATAAGGGGTGGAGTCACTCGATGATGTCAATGGGTGACCCCACCCCCTTGTGACTTCACTGACAGGGGGATGCTGGATCAATATTGTCACAAAGGGGTCTCCAGGTGATGTCACCAGGTGGCCCCATCCCTTACCTATTTAAGAACTGTCACCCAGCGAAGTAGGCATTAGGGTGACAGCCTTTGTCACAGGTAACGTTTTTTTTTCTTTTGGGTACAGCGGTGTGCCAGGCATCGTGACTGGTGATGAATCTATATCAGGGGACAATGTTTTTTTGTTTTTTAATAAAGGACTTTTCAAAAGCCATCAACTGTTTTTCCTTAATTTTTACACTTTTTTTGGTGAATGATTAGGGGTACAATGTACCCCATACTCATTCACATGGGGCGGGATCTGGGGGCCCCCTTGTTAAAGGGAGCTTCCAGATTCCAAAAAGGCCCCTGCCCGCAGACTTCCTCAACCACTGCCCAGGATTGTGGAGAAGAGACTCTGCATGCTCAGATAAGGGCCTGGTAAGGATTAGGGGGACCCCATGCTGTTTTTTCCAGTTTAGCTTTGTTTACATTTCCACTGTCAGTGGGGAAGCCCGTTGACAGCTGAGGAGTTATCTGCTGTTAAGGAAGTGGCGGCTTCTAATTGTTCTGAAAATGTGTAATTCGCTAGAAAATGAATACCCAAAACAAATTTTAAAGAATGTCAATGAAATGCATTACTTGTTCGTTACTATGTCATTCAAAGATTGGGATATATCCCAATCTCCGAATAACCAAAAATGTGCCCAAATTTGTATTTGGACCGAAACTAATTGCACATGTCTACTAATTAGCATTTGGCCAAGTCGAATCTCCGGCAGCAGTGGCAAGTAATACATGTATCTGCAGTAGTACTACTGCAGCTAAATTTGGCTTGCTTCCCTTCAGGCTTGTTGTTAGGAAGCTGGCAGCTGATGCCATTCTAACAACTATGGGCCAGATTCACATAGAAATGTGTTACGCTGCGGCGGCGTAACGTATCCCATTTACGTTACACCGCCGCAAGTTTACAGCGTAAGTGCTTGATTCACAAAGTACTTGCCTGTAAACTTGTGGCGGCGTATCGTAAATCCGCCCGGCGCAAGCCCGCCCAATTCAAATGGGGCGGGGACCATTTAAATTAGGCGCGTTCCCGCGCCAAACGTACTGCGCATGCTCCGTCCCTAAAATTACCCGACGTGCATTGCGCTAAATGACGTCGCAAGGACGTCATTGGTTTCAACGTTAACGTAAATGGCGTCCAGCGCCATTCACGGACGACTTACGCAAACGACGTGAAATTTCAAATTTCGACGCGGGAACGACGGCCATACTTAACATTGGCTAGACCACCTAGAGGGCAGCTTTAGTTTTACGCCGCGTATCTCTATGGAAACGACGTAAATTTAGAGCGACGGGCAAAGCGGACGTTCGTGAATCGACTTAACTAGTCATTTGCATATTCTACGCCAACCGCAATGGAATCGCCACCTAGCGGCCGGCCTAGAATTGCAGCCTAAGATCCGACGGTGTAAGTCACTTACACCTGTCGGATCTTAAGGCTATCTATGCGTAACCTGATTCTATGAATCAGGCGCATAGATACGACAATCATATCTCAGAGATACAACGGCGTATCAGGAGATACGCCGTCGTATCTCTTTTGTGAATCTGGCCCTATGTTTCATTCCTGACCAGCAAAATTACCTATAGGCTGGGGATGGGGGGGGGGGTGAGGCTGTGTGGTATCTGGCGGCCCCTTATTGTTAAAGAGAGCTCATTTTGCAATTTTGATGGATGGGACACAATGGCCTGGGCACCGTTATTAAGCTCATCATCCTACAAACACGCGGTAGAGCTTGGGTGAGTTTTTGTCTATGCTACAGCGACTGCACTTCCAAGTGCACTTGTAGTGCAGAGTGGATTTGCCTTTAGTAAATCAACCCCTTTGTATTTGTTTTTTCATATATCAGATTAGTGACATGTTTACCATGTTTTACAGAAAAGTAAAGATAGCTTATAGCTTCAAAAGGCTGTTTTATCTCAAGTAAAAAAAAAAAAATGTTATTGATGGATTCAATCAATGATTTGTCTTTACGTAGAAGGAATTGCTCTTGAATTTGTTTTCTTTAAAAGTTTATCCATAGGAAAAGCCATCAGTGCATTATACTGACATGCTGCCGAATACTCTAATCTACTTTGTTCCATTAACTAACAGAATTGGATGTTGCTCAAGGTTCCTAAGTCTGCAGGGCTTTGGTAACGGATTCTTTCCAGGAGTAAAATTAAAGTAAATCCAAATAATTTTCTTCAGCTCTGTGACTTTTTTCAGTCTTCTTATAGATTTGTGCTTTTGCATGGATTCGTGAAGAATCTTGCATATTTGTAGATTTTTTGCTTAGGGAAGGTTTATTTTAAGAACATTTTCCTGAATTAAAAATCAATGATTGAAGTAATTCCTGAGAAAAAATAAAAAATTCAAATAACATTGTTTAGCTATTGGTTGAAACATTTCTTTATATAGATTTTTTTTTATTTTTGTCTGGGGAAGTGGGAGATAAGGAGTGTCTTTTTTATATACACACTTTAAATCTACCCATGTACTAGGGAGGATGAAGTGTTTGTCTTTACAAACTCTGGGCCAAATCCTCAAAAGGAGATACGCAGGCGGAACTGCTGTTCAGCCTGCGTATCCCTGTGCCTATCTTTGGAACTGATCCTCAGAAGCAGTTTTCCAAAGATAGGCAGAAGATCCGACATCTGTAAGAGACTTACACTGTCGGATCTTAGGATGCAGTACCGCATCCGCCGCTGGGGGCATTTCGTGTCGAAATGCCGCCTAGCGTATGCAAATGAGGACTTACGGAGATCCACAAAGCTTTTCAGCTTTGTGTTTTCTGCGTAAGTTTACGTTTGCATACGTAAAATTTGTTCTGCTTTTACAAAGTGTAAACTAGTAACACCTTGTAAAAACAGACCTTTTTTTCGATCGCGGCGATTTTTTTTTAAATTTTGAATTTTTTTTCCGGCGCAACTTTATTGTCCCATCACAACCCACAAAGCCCGGCGTAACGTAATTTCGCGCGCTGCCCGTCGGGAAAATGACGTCACGAGCATGCGCAGTACGGCCGGCGCGGGAGCGTGCCTCATTTAAATTGTCATCGCCCCCTGCAGAAGAGGACCGCCTTGCGCCGGAGACATTTAAGTTACACGGCCTGAAATTTCTAGGTAAGTGCTTTGTGGATCGGGCACTTAGGTAGAAATTTTAAGTCAGTGTAACTTAAATGGGAAAAGATAAGTTAGGCAGGATCTTTGAGGATTTGGCCCGTTATCTGCTGTATAGAAAAAATACTTTACAAATGAAAGGTGATAATTTTTCTAGACAGATAGACCAGTCTAAACTATAACAGATTTTACTCAGATAATAGTTATTAAATAAAGATAAGCCAACATAATGGAGATGTATAAAAAACACTACTATTTTGAGAAAAGTAGATAGATAATCGCTCTGATCCTTCCTGTATTGAATTGTATTGTAACTGTACTGTCTTCCCTGATGTTGCAAAGCGCTGCGCAAACTGTTGGCGCTATATAAATCCTGTATAATGAGGTACACCACCTGTCTGCACCTGTGCACATGACCTAACTTTGCTTAGTCTACTAAATAAGAAATTTCACCATTACTAACCAAGATCTATTGTACTGAATAATTAATTTACAGAGAATAAAATGGGTTGATTAAGAATATCACACCACTTGGACCAAGATACTAGGATGTGATTTGCTATAGGGGTGAATGCATCTAGTCACACTTTTTTCAGGGTACAACTGTACCACTCAGCAGCTTCTTTTTTAGCATGAATGGGTATTTCAAGCAAATTTCCCAAGCTATGTGAACTTCCCAGTCCTTCAGTAAATTAATCTGTCAGGATATCATGTGCTACAATCCTGCAGTGATCACAGGACCAGATATGTGAAAACTAGGGCTAAGCAATCAGCCCAAGTTTAATTTGCCAACAGTCTCGGGAATGTTGCCTGAAGTTCAGGAAGTTTGCGGTGAACCCCAATTAAGTCTATTGGAGGAGGGTGGTTGTATTACTAAATTTGTAGGACTTTTCAAACAAAGGTAATTGGATGTCAGGCATTGTCATAGAGGTCATGTACCTAAAAGTAATACAAATAAATAAAAAGGAAACATATCTCCTCCTACATAGAATTGTTAGCCCTCCCTAATGCCCTGTACACACGATCGGTCCATCCGATGAAAACGGTCTGATGGGAAAACGATCATGTCAGAACACGGTCACGTAAACCACGTACGACGGCACTATAAAGGGGAAGTTCAGATCAAATGACGCCACCCTTGGGGCTGCTTTAGCTGATTTCGTGTTAGTAAAAGACGATTTGCGCTTTTCTGTCTGTTACAGCGTGATGAATGTGCCATCTCCATAACAAACGCTAGTTTTACCAGAACGAGCGCTCCCGTCCCCTAATTTAGTCTGAGCATGTGTTAAATTTAAAACAAGATTGATTTTTTTTAACCTATGGATAAATAACCAATGGGGCCTACACACGATCGGTTTGGTCCGATGAAAACGATCCATCAGACCGTTCTCATCGGTTTGACCAATCGTGTGTACGCGGCATAACAGTTCCAATACACAATGACAATGTGGCTGCCACGAGCCCCCATTTAACGAAAAGAGGCATGTTGTATCCATTCCTTCATATTATTGTCTCTTGTGAATCAGCTGACCAGAGCAAAGTTTATGTACTGCATTATAAGATATTCCTTATTTCTGGCAGTGAACTTAAAACTTTTAAGCAAAAAGTTTTAACTAATAGAGTTTTGTCATAAAATCATGGTAGCAGTGCACCTGAACCTCATCCCTAATGTTATTATACATGCATGAAAACAAGAGACATAAAATATAATTGAGAACAACCTATACACAACCTAGTGAATATGCGTGAAAAGTGCAAAATTAAAGGGTCACTAAAGGAAAAACATTTTTTTGCTCAAATGACTGTTTATTGGGTATAGAGACATAAAAGTTAACGGATTCCTTTTAAAAATTATTAAAAATTGAATTTAATCTATCATATAATGTGCCTCTAGTTTCACTTTCGGTTTTAAAGGTACATACATGAATTCCTGGGTGAGAGGTGAGTCGGGAAGACTCACAGAACAAAAACAAACAAATCCAGGGCAGTGTTTTGTTTTTAAAATTAATCTGATTGGTTCTGAGAAGTTTTAGACACACAGTAATAACAGCTTAGACCACCGTGAAAATCTTCCAGTAACATGGTTATAAGGAAACAGGCAACCAGGAAGTGTGGAGATCACAGCAGAATTACAGCTGCTTCAAAGCAAAAACGAACAATGAGGACATGAAACCAGTACTGCAGTAAGGTAAAGGAAGCTATTTAGCTAAAAAAAAAATTCCTTTAGTGACCCTTTAACTATCTAGTTTTCTATGTACAACAACAAATAACAAAAGGGGGAGAAGGGTAATTAGAGTAATGGGGTTTATAAAAAAACAGGGGGGGAAACAAGGTCACAGGGAGCTAACAGCTCAGGAATGTGGTCAATGATGAGAAGTCATCTAATAAAAATTACAGGTCCGGGGGTATGCAGGCGCACAGGTAAAAATCCCAAAAGATCAGAAACATATAGAAGGGTAGGAATAAATACTCTCCAAGCAGCCAGGTGGTGGTTAATTAAACTCTTCTGGTTACTGGGAGGCACCCATTGGTGGACACCGGTATTGCACTATTCCTTGCTTATGAACCACAATACCACCAACAAGTGTTCTCGCTGTCCAGCTTGTTTTCAAATAGAACCACAAAGAACCATAGTGGAATAATAACAGGATAATTGAAGAAAATTATTACTCCCCTCTGGAATAATAAAGCTAGACTGTTCCCATGACAAAGAAAAAGTAGAGGTGAACACATTTTCCCAGATCAGGCAATCCTGCTTGTACATATTCAGAGGAATCAAAAATGTGTGATTTTTAGAAAAATATGGGATTTGCTGATATTACTAAATTTTACCAGTTCACAAACCGATGTGCTCATCTCAATTTAAAATTAGAGAATTTAAAAAATGTGTCCTAGTGTGGGATTCTTACCAAATTCACCCAAAAAATACCAAATTCACCCAAAATAAAAAAAATGACTCTATATAAACTAAATGACGTGTGTATGAGTTCACCTTTAGAAAAAAGACTAAACTACTACCCATTCATCATCACAAACAATAATTTTCAATATGCCCTAGGGACTCATGCAAGTCGTTATAGATTTTAGTAAGCAGCATCTTATAATGTTGTCTATGTGACTTTTTGAAAAGCAACCAAAGTTAAGCAGCAGCATTGGCAGCACTGCCAGAGCTAAAGACGGGTGTCATTTAGGTGGAGTCATATCACAGGCAAGAGTAATCAGATTTCTCTGGATAGTTTTCAAGGCTCACAAGGATCAGTATACACATTAAGCACAGTAATTAGACACTGAGCAGAATTTGTATTCGAAAGAGACACTCACTTGAGCATACCTGCTCTTCAGCTTTCCATCTGAGCCTGTAGATGATTTGGTCAGAACAGATTAATGCAGGAACAAAGATTGTCTCTGGACAGCCGCACTCTGAACAAATTGTAGCCTTTTATTAAAAGAAAGGACAGCACTACAAGTCACAGCAAAATAAAACCTCACCACTGACGCATTTCGCACTGAAACTAGTGCTTAGTCATAGCAGATTAATGGGTGGGGAACCAGTGGCTATACACAAGACACCACCAAATTCTTAAATTTATTTTTTTCAGACATGATCTGTTCACAGTGGCTTTTTTTGTGGTTGAGAAATCTAGTATGTGCTACTATTGGAATACAATTATATTCATATTATTTCAGAACTTGGTCAGGAAATTTTATTTTAGAACTTGGTCAAGACTAATATTCTTAGGAAATATAAATCTTTAAGGAAATGTGTGTTTTTAACTTTCTGAATATATAAAAAGAAATGTGGATTGCTGTATAATCTACTTTATTAAAGATAAGTGGCTAAGTATTGCCAATTCTCATTTTCTAATAAAAGTCAAATAATTTCAAATATACAATACAAAAACTTAATAACTTATTTTTGAAAGGTAACAATTTAGATTTATTTTTTTAAGGAAGGGAAAAAAAATCATCTTTATAATTGTGGCTATGTTTGGGTATAACCAAACCACTTTTTAAACTACCAGTGGTTACCATGGTGACTGATCCATTCAGAGACTTTACAAAACGATAGAAAAATTACTTTCCTTTGCACTGAACAATTTATCACAATCACAATGAACTACGGGTTACAGAGACTCCTGTTGTTAAAGCTGGGAAGGTTAAAGGCCAAAAGAGGTTGTGTAAAAGCAATTAGGTGTATATTTGCCATCATCTATCATGGCTTAATTATCATATCTTGGCAGATTCTAGCTAGGATAGATGAAATTGTCTTAACAGCAGTAGGTAACTCATTATATTAAAGATGAAAGTACTATTGTTTATTCCAAACAATTCCAGAAACACAAAAATGAGCATATGCAAAGCAAATATGAGAGACACCAGAGCCAATGTCACGTTTCTACCCTCTCTGTGCACTTTGCCATTCATGTGATCCAAGTTCATGGTTCACATGGTGACTCTCAGAGCAACCTCTCCAATGCAGAGTGAGCCAGAAGTACAACTCTCGTAGTACTATACGGGAACACTGAACAGAAGGTTTGTAGGTAATTTCAAGTACACACATTATTCATTCAAAATTAACAAGAGTACACACTTATTGAGATAATAGAAGGTATACAAATTAAGGTTCCCAGAACTTTGTTCTAATTAATACAGATCAGTGTAAATTTTTTTTTTTTTTATTTTTTTTTTTTTTTTCATTCAAATTTAAGTTTATTTTCAATAAAAGTACATACATTTGTACTATAACAGCAGTATACAAGTCAGTAATACACAGAAAATAATAAATCAAATGCATTGCTTTACATAGTAGATGGTCTCGACGTAGAAACTGTCTATCATATACAGCCATATCATATGCTATCACCATACGGTGAGAGTATAACAGTTTGTAATAGCTAAGAAGAAAAGCTAGGTTTAACCAATAATTTATAATTAAATAAATAAAAGGATATTTCCATATACTATATAATTCCTTAGGGTTATTGTTGTCACACAATAAAAAAACCCCATATGTGTACTGGATCTAATTTCATGGAACGAATAAAGGATAGGATTTCTGGATAACAATGACCTCTCTGACACCCCCACTGGGAACTGTCTGTGTTCAAGAGGTTAAGCAAACCTTTCAATCCCCCCTCCCTCCCTCCAATAATTATCACCAATACCCACCTATATCTGTAAATATATATTCTCAAAACCCTTAACATACCTAACATCCCCAAACATTTTGTTGGAATCTTTTGACAACCTAAACATAGGCTAATACAAATGTTTATATATATCTTTTTTTTTTTTTTTCTAAACATAACACTCTGAGAATGAGAAATAACAAGGATTTTATCCTCGTATAAAAAACAAAATTATCAAATCAAAGAACAATCAATGAAAAGAAGAGAAAAAGAAAAAAAAACAGAAGACAAGAAGATGAGCAAAAAAGAAAGTACGAAGAAGATCAGGGGAAAGTAAAAGGAAAAAGAAATGGCAGCCTGCCTGCCAACGAACAACATCGTCCTAAGGATATAAATATCACCACAGCCTTTATGGGGTAAAAGATATTCCCATAAATTTCATCCACGGTTCCCATATTTCATGGAAAAGAGTAGACATATCCAACATGGAACAGACCCTCTTTTCTTGTTCCATAATCCATGTAACCTTTTGTTTCATATACCGGATGGAGACAGTAGACTTTTTCCACGCAGCTGCAATTGTGATCCTGGCACCTGTCAGAATGTAGAGGATGAGTTTTCTAGTAACCTTGGAGGTTTGGGGTAACATCCCGTGAAGTAAAGCTATAGTGGGGGATTGATGCAAATTACAGCCTGTGACACGTCTTATTATGTTGAACACCTTATTCCAGTATCCACGTATTTTGGGACATTCCCACCATATATGTACCATAGACCCCAATCCCTGACAACCTCTGAAGCAAAGGGGCGAAAATGACGGATACATGGAAGCCAGTTTAACGGGAACTAAATACCACCTAGTATAAATTTTTACATTAGCCTCTACAAGGGATATATTCACATATCCTTTAATGGATCTAGTATAATTACTACACCAGTCAGATAAATCCCAATTGTTATTAAGTTCCCTTTCCCAGGCCAGCATATGAGGTAATTTGGTGCAGTTATTAGCAAGCGATTGATATATGATTGAAATATTCCCCTTCCTGATCAAACCCTGATCGCAATTACTTTCATAAGGTGTCAATAGTCCAGAGATCGAGCCACTATCCCATAGGCTTTGTGCATAGTCATGTAGTTGAGAGAATCTTAATTTTTCTGAGACAGGAAGACCTAGCTTGTCAATGAAGTGTTGTTCAGGAAGTGGACCCGAGCGCGAAAAAAAACGGCCTATACGATACAATCCTTTGTCATGCCACCATTTGAAAGAATCTACTTCAATTTTAGAAACAAAGAGTGGGTCTAGAAAAACACTCGATAAAGGTCTGCCTTTAGAAATTAGAGAGGGATTGTTTTTAAGTGAATCCCATAAAACAAACGTTTGAGAAAGAGTCGGAGATAATATAGAAGGCCTATTCTTGGTAGGACTCCACATTAACTCCTCTATCGTTAGATTCGGGGTCGCCTGCTCTTCTATATCTAACCAGTCAGGGCGTTCATGTTTAAGAAAAGTTTCCGATAACTGTGCCAATCTTGCTGATTGATAGTACCATAATAAGTTGGGTACCCCCAGACCCCCCTGTTCAGGCAAGTTATAGAGAGTGCGAGATGGAAGGCGTGGACCCTTATTGTTCCAAATAAACTTGATAATCTTTCCTTGAAAGGATTTTAGATGACTTTTAATTATCGGTATGGGTAATGATCTAAAAAGATACAAAAGTCTAGGGAGAAGAGTCATCTTAACCGAGTTAATTCTACCAATCCAACCTATATTCTGAGTCCCCCAATCTCTCAAATCTTTCTCAAGTTTTCTATACATAGGTGGATAATTGGCCAAATACAAGTTTTGGATGTTGGGGGTCAAATAGATACCCAAGTATTTGATACAAGAGGTGTCCCATTTGAATCCATAATTTTCCTTCAGTAGAGAAACCGTGGATTCAGAGAGAGAAACATTGAGGGCCCTAGACTTGGCCATATTTACAGTTAGACCTGAAACCATAGAAAATTTGTCTAAAAGAGAATATAATTCCGGTAGGGATGTATCTGGAGCGGTCAAAAACAGTAAAAGGTCATCTGCAAATAAGGCACATTTATGCTCCATTTTGGCACATCTAACTCCCCTGATGTTTGTGTTCTCACGAATAGCTATAGCCAAGGATTCCATAACTATTGCAAACACCAGGGGAGACAGAGGACAACCCTGCCTAGTACCCCTATGAATCTCAATAGGTTCCGAAAAAATACCCTGAAAGCGTATATTAGCTTTAGGATGAGAGTAAAGTGCAGATAAGACTCCAAGAAATTTCGTGCCAAACCCCCAACGTTTCATCACTTCTAACATGAATGGCCATGATACTGAGTCAAATGCTTTCTGTAGATCAATAGAAAGAAGCATTCCCCTTTGATTAGTATCACCAGTCCAACCCGAGTTCAAAATGGAGATCAGATCCACAGCCCTCCTAACCTGATCAGGACCTTGCCTTCCAGCGATGAAGCCTACTTGATCTTTACTAACATACTGGCCAATGAAAGAGGACATTCTATTGGCCATTACCTTAGTGAGTATCTTAAGATCGTTGTTAATGAGGGATATAGGTCTATAGTTTTCCACCAGGCTATGGTCTTTTTCTGGCTTTGGGATAACCGAAATATAAGCTAAATTAAGTTGCCTGTCTATGGGAACTCCACCGGTCATGTGGTTGAAAAATTTAACCATGTAAGGTGTCAAAATGCTCGAATATGTTTTATAATAAGCACTTGAAAACCCATCAGGGCCCGGGGCTTTATCTAATTTTAGGTTTTTAATTACTAACAATACTTCTTCAGCTGATATGGGAGACTCCATCATTTCTCTATGTATTTCAGTCAATTGAGGTAGATTCAAATTGTCCAGAAAATCATCCATTCCCTCTGGAGAAGAATCATCAGTGGATGCATAAAGCTTAGAAAAAAAATCATGAAAGGCCTCCATTATCTTCCTAGGATTCAGGGTAAGAGAACCATCAGTCATCCTTATTTTAGGGAGAGACCGTGATTGAAATCTAGGTGAGAGTTTATGAGCTAGCATCGGGCCTATTTTATCTTTAAATTTATAGAAATTAGCTCCAGTCCATTTCATATCTTCCCCAGCTTTAGTGGTAAGTACCAAGTTTAGGGCAGATCTAGCTGCATCAAGTGCCTGAGTAGGAAAGTTAAGAGGATCAGATTTATGTTTTTTACGGAGCTCTAGATAGTTGTTTTCCAGCTTCCTTATGTCTATGTTTCTTTGTTTCTTGAGGCCAGCGGCCACTTGTATAATTTTGCCTCTGATAGAAGCCTTGTGGGCAGCCCACAGAGTTTCAGGGGACACATCTCCTGTATCATTATGCTTAAAGTATTCTAGAAGAGATCGCTCAATATCCTTCATTAGGACAGGGTCCTTCAAAATAGACTTATTTAGTGTCCAATGAGACACTTTAGGAGAAGTGTCCTCTCTCCTCAGTGACAATAGAACCATCGAGTGATCTGACCAAGAAACATCAACTATATGAGACTTAATGGCAGCTGGGACGTGATGGTTAGAGATTAATATATGATCTATACGCGAATAAGAGTGGTGAGGGTTAGAGTAGTGAGTATAGTCCTTAATTTTGGGGTTCATCTCCCTCCAGATGTCAGTTAATCTAGACTGATGTAGAATGCGTGCTACTTGTAGACTAAGTTTAGTCGGTCTGACGATTCCCTTGACAGAAGGTTTGGACTTATCCAATCCCGTGTCAAAAGCTAGGTTAGAGTCTCCACCCATAAGAATGATCCCCTCCATAAATGGTCGGAGGGTATCAAGCATCTGTGAGAAAAACTTTTTCTGACCTCTGTTAGGAGCATAATAAGAGATAAATGTGTATAGTCTGCCATCAAGGGTACCTTGTAACAATAGAAACCTACCTTCCGGATCTCCAAATTCTTTAGTCAGGTTAAAATTACAATACCTAGAAAACAAAATGGCCACACCCTTAGTTTTGTTTTCTGCTTTAGCTAGGTAAAACAATGGAAAGTGGGCATGCATAAAGGAAGGGTTGTATCGTTTAGGAAAGTGGGTTTCTTGAAGGAAAACCACATCTACACGGAGAGACTTGTATACTTGAAAGGCTTTGTGCCTCTTAACAGGAGAATTCAACCCCTGAGTGTTGTGAGTAACAACACTAAGGGGTTTAGATACATCATTCGATCCAGCCATAAGTCTTGTCTACATCTATGAACATGCGGGACCGTACAGATATCATCAATAGTCTCGCAAATACGAACAATGGCAGGCAGGCTGAAGAAACGAAGAGAGTATGAAGAAGAAAGAAAAAGAAGTGAAAAGGAGAGATAAAAAGAGAAAAATAAAAAAACATATGGCACAATAAACTATTAGATCGTGCAAGGTCAATTCGTGACCCAGAATGGGGGAAGAGAATGATTCTCCTTCCCTCATTCAAACAAGAAATTTTTGCATAGTCCCAGAAAAGGACTATATTCTTACCCATTGGGTCGACAAAGTGTCGACACAAGAGGTAAGTTGAGGTTCAATACCTCACCGTCGTCAGTTGCCGACAGATTAAACATTACACCTTAAAACAAGTTTAAGAAAAAAGGCATGTGAATCATAGGATGACCCAAAAACAATAGGAGAATAATCTAAAGAAAAACGGCATTAAACTAGACATGTAATCCCGGAATCTTCTTTTTTTAAAAAGCATCCGGGATAAAAATTCATCTGAATTAAAGATTAAGAGATACGTCCTGGGTAAGTCTATTCAATATCAGGGTGCTTGGTCCCCTCCAATTTTCCTGTACTTGACCTTGTTCCAAGGATTTTGAGTCGGACTAGTAGGTGTGTTCCTCTTGGCAGATGGAAGTTGAGGCGGATTAGTGTCCATGACAGGATCAAGAGATATAATTTTCAGATCAGACAGAAGTCGTTCACCTTCTTGGAAATTATGTATTATATGGTTTCTACCATTATAATTGAATTTTAAGGCGAAGGGGAAAGCCCATTTATACTTGATGTTTTTGTTGATGAGGACAGACAATAACGGTTTCATTGCTCTTCTTTTCTGAATGGTATATGGTGAAATGTCAGAAAATATTTGTATATTAGTACCTTGGTATTGAAGATTCTCCTGTTGTCTGGACCGTTTCATAATGTCTTCTTTGGTGGAGAAATAATGAGGCTTGACCACCACATCTCTGGGCAAACCATCTCTTCTCAGTGGACCTAATGATCTATGAGCCCTATCAATTTCCAATTTTATATCAGGTGCAGATGGAAGGAGGATTCTCATAATGTCTCGTATTGCTGAATGAACGTCCATAATGGACTCAGGAAGACCCCTAACCCTGAAGTTTTCTCTTCTTGACCTGTTTTCCAAATCGTCAATCTTAGCCTGAGCAGCCTCCAGTTGTTCTTGTAGGAAATGGATATGATCATCATGTTGTTCAGTTTTAGAGACGTTAGTGTCCAATTTATGCTCAACTGAGTCTATCCTGTTGCCAAGACATTGGAAGTCTGCCCTAATATCTTTAGTAATTTTCTCAGCCGTGTGAGCTAAACCCCTTTCCAGCATTTCAGAGATCCTGTTATAGAGATCAGCAACATTGAAAGAAACTTCTGGAGCAGTTTCAACGTTACCAGTTACTTGTATAGGGTCATGTGAGGGAGAAACCATAGGAATCCCGTGATCAGCCATTATAGGTATTATACCCTCCCTTACTACAGATGAAAATAAAGCTGAAGATGTAGTAGAACTTAAGGGAGGAGGTGATGAGGAGGGTGTCACATGAGACGAGAAATGTTCAGTAAACTTAGGATCCACCACAGGTACCTGAGGACTTGTATGAGGAGGGGTGTCCATATCAAAAAGACTCTCCTTGATAATTGAGTTCTTATTTTTTTTGCCCTGTTTCCCCTTCATATATAATAAGTGTTATAGTGAATTCTTATCAGCAGGGGTAGAGTTGTTCTATATCGTAAAATCAACAGTTCACTCCTATATCAGCTCCTATAGGCATAACAGTCTTATAACCACCATCTTACAGTGGGTATTGCTTATGTGAACAGACCAGGCCCAGATTTGAGCCTTTACAGTAAGTATTGTGAAAAGATCAGCATCATAAAAATGCCTCAAATTACATATCATGCAGGTGTTATATTAGCGGATTGGTTTGTAGCTTTTGTCGACTAACATCGGACGGTGTGTATGAATACCTCAGCAAGTTTCCATAGCAGGGGCAATCATAGGGTAATCCTACAATATACAACACCTACCCTGGGCACCGTATCCAGTTGGTAACCAATCTTTGACTACCGCTATTAGACTATTATTGCAGTCAGGTAGCCAGTGTAAAAAGAATTACCTCAATTTAGAGAAGAGATAAATACAATAAGAACTCCAAATAGCGTGACACATTGGATTATGTATGTTTCAAAATTACCACAAGTCACCACACATCAAGTTTAAGCTACTGAGGCGGATTATGAGAGAAAAGTGTGTATTTTCAGTAGTTATTGCCACAGAAAAGTGTTCATATTATTTTTATAGTATCTTGAAGTATGCAGGCCGCAAGATGGCAGCGTTAACTCCTCATATAGACCTCAAATGATGTCTGTGGGCTTATGATAGTAAGATCGGGCTCTTTTCCCGGTCGCCGATCACCAGGAGGTTTTCTTTTCCTTTCCCCCTTTTTTTTTTCTGTTTTATTATAAGTACTTGGGACCCCGAGGAGAAGTTCTATTAGGATACTGTCAGTTTTATGGAAATTCGCAGTTAAGCATCCATCCACAAGCCTCACCCTGAGTATCAGTCTCCAGAAGATAATTTAATAAGTAAAAAAGCAAGTCTCAGTGGAATAAGCCACACTATATGATATATGTGGTCATAAACTTGCAGGCCACAAGATGGCGGCGTCAGAACTGCAGTTATAATATTAATTGAAGTTTGTAATAATAAACCTGCAGGCCACAAGATGGCGGTGTCACTTCTGCTGTTGTAGTATATCTGAAGTCTGTGGCAATGAACTTTCAGGCCACAAGATGGCGATGACGCATCAGCAATTGTATTAAAAACTGCGTCAGAGGGCCTCCGGTAATAAAAACGGAAGCCACTTCTAGTCTCCGGTCGGATGTTTGCTCCGGGAATCCTTCTCAGAGCGGCGCCTCACAGGTGGGAGTGAGTCAGTGACTGATCCGTCCGCTGTACCCTCACCACTCGAGCGCGGTGTCGTTCTCTGCGGACTAGGCCTCAAGATGGCGTTGGAATCCAAGGGTGGGAGTAGGCCTCGGTTTACACCGTAAGGTAAGCAGACGTCCCGGATACCCAGAAAGAGTACAGCGCCGTACAGGGAGAGTCCCGGGTACAGGATGAGGAGTTTGGGGCACTATAGGAACAGAACGGGCGTTAGATGGCTATCGATTCAATTCTGTCAGACGGAGCTCACCGAAAGTACGTCCAGCGCCATCCTCGTCCAGCCACGCCCCCCGATCAGTGTAAATTTGTGTCATTTTATATCAGGAGTTCAGCTTTAACCACTTCCCGCCCAAGGACGTCATATGGCGTCCTGGAATTTCAGAGGGGATATCTGAATGATGCCTGCAGCTAGAGGCATCATTCAGATATCACTATTTTCAGCCGGCAATTCAGTGCACCATAAGAATGATCATAGCGGCAGTTCCACCGCTTGATCGTTCTCATAGGTGACGGGAGGGAACGTCCCCCCCTCCTGCCACCATCACCTGGTCACCAGTCATCTCTATGACTGTCGGAGGCCCGGGCGCGACATTATGAAATCACGCCCGGGTACCCGGAAGTAAACAAAGCCACAATCGCGGCTGTCGGCATGAGATCGGTGAATTTGTTTTCATGATGTCATGCTTTCCAGCCTGGAGGAGAGATGTGGAGTCTTATTGACCCCGCATCTCTCTATAAAGAGGACCTGTCACGATATATTCGTATTACAAGGGATGTTTACATTCCTTGTAATAGGAATAAAAGTGATCAAAAAAATTTAAATGTAAGAAAAGTGCAAAAATAAATAATAAATAAGTAAAAAAAAATAATTATTTAAAACGCCCCTGTCCCCGGTAGCTCACAATCAGAAGCAAATACACACGCAAGTCCCGCCCACATATGTAAACGCTGTTCAAACTACATGTGTGAGGTATTGCCACGTGTGTTAGAGCGCCAGCAACAATTCTAGCACTTGACCTCCTCTTTAACTCTAAACTGGTAACCTGTAAATAAAAAGGTAAGTGTGGCCTAAGGAGTTTTTTAAGTACTGAAGTTTGGCGCCATTCCATTAGTGTGCACAATTTTAAAACGTGACATGTTAGGTATCTATTTACTTGGCGTAACATAATCTTTCACATTATACAAAAAAATTGGGCTAACTTTACTGTTTTGTTATTTTTTAATTCATGAAACAGTTTTTTTCCAACAAAAAGGCGTTCGAAAAATGATTGCGCAAATAATGTGGAAGATAAAACGTTGCAATGACCGCCATTTTATTCCCTAGGGCAGTGGTCATTAACCTTGTCCTGCAGGGCCCACTAACAGGCCAGGTTTGCAAGATAACTGAAATACATCACAGCTGATATCATTTGCTCCTCAGTGATTGCAGTATACTAGCCCGCATCTCCCCAAGGTAATACATAAAACCTGGCCTGTTAGTGGGCCCTGCAGGACAGGGTTGATGACCACTGCCCTAGGATGTCTGATAAAAATAAAAACATATATATAGTGTTTGGGGGTTCTAAATCATTTTCTAGCGAAATAATTATGATATTTGCATGTAGGAGAGGAGTGCCAGAATAGGCCTGGTATGGAAGTGGTTAAAACAAGCCTCCAGCCAAAAATAACAATATCAAAATGAATAGTACAATAAAAAAAAAAACTAGCATTTGTGGCAATATTTGCCTTCAATTTTTTTTCTGCAGTACTTTTTTCAGTTGCAAGATTGTCTCAGTCTGATGGCCAGCATTAGACATGGGCACACTGAAATATTTCATTTCGGATTTTCGTTGTCGTCCGAAAAAATTATTTATTTAGTTACTCCCGAAATTTGTTTTTATTTATTTTGTTTTCGTTGGAAATTGCATTCGTCCGAAAATCTGAACAAATTAAGGTTGAATCTGTCATTGAAGGCTTATGGTGTCTGACTGTCTGTCGAATGTTCAAAGAAGATTTGACGGAACAGCGAAACTGTACGACGCTGCAATAATACTTTTCCGGTCAAATGTTCTGCCTACAAGCTATTGTAGAATTCTAATGTTGTATGACTAGTAATAATTATATTTATTAATTATTATTACTAGTCAACCAACAATATAATTTTTCTATAGCCTATGGGATGAGCATTTGACCGGAAATGTACGATTGCAGCGTCGTACAGTTTAGCTGCTCCGTCGATTCTTCTTAGAACTATCAACAGACACCATAAGACTTCAATGACAGATTAAACGTTTTTCCTTGTCAATATATTTTTATTGAACAGTATTAAAGACAAGTGTACATTTGGGAACAGTAATAATAAAATTAAATGGTATTGAACAGAAAGTATTTCCGTATCTAGCCTGTGTACAAATAATAACGTAAGTAAATTCGATAGAGGTGGCCCTATAATTAGCCTTTCCCTCCACTTATAGCATAAGAATTAAACAAAATGATAATCAGGAGCATAGAGGTGTTAAACCTGTCTATACTAAAAACTAATAACAGTCCAGGAATTGTGGCTAAGTGCTACTGGCCCTAGGATCTATAGCATACTTTGCTTCTTCTAAGGCTTCCTGAGTAGCGCGTGACTACAAATTTACTAAGTTACTTCATGACTATCCTTATACATCTAATTAGTATGGTAAAGATGGGTGCTTAAGGAAAAAAAAAGAAAGAAAATCGGTCTTGGGTGAGTAGAAGAAGATGTGAGGGAAATGGAAAAAGGAAGTAAAAAGGAAGAGAAAAAAAAAAGAAAAAAAAAAAGGGGGGGGGAGGAGGGAGGGAAAGAGGGGTCTGCGGGGTCAGAACAGGAGTCTACCAACCTTGTGCATATCAATGAGCCGGACACCAACTAGATGACTGGGCTACCATGGCTTGAGTACATCTCCATTAAATGTGTTTTGTGTTACATAATCCAGCCAGGGCTTCCATACGCTTTCAAATCTGGTGATTGCGTCAGCTTCAATAGCAGACATCTTGGCATATACCATAGCAACGTTCATTCTGTTAATAACTTCATTCAAGTGTAAGTTTGGAGATTTCCAGGCTTTCGCTATAGTCTGTTTAGCTGCCGTTAGAAGCTGGTTTGTCAAAGTAAAGTGAACGTGCGGGACATTAACCGGTTTTAGGTTAAGTAAGGCAGTTTTTGGGTCCATGGGGATCGTTTTATTCGTGAGTACATTAATTATTTTAAATATCTCTGACCAGAATTTCTGAACTATCGGGCACAACCACCAGGTATGAAAGTAAGTCCCCCTATTTGCGCAATCTCTGAAGCATAATTCTGAGTAGTTACTCGAGAATTTGGCTACCCTAGAAGGGACCAAGTACCACCTGGAAAGTACCTTAAAGTTTGTTTCTGCCGCTAGAACGTTAATCGACATTGTTTTGGTATTGTTCCATATTTGACCCCATTCCTCCGAACTCAGCTCCTCTCCCAAATCTTCTTCCCATTTATGGACATATGGTATTTTGTTATTGCTAGAGTTCGAGAGCAGAAGGAGGTACAATGTGGATATAACTTTTCTAGCGTGCGGGTCATTATTGCATATGGTTTCAAAAGCAGATAGTCGGTTGTTGACTATTGTCGTACATGCTGTGGGTTGGAAGAAATTCTTTATCTGTAGATATCGAAAGATTTCCTTGGGGGGTATTCCATACAATTTGTTCAAGGATGGGAAGGGGATTATTGTTGTCGAGTCGAAGAACCTATATTTCTGTGTACAATCTCGATCCACCCATTCTGTAAAGGATTTAGGGGAGACCCAGGCTGGGTAAAAAGCAGGGTTTTTGATGAAAGACAGCAGGGGGGTTAAAGGGGACATCAGGAGATGTTTATTTTTTACTTTGTCCCATAGGGATAATGTGTGTTTTGTGATGGGATTATTTATGTGTTTCCGTTGTTTTGGGGTGACCCATAACAAATTCGAGGTTGAGATGGGATCACTTTCTATTGCTTCAATTGACACCCAGATCGGTGCTTCTTGCTTGGCGTGATATTTAGTCAGAATAGCTAATTGCGCGGCTTGATAGTATTTTGCAAAATTGGGGAAACCAAGCCCCCCGGCTGTTTTTGGGAGGTGTAAGATTTGTGGTTTGATCCTAGGTTTGGAGGGCCCCCAGACAAAGGAGGAAACTCGTCTTTGGACAATCCGCAGGAAATGTGCAGGTACTGGTATAGGAAGCACTCTAAAGAGGTACAGGAGTTTGGGTAAAATGGTCATTTTTATGGCTGAGACTCTTCCAAACCAAGAAAGAGGGAGTTGTGTCCAGGGTTTCATTAAGTTTGTCAGCTGCTTCAGGAGAGCTGGATAATTACAGCTATAAAGATTTGAGACGTCAGCGGTCAAGTGTACTCCCAGGTACGGGATGCTTTTGACTGGCCATTCGAATGGGAGGCCCACTTTGGCGGCCGATAGTTCTGTATGAGAAAGGGAGATGTTAAGTGCTAGGCATTTTTTGGGATTTATTGCCAAACCAGAGATTGACGCGAATTGATGTAGGATTGGGAGTAAGTTGGGCCCCGAGACTTGAGGAGAGGAAAGAAACAACAAAATATCATCAGCGTAAAGGCATAACTTATGCTTTACTCCCCCTAATTCAATACCAAGCACCTTGGGGTCAAGTCTTATCTTTTGGGCTAGGGGCTCAATCAGAAGGGCAAACAGTAACGGGGATAACGGGCAACCCTGTCTGGTCCCCCTTTGGATATCAAACATTTCCGACTTGTAGCCTGCATATTTCACATATGCTTTCGGGTTTCGATAAAGTTGCAGAACCCAGCTTATAAAGTTGGGGCCGAAGCCCCATTTTTTCAGTGCAAATTCCATATACGACCATGAGACTGAGTCAAATGCCTGTCTGACATCCAAAGAGAGAAAACAGGCAGGGATCTTCCTTTTTTTAGCTATACATGCCAACAGGCTTGCTCTCCTGATGTTATCGCCTGCTTGCCTGCTGGGCATGAAGCCTACTTGGTCCCGGTGAATCAAGGATCCTATTGTTTTGTTTAGCCTATTGGCCAATATTTTACCGAGTAACTTCACGTCTGTGTTTAGCATGGATATCGGACGGTAGTTGTCACATAGGGTTGAGTCAGAGTGTGGCTTGGGTATCATGCAGATAGTGGCTGTGAGGGACTCCTGCCTAAAGGATTTCTGGCTCAATAAATCATTGAAGGCCACCACCATCATTGGGGAAAGTTGATTACTAAACGTTCTATAGTATCTCGCGGTGAATCCATCCGGGCCCGGACGTTTATTTAATTTTAGCTCTTTAATGGCGCACATGACATCTTCTTGCGTGATTGGTGCATCCAACAAATTTTTGTGTGATTCATTTAGTCGAGGCAATTGCAAATTGGTAAAAAAGGCATCCGCTTCCCTTTCGCTAAAAGAGTTTGATTCTGTGTACAGTTTTTTAAGATGTGTGCTAAATTTTTGCACAATTTTGACTGGGTTACTAGAGAAGTTGCCATTTGTTGTTTTAAGATGTATCGGTTTATAGTTTTTATTGATGGAATTGAGCGATCTCGCAAGAAGAGTGCCTGATTTATTGGCTTTATTATAGAAAGAGTGTTTGCGCCTAAGTATCATCTTATCAGCCGTGTCCGTAAGAAATAGGTCTAATTCCGTTCGTGCTTTGTCCAGCCGGGCTTTTGTCACGGGCGTGTGACTGTGTTGGAAGGCCATGAAGGCTGTCTCATGTTCTTTCTCTAATTTGTGGAATAATTGTTTCCGCTCCCTTTTAAGGATCCCCATTTGCCTTTGTATTTTCCCCCGTAGCACTGGTTTGTGTGCCTCCCAGAGCGCAAGCGAGGAGACATCGGGTGATGTATTAAGTGTTATATACTCGTCTAAATCTTGTTCTATTATTGTCCTATAGGAGGGATGTTTAAGAATAATGTCAGGTAAATACCATGTCGGGTCTTGTTTTTTGGGGATCATAGAGGATAGGACAGTGAGGACTGCATTATGGTCGGACCACGGAATTGGAATGATGCTTGAGTCCAGGACTTCTGGCAGCATGCCAATCGACAGAAATATATGGTCTATGCGGCTAGACGATTTATGGGGGTTCGAGTAATAGGTATAACCACGTTTGGTGGGGTTTGTTTCCCTCCATGAATCCGCTAAATTATATTTTGCCAGTAGGCTGGAAAGGTTCCATTTATTCTGGTGGGACGGGGAAAAGGGCGTTTTGTCAAGAAAAGGGAGGAGAACTTGATTAGAGTCTCCACAGATGAAGATGGACCCAAATTTATGTGCGTTTACTACTTGCAGGAGATGCGACATAAATGGTAGGGGATTTAAATTAGGTGCATAGTATGAGACTACTGTTATTGCGTTGTCCAATAAATGACCAGTTAGGATGAGATATCGGCCCTCGGGGTCTATGATTTCTGATTTAATAGTGAATGGCGTAGATCTGTGAAATGCTATAAGGGTACCTCTTTTTTTGGATTGGGCTGATGCAGTGTAAACCTGTGGGTAGGAGGCGTGGAAGAACTTAGGGGTCGTATTAGGGGTGAAATGTGTCTCCTGTAAACATAAAATGTGCGCTTTCTTGGTTTGGAAGTATCTGAAAGCTTTAACTCGTTTCTGCGGTATGTTTAAGCCCTGCACGTTCAAGGTTAATACATTTAGGGGAGCCATGGTAGCCTAACCATCATGTGCTTCTTACCTTGGTGTCCTGCGCATCGACATCCCGAACTGAGCCCCGCAGACTGGGGAGGGGGAGGAAGGGGGGGGTAACTGAGAACGATAGCCTTCAAAGAAAAAGACAAAACGTTATAAATGAACAAAACAATGCACAAATCAACAAACAACGTGCATACAAATCTGGCCCGTGATCGGGGAGGGAGAACCCGATCAGGGGAAAAGGGGGTCCACGTCTGATCCTCGCAGGTGGTTGCGGAGACCAGAGGGGAACCAATAGTTGGCGCAAGTGGGTTCCGTGCCCTGGAGACCCGCTGCCTAAAACATTTTTGCAAGTATCCCCAGAGGATACTATGTATAAAGAACTATAAATATATACAAGTAGTTAGCTAGGTGAGATAACCTGTCAGGGGAAGATGTCCAGCTTTTAGGAAGGAGGGGGAGTGGATGCTGTGACATTCTTCCTTGTGGGCATTAAACGCTATGGGGATCCCTCCATTCTGCTTAATATTAAGGGTTATCGTGGGACTGTCTGATCCCAGGCAACACAGAGGGTAGTCGACTAATGGTAATAGTGGACTGGATGATAGTTGATATAGGAAGCTCTGAGGAAAATTAGATAAAGTAAGAGTAAAGTGAGAAAAGAGATATGTAAGGTGGGATTCAATCTGTATACTATGCTTACTAGCCCTCTGAAGGGGAGAAGCAGTGAGATAGACCTACATTGAAGGGATTAGGAGCATCTATTGCTTTTGATGGCGACATGTATGGCCTTAGATCTTATGGCATATATGTGATATGTGGAAAGAGAAGAGAGAAAGAAAGAGAGAGAAAGTAAATACATTTAAATGACAGAGTCCAGAGCTGCTGCTCTATTCAAATGGTACATCTGCAGAAAGGATTCAAGTCGGTGTGCCATGAGGTAAGTAAATGCATAAGCTCTTAGGTATCAGTCCATCGTGTCTTCTTGATCCTGCTGTTGTTCCACGAATCTGCCACGCTTATGCAGCTGTTGAATACCGTTGCCCTGGTTTTGTTGCGGTGAGCTATCGCGTGGGGAGTTAGATGCCGATCTTCTTCGTGCAGCTGTCGTTGTCGGTGGGGTCTCTATTATTTTAAAGTCAATCAGTGCTTGGTGAAGCTGTTCTGGGGTCCTGCACACAATTTTCGTGCCTTGATAAGTAAAGCGCAGGGAGAAGGGGAAGCCCCATTGGTACCTAATGTGGCGTTGCTGCAATTCCTGTAATAGGGGTCTCATTGCTCTTCTCTTATTGATTGTGAGTTGCGATATGTCCGCAAAGATTTGGTAGTCGTGTCCCTGAAAAGAGAGCTTGTTTTTCTCCCTGGTGTTCTGAAGGATTAGCTCTTTAGTCTTATAGAAGTGAAATTTAGCTATGATGTCCCTCGGGGGACCATCAGCTTTCCTCTGAGTTAAAGCGCGGTGGACTCTGTCCATTTCCAGCCTGTCAGCTGGTATCCCAGGCAATATTTCCTGGCACAGCGCTAACATTGTGCCATTCAGATCAATGATGGATTCAGGTATACCTCTAAATCTTAAATTAGACCTCCTGGCGCGGTTCTCAAATTCCTCCAACTTACTCTGCAGTGTTAAGTTCTCCTCCTTAAGATTTTCAATTTCAGTTAAGCAGTCCTGAGTAAAAATTTCTATTTCGTCCACTTTAGACTCAAGAGCATCTGTGCGATTACCAAGCTCTCTGATTTCTTTAGTGAGCTTAGTTGTAATCTGATCTGAGGTATTCTGCAGTGCCTTGTGAAGCATTTTCTCAAATTGTCTCATTATGCTGTTAGGGACCGCTGTCCCTTGAGTTATTTGTGAGGTACCATCCTGCGCTACATCCTCCTCCTCACTGTCTGTGGCGGTGCTCCTCAGGGAAGCCATCTGTTTAGATGCTTTAGCTGAGGTGGATTTAGATTTTCCTGAGGTGAGGGCATCTGAGGAGACTGGGGCCTTTTTCAGAGCAGCGCTCTTAGGATGCTGAGTGCCGCTGCTGCTATGTGCTTTCCCTCTGCCTTTTGTGCCATTTAACACCATTTTGGTGTCAAAATGTTCTCTCACCCTTCAGTTAGCCTTTCCTGCTGTTTTCCTGGCTCTCACCCGCTCCGTTCCTCCGTTATTTGCGGGTCTTTTCCAGTCACGGTGCGGAGCTCTAGTCAGGCATGACCGACCCACTAGGCTCCGCCCACCTGCCGATTAAACGTTTTTCAAGGCTTTTTCGAATCTTCGACGTTCATGTTGAATTGTCAAGTTAGTTCTAGCTATTTTACTGCTCCTCCTCTTTGGTTACAATCAGCCAATAACATTTATCATCATCATTATTTTTATTCTACTTCCCCCACCCAATTCCAGCAGCGATCTTTTCTCTCTATAATGTTGAATCTTTTCCCTCTATGTAGAATAATCTTAGACTAATAGAGCTAAGGTTAGACACATTCGACCAACGAAAACGAAAATAAAGCATTTGTTTATGTCGGATCTTTCGGTTTTCGTATTCTGTGCGTTCGTTTTCGTTTGTTAAAACGATAACGAAATGACATGAAATTCGGACGAAAATGCATTCGGACGAAAACGACTCCTGCTTTTTGTCAGCTTTTTGTCAGCACATGAACTGATACGCTCCTTGTCCTACTTCCTCCTCTCATATTCCAACTCTGCTGTACAGGGACTGCAAAAGGCTGAAATCAAATTCAGATACTCTAGCTTACATTCAAAAATACAATTCATGGCACATTAACCACTTCCCGACCTCCTCATGTACATTTATGTCGGCCGAATGGCACGGACAGGCACAATCACGTACCTGCCTAGACGTGGGTGGGGGGTCCGATCGGCGCGGCTATTTGTTTATAGCCGCTCCGTCGCGATCGCTCCCCGGAGCTGAAGAACGGGTAGAGCCGTGTGTAAACACGGCTTCCCCGTGCTTCACTGTGGCGGCGCATCGATCGAGTGATCCCTTTTATTAGGGAGACTCGATCGATGATGTCAGTCCTACAGCCACACCCCCCTACACTAGTAAACACATACACAGTGATCCCTAAATGTTTTATCCCTGTGTTTAACTCCCAAACTGCAACTGTCATTTTCACAATAAACAATGTAATTTAAATGCATTTTTTGCTGTGAAAATGACAATGGTCCCAAAAATGTGTCAAAATTGTCCGAAGTGTCCGCCATAATGTCGCAGTCACGAAAAAAATCGCTGATCGCCGCCATTACTAGTAAAAAAAATAAAAATGCAAAAAAACTATCCCCTATTTTGTAAACGCTATAAATTTTGCGCAAACCAACCGATAAACGATTATTGCGATTTTTTTTACCAAAAATAGGCAGAAGAATACGTATCGGCCTAAACTGAGGAAAAAAATGTTTTTATATATGTTTTTGGGGGATATTTATTACAGCAAAAAGTAAAAAATATTGAATTTTTTTCAAAATTGTCGCTATATTTTTGTTTATAGCGCAAAAAATAAAAACCGCAGAGGTGATCAAATACCACCAAAAGAAAGCTCTATTTGTGGGGAAAAAAGGACGCCAATTTTGTTTGGGAGCCACGTCGCACGACTGCGCAATTGTCTGTTAAAGCGGCGCAGTCCCGAACTGTAAAAACCCTTTGGGTCTTTAGCCAGCATATTGGTCCGGGGCTTAAGTTGTTAATGAGAGAGCTACATTCCTTTTGTATTTTATGTCTGCCTAGAGTACAGCTTTAAAGGCATTTTAGACTACATAGGGCAAGTCTACTAAAGATTGATAGTTTAGTCTGTCTGAACCTAAAATCACCTACTGGTTTCTTTTACTACATTAGAGGGGTTTTTGCCCATAAGTTCACAGGTTAACACACCTGCAGCAGCAATTTTTTTTTTTTATCTTTTTAATGAGATAATTATAGCAAGATATAGCATAAATGGACCCAACAAAAAAATTCAGAAAAGGAAAATATACAGGGAGTGACTCTTGTATTGCTCAGTTGTTTTAAAGTGAGACCAGCAAAGCCATGTAGACATAAACTTGAACAATCGCTCTTGTAAAGTATGAATCAGCTCCTCCATTACCTCCATTTTGTTAATTCTGGTGAACCATTCCCTGTCCAATGGAACATGTGTTGACTGCCAGTGAACCCAAATGCATAATCTGTCTGTATTAACCAAATACATAGCAAGGGACGTCTTGTAGGTCTTGCTAGAAAGAGAGGTATGGTGCTACAGGTATTGTTCTGGTGTAAAGTCTTGGGTGTGGGTTTTGACTCGCACAATCGTGTCATGAACCATTTTCCAAAAAGAACGGATCGCTTTGCAGGTCCACCAAATGTGTAACATTGTACCCTCTGCATAGCCACTTTTTCAGCACATATTCGAAGGGTGAAAATGTGTGCAAGGGTCCTGTACCAATTTGTCCAGATTTTATAACAATTTCCTGTTCAGCCAAATTCAGTGAGGATGGGAATTTTCGTTTTTAACATCCCAGTCTTCATCTGTAAAGGTATGTTGCAAGACCCTTTCCCATGCTTGTCTGGCTTGGTGCAACGGCAAGGGTGCTGCTTGAGGCTTGAGCACTTATACAATAACAAGAGGGGTGAAACTTTAAAGTATAGTTAAAGGCAAAACATATATATATTTTTTAAGTTTTGGATAGAGTGGAGACGGATTAGAACACTTGTCAGTTTTTATTGCTGTCTGTGCCCCCATTAAAGCGGAGGTTTACCCTAAAAAACATGTATATACCATTCCATCCAGCATACTGCCGACATGTACAGTATGCTGTTTTTTCTTTTTTTTCGTTGTACATACCGTTGTATAGCTATTTCCCCCCCCCCCCCCCCCGGCTTCCGGGTAGTGGCTCCCACCGGAGTGGGCGTTCCTATTCAGAGACTATGTGATTGACGTGATGACAAAATCTTCCCCCCGGCGCATAATGCGCGTCACCAGTTTCCGAAAGAAGCCGAACATCGGTGCGCAGGCGCCGTATAGCGCCGTATAGAGCCGACTCGCAGTTCGGCTTCTTCCGAAAACTGGTGACGTGCATTATGCGCCGTATGTACATACCCTTGTATAGCTATTTCCCCCCCCGGCTTCCGGGTAGTGCCTCCCGCGGGAGTGGGCGTTCATATTCAGAGACTAAGTGATTGACGTGATGACAAAAGCTTTCCCACGGCGCATAATGCACGTCACCAGTTTTCGGAAGAAGCCGAACTGCGAGTCGGCTCTATACGGCGCTATACGGCGCCTGCGCACCGATGTTCGGCTTCTTTCGGAAACTGGTGACGCGCATTATGCGCCGGGGGAAGATTTTGTCATCACGTCAATCACATAGTCTCTGAATAGGAACGCCCACTCCCGTGGGAGCCACTACCCGGAAGCCGGGGGGGGGGGGGGAAATAGCTATACAACGGTATGTACAACGAAAAAAAAGAAAAAACAGCATACTGTACATGCCGGCAGTATGCTGGATGGAATGGTATATACATGTTTTAGGATGAACCTCCACTTTAAGGAGATCCCCCCTCTCTATTTTTTCAGTTTACTATTATCATTAAGGATGCATTCACACCTAAGCGACAGCCGCGTTCGCGTGTAGCGGCAGATTTGCCGCGAGTACAAATGTTTCAATTTTTTTTTTTCCCTAAAGTATTCCCATTGCTGTCTATGGGAAAACGCGCCTGTCGCGTGAAAAAAAGGGTCCGGGACTTTTTTTCAGGCGACAGGCGTTGCGCGTCTATGAGATGTGAACCATCTCCATAGACAGCAATGGGAATTCTCCCCACTAGCGGCAGAAGCGTCCCGCGTCGGGCGTTTTGTCGCTTAGGTGTGAATGCAGCCTTAAAAGTGAAAGTAAAAGAAAACTCCAAATATTGGGTTGTCCCAAGAAAAGTAATAGGGGGGATACTAGTTCCCCAAATAATTTTCTTAATGTGGAGGTGTTTCTTCTAACTTCTTGTTTGGCTATGGGACAAGAAGTGAAGGTATATCTCCGCAATGGGACAGAGATGGCGGATTTTTTTTTATAACCGCCCCTTGCTCTATTCAAAATGAAAAAAAAAAGTTTTGCCTATAGATCTACTTTAAGCTGGGCAGGAAAAATCTTGGGAACTCTTGAAGATTTCCTTGCTGGTCTTGTCAAGAATTATAATATCCCAGCAGGTATTTCAGCCCACCTGACTTCACCTATAACCAAACTAACACTTTTGAGTGGACTGAACTTTTGCACATAACATGAACCCATTTTTAAACATAACATGAATCCACAAAAAATAGCAGAAGGGCGTTCCTGCCACATGAACTTTAAGTCTGAAAGCAGTATCAAACTGTTCTCAGGCATTCAACATTTTCACTGTTTAGCTCTTCCACCATTCTTATTGTGATATGCTGTAAATGTTCTAAAATGCTACCTACTATACCTATCACTACTGTGTCTAGATTATTGCTTTATTCTGACCGTAAAGCACTATAATTCACATTGTACAAGGAACAGTAAAAATAGTCTAAGCTTGCTACTTTAAACCCGATGTACCACACCACTATTATTCAGATCCTATTTAGGTAAATATATACATGAAATTATAGCATTCTAGTCATAGGTCTTTTTCTCTGTATCTTGGCAGGCAAAATTACTAGCTGTCAGTAAAACTGGATCAAACATTTCAAGCAGGGCAGACCCCTTGACAACAATGTATGCTCTAGCTTTCAAAGCCTGAAGACATAAAATAAAATAAAGCTAACATGAAAAAAAATCCATCCCAGATGAAAACCTAAGCTGCAAACGAATATACTGTACACCATAATATCTACCTTTTAACCACTTGCCGACTAGCGCACACACTTTTACGTCGGCAGAATGGCCCGGACAGGCAAATAGATGTACAGGTACATCCCTTCAAATTTTCCGCCATGTGGGCACCGCAAGATCCGTGACCATGCCCGCGGGACACACGGACTCCGTGTCCACGGGTGTCCTGCGATTGTGTCACAGAGCTGCAGAACGGGGGAAATGCATGTGTAAACAAGGCATCTCCCTGTTCTACCTAGTGACAAGACACTGATCATCTGCTCCGTCTCATCGGGATAAGTGATCAGTGTCATGTCACAGTAAGCCCAGCCCCCACACAGTTAGAATCACTCCCTAGGACACACTTAACCCCTTCCTAGCCACCTAGTGGTTAAGCCCTTCTCTGCCAGTGCCATTTACACAGTAATCAGTGCATTTTTATAGCACTGATTGCTGTATAAATGACAATGGTCCCGAAATAGAGTCAAAAGTGTCCGATGTTCTCGCCATAATGTCACAGTCATGATAAATATCGCCAATCGCCACCATTACTAGCAAAAAAAAAATATTAATAAAAATGCCATAAAACTATCCCCCTATTTTGTAGATACTATGGGCCAAATCCACATAGAAATAGATGGGCGCAGCGTATCAGAGATACGCTACGCCGCCGTACCTTACCTGGCAGAATTTCGAATCCTCAAAGATTTTGCGCTGTAAGTTACGGCGGCGTAGTGTATCTCTGGCAGCGGAATTCAAATCGGCGATTAGGGGCGGGTTTCATTTAAATAAAGCGCGTCCCCGCGCCGAATGAACTGCGCATGCGTCGTCCCCAAATTTCCCGCCGTGCATTGCGCTAAATGACGTCGCTAGGACGTCATTTTTTTTTTTTTTTTTAGAGACCGCGTGGTCAAAGTGCGTGCATGTTAACCCAATTTCGAGTGCGTGTAAGTGTGGTGGTTTTTGTGGGAGGGGGTGGACGTACTAAGCGCAGGCTTACCTCGCATAGCACACCCACCGGGAGCCGGGCTGAGACCACCAAACTCAATTCACATGTAGCTGAGACCGGGATCCGAACCCCTAGCTGCAGAGGTGAATGGCTTGTCAGCGCAGTGCCAATCGCGTTGAGCCACCGCAGCTCCCCGTCATTTTTTTAATTTTTTTTTTTTTAACTTAGACGTGAGTTACTTCCATCCCGATTCACGGAAGACTTACGCAAAAAAAAAAAAGAATTAAAAAAAATTCAAATTAAAAGGAACGACGGCCATACTTAACATGGCAAGTCTACCTATACACAGCAAAATACCAGCTTTAACTATACGCCGGAAAAAGCCGACTACAGACGACGTAAGAAAATGCGACGGCTGCGCGTACGTTCGTGGATCGACGGAAAAAGCTAATTTCCATACCCGACGCGGAAAACGACGAGAACTCCACCCATCGGGCGCCGAAGTATTGCATCTAAGATCCGAAGGCGTACAAAGCCGTACGCCTGTCGGATCGAACCCAGATGCCGCTGTATCTTGGTTTGAGGATTCAAACTAAAGATACGACGCGGGTAATTTGGAAGTACGCCGGCGTATCAGTAGATACGCCGGCGTACTCGCTCTGAGGATCTGGCCCTATAACTTTTGCGCAAACCAATCAATAAACGGTTGTTGCAATTTTTTTTTTTTAACAAAAATATGTAGAAGATTACATATCGGCCTAAACTGAGGAAAAAATTAGTTTTTTTGGGGGGATATTTATTATAACAAAAAGTAAAAAGTATTGCTTTTCTTTCAAATTGACATTCAATTTTTGTTTATAGCACCAAAAATAAAAACGGCACATGTGATGAAATACTACCAACAGAAAGCTCTATTTGTGGGGAAAAAGGAACGTAAATTTTGTTTGGGAGCCATATCGCATGACCACGCAATTGTCAGTTAAAGCAACACAGTGCCGAATAGCAAAAAGTGGCCCGGTCATTGGGCAGCCAAATCCTCCGGGGCTGAAGTCGTTAGTCAACACATTTCCAGTCTTTGGAAGAGAGTAACTCCTTTAAAAATGTCCAAGTAACACACCAGGGCATGTTAGCTAGGACTAAAGTTGTCTTTAGCATAAAACAATTTTTTTTATACAGAGGACTGCTTAGTGCAGAAAGTTTGGACTTTAAAGTGGTTGTAAATCCACGAAAAAAAAAAAAGAAAACTGAAAGATAAGTACATAATGAGCTAGTATTCATAGGGGTATTGCCATACAGTCTAATTTTACCAGTGAATGCTGCGTTTTTGGATGCAGAGTGTGTGTGAAGTTTTTTATGTAAGTGGATGTGCAGCTGCATCTGACAGAAGTCCATGGCACCGTGAGTAGGAGAATTGGTTTCACTTTTTCTCGCTGATCGGGGGTCCGCCGTGACCGCTTCTCACCATTTTGACGTTTGAAGGAGTTTCTTGATGTGATATTCTGCTGTTTTACAAGATTTTGTTTGTGAGTGCACTGTTTGAAGTTTTATTTTGGTGTGCTATTAAACCTTTGATGGTATCACACTATTTGCACTTCTTTTGTCTCTCTCTGACATATATGTGGAACTGATTGGATGTCATATTTGGATTACATCTTTATTGACGGGAACAACTACATCTGATAAGGTTTTTTGTGCCAAAACACGAGAGTGTGAGGCATACCTATCCGGTGAGTGTCCATTTGATGGGGGAGGAGTCACTGAGCACTGTCGGGTGTGGTGGAAGTTTTTGAAAAAATTTGAAGATCGCAGGATCCTTATACACATGAACTTTGCTTTGTTTGGCCACGTTCTAAATTATTTTTAAAGACTGTCTCTTGCACTTTCAGTGCGTTCACTTCACGTTTAAGTCAATCACGGGTGTTTATTATTACAGTCACAGTTTAGTGTTTATTTCTTAAACTGGATATATTTTGTTTATTATCACTGTATATCATTACATATGGGTTGTAGTAATGTATTTTATATAGTCAAATATGCACAGTTATTTGATAGCGCTGTTTTTTTTTTTTTTTTTTTTTTTTTTTTTTTTTTTTTTTTTTTGTCAAATTAGTTTATTGGGTTTAAAGTAAAGAGAAAACAGTAGATACAATTGACAATAAAAGATTACAGAAAAATAAAAATGGTATCATGTAATGAGAGAGTATTTGAAACATAGACAAATCGGTTCAAAAACTGGCCGTGAATCGGTTCAAAAACTGGCCGTAATAGGGGGGAGAAGGATCTTATTCATGTTAAGTATTAAAACAATAGGAGCAAAATTAGATATCGTATTTACATATTCACATTTACCATTTTATATAATGAGATAGCTTGAGCTATATATTTGAAGAAGTGAGAGATAAAAGAAAGAAAAAGGACAGAATGTGGAGTATAAAAAGTGGAAAGTGATGAAAACAATAGGATAGGAAAGGCAGTACAGGATAGAGGAAAGGCTCCGGGATCGTTACATAATAGAGATAGTAATAATATAGAGGGACTGTATCCAGAATGTTACTGGCTTACAATATCCTACCAAGGTCTCAATAGAGAATCATCTGGGTTAGATGAGATAGTATAGGTCACCCATGGGTTCCATATTGTTTCATATATGTCTATGGAATCATTGGTTATGGCTTCTGATTTTGAGTGGAGCATGGCTTGATGTACTCTATTTCTGGTTTCAGAAACTAGAAGCGTAGCTGTTTTCCAAGCTTTGGAGATGGTTTGCTTTGCGGCTGTGGTGATTTGTAGGAACAGTTTAAATTGAGCATAGGAAATACAATCCGGTTTTAAATTTAGGAGTGCGGTAGTCGGATCAGGAGTAATGGATTTCTTGAAAACTGCTGAAATCATGAGGAATATTTCTTTCCAGTAATTTTTTGTAACAGGGCACTCCCAGAAAATATGTAAATGTGTTCCCGGATCACCACAGCCGCGAAAACAAAGCGGGGAATAACGGGGAGCAAATTTTGCTATTCTAACAGGAACCAAATACCAGTACATGAGAACTTTATAATTTGTTTCCATAGCAAGTATATTTTGGGAGGACGTTTTAGTATTTGACCATACTTTATTCCAGGTAGATATATCTATATTGAAACCAAGGTCGTTCATCCATTTTTCAGCATATGAAGGTAATTTTGCGGTAAGCTTAGTACTTAGTTGGCTATATAGTATTGAAATGAGTCCTCTTGAATGAGGATCTCGTTTACATATTCGTTCAAACTGCGTCATGTCACTCAATTTATTTATACCTTGTAAATATGGTGCAAAGAAATTTTTAATTTGTAAATAGCGAAAAATTTCTGATGCCGGAAGTTTATGACTTTCACGTATTTCTGGAAATGTTTTAAATGAGGCAGGTTTTAAAAAGTCACAACATTGTGTTAGACCCGCTGAAATCCATCTTGTGAAGGTTCTAGGAAATGTGAGGGCTGGGTAAAACTTTGAGTTTCTCATAAAAGATATGAGGGGTACATGTGGGGATTGTAAACCCTGGGTCATTTTAAATCTTTCCCAAATAGTGATTGTATGTTTTGTAATCTTATTGTCGATTATTTTGTGGTTAGAGGAGGTGGACCATATGAGATTTGGTATAGAGATTGGGTCGCTATCAATGGTTTCAATTACTACCCATAGTGGAATTTCGTGGCTTACATGGTATTTGGGAATGTTTGCTATTTGCGCAGCATGAAAATAAGTGGCAAAGTTTGGGAAACCTAAACCTCCTTTAAGTTTAGGGAGGTATAGGGTGTGTGGAGAGATTCGAGATTTTAAAGTGCTCCATATAAATGATTGTGTTTTTCGTTGTAGGTTTCTGAGGAAGTAGGCTGGAATAGGAATGGGTAAAACTCTAAAGAGATATAACATTTTGGGTAATATAGTCATTTTTATAACATTTATTTTACCTAACCAAGATAAGGGGAGAGTGGACCATTGCTTTAAATAATTTGAAATTTTCCGTAACAGTGGGGGGTAGTTGGCGGAGAAAATATCTTTTAGATCAGGGGTAAGTACAATACCTAGATATGAGAGATGTGTCGCGGACCATGTAAAAGGGAGGGATATCTTCGCTTGTTGAAGTATATCTGGGGGCAAAGAAACGTTTAAAGCTATAGATTTTTGCATGTTTATTTTTAATCCAGATATATGGGCAAAATGGTCAAGTTTGTTTATAACGTTGGGAGCTGTAATATGGGGGGAGGACATGAAAATTAAAATATCATCAGCAAATAAGCAGAGTTTATGATGGTGGCCAGCCAGTTCTATACCTTTAATTGATGGATGATAGCGCTGTTTTAATTTGTTGACACTCCTTAGAGAGTTTCATCATCTTACATTCTTTTTGTTCACTTATTATCTTCTAAACAGCAGCTAGGCATCATCCACTCCTCCATAGGCGCAACGCTGGGCGACTTTTTAGGGCACATTCTATAGATCACCCATTGTTACTATCATATTCATAGCATACTAGCTCATTATGAAATACTTACCTTAGATCGAAGCCCCCACAGCAGTCCTGGCACAACGCTGTTTGCGGCGACATGTCTCCTGGAGTTATTTCTGGGTATCACGCGCTCCGGCGCTGTGATTGGCCAGAGCCGTAATGACGTCACTGCCGCGCATGAGCGTAGGAGCCGGCTGTAATGGTACAGCAGCTGAAGAAACGGCACGAGCGAGCTGTTTCTTCAGTGCGCATGTGTCGATGACGTCGGCACATGTTGATATAGGCAATATCTCATAAACGTTGCAAGTTTAGGAGATATTTATGGTACTCACAGGTAAGGATTTTTATAGGCTTACCTGTAGGTAAAGGTGGTGTGTAAGGGTTTACAACCACTTTAACCACTTCCATACCAGGCACTTACGCACCTTCCCGCCCAAGCCAATTTTCAGCTTTCAGCACTGTCGCACTTTGAATGGCAATTGCACGGTCATGCTACACTGTACCCAAACAAAATTGGCGTCCTTTTTTCCCCACAAATAGAGCTTTCTTTTGGTGGTATTTGATCACCTCTGCCTTTTTTTTTTTTTTTTTTGCGCAACAACTAAAAAAAGACTAAAAATGTTGAAAAAAAATTTAGTTTTTATTTTTTTCTGTTAATTTTTTTGTAAATAAGTAAGTTTTCTCTTTCAATTACGGGCACTGATATGGCGGCACTGATGGGCACCGATGAGATGGCACTGATGGACATCGATGAGGTAGTACTGACGGGCACAGATGAGGTGGCACTGATTGGCGGCGCTGGTATGCGGCACTGATGGGCACTCATAGGCGGCACTGATGGGCACACATAGGCGGCACTGATGGGCACACATAGGTGTCACTGATGGGCACTCATGGGCGGCACTGGGAACTCATAGGCGGCACAGATGGGCGGCACTTATGGGTGGCACTGATGGATACTTATGGGTGGCACAGATGGGCACTGATAGGTGGGCACTGGGCATGGATGGGCACTGTGGGGTGGCACTGATGGACACTGTGGGGTGGCACTGATGGACACTGGGGTGGCACTGATGGACACTGTGGGGCAGCACTGATTCCCATGTTGCCAGTCAGTGCCCATTTGTGGGCACTGATTGGCATCTTTTTTTTTTAATGCTTTTTTTTCTGACTTTTTTTTTTTCAGGCTTTTTTTTTTTTTTTGCCCTTTCCCTGGTGGTCCAGGGTGGGCTTCCCTGGTGGTCCAGTGTGGCGATCTGAGGGGGGGCTGCATTGACAAACAATCAGCACGAACCTCCCCTGTCAGGAGAGCCGCCGATCGGCTCTCCTTTACTCGCGTCTGTCAGACGCGAGTGAGGAAGAGCCATCAACGGCTCTTCCTGTTTACATCGTGATCAGCCGTGATTGGAGCCGGAGGCTCTTTACCGAGATCGGAGATGCAGGGTGTCAATTTGACACGGGCGCGCGCGGCATTAAATCCTGCAGGACGTCCATGGACGTCCAGTCAGGATTGTGTAACCACTTCCCGGACGTTAATCGGCCATAGGCCGGGCTGGAAGTGGTTAAAGTGTTACTAAACCCACATCTGTAAAATCAGTCTGTATATGCAGTAAAGCATGCTTGTTATGCTCACTGTGGAATCTAAGGGGATAATCATGTGTGTTGTGTAAAAAGGCAGTTTGATCCTGTCTTCTATGATCCTCCCCTTACTCTTCCACAGTCCCCAATCCATCTCCTGATAGAAAAGAGCCTTGCACATGCTTAGTTTGGTGTGTGTTGCTAGAGAAGTTTTTTTTTTTGGGGGGGGGGGGTGGTGCATGTGATCAGCACTGTGTCAAATCCAAAGAAAATTCCCTGCTCAACTTACCGACCAGCCTGCAACCAACCCAATGATCCTATTTAGCGGTATGCAATGAAAACAGGGGTTTGCACACTTTTTGCAAATACATGTGTAAGCTGCAGGGCCACTTCACGGCACCCCAGCATTATCTGCTGTCCCAACTCTAAATTTTGAGAGCCTCCATAGTAGAAGCACATGCATTATAATGTATAGGCAGAGGGCAGGTAAGCCTGGAGGGAGCCCACCCCTCCTAAAAGGCACACGGGCGCACTGGACACCCAGCATATGGCACAATGGCAGCAAGGGTGTGCAGTGTGTCCCCTCACCAGTATTCCATCAGTACAAACAAATGGCCACTGCCCTCACCTATAACTAGCCTTTGCAGCAAGGAGCACATGGGAGGGTGATGCATGTCAAACAAAACCAAAGAAAATTTCCAAATCAAATTACCTACCAGCCTGTGACCATCCAATCAGCACTGTGCAGACAAAGAGTCAGGGGTCATTCAGCCTCGTAGGACAGTCAGAAAAGAATGAAAACTCCTCCTACAAGCTTTAACCAGTGCTGGGAAGGACACTGATAGAATTCACAAGACTGCTGATGGGAAAAGGCATTTAGCAGCTTATATTTACTAAAATAATGTAATTTCCATGTTCTGTGTACTATGGTAGACCAGATGTAGTGAATGCAGGCTCCTGGGTTTAGTAACACCTTAAGTGATACCATTTATTATCTGTCTTAAGTTATTAAATGTTGTATATCAAGTTAGCCAAAAAAGATTATCACTTAAATTGCAAACATTCTGCATTGTCAGCTAATATGGTGCATCACTCTACTGCTGGAACAGTTTAGTGTAATTTACAATCTAAGGTGCACTATTGCACTCAAAATAGCGCCTGCAAACCGATCTGAACCACGGCTTCTGTCAGGAGCGGTGCGCTGTCAGGACGGAAAAAAAAAGCCCTGCTAGCCGCATCTTTAAATCGGTGAAGGAGCGGTGTGTATATCGCTCCTGCCCATTGAAATCAATGGGACACCCCGGCTATACCCCCTGCAATGCGCCTCTGCAGAGGCGCATTGCGGGCGGTTTTAACCCTTTATCGGCTGCTAGCGGGGGGTAATCGGCCGAATAGCATTGCAAAATTAGTGGTAAAGCGTCGCTAACAATATATAATACATTTTTTATGGCAATTTTTTTATTTTATTTTCCTTCCCTTCCCTTCCCTTCCTTTTTGCTTCTTATATTCTCCAGACCACAGGTCGCATTGTATGGAGATACTTTGTGAACCACTTATAATGACCTAGGATATCTTTCTTCTAAACCGACCTAGCAACATCTGTGATGTCTCTTGGAGACAAACCGACCATTTACTGACCGGTTAGTACTTACCTATTATTTTTTGTTTTGTTTCATTGTGACAATTGAAAATTATAAGATTGCAACTATGGTTCGAATAATGGGAAGGTATTTTGGAATTCTTGTTGTCCTTACATTTGGCTCTGAGCACTTCCCCATACATGGTTGGAGCCACGATGAGGATTTGTCATTGATTTATGTATATTTCTCCATGTAATTAATATTTTAAATTTTAAATTTATACTTCTTACTGTGTATTGAAAGTATTTATTTTATTTTATTTTCTCTATTTTAGATTGTATTGCGACATCTTTTGCATCACCCTAGCCCTGATGAAGAGGCGGTATTTCCTAAAAGCCTCGAAACGTTGGCACATTTGTCTGCATCCACAAGACAGTTTTGGAAGGGTTGCTTATTGCACTCTTTTGTCGCTTTAATATATATACAATTTTGAATTTATGTCCTATCTTTAGTGATGCTTGGTGCCGTTTGACGGTCACTTACCCTAGGTCGTGCCTTCTTCTCCCCCTTTTGGTCATTTGGATACCCTGTTGTTTATGCTGTTAACACTCACTTTGATACGTTGTCCACAAGCAACATCATTGAAATAAAATTTAATATTTTTGATACATTTTTTGTCGACTAATTTAGTCTTTACTCCACAACCAATCTCCCACTCCTAAAATCCCATTGAGGAAACACACTCCTTCGGGGGTATAGCAACTGGCCTATTCACGCCCGGCCGACGCAGTACAGAAACGTCGTTTACGTAAGACATTTTCAGGCGTAAAGTTATTCCATCAAATAGCTGGACTAGTAATGTTAAGTATGGCCGTCGTTCCCGCGTCAAAATTTGAAAATTTTACGTCATTTGCGTAAGTGGTCCGTGAATAGGGCTGGACGTAATTTACGTCCACGTCAAAACCAATACGTCCGTGCGGCGTACTTTGCCGCAATGCACACTGGGATATGTTCACGTCAGGTCACAGTTCATTTACATACAACTCGCCCCCCACATCCTCATTTGAATTAGGCGCGCTTACGCCAGCCCCATTTGCGCTACGCCACCGTAACTTAGCAGGCAAGTACTTTGTGAATACAGTACTTGCCTTGCTAACTTACGGCGGCGTAGTGTAAATACGATACGCTACGCCGCCGCAAGGATGCGCCCGCCTACCTGAATCCAGCTAATTAAAAGGAAGGCTGTAATAGTAACAAAACACTCAAAATAACATGATCTAGAATATAGTTAAACCATTTTCAATGATTAATGTTTGTGCTGTATTCCACTGCTACATTCATACCTCCACAGAAGGAAAATCTCTGTAGAATAACCCAATTCCCTTAAATATATCAGTACTAAGCTTCCATACATAGCTGCAACTTGTTTAACACTCCCTGCAGACAACCACTGTCAAAGGTCGATAGCATAAAATAGAGGTGCTATGGTAAACTAGAGTATTACATTTCATGCATCTACGAGAATATTCTTTTATTATGAAGTCCCCTGAGAATATTAGTCAGGCAATATCAGTGGAAGAAGACAAAATCGAATTCGGAAGTAGGTAAAAGATGTGTTCTGTGATCTCTATGCACAATTTTGAACATAATACCCTATCTAAAAAGTAATCAGCATAATGCTATTGATTACAAAAAAATAATATTTTAGGATAATGTTTCCCTGCTTAGCATTACGTCATAGAAGACATGCCGCCGTATGATTTTGTATATTCATCCTCTTAACAGTAAGAACTATAGGTTCTTCGATTTTAATAATAAATAAATAAATAGAAATAGAAATACTGCAGCTGCTGAGGACACTCATCTGTCCAAGGATCCAGCACCGTCCTCACCTGGGCCAGTTCTTCACCGGTCTTCAGGTCACCGGTGTCAGCATGTTTACTAAGGCAAGCTGTGGTTTTACAGCCAGCTTCCCACTGTGCATGCACGAGTCGCAATGCGCTTTGTGAATGGGACCTGTGATGTGTTCCAAAAAGGCTGCAGGTGGAGGGGGGGGGGGTTGTTAAAGTAGAAATTCCCATTTAGGTTGGAGTTATGCTTTAAAGTGGAGTTACACCCATAAATATAACATTACATCAGTAGTAAAAAAAAATCATTAGTCCTTTAAGAAAAACATTTTTTTTTTTAGATGCCTTCAAAGTGTTGTTGCTAGGCAGAATAGTTAATCTTCCCTCTTCCTGCACCTAGGTGCTTAAGCTTCCTAACCTACACCGCACAGACTCCTGGGAATGTAGTGGGTGTAACTTTCCAGGAGTCTGTGCACTCCCCAGTCTCGAAGAATCATGTGACTTGGACAGTACAGGTGCTGAAACCTGATCTGAAACCTATTACACTGCTTGTGCAGCACTGAGCATGTGCGAGATCTGCAAGGCTGAAATCCAGAAAGTCATACAGTCTGGCTTCATGATGCCCACACTTAAGATGGCCCCAGTCAATTTCTATTTTTTAAAGTGTCTAAATGCTGTAACAACCTAACAAAACGGACCTTAGTTTACAGACTAACTTTACTAGAATACATTAAGCTTGTGTATTACAGGGGTATTTATATTTAAAAAGTGAAATTGTGGCCGCAACTCCGCTTTAAGTGTCATTCAAAAACCAATAGCAAAAACTATTGCATTATGCATTGACATGTTGCAGTGCTATCTCTAGTTGTTTATAAACAAGGAAATTATGGCATAATAAATAACTGATGGGCAAATCTGCCAGGTTGGTAAATTCTACCCATTTTTATGGTTACTAGGCAAAAAGAAAAAGCATAGGCAGCTGGACACCAATGTACCAATGAAAGAGGAAAATATATATATTTGCATCAATAGAATATACCTCAGGATCTGTTTTTACTTTCCTCGACTCGCATGTGCCCTTTGTGAACTTGTTTTATAAATTCAATCTTCATGGATTCAGCGTACACACGATCGGTCAATCCGATGAGAACGGTCTGATGGACCGTTTTCATCAGACCAAACCGATCGTGTGTAGGCCCCATCGGTTATTTATCCATTGGTTAAAAAATGTGAAACTTGTTTTAAAATTAACCGATGGATACCTAACCGATAGAAAAAAAATTATCGTTTGTAGGCACGTCCATCGGTTAAAAAACCATGCATGCTCAGACTAAATTAGGGGACGGGAGCGCTTGTTCTGATAAAACTAGCGTTCGTTATGGAGATAGCACATTCATCACGCTGTAACAGACAGAAAAGCGCGAATCGGCTCTAACCAAACTTTTACTAACACGCGGTAACACGGAAACTTCCCCTTTATAGTGCCGTCATACGTGGTTTACGTGACCGCGTTCTGACACGATTGTTTTTTTAACCGATGGTGTGTAGGCACGACTGACCATCAGTCAGCTTCATCGGTTAACTGATGGAAAAATCCATCAGACCGTTCTCATTGGATTGACCGATCGTGTGTACAGGGCATTACTCCGCTTTGTTGTGATATATATACACAACCATTAAGTGTATAATTTTTAGTGCTATAAGGGAAATTTGTTTTTTCTAATTTAAAAATTTTAATTCGAAAGCTGGCCATAATTAAATGCACTGCAGTATTAAAGGTTATCTCCATCTTTAGCAACATGTTAGACGTTACATGCACAACTGATATTGTTTTTTAAAAGCAGTGTGGCTGTATATTTCTCTGCCCACACTGTCACGTAATTCATTATCTGTGAATTAATACAAGTCCTGCCTGTCACTACGGCAGGCATACTTGTAGCCCTTAGCTCAGTAAATGAAAGCCTGTGCAGATGTACAGGCAGAGAGTTGTAGAAAGTGTCTGCAGGAGCCTCATATTGCACCTGTGATGATTAAAGGCAGGGCCGGTGCTACCACTTGGCAAACTAGGAAGCCGCCTAGGGCGCCCTGCTGCCTAGGGCTCCCGGCCACTCTCTTCTCTCTGCAGCAAGTAACTAAGTCTCAGCATCAGCAAGCAGCCACCGCTCCGTTCGCACATAGTGCCAGAGGTGCAGCAGTAGTGGAGGACTGTGTATGTGCCCCGACTCCCGAATGAATGGAAGCAAGCAAACATTCATTGATGGGTACTGGTAGACTGCATTTGATGGGCGCTAGTGAGGCTATATTTTATGGCCGCTGGTGAGGCTGCATTGATGGGCGCTGGTGAGGCTGCATTGATGGGTGCTGGTAGGCTGCATTGATGGGCGCTGGTAGGCTGCATTGATGGGCACTGGTTAGGCTGGATTTGATGGGCGCTGGTAGGCTGGATTTGCTGGGTGCTGGTAAAGCTGCATTGATGGGCACTGGTGAGGCTGCATTGATGGGCGCTGGTGAGGCTACATTTTATGGCCACTGGTGAGGCTGCATTTATGGGCGCTGGTAGGCTGCATTGATGGGTGCTGGTAGGCTGCATTTGATGGGCGCTGGTGAGGCTGCATTGATGGGTGCTGGTAGGATGCATTGATGGGCACTGGTGAGGCTGCATTGATGGGCGCTGGTGAGGCTGCATTGATCATCACTGGTGAGGCTGCATTGATGGGAGCTGGTGAGGCTGCATTGATGGGTCCTGGAAGGCTGCATTTGATGGGCGCTGGTGAGGTTGCATTGATGGACGCTGGTAGGAAGCATTAAAGGGCGCTGGTTAAGCCGCATTGATGGGCGCTGGTGAGTCTACATTTGATGGGTGTTGATGGGCTGCATTTGATGGGCGCTTCATTAAAAAGGTGGGGTTTACATGGGCAGATAAAAGGGGGTGGAGTCAGGTGTGGAAGCAATAGGGGGCGGCAAAATGATGTTTCACCTAGGGTGTAAAAAATGCTTGCACCAGCCCTGATCACAGGTACAATACTTTGTAGGCGTCTATGTAAAATGTAATAGATGCACATTTTTTACCCGCAAAATAATGTATAGGCATATTTTTTTTTTAAGGTGAACTTAGCCTTTAAATGCTTTATTAATATTGACTTTGTTTTTGAGTGGCAGCCTACTCAGGAGAACAGGTTGCCAGCTTTGTAGCTACAATTTCATATTTTTGTAGATGAAGCATCATCCTTTCTTGCCTATATAAAAGAGATTGTGATCTGATTCTAAATGATCTTATATATTTATTGATAGAAGTTTTTCATCCAAGCACAATGTACGTCTTTTTTTCTATTTTTTATTAGAAAATGGGTGAATATGATTACATTGGCCCAGATTCAAAGAGATCTGCGCTATATTTGCGGAGGCGCAGGGCAACGATTTTGCCCTGCGCCCACGCAAATATTTTGCGCTGCCCTCGATTCACGGAGCAGTGGCTCCGTAAATTGCGAGGGCGTGCCGGCAAAATTGCCCGGCGTTAGCGCGCGCAATGTAAATGATCCCGCCGGGGGCGGGAATAATTTAAATTAGGCGCGCTCCCGCGCCGAGCGTAGAGCGCATGCTCCGTCTGGAAACTTTCCCGACGTGCATTGCGGCAAATGACGTCGCAAGGACGTCATTTGCTTCAAAGTGAACGTGAATGGCGTCCAGCGCCATTCACGAATCACTTACGCAAACGACGTGAAATTCAAATTTCACGTCGCGGGAACGGCGGCTATACTTTAGCATTGGCTGCCCCCAGGGCTGGACTGGGACAAAAATGTGGCCCTGGACTTCATCCAGACTGGCCCACTTTGACAGGTCTCTTCCATGGCGGCCGGACAACTCCCACACCCCCCCCCCCCAATCCCGCTCTCCCCCTGCACTAGCTTTAGTAGAGTAGAGCGGCTGGTACTGGTACTTTTATAGGCAGTACCAGTGGGGAATCTAGACAACATTTCACCCGGGGACAAGATTAGGCAGAAGTGAGAAACTCCCAGGCCATAGTTGTTGAGTCAGCTGTCTGTCCCCTTCCCCATGCTCCTCTGTCGTCCCCCCTGCTCCTCCCCCTGCTTCTCTGTTCCCCCCAGGTGAGCACTGCGGGGAGGGAGAGGAGGTGAGCGCTGCAGGAAGGGAGAGACAGAGGAGCGGAGGGGGGTGGCGGTCTGCTGTCACTGAAGCCGGCCCACGGAGCCATCGGCCCACCGGGAAACTCCCTGTAGTCCCAATGGCCAGTCCATCCCTGGCTGCCCCTACTATTAGAAGGGGCAGCCTTACGCTAAAGATGCCGTATGGAAACTCCGTACCTTGCGTACGCAGGGCCCGCGCAACATTGTGAATCGGCGTAAGTATGCAATTTGCATACTATACGCTGATCACAAAGGGAGCGCCCCCCTTGCGGTCAACGCAAGAATGCAGCCTAAAATCTGCGTGGCATAAGAGCCTTATGCCACGCAGATTTTAGGCTGCAGTCGGCGTAACGAGTTCTCTGAATCAGGAGAACTCGTTACGCCGGCGCAAGTCAGCAATTGCGCTGCGTAACCTATGGTTACGCAGGCGCTATTGCTTACTGAATCTGGGCCATTGTTTTCAATAATAGGCCCTCTGGTTAGGTCTGTCTTTCCCTGTTTTTTTTTTTTTTTTTTTTTTTTTTATGTGCTTAAGTCATTAATTTTCATTGTGTTTAAGCTGCTTTGTGGGTTCTTTCAATATCAGTTGCTTTGCTTAAAGTAAGATCAGCATCTTTAATTATTAATGTCTTTTGTACTTTGAGGGAATTTGCTCCAAATACAATTCTGTCACTAATCATTTCATCAATATCAGTGAGGTCAATGCACAGTCTCTGGCTCATAGTTTTAGGTCTGTCACAAACCGTCCAGCTGGTTGAATTGCACCTTTTATTTTAAAGGCTGCTTTAGATTATGTATCTGGCTTAAACTGTGATTGATTTATTGCTTATTATTGCAAACACTGAGCTGCAGTTGGCTTTACCCTTTATTATACATATTTCCATGTTCTGTAAAGATCTCCAGCTTCTGGCACAATGTAATATTCATCAGAAACATATTTTACAAGACCCACAACTGTTTTATAATGGCACATCTTTATACAAATGATTATTCTTGTTTCTGTCCAATTTTCCAGCAATCAGACTGGTGACAAGAAGGACCTTTCCCAGGTTGCCTTTAAATACATTACCTATGAAGCTGAAAAATTGTCTGTACCAGTTTGAATACAGAGACAGAAGAGAAAATTATATAGAAATGTACCATCATAATACAATCATGGTTAATGCGATTACCCCTCTGCTGCTTACTCATAATTCAATACACTCCTTTCTGCTGGATCATGCTTTCATTTCAGTAGTGCAAACATCAGGAAAATAATATAAAAAACAAAAAAGCAAGTGCTACAACTATGAAATAGATAAAAGAAGCTGCTTGCAATATAGGTCAATATACAAACTGTTTAAATTATAATAAATAATAATTGCTGCAAAACAGTCACACTAAACAAGTTGGAGTCCTTAGAGCAATTCCAATTCATCCAAAGTGAAATAAGTCCACAGGGGACTCTAAATCCTCCCTCTGTGTAAATTAGGTAACTTGCTAACTCACCAGAGGTAGAGGCTGCCTTATTTAAAAGTGTAGCATAAACGCCCAAGACAGTGATTTGTGCAATAGCATTCCAATTCTCCAGCTTCCAGTTGACACTTTCTTCCTTTCATCCATTTCTGAGAATGGCACTCACAAAACATCCAAAAGTAAATACAAAGCCATATATTGTAGTATTCTTATATGTACAATGTTTATAAACACCAGTGTAAACTGTGCATCAATGTGATAAAGTGCATATCCAAAACTACCTCCACCACACTTATATAATGCACACCAGTGCTTGCTGCCAGAAAGCGTTTCAAATAAATGAGATGCAGGCAATGATTATCCCTTTAAAAGATCATTTAATCCACTCTGCTCATCCACCAGGGGGTATTTTATTTAAAAGTGCAGCATAAATGCATAAGGGGGTGATCTGTGCCATAGTATTCCAATGATTCGGTATCGGCGACTACTTGCATTTGTACTCGGTCTTAAAAAAGTGGTATTGGTGCAACCCTATTCCAATCTTCCAGCTTGTAGTAAATACGTCCTTCTTTTCATCCACTTCTGAGAATGGCGCTCACAAATCATCCAAAAATAAAAATAAAAAGCTACATAGTGTAAGGCCCCTTTCACACGATCGGACCGTTCAGGTCCGCCTGTCAGTTTTGTCGGCGGACCTGAACGGCCGCTCCATACAATCCTATGGAGCGTCGGATGCCAGCGTAGACATGTCCGCTGACATCCGTCCTGATTAGATCCGCCAAAATCAGACGTATGGCAATATGTCCCCATCCTTCTATGGTGGATCGGATCAGATGAGATCTGATGAAAATGGACATGCTGTCCGTTTTTATCAGATCTCTCCACAGGAGACAGCGGCACTGCACAAGCCCCTCCCTGCTTAGTGAGCAGAGAGAGACTTGTCATCCGCCGGCTCTGCTGAGATCAGCGGAAAGATCTCCAGCTGAGCTGGCGTACTCCGTATCGACAGAGTCCGCCTCGTGTGAAAGTAGCCTAATATGTGCGTACATGTGCATCAATGTGATAAAGTGCATATCCAAAACTACCTCCACCACACTTATGCAATGCACACTCACCACCAGTGTGTGCTGCCAGATGAGTGTGCAGCAAGAAAGTGTTTCAAATAAACAAGATGCAGATAAAGATTTTCCCTCTAAAACACTTCTCCCACTGTTCGCATTCACTGTTCGCATTTGTTCTTGTACACAAATGTCACCATAAGGTAATAAAAACAAAACTGCCATAAAGTGTTACATTTATTATACTTAAAAAGCACAACAAGAGCCTCAAAAGCATATATCTCCTTTATTGCCAAGTTAAAATCACATCAAGCTTTAAAAAAGTCACTGGCACTTATATAAAACACCGACACTCGGGTATGGCAGCGCGACCTCACGCTCTGTATATCACACTACGCTCTGTGTATCGCTTTAGCACTTTAAAAATGGCCAAAAATTTACAGATTGCGACCTCTATACCTAGGATAAATAAATAGGGGTATAAGGGCGCTTACTTTACATACTAAATAATAAGAAAATATAAATAACTTCAATAATGCATAGAACTTCAATAAGTGCAAAAAATGTGTAACTTCTTTTAAAGTGCAACTGAGATAGCAAATGCAACAACACCAGTGAAGAGATAAATTCCTGTGTAAATAACGTGTAATTAAATAAATAACAAAAATATAAAAAATATATAAAATCTGTGAGGCAAGTAAATAGGTCCAAAAATAAAAAACGATCATTATAAATATAAAGTGCAGTTCAGCAAGCAGCAAATCTTAAGTGCAAAATCCAAAAACACACAACATGTGCAGATACGGTTTGTTGTGCTGGAAAATTTCTACCAGTGATCCACAACAATGTGCCCAAAAAAGTCCACAAAAGTGCAATTTCACAAAAAATATTTCAAATTCAGTTGCAGTGATGAATAAAAAGTGCAAGTGCTGATCTTCCAGTGCTCTCCAGTTCCCCCAGCCTCTCACCTTTCTGTAAAAGTCCTTTAAGAGGTCCCTCCACTCTAGCGATCCCACCTCCTGGTTAATAATATCTGAGACAGGCACATGACGAGATAGATAGGCAATCCAAATCTAAATCCATAGTGTAGTATTTTATTCATAGTAAAAAAACTCACATTTCAGTAGAGTAGTTAACAGCATATAAACAACAGTGATGTGAAACGATTCTTCTGGGTTCGGCCGTACCTGGAAGTGATGTCACCACGGCTCTCCTATCCCCACGCATATCGTGACTGCATCATCACTTTTTCAAAGTACCTCTATACCTACATCACTGATGTTAAATGCTTCCTCAACCTCTCCCCTCTCCCTTTTCTCTTTAAGCTCTTTAAGCAATTTGAAATAAGCAGAAGCGGTGTACAATGCACCCCCCCACCACCCCTCATCAAGCAAGAATATTCCTAGCGATCCCAAGCTACAACTCTTACATTAATACTACATATGGATTGCTGTGTTCAGGCAGTCCCATCTTTGAATTCGTAAATGCATTCCCAATTCGTTTGTATTCCCAGACGCTACATTCCAGTGATGGAAATTGCATTAAAACATTTATCACTTTAAGGAATGTGCAATCAAAAGGCGCTGCCTTTACCCACTAATTACAATGACCCTGGTAAATGTAACAAGTGAAATATTTCGAACAAAACAAGCACTCTTGCTTCAGTACTCTGCAAGAACATCAGTGCAATCTATACAGGCCAAAGAATCAGATTTAAACATAGTCATTATATTTTCCTGCTGAATAACTTGGTTTAGAGTTATTTTATTTTGGAAAAAATTTAAATGATAATACATTATTACCCAAGATTTGCATAGACACATGCTAACAATATTTCATCTGTATAAAACCAGTATGAAGTCCCATTAAAATGTATTGAATCAAAAATGGCTTTCCTTATACAGGGGTATAATTAAACTACTAAATTAGTCTTAATGCTTTTCTTCCGTAAAACATCTTTTTAAATTGTATATCAGCGGGAGTGGTCTCATCTGTTAAATCCCAAGAAACTGACATGTCTCCATGATTAAAGTATTCTATCTTTAGTCTGTACATGAAAGAGTGATGATGTTCAGCTTGGTTCGGCTTTAACAAGATACACTGTAGCATGCAACATGTTTGTTAACGGTACAAAATCAATCTTAACAGAACTCGGGTTTAATAGAAAAGCAAGTCAATGCAGATAAAATGCAGTTCAAAAATGACCAACTGAATATGTTCTGTCTGTACTGTCTCATTTGTGGATATCTAAATCGCATTGCTCAGACAAGAAAGATTCCAATTGTGCATATTATGGCTACCTTCAAGATGCACACTGTTGGAAGTATTAGACAGGATTAGGACAACTACATTGTATGAGGCTGTCAAAACCTGCCATGCCATCCCTGCCATACCATCCCTTTTGCCATCCCTGCTGTTGGCACTGTGTTCCTGTGGCAGCCAGCATGTGATCCTGGTAACCGCTATCAGTGGTCTTCCTGCAGTTAATGAATTGAACTTTTGTCATTAGTCACCCCCTGGTTTCTGGGTATATTTATAGCCCCAACCTTCCATTAAGTGCCCTAACAATCTGCCTGCTTCCCTGTTACATGCTGCTACATTTCTTTGGCCTCCTGGCACATGTTACCATGTCTTGCCTACTCTTCTCTACTCCTCTTTAGCCATGCTTGAGCTCTGTTTTTTACTTTGTTCATATGGCAATGCTTGTACATTGTGTAACTTGTTGGCTTGTTGTGCCATATTGTTTCCTGTTTGTTTTTTTCTGTTCTGCTTATTTGTTTCAATATTTGTTGCTCTGTTTCTCTTTCACTTTCTCACTGTAAACAGTCATATTGCACATATTCTAGAGAATCCTTCATCCGGTAACAAGTCTGGTCACACCAGTTGCCACAGGATTTCCACTTCAGTTTCCAAATCCTAATGCTAGCATCCAAGCTTACAAATAGCAAACAATCAAAAAAGAAGGAAAATAGAAAACAGGAATCAAAGTTGATGCCTGTATTAGCCAACTTATCCCATATTATAGTTTTAACGGACATAACATTGGGAATTTAACAGATCACTATAGATTATGACTCTTCTTTCGTGCTAAGTCTTTTCTACAATTTTTATGTATAGTCATTCAATGAAAAGGCTGTAGTTTTTTAAAACTACATTCCCAGATAGCAAGCAATTGTGATGCAAGTTAGAAATGACTTTCTAAGCTATTGTTAGACTTGCCAGGCTTCACAAGTTTGTTGCAAAATTGCAACAAGTCTGCATTGCATGACTCCAGATCAACTTTCTTTGAAAACATTCTGAAAGCTTGCTGCAAGTTCTGGTTCAGTTATGTTGTGCAATAGTCATCCCACCACAGGGGTCACTGTGGCTGAATTTTCATTCTGTAGACTTGCAGAGCTCTTGCTGTAGACTCACCACTGCAACTTTTCTCTTGCTAGAGACTTGCCACGTATATTTGCTACAAATTGGAAAAGTGTCAACTAGAACTTCAAGTGCTCTACAAGTGCACAACATGCCAGTGAAAATGTGCAGCAAGTTAACAAGACTTACAATTCAACACTGCCACAAATTTGTGGCAAGTTAGCCTTGCTATCCGGGATTTGGGTTATGTTATGACACTTCAGATGAAAACAATTGAGTATGATCTGTGATACTTTTTTTTATTACGGCTACAATGTCATATTACAGCCTCAGACACTTTGGGTGCAAACCTTGTTTAGAAAAAGTGTTTTTCAGTTATGGATTTCCAATCAAGCAATGCCTTTATTTAAACTAATATAATTGTGTTTTATAAGCATCCACTTAGGAAAGTTTCTAGAGATGCCTCTGCTCAAGGCACAACTAAAACAACCCTTCACTTGCAACCCTCTCCCCCATGAAAAGCTCAAACCCTTCTGTATGGGGAGGCCCAAGATCACCAACCAGCTGACTTGGTAAAAGCGAACTGTTTTTTTTTTCAAAAACAGGCAAACAGAAAACAGCCCATTTTTAGCAGGGCAAAACAAACAAAATAGTGCATCCACTACTGGTAAACCAAAAAAAGTTACGGCTTGCTACCAATAACAGTCATCCTTTAACAAGGTTTTTAAAGTCTGGGAAGGTCTCAAGAGCCTTGCGGGGTCTCAGCCAATCAACAGCCTACTGTCCTCTCACAACAGTTACAGTTCCATTATACACCTCAAAGGCACCTGCTAATAGTTGCCTTTCCCTTTCAGGCTTCTCTGCAGCCTGGTTAACCTTTTCCTAGTAGTAGTAGTAGTCAGGGTTGGAGCCTCTTTCCCACTGTAAGTCTCTCCAAATCTCTGAATTCTGAGTCCCAAGTGAAATTACCAGTCTTGAGAGAACTGTAAACCAGTTTTCTCCTCGGTAACTGGAGCACTCTGAAACTCGTCACCCTGGATAAAAATGTCTTTTATCATTTCCCTTAGGCCTTGTACACACGAGAATCTCGTCGTAAAAGAAACGTTGTTTTCCTCAACGAGTTTCTTGACAGGTTTGTCGAGAATCTTGTCAAGCTTTCCTTGCATACACACTGTCAAGACAGAATCTTGTCATTCTCAAACGCGGTGACGTACAACACGTATGACGGCACTATAAAGGGGAAGTTCGATTTCACTGAGCTATAAGTAAGCACTGATTGTAGTGCGAAACGTCAGCTGTATGACCCTGTCTTTGCTGTGATGTGTGGTGTTTGAAAACTTTTATCATTGAAAAGGCAACCAAGAAGGTTTTTTCCAGAGTGCGGCTGTCCAAACATTTCTTTCTACTATCGATTTAACTGGTGCCCCCCTTGGGGCTGCTTTTGCTAATCTCATGTTACTGCGTGTTAAGTAAAAGTTTGGTGAGAGACGATTCACGCTTTTCAGTCTGTTACAGCGTGACAAATGTGTTATCTCCATTACGAACGCTACTTTTACCGAAGGTGCACTCCCGTCTCATACTTTATTCTGAGCATGTGCGGGTTTCTAAGCATACACAAGAATGTGTTTCTCGTCGTAAACCAGACTCCCGACGAGAAAAAAGAGAGCATGTTCTCTTTTTTTCTCGTCGAGATCCACAACAGTTTTCTTGACGAAAAACATACACATGACCGTTTTTCTCAGCAAAATTGCTCTGCCAGCATTTTTCTTGATGGATTTTGCAGAGGAAAACGGTTGTGTGTACGAGGCCTTAGAGGAACCACAACCCAAAAAGTGGGGACATTATATCTTCCAGGACTCAACCATGGCATCCTATCCACTGTAAACAGACTCTACATACAGCAGTGAGATGGTGTTGAACAGACACAAATGGGAAATTAGTTTGTTACAAAGGTTCATCTGACCCAAAATTCTCACCTCTAAATTCTTAGTGTCCTAAATGTATTTCTTGAAATCATTTACTTCAAATGCAAAAGAAAGTCCCACCTATATTTTACACCTCCCAAATGTAATCCTTCCTCTTTTCTGTTGTTGCCATTGATCATATATACTGGGAAATTGGTGAAATACCATACAATCTTAATTACTGCATTTTTTCTCAGTGCAAAATACATAATAAAAGTTGGCAACTGACAGGGCGCTAGTAGTAGTAGTTGTACTCTCTGTATTTCTCTTCACCTTTTATATAGAAACTTGTATGTGTTTAGAAAGAAAAATCCTTCCATGCAACCAACATGCCAAAAGCAAAAACCTTGCCTCCAAACTTTAAGTAGATAATTAATACAGTTCAGTGAGTTTCCATTCAATTTTGCACCAAATCAAACAGAAACCACATTCTCAAAGTGTCATTATGCAAAAATAAAGATACTTGCATCAATACTTTGACATCCCATTACAAAGAGGCTCATTTTTCATAGATAAGGCTCATTACACAGAAGCGATATTATGTATTTGACTGCTTAAAAACACGGTTTAGGCGGTTGTGCAAGCTTTTTGATTATTCTATTGAGTTTAAACAGCATGCAGAGCTATTATTCATAATAAAACTACACATATTGAATATTTTTCCTCCTAATAGTATAGTTTAACCAACAATGAGGAAAACAGAAATATATTATGTGGCATTTCACACAGACAAAACTGTCAAGAAGATTTACTTGATTCATTTATATGAGTGTTTGTGATATGTACCAAAATCTAACATCACTCAATCTAGAGTAATTTACATAGGAGTTCTCAAGAGAACAACATGGATATCAAATCTGTTAGTATAATACGGGGAGCACTTTGCTTTTTATGAGCAGAATATGAGCATGTTAAACAAATGAAAGTCATTCTGAAGTTAGGATTGTAATGCCCTGTACACACGATCGGTTCGTCTGATGAAAACGGACCGATAGACCGTTTTCATCAGATGAACCGATCATGTGTGGGCCCCATCAGTTTTTTTCCCATCGGTGAAAAAAAATAGAACCTGTTTTAAATTTTACGTATCGTTAAAAAACGGATAGAAAAAACGATCATCTATGGGGAAATCCATCGGTCAAAAATCCACTCATGCTCAGAATCAAGTCGATGCATACTCGGTAGCATCGTGTGTACAGGGCATTAGTGTTTTTCAGAGGAGGAACAATCATTATTTCATAAAGGGTTTTTCATGTTTTAATGCCTCTTCTGTCCTGATCATATGCATCTGTCCTTGCTACTCTAAAAGATCCTTCACACTCAAAGATCAATATTTTAAGGAAACTGTGATAACAACTCAGAAACCCTTGCATACCCAATTGGGTGCTGAATCTGATCTTGCAGGCCGTTCATCCTAATAAGTGATTTTAAGGGCCATTTTGCTACATAAATAGGCTTCAGTTCACCTTACAGTTAAAACAATTCTAAGCCTGTCTCCTGATCCAATAGAAATCCAGAGTTAGTCAATAGATAAATTCTGTAATCAAATATTATAAACAGGAAGAGCTAACCTATTCTTTGAGGAGTCAGGAAGCCGGTTTCAAAAATAATAGTTTTTACTGGACCCAATTCACCTTCTCTGATAAGTAAGCTCCTGGAGGGTGTCCTAACTTAGACAGAGCCTTCTGGAACCCGAAGGGAGATCCCATTCATCTCCTTTATTCCCCTCCCCCCTTTTTTCTTTCTTTTCCCCTCTTTATATCTCTCTTTTCTTGGCCTTTTCTTTCTTTCTCATATATCTCTAAAATTTATTTTTGCAGGGTACCTGACACTCCCCCTGACAGCAAAATCTATTTTCATTATCCTCTTATCTTATCATTATCCCTCTGCAGCCTTATGATACAAGGTATTTTTTTCCAGGCTACTTTTCTCTAGACTGACTCATTCTTTTGAACCATATTTGCCTACATAACAGGTAGAGGTGGGAAGGTTTAGAACCCCTGTCAAATTAGGTTGTCTGCCTTAGTAAGTAAAACACCCCCAATAAGGTATTGGGTCCCTGCCTTCCAGTGCTCCTGAACCTCTGGATATTACGGGGTAGGTGGTGGAGAACCATTTATGGGGGGTTTGGGGTGTTCTTCCTTTCTGGGGGGGGGGGGGCAATGTGATATTTCACTTGCCCTGTACTGTACACCATGTTATTCTGTATTCCTTTGTGTTAATATGTCGCAATTCTTATTTCCTTTTAGAGCTATATTTACTGTATTGGTCGCGTTTCGTTCCCCTGAAGAAGGCAGTGTTTTGCGAAACATGTAGAGAAGAGTTGACCCTTAATCCTAGCAGGCCATCCATATTATGGCCAGCAGTAAATACTATATTCTCCACTTTGTCTACTGCTTTTATCAAAACGTTATCAAAACTTTGAATGTATTGTATGTCTATAACATTGATGTAATAAAATATAATATTTTGTATTGGACTGTGTATGGGTCGTTAGGCACCGCTATAATCCCTACTCCCTTCTTCCCAGTTTCTATGTATTATTGGGATGAGGTGCCATATCTAATGAGGACATATTAGCCACATTCTTCTCTAGCCCCAATATACATATTTCCCCTGTGTATTTGACTTTTTCCCTGGAGTTCAAATTTAACTGAAGTTTAGGTATGGCAATTTTTACTTTAGTCCCACTTGGAATGCCAGTAGTTGCCTGCTCTCCAGTCTGACACACACATAGAACTGGATTACAGGCTGGAGAATTATCTCTAAGCAGACTGGGATTTTTATAGAGCCCAGAGTACTCGGATTCGCTTCATCAGCCAGCCCAGAACAAACAGTATACAAAAGAAAAAAAACAGTCTGCCTGAACATGGGAAAAATATATCTCCCATCCTAGATACAACCAGCAATTTTTCCTGGCCTGCGGTCACAATACTTACATTGGTCCAAGTTGGACCAATTTAACTATGTGAAAATTGCCATACCTAAACTTCAGCTTTAATATTCAAAAGTTTCCAACTGTCATTAACGTATATGTACCAGTGTAATATGGACTTCCTATGTAAAAAATCAAACATATCAGTTTTTTTATAGCAACCAAAAACTTCCTTTCATTTCTAAAGAACACTGCAAAAATGACAGCTGGAACCTGAATGTCTGCAGTATATAGCACACATTTCCTGTGAATGCTCTTGCCACCTACAATGAGTAATGAGCAGCGATGAAGATCCAGCTCTGATACAGGTATAGTCTCTTGTGAGAAAGACAGCAGCTCACACTGAAATAGATATACTGTGTAGGCTGTGAATTGTACTGGAGTTTCACAAAAGAGTCTTTCTGGTTTCTAGTACTCAACAATAAAGCCAGAACTATACCTTGTCAAATCCATTGTAGTTATCTCCTATGATTGTAAATATGTATGATACTGAAGTTTTATTAAAATCCAACATTTATTCTGTACCAGCACAGTTTTCACAACCTCCCCAGATTTGGCAGTGGCCATAAATCTAACATAATGAAAGAAAACTGTATGCTCACACACCACATTTTACATTTGAACATATGCAGCCCGTTTAACCACTTGCATGCATTACAATACATAAAAACTGAGAGAAAGATAGCAAGACAGATGGGTGAATAAAGAGAAGGAATGTAAGCCTTATGCTGCGTACACACGGTCATTTTTCAGCATGAAAAAAAAAACGTTGTTTTTCAGCATGTCGAAAAAACATTGTTTTCCCAACTTCATCATTAAAATGATGTTGCCTACACACCATCGTTTTAAAAAAATGCTCTAGCAAAGTGCGGTGACGTACAACACGTACGACGGCACTATAAAGGGGAAGTTCCATTCGCCTTTGGGCTGCTTTAGCTGATTCCGTGTTAGTAAAAGACGATTCACGCTTTTTTGTCTGTTACAGCGTGATGAATGTGCTTACTCCATTATGAACGGTAGTTTTACCAGAACGAGCGCTCCCGTCTCATAACTTGCTTCTGAGCATGCACAGTTTGTTTTAGCCCACACACGATCATTTTTTACAACCTGAAAAATGATGTGAAGCCCACACATGATCATTTTAAATGACGTTTTTGAAAAACTATGTTTTTTTCATGCCGAAAAATGATCGTGTGTATGCGGCATTATTCCATTAGATGGGGAGATTAGGCAAATTATAGATGTGCAAGATTAAAAAGAATACATTTGTAAATGTCTGTAGATTCAAGATAGTCAGCCATATAACAAATCCATCAAGTATCTTATTATATATGCCACTGGTAAAAATGTGATATACCCCAATTCCATTTTTTTTTTAATCTTGGCTGAACTTGGCTTGATCTATTAGATAACTACCTTAAAGTGTTTGTAAACCTCAAACATGAAATATGAACAAATATATCACTCTATATTGTGTACTTGTCTCAATTTCTTATGCCACGTACACACAACCGTTTTTCGCGTTCTAAAAAATTAAGTTTTAAGGGTCTAGAAAAAAAAAAAGTTTTTTTCAACCCGATCATTAAAACGGCCTTGCCTACACACGATTGTGAAAAAAAAATGCTCTAGCAAAGCGCGGTGACGTACAACACGTATGACGGCACTATAAAGGGGAAGTTCCATTCGGATGACGCCACCCTTTGGGCTGCTTTAGCTGATTTTGTGTTAGTAAAAGACGATTCGCACTTTTCTGTCTGTTACAGCGTGATGAATGTGCTTACTCCATTACGAACGGTAGTTTTTCCAGAACGAGCACTCCCATCTCATAACTTGCTTCTGAGCATGCATGGATTTTTGACGTTGTTAAAGCCCACACACGACCATTTTTTACAACCTTAAAAATGACAACGTTAAAAACATTGTGAAAAAATAGAGCATGTTCGAAAAAATATTTGGCCATTTTTTAGAACCCGAAAAATGCTCTGAAGCCCACACATGATCAATTTGAATGACATAAAAAAAAACACATAATTTTTTAGAACCCGAAAAACGGTCGTGTGTACGCGGAATAAGACCTGGTTCACATATATGCATATTGGATGTGTTTAACATGACATGTGAACCTGCAGCTTTTTCAGTGTAGCCAGTTCAGAGAACTTTTGTGTAACCGTGTCTATGCAAGCCAAGCTTGAGTGGAATTACGTAAAAAAAAAAACTAGACTGCTGAACAAAGTCACATCGGTCAAAACCAAATCACGCATATGTGAAACCTGTATCAGTGTCATTTCTATCTGCTGATTTGTTTCTCTGCTATCAGTATGAAACACTTATGACACATTTCCCTGGCACCAAGAGAAAGAAGGTGACAGGGGAGAAGCTCCAGCACACAACCTGTCATTGACAGCCTCATCTCTGTTCCTTAGTGTTGTGTGAAAGTGTAATTTTAGCTCTCTGTCCCCTTTTTTCTGAATGCTTAGGCAAGCTTTATACATTCTGAACTTTTAACGGATGAAGAGAACAGAAGCCAGCAGATAAACAGGTACAAATCATGCAGGAGGATTTGTTTCATCTCTGTGTATCACCTGTGGCCAGTCACTGGATATATGTGAGACCAAACTTCTCTTCTTTTAATGCCACAGAGGATTACCATTTTTACCAATACTCATTTTGAACATTCAGTTTGCTTAGTAAACAGCCGGTGCAGCTTTAATAAATTGCCCCAATGAGTTTTGTAGCCACCCTGACATAAGCAGAGATGAGTAGCTAGATTTAGTTCTGGTAGGTGGTAATCTGCTTAGGCTAATTTGTAGCATCTCACTTGACCTCCCCTAAGCTCAGTGTTAATGCTGTTCCTGTTTGATGCCAGTAGGTGAGGTCAGAGTCTGGAAAACATTTTGCTGGAGATATCTTAAGCTCTAACCCTGAAACAAATAAAACATCTATGAAAGATGGTGTCCAACATTATTTTTTATCCTTTACTACAGCCATAAATCCATCCTGGGGTAATGTCAGCCCACTCTGGCATGGGGGGGGGGTTGTTTTTCCCGCTGGGGGAGTTACTACACTTGTAACATTAGTTCTCTCCAGAAAAATGTAGGGGCAGAGGGGTCAGAGGATCGAGGGAACAGAAAAGGTGCATGTTTTAAGCAGGAACCAATTTTTTTATTTTTTATTACACACTGTTTTAATTAGAGCACAAGATACAGTCATAGTATCAGAATAACACGTGGCTCATAAAAAGTCGTATACATGGAACATAGGGCCAGATCCACAACCAGCGGGCTTAACTTAAATGTTCTGATTTAAGTTACATCGCCGCAAAATTTCTACCTAAGTGCCCGATCCACAAAGCACTTACCTAGAAATTTGCAGCTGTGTAACTTAAATCTGTCCGCCACAAGGCGTGCCCAATCTATTGGGGCGAGTCCCATTTAAATTAGGCGCGCTCCCGCGCCAGACGTACTGCGCATGCTCCCGACGTGCTTTGCGTTACGTTACGTTGCACCAAGTTTTGTGAATCGCGACGGGTAAAAAAGAGATGCGGCGGGGAAAAAAAATGTAAAAAAAAAATTTGACAGCGACGCGGGAAAGAAGGGTATACTTTTACATGGTGTACTAAGTTTACACTTTGTAAAAGCAGCCCTAATTTTGCGATGGCAAACTAACACTTACAGGGAATTAACAAAGGGAAAAACCTTTGTGGATCTCCGTAAGTGCGAATTTGCATACCCGACGCGGAATTTCGACGAGAAATGCCCCCAGCGGCGGCCGCGGTACTGCATCCTAAGATCCGACAGTGTAAAACTATTACACCTGCCGGATCTTAGGAATATCTATGCGTAACTGATTCTATAGATAGAAACAGGGATACAACGGCGTATCAGCAGATACGCCTGCGTATCCCTTTTGTGGATCTGGCCCATAATGTCCAGCATCATGGCTCAACATCATAAAAAAAATAAACAGAATAAAAAGCAGTGAGAAAGCAAACAACTGCAGGAAAAAGAACATTGCATTGACCATGAAAATATAAAGCAAAACTAATAGATTATGATGCAATCGTAGGATGTATGCAACCAGGTTACACAGGAGAAACATTCAGAGAGGCATTAATTCAGTTAAGGTCATAGGGTAGACTCAATAAGAAGACCAATTTCCCCATTTGTTCTTATGCATGGATGCATAAGCATGATAATAAATATCTTGTGATGGATGAATAGTTGTGATTGCCTCTATCCTCTGGATAACTTGAGACCATGAAACCGAGGGAGAGCGCCAATTAAGGGCAATAGCCTAAGAATCTCACTAAATAGAGTGTGAGTAAGTCTTATGCCTTATACACACGATCGAAAATTCTGACAGCAAAAGTCTGGTGTGAGCTTTTGAACGGAAATTCCGACCGTGTGTACTGTATGCTCCATTGGACTTTTGCTCTTGGAATTTCCACCAACAAAAGATTGAGAGCTGGTTCTCAAATTTTCCTATTGAAAAATCCTTTCGTCTGTAGCAATTACGACAAGCAAAATTCTGATGCATGCTCTGAAACAATTCGATGCATGCTCTGAAGCATTAAAACTTAATTTTCTCAGCTCGTCGTAGTGTTGTACGTCACCGTGTTCTTGACGGTCGAAAGTTCAGAGTACTTTTGTGTGACCGTGTGTATGCAAGCCAAGCTTGAGCGGAATTCCGTAAAAAAAAAAACACCCAAGGTCTTTCCGACGGAAAATCCGATTGTGTGTACGCGGCATCAGAGAAGGCTTAGATGTTTCAGGAATAGACTTAAAAAAGAGGCACATGGAAGCCGTTAAGGCAATCTGCATACCTGTAATTTGCAAGACTCTACTGCTGCTTTTCTCTAGATATGTTACAGAGCTTTGCAGCTCTAGAATGTAATCGAGAATGTACCTCTATTCGAACAGCCCCGAAAGCATGGATCACTTACTTCTTGTAAAATAGTGTGGAGGCTGGTATGATATCATCTCAAATGCAGTTTTACCATTGTTTCTTTAATGGCGACCAATCTGGTGCATTTATGCCTTAGAGAGCATCTCTAGTCAGCCCTCCAGATTATATTTCTCTCCTAGTCCTGATTCCCACTGTATCATTGAGGGGGTTTTATATACAGAGTATACACCATTTAGGAAACCATAAAGCTTAGAAATAGTACCTTTATCTCTAGAGGAGAAGAGACAGATATGCTCAAAATCTGTGAGTAATTTGTAATGAGACCTATAAAAATGTCCGATTTGTAGGTACCTATAAAATACTCCTCTAGGAAAAAAGTGTTGTTTTAGATACAGGAACCATTTTTTTATTGTTGTCAGGAAACCTTGAGAATTGCAGCCATCATGATGTGTCTGGTAAATTAGAGCTGATATTTTGGTGGCCATTTGTAACTGACCCATATGCCCTGTAATCAAGGAGCATTTTATAGTTTAATGCATCCAAAATACATTTTATTATACCATAATTGTTCTAGAATAGTTGAAAGAGTGACCTGTCCCTGTCACCAATGCACAAAATTTACAGATAAAAGCATAAGTGACAGCTCTGAATATGCTGGAGCTGCTGACATCACATCCAATAGGATGGAACCCAGCAACAGTCTAAAGCCTTTTGGATGGCTACACAAGGGAGGCTTCTACAAGTGAATAAAAATGCATAAAATATGTTAAATTAATATATCATTTTATGGGAATATTTTTGTTGAAATTAGTGGTCTGGCGACAGGATGTCTTTACACACGGCTATGAGCATATAGAAAAAAAAACATAAAAAAATAAAATAAAGATAAACTGAATGAGAAACAGATCTGCAGGCAGAATAAATTAGAGCCACAAGTGGTAAGCCTTAAGTACAGCTGAAATAAAGTTAGAAACTTTTAAAGAACTATTGATTCACTACAAAGTAATTAGTGGGAGAGAAAAGAATGAGATACACAAAACAGATGACAAAGTTTCACTAATGACTTCATTTAAACCAGTGCTGCTGACTCTAAAATACCTCTATGAAGAGACAAACAAACACGCCAAATGCTTTGTAATTTGATTTTGACTAGGGGATTATCAGGTCTATTTGATAAGGCAAAGATAAATAATGTCGCAAGTTCAGTATCCTACTCCAAAAAAAATCTAGATTAATATTTTTGCTGATTTGATACTAAACATTAACTTTGCTGTTGTAGTTTAAAGGGCTTGTAAAGGTTTGTGTTTTTCACCTTAATGCATCATATGCATTATATTACCTGCTCTGCCAATGACATGGCTGCCGGGGGCGGGGCCGAGTCATACACTTGGCAGCTATGGAAAAAGTTGGAGACTAGGACGGAGTGATGTCAACACATATCAGTAAGTGTCTAAACAAGGCCCTTTATACCAGTCATTACCTTAATGAAAGCTACAGATTTAAATAGATTGAAAGTGACTTTTGAAAAGACATTCACATATTTAAGCTCATATGAGATTTTAGTGTCAGGGTTACACCCGTAGGCTTGATATGGGGCGTCCATTGTCGGCTGTCCCTCCTCTCCTCTGAAGGTGGGGCAAAGTCTGCATTCCATTATTATGCAAATTCATATTTTTTTCTTTTTTTTTTATAATTACCATGCAAAAAGTAATATATTGTTAGGTAGATTCAGAAAGAGTTAGGCCGGCTTATCTACAGATAAGCCGCCCTAACTCTGAATCTGCACCGACCTATGTTTAAGTGTATTCTCTAACAGAGATACACTTAAACATATCTAAGATACGACGGCTTGCGCCGTCCTATCTTAGATTGCAATGTTGTTGATGGCCGCTAGATGGCGCTTCCATTGCGGCCGGCGTAGAATATGTAAATGAGGGGATACGCCGATTCACGAACGAATGTCAGGCCCACGCAGTCAAATTACGTCATTTCCGTAAGAGATAGGCCGCCTAAAGTTAGAGCTATGCTCTAGTGGAATAGTAATGTTAAGTATGGCCGCCGTTCCCGCCGCGAAATTCGAAATTTTTACGTCGTTTGTGTAAGTCGTCCGCGAATCGGGATTTACGTCGTTTACGTCCACGTCAAAATCAATAGGCCCGTACGGCGTACTTAGCCGCAATGCGCACTGGGAAATGTAGTCGACTGGCGCATGTGCAGTGAAAAAAAAATGTCTAAAACGTGAGGTCAAGCCTCACTACCATGATACACGCCCCCCACCAAGTCATTTGAATTAGGCGCCCTTACGCCCGCTCGTTTGAGGCTACGCCGCTGTGGATTAGCAGGTAAGTAGATTGAAAATCACTACTAGCCTAGTTCATTTACGGTGGTGTAGCCTAAACAGGCTAGGCTACGCCGCCCTAAAGATATTCCAATTTACCTGAATCTACCTAAAAATACATAACAACATTCAAAAGCTTAGAAATATTGCAAACTCCAGAATGGCTTTTTTTTTTCATTCCTAGCATATCATTTATGTGTATTAATCAAACTTTGTTGATTTCAAATATTCAGTCAGGCTCAGGGAAAATTCCTAATTTTTAAATTCCCCTGTATCAGATTAATTGTTTCAGCTGAAAGCAGGCAAGAGTGAAAAATATCCCTTTATTAGATCAGTCCCTATCTTTTTTGCTATCCAGTAAAGCCAACCAATACAGTTTACATTACTAAAAGGGTTTCAAAGTGCCCAAAGGTCCAGTGACTACTAAAAATGAATATTTTTCCAAATGTTGTTAGTTAAAATACTCATGACATATTGGACAATATACAACATAATGTGACAGTGGATGAGGATGGTAGTATAATGTTAGGTTCTGGACACTTACTAAATAAGCAGTACAAAAAGCAATTTAATTAATGGCAAGTTCAGCCACCTAACAGTAACTTCTACATGCAGGAAACATGAAGATATATTGTGTTGAATCAATTACCTTAAAGCGGTTGTAAACCCTGCTTTGTGATTTTTACCTACAGGTAGAAAAATGTAACAAGGCTTGTCTTTTATTCATTTTGGCAAAAAACACACTAGGGATTTTCAGGGGATGTTTTATCTATGTCCCTTGTCTTCTCTCCCCCTCTCCCCCTGTCAGCTCAGGAGTCATCATTGTGACAACTTTAATCACAAAAATAAACCTTAGTTAACTGCCTGTTGACAAGCTGCCACCATTATACTGCAGCAGGTTGGCATGGCTGCGCAAATTGCCATAGGTGTACGTCGGCCAATTTAAGAGCAGTAGCAGACGAGCGTCGCCGGAGCTAATGCGCATGGCCGACGGCCACAATGTTTGCCGGTCAACAACAGCGATCGCTCCACAGAGAGCCAGAACAGGTATCTGTCACTGTAATCAAACAGATCCCCGTTCTGACAGGGGAGAAGAGAGAGATCTGATGTTCCTAGTGATCTCTCTCTAATCCCTGTCACTACACTTCCCCTACAGTTAGAAACACCTCCCTAGAGAACACTTAACCCCTTGATCACCCTCTAGTGTTAACCTCTTCCCTGCCAGTGCATTGATCGCTGTATAAATGTCACTGGTCCCAAAAAAGTGTCTGTCCGCCGCAATGTCGCAATCCCACTAAAAATCACTGATCCCCACCATTACTAGTAAAACAATAATAATAATTAAAATGCCATAAATATATCCCCAATTTTGTAGACGCGATAACTTTGCACAAATCAATCAATATACGTGTATTGCGATTTTTTTCCCTAAAAATATGTAGAACAATACATATTGGCCTAAACTGATATAGAAATGATTTCTGATGTAATAATTATTATTTTTTTTTTTCAAAATGGTCGGTATATTTTTGTTCATAGTTCAAAAAATTTAAAACGCAGAGGTGATCAAATACCACCAAAAGCAAGCTCTATTTGTGGCAAAAAAATGACATAAATGTTGTTTGTGTAAAACATCGCATGACCGAATAATCGTGCAATTGTCTGTTAAAGTGACGCAGTGCCATATTGCAAAAAATGGTCCGTCGTTAAGGGGGTAAATCCTTTCAGGCTGAAGTGGTTAAAGTAACTGCAGAGGGAGGGCCCGCTGACATTAGCCGGGAGGAGAGGACAAGATCTCAGGGTGAGTCACATAAGCTCCCAGAGGCACTGTAAGTAAGGTATTTTCCACAATAAAGTTACAAAAGGAGACACACTGGACATTACATATTCTTTTTACAAAACAGATTATATATTTTTAAAAGGACGTCACTAGGCCTTATGTGTGGGGTAGGGCTTATATTGCAGCCCTCCCCAAAAATCAGGCTAGGTCTTATTTTCGCAGTAGGGCTTATTTTTTTGGAAACACAGTGAAATAAATAGCTCCTATACATGCACTGTTTAGGAGATATTCCCCCTTTATGCAGCCAGTGACATCACTGGTGTATGCGCTCTGAAGGTCCGGCATACCTTGCCAGAACTTCGGAGCTTAATGTCGGAACCAAGGGCTCCTGTGAGCATGCACGGGAGTATTGTCAATGGGGCTCCAGCCAATCACATAGCCGGAGCTCGTGAACCCTGAAGAAATACAGGGGAAACATGTCAGCGATGACTTTACAGTGCTGGAGGACTTAGTTCCAGGGGGAGAATTTCACAATATACTAGTATGCGATGCCGAGATCAGGGGATCTGAAACTTTGCAGCAGTAGCACTTTTTATTTTAACTTGTACTGTTCCATATTTTCATGTGCAGCTTTGAGGCATCCATCAAGCATGTTATTTAAATGATTTAGGTTATGTTGTCCTTTAGGCTTTATTAAAAGACCCTCACCCTGCTGAACAGTATATATATATATATATTTTTTAATTTGCATTGCTACACATCCCTGTGGTAGTACCCAGTTACCCATGCTGATTTTTAACAAAATCTTACAAATTAGCATTGAAAAATGTGATAAAATCAAGATTTGGCTCCTGTTGACTTAAATAGTATTCAGAGCTATGTTCAGCGCTTGCAGACTTCACACTGGGTTCTTAAATCCTCCTGCAAACCAAGCTTTGCCTGGTTCACTCATCACTTTTTAACGCATTTCCATGCCCCCTAATTACTGTTAATATATGTGGGAGTCATTGAAATGATATATAAGTGGTGTTCAAGTGTAAATAACAGACTTATGAATGCACTGTTGGAGCTAGTGACAATGTAAGTCGGTTAAGAGGAAAATAACAGGTAGCCATTATTCATTAAGGACTCTGCTGCAGTTCCTATGAAATACTAACATCAGAAATCTGATAGCATTATAAATTATTATAGGTATATTTTCAATTTCAATTAACATTAACAAGTCACCTCAAAAACAGGAAGAAAAAAATCCTGACAGGCAAAAATTAAACTATTACACACATGAGAGGAGATATTCCTCCAGTGAAAATTAACTTTAGCTGTGAGTTGGTTTTGGTTATTGGTAAGATATGTGACATGACTCCATCCTGCTCTATTTAATGGTAAAATTATAATTGAAAACTGTCAGTACAGCATAGACACAACACAAATTCTTGCTTCTAGAATTATGTAATGATCAACTTTAAAAATTCTGGGCACAAGAAAACAGGGTTAGTCAGTTAGTTGGTTGGTTGGTTAGTTATTTGTGGTAGTGCAAACTTGTCATAGGTCAGCTCTTCGTTTTACCATTAGATGATCCTCTGGGCCACAAGATTGAAGAATAGGGCACCTTTTATCACTGAGGGGTGGACCTATTTCCTGTGAAGATGACCAGAACAGAACTCACATGTTCACATGAACAGAGAGACTGGTCACATAACACCCTATTGTAGTTGCATGCAGATATGTTGACATCACCAAGCCAGTACGGCTTCAGTAGGTGGAGATACACATTGGGAGCTGGCAAGGTTTGCACAGCCCCCCTGCCCACTTTCCAAAACTGCACCAAGCTGCTACTCTGCAATAGAAACAAGCCAACAGTTTAGTCCGAACCTAGGTTTGTATTAAACCTTGGTTGTTCGGGCATGCCCAAACTTTAGTCCATTCAAGCCCTGTTTGGCCACAGGGACTCTTTAGAATAGTCTGGCAGAGAACTGGAAGCCATGTAGGGTACCTTGCCAACTCCTCCCAGTTGTTGCTGCAGCTCAGACCTGTGATACAAGACCTGTGATTATGTTACATGGAATAAAGCTAGGATTACCCCCCCCCCCGCCAGAACACTCCAATCAGAACTCGCTGAAATTGGCTGAGACCACTGATCAGGAGTCAGGCGGCTGCTGGTTTTCAAGCTGGTTTTCTGTTGGACAGATTGACATACACACGGGTCGAATGTTGGCCTTTTGTCTTTCAAACCAGCCTATGTCTCCCAACATTACCGAATTCTGTGACAGACTGCCTCAATTCAGTCAGTGTGGACATACAAAACGTTTTAAATGAAAGTAATTCAAGCACTGCTTGTGGCAGTTTGCTTTGTAATTGATAAACAAGGAGCAACAAAGAGCATTTCGATTTGTTATTAGCTTATTCCTACTTGTGAAATTTCTCTGACATACTGTGAAATCTGAATACAGTATAAGCAGTCATTTGTCAATAACTTTTTCATGAACAAAAGGAGAATAGCAGTTACTATTCATCCTCCACATATATGCACCATTTGAGCCCTGGATATGATTATGGAGAATCCCTGAGATAAACATTTTGAGAAAAGAGAAATCCCTCACAAGTTTTCAATCTACAACTACCGTAACTTCAAAAAGAAATCATCTTGCTAAAATATAAAACAATTTCATGGGCCACCTTGGAGTACTGTCCAGGTCCTTGTTAATGTTTTGGGGAATGAGTCATGTATATGACATATAACTTCATCTATTTTAAACCACTTCAGCCCCGGAAGATTTGGCTGCCCAATGACCAGGGCATTTTTTGTTAAACACCACTGCATCGCTTTAACTGACAATTGCACGTCGTGCAACGTTGTACCCAAACAAAATGTACTTCCTTTTTTTCCCATAGATAGAGCTTTCTTTAGGTGGTATTTGATTATCTCCGCGGTTTTTTTTTTTTTTGCAACCGCTGGGCACTCGCATCGGCTACGGGGACATGCTTAAAGAGCCGACGTACAGCTACGACGGCTCGCGCAGGGGGGCCAGCCTGCTGAAGTATAACTGTGGCGGCTGGTACGGAAGAAGTTAAAGTGGAGTTCCGGCCACAATTTCACTTTTTATATATAAATATCCCTGTAATACACAAGCTTAATGTATTCTAGTAAAGTTAGTCTGTAAACTAAGGTCCGTTTTGTTAGGTTGTTACAGCATTTAGACACTTTATAAAATAGAAATTGACTGGGGCCATCTTAAGTGTGGGCATCATGAAGCCAGACTGTATAACTTCCTGGATTTCAGCCTTGCAGATCTCACACATGCTCAGTGCTGCACAAGCAGTGTAATAGGTTTCAGATCAGGTTTCAGCACCTGTACTGTCCAAGTCACATGATTCTTCGAGACTGGGGAGTGCACAGACTCCTGGAAAGTTACACCCACTACATTCCCAGGAGTCTGTGCGGTGTAGGTTAGGAAGCTTAAGCACCTAGGTGCAGGAAGAGGGAAGATTAACTATTCTGCCTAGCAACAACACTTTGAAGGCATCTAAAAAAAATGTTTTTCTTAAAGGACTAATGACATTTTTTTAAAACTACTGATGTAATGTTATATTTATGGGTGGAACTCCACTTTAAGCAGAGGAAGATTATTCCATTATAATTTTCCCACTATCCATTTTTTTTTTGTCTGACTAAGGGTAGACACCAAAATAGACGCACCTCATCCCAGAAATGTAAATTGTAAGAGAAAGAAAAAATAAACTATATGTAACTTTTACCTACTGTTTCTGGGTTTCCATTGTTATGATACTATGTGATTAAGCACTGCTATGGCCCTCAAATATATTTTGGGAAACATTTAAACTACAGAATAAATATTAAAAGAATTGTAAGGAAGATATTAAATGTGCCAAATGTCACAAATACATATACAAACTCTTGAATTTTTGTATTTCCTAAAACTTTTTTCTAAATTTTGTCTAGTAAGGTTTTCAAATTCCATGTTTGAGTAATTTAGGATGATGATCTTTCATCTTTGCATTTGATCAATTGATAGAGTAATCCTTACTGCAAATTTACACGTGATAACAAAAGTTTTTCTTTCATTTAAGAATAAGGTTTTAAACTATTTAGCCTCGTACACACGACCGAGAATCTCGTTGTAAAAGAAACGTTGTTTTCCTCAACGAGGTTCTTGTCAGACTTGACGAGAATCTTGTCAAGCTTTCCTTGCATACACACTATCAAGACAAAATCTCCTCATTCTCAAACGTGGTGACGTACAACACGTACGACGGCACTATAAAGGGGAAGTTCGATTCCACTGGCGCCACCCTTGGGGCTGCTTTTGCTAATCTCATGTTACCGTGTGTTAAGTAAAAGTTTGGTGAGAGACGATTCGCGCTTTTCAGTCTGTTACAGCGTGATAAATGTGCTATCTCCATTACGAACGCTACTTTTACCAAAGGTGCGCTCCCGTCTCATACTTTATTCTGAGCATGTGCGGGTTTCTAAGCATACACACGAACGCGTTTCTCGTCGTAAACCAGCCCAGACGAGAAACACGACGAGGAAATAGAGACTCCCAACGAGGAAAAAGAGAGCATGTTCTCTTTTTTTCTTGTCGAGATCCACAACAGTTTTCTCGACGAAAAACATACACACGACCATTCTTAATCACGTGCCGAGTGATGTAACGCGTGGGGGAAGAGCCTAGTGACGTGATCAACGGACGTTAATCCATGTGAGGAGATCACTATACTAAGCGGCTTGTAAGGCTATGTTCAAAGCCTGTATCTGAAGAGGGGATTCGTGAGTGCATCTGCTTTTTTTGCTGTTGTCCATGCTTAATCTGTGATCCACAGTATTGCACCATATCTCTTTCCTTTTTTCCTTTTGAGTTATATCGCCCTGAAGCAGCAAAGCGTCCTCATATGCTGGGCCATTTGGAAGCAACTAAGCATCAGTCCACACTTATTAATCTGAAGTTTCAAGGTGTCTGCCTGTGTTTGTTTGAAAGCTCAACAATCACGCCTGTGATAGCAAGTGGGTGTGGAACCCTTTTGTATTATAAGTACTACTACTCAGAACTGGACATTTGCTACACTTGAGGTTGTTTTTGCACTTATGGATCATCTCACAATTTATTTGTTTTTTATTGTGGTTTCTTATTGATACCCTCCTGAGTGTGTATATTTGGTATCAATTCTGCAGATATTGTACACATATTATGAGCAAAAGTTGATTTCAGCGCATCACTATTTTTCCCTTTTTTTGTATCATTCTGGTTTTGTACACCTGTGTGTATGCAGCGATATCATTTGGGTATTTTTGTTGTTTTTTTCCTTTCAAATTTAATTAATAGTTAGCGCTGTAGTACATTTCTCACAGTGCATTTTTATAGCACTGATCGTGTAAAAATTACAATGGTCCCAAAATGGTGTCAAAAGTGTCCAATGTGTCCGCCATAATGTCGCAGTCACGATAAAAATTGCTGATCACCGCCATTACTAGTAAAGAAATGCCATAAAACGATCCCCTATTTTGTAGACACTATAACTCTTGCGCAAACCAATCAATAAACGCTTATTGCGTTTTTTTTTACCAAAAATATGTAGAAGAATATGTATCAGCCTAAACTGAGGGAAAAAAAATAAAAATTTTGGGGGATATTTATTATAGCAAAAAGTAAAAAATATTGATTTTTTTTCAAAATTGTTGCTCTATTTTTGTTTACAGCACAAAAAATAAAAACAGCAGAGGTGATCAAATACCACCAAAGGAAAGCTCTATTTGTAGGAAAAAAAGGACGTACATTTTGTTTGGGAGCCACGTCGCACGACCGCGCAATTGTCAGTTAAAGAGATGCAGTGCCGAATCTCAAAAAGTGGCCCGGTCTTTAACCAGACAAATGGTCTGGGGCTTAAGTGGTTAAATTATCTTCCAAAAGGTCTTATTAAAGTACAACAATGAACCTAATTTGATCAAACCAAAGCATCAATGATATGTTAAACTTGCACTTACCAACCTCCACAACACTAGAACAGTTGGGATCGTTGAAGCCGACTGGACACTCACATGTATAGGTTTCATCAGACAAGCCCGATAAACATATTCCTCCGTTTTCACATGGGTTGGGCTCACACACATCCCCTGCCAGTCAAAAATGGAAAAAAGTACAATTAATGACACATCCACACAGTCATCAGCAGACATAATCCAAGTCATTCTACATTTCTCAACAGAATGAACATTAAATAGCAGAAAACATATCAGCTAGTCAGTTACTTTTAAAAAAAAAACAGAGGGTGCTGCTACAACATATATAGGCAGCTCTATATTTAGAAAATATCTTGCTAGAAAACGACTTTTCAGTCTAGGTGTGGTGACAAGGACTCCTACACTTTCTCAACCCCTTTAAGGAAAAACATATGCTGCTAACACCTAGGATAAGTACAAATGCTTTAAAAAATTATATAAATGATACCACTAACTCTATAACGAGACCTATACTGGTGCTCTCCCCCCCCACTGCCCTTTCCCCCCCTCCTCCCCCCCCCCTTGGCCCTATCCTATCCCACTCCCTAACCCCCCTGCTTCCCCTATCCCTATGTTACACTCTTGACACATCAACACTGTGTTCACACCTAGACCTCCTTTGTTGCTTTTGTGGTTTGGATTATGTTCTTCCGTTGTTACTATTCTTACACCGAACCACTCCTGGCGCACCTTTGGCGCGCACTCATTACCCGTCTAATGTTCATTATCGGTACGTTGCCGTCTTTATGAAGTATTGTACGACTCTATTATTGTACTTGTAACAATATACCTTGAAACCTTAATAAAAACTATTTGAAATAAAATATTATATAAACATACAGGTCTGGTTTTATTGATCAGGAACTTCCCAGAAAGCAGTGTTTCTCAACCTTTTTCAGTCAAGGCACCCTTTAAATTATAGATAATGTTGAGGCACCCTTCAAAATTATAGACAATCTAGAGGAGCCCCATTCTAAAATGTAAAATCTATTTTGATAGTTTTACATAATGCAGCACCATCAGTTTTCTCAGTTTTATTTAGCTAATGTGACCCTCAACGCTGATGGAGAGAGGCAAGGAAGGGCCAAAGAAGGATAAAATGCAGGCAACTGACATTCTCCTTATCAACTGATGTTCGTTAGGAGGTTGGAAGCTAGAAGGTTGTAATAGTGTACAATGAAAACCTGTGGCTTTGTGTAACTAAAAAGCAGGTTGCTTTTTCACAAGGAAGTAAGGGTTTTCACAAGGAAGTAAGGGTTTTCACATAGAAGTAAGGGTTTTCACAAGGAAGTAAGGGTTTTCACATAGAAGTAAGGCCCCATACACACGAGAGGATTTATCCGCAGATACGGTCCAGCGGACCGTATCCGCGGATAAATCCTCTCGTGGATTTCAGAGGATTTCTATGCGATGGCGTGTACACACCATCGCATTGAAATCCGCGCTGAAATCCTCTGCCGATGACGTGTCGCGCCGTCGCCGCTATTATGACGCGGCGACGGGCGCGACGCTGTCATATAAGGAATTCCACGCATGCGTCAAATCATTACGACGCGTGCGGGGAATCCCTTTAGACGGATGGATCCGGTAAGTCTGTACAGACGAGCGGATCCATCCGTTGGAATGGATTCCAGCAGATGGATTTGTTGTGCATGTCAGCAAATATCCATCTGCTGGAAATCCATCCCAGGGGAGATTTATCTGCGGATAAATATCCGTTGGCGTGTACACACCATAGGATCTATCCGCAGAAACCCATTTGATGGGATTTATCTGCGGATAGATTCTATGGTGTGTATGGGGCCTCAGGGTTTTCACAGGGAAGTAAGGGTTTTCACATAGAAGTTAGGCCTTGTACACACGACCGAGTTTCTCGGCAAAAAACAGCAAAAAAACTTGCTGGGAGATATTTTTTTGCAGAGGAAACCGGTCATGTGTACATTTTCGTCGAGGAAACTGTCGAGAAACTCGACGAGCCAAAAAGAGAGCAAGTTCTCTATTTCCTCGATGGGAATGGAAAAACTTGCCTTGTCGAGTTTCGACAGCCTAACAAGGAACTCAACGAGGAAAACGATGTGTTTCGCCCGTTGAGTTCCACGGTCGTGTGTACGAGGCCTCAGGGTTTTCACAAGGAAGTAAGGGTTTTCACAAGGAAGTAAGAACCATCATTGGAGTTATGGTTGCTCATGGTCTGTAACTTTGCAACAGAATTTTCTACTGATAAAGTCCCTTTTATGTAATCCAAAGGTAGATTGCACTCTTTTTAACCACAACACATGGTATCTAATTTGTTTCCTCTGATTTACTCGGCTGTCTGTTGGCTGTGACAGTGAGTCACTGACCTGGAACAGGGAGTCAATGAGTGATATCAGAACTCATTTAAATCAGAATTTATTTTTCCATGCCAGTGAATCAGAAGGTAATAAAGTCTTGGATCATTCTTAGAACAAGGCAACTAACATTTTCAGATTATGAGGTTGGCAATAGCAATCTATATAGCTCTCACAGTATAGGTTTATACTAATAATCATTTCAAGTATAAAAAGATAGAGACAGAGCCTAATTGCATGAGATTGGAGACTGCAAGTCTGTTCTTTATTTGGACCATAGAGTGCCCAAAATGTTAAAACAGCGTGGCGCATATGTCCATCTAAAACATTGTATCTGGTAATAAGAAGAGAGAAGAAAAAAAAAGTACAGTTTTAGTCTTCATTGGTCCAAGTCATATTATACCCGTAAGTTCATTCAAAATTTAAGATTCATCCCCCACCAACAAGATCACTATCAACATAATATCAAACAAAAGTCTAAACAAACATTCTAGACTTTTACTGTACCAGAGGGAAAATATGTGCAATTGCTATAAATTCAGCTGTCAGACACATTGTATTCTATCTTCAAACAGTTGCTTAAGTGTTTAGTCGCTGCCAACATACCAAGAAATGAATAGACATCTGTTATGTCTCCCAGTGCAGTATGGAGCACATATCTTGTGTATTTTAATGCAATGCCTTAGCTATTAATTTTCATACAACAAAAGTTATTTTAAGACAACATAACACTAATCAGACATTAAGGGCTAATTCACACTATGTACGATGACATGGCATTTTACTGCATTGTAGAACGTCTGTCAACACAAGGACACACAGGAAATAATTGTTTCCTATGTGTCCCATTCACATTGCAATGCAGCCTAGGCCTGCACTGCAGCGTGTTGCGATAAAACGCAAACATGCTACATTTTATCGCAGTACGCGGTTCCGACTTGCATGGCACTGTACAGCAGAGCAGCATATCGCGCTGCTGTATATTGACATGAATGAAGTGTTTATTTTGTGTGATGCACATAATCCTGCCCTGTACCGCAACCGCTCTGGTAGATATGGTGTACACTCAGCCTTAGGCTATCTTATGCAAGAGAAAAGGTACTTGTACATCGACAAACTTCTACTAGAATACAACAAAAATCCAACAACGTATACCCAACTAATCATGGAGAGAAACCCAACTAAAGATTCTCCACCGCGCATATATACCCTTCCTCTCAGACAAGAACGATCAAAGCACTGCCAAATGTCCCCGATGCCATCAGCCAAGACCATCTCTAACCCACCAGTTTTGGCCATGCGCCTTTATCTCCACTTTTTGAGGACCAAGTCATCTCCTACATCTTCAGCATAACCCTGCTGAGAATCCCCAAGGACCCCTGATCCTCATCTCTGGATATTGGGACATCCAGCTACTACAATGGTCCCCCAACACCCACCTGCCTTATAAGGGTTGGGCCCCCGATATGTCTCTTAATTCCCAGGAGAGCCATCTTAAAAAATTGGACCTCTCCCTGCCGCCAAAACATCTTGCAAATAAAACGGGAGCTTCTACACTTACTTTACAAAGACAAAATCAAGACGGACCTCAAACAAGAAGCATTCCAGAGTACGATTCTACTCCAGAAGGCATGCCTTCATGCAATCGACACTATCCAAGGAAGACCTCGATGACTTTGAAAAAAATTATTTCTCCTACTATGCTGCCCTCCCGACCCTCCACAGAAACGGGGTCTACCCCCCGACATCAACCTACAACCAGTGGATTTCAAAGCTCTAGAAGACACTTAAAGTGGAGGTTCACCCAAAAAGTTATTTTTTAACATTAGATTGAGGCTCGTTTTGTCAAGGGGAATCGGGTGTTTTTTTTTTAAATCGAAGCAGTACTTACCGTTTTAGAGAGAGATCTTCTCCGCCGCTTCCGAGTATGGGCTGCGAGACTGGGTGTTCCTATTTGATTGACAGGCTTCTGACGGTCGCATACATTGCGTCACGATTTTCCAAAAGTAGCCGAACGTCGGTGCGCAGGTGCCGTATAGAGCCGCACCGATGTTCGGCTACTCGTGACGCGATGTATGCAACCGTCGGAAGCCTGTCAATCAAAAAGGAACACCCAGTCCCGAAGACTATACCGGGAAGCGGCGGAGAAGATCTATCTCTAAAACGGTAAGTACAGCTTCGATTTTAAAAAAAAACCACTTGATTCCCCTTGACAAAATGAGCATCAATCTAATGTTAAAAAAAAAAAATTCGGATGAACTCCCGCTTTAACTTTCTCAACCTCTCCTCAAACTGGTTCCTTTAACACCATCGATGACCTAGAGCACCCTGCTCAACACATTGTAATTGGTGCGCTCATCCCCCCCCCTCTTTTATTTGTTATGCCTTGTAGATCTAATAGAGTCCTTTGCAACCGATCCATCCAGTTACCCCTGTAATGGTAGTTATTTTCTTGTCATGTTTCTTTTTACTCCTGTTGTATATGCCATGTACACAACATTTAGTCTATATGGTCTTTATTTCACATGATATATGAAAATGTAATGTTGTATTACTATTTCCTGTTTTGAATTATTTTTCAATAAAATCTATTGCAAAAAAAAAAAACTTGTACATCAATTTGTACACTTAACACTGGATTTCAGTTTTTAAAATTGGATAACCTCATGGTGGTTTCACCATGTGACACTGGGTAAGAAGGTCATAATTGTAAATTTGAATATGGAAGATATATAGACTAATACTGAGTAGTATAAAGGAATGGCTAAGACATTTTCTGTCATTCATGAGTACTATAGGGGGAAATTTTACTAAAACTAGAGCAGACGGAATCTGGAGCAGTTGTGTAACTTAACCAATCAGCTTTTAACTTTAGCTTGTTCAGTTCTCCTGGAAGGTCCTGCTTTCTTATTTGTAATGTCATCTTCTGTACAGCCATGTCTTTAAACAATACTACCAAGGTAGATTAAAGGATCTGTGAAGATTTGCCTTGGCTGTAAATCTTAACTGTTCCAGGTGTATGAAGGTTTAAGGTCATAAGGTCTGTTATGCTTTGGCAGACCTTTAATCCCATCTGTCTGGCAAAGAATTGCAAGCAACTGGTCTTTTCTTGCATATTACAGAAAATCCGGAAAGTAAATTTATATCATTTGCAGAGTCCATGTCCTTTAAAGTTGTATGAATTGTCTACCTGATAATTCACAGTAGCCTGTCTTATAACCTTATGATAGACATGATTAAGAAGGTCTTACATCAGTCTTCATTTTAAAGCACAGATATAACTCACAATGCATACAAAGCAATTGTAAAGGTTTTTAGCAAGTAGACAATCTAAAGATGAACTAAGGACTATGCCGGGATTTTTTGGAAAAATTTGATGTATAGTTGTGTTGGCATATATTATGGGGTATTATATAAAGTATAGTACAAAACACATGTCTCTAGAAATGCAGAAAAGTGTGATGTCATACCATTTGTTACAATCTATGTATCTGTATTTCCTACTTAATGATTCCTTTTTTTGCATTTCTTTTTACAGATATTGGTGAAAATGTATGAAAAGTGTGGGCTTTAAACACAGAGGGCCAGATTCAGGTAGACTTACGACGGGCGTATCAGGTCCATCCGATCATTTCCTGACGAGATTCCTGGCAAGCTTTCTGACGAGGAAAAAAGAGAGCAGTTTTTCCGACGAGAAACCATACACATGCACGGTTTTCTCGGCAAAAAGCTCTCCCAGCAGCTTTCTTGCCGAGAAAACTGGTTGTGTGTACGAGGCCTTCCTCTAAATGGTTGACAAGCTCTCCAAGTGTGCAACGATCAGCGTATGTATAAAAACAGAATGGAAAGATCTAGTGCTCGCCGTTTAAAAAACTATTTATTCACATAAAAGATGAGTCAAACATACTCACAAGTAAGGCACTATAAGCCATGCTAGCTGTACAGGCTAGCCACAGTGTGACGTCAGCATGTGGGCTCCATCCCCTATACACGTATCGTCAAGGCATAGACTTCTTCAGTAAGGGATTTTTATTCACTGTCACATTAATAGTTATATAGGATTTTCCACAGTTATGATTTACTTCCGTTCAGGGGCTCTGGGCTTCAGCAAAATGGCAGAAATAGGAGCAATGCTGGAGGCAATTTACAGCACACACTAATTTTGTTAGTGTAATTATTAATGTGGAATGTATGTCCTTGCTAAAGAACATTATTTTTATCAAGTTGTTATTGATAAAGTTTCGCTTTAAGCACCTTCTAGCCCTAGATAGGGAGCATTGAAAATGGATGTTAATGAGGAGTGCTGGCTGCAGTTAAAAAAAAAAAAAGAAGAAGCTGTTAGCAGGCTTTCTGAAAGCTTTAAGCATTTAAGAGTAGGAACCATATACTGCTTGCTACTAATTCTGTGATCAAAAAAGCTGCCTCTATATACTTCTACTGTCTAATATTATTTTTTTCATTGCCATAGAAATCCTGGATTCCTTGACTTTAGTGAGTGGCACTATCTACAAACCTGTAAATATTGTACCATTTTTTTTAAATATGGAAAGGCAAGCATATTCAAAGGTGGAAGTAAAATTAAAAATACCTGCAGATACATTATAACTTAAAATGTGTTCTCAATAACAGTATACTATGGTATCCCATTAAAATTATTTCTGGTTTAGCATTTTACAATAATCTGTCCCCCATGCAATAAACAATCAATTTTATTCCCAATCATTATGCAATATGGAAATTCAGTATACATTCCAGCAGCAGTATCAGCAATGACTGCATTTAACAGAAACACTGAACAGCCTACTGTGGAAACATTTATTTACAGCTAGAGACAATGAAAAAACATTATTCCTGGTAAATGCAAGATCTCCATTAGAAATCACATGAACCCGGCTCTTAGGCCTCGTACACTTGATAGGATCGCCAGAGGACAACAGTCTGAAGGACCGTTTTCATCAGTCCAAACCGATCGTTTGTAGGCCCCATAGGTTATTTAACCTTCGGTCAAAAAAATGAGAACTTGCTTTAAAATCGAACCAATGGACGCCTAACCGATAGGTCAAAACCGATCGTTAGTATGCAAAAGCATTGGTTAAAAACCTGCACATGCTCAGAATCAAGTCGACACATGCTTGGAAGCATTGAACTTAGTTTTTTTCAGCACGTCGTTGTGTTTTACGTCACCGCGTTCTGACACGATAGGTTAATTAACCGATGGTGTGTAGGCGCGACGGACCATCAGTCAGCTTCATCGGTTAACCGATGACAACGGTCCTTCGGACCGCTCTCATCGGATGGACTGATCGTGTGTACGAGGCTTTAGAAATCCATTAGAAATCATATGAACCCAGCTCTTAGAAATCCATTAGAAATCACATGACTCCAGCTCTTTACCTACTGCTACATGGTATTGTTCTATGGTAGATAGAATACAGCTTTTTTAATCTTAATTTGTTTTACCATGACAAGAATATATTCTGTATATTTGTTTGCTGACCAATGATATATGGAATGCAGTATTGCAATCAATCAACAGGTATCATGTTATGACCTATGAATTGTAGAAATGATTTTGGTGACTATAAAGACTCCTGATCATGGTTTTAAGTCTAGTTTGTATAGTCAAATGCTGCAATGCATGTTGTTTTTTCAATGGGAAACCATAGTCAGGGCAGCCATCAGAACCACCAACATTCGCCAGGGCTTGTCCACGGGCCATCTCACCAAATCCACACACAGGCCACCTCACCCGTACGCACTCAGCCCCCTTCAAACCTGTATATATGTCAGCCCCCCTCAATTCTGTATATATGCCAGCCCCCAACACCTGTATTTATGTCAGCCCCTCCCCTTCCACTTGTATATATGTCAGCCCCCTCACACCTGTTTATAAATGTCAGACCCACACATACACAAATCGGTAAACACACAAGCCTCTGGCCCCTCCCTGTACACAAACAGCCCCCTCCCTTTCCTTCACAGCCCCTACTTGTAAATGAAATCTTCCTACCTAGTCCCTACAAGCTGACATGTTGCTGAAGCAGAGAAGCACAGTACAGGCAGCTCACACGAGAGGTGCACATGTATATAGTAGCCAGAGTTGGCAGTAAAGAGCTCAATGTCTGAGCTCAATGACACAGAGCGCAACAGAAGCTGCGAGATTGTTTCTATAGTGCAGAACAGGGCTCCCCTTCACCCGTCCCACCTTCTTCTTTTGGCCGGAGCAGGCCCCTCGGGCCCCGGGCCCCTTACAGTTGTAAAAAGTGTAACTCAGGGGGAAAAAAAGACTCTTGCAGTCGGGCTCCTTGAGAACTACAAAGGTTAAAACTCGCTTTTGTTTAGGGGAACATTAAATAGCAGTTTTACTTAGCTTATCAGTTGCTCCATTGGCAGGTGGAGATTTCCTCTTCCTTCTGACGTCCTGGTTTGTGGGCAGGCCCTTAGTGTTCTCAGTTACAATGCAGGCCTGGTGGTCCTACATAGAACATGGTGACATCTGGATGAGACCTTCAGATGTTGTGCCAAAGAGAAGCAGCTTTGGGGGATGGGTCGTTCAGAAAGGAGGAGCGTGCAGGAATGAGGAGGAAATCTCCAAAGTAAGCATGAGCATTTAACCTCTGCAGTACAGGAAGAGACCCTGCAATGGTAGTTTTTAAATCTCATTCAGTTCAGATTAAATTCTGTTCTACATTTTTTCTCTAGTTACAGCAAGGGACTTATAAAAATGATTGAGAGACATTTCAGTGCAATGCAACATGGTTTTGATGTGTGACAGATAATGCAAGTTATGGATGGTAGGGTCCCATTGAGATTTATGCCCAGTTCTCCAATGGTAAGAATGATTTCTTTTGCCCTAAAGGCAGCTGTAACTAAAAAACCTGAAATCATATTGTAACTAAAACCTAAAGAAAAAAAAGAAATGGTATCAAGTTTCAACAATAACTGCTAAGAATACACTTCCTGGTCTAATAAAAATAAATTAAGAACATGTGTAAGGAATGTTAAAATCTAGGCAGGTAACACAAGATGACTCCACCCAAATTCATGAATAAATATAAATGATACAATTTATAAAATAATACACTTTAATTAGGGTCTGTGTGTCATCTCTCCTTCTTTTCAACATCTAATAGCTGTCATCGATGGAGGAAATGGGAAGTGTCTGTGATCTCTAACATAAGAGAAATATGCAAGCTGCCATTATCGACCTTCTGAAAATGTTTATTTACTGGCTGTTATACTGATAATTTGGCTTTAATACTTTGAGTTACTGAACTAGAAAATGCATGCGCATCTGGAAGGTCGGAGCAAGTCAAAAGTTTGCATAACAATTTTGTTTGAGGTTAAAGGTAAGTATTAAAGCAAGAGTGTTACCATGGTCAGGCAACTATCTTTTTTTAGAGAGAGAGAAAGAGGTTGGGTTCTGTTTATGACCTATAAGAAAGTTCCTGGCCCAGTGAAACATTTTAGTGGGTCTGTGTGTTGTAGGTATCTGTGTGTTGGAAAACATAATAAACGGTTCATACGGCTTTTATATAATAATCAGTTATTCTGTCTTTCTTTGGAACTTTGTATAGAAAGTGATAATGGCAGAAGACTATAAGAACTGGCTCCTGTTGTTGGAAGCAGCCTGGGGATCCAGTGTCTGATCAAAATATCTACTTTCTACACTGTCTTTTATAAGCATAAATAATAAAAAGAGGAAATATCTGTGCTAGTAAATTAAACAGATAATAGCTGCTGAACACGTATACCCATGATACAAGGTACATCCAAATGAAATAAAACAAAAGTGCATGTGTGCACCTACAAAGTGAGTATAGGAAAGAAAAAGTCCCAACTATAGCTTTATATGTGCTAGGAAAGGAATCCAGGGATAGCCAAGGTGACACCCAGAAAAAGACCAACACCAGAGGCTTACCAGAATGCCATTGACCCCCTTATTCAGGGTGGTCAAAACTTTGACCAGTTTAAAAACTGAGGTAAACTGAACTGAGGTAAACTGAGCGGAACTTATCTGAAAATGAGGCCACGGTCTGCTGAGATTGAGTTGGGACCCATTTAATTGCTGACTGCATCTCCCTTATTACCAAGAGGTTCCTGTGTTGATGTTTACCCCTTCTATGAGACTCATCCTCATTATCTGATAGAGGGAGTTTTGACCACCCTGAACAAGGGGGTCACTGGCATTCCCGTAATCCTCTGGTGTGGATCTTTCTCTGGGTGTCACCTTGGCTATCCCTCGATTCTTTTCCAATAACATATGAAGCTATAGTTGCGACTTTTTCTTTTCCTATACGCACTTTGGAGGTGCACATATTAGTTAATTTCATGGTGTACCTTTTTTTTACTTTTTTGCACAATTTTGATATTTTCACTGTTCATTGTGTTGTTTAATGATTATCACCCACTAATGTTTATAGCAAAATATTTATGCGATGAACTTTTGTTTTATTTCATAAGCATAAATAACCCTGGTTATCGGGTTTATAAGAATACCTAACTTGTATATTGTCTAGCTAAATAAATACATAAAAAAAAAGATTAGATTTAGAGAGACTATCAAATACGTAACTTGTATATTGTCTAGCTAAATAAATACATAAAAAAAAGATTAGATTTAGAGAGACTATCAAATCTAACACCAGAAAAGTTGTTTCCATTTAGAACAAAACTTTTCTTTGAGCTAAACGGATGACATCTCTGTGATATTCAATTGCATTCTTACATAAAATCTGCTAACTCTGCTAACTCTGTTCTAAACAGCAGCTGATGAAAGCCCATAAAATGGTAATGTTAAAAGTCAAACACAAGTCTTCGCTTTAAACTTTCTGAGCTCAAAAGCAACAAGTCCGCTGCTCACATCCTACATTAATGCAGATTCAATTTTCCACTTCATTTCCCCTCTAGGTAAACTGAATCAGCATATTCTGTAAGACAGTGCCCCGGAAAGGCCTCCAGCAAGACTTAGGAGAAAGCAAATCATGGCAAAAAAGATACAGCACGAAGGTTAGAAATTCTATTGCTAGAAACAGTCCCTGTAGCCTTTACGCTAGCATTGCCCTTTTCACTGTTCTCTAAACTCGGCTGATGGAGCTCAAGCTACCTTGCTGCATTTGATGTCATGACAACATGCTACGATCATTTTTATCCTTCTGCTCAATGGTGAGGCGCTAAGACAGTAGTTTCAATGCCAAGTTTTTGCTTTTCTAGAACCTAAACCGTTTGAGCTTCCTGCTATGCTATAGATATAAAGCCTCATACAGAAATCTGCCAAATATCTTCTTATTGGAATACTGAGTTTGCAGGGACCAAAGGGGTTAATATCTAAATTGTTTTCGCATTTACTACAGAGCAAAATATACAGTGATCTTCTGAGAGCGAGGGTTAAATGTCAAGTAGCTATTCCAGATATGACGGATCAAGATTGGGAGGAGATCTTCTCCTCGCACTTGAAGGCATCGCCAGCAATTAATAATAAAATAATACAGTTAAATATAGTACATCAGTCGCTCTTTGATAAAATACCACCAAAAGAAAGCTCTATTTGTAGGAAAAAAAATGACATCAATTGTATTTGGGTACAGCGTCGCACAACCACAAAATTGTCAGTCATAGCGACGCAGTGCCGTATCGCAAAAAATGGCCTGGTCATTAAGGGGGGCAAATCCTTCCGGGCCTTAAGTGGTTAAAGAAGCAATTTTTAGCGCAATAGATATTTATACAGCCTGTACAAACAAATCAGTGAACAAATATTATTGCATTTTTAAAGTTACCTTACTGCCCTGCTTTACAACAAAAAATTTTAAAAAATAAATCAAATGTAGTTACAGTATAAAAGAAAATCTTGCAGAAAATGTTATTATATTTTTGAAATTCTGTTTTTTCCGGAGCAGATGTTTTCCAAATAACAAAGGTATTTTAAAGCATACGTAAACCTAAGCACCTCAAGCACCCAGACAATAACAAACACAGCAAAACAAAGGTAAATGCAACTTAAAACGTAATAAAACACTCATATATTTAAAAGCCTCCATTGTCTGAGATGGAAGGTGACAGCATCACTCCATCCTCATAATACAGTTTGTTATGGGAATCCTTTAGGCAAGCAAAGCAGGAGCGCTAATGATAATGGTCCTAAACACTTACTGCTTTATAAATATGCCCCTTAATGTCAATGAGGATTTCCATCTCCTGCCAAGAAAATAGCTGTGTAGGTCTATATAGAATAATCCGATTAGTTGTGTGCACTGTGAGCTGTGATTGATCACATCAGCCATCAAGCAGCTTAAGTACTTTGGTATCTCCCAGCGCACTTATGTTCCCTACAATAAAGATACTTTGCACAGTTTAAAATAACTCAGAAATGTGCAATCTGAAACAATTCCTAAAAAATTGGGTTAGTGTTAAAAGCATAAAACACAAGCCTCGTTACCTTTATATAAAAAACATATACTATGGTATATTTATACCAATAATAGACAAGTATGCAAACTCGGATATCTACACAAAATAGAATGTGAACCTTACACTAACTACAGAAAGTTCTCACCTTCTTTCTGGTCCTTGGATACTTCCTGCAGCAATAGAACAATAATAGAGAAGCTGCATGGAAGATGTAAACCATAGACTGGAATATAAAGAATTGTGCGCCTATTTCTCTGGTCTATTTTTAGCATGAGAACTGTAAGAAAAACAGCCAGAACACAGCTCCACCTATTGGCTGATGATGGTATATATGAAATATTATTTTGTGATATATCACATTTCCCTGAACAAAATCACTTGATTACTGGGCATTTCTTTTACCCCCTTCCTGCCCAAGGCAATTTTCAGCTTTCAGCTCTGTCACACTTTAAATGACAATTGCGTGGCCATACAACACTGTACCCATATGACATTTGTATATTTTTTTTTCATACAAGTAAAGCTTTCTTTTGGTGGTATTTAATCATTTAAGACCAAAAACAGAAATTTGAAAAAAAAAATATAATTTTTTTTTTTTTTGGAAAATTTTGCAAACAGGTAATTTTTCTCCTTCACTGATATGTGTTGATGAGGCTGCACGGATGGGCACTGATAGGTTGCACTGATGGGCATTGATAAGGCAGCATTGATGAGGTGGCACTGATTGGCACTAATAGGTGGCACTGATGGGCACTGATGAGGAGGCATTGATGAGGCTGCACTGATAGGTGGCACTGATGGGCAATGATGAGAAGGCACTGATGAGACTGAACTGATAGGTGACAGTTGTGGGCACTGATAGGTGGCACTGATGGACACTGATAGGCAGAACTTAAGGGCACTGATAGGTGGCACTGATAGGTGACACTGGTAGTTGGCACTGATGGGCACTGACAGGCAGCACTGCTTGGTGGCACCGGAGGGCACTGATAGGTGGCACTGATAGACAACACTGATAGGCACTAATAGGCATTAGTAGGCAGCACTGATGGGCACTGATAGGTGGCACCGATAGGTGACACTGATGAGGAGACACTGATGAGGAGGCACTGATGGGCACTAATTTGAAGTACTGATGGGCACTGATTGGCAGCACTGGTGGGCACTGATAGGCGGCACTGGTGGTCACTGATAGCCAGCACTTGGATCCACATACACAGAAATATTCACGCTGCTCAAAGGTGAGCTGACTCTGGCATGATCTCTTTGAGATAGGGTGCCTGCCTAGTTGCAGCTGTAGCAATCAAGTGAAAAGAAATCCGCATGGCTGCAAACCAAAATTGAGAAGTAAAATGCTTTTATTCATGTAAAAAATAGGAAAAGGAAAACACAAAGTGGGGCTTTAAAGGTGCTGAAGCCCCCTCTGAGAATGAATATCAATACATAGGTTCAGGTAAAAAAACTTTTTTTTATCACAAAGGATAAAAAAGACAAATGTGGGGCAAAAACCCCTAAAAGTATGGGTAATAGTTCCCACACAATGTATTAACCACTTCAATACTAGCCCATAGACATATGACGTCCACAGAAGGGATCTCCCATCCTGGGTGGACATCATATGACGTCCTGGGCTTTGCGGGGGGATATCTGAATGATGCCTGCAGCTAGAGGCATCATTCAGATATCATTCTTTAGTGCCAGCGATCCTGCACACCATAAGAATGATCATAGCAGTTCCGCCGATTGAACGTTCTTATAGGTGGCAGGTGGGGACATCCACCCCCTCCCGCCGCCGCCGTCGTCCGGCGCAGGCAGGAAGCATAGAGATGACTGGTGACCAGATGGTCACCAGTCATCTCTATGACCGTCGGAGGACCGGGCACGATGTGACGACGTCACGCCCTTCCCCGTAAGAAAAAAAAAGCTGCGATTGCGGCTAGTAAGCAACAGTAATCATGAGAACGGTGAAATTTTTTTGCAATGACCGTCGTTTTATTCCCTAGGGTGTCTGCTAAAAAAACATATATAATGTTTGGGGGTTCTGCGTAATTTTCAAGGAAAAAAATGATAATTTGTACATGTAGGAGAGAAGTGCCAGAATAGGCCCTGTATTGAAGTGTGTATAAAAGCCCGGTATTGAAGTGGCTAATGACCAGAATCGAACAATCCTGAGGATAGAGTTTCTAAGCTGCATATATTAATATACAAGCATCTGCACTGAGTATAGATAAATAATACACTTCATATACAGCACATGTATTAGCAGGAGAGGATGACTCGTCCCTATCCCAACACATTTCACCTATTTTGGCTTCTTCAGGGGATGGTATGGCTTTAGAATTAATAGAAAAATAGAAAAACATATGTATAATATACAATTCACAGATAGATATTTAAATACATCAAACTGATGCCTACTTGATAACTTACAGTTGTTAATAGAGCACGATAGTTGGCAATGTCAGGAGATGCATGTACTACCATGTTAGAAGGTGTGCGGGACAAAAAACAGCCGGGTCAGAATAGGTCCTAACACCTGGTCACAGAGAATAAACGACAAACAGACTGGAGATGCTTTACCGCGAGTTGTCAGTTGGTGCTGATCAGAGCCCACCAACTTCATACGAATGAAAAACATCAAAACAAGACAAAGCTATGTACAGGTTAAACAAATCATGTATGTCTTAAAGATCACAAAATATAGAAAGGTGGGGATTAGCTGACAAGACTCTACTAGAAAATACATGTATGGCAGATTACTGCCACATACCTATAAAGAGTATGCCACAAGTGCATGTGCGATGGCTGCAGATTCCCCCTCTATGAGTATCCCAACAATGCCAGAACAGAGTCTGTAACAACATATTAAACAGCATCAACAAGAGATGCATTTCCATCCATGGATGCCAGGTGCATCAAGCCAGGACTAGGCACAAACATACGTGTATAGCAGAGGGATAGTCACTAGGGGGTTGTCGCCCTAGCGTGGAGGCCGGAAGTCTCCAGTAAGATCGCCTAACATGGTATGTGGTTGTGTTAAATGGGAGAGATTCGCACCCAAAAGTCCGACTCGCTGCACCACCCCCCTGCCATAGCATCATCAGCCGTGGCCCAATCGGCCAAATGTACTACCTCGCATGTTACGGCTGGACGGAATCTGAGCATGTAGCAAAAATTTGCGAATGCGAGGTAATGGCGGGACAAGTGGTGTTGTCTATTTGCCACCCCTCAGTCCCCCCTGCCGCCGGGGAATCCCCACCCCATTCATCAACCCAACAAAGTGGGAAGGGGAGAAGAGAGGAAGAAAATGAAGGGGACGGGCACGGCCTAAAATATTCATGTTAAAAAAAACATAGTGAGCACAACATGTACATGCTTGTGCTTGTACATGTTTTGTTTTGTTTGTACACGTTCTGCTCACCATGTATTTTTGACATGAATAAAAGTATTTTGGATTTCAGTTTTGGTGTGCAGCCATCCAGCTTTCTTTTCACTTGAAGTACTGGTGGGCACTGTTGGGACTGAACTCATAATCAGGACACTAATAATCAGTGTCCTGATTATCAGTGTAGATGTTCCTTTAACATAATCTGGTTATCGGCTCTCCTCTCCTCACGCTGACAGTATCAGGAAAGCAATGCCGACAAGCGACTTCTGTTTACATTGGAATCAGCTGTCATAGGAGACGCTGTGATTGGCCCTTTACCCCGATTACCCCAGAGGACTCAGTGATTACAGAGTGTGCCACACGCATGCTGCAGGGGGGAGCGGGAGGATGTCATTAGACATGTGCACAACAAAAAAAAACATTTTTTTTTTGTTTTGTTTCGTCTCGTTCCATAGATTCTTAAAGAATTTTAATTTTGTAAGATGCAAGTTTTCCTATTCGGACCCATTCCTATTTTCGTAACAGTTTTATTTTAGTTTATACTGAATGATTTGTAATTCTGTCTAATTTATTTTCGTTGATTCGAAATTTGTAATTTTGGTAAATAATAATTTTCGTTAAATGGATTCGTAATTTTGTACTTTCGGAAAATACATTGCGGCGCGGTCATTCGCAATCTCGTATTTTAGTTTTATTTTCAACACGCGGCTAATCCATAAGATAGACTTTCTCTTAAGCCCCGTACACACGGTCAGACTTTTTGCCAACAAACTTCAAAATGAGAGTTTTCCCAAAAAATCCGACCGTGTGTACGAGGCTTTACACTGTCCAATGTGACTCAGCACAAAAGAGTTAAGCTGATTGGCTAAGATATTAAGTAAGATAATTACTCACTAACTACACTGCCCAGTGCCCATTCGAAAGAACGATACGAGTACACAAATTTACGAACAGACAAAGAAACGGATTTACAAAACACACAAATGAAAATACGAACATACGAATTAAAATACAAACAGACAAAGGATTTAAAATACAGAATGCAAATCGTTTGTTATAGATGTCATTTTCGTTCTTTTGCTGTTTCGGTGTTTCGTATTTTAGTAAGATTGTCCAATCGCACATTCGTATTTTCGCTTGTTCATTATTTTACTTATTCCGTAATTTTTGTATTTTAGTACTTTCAGCTATTCGGATGTTCGAATTGATCCGAATGTACGAATACTAGCAAAATTCGTACGAAAATCCATTTGTTACGAATGGGAACGCACATGTCTAGATGTCATATGACGGACCATCAGCAAAGTAAGCCCGTGCTGTAACCATCTTTTAGCCATAGAATGGGCGGGATGTGATTAAGAGAAAAAATATTCTTGACATTAAAGGAGTTGTAAAGGAAAAAATTTTTTTTGCTGAAATGACTGTTTACAGGGTATAGAGACATAATAGTTAACTGATTCCTTTTAAAAACGATTAAAAATAAATAAGAATCAATCATATAATGTGCCTACAGTTTCAGTTTCGTTTTTGCATGCTGTTTCCTGCTTGTGTGATGTACAGAGACTCAGAGCCAATACAGGGCAGTGATGGTTTGTAAAACGAAACTGATTGGTGTTGAGGGGTTTTAGACACACAGTAATCACACCTCCTTGATTAGTGACCACAGAGAGAAAGCTCCCATAACTTTTTTCATCAGGAAACAGACAACCAGGCAGTGTTCAGAACAGAGAAGGATTACAGCAACATCAGAGCAAAAACGAACAATGAGGACATGAAACCAGGACTGCAGTAAGGTAAAGGAAGCTATTTAGCCCTTTAAGCTTAGTAAATAAAACAATATGTAATAGGAGAAGATTAAAAGCCAAATATACATCATGGCATACAGACAACTAGCATTTTTTTATGGGGTCAGCAAGAGTTGCACCAGATTTTGCACTCTCCAATTTGAGTAAATCAAACCCTATGTTTTTGCTTGCACGTAGTTGGATGATGGAAGTCCGAGGAGCATCACCTTATTCACTAAGCTAAGGGGAAAAATCATTTGCAAAGTGAACAGGCTAATTATAAATCAATTCCTTTGAGTCATCGACCTTGAAGGATTTTTTGCTGATTTGCATACTCTTTACAGCTCTGTGACTCCAAAACTATTGTAGCAAGTATGTCAGCACAAGAGCCAGGCAACCAGAATTTTCATAATGTCAGCTTTGTATGTTTCTTATGGCAGATATACTTTAAACATTTTTAGGCAGTTTACTGGCTCTTCAATGTTTTTGCTATGTTCTAAGCAATGTTTTGAACATTTTTGGCAGTGAAATTAGGTAGTTTGTGTTAAATAAATAAACTCTTGTAGTAAGCACGTCTTTATTACTGTTGGTGCAAGAGAAAAATTGTAGGACACAGAAAAGCTTCATTACTTGCTTTCAAAACAATCTTAACTCATCCTTTTCATTTGGACAGCATCACTAAAGAATAGAATAGGCATGATTCAACATTATTTTGTTCATTAAATGTAACCATATTGCTACACTTAGAGTTCCTCTCATCTCCTTTATACTCAGTTGTGACGTGGTGCTACTTGTATATCAAGATCTCACATGTTTATCGAGTCAATATTTATATATATATATATAAAAATAAAAAATAGCTTGTCTTTCAAAACATTTTTTTCCCCTTTAGTTTCATAAAAAAATGCAGATTTCATGTTTATAAAAATAAAATTGGATAAGCATTATATCAGTTTTTTTTAAAGATAATTAAAGGGTCACTAAAGGATTTTTTTTTTTTTGTTGCTGAAATGACTGTTTACAGGGTATAGAGACATAAAAGTTAACTGATTCCTTTTAAAAATGATTACAAATAGATTAAATTCAATCATATAATGTGCCTGCAGTTTCACTTACGTTTTTAAACTGGTTTAATGCTTCTGTGAAGTAGAGAGACACACAGAACAAAAACAAACAAATCCAGGGCAGTGTTTTGTTTTTAAAATGAATCTGATTGGTTCTGTTAAGTTTTAGACACACAGTAATGACAGCTTAGACCACCGTGAAAATCTCCCAGTATGATGGTTATAAGGAAACAGGCAACCAGGAAGTGTGGAGATCAGAGCAGTTTTACAGCAACATCAAAGCAAAAACGAGCAATAAGGACATGAAACCAGTACTGCAGTAAGGTAAAGGAAGCTATTTAGCTAAAAAAAAAATTCCTTTAGTGATCCTTTAAAGTAAAGTAAAATCTCGGTTTGCGAGTAATGTGGTTTACAAGTATTTCGCAATATGAGCCTCTCCTAGTGGTCTACAAGCGTCTCCGAGTGTTTCTGAGTGTCTACGGCGCCACCCCACCTCTGGCCACATGCGGTACTGCATACACTGCTCTTTGTGCAGTTGTGTGCATTGTTTCATAGACAACTATGCATATATATTCAGATCAGTGGAATCAACATTCTCTAATGTCTTCCTGATTCTCCTCCTGGCCAATCAGGATAGGAAGCAGGTTTTAATACCCGATTGTAAGGGAGGAGAAGGCGGGGAAGCCGCCAGCAGCCTGGATGGTGTAAGTGCGAACCTAGCGGGGAGGGGGGGGCGAATGTTTGCTACTCCCTCCTAAAGAATGGAGCACCAGCTGCCACTGGACACATACAAAACAATTGGTTTCTGTGTGTCCTTGTGATGACAGAAGTTTTACAATGCAGTAAAACGCCTGTCATCGGACAATGTGTGAATTCACCCTTAGGCCTCTTGCACACTGATGAAATAATTCACTGATGTTTATTCTCAGGATCTTGTTGACAGAAAGATAGTAAAATGGTCTGTAAAAGACCTTGTATATACACACATATAGGTGCATAAACAGGCATATGCACTGTATATACATAAGTAAAATTCATCTTCATCCTCTTTTAGTTACCAGTGCTGCAATATACTGTAAATGCGTATACACACGTACGTGCACAAGATACATTTTTCTAGTTTTATTTTAACCACTTGACCCTTTTTTTGTTCCATATCAGAATCGAATAGCATGGGTGTGCTTTTGGTGGTATTTGATCACCTCTGTGGTATTTATTTTTTGCGCTATAAACAAACGTAGAGCGACAATTTAGAAATAAATTCAATATTTGTTACCTTTTGCTATAATAAATATCCCTAAAAAATATATAAAAACATGTTTCCCTCAGTTTAGGCCGATACGTATTCTTCTACATATATTTGTGGTAAAAAAATCGCAATAATTGTTTATTAATCGCTTTGCGCAAAAGTTATAGTGTCTACAAAATAGGGGATAGTTTTAAGACATTTTTATAAAAAAATATTTTTTTTACTAGTAATGGCGGCGATCAGCGATTTTTATTGTCAAGTCCGCGGGACACGCAGTCGGAGTCACGGAGCTCCCGGTGGGTGCGCGCCCACAATGCCGGCTTCTTAACCACTTGCTTACTGGGCACGTATACCCCCTTCCTGCCCAGGCGAAATTTCAGCTTCCGGCACTGCGTAGTTTTAACTGACAATTGCGCGGTCGTGCGACGTGGCTCCCGAACAAAATTTATGTCCTTTTTTTCCCACAAATAGAGCTTTCTTTTGGTGGTATTTGATCACCTCTGCAGTTTTTATTTTTTGTGCTATAAACAAAAAAAGGCGACACTTTTGAAAAAAAAAAAAACACTATTTTTTACTTTTTGCTATAATACATATCAATTTTTTTTTTAAAAAAAAACAATTTTTTTTTCTCAGTTTAGGCTGATACATATTCTTCTACCTATTTCTGGTAAAAAAAAATCGCAATAAGCGTATAGTGACTGGTTTGCGCAAAAGTTATAGGGCCTACAAAATAGGGGACATAATTATGATTTTTTTTTTATTTTTTATTTTTTTACTAGTAATGGCGGCAATCTGCGATTTTTATTGGGACAATGACATTATGGCAGACGCATCGGACACTTTTGACACATTTTTGGGACCATTCACATTTATACAGCGAACAGTGCTATAAATATGCACTGATTACTGTATAAATGTGACTGGCAGTGAAGGGCTTAACTCTAGGGGGCGAGGAAGGGGTTAAATGTGTAACCTGGGAGTGATTCTTACTGTGGGGGAGGGGGACTGACTGGGAGAGCTGACCGATCTGTGTCCCTATGTACAAGGGAAACAGCATCGGTCTCTTCTCCCTGACAGGACGTGGAGCTCTGTGTTTACACACAGAACTCCACGTCCCTGCTCAGTTACTGGGCAATCGCTTGTGCCCGGCGGCCATGGCGGCCGCCGGGCACACGGCCCCTAGCGGCTGTGAAAGACAAGGACGTCATATGATGTCATGTCAGAACAATAGGACTATCGTGCCGCCGTCAATTGACAGCGGTCGGTAGTGTAGTGGTTAAAGGGAAAGTATATATATGTCCTTCTGCCTGTCCGTGCCATGCTGTCAACGTAAATAGTTGTGCGCTGGTCGGCAAGCAGTCAACTTTGTATTGGCACTCCCATCGGTTCGCACAAGGCAGTATGAACTGCCTGCGAGTCAGGCGGAAGCGGGACCGCAGTAGATTTGCAGGGTTTCCCGCATTGCACTAATGTGAACTGAGCCTTAAACGTGCTGCCACGTGTCTATGTGCGCTCCTGCACTCACCGTTTTCTGTATTCAGCTCATTTAAAGAATGGGCACATTCTTGCTACTGTAATATTTCAAAGCTTGTTTGTACATTTCTCCCCCATTGTTCTCTGATTCCTTCTCTATATTCTAAATTTGATCCAGTTATGCCAGGAACTCAATATTGTGATGAATTACAGCTGTAGTTTTTAGAATTATGATTTTTTTTTTCTAGATAGATAAAGAATATAAAAAAAACACAACATTCTTTTATGTGTTCATCTTTCACTTTGCTATACCAGTGCTGGCAATGTGACCCGGCAAGCTGTCAAATTATTCTAACAAGTAAATTTGATTCTTTCACTCATAATCGGAAGCACAAAAGGTTCAGTAATTTCTAATTAGCAAATCTATTGAAAGTAAATGAGCTTAGCCAGATGCTGTACTTTGAAATAAAGCAAAACTGATAATGACTTTTTATCCTTTTGTGCTATCGCTTATGTACTTAAATCATTCTGCGTTGTATATATGATGTACATGGAAACAAAGCAAAAACTGGACAAAATGACTAGACCTCATTTAAACTGGAAGTTGCCCCGTGTCTCCTTTGTCTGTTTATATTGAATAGCGCCCAATGATATAAAGTCAACCTGTAAAAATAAATAATTAAAAGTCAGCAGCTACAAATACTGCAGCTGCTGACTTTTAACATATGGACTTACCTGTCCAGGACGCCCAGTTGATCTGTCCCTGGGCTTTCGGTTGGAGGTGCCGCCATCTTCAGTAAGTGAATATTGGACAGCACCCAATAATATAAAGTCTACCTGTAATGCAGTGGTGAAGATAATGTTCTTACTTGGTCCCCTACTGCTCATGCGTGAGTCGCGCTGCACGATTTCAACAGACGAACACCCGATGTTCAAGTCGAACTTACGTTTGACTCGAACATTGGGCTCATCCCTGCTTGTTTCCTGGACTTTACTGATGAATCTAAAATTCTGTGACCATTCTTCAACCAGAGGCATCTGGTTTCACAGGACCACAGGCTCCTAGTCTTCTCTGACTATTCGGCTGAAGTAAATAGATGAAGCAAAGTCTTTAGAAAAGGTCTATCAATGGTTACCTAACAAACGATTTACATTTTTTTGTCCAGTGGTAATACACTTTACCACAACTACTTGGGATCAATGTGGTTTCTGGACATGTGCACAACAAAAATTTACGTATTTTTTTGCTCCGTTTCGTCTCGTTCCGTAGATTCGTAAAGATTCATAATTTTGTAAGACTCAAATTTTCCTATTCGAACCCGTTCGTATTTCGTAAGACGCAAGTTTTCCTATTCGGACCCGTTCGTATTTTCGTAACAGTTTTATTTTCGTTTATACTGAATGATTCGTAATTCTGTCTAATTTATTTTCGTTGATTCGAAATTTGTAATTTTGTTAGATAATAATTTTCGTTTAATGGATTCGTAATTTTGTACTTTCGTAAATACATAGCTACACACGGCGAATCCATATTAAGATATCCTTTCTCTTCAGCCCCGTACACATGATCAGACTTTTTGCCAACAAACGTCAAAATGAGCATTTTCCAAAAAATCCGACCGCGTGTACGCTCTATCGGACAAACTTTTTTGATTTCAAAAGTCCGGCCAACTCCCTTCAGACAAAAATCCACGGAAAAGTTTGTTTGAAGTCCGATCGTGTGTATGAGGCTTTACACTGTACAATGTGACTCAGCACAAAAGAGATAAGCTGATTGGCTAAGATATTAAGTAAGATAATCACTCACTAACTACACTGCCCAGTGCCCATTCGAAAGAACGATACAAGTACACAAATTTACGAACGGACAAAGAAACGGGTTTAGAAAAAACACACAAATGAAAATACGAACATACGAATAAAAATACGAACAGACAAAGGATTTAAAATACGGAATGCAAATCGTTATAATGTCATTTTCGTTCTTTTGCTTTTTCGGTGTTTCGTATTTTAGTAAGATTGTCCAATCATACGTTCGTATTTTCGCTTGTTCGTTATTTTGCTTATTCGTAATTCCGTAATTTTCGTATTTTGGTTCTTTCAGCTTTTCGGATGTTCGAATTGATCCGAATGTACGAAAACTAACAAATTTGTACGAAAATCCATTCGTTATGAACAGGAACGCACATGTCTAGTGCTTTCACAGATGAGATTGAAGCCTGGAAGTTTGCCACATTGTTCAACATTCAGCCTTCGGCCCCATACACACGAGAGGATTTATCTGCAGATACGGTCCAGCGGACCGTATCCGCGGATAAATCCTCTCGAGGATTTCAGAAGATTTCAATGCGATGGCGTGTACACACCATCGCATTGAAATCCGCGCTGAAATCCTCTGCCGATGACGTGTCGCGCCGTCGCCGCTATTATGACGCGGCGACGGGCGCGACGCTGTCATATAAGGAATTCCACGCATGCGTCAAATCATTACGACGCGTGCGGGGAATCCCTTTGGACGGATGGATCCGGTAAGTCTGTACAGACGAGCGGATCCATCCGTTGGAATGGATTCCAGCAGATGGATTTGTTGAGCATGTCAGCAAATATCCATCTGCTGGAAATCCATCCCAGGGGAGATTTATCTGCGGATAAATATCCGACGGAGTGTACACACCATAGGATCTATCCGCAGAAACCCATTTGATGGGATTTATCTGCGGATAGATTCTATGGTGTGTATGGGGCCTTCATCTCTGATGTCCATTTTTGTGGATATCTGTCACCACAGAGTTCACCATCTTGCAAGACGTCACCACTCACCAACCCAAATGAATCAGGGGAATGACCTTGAATGGGTTAATGACTAGTTGTTGTCTGCTATTTAAAATGACCATAACATGTTTCTGCTAACACTGCAGGTAAGCCTATAATGCTTACTTGTAGGCATAATAAATATCTCCTAAACGTGCACCATTTAAGATATATTTACTTTAGCAGCGTCGTCGAGGTCACTGGCACATGCGCTCTGCGCTCTCAATTGAAGGCATGCCATGGATTGAGAGAGCTGTGCCATTGCTGTGATGTCATCATGGCTTGGCCATTCAAATGGCCAGAGCCTGTGAACTCAAAAGTAAGACTGGGTAAAGATGGATGCCCTGTCAGAGGTGACAGCATGCCACTGGAGGGCTTTGTTTTAAGGTAATTATTTTATAATGTGCTAGTATGTGATGCATACTAGCACATTATGTTTTTAACTTGCAGGGATTTTTTTTCCTTTCTTGTGTTTTTCTACCCCTTTAAGCTTTAAAAAGTTTCATGATATGGCATAGCAATTGCAGGGTTTTGTCTATAGGCTTTAAGTGCACTTACATTTAGTTTTTTTTAGGTTTTATGTAAAATACGCCACTATCTTTTTTTAATTTATCTTCTATCATATGTATAGACAAGGCAAAATAAAATAAACAGCTTATCAATATCATGGACCACATTTTGTCTTAAGGGCAGCTTAATTGCATGTTGGAATGTTGTTACACAAATCCTAAACTGTGTGTTGAAGGGCCTTTATTTCTGTGAGGATAAAAGAGTTTTAAACCAGCTTAGAACTTTACAGTCCACACCTTGGTGACAGGGGAGGCCATTGATGGCATATATCAATTAAAATATTAAAGTAATATTAAAGCTTTGTTTTTTATTTATTTTTTAAATAACAAACATGTCCCACTTAACTTCTCTGTGCAGTTGTTTTGCACAGAGCAGCCTGGATCCTCCTCTTCTCTGACCCCCACCGGCGCTTCTGGCTCCTGCACCCAAGCAGGCACGCTTCTAACCTGCAGCTCTGTGTGTCCGTTCACCCATTCCGTCTTCTGATTGACTCACTGGCTGTGATAGACAGCAGCGGGAGTCAATGATGTCCGCTGCTGCCAAAAGCCAATCAGGAGTGCGAGTCCCTGAAGAGGCATGGTTCTCGTGGACATTGCTGGATCGAGAGGGGGCTCAGGTAAGCATTGTGGGGGCTGGGGTCTGTTGCACACAGAAGGTTTTTTACCTTCATGCATAGAATGCATGAAGGTGAAGGTGAAAAACCTTGTGCCTTTACAACCACTTTAAAGAAAACCCTTAGAAAAGCACTGAAAAGGAACACTTGATCTTTGAATCAGCACTAAGGTCAAAGCAAAAAAAGACTGTAAAAACAGCACATAAAAGGCCAGAGGAGATGTTCGTTGACTATACAGTGCATTTTGGTTTACAAAAAAATTCTCCCAGTTTGTATAAAAATTTCCTGGGACCACAAATCCTGAACCCGCGGGATTCACCATGAACCCACTGTAGTGGTGAACATGGACTGTATCCCCATTTATACAACAATTTAAAAAATATATACATTTAAAGTGCAAGCTCCCTTTTTCACAAAAAATGAAAATGTGAACAAATACCCAACGTTCTCTCCAACCCTGGTCTCTGATGCACTTTCCTGCTATGAGTGATTAACTGTCACTGTCTTTTCAGCCAGTGCAGCAGTTCAGTAATTTGAAAGCCCCATTCTTCTTCCCCTTCCTTCCCTATTTCTTCCAGGATGGATCAGAGATATTCTGATTGGTGGTCACATGCCACCACATGTTCAATGAAAATATCTCTGATCTGTCCAGGAAGCTCTAAAGAATGAAGGAGAAGAAGAATGTAAAAGGAGGAAACAGCTATTTGGGTCCGCCTTCATAGGCTTGCTGTAGCCCCGCCCCTGTTTTTTCCTGCATATTAAAATTTATAGGCAAGTTATTATGGAGACCGTTTTAGGTTACTGTCTCTTTAAAATTTGTGAGGTGAGCTTGTATCCAATTAAAAGCAGCGGAAGGTTCTGGAATATTCAGGAACCTATAAATATCCCTGTCTGACAGGAATTTTTGCAATTGGTCAAACCTTTAGCTAACAGCTACCCTCCCACCCCTCCCTTGTCATTGGCACTTATGTGGTGTTATAGTCACCCTGGATGTCTAGGGGGGACTTTAATGTTATTTAATATTTTTGGCTTGAGTTCTAATAACTGAACTTCTGGATAGATTTAATTTTACTGTGATTTTATGATTGAATACAATATTTTAGAATTATTTATTTATTTATTTATTTATGCAAACCAATAAAGTGCCACGGCCATTATTTATGCCAATAGTTGTTTTGTGTGTTTTTTTATTATATAAGTTTATTCTGGGTATTCTTTAGTTTTATTCTTATGATTTTTTGGAGTCTAAGGGGCGTGGGCTGCATGAACCCCATAGGGCGTTTTTAAATCCCCAGACTGCTGTAGTAGCTGTGAGGGCAGGATATTTAATCACCCACAAAGGTAAGTGTAGTGGGGACCTGGTGTTGGTTTAGCATGGGACAGGGACAGGTTAGGACAGGTAGGTTGGGACAGGTTTAGCGTGTTATTTCACCTTTCCATTTTTTGTAAAAAAAAAGGTGATCTTACACTTTTAAAATACTGGGTAAAGGCTGGGTAAGATTATATTTGCTATGATTAAAAATTTGATTTTTTTCATAGACCTGATCTAACTAGTAAACTTAAACATAACTTAAAAGATACATGGTGTGCCAATCATTTTTGTAAGACTCAATATTAATTGAGGATTAGGTCGAAAGATTAGGAGAAGCCATACTTGTGGCCACTGTGCTATTTCTTAATTGCTGACCCCTACTTCTGAAATTGCAGACTCCCCTAAGAGGCAGAATGTTTAGATGAAGCAATATTTGAATTGCAGGTCCAATTGCATAGACTCTTTTAATCTTGGATTGGGTTGTTCTTAGCCAAATATTAAAGTGTTACTAAACCCAGGACCCTGTATTCACTATATCTGGTCTCTCACAGTACACAGAACATAGAATTAATTATGTTAGTAAATATAAACTGCTAAATACCTTTTCACATCAGCAGTATATAGCAGTCTTGTAACGTCTATCAGGGTCTGGTTAAAACGTGTAGGAGGAGTTTTCATTCTCACCTGATTGTCCTATGAGGCAGCAGGACCCCTGACCCTCTGTATGGACAATGCTAATTGGCTCTGTGCTTATCACATGCACCCTCCCAAAACAATAAAAAAAATCTATCAATACACACCGAGCATGTGCAGCTTGCCCCCATGGCTCTGTTCTATCAGCAGATATATTGACAGGATCAAAGAGCCTTTATCCACAATTCAGAGGATTAACCCCTTAGGTTCCACAGTGAGTATAATAAGCATGCTTTACTGCATATTACAGACTGATATTACTGTCATGGGTTTAGTAACACTTTAATGTGAGCGAAAGAAAAAAAATGTACTTGTACACTATATATGATATCATAACATAAAAAGGTCAATTTCTGTTTGTGGTCTGAAGCAAGCTAAGATGAACCCAAAAGTTGATGATGTATTAAGATTATTTCTCACAAAGATTAGATTTTTTTTTCTTTATTCTGTACTGTATGTCACCAAATTGGATGAATGATTTATTTTAGGTGAAGGTGCACTTTTACTCTTTGATATTTCTCTGCAAAGCAGAACATCTTTTCTTTTTCCTTTTTATTCATTGGAAATTACAATATTTTTATTTCCACAAAACTGGATAAATACCGTAACTATTTTTGTTCAAGTTAGGGGTCATCACCTCTATTACATTTGGATCCGTTTTATCAACACATACACATATTGATTTTGAAGAGTTATGATTGTTTTTTGTTTCCTTAAACAGAAATGGAGGGAATTATCCCCTTGCAGCTATATTTACCTTCATGAGCCTCATCTCGCTATCCAAGGGTTCGATCAATGGCCCTATATGGCCTATCTCTGTGTGGCTTACTTCACTATCATTATCTGCTGATTTCCAGTCTCATCAAAGAACCACTTTCCTTTCAGATCTTGATCTCAGATCATTTTGGCCTTTATCGAGCCCAGTGATTTCCAGTCTATAAATGGACATTTCCCCATGTTGGGGTTCTTTTGGACTAATCTCATTCCCTACATGTGTTGCATTAAACATTCTATGAATTATGTTTGTCTATTATATCGGGTATTACTGCTTTCCTTTGTAAGTGGAAAACTTTTGAGCACATTGGATTTGATTACTAATAATTATTTCATAATTATATTTTTGTAAAAGTTCATTTTATATACAAGCACAACTTTTATCTAATTGCTTAACCGGGAAAGCGAGATACGCATACCTGTTAGGGGTGTGAAAAAAGTGTCTACCAATGTGTCTCAACTATTGGCAGTGGGGAATTATTATTTAAAGCCTAAGTGCAGCCAAAATCCAAAACAGCAAACAGGATCTAAGAATGGAGGACGGGCAGTTGATTGATAACCCCCTCCATTCATAGATTGTGCTCCATTCATAGAAGCTGTAGTATGGTTTCTATGAATGAGGCATAGAGGCGGAATGAGATAAGAGCCTTTGACATCCCGTTAGCTGTATTAATCTCCAATGCACCTGAAGATTACAGCTGGGGGCAAGACAGAAGATGATTACTACTAACAACATAGGCCCAGATTCAGGTAGATTTGCCCCTTTTTTACGGAGGCGCAGGGCAGCGTTTTTGCCCTGCGCCCCCGCAAATTTCCTGCGCTACCCGCGATTCACGGAGCAGTAGCTCCGTAAATTGCGAGTGCGCTGTGTAAACTTGCCCTGCGTAAGGGCGCCTAATGTAAATGATCCCGTAGGGGGCGGGAATCATTTAAATTAGGCGCGCTCCCGCGTAGAGCGCATGCTCCGTCGGGAAACTTTCCCGACGTGCATTGCGGCAAATGACATCGCAAGGACGTCATTTGCTTCAAAGTGAACGTGAATGGCGTCCAGCGCCATTCACGAATCACTTACGCAAACGACGTGAAATTCAAATTTCGCGACGCGGGAACGACAGGTATACTTTAGCATTGGCTGCCCCTACTAATAGAAGGGGCAGCCTTACGCTAAACACGCCGTACGGAAACGACGTAACTTGCGTACGCAGGGCTCGCGCAAGATTGTGAATCGGTGTTAGTATGCAATTTGCATACTATACACTGAGCACAATGGGAACGCCCCCCTAGCGGTCATCGCAAGAATGCAGCCTAAGATATGCGGGCATAAGAGCCTTATGCCGCACAGATCTTAGGCTGCAGTCGGCGTAGCGATGTTCCTGAATCAGGAGCATTCGCTACGCCGGAGCAAGTAAGCAATTGTGCTGTGTAACCTATGGTTACACAGGCGCAATTGCTTCTTGAATCTGGGCCATAGTAATCAACACAAGGGACACATCCTACTTACTTAGGTTATGTAACTTGTGCTGATTCTTCTGTTTTTTTTTTGGCTGCATTTAGATTTTATTGTATGCTATGCTGTGCATACAATAAAAAGTACAATTGCTTGTTGGGTGCTAGGGGCCGCGCTATCTAGATCGAGGGAAGGATGAATGGAAAACGAGATTCATGCTTCCATAAATAGTCAACAAAAGAGATAAGTAAGCTATTAGATCAATTCCCACTGCTTTTTGTTGGGCGCTGAATGTTTTTGTGCATAAAAATGTATTAGACATGTTAGTTTTCTCATGATTTACAGTATAAATATTTTCTATGATATTTTGTCATTCCATCATATGTCTACGTTAGGGATACACATAAGACAAGCATTGTTTGTTAATGAAATTTAGGTAGGAGTAAGTTTACAGGACATGTAAATAGCTAAATAGGTTAAAAAACACGGACATAATAAGCTGTATTACAGAGGGAGATATACTGAGGGAGAAATATGTTTAACTGGTCTTTGGGTTGTGAGCTTATTGATTTGTTCACTATATAAAATATTTATAAACCTTTTATGCAACTGTAAATATGTATCAGCTATACAACCCACTCACCCTCAATCAGGGTCGTTGATAAGGGGGTACCGCCAGCCCTCCTGTGCAGGACCCAGGCACCATCAGTTCCACAGGGGGGGGCATGGCAGCTGACATGCAAGAAGAATTGGAGCATGGACAGCGAGGGTGATTGGTGCGACAGGGATGGGGGGGGGGGGGACAATTACTGGAGCCAATCCCTCTGTGTGGCTCTCCCTGCAGCAGTTGAAAGAATGCTTTTCCTCCTGTTCCATTTTACCGGCTTTCAGCTGCTGCAGAGAGAATGTTCCAGTTTGTGAATGAACAGGAAGCATCTGTACAGAATGTGTCCTGTTCATTCTGCAGTACAGCTGAAGCTACAGAGAAAATCTTTTTTTTGTCTCAAAAGTGAGATATCAGGGGTCTGTTTAGACCCCTGATATTTCACAAAAGTCCCCAACAGTGTTCTGCAATAAAAGTTGTAAAAAAATAAAAAATATATAAAAAATGTGTAAAAAAATGAAGAGCTCATGGATAGAGCTGCCCGTTACTCTATGGGGACGCAGCAGCTGAATGAACACAGCCTTAGGTCTTCATTTGAAAGGCATGTAAGTGTGGGGAAGTGGTCCCGAATACACACTGTCTGTGTTCAGGGTCATACACCTGTACCTACACGCCTGTCACATTAGGACCTGTGGTTGTGTTCGTAGAACTGCTGCATCCCCATAGTGTAACATAGGCTGCCTGCACACAGTTCCAGCCACATAAACATACTGCTGATTCATACTATATAGGCCACAGAGCCCATGCGAATGAGCTACAGTACCTTAATCACACACAAAGCAGTATTTATTAACTTAATACAGTTTTGTCTTTTAGATTTAGCAGTCATTTTATGTTGTGTTTTATGTCTGCTAATGATGATTTTGGTGTATTTTTGGTGAAAAAAAGGTAGGTAGTATGGTATGCCATGATTTCTAACAGCAGCCATTACCCCAATCACTTATTTTTCATTAACTGATAAAACATTGGGTGACAGATGACTTACCAGACCATGTTATTTTTTTTCATTTTAAATTTCTATGGGCAGATGTCCAGGTTTGGATACAGGAGGTTTAAGTAGCCCTACCTTAAAAAGACAATGTATGGAATCCTTAAAGCGAAACTATACTGCAGACCACCACAAACCAAAAACTCCATTTAATTAAATTTTAATATTCAAAGCAAACTCCCCCATCCATCCACGTCTCTGTGCTTTATTTTGCTGAGAAATTATCCTAAAAAAATAAACCCTAGCATTTCTGGACGCAGCCATCTTGAGTAACTGCAGATGATTCATGTAGCATATAGTTCCTGGAATCCATCTGCCCTTGGCTCAGGCCAGGAGCTGAAAAACAAACACTCCTGCGCACAAGGTTGGTGCACCCACTTTTCTTTTTATATTTTGATTGCAGGCCAGGAGGGTGTGCCTAGATGCTCCTCCCCTCCTTAAGAATCATGGGATGTATGACATTATTTGTCTAGGCCAGAAATCAGAAAGAAACCGTAGAAATGTCAATAAAAGTTCAAAACAAGTAAATATGATATACTATCTATTTACTAATGCTAACAGCAGAAGCGTTAACCACTAGAGGCCCGCGCTATAGCCGAATGACGGCTACAGCACGGACCTGAAAATCCAAGTGGACGTCCCTTTCCTCGTTCCCCGCGCGCGCTCCCGAGCGCGCAGCGGGGAAACTCTGTGCTGGCCGTGTCCCTTGGACACAGCCAATCACAGATCGCCGTGAACGGCCAATCGGAGTGGCCGTTCGGTAGGCGATCTGTGCGGCCAATGAGAGATGATCTCATATGTAAACATATGAGATCATTTCCATATTGCCGGCTCTCACAGACAGCGTCCTGTCAGGGAGAGAGGAGACCGATGTGTGTCTCTTGTACATAGGGACACAGATCGGTCACCTCCCCCAGTCACCCCCCTTCCCCCACAGTTAGAACACTAAGCAGTATACCCATTTAACCCCTTCCTCACCCCCTAGTGTTAACCCCTTCAATGCCAGTCACATTTATACAGTAATTAGTGCATATTTATAGCACTGATCGCAGTATAAATGTGAATGGTGCCAAAAATGTGTCAAAAGTGTCCGATGTACCGCCATAATGTCGCCGTCCCAATAAAAATCGCAGATCGCCGCCATTACTAGTAAAAAAATAAATAATAAAAAATAATAATTCTGTCCCCTATTTTGTAGGCGCTATAATTATTCGCAAACCAGTCGCTTATTGCGATTTTTTTTTTTTTTACCAAAAATATGTAGAAGAATAAGTATCGGTCTAGACTGAATTTTTTTTTTTTTTTAATTGGGATATTTATTATAGCAACAAGTAAAAAATATTGTATTTTTTCTCAAAATTGTCGTTCTTTTTTGTTTTTAATAGTGCAAAAAATAAAAACCGCAGAGGTGATCAAATACCACCAAAAGAAAGCTCTACTTGTGCGGAAAAAAGGACGTCAATTTTGTTTGGGGGCTACGTCGCACGACCGCGCAATTGTCAGTTAAAGCGACGCAGTGCCGGAAGCTGAAATTTCACCTGGGCAGGAGGGGGGTATATGTGCCCAGTAAGCAAGTGGTTAAAGATAGTTAATGTTGAATGAGAGAGTGAAGTTCCATGAAATTAAGCTCCTCTTGCTACCCAATCCACTTACAGAGTTTACAGGGAGACAATGATCATTATAATTGCAACAAACAAGTACATTTATTTTTGACCACAAAGTCCATTGAAGTCATATCTTCCATACATGTAACATAAAACACTGATAAAGAATATCCTAAAATGTATATACATCACTAGCTGACAGGAGAATGGTTCTGTGTTGTACTGACCCGAGGCAAGGTCACACATATGTCATACTAATGTGCTATAAAATATTTTATTTTCTGTTACTATGATATACTACCTTCCCTTTTAGTCTTTTAGTCTGGTTGCCTTTTTTTTAGTGTGCTGCTAGCCTTCCATGTTCAGTTTTCCACAAATTAATAATTTATTTTTATTGCGGTATAGTACTTACATTTCTAGTGATTCCTAGTGACATCCAGGCCTCACTAGGAAGATGAGTACTGTATTAAACATGAACTGGAAGGCCTATTTATACAGGTGAATAAATTCATCTTGACAAATGTGTCTTAGCCCATGACTCATATTTCTGTCCTTTACATAGCTAGAACATCACTCGATCACCAGTTATTTGGACGAATAGGACCTCAAAAAAATTTCAGGGATGTCTGAGAGTCAAGCTGCGTACACACGAGGCTATCCGATGAGAACGGTCTGATGGACCGTTGTCATCGGTAAACCGATGAAGCGGACTGATGGTTTGTCGTGCCTACACACCATCGGTTAAAAAACTGATCGTGTCAGAACGCGGTGACGTAAAACACAACGAGGTGCTGAAAAAACGAAGTTCAATGCTTCCAAGCATGCGTCGACTTGATTCTGAGCATGCGTGGATTTTTAACCGATGGTTGTGCATACTAACGATCGGTTTTGACCTATCGGTTAGGAATCCATCAGTTAAATTTAAAGCAAGTTGGCTTTTTTTTAACCGATGGTTAAATAACCTATGGGGTCCACACACGATCGGTTTTGACCGATGAAAACGGTCCATCAGACCGTTGTCCTCTGTTCAACCTATCGTGTGTACGAGGCCTCAGTGTTTGTTGTAGAAAACAGAAAATTCTGTTAAACCTTCAGTCTTTGGTTTTTCAAGTTACCATAGCCAAAACATCAAACACTTATGCCTCGTACACACGGCCGGACTTTCCGAGAAAAAAAGTCAGGCCGTGTGTACAGGCTTTTTTTCTCTGAAAATCCCGGCCGTGTGTAGCCTCCATCCCACTTTTTGTTGGAAGTCCAACGAACCTTAGATAGAGAATCTGTTCTCTTTCTTTCCGTCGGACTTCCAATGCACTCACGGCTGACTTTTGCATGGTCAAAAGTCTGACCGTGTGTACAAGGTATTATAAATTAGTGCAGTTTTTCAGGGAAATTACTAATCATAACAATAACAGCCACTAACAATAATCATATGTAAAATCCGGTAGGATGGTTGTACACAAATTGACTAATCAATCAACTTGGGTACATTCAGCCTGCCCATACATGGTTCGAATTTCCTGCTGAACCACCTAAGATTCGAACCATCTAAGGCCGGCTTAAAAATTAAAGAGGAGTTCCAGCCCTCCACCCCCAAACATTCTAAGTCAGCAGCTACAAACACTGTAGCTGTTGACTTTTACTATTAGGGCACTTACTTGTCCAGGACCCAGTGGTGTTCTCCCCCAAGCCGATTCTTCAATCGAAGATTTTCAGAAGACTGAGAGCAATATAATGTCGATTTTTGAGTTAAGAATACACATTTAATAGATTTTTTTCTATTATCCAGAGATTAGTGAGACTTTAGAGTCATTAGCATAAACATGCAACTACCCAGAAATATACAAGGGCTAATTCAGTCATCCACCAATTAACCTACCAGTATGTTTTGGGGTTTTGGGATTGAAAAAGTGTACTCCAAAGAAACCAATGAAACAGGCATAGAACATGGTATAAACAAATGAACATCTTGAAGTGAACATGTCCTTTGCCCATGCAAAACAACATGTTATATTTACTGACACTTTAAAGTGATATTAAAGTATCTTTAAAAAAAAAAAAAAATAAAATAAACTTGTCATAGTTACCTGTTCTGTGCACTGGTTTTGGACAGAGCAACCCTGATCCTCGTCTTCTCGGGTCCCTCCCTGGCGGTGCTGGCCCATTCCTCCTGCCTAGTGCCCCAGAGCAAGCAGTTTATTATGGAGGCACCCAAGCAGGCTCGCTCCCGAGATGCAGCTCAGCCTGTCCATTCACACTCAAAGTTTTGGCTCGGCCCGCCCCTCTTTCTTTCCTGATTGGCTCAGTGACTGTGGTTGACAGCAGCGGGAGCCAATGGCAGAGGCCTCAGGTGGAAGAGGCCTCAGAGAGCCAAGGCACTCGCGCACATCGCTGGATTGAGATGTGGCTCAGGTAAGTATTAGGAGGGTTGGGGCATGCTGCACAGAAATGCAAAAAAAGCATGATGGTAAAAAAAACGTTAGTCTTTGTGACCACTAACTACCAGCCATAGTCATCTTCCTCTTACTCACTACAGCTTTTCACCACTGTAAGCAAAAAAGAGGAGGCTTTCTGTAAACTACAAGTCTTGACTTAAAGAAGTGTAGAAAAAAAACAAGCAACATTCTGACCTATAAGGCTGCAGAATCAATCCAATGCTGTAGATGTCTTCCACTACCTCTATGCCTGAGAACTGAGCGATCACATGACCATTGATCTCCAGTTCTCGGGTCTGCTCTGAGCAGGGAGTGGTGACTGTCAGTCACGGCTCTCTGCTCTGCTCTTCCAGTGCTCACTTCAGGTGTTAGGCGTGGGGATGAGGATTAGCGGTACTTGAGTGAAGGTCTGATTTGTTTTATAAATGGCAAACATCAAATATAATATATATAATATTTTATTTGATCCTCACGATTAAGCTCCGAGGGGCGGAGAGAAGCGCATTGGGGGGGCTTGGCCTGGTTGGAGTCCAGGCTGAGGTTGCCATACACTTACGATTAGAAGGATCATAGGGACATTCTCTTCTATAAAATATTGTATTATTATTAGGGATGCACCGATATATCGGTGCCGATACATATCGTCTGAAAACAGCTGTTTTGGCGACATGCCGAAACAGTCTAAAATTGCCGATATGGGCATCGGGTCCCCGTAAAAAAAATGGTCGCTGGGCTGTCACGGCTGTCCTCTGCACGACTCAACGAGTGTCACTGCCTCTTGAGTCCTCCTGACTCGATCGGCTATTCAAAAATGGCGCCGGGTGTTGCCATTACGTATCTGCTTGTGCGCCGCCTGGCCGAGCGGATACGCACTTTCCCGAGCCCGGCTGGCTTCGGGCTCGGGAGAGCTTGTATCCTTTTGGCTGTGCGGCGCATAAGCAGATACGTAATGGCGCCATCCGGCACCATTTTTGAATAGCCGATCGAGTCAGGAGGACTCAGGAGGGACACTTTGACAGTGACACTCGTTGGCTTGTGCAGTGCACTCGCCATAGGCAGAGGATGGAGCAGTGACAGTCCAGTCCAGCAGAGCCCAGCACAGCACAGGGGCCAGCACAGCACAGAGCCCAGCCCAGCCATGTCCAGCACAGCCCAGCCATGTCCAGCACAGCCCAGCCATGTCCAGCACAGCCCAGCTTTAAGGTAATAAAGAAGCTGGTGGTGGCAGTAGGTGATGGTGGCAGGAGGTGGTGGGGGAAGAAGGTAATGGTGGCACAGTGGCAGGAGGTGGATGAGGTAATGCTGGCAGGAGGTGGTGGGGCAGGAGGTGATGGTGGCAAGAGCCGATTGTGGCAGGAGGTGGTAGCGAGAGCAGGAGGTGATGGCGGCAAGAGCTGGCAGGAGGTGATGGTGGCAGGGGGTGGTGGGGGCAGGAGGCGATGGTGGCAGGAGGTGGGGGTGGTGTTTTAACATACAATTATTAAAAAAGAAAAAAAATTGTCATTTTCGGTTTCGGTTTCGGTTTCGGCCTGACATTTTTTTTTTATTTCGGTTTCGTTTCGGTTCTGAAATTTCCATTTCGGTGCACCTCTAAATAGTATTTAAAACAGTCGGACAGTAAATTCCTCAAGATTAATTGTTTCACTTGTTAGTATATTCAAAAATAAAAAAATCCTACAGAGGTGGCAAAGATTTAAAGACAAAAGTGGATATTGCTTGCAATGTAATATTATTTGGTAAAGATAGTTTTCTGTTTAACCTTTTTATTGTGTATTTTGTCTTGACTGGTTATCTATTATGCCTTGACTTCTTATCTGCCTGCTGTCAAACACCATCATACACTTGACAGTTACCACATAGTAATTTGTTTCCAGTTCAGTGGGTGATAAAAGCGAGGGTTTCGTTTTCTAAATGTGTCAAATGGTTCTCTTACAGTAAAAGCCGCCTGTCACCGGGTCCTCCAGAGAGGCACATTTGTGCAAAACAGATTATTCCCAGGAAAATTGTGCACATTGAAAATCCTATTTTCAAAGATAATTTAAACGTTTTGATACAAAAATACCTCTGAACGCTGTACACCATTATAATTAGAAGAATCAATACGACTAACTAAGAATGAGTCAAATCTGTGGAAACAGAAAAAAATTACTTTATAGTAATGAATAGGAGTTTAATGAATGAAGTGTACTTTAAGTGATGTGCTATAACTATAATAACTTTTCATATTTCTTCATTGGTTACTATAAGTAACTGTGCTATGTGCATTGCTTTTTACTTTTTCAAAGTTAACCACTTCCGCCTCAGAGGATTTGGCTGCCCAATGACCGGGCTTTTTGCGATTCGGCACTGCGTCGATTTAACTGACAGTTGCAATCGTGCGACGTGGCTCCCAAACAAAATGTACGTCCTTTTTTTCCCACAAATAGAGTTTTCTTTTGGTGGTATTTGATCACCTCTGCAGTTTTTATTTTTTGCGCTATAAACAAAAATAGAGCGACAATTTTGAAAAAATAAATAAATATTTTTTACTTTATGCTATAATAAAATCCCCCAAAAATATATATAGAAAAAAAAACATATTTTCCTTAGTTTAAGCCGATACGTATTCTTCTACATATTTTTGGTCAAAAAATCGCAATAAGCGTTTATTGATCGGTTTGCGCAAAAGTTATAGCGTCTATTTTGCGACCATTGTCATTTATACAGCGATCACTGATCGCTGTGTAAATGACACTGGCAGTGAAGGGGTTAACCACTAGGGGGCTAGGAAGGGGTTAGGTGTGTCCTAGGGAGTGTTTATAACTGTGTAGGGGCTGGGCTTACTGTGACATGACGCTGATCACTGCTCCCGATGAGAGGGATCAGACGATCAGTGTCCTATAACTAGGCAGAACAGGGAGAGGCCTTGTTTACAACGGCCTAGCCCCGCTCTGCAGTTCCTTGAGGCCTCGTACACACGACCGAGTTTCTCGGCAACAACCAGCAAGAAACTTGCTGGTATTTTTTTTTGGACAAGGAAACCGGTCGTGTGTTCATTTTTCGACTAGGAAACTGTTGAGGATCTCGTCGAGCCAAAAAGAGAGCATGTCTTCTTTATCCTCGACGGGAATGAGGAAATGTGGCTCGCCGAGATCCTCGACAGCCTAACAAGGAACTCGACGAGCAAAACTATGTGTTTCGCCTGTTGAGTTTCTCGGTCGTGTGTACGAGGCTTGACACGATCGCGGGACACCGGCGGCCATCGAGTCTGCGGGTCCCGCAGACACAGTAACGGAGCTCGTGGCAGGGGCACGTGCACGCCCACACATAGGCAAATTTAAAGGGACGTACCTGTACACCCATTTGCCTGTCCGTGGCATTCTGCCGACGTAAAAGTACGTGCACTGGTCGGCAAGTGGTTAATACAATAAATACACTTGATTAAAACTTTTAAAGCAGATTTAAAAACCAAGAATTAAAAGAGAAAACAAAAGAAGCACTTTTTGCTGCAATTGCTTTATATAAAGTTGCTCTGCCACTAGATTTGAGACACTCTTCTGGGTTTACTGATGGACCTTGGGGGGGGGGGGGATGGATTATCATCCCGATGGCCTATGCCATCAGAGTACTACAGCACTGAATGGTGTCATACATCATTATGTGTGCTCCTTTAGGTGCAACATTTAATTCCACCCACTGCTCCAAGCGGAAAAAAAAAGAACAGCCTAGTGGCTGCATTGGACTGGCCAGTAGACCCTTTTAATCCTTTTATAATGACATTATGCTAAGTTAAATAAACCATTGCAATCAATAAATCAGAAACCATCTCTTATCTAATATGATTACAACAAAAAGTCATTACAATCTTTACTTGGTATGGTTCAATACACCCAGCACATGTAATCGCTGCACTTTGTACTACTTTAATAAATTAATCCAAATTTATCATTCACAATTCTCTGTCAGCCAAATTATTAATTTAGGGAAATGTGTAGTAGCATTGTGCCCAAAGATTGACATTAAAGTATATGTAAACCCAGAGGCCCCGTACACACGACCGAGTTTCTCGGCAGAATTCAGCCAGAAACTCGGTCGGAGCTGAATTCTGCCGAGAAACCCGGCCGTGTGTACACTTTCGGCCGAGGAAGCCGACGAGGACCTCGGCGAGGAAATAGAGAACATGTTCTCTATTTCCTCGTTGTTCAATGGGAAATTTCAGCTCGCCGAGGTCCTCGGCGGCTTCACAAGGAACTCGACGGACAAAACGATGTGTTTTGCCCGTCGAGTTCCTCGGACGTGTGTACGGGGCCTAAGAATTAACTTTTCTTATTAGCTCCCTGTTTGTGTGTTTTATACAGTAGATAGAACATTACCATGTATTTTTATATCTAACTGAAAAGGGCAAAAATATCTGTTGATCCTGCCTGAAACCCAGTGCTGTCCTGTGCACTCTGCACTCAAACAATGTTTTCAGGAAGTGTGGTTACAGGGCTACAGAACACTTCCCCACTGTGGTACATGGTGGAGGGTCATCTATACTAGGATGACAATTCTGCTCCTCCATAGATATAGTATGAGCACCCTAGAACAATGTGTTACTAGTAGGATCACTATGTAATGGGTAAAAAAAGGAAAAAAAAAATCAGCCTCCACATCTCAGGACTAATAAGCTGCAATATATACTGTACCATTGTTTTCTTGGGTTTGAATATAATTTTAGAATAGTTAAACGTGATTATTTTTTGTATTACGTATTATGGGCCAGATTCACAAAAGGGATATGACGGCGTATCTCCTGATACGCCGTCGTATCCCTATTTCTATCTATGCGACTGATTCATAGAATCAGTTACGCATAGATATCCCTAAGATCCGACAGGTGTATTTACACTGTCGGATCTTAGGATGCAGTACCGCGGCCGCCGCTGAGGGGGGTTTGCGTCGTAAACCAGCGTCGGGTATGCAAATTAGGAGTTACGGCGGATCCCCGACGGATTTTCGTGTTCGCTACGTCGCCGCTAGTCTAATTTCCCGTCGCAAAGTTAGTCGTCGTCTTAGGTGCCCTAACTTTAGTCAGCAAACGTATTGCTGTCTAAAGTATGGCCATCGTTCCCGCGTCGAAATTAAAAATTTAACGTCGTTTGCGTAACACGTCCGGGAATACGGAAGTACGCTACGCGCGTCGCCGTTCGAAAAAATTACGTCACGGCGCGCAAAGCACGGCGGGAGTTAAGAAACGGAGCATGCGCAGTAGGTCCGGCGCGTAAGCGCGCCTAATTTAAATGGCACACGCCCATTTGAATTGGCCCGCCTTGCGCCGGAGGCCGCAGGCGTAGTTTTCATCGCAAGTGCTTTGTGAATCAGGCACTTGCGATGAAAACTTGCGGCGGTGTAACGTATCTACGATACGTTCCGCCGCCGCGATTCTACGTGAATCTGGCCCTATGTCTTTTTAGACTCCAACATGTACAAATATATAAAGGGCCCATATAGTAAACTTGGTGTTAAGTTACACACTTTACGGTCAACACTGAGGACAAGGGGGCACTCTTTACGTCTAGAGGAAAAGAGATTTCCTCTCCTAATACGGAAAGGTTTCTTCACAGAAAGAGCTGTGAAAATGTGGAATAGACTTCCTTCAGAGGTGGTTCTGGCCAGCTCAGTAGATTGCTTTAAGAAAGGTCTGGATACTTTCCTAAATGTACACAATATAACTGAGTACTAAGTTTTATAGGTAAAGTTGATCCAGGGAAAATCCAACGACTTGATTCTGAGCATGAGTGGATTTTTAACCGATGGTTGTGCCTACTGACGATCGGTTTTGACCTATCGGTTAGGAATCCATAGGTTAATTTTAAAGCAAGTTTTTTTTTTTTTTTAACCTATGGTTAAATAACCTATGGGGCCCACACACGATCGGTTTTGACCGATGAAAGCGGTCCTTCAGACCGTTGTCTTCTGGTTAACCTATCGTGTGTACGAGGCCTCAGATTCACTGCATTAGAAATATGCTCTCTACAGTTACCGGTAATAAAACTAACACATGCCAAAACAGTTTTCACATTTTTGCTCATTCTTTCTGTAAATAAAGTAATGTGTCTGTTATTAAATTAAACTACAATGTCAAAGGCAACTACAGATTAATTTGAATTGTGAATTTCTCAAAAAAAAAAAAAAAAGGCTGATTACATACAGTACAGTGCATAGAAAACTCTAAAGACATGGGTTGTTTGCCTCCATTCTTCCTTTTTGCTGGCATTACCTAAAGCTTGAGGAAGGATTACACAGTTAAATCCTGCATACCTTACCACAGATTGATATAGATCCTGAAAATACTTTTGTGAGAGTCATAGATGCCTCGATTCAATTAACTATCATGGCTTATTGTTCTATTCACTTTAACAGAAACCCCCTTTCACACGTGTGCTTCAGCTTCTTGAGTGTGTGTTATGTATTTCGTTGCAGCTTCTGACATATTATGGATCAATAGTGCATTAAATGTTAAACCCTTTTTCCACTCTCTCAATCCATTTGGAAAAGGAGAACCAGAATGAAACGGCTTGACTAAAAAATACAGTTCAGCCTGCTTTGAAGCTTTATTACAGACAGTAAGAGAGCTACCAGAAAAAATGTAATCTTTATATAAAACTAGTATTACAAAACAAAGCTATTATTCATTGCAAAACTATTATTGTTATTATCTTATTTCATTGTCAGTCCTTAAAGGGGTTGTAAAGGTTTGTTTTTTATTTTCTAAAAAGGTTCCTTTAAGCTAGTGCATTGTTGGTTCACTTACCTTTTCCTTCGATTTCCCTTCTAAATTAGGGATGAGCCGAACACCCAGGGCCGGCCCTACCATGGGACCCGATGGTACCATTGTACCAGGCAGCACTTTCAGGGGGGCAGCAAATTGCCGCCCGCACACCATCCCATTCCGCCAGCTCCGCTCTCCACTCCACTGTGGGGCTATCTGCTCCTCCTGTTCTGCTCTCCGCTCCACTGTGGGGTTAATTGCATGAATAGAGCCATAACAGGTCATTTTTATACTCCTATATACATGTATAGTAAAAAAGGTGGAGGACTATGGGATTTCCACCTAATATTAAGCTGTGTAGTACTCACCGATATTTATCGGGGGGTGCAATCCAAAGTACAATGTAACAAAAGAATGAAAAAAAAAAAGAAATAGACTGCTGCACATAGAGTTAACTACAAAAATGTATTAGAATAAATATCAAAAAAGAACACATGAATGCATGGTATAAAAGACACAGGTCCCCTATAATGGGATGGACCTATCCAAGAAATACCCTCATGGATACCCATCCCATTATAGGGGACCTGTGTCTTTTATACCATGCATTCATGTGTTCTTTTTTGATATTTATTCTAATATTTTTTTGTAGTTAACTCTTAAGAGTGTGCAGCAGTCTATTTCTTTTTTTGTTTTCATTCTTTTGTTATATACATGTATAGAGAGAGCCATGATAGGTCCACTTTAGTTATCATGATATAAAATAATGGATGTTTGGGCATTTTAGTGGGCGTAATTTTTTTTTGGGGGGGGGGGGGGGCAGCATTTCATTCTTGGTACCAGGCAGCACAATGTCTTGGGCCGGCACTGCGAACACCCCCCCCCGTTCGGTTCGCACCAGAACTGACCGAACGTTCACGCAAACATTTAGAACGCCATTGACCTCTATGGGACTCGAACGTTCGAATTCAAAAGTGCTCATTTTAACCACTTTAGGACCGCCTCCTGCACATGTACGTACAGGTACGTCCTGTACTAGTACCCAGCCGTGGGTCGCGTGCGCGCTCCCGTGACCCAGTCCGAAGCTCCGCGATCGGCCCCCTGGGCTGAAGAACGGGGAGAGCCGTGTGTAAACACGGCTTCCCCGTTCTTCACTGTGGCGGCTGTATCGATCGTGTCATCCCTTTTATAGGGGGACACAATCGATGACGTCACACCTACAGCCACACCCCCCTACAGTTGTAAACACACTTCAGGGAACACATAACCCCATCAGTGCCCCCTTGTGGTTAACTCCCAAACTGCAACTGTCATTTTCACAATAAACAATGCATTTTAAATGCATTTTTTGCTGTGAAAATGACAATGGTCCCAAAAATGTATCAAAATTGTCCGAAGTGTCCGCCATAATGCCGCAGTCATGAAAAAAATTGCTGATCGCCGCCATTAGTAGTAAAAAAAAATAAAAAATAAAAATGCAATAAAACTATCCCTTATTTTGTAAACGCTATAACTTTTGCACAAACCAATTGATAAACGCTTATTGCATTTTTTTTTTACCAAAAGTAGGTAAAAGAATACGTATCGGCCTAAACTGAGTAATCAAAACATTTTTTTATATATTTTTGGGGGTTATTTATTATAGCAAAAAGTAAAAAATATTGCATTTTTTTTCAAAATTGTCGCTCAAATACCACCAAAAGAAAGCTCTATTTGTGGGAAAAAAAGGACGGCAATTTTGTTTGGGAGCCACGTTGCATGACTGCGCAATTGTCAGTTAAAGCGACGCAGTGCCGAATCGCAAAAAGGGGCAAGGTCCTTTAGCTGCATTTTGGTCCGGGTTTTAAGTGGTTAAAGCCCAATATGCAAGTTATTGTCATAAAACGTCTTTGAGAACCCCGGGTCTTGCCCCAGGGAACATGTATCAATGGAAAAAAAGTTTTAAAAATAGTCGTTTTTTTCAGGAGCAGTGATTTTAATGATGCTTAAATTAAAAAAATTTTAAAAAAATGAATAATTTCTTTAAATATTGTACCTGCTGGGTGTCTATAGTATGCCTGTGAAAACGTCTTTGAGAAACCGGCTCTTGCCCCAGGGAACACATGGAAAAAAAGATTTAAAAACGGTCGTTTTTTTCAGGACTCCTGCGCTGGATTTTTATTTTATGTAGTAGAGTAACTATACTTTAGCAGTTTACTCAATTGACTTTACAAGTTCTTTTATAAGTACTTGTGTTTTGATATTACCTTTGCAGTACAACACAAGCTACACTGCTACAAAAGCAACATCTCTGCAAGGCAGTTAGAAAGCTCAATCTCTGTTCACGGTGTCTTCCTTTTCTCACTTGTCAGCTAGCAAGATGAATGGAGATTGCACACATCAGCAAATACGATTCAGGAACTAGGCCTCTATACTTAACTACCAGGAAAGAGGAAGCACCCATAACCCCATTTGATGTCTTTCAAGAGAACATCTTTAATAATAGTACTTCCAAATAAAGATAAAGAATTCAATATATGTATTGTTATTCTTTTATAATGCTGCAATGCTCCTTTGTAGGAAAGTAGGTTACATTCTGCACTCACCTGTACTAGTCTGCCTACTGGACTGTCACTGAATTTACTGAGATATGTATCTCTTACATGTGGGATACTTCCTTCTGAATAATGCAAATATAACACTTTAATAGGTCAATTTTTTATTTATGTGAAAAATGCTGGAAGACAAACTATGACATAAAGGGCCAGATCCACGTAGCAGTTACGCTGGCGTATCTATTGATACGCCGCGTAACTTCTAGGTTGCTCTGGCGTATCTTTGTTTTGTATCCACAAAACAAGATACGCCTAAAGTTGGGCTATATCCGACTGGCGTACGTCTTAGTACGTTGTCGGATCTAAGGTGCATATTTACGCTGGCCGCTAGGTGGCGCTTCCGTCTATTTCCGTGTCGAGTATGCAAATGAGATGGATACGGCGATCCACGAACGTACGTCCGGCCGGCGCATTTTTTTACGTCGTTTCCATAAGGCTTTTTTCGGCTGCTAGTTACCCCTGCTTTATGAGGCGCACGCAATGTTAAGTATGGACGTCGGGCCAGCGTCAAATTTTCCGTCGTGTACGTCGTTTGCGTAAAACGTTCGTGAATATGGCTTTGCGTAGAATTACGTTCACGTCGAAAGCATTGGCTTGTTGCGGGTTAATTTCGAGCATGCGCACTGGGATACCCCCACGGACGGCGCATGCGCCGTTAAAAAAAAACGTCAATTACGTGGGGTCAATAGGAATTACCATAAAACACGCCCCCATCTCGTCCATTTGAATTGTACGCCCTTACGCCGACACAGTTACACTACGCCGCGGTAACTTACGGCGCAAATTCTTTGTGGATACGGAAAATACGCTGTAAGTTACGGCGGGGTAGTGTATCTGAGATACGCTACGCCGGACGGAACAATGCGCCGCGCTACGTGGATCTGGCCCAAAATGACTATATCAGGTACTTTTCACAAGCAGGATTTTCAGACGCCCCCCACAACCAAATTAGGCAAATATGTATCCAGAACTCTCTTCATTAAAATGAGATTACAAAATGACAAGCTTGAGTGCTCGGCACTTACAGATTATTTTAATTGTATTGTTTGCTATGGTGCAGAACAAGAATGTAAAATAAGGTTGTGAGTGACCCCTTCATTCTATAGCACTGGCCTGTGTGGATCCCCTAGTCATTAACCACTTGACCTCCATAACATTTACACCCTTCATGACCAGGCCATTTTCTGAGATACAGCACTGTGTTACATTAACTGACAATTGCGCAGTTGTGCGACACTGTACACAAATAAAATGTATGTTATTTTTTTCCCATAAATAGAGTTTTCTTTTTGTGGTATTTGATCACCGCTGCATTTTTTATCCTTTGCACTATAAACAAGAATACAAAAAAAGACAGTCAATATGAAAAAAATAAATATATATATATATATATATATATATATATATATATATATATATATATATATATTGTACTTTTTCTGCTATAAAAACACATCTAATAAAAAAAAAAAAAAAAAACCATTTCTTCCTGGTACCGGAACCCTTGTGCGCCCATGCCATGTATTCCAGGCTCTGTTTGCCCATCTGAGGGCCTGGGACTGACATAGTGGGTGGCGGCGGGTGGAGGGGAAGGATAACAGTGGACACATATCTGCTCTCTTCTCCTTCTTATTGGTGACCCAGAAAGTCACCTTGTCACTTTCCCCAGCAAGCATAGCCAGGAGGGGATTTCAATGCGATGTGCATTGCATTACATCATGTGGAGCCCAGAGGAGACATGCTGGGTCTTTTAGAACCTGGATGCCTCATAAAAGAGAGCCTGACACTTAAAAATCATCACATAGGGGACTTTTTGTCCCCATGTGATGTAAAAAAAGTTAAGCAGTTACGTAGAAAAATAAAGTTACACCCAAGCACATAACCCCCCCCCCCCCAAAAAAATAGTTTGAGGCTCTCCCACCCCCCATATACGCATGTATGAACGTAAACGCACATTTCCGGGCACAAACATGTGAAAACTTTGATTGCAATATAAATGTTACATATCACGGCACACGCCAGAGTGAGAGCAATAATTTTAGCACAAGACCTCCTCCATAACACTAAAGTGATGACCTATAGGGGCTATTGAAACATTGTCTGTAGAAAATATAGGCTACTGAAGTTTGTCGCCATTTCACAGGTGCATGCAAATTTAAGGTTTGATGTGTTGGGCAGTGGCGGCCACACCATTAGGGGTGCAGCCCCCCATCCATGTGTCCAGCCCCCATGCAGGGTGCTGGACGCATAGATTACAATGGAAGGGGTGTTTTTTTTTTAAGTTTGTGTTTATAGCAAGAGGCTCTAATAGGCTTCAAAAATGGGTGGGCTTGGGGCGCAGAGCACTGCGCTCCGAGCCAACCCAGTTGTGTGACAATAGCGAATTAATATTTGCTATTTTCACACTGATTTTCCTCTCAGACAACCAGGAAGCAAGTCTTGAGACCAGTGTCCTGATTGGCAGAAAGGAGAAGTGATGCTTTTGGCCTAGGAGGAGGGCTGGGGGCAGGACAGGCACAGTTGCAGTAATGGTTGGGATGGTAAGGAGGCACAGAGGACAAGGAGAAGAACATGCAGGTCCAAGATGTGGCAGTCCAGCCAGCCACCGATGTGGGGGAGGATCTCTGTAACTTTAACCAGCTGGAGGACTATATCATCCATACCAAGGACTTCCCGAAGGCTCCCGTGGAGGTGTACAGCTGGAGGCAGTGTCCAGAGGTGTGCTGTATGGAGAAGAGCTGCACGGCAGCAGTGGTAGAGAGGTCAGCCCGGGGGCCTCAGCTGCTTCCTTTTCGACTGCAATCACCGTGGGTGGAATGTGTGTCAGTGGCTGCCCACGCTATAGATGGGGCAAGTGCGGAGCCGACTGACTGAGCCATGAAGGGATGCTTTGTTTGCTACCCCCCAAAAAAAATAACCGCCACTGGTGTTGGGTATCTATTTACTGTGTGCAACCTCGTCCTTTATATTTTATCATCAATTTGGGATGGTTATTGTATTTTTTTGCCCTAAAATTCATGTAAGTGTGTTTTTTACAAAAATGTAGCATTTCCTAGATCTTTTGCAGTAATTTATTTAAAAAAAAGTCAGTCTTACTGGGGGTGCTTCCGAATTTTCTGCCTATAGGCTCCTGAGATATAAATCCGGCTCTGAACATAACTTTGTACCAACTTAAATCCCCATTTTGCCCTAAATCAGCACAACGCTGAGTATGAACCAGGATGAATAAAGTCGTGGTTGTTCTTGTCAGTTTTGTGAAGGTGATTAGATACAATGGGATCCCAGTCACAAGTGATAGAAGAAGGAAGAGTGAGATTGATAAGAGGATTGTTTTAGAGGCTGCTGTTTTGCTGATGATGAATGAATCTGAGGCACAGAAGCATGAGCTGTGTTTTTGGACAAGGTTGGTGGTTTATTGATCCACGGATATCCCTATCCTTACCTCTGAGATATGTGTAATGACCATCAGAAAATGACTGTGGGTGAATAAATTAGGTTTTTTACACAAGGCTGCTAGGTGAACTATTCTCTGACATTTTTAAAGGCTGAATAGAATTGTAAATGTTTTGCCAGGTAACAAAGCTCATATATGCTTTTCAGCTGTATATTCCTCCGCTTGGCTGGAGCTCAACTTCTTGCAGTAGAAATCATGGTACTGTCTCATATAGCTTTCTGCTATTGGACTCTGACTGACTGGACTCTAAGGGCCATATTCTTAAATAAAGTAGGCGGGCGGCGCGTAAGCCATTTACACTCCGCCGCCCCAACCTACAGGAGCAAGTGCTGTATTCCCCAAACACTTGCTCCGTAGTTTGGGGCGGCGGAGTGTAATTGGCCCGGCGTATCCCCGCGTATATCCAAGGGGGCGGCTTCTATTTAAATTAAGCGCGCCCCGATTCTAACTAACTGTGCATGCTCCGGGCTTAAAATAGCCCAGTGCGCATGCTCCAGTTCTCGGCCTAAAACGTCAATGACGCCGACATGTGCATCATTGACGTAAAGTCGTATTCAAGAACGACTTAGTAAAACGACGTACCCGACGGGAAAACACGACGCGGACCCGACGCCATACTTAACATGGCCTACGTGGGACTGGTGTAAGGTTACCCCTCATATAGCAGGGGTAACCTTACGCCTACGCAAACGATGTAAGCGACGGTTACGCGATGCAAATTTGTTCGGGAATCGGCGTATCAGGCTCATTTGCATAAACAAATGAGACCTGAACGTAAACGCCACCTAGCGGCCGGCGGAGTAATTACATTTAAGATCCGACAGTGTAAGTGACTTACACATGTCGGATCTTCAGCGTATCTATGCGAAAATGATTCTAAGAATCACTCGCATAGATACGCGGGCCAAAAAAGAGAGATACGATAGAGTATCCTGAGATACTCCATCGTAACTTTACTCAGAATATGGCCCTAAATGACTAGATATCCTGTCTTCGTTTAGCAAAGTATGATCATTTACACTTGAAGATACTCTCAGAAATGTGATGGAGGCAATGACATTATTTTGAACCTTAAGGTGACATCCTGACTATCATCAATTTCTAACAGTCATCAGCAGAGTTATTGGTATTAAGTGCTTTATTTTCCATTTCCGCACATAAAAGCTTAGCTCTCACCTCAGAAGAAAAATATAATTCACTCTTAGTAGACAGACTCTATTTTTGAAGAAACACCCTTATAAAAATATAACATAATTTCTCTGTAGGGTTCAAGTAAATTATAATTCATGTCTACATCATTATAAAAATAAATTCCCGTCTAGATAAGGCTCAGCTAAAGCCCCGTACACGTGGGTAAAATTTCGGGAGACATCGGCCGGTTAAAAAAAAAAAAGACATTTGGCCTGTGTGTATGCCTGACAAAAACCAGCTAAGCATAATGGAAAACCAGCAAGCGACCCAATCCCAATCAGCGATCTCAGCCAATGGCAGGAAGCACTGATCGGAGTGTTTTGGAGGGGGGCTGTCCCCCTGTCACAACACAACAGCTTAGCAGGGGAGATTGCTACACTAACTTTGCAAAATTAGTACAGCGTCTCCAACCGAAGCTGATAGTTTTGTTTGTTCAACCCCATGGGTTGAATGAAAAAAAAAACTCATATAGCTAGATTCAGAGAGAGTTAAGCCGGCGTATCAGTAGATACGCCGTCGTAACTCTGAATCTAAGCCGTCGTACATTTAAGTGTATTCTCAAATTGAGATACACTTAAATGTAGCTAAGATACGACTGCCTGCGCCGTCGTATCTTAGCTGTCTAGTTCCGCCGGCCGCTAGGGGCGTGAACGCTGATTTACGCCTAGAATGCGTAAATCAGCGAGATACGCCTATTCACGAACGTACGCTTGCCCGTCGCAGTAAAGATACGCTGTTTACGTAAGGTGTTTTCAAGCGTAAAGTTAGTCGAACAAAAAGCTGGCCTAGCCAATGTTAAGTATGGACGTCGTTCCCGCGTCAAATTTTGAAAATTTTACGTCGTTTGCGTAAGTCGTCCGTGAATGGGGCTGGACGTAATTTACGTTCACGTCGAAACCAATAAGTCCTTGCGGCGTACTTTGGAGCAATGCACACTGGGATATGTCCATGGACAGCGCATGCGCTGTTTGTTAAAAACGTCAATCACGTCGGGTCATGGTTTATTTACATAAAACACGCCCACCTCTTCACAATTTGAATTAGGCGCGCTTACGCCGGCCCATTTACGATACGCCGCCGTAACTTAGGAGGCAAGTGCTTTGTGAATACAGCACTTGCCTCTCTGACTTACAGCGGCGTATCGTAAATACAATACGCTACGTCGGCTCAAAAATACGCCACCCTACGTGAATCCAGCTAACAGAGTGTACTAGGCTTAAGGGTTAAAGTTTTGTCTTGGTTGTCTTGTCTTTGTCTTGTCACTGAGGTGCTTTGCAGGCGCTATAGTGCTAAAAATAGCGCCTGCAAAGCACCTTGAAAGTGCTTCTCCTTTCACTCCAACATGAAAGCCAGAGGGCTATTACACTGGAGCGGTGCGCTGGCAGGACAGTAAAGTCCTGCTAGCTGCATCCTTGAAGCGCTGTAGGAATAGTGTATACACCTCTCCTAAAACGCCCTGCCCATTGAAATCAATGGGTAGTGCCGCTGAACCGCCGGCAAAGCGTTGCTGTATCAGCGTTTTGCCAACGGTTTTAACCCTTTTTTGCCCGCAAGCGGGGTTAAAAGAGTGGCGTATTTTCAAACTGGATTCTATCGATCACTCCTAAACTGGATTCTATCGATCACTCCTTCCATAAACACTCCACAAAGTATGCACATATCAAGTTAGATAAATACAGGCATTTTTTCCCACTAAACGTTTGCAATAAAATATCCTTAAAAGAGCTGGCCAGTTAAACTCATACACAACATAATACATGCTGGCAGAGCACAAAAGCACAAAATATTGGTACAGTAATTAACAACATGAAATCATTACGTTTATCTCTACTTTTCTCTGTTTGCTCAATTTAAAATTTGATATCAAAGGCAATTAAGTTCAGCAGGCTTAATATTTTTTTTTTTCCATTTCATAAAGTCTAACAATATAATTCTAAAGATAAGGTCAAAAATCCATTTTTTTTTTTAGAATGAAGCAGTGCAATTCTTTCATGAAGCATCATTACTGAACAATCTTGTCTGATAGTGCTGAAAATACTATGGTAAAGCATCCACAGATTGCCTAAATGTATTAGTCTTTGTTCGACAATAATCTAATCAAAAACACAATGGAAGCTGCAAATACATTTTAATATATACCCAGAATTAGCAATTACTACTGAGAAATTGATGACCAAGTCTAAGCCTACAAAGCATTGCAGCACTCTACATTTATATTGGTCTAGCCAAACTAGCAAAACATTATTGCCCTTAATGAATAAGATGGTGAAAAGAGAAATTATGCAGAATCATACAGCAACACAATAGGTACTTCCATTTTGAGGGCTACTTCTTAACTTCATTAAGGAAAAGCTGAACTTCGCACGTGTTTACTGTAATAACTACCAGACTGTTTAGCATATAACTACTCTTCTTAGCTTGACGGCTCTCCCACTCCCCCTCTTCATATCACCCGCCCGTTCAGTGTAAATCATCTCATTCACAAATAACATTTGTCCCATAGTTGTGGGTTTCGGGCGCCATTTTGTTGCAGACCAACTCCATTTTGTGTATATGGGCAAACTTCAACAAAATGGTGCTGGCAATGGAGACATTTGCTTGGCAGGGGGGTGGGCTCCAGCTGATGGAGAGCTGAGGGGGAGATGTCCCGTCCAGGCCAGCTGGAGTGTGACTCTGCAGACATTCTGCAGAATTGGTAAATGCCGACGTATCCTCCTCCTCCTTGAAACGCCACCACGCAGCTGTTCCGCCCCCGAGTCTGTCCAAACCTGAGCACTAATTGGCTGTCCTGGGGCCCCCCACAGCTGTGGAATGACAGGGCCCAGTCGCGGGGGCGACTGTTGCGACCCTGATAATTCTGCCACTGAGCCTACATATAAGTATACATATCCTACTCCCTCCATCCCACATGGTTGAGCTCTGAATTATGGGAGGCAAGGACTATTGTCATGTGCTCCTCCATATTATTTATTGGGTTTCAGCTGTAGACTGTGTGATTGGAAAGTTGAGAGCGAGTTTACTGTGGAAGTACTGATGTACTTTTATACAAAAGGTCAACTACAAGCTCCATGGTGGTGCAAGAGAACATCCAGTTGAACTGCACACTACAGGAAAATGTACCGGTAATTGACAGCACAGCGCCTGAGGTCTGATTTGTGGTATGTTAAAGGGGTTGTAAAGGAAACATTTTTTCCCTAAATAGCTTCCTTTACCTTAGTGCAGTCCTCCTTCACTTACCTCATCCTTCGATTTTGCTTTTAAATGTCCTTATTTCTTCTGAAAAATCCTCACTTCCTGTTCTTCTGTCTGTAACTATACACCGTAATGCAAGGCTTTCTTCCTGGTGTGGAGAAAACCTCTTGAGGGGGAGGGGGCGAGCAGGAGTGTCAGGACGCCCACTAACACACAGCTCCTTTCTCTATCTGCAAAGTAGAGAGTGTCCTGACTTGCCTGCTCGCCCCCTCCCCCCTCAAGAGGCTTTCTTCACACCAGGGAGAAAGCCTTGCATTACGGTGTGGAGTTACAGACAGAAGAACAGGAAGTGAGCATTTCTCAGAAGAAATAAGGACATTTAAAAGCAAAATCGAAGGATGAGGTAAGTGAAGGAGGACTGCACTAAGGTAAAGGAAGCTATTTAGGGGAAAAAAATTCCTTTACAACCCCTTTAATTATGGGTGGGTGGAGGAACACATACTGGTAAAAAAGTAGAGCTGTAATTATATAATGTGTAAAAAAAAGGGCGCTACCTAACCAATACCATGTACCAATAGAACAATATATATTATCCCAAATTGCATAAACTGTGAACATCCAATATTATAGTAATGAACATCTAATACCATAAATGGAAGATAAAATATGAAAAATAAAAATGAAAAATGTAGACCACGTGAGAAATTGCTGATATCTCGTAACAAAACCAAATTATTAAAAATATTAAATGTAAAAGTTCTGTGAACAAAATATATAAAGAATACAGTCCACTTTGATGATTAGATTAATAGACAAAGAAACAGTGCTCCGCCTAAGTGAAATATTCAAATTGCGCTTACCAGAAACATTAGGCCATCAAATGACCATCAAGCATGAATATGTATGAATAAATCTTTATACTCGATCAGTATGCAAGACTTGATCCATTCAATCTCCTTTGCCAATCAAATGCTCTAGAAAGGCGGCTCCACCAATGAGCCACAGAGCCACAGAGAGGCAGATGATCGTGTGATAATGTTTTTTTTGGGGGGATAATTAAAAAAATAAAACAATAGTGTATTGCACTCACATGCATGCAGTCTTTGTAAGGCATCAATACATATGCAGCTCAAGGATCTGTGGTGTCCGATCCGTCTGTTCTGTGACAAGCGGTGTGCATTCCACCCGAAATCCCAGCTGACCCAGTTCCTACGTGTGTGCGTCTCAAGCCTTTCTTCAATGCATTTCGCACATGTGTGCATCATCATTTTGCACATGTGTGAAATGCATTGTAGAGAGGCTTGAGACGTAATTCCCCCCCAATGAGACTGCAGTGTACATTAGCTGGTAACATGATGGCCCTTTTTGCCAGTCTCTTTACTGGTCTTTACTCAACTTGAGTGTAAACCTCTAGTTACTATGCTTTAATTTCAAGACAATAACAGTTAATGCAACCGCCATCACCTAGGTTTCTGGCCCCATCCCCAAGTATTTTCTTAGGCCCCACTGCTCCTCTTCTAACTTATTTATGTGCACCTTACTGCTTGTTCAACTGCAAGATATTAATATTCCATGTGTGGAATACTCTTACCCATATCCTCTTCAATAAGCCACACTCTTTAAGTGTTTAAACAGCTGCCTATTATTAAAGTGGTTGTAAACCCACTTTTAAAAAAAATAACACCTGCAAGACAAAGGCATGATGAGCTAGTATAGCATAGCATACTAGCTCATTATGTAATACTCACATGGGATCGAAGTCCCCGCTGCGGTGCCCAACCGGCCGGCAATATGTCGTCCCTAGAGTTACTTTCGGGTATTGCGGCTCCTGCGCTGGCGCCGCCAGTCACGGCATGACCTCCTTTAGAAACGGCATGATCGTTGTTTCTAAAGTGCGCCTGCGCTGTTGTCTACAGCGCATGCACTGTAGACATTGGTACACGGCTCTTTTGTAAATATCTCCTAAACCGTGGAGGTTTAGGAGATATTTCGAGCACCTACAGGTAAGCCTTAATCTAGGCTTACCTGTAAGTAAACGTGGTTGCACAGGGTGTACAACCACTTTAAAGTGGAAATACGATAAAAAACACTTGTTTTCTGCCCTGTGCTGTGTAAAAAGAAGTTACCTGTAATGTTGGTTACCTTACGTATCTTAGGTACTTGTTTTTTAACCACTTGCACGCACTTTTACGTCGGCAGAATGGCATGGACAGGCAAATGGGCGTACATGTAGGTCCCTTTAAATTTGCCGCCGTATGGGCACGTGCCCCTGCTGTGAGCTCTGTGACCGTGCCCGTGGGACTTGTGGACTCGATGTCCACCGGTCGTGTCACAGAGCTGCAGAATGGCGGGATGCCTGTGTAAACAAGGCATCTCCCTGTTCTGCCTAGTGACAGGACACTGATCTACTGCTCCCTGTCATCGGGAGCAGTGATCAGTGTTGTGTCACAGTAAGCCAAGCCCCCACACAGTTAGAATCATTCCCTAGGACACACTTAACCCCGTTCTCGCCCCCTGGTGGTTAACCCCGTCCCTGCCAGTGTCATTTACACAGAAATCAGTGCATTTTTATAGCACTGATCGCTGTATAAATGACAATGGTCCCAAAATAGTGTCAAAATAGTGTCCGATCTGTCCGCCATAATGTCCCAGTCACGATAAAAATCGCAGACCGTTGCCATTACTAGTAAAAAAAAATATTAATAAAAATGCCATAAAACTATCCCCTATTTTGTAGACGCTATGGGCCAGATTCTCAAAAGAGATACGACGGCGTATCTCCAGATACGCCGTCGTATCTCTGAGTCTGGCCGGTTGTATCTATGCGCTTGATTCTTAGAATCAGTTACGCATAGATTTCCCTTAGATCCGACTGGCGTAAGTCTCTTACGCCGTCAGATCGTAACTGCATATTTATACTGCTCGCTAGGGGCGTGTACGCTGATTTACGCTTAGAAATATGTAAATCAGCTAGATACGCAAATTCACGAACGTACGCCCGGGCGACGCAGTACAGATACGCCGTTTACGTTAGGCTTTTCCCGGTGTAAAATTACCCCTGCTATATGGTGGCGTAAGTGCGGCATACCAATGTTAAGTATGGCCGTCGTTCCCGCGTCAAATTTTGAATTTTTTACGTTGTTTGCGTAATTCGTCCGTGAATGGGGCTGGACGTCATTTACGTTCACGTCGAAACCAATGACGTCCTTGTGGCGTACTTTGGAGCAATGCACACTGGGAAATTCCACGGACGGCGCATGCGTCGTTCGTGAAAAACGTCAATCACGTCGGGTCAGGGTTAATTTACATAACACACGCCCACCTCTTCACAATTTGAATTAGACAGGCTTACGCCGGCCTATTTACGCTACGCCGCCGCAACTTTTTTTTGAGAATACGGCACTTGCCTGTAAAAGTTGCAGAGGCATAACGTAAATAGGATACGTTACGCCCGCACAAACATACGCCATTCTACGTGAATCTACCCCTATAACTTTTGTGCAAACCAATCAATAAATGCTTATTGCAATTTTTTTACCAAAAATATGTAGAAGAATACGTATCGGCCTAGGGAAAAAAAAAACTTTTTTTATATGTTTTTTGGGTATATTTATTATAGCAAAATGTATAATTGGGCAGGCCAAATCCTCCGGGGCTGAAGTGGTTAAGGTACCAATCCTAGTTTAATTCATACTGAAAAGTACAGTCGGTGCTATACGCTGGAGCTCTCATATAGTGAAGGGATCCTATCATTTATACGCCCCTCATCTCCCTTTGTCCATTTACAAAAGGCATTGTATTCTAACACAAGACATTCTGTGAATGGACATATATAGATCATGTCATTTTTCTGCCTCTTCTCTTGCCCACTCAGAATGCCTTGTATAATAACAGAATACATTGAATAAACATTGGAAGAGGAAAGTGAGTATAAATAGCAGGAACCCTCCACTGTATGAAAACCACAGCTCTCATGGCTCCCATCCCTGAAAGCCATGGAGTAAAGTGCTGGCTATACATTCAAGCATAAATCAAACCAGGATTTTTTTTTACTTATGCAGCAGGGATCTGGACCTAGGCGAACCATTATTAGAGGTCGCTTTTTTGTACACAGCAAAAGATAGAATTATCCCTTTAAACAGCTTCTCATTTTCATATTCAGGAACAATGTCCTATTCAAAAGATTTTTATTTTTCTACAACAGTTCACTTTGATCAAAATGTATTTTGTAAATTGTACTAGTGCAGTATATTTATTTTTCTGTGGCATAACACAAAATCCAATTGGTTATGGTCCTCTGATCTATATGCCTGGGGTTTGTCATTAGATTATGTAAAATGCTAAAGCTGTTGCAAAATGCAGACCACTTTAGCACATAACACAGTTATAGATAAAGTTAAATTGTTGATGCTTTTATTAGAAAATGATCTCTTAATAAAAAAAAAGCCTGATCACACATTGCTTTAAATTGCACGTTTTGATAAACTCTCTCTTTCAATTTGTTAACCACTTCAGATCTCACAGCTGTTTTCCCCTTATGGACTAGCAATACTTATATTTCTGGTATGGACCTATTGGTTTGGCTTATGATTCCAAAGCAATAGATGTAGGCCCGGATTCACATACATCGGCGCATATTTATGCCGGCGTAGCTAATCGAATATACGCTACGCCGACGCAGCGCAGAGAGGCAAGCACTGGATTCACAAAGCACTTGCTCCCACTTGCTTCCAAATCTACGCTGGGTTTTGAAAGCGTAAGTCGTCGTAAGTGGAAGTGGGCGTAAGCAATGCAAATGAGGCGTGACCCCATGCAAATGATGGGCCGAGCGCAATAAAGATACGAATAACGAACGGCGCATGCGCCGTCCCGTGGACGCATCCCAGTGTGCATGCTCAGAATCACGTCGGAACTACTCCCTAAGATTCGACGGATCACTGCCTACGACGTGAACGTAACCTACGCCCAGCCCTATTCACGTACTACGTAAACGACGTAAAATACGATGGCTGTGTTCCCTGGTCCATACCTTAGCATGAGTTGCGCCTCATATATGGGGAATAACTTTACGCCGGACGTACGACTTACGCAAACTGCGTATATTATGCGCCGGGCGCAAGTACGTTCATGAATCGACGTATCTCCCTCATTTCCATATTTGAATAGGAAATCAATGGGAGCGCCACTTGCTGCCAGCATAAATATGCGCCCACGATACGCCGGCGTAGGAAAGTTACGTTGGTCGGATGAAGCCTATTTTCAGGCGTATCTCAGTTTATGGGCACGGCGCACAGATACGACGGTGCATATATACACTTACGCAGCGTTTCTCGAGATACGTCGGCGTAAGTGCTTTGTGAATCCGGGCCGTAATGTTTTGGTGGAGGACAAACAAGTCTTCCAAAAATTACACTTTTATCTATTTCAAGACACGTCTTTATTTACTGTTTACCTTTGTGTGTGTGAGTGAGTAGGGGAACTATGTATCCTTGGATCATTCACATGAGAGGGTGGTATCTGAGCGCCCCTTATTGTGAAAGTGGCTTCCAGATTATGATAAGCCCCTTGCCCACAGACCCCTGAAACTATCAGGCCAGATTTGTTGGGAAGAGGCCCTTATCCTCATCAATGGGGGAGGGGGGGGCAACATACTTTGCCATGTTGAGGGCATGTTGCCTGGTATGGAACATTTTCTACCAGACCTGGAGGGACTTGTAGGTGATTTGGGGAGGGAGCAGGTTTTTTTCATGGTGTCCATATCAGACCTGTATTAAAGACAAAGGTTGGGTATACATTGTTAGGTGTAACCTCACGCCATTTTTTGTTTTTTTGGTTGAGGTTAACATCTATAGCAGACCTTCATCTACGACAGGGGTGTCCAAACTTTTTTCAACGAGGGCCAGATTTGATGAAGTGAATATGTGTGAGGCCCGACCATTTTTCCTGACATTCTTAGAACCATTAAAATTAAATGCAAATGAACTAATACACTGCACAACAAGAATGCTCTTGCCTTTGTGGCTGTGTGTGGTAAAGAGTCTAAGGATGAGCTCAGGCGTGTTATTTTGATATACCGTACTTATCGGCATATAACACGCACAGGCGTATAACACGCACCTTCACTTTCAGAGGGAAGTTTCAGGAAAAAAACTTACATTTTAAATAATGTAAGAATTGTGGTCATTTATAATGCCTGAAGCCGCTTTGGTTTTATAGTCTGACAAATGGGTATGTACTTAGACAGGATGTCTGAGGTCCACAGTATGAGAGTTTTATCACATTGGATGGCTTGCTAGTTCAGAAAATGATATACAGGTGAAACTCGAAAAATTTAAATATCGTGCAAAAGTTCATTTATTTCACTAATGCAATTTAAAAGGTGAAACTAATATATAAGATAGACTCATTGCATGCAAAGCAAGAGAGTTCAAGCCGTGATTTGTAATAATTGTGATGATTATGGCTTACAGCTCATGAAAACCCCAAATCCACAATCTCAGAAAAATAGAATATTGTGAAAAGGTGCAATATTCTAAGCTCAAAGTGTCCCACTCTAATCAGCTAATTAAGCCATAACACCTGCAAAAGGTTCCTGAGCCTTTAACCTCTTGCCGACTGCCCACCGCCCACCGCAGTTTGCGCAAAATCACGTATTATAACGTGATTTTGCTTTGCGCGCCCCCTGCTCGCCCCTGGTGCTGATGCGAGTGCCTGGCAGGCGCGGACACCCGCAATGACTCGTGACAGAGCGAGAACCGGGAGCTGTGTGTGTAAACACACAGCTCCCGGTTCTTTCAGGGGGAAAAATGACTGTATGTTCATACAATGTATGAACAGCGATCTGTCATTTCCCCTAGTCAGTCCCACCCCCCTTCAGTTAGAATATACTTTAGAGAACATAATTAGCCCATTGATCGCCCTCTAGTGTTAACCCCTTCCCTGACAGTGACATTTTTATAGTAATCAATGCATTTTTATAGCACTGATCACTATAAAAATGCCAATGGTCCCAAAAATGTGTCATGTGTCAAAAGTGTCCGATGTGTCCGCCATAAGGTCGCAGTTGTGGTAAAAATTGCAGATCGCCGCCATTACTAGTAAAAAAATATATAAATAAAAATGCCATAAAACTATCCCCTATTTTGTAGACGCTATAACTTTTGTTTTGAGCAAACCAATAAATAAACGCTTATTGCGATTTTTTTTATGAAAAGTATGTAGAAGAATACGTATCGACCTAAACTGAGGAAAAAACATTTTTTTTATATATATTTTTGGGGGATATTTATTATAGCAAAAAGTAAAAAATATTAATTTCTTTTCAAAATTGTCGCTCTATTTTTGTTTATAGTGCAAAAAATAAAAACCACCGAGGTGATCAAATACCTCCAAAAGAAAGCTCTATTTGTGGGGAAAAAAAGGACGTAAATTTTGTTTGGAAGTCACGTCGCACGACCGCGCAATTGTCAGTTAAAGCGACGCAGTGCCGAATTACAAAAAGTGGCCCGGTCATTGACCAGTAAAATGGTACGGGGCTGAAGTGGTTAAATGGTTTCTCAGTCTGGTTCAGTAGAAATCACAATCATGGGAAAGACTGCTGACCTGACAGTTGTGCAGGAAATCATCATTGACACCCTCCATAAGGAGGGAAAGCCTCAAAAGGTAATTGCAAAAGAAGTTGGATGTTCCCAAATTGCTGTATCAAAGCACGTTAATAGAAAGTTATGTGGAAGGGAAAAGTGTGGAAGAAAAAGGTGCACGAGTAGCAGGGATGACCGCAGTCTGGAGAGAATTATCAGGAAAAGGTCATTCAAAAGTGTTGGGGACTTTCACAAAGAGTGGACTGAGGCTGGAGTCAGAGCATCAAGAGCCACCACACATAGACGGATCCTGGACATGGGCATCAAATGTCATATTCCTCTTGTCAAGCCACTCCTGAACAACAAACAACATCAGAAGCATCTAACCTGGGCTAAAGAAAAACAGACCTGGTCTGTTGCTCAGCTGTCCATAGTCCTCTATTCTGATGAGAGCAAATTTGGCATCTTATTTGGAAACCAAGGACCCAGAGTATGGAGGAAGAATGGAGAGGCACACACTGCAGGATGCTTGAAGTCCAGTGTGAAGTTTCCACAGTCTGTGTTGATTTGGGGAGCCGTGTCATCTGCTGGTGTTGGTCCACTGTGCTTCATTAAGTCCAGGGACAATGCAGCCGTCTACCAGGAGATTTTGTAGCACTTCATGCTTCCTTCCGCAGACAAGCTCTATGGGGATGCTGACTTCATTTCCAGCAGGACTTGGCACCTACCCACACTGCCAAAAGCACCAAAACCTGGTTCAATGACCGTGTGATTACTGCTTGATTGGCCTGCAAACTCACCTGACCTGAACCAGAGAATCTATGGAGCATTGCCAAGAGAAAGATGAGACATGAGACCGAACAATGCAGAAGAGCTGAAGGCCGCTATTGAAGCATCCTGGTCTTCCATAACACCTCAGCAGTGCCAGAGGCTGATCGCTTCCATGCCACGCCACATTGAGGCAGTAATTGCTGCAAAGGGGTTTCAAACCAAGTACTGAGTACATATGCATGCTTAGACTTTTCAGAGGTCCGATATTATTCTATGTGCAATCCTTGTTTTATTAATTGCATGTAATATTCTAATTTTCTGAGATTGCGGATTTGGGGTTTTCATGAGCTGTAAGCCATACTCATCACGGCTTGAACTATCTTGCTTTGCATGTAATGAATCTATATCATATATTAGTTTTACCTTTTAAGTTGCATTAGTGAAATAAATGAACTTTTGCACGATATTTTCGAGTTTCACCTGTAGTATATTCACATGCAGAAGGACTTAGAAGGAAATTACAATGAACTTACACTGGACCTGTCATAACACAGACCAATTGAAATAGAGTATAGAGTGAAAATGGGCATATAAAATAGAGTATACAGTGAAAATGGGCATATAAAATAGAGTATACAGTGAAAAATGCAAGTCAAAATGATCAGTGGATAGAGAGATGAAGCTGAACACATGTAGAGATCTTGACTTTTGCTTCTAAGCATTGCTTTCTGTCATCTCACAAGCCTCACTATTTATAAGCTGGGCTGCCCATCACAAAAAGCACTAACAGGAAAGTGGGGTCGGACAGAAATATCTAAGATTTGATTATAACTTTAGCTACCTGTAACTTTGGATCTGCTTTTTTTTAACATTTTCTCTCGAGATAACCTCTGCACATGCAGGCTGTCCATCATATGCTCAGCTGAATTGATGGATTTGTGACAAGTTTATTTAAATTTTGCTCTTTGTGCCCATTTTACTTCCCCCCTGCAGTGTGTGTTTCCACCTTGTCCTTTTCCGTCAAGCAGGTGACAAAAAGAATGACTTCTCCCTGAATGATCACTGTAACAACCAGCAATGACATTGATTATTCAATGTAACATTGTATACAGCTACAAAATTACACTGTTATTTAGGACCAGAGAGCTCACTAAGATAAGAGACTAAACAGCTAAACACCTATACTGTTATTTAACCACCTCAATACCAGGCACTTTCACCCCCTTACTGCCAAGGCCAATCTGTACCCAAATTAAATTTTCATAATTTTTTTCACATGAATAGAGCTTTATTTTTGTAGTATTTATTTACTCACCACTGGGTTTTTTATTTTTTTCGCTACAAATAAAAAAACAATGGCAATTTTGAAAAAATATATAATTGTCTTTCTATGAACCTAAAGTGCTGGCCATAGAGGATAAAGAGCGTTTGATCTCTATCACACAGTCTCCCAGATCCTGGACATGTACTGTGATCCTTCTGTCTGTTCTCATATAGTGTATTATGGCCCATTGCTGCATTGAGAGTTTATTGTGATGTATGGTTAATTACCGTATTTATCGGCGTATAACACGCACCCCAGGGGAGTTTAAGGAAAAAATGTTTTTACAGCCCTTTTTACTGTACACAGCCCCCCCCCATTCATTATACACCCCCTATCCAGTATACATCCCCTCTATCCAGTACACATCCCCCCATCCATTATACAGCCCCCCTGTCCATTATACATCCCCCATCCATTATACAGCCCACCCTCCCCAGTATACAGCCCCCATCCATTATACATCCCCCATCCAGTACACAGCCTTCCTGTACTCCCAGGAGACCCCCAGTCTCCCGGGACAGTGCTGCCAGCATTCTCTACATTTAAAGCAGGGTTTGAATTTCATTTTTAAATTTTTAAAAATATCACCTTTCATCTGGCGTCTCTATAGTCTCACTTACTATTTGAAAAAGTCCCGCCGTTCCGTCGAGTTATTTAAAACGAACAGTTTATATTCTTCCCTGCAGAGTGTTCTCATTTCCGGCAACTACTTCCGGGAATACGACGGTGGATGACTAGCTGAAAGGGCCGCCCCTCCCGCCCCATTCTCGTGCGTCCGCAATAGAACTGCAGCGCCGTCAAACACTTAGGTTGCTATCACAACGAGCGGTGGCGGCGGCGAAAGTGCACGCCGTTGCACGCCGTTGTGATGGCAACCCATAAACATCAACAAGCCCGGAGACACAGGGGAAGCGCACGGCATCATGGGAGCCGAGGGAGCTGACGTCAGGATCCTTGGTGAATAGGAAGGCAGATTTCGTGGGACCGCATAGCAACAGGCATTTCGAGGTGAGTAAACATTTTTATTTCTTTCTCCGGTCTAAGCTACAATATAAAGCAAACTTATATTTTTGATGGAAACTCTGCTTTAAGTAAAAAAATCACTGTCAACCCCTTCCACACTGCTCCTCCTGTGTCACTCGTATTGAAAAACAAAGCTTCCAAATACCTCAATAGCGCCGTTTTTTTTTCACTGACCTGGTCACATGACTGCTCTCCTCTGATGTTACACAGATGGTCATGTGACTGCTCTCCTCCTCCAATCAAAGCTACACTCAGAGGAGGAGGAGAGCAGCCAGAAAAAAACTGAGCTATAGAGATTCTTACAAGCTTCGTTTTACAATGACACTGACACAGGAGGAGCGGTGTAGAAGAGGCTGGCAACTTACTTTTTTTTCTTAACTTCAGACTATGCAGAAAGCACTGTTCCAGGGCCAGGGGAGGCAGGATGGCCGGCCTGACACCCCCCAATGGGTGTCCCCGCCCCTTGTTGGTAAAACATGATATTGGTGTATAACACGCAGCCACTGTTTACCCTCTGTTTTCAGGATAAATACGGTACATGGAAATTTATTAAGGAACACTGCCTGTGCACAGGCCATACAATAACAGTGAGGGAAATACAGGGTGAAGAATGAGAGCATAAAGACAAACAACCATGGCAGACATACCTGTAGTTAAAGAAAACCTATAGTCACAGTACACATTTCCATTCCCTGCATACTTCTCCTCTGCCCATTTCATTGTTTTACTTTAGGACTACATATCCCATGGTACTTTGCTTCCTGAAATCACTGATTATTGTACTGACTGCCCCTCCTGAAACTCCTCCTCTCAGCACCTCTGTAGCTTACAAGACAGGCTCTGTCAGTGCCTATTCATAGGGCATAATAAATATATGTTATATAATTCAATTGAATGTGTGGAAATCTTCACAAAGTAAGTTTACACCTTTCAAGATTGTTCAGAGTTATATGAGTAGGCTAGAAATAACTGAAATATGATGTGGAAATTATTATAAGATTTTACATTTTGACCTTAGATACACTTTAACTCCATGCAAAATCTTTGAAAGCAGACCGAGGTAAATAATAAAAGAAAAGGGGGAAAATTGGGATAAGTGTAAAAATAGGAAAACAAAAATGTTTATGAAACAAAAAATAAATAAAAAATTACATATTATTATAATTAATAATATGATTGTGATTAGGCAGAATTTATTTCTGAATTATTCCTTCAGGGAATTATGCTTAAAATGTTCCCATTAAACATTTTAATTCATAAAATGTATTTATCTCAATTTCCAATTACTTGAGATTTTTCTCTCTATTTTTTGTTTGGTTTTGTTTTGAGAATAAGTATAACATGCTGTGTTTTAGAGATCACAAGGGGCTCTTTGGATATAATTATTTTGCGCTCTAGGTAAACTGCCAAACATCGGAAATGCTCAGCTGAGACAAAGCTACATGTAGCTGCCGTGTAGGTTGTTGTAAAATAGACTCGGGTGATGTTTACTGGGATTTCAGGTTTCCTTACTGAACACTTTTTACTATGTGAATTTTACCGATCACCTCTAGTGTTACTATTATCATTGAGTTTATTGCTTATTCGCTCAACCTCTACACCTGTTTTTAAAGTTACATACTGTATTCATTTTTTTAAGCCATTGCTTATATTTTAATTGTGCTTTAGAGGTAAAGAAATAACGTTTGGGTAATCAGCAGTTACAGGGCACTGTACTTATGTATACTGCAGGCCTTCAGCTCCCAATCCAACTTCACAATAAATGCCTTAATATAGTACAAAGGAGAAGGACACACTGGGCCAGATCCACAGAAGAATTACGCCGGCGTATCTCTTGATACGCCGCGTAATTTCAAATTTTGCACGTCGTATCTTTGTTTTGTATCTACAAAACAAGATACAACGGCATCTCGGGATCGATCCGACAGGCGTACCTCTTAGTACTCCGTCGGATCTTAGGTGCAATTTTTCGGTGGCCGCTAGGTGGCGTTTCCGTCGATTTCCGCGTCGAGTATGCAAATTAGCTTGTTACGGTGATCCACGAACATACGTCCGGCCGGCGCATTTTTTTACGTCATTTGCGTTCGGGTTTTTCCGTCGTTTAGTTAAACCTGCTATTATGAGGCGTACTCAATGTTAAGTATGGCCGTCGTTCCCGCCTCGCATTTTTAATTGTTTACGTCGTTTGCGTAAGTCGTTCGCGAATAGGAATGTGCGTAGAATGACGTCACCGTCTTAGAACATTGGCTTGTTCCGGTTTCATTTCGAGCATGCGCACTGGGATACCCCCACGGACGGCGCATGCGCAGTTAAAAAAAAACATCGTTTACGTCGGGTCACAGCGTATTTACATAAAACGCGCCCCCATCACAGAGATTTGAATGCCGCGCCATTACGCCGCCAAAGATACACTACGCCGCCGTAACTTACGGTGCAAATTCTTTGAGGATTAAAAAAAAAATTAAGTTACGGTGGCGTAGTGTATCTTAGATACGCTACGCCCGGCGGATTAATGTGCCGATGTACGTGGATCTACCCCACTGAATGCATTTGGAGGATGTCGATTTTTACTGCAGACTCTGTTAAAGTATAAACCAAGCCAAATTTTTTTTTTTTTTCTAGTTTTGGATAGAGCAGAGAATGATAGAACTCCTGTCAGTTTTTTCACTGCTATCCAGTTATATTAACTTCCGGGCCTGCTGACAAGTGGGAAAATCTGCAATGGGGACATAGACAGAAACACAATTCTGACAGTGCCTTACCATTCTCTGTTCTGCTAAAGAATACACTTATCATTCTATTGTGTTGAGCTCTACTCAATACCTGTCCGGAATGGGCAGCACAGTGACTTACTAGTTAGCACATCTGTCTTGCAGCACTGTGGTCTTCAGCTTGGATCCCAGCCAGGACACTATCTGCTTCAATCCAGCTGATTGGAGAAAAGCCAATGTAGCTCCAATATTTAAAAAAGGGCCAAAATACGTCCCTGGTAATTACAGAGCAGTTAGCCTAACATCAATAGTATGTAAGCTCTTGGAGGTGATGATAAGGGACTATATACAAGATTTTAATAATGAAAACTGTATCATTAGCAGTAATCAGCATGGATTTATGAAGAATCGTTCTTGCCAAACCAATCTATTAACATTCTATGAGGAGGTTGAGCTGCCATCTAGATAAAGGAAGGCCCGTAGACGTTGTGTATCTGGATTTTGCAAAAGCATTTGACACAGTTCCCCATAAATGTTTACTGTACAAAGTAAGGTCCGTTGGCATAGACCATAGGGTGAGTACATGGACTGAAAACTGGCTACAAGGGCAAGTTCAGAGGGTGGTGATAAATGGGGAGTACTCAGAATGGTCAGGGGTGGGAAGTGGGGTCCCCCAGGGTTCTGTGCTGGGACCAATCCTATTTAATTTGTTCACAAACGACCTGGTGGATGGGGTAAACAGATTAATCTTTGTATTTACCGATGATACTAAGCTAAGCAGGGCAATAACTTCTCTGCATGTTGTAGAAACCTTGCAATAGGATCTAAACAAATTAATAGGGTGGACAACTACATGGCAAATTAGGTTTAATGTGAAAAAAATTCAAATAATGCATTTGGGTGGCAAAAATATGAATGTAATCTACTCACTGGGGGGAGAACCTATGGAGGAATCAAGTATGGAAAAGGACTTGGGGGTCCCAGTAGATGGCATGCAATGTCAAGCTGTTGCTAACAAAGCAAAAAGAATATTGGCATGTGTTAAAAAGGAATTAACTCAAGATATAAAGCGATAATTCTCCCACTCTGCAAGACGCAGAGGTTTGGCCTCACCTGGAGTATGCTGTCCAGTTCTGGGCACCAGTCCTCAGGAGGATGTTCTGGAAATGGAGCGAGTACAGAAAAGGGCAACAAATCTAATGGACTTGTGTATTTTTTTAACCTCATCTACTATGTAACTATGATTGGAGATAGATGTTCACCCAGTGCTTGTGTGGGTTTCCTCCTACACTCAAAAGGAATGCTGGTAGGTTGACTGAATCTTGTCTTGATTGGTTCTAGATGTATGAATGTGAGGTAGGGACTTTAGATTGTGGGTTCCTTGAGGGCAGGGACTGATGGGAATGTAGAGTATGTAAAGCTCTGCCTAAATTGCTGGTGCTATATATATCTGTAAAAAAAAATGTTAGCAGGACAGAAAGAAAAGGTAAATGTCTCTAAATATCTCTAGTGGAGATCTAGATAGCAGTAAAAATCTATCTATCTATCTATGGAAGATTTTAAAGAATCTCTTTATTCAAAAAGACTCCATCATCAACTTAAGAAATTGCAGGTGTAAGCACTGAACATCAAGTATTTGGATGCTTATTTGACATGTTCCTTTGAATTTGCTAGGAAGTTTAATTAGTCAAGCCCTTCTGGGAGTATTTAATTACTGTCTGTGCTGGCTTAAATTGGTTGTAAAGTCAGAATGTTTTTTTATCTTAATGCATTCTATGCATTAAGATAAAAAGCCTTCTGTGTGCAGCAGTCCCCCTAAGCCCCATCTCTGTCCAGCGATGTCCACAAGTGTCTCGGCCGTACGAGACTCTCCCTCCTGATTGGCTGAGACAAAGCAACAGCGCTATTGGCTCCCGCTGCTGTCAATCAAAGTCAGTCAACCAATCAGGGGCCGGGCCCCAGCTCCATGTCTTAATAGATACAGGGAGCTGTGACTCGGCTCGGGTGCCCCCATAGCAAGCTTCTTACTGTGGGGGAATGTGACAGAAGGGAGGGGCCAGGAGCACAGAAAAGGGAACCAAAAAGAGGAGGATCGGAGCTGCTCTGTGCAAATCCACTGCAACAGAGCAGGTAAATATAACATGTTTGTTATTTTTATTGTAAACCCTAATTTTTTTAAATAACAAACATATCATACTTACCTCCACTGTGCAGTTCGTTTTGCACAGAGTGGCCCCGATCATCTTCTTCTGGGGTCCCCCAATAGCGCTTGGGGCTCATCCTCGCATCGGTAAACCCCCTAGGATAAGCATTCTCCCTGGGGATTACCGTGTGGGCGCGCTCCCAAGTCCAGCATATGCGTCATTGGATTTGATTGACAGCAGAGGCAGCCAATGGCTGTTCTGTTATCAATCTATCCAATCAATATCCGAGAACCCCAGCCAGAGAGGTAGAGCGCGTCTCTGGCATGGGAACAAACAGGCTCAGGTGAGTAAAATGGGGGGCTTGAGGGGGCGGTCAGTGACAATTTTTTTTTTTTACCTTAATGCATAGGAAACCCCTTTAAGACCTGAAAAGAGAGGACTAATGCCCCATACACACAATCTGAATTTCCGATGGCCTAAAATCCGATGGAATTTTTCATCTGAATTCCGTTCAAGCTGTCTTGTATACAGACTGTCAGACCAAATTCCGACCGTCCAAAATGCGGTGACGTAAAACACTATGACGAGCCGAGAAAAATTAATTTCAATGCTTCCGAGAATGCGTCGACTTGATTCTGAGCATGCGTTGTTTTTTTCTCCGTCATAATTGTACACAGACCATAGGAATTTCCTAGAGTTTTTTTGTCCATCGGACAAAAATAAAACATGTTCTATTTCTAAACACCGATGGAAAAAAGTCAGATGGGGCCCACACACGATCGGAATTTCCGATGGAAAAAGTCATCGGAAATTCTGATCGTGTGTACGCGGCATTAGTCCCCAGATAACATAGAGAAGAAAGTAGCAAAGCCCATCTAGTCCCATCATATAAACGCTACGTAGGTTGGAATAAAAGTAAATAAATGTTAAGGCTTGACTTTAAATACCGGTAAATGTTTAAAATATGACCTAGACTATGGTGATGTAATTTGTGAATCGTTATCGCAGAATAAATACAACATTGAAAAAAGTGATAAATATGAGCAGAGGACTAAACACTGGCCAAATGCTACAATGTGTGGTATAAACTAAATAGACATGTAAGCAGCAGTAACTGAAAGTAGAACTGGATCATTAACAGAACGCACATGAGCAATGTACAGCATTGGCAATGGAGAAAGCCTATTTAATGTGCCATGGAAGAACTGTATTTAGGATAGGAATTACCTATTTTTTTGTTCTGTAATTATTGGCGGACCCCATAAATAACAGAGGTAGTTAAGGGTACTGAGCGGTCACACTGACCTTGCACAAATATTTTCCATGTAAACAGGTGCTCAATAATGAATGGTGCAGGTCATTGCTATTAACACTATTAAAACATCCAATACATAAAGCAGCTTGACTCACTGAAATGTAATTATAAGAACTGCTGTGTTCTGTATTTGATCTGACTTTGGAGGGCCTCTTGCACAGTAAGCACAAAAGTGCTAAATGGAGACCTGCTGGTTAAAAATAACTGCTTAGAAAATAGGTCTGTCTCGCCAGGTGTACTAATGTGAGTGTTTGTCTATCAGAGTGTTTTTAATGCAAGGTTATTCTTTGACAGAAGCAAATTGCAGCTATTAACAATGGAACTAAGGTCATATCAAGAAATTAACATGTTTAGTTGTGCTGTGAGGGTCCCCCTTGGATGTTCTCTTTTTCTTGTGCACTACATCAGATAATTGATTGACTTTTGACAAAACTTGCCCTTCTGTTTTCTTGTATGCCCAGACAAAACTTTTTTTTTTGTATTTAGTTTTAAATATAGCATGGAAAGGTTAGAACCCCTGTCTGGTTCTAATGCTATCTGGGGCTCAATTAAATTTTATCCTGGGGCGGGGGTTCCTGATGCTTCTCTGTACCATAAAGTGGCGGTTTATATGCAAATCATTAATTGGTTTCACCACTCCTCATCCAAATTATGGGTGCAACTGGAAGGCTGTATGAATCCTGCTGACCTCTGCGCCCTCCTCTGGACTTCTCCTGCACTTAGAAAGGGCCTTTAATTCCCCGTTGACCTTACCCGGCAGACACTTCACATGGGCTATCTACTCTTAGTTTATCCAAAAATGTTGGTCACTTCCCTTTTTTGGATGCCCAAAATTTCCACCAGACCTTTGAGCTACTGGTTTCGGCCTTTGGAGTAAGCAGGACCACAGATGTCTCTCCCAAGTTCTTCAGTCAGACCCAATGTTAACTGCGATGTCTTCCCCTGCAGTTCCCATACATAACCCTATGTAATGGTTACAGAGGCAACAAGCCATATCCTATGTTCGATCTATTCCCTCAATACCAGATATTCTTGCTCAATCAACTGCCTTTGAATCCTTGACACTGCAAAAAGACCCCCCAACTCATGTGGTCTTTCAGTTATACTCAGTTCCCCAAGCTGCTGCCTAACCAGACCTCCCTTCATACACACAGACTCCCTAAGGGACATGGAACACTTGTTGGCATAGTAAGCAGAAGGGAAAGTAACATTTTCCCACACCTGGACAGCATGGTCCATGTTCTACTACTCCTCTGAATTTCAGGCCTGGGCCTAAGAAGGCCAATCCTCAACCCCCCTTGGCCATGATGGAGTGCCCCCAACCGTATGCTTGCTTCTATCCCGATTTCCATTTTGCATACTCCCAGAGCAAGCCCAGCTTCCTTACATAGTTAGTCCTGTATTGCTGACTTCTACTTTTCTCCATGATGATTCATAAGGGATAGTTAAAATGCAGATTATTATTATTTTCAATATTTGTTATTATTGTTGTTATTATACAGTACATGATTTATATAGCCCGACAATTTATGCAGTGCTTACAATATAAAGGGAAACAAGTACAATTACACAGGTAATAGTAGGACCCTGCTTATGGAACTTACAATCTAAAGGGAGGTGGAGGTAGTACACAAGGGTATGGTCTAAACGAGGTGACTCAAGTACAGTTCTTAGCTGGAGGTGGCATAGGCTTCCCTGAATAAATTAGTTTTCAAGGATCACCTAAAGGTGGACATACTGTACTTCTGCAGGGAATTCCAGAGGATATGGAAGGCTGTGGAGAAGTCCTGAAGGCGAGTGTGGGAGTTGGAAACAAGGAAGCTAGAGAGCCGGAGGTCTTGGGAGGAGTGGAGGGAATGATTTGGGTGATATCTGCAGATGAGGTTGGCGATGTAGTTGAGGGCAATGTTGTGGATGGCCTTGTATGTTGTGGTTAGTATTTTTAATTTTATACGATGGAGAAGGGGAAGCCAGTGAAGAGATTGGCAGAAAGGGGCAGCAGTCATGGATCGGTTAGTAAGGTGCATTAGACTAGTAGCTGCATTTATAATAGACTGAAGGGGGGAAAGTGTTTTGTGGTGTTCTATGTCAGGAAAGGGTGAATTCTGGAAATGCTGTGGAGGTTTAGCTTTTAGCCAGTGATTGAATGTGGGGGCTGAAGGAGAGATCAGGTTTAGAATTACACCTAGCACCCTGACATGTGTGGAGGGATCAATGGTTGTGCTGTTGATCTCAATGCTATAGTCATGGGGAGGGGATCAAGGCGGAGGAAATATTACAAGCTCTGAGATAGGCAGGAGGAGAACCAAAAAAGAGCAGAGTCACGGAGGCCAAGGGAGTGGAGTCCATTGCGGAGGAGTGGGTAGTCAACTGTGTCAAAGGCAGCAGAAAGGTCCAAGAGTATGAGTATGGAGTACTGGTCTTTGGTGAGTTTTAGTATGGCAGTTTCAGTGGAATGTTTTAGGTGGAAGCCAGACTGTCAGGATCAAGAAGGTTCTCGCCAGGGAGGTAGCAAACAGTTACCCGCAGAAACCTTTGCAACCTCAACACTTCCCTTCTTTATTCTGCTAGTGATTGTTGTTATGATAAAATCTCACCCCCGTCCTGCCCAGATCTAGCCACTTCTGTCTACAACATATATATACTTTTTAAGTAGATTATTAAAAAAAAGGTGATTAATTTTCTGTCTGAAACATTGGGTTTGTTAACACAAATTATTTAGTAGAGAAAAAGATTTAAAAGTATACAGCCTTTAAATGGATGAATAATACATTTGCATTGGAAGTGGAAGAATTGACAGCTAAGTAAAGTGTGAGGTTGACAAATTTGCTGGATGCTAACAGAAAACATTTCACAGGCAGCAAACACATAAATACATTTTATTCCTAAAGGAAACCTGTACAACAATAATATGGAGGCGGCAGCCAACATTAACCATACCTTATACAATACTTTCTCAAGCACAGACCTGAATAAATATGCAGGTAAAGAGTTCTGACCTTGCAATAAATAATATATGAATAAATATATATATATACACACACACAATATCTCACAAAAGTGAGTACACCCTCACATTTTTGTAAATATTTTATTATATACACTTTACTACAATGTAAAGTGGTGAGTGTACAGCTTGTATAACAGTGTAAACTTGCTGTCCCCTCAAAATTACTCAAAACACAGCCATTAATGTCTAAACCGCTGGCAACAAAAGTGAGTATACTCCTAAATGAAAATGTCCAAATTGGGCTCAATTAGCCATTTGCCTTCCCACGTGTCATGTGACTCGTTAGTGTTACAAGGTCTCAGGTGTGAATGGGGAGTGTGTGTGTTACATTTGGTGTTATCACTCTCACTCTCTCATACTGGTGACTGGAAGTTCAACATGAAACCTCATGGCAAAGAACTCCCTGAGGATCTGAAAAAAAGAACTGTTGCTCTACATAAAGATGGCCTGGGCTAAAGGAAGATTGTCAAGACCCTGAAACTGAGCTGCAGCACGGTGGCTTTGACCATACAACGGTTTAACAGGACATGTTCCACTCAGATTAGGCCTCGTCATGGTCAACCAAAGAAGTTGAGTGTACATGCTCAGCGTCATATCCAGAGGTTGTCTTTTGGAAATAGACGTATGAGTGCTGCCAGCATTGCTGCAGAGGTTGAAGGGGTGAGGGGTTAGCCTGTTAGGGCTCAGACCATATGCAGCACACTGCTTCAAATTGGTCTGCATGGCTGTCGTCCCAGAAGGAAGCCTTTTCTAAAGACGATGCACAAAAAAGCCTGCAAACAGTTTTTTTGCTGAAGACAAGCAGACTAAGGACATGGTTTACTGGAACCATATCCTGTGGTCTGATGAGACCAAGATAAACGTATTTGGTTCAGATGGTGTCAAGCATGTGTGGCGGCAACCAGGTGAGGAGCACAAAGACAAGTGTGCTATTCCTACAGTCACGCATGGTGGTGGGAGTGTCATGGTCTGGAGCTGCATAAGTACTGTCGGAACTGGGGAGGTACTGTTCATTAAGGGAACCATGAATGCCAACATGTACTGTGACATACCGAAGCAGAGCATGATCCCCTCCCTTTGGAGACTGAGCCACAGGGCAGTATTCCAACATGTGGTCAACAAACAGGCCAATGTTAGTTCAGGAAGCAGGCAATAGCAACACTGTACTGGTGTGGTGGTGATCAGGAAGAAATGTTGCTAGCTGCATTGGTCAGGTGATAGCGGGGAGTAGTGTGGCAGTAATCATAAACACTGCTGCTGACTGACACTCATCTGGTGACCCTGAGACAGGTGTGGCGGTGATCAGGGACACTGTAACTGGCATGGCAATGAGCTGGTATAATTTGACTGGTTTGCCGATGATTAGGGAAACTGTGACTGGTGTGGCAGTGGTTAGGGACAATATGACTGGTGTGGCAGAGATCAAGGACACTATAACTGGTGTAGTGGTGATCAGGGTCAATTTGAATGGTGTGGTGGTGATCAGGGACACTGCGAGTGGTGAAGTGTTAATTAGGGATACTGTGAGTGGGTGGCAGAGATTAGGGACACTGACTGGTATGGCAGTGATTAGGGATATTGACTTGTAGCACTGATCTGGTGACATTGACTGCTGTGGCAGTGATCAGAGACAATGGCTGGTAGCACTGACACACACTGATATCACAACAGCCAGCCATTGTACCTGATCACCACCACAGCAGTACGGTGTTCCCATAGTGACACTGCACTTGCTCTGGTGACAGTATGTTTTAACAATTTTTTTTTTTACTTACTGTCATCAGAGGAATGTAGTGTACACATGTGCCTCTCTCGGGGGGACAAGTTTTTTTTTCTTTTTTTTACACTATGATTGCTTATTACAATAAGGACCGCTGTATAAGCAATGATTTACCATTTATATTGCCTTTGTTTACTTTTGTAATAGCTGTGATTGGCTACAAGCTGTAACATGGTGCAGGGCTGATGTGATTGACCAATTACAGACATCAAAGTAGTACACAGTAGTATGCTATTGCAATGGCAGCCATTGTTTACTACTTTTCATGTGATTGCTCTAATTATTCACAATGATCACATGGTACCAGGGCCAATGACAGTGGCCCAGTACACTGATCTGTATTGCACTGTGTCTGCACTAGAGTGGCTGCATCTGTGCATTTGTGGGTAAATAATATTCTGTGGGAATTAAAACTTTCCAATAATAAATAATTTAAATCACTGCTTATACTATACTGTATGTATTATATCAAGAAATAATAGCTACATCAATTTTTTTTTTTTTTTTTTTTAGTAAACATTAAACAATTTAACATAGTAATTTAGCCATGTTTGGGACTTGTTTAAAATCTAATCTTTTCCACAAAAAATAAAAATAATTAATCACTTCTAGACAAGAATAATGTAATCTCATGAAATTGAGATACAGAAATTTTTCATTTCCTCTTATTGCTCTATTCTTTGGCTAATGGGTTTGTAGTCATGCATACTTGTAATTAGTAAAAAATTAAGGAGCCCTAAATGAGAGATCTACCTAAATGTTTTCTTCTTTTTCCCATTATCAAACAGAAATACATTTACATTTGATTTTTCATATTACTTATTTATCACATTCAATATAATCTTTTATATGGCAAATTTGGATGTGACTGTGTTGTACTAATGCTGTATCGATCAGTAGTTTGCAGAGACAGAAACGTCTGCATTAGAAAATGAAAAATAAAAGTGTGGAAGTACTTAGAGTGCCTCCTGGTCTCTTTATTAATAAGTCATGAACCCAGTAATAATTATTTCTGTTTGCAGGGCTGGTCTCTCCATGAATGTAATTCCCCGTACACTCGATCGGAATTTCCGATGGAAAACGTTTTCCGATCGTGCGTAGCCTCATCAGAGTTTTTTCATTGGAAATTCAGATGAATTCAATCAGAGTTTAGATATAGAACATGTTCTATTTTTTTCCGATGGGATTCCGGGCCGGGCAAAAGCCTGATCGTGTGTACGCGGCATAAGTGTACAGCATGTGTTCCTAGAAAGAAAGAACAAAGCACAACTGACACTCGTAAACACCAGAGGAGCTTACTTTTGGTGCCTGGATGGTCATGTTCCATGTTTGAAATAAGGATAACACCAATGCTGACTACTCTGGTTCTACTGCAGTGTAAATAGACCTTGATACATACACATAGGTAAAGAGGAGGGATGAGACTTGGGTTCTCCACTACCTTAGGCTCACAGTAAACACCCAGAACTCCTGAAGTTGTATGAACTTTGGCCAAAACTTCACAGGAAAAACCTATAATGCATTGCACACCCTTAGCTGTTGGTCAGATAAGTCACAAGAACCAACAATTGGTTTAATTTCTTTATTGGTACATGTTACCCATGGCAGTTGCTTCTTCTTAACGTAGATCTATAGACAAACCATTTTTTTCCCATTTTGGACAGAGTAAGGGAAAGTTATAACCCCTGTCACATTTTCTTTTCACCATCTGTATCCCATTGCAGAGATTTCCCTTCACTTCCTGTCCCATAGCCAAACAGGAAGTGAGAGATAATCCCTGCAAATAAGGGGATTCCTTGGGCACACCCAGGAACTAGTGTCCCCATTGGAAGATTTCCCATCTATTACTTTTCTGGGGACAACCCAAAATGTGGGATTTTGTTTTACTATCAATTATGATGGTAAACAGAACAAATAGAGAGGTTACATTTCCTTTACAGGGAACAGACCACAATAAAAACTGACAGGTGTTATAATCCCTCTGCACTCTATCCAACACTAAAACAAGTTTTGCCTTTAGTTAGACTTTAAGCCTTTAGAACAATCGTTTGCGCACTGTGAGCCTAAGGTAGTGGAGAACCCAAGTCTCGACCATAGACTTCAATGAGCCTAGTGGCAAAAATCGAACTTACTTTAAGCAAGATTCAAGATATTGTTTGGAAAACAAATCCAGGCAGATTTACTCATCCATAGTAAAATGTCCATTGGCACTGCTGACATGAGATGTGCAAGTCATTAGAATTAATGGAGTTATGGATAGAAGCAAAAGAACACTCTGGTTTTCAGAGTTTGATGAAGAGTTGACAACACCAGCGCCTGTGATACCATTATTGTTTAGCAGGACTGGAAGTAACCATAATTTCCTGCATAAGCAACTTTCAACAACCATTATTTAAGACCTTGCCAGTAATGTACAGTGCAATGCACCCCATGTGTATATTATACATAATCCACTGGATGTAAACATGTAGCCTCTCATGGTAAGAACATTGAAGTACAATCATAATACCCAGGGCTTTTTTTCAGCAGGAACACGGGGGAACACAGTTCCGTCACCTCCAGAACTGAATGTATGTAATGACAAGGGGTGCAGGGCTGTGCTGGAGGGTCTATTGATGCTGGCTGCTGGGGAATCTTTTGCAGCTGGAGGAGATCTATTTTTGCTGGGGGAAGGGGGTCTATTGTTGCTTGGGAGATCTTCTGTTGCTGGTGGGGAATCTATTGTTGCTGGGGGTGGGTCTTATGTTGCAGGGGGTCAATCATTGCTGGAAGGTACAGTATCAATAATACATACACCTGTTATATTTAAATAAAAGTTAGCATGCATGTGCATAACATAAACATGATAACCATAGCAGGGCCCATCTACAATAAAAACATTACAGAAGACAAAAACAATATCAGTAAGGAAGAAAAGCACATAAGTACCTTTAATTTTTTAATTTGTCAATCAAATCAGCCAAAATGTTTTCCCACCTGTTCCACTGTTTTTTTTCTTCTTTTAACATGTTTAAATAGACTTTACGCTGTCTGCAACTACAAATTTTCTTGAGATCACACAATCTGTTCATGCTGTTAGCAAATGTTTTGGAAATTCACAATGTGAGCCTTAAATAATAAAATATCAGTAACTGCTTAGCCTACACTTAGATTTAATTGGCTGACACCAATATTCCTGTGTTTTCCTAAAAGAGCTCTAATGCCTGCCATTTAAAAAGCACATTTACAAAATCATAGTGAATAGGTCTAATTACAATAAGTAATATGCACCTTATAAAAATGGATAAGAATAACATAAGTCACATAAGTCTTTTCTCTTCAATCAGAAACTCGAATTTTTAATCATGCCCTTAATGCTTACATTCCATCTGTGATAAGAAGTTGGCATGCTATTATACACACCACTGCAGGATACAACATTAATTAAAATACATTTTAACTGAAGGAATAAGGAAGAAAATGTCTCTTACCCATACATGAACAGCGGTAGCAGCAGCAGCTATGACAATCTCCCCTGGAATTGTCAGGAGGCTCAGCCCTACCACCCCAATCTGCAATATCACTTTGTAACCCTTCTCAAAAGCAATTTGCTCACTATAAAAAGGCAAATTAATAAAAGCATCATATCTGACAATGTGTAATTTCATTGTAAAATGCCATGCCTACCATACAGCTGGTCACGTAGGCAGAGCTGGGATCATGGGGATGCATTTGAGGAAATGTTTGCATAAAATAATTAAAAAATAAATATGAAGATCCGTAAGAGCTACATGAGAGTCACTGATATTGTTAAGCCTCGTACACACGATCGGTCCATCCTATGAGAACGGTCTGAAGGACTGTTGTCATCGGCTAACCGATGAAGCTGACTGATGGTCCGTCGCGCCTACACAACATCGGTTAAATAACCGATCGTGTCAGAACGCGGTCACGTAAAACACAACGACGTGCTGAAAAAAATAAAGTTCAATGCTTCCAAGCATGCGTCGACTTGATTCTGAGCATGCGTAGATTTCTAACCGATGGCCGTGCCTACTAACGATCGCTTTTACCTATCGGTTAGGAATCCATCGATTAAATTTAAAGCAAGTTGGCTTTTTTTAAAGGATGGTTAAATAACCTATGGGGCCCACACACGATCGGTTTTGACCGATGAAAACGGTCCATCAGACCGTTGTCCTCTGGTTAACCTATTGTGTGTACGAGGCTTTACACTTAATTTTGCTCACATAGGGCCAGATTCTCATAGAATCGGCGGCGGCGTAGTGTAAGCCATTTACACCACGCCACCGCAACTTACTGGAGCAAGTGCCGTATTCTCCAAGCACTTGCTCTGTAATTTGCTGGCGGCGTAGTGTAAATGGCCCGGTGTATGGCTGCGTAATTCAAAGGGGGCGGCTTGTATTCAAATTAAGCGCGCCCCCGCGCCGATCGAACTGCACATGCGCCGGGCGGAAAAATAGCCCAGTGCGCATGCTCCAGCTCACGACGGAAAACATCAATGACGCCGACGTGAGCGTCATTGGCGTAAAGTCGTATTCGCGGACGACTTAGTAAAACAACGTAACCGACGGAAAAAGACGACGCTGACCCGACGCCATACTTAACATGGCATACGGCGGACTGGCGTAAGGTTACCCCTCATATAGCAGGGGTAACCTTACGCTTATGGAAACGACGTAAACGACGACGAGGCGGCGCAAATTTGTTCGGGAATCGGCGTATCAGGCTCATTTGCATAGTCAAATGAGAACTGAACGTAAACGCCACCTAGCGGCCAGCGTCGAATTACATCTAAGATCCGACGGTGCAAGTGACTTACACCTGTTGGATCTACGCCGTATATATGCGAAAATGATTCTAGGAATCATACGCATAGATACCCGGGGCCAAAAACAGAGATACAACGGTGTTTCCTGAGATACACCGTCGTATCTCTTCTGAGAATCTGGCCCTTGGTACTTCTCTCAATAATTCCTTTCCATAATATGAAAGCCAAAAGAGGCATCCTCACACATTTTCTTGCTGCAACCTGTTAATTTATCCCACATCATTGGCGATCAACACAGACTCCTACTTTACTAGAACAGACCCCACTATATCACAAAGCATGCATGAAGTCACTCCTAACTAGACATGGGCCAAACACCCCCTGTTCGGTTCACAGCAGAACCCTATGGGAGCCCAACAGGAAAAATCAAAAATGCACATTTTGAAGGCTTATATGCAAGTTATTGACCATAAAAGGGGTATTGGGGTCTGCATACTGCCCTGGGTGACACGTATCATTTAAAAAAAAATAATAAGATTGTTTTTTTCCAGAGCAGTGATTTTAATTATGCTTAAAGTGCAACAATAAAAATGAAACAGACGATCAGTGAAAAATTCCTTTAACCACTTAAGGACTGCCTAACGCCGATATACATCGGCAGAATGGCACGGCTGGGCACAATCACGTACCTGTACGTCCTCTTTAAGTGCCCAGCTGTGGGGCGCGCACCCCGACCCGTTCCGAAGCTCCGTGACCGCGCGATCCGCGGACCCGATCGCCGCCGGAGTCCCGCGATCGGTCACAGGAGCTGAAGATCCCCGTTCTTCACAATGGCAGTGTCACTGATCGTCTGTTCCCTGATATAGGGAAAGATGATCAGTGACGTCACAAATCCAGCCCTGCCCCCCTACAGTTAGAAACACACATGAGGTCACACTTAAGCGCCCCCTAGTTGTGAAACTGCTAAACTGCAATTGTCATTTTCACAATAATCAATGCATTTTTATAGCACATTTTGCTGTGAAAATGACAATGGTCCCAAAAATGTGTCAAAATTGTCCGATGTGTCCGCCATAATGTCGCAGTCACGAAAAAAATCGCTGATCGCCGCTATTAATAGTAAAAAAAATATATTAAAAAAAATGCCATAAAATTATCCCCTATTTTGTAAACGCTATAAATGTTGCGCAAACCAATCGTTAAGCGCTTCATGTGATTTTTTTTACCAAAAATAGGTAGAAGAATACGTATCGGCCTAAACTGAGGAAAAAAAATGTTTTTTTTATATCTTTTTTGGGAATATTTATTATAGCAAAATGTAAAAAATATTGATTTTTTTTCAAAAATGTCGCTCTATTTTTGTTCAAAGCGCAAAAAATAAAAACCGCAGCAGTGATCAAATACCACCAAAAGAAAGCTCTATTTGTGGGAAAAAAAAGGACACCAATTTTATTTGGGAGCCACGTCGCACGACTGCGCAATTGTCAGTTAAAGCGACGCAGTGCCGAATCACAAAAAGGGACCTGGTCCTTTACCTGCATATTGGTCCGGGTCTTAAGTGGTTGAATATTGTCCCTGGGGGGTCCCCTTAGTCTTCCTGTAAAATGGCGCAGTCCCGATTTCGGACGTGATTTCAGAGACATCTGTGCAGGTTTCTGCAGAGATGTCAATGTAAAGCGCAGCTCGAAATCGCAAAAAGTAGTACAGAAACTACTTTTTGAAATCAGTGCAGCGCCGCAGATGGGGCGGCACACAGATTAAGACGATGCCATTGTCGGCAAATGCCGCCGATTTGACATGTCAAATCACATGTCAAATCGTACCAATGTGAACCGGGGCTTAATATCACTTTAAGCACAGTAGATTTGAATAAAAATATGGGAAACAATAATACATAGATCATTTTCGGACAAGAAGCAAGCATGATAGTATATGATTTAGGTAATACTCTACAGATATTAGTTAGTTGTAAAAGTGGTGGAATCACCAGGTAGTATAATCTAGATCTAGGAAAGATGAGCATTATGTTGATGTGCACATGTTACGGGGGACCTTGCAGGGGGCTGTTTTTTTTTTTCAATTTGGCCTGGAGTTTTACTTTAAACAATTTAGCTATACCTAGTTTTCCTGCAGCAAAGGCATCATCTTTATTACCCTGTAAACTCCCTGGTTGACATCTCTGTACTCCATAGCAACATTTATCATACCCATCCTTCTGCAAGAATTTTGTATTATATAAAGATAGCCACTGTATGGAAAATCTATAAATCTGAATAAAATACCATCATGCAAATAAGAAACAAAGCAAAGAAGAAATACCTGAGAAAGGCATCCATATACTTTCAGCCATACTTCGAAATAATAACTCAAAATGCTCACAGTCTGAAAATATACTGTAGTTTCCCTCTAACATCTTCAGAATACAGAAAAAGGTCAGAGCTCTGGTTTACTCTAATATGTCTATGATGTAACAGGTGAGTGCCATTGGGTCATTCATTAACATCTGACAAAACTACCACTGCACCTGCTTGCCAGGAGCAGATTGAGGTCAGGCATACACACAGTGGAGCCAGTCTATTAACTGAATACAGAATCTGTTGTGATCATCTGTGAATGCTTAGTTGCAGTATTCTGTTTGTCAGAAAGAGGATTGTGGTTGCTCCCAGCTTTTTCCCTTAAGATTACAGCTAGGCATATAGAGTGTTGAAGACTATGGAGAGGTTAATTCAAGTTTGAACATACTGTATTACTATGAGAAGGCTGTCCGTTGTTGGAATCTGAAAATGTACTAAAACTGGAGAGTGCAAAATCTGGTGCAGCTCTGCCGAGAAACCAATAAGCCTAATTGAACAAGCTGAAAGTGATATTAAAGGCAGTTTTTTTTTTTAATAACAAACATGTCATACTTACCCTCTCTGTGCGGTGGTTTTGCACAAAACAGTCCCAATCCTCCTCTTCTCAGTTCCCCTGCCGTAGCTTCAGTCACCTTCCTCCTGCCGAGTGCCCCCATAGAAAGCTGTTTGCTATGGGGGCACCAGAGGAGGCTCACTCCTGATTCACTGCCCTATATGTTCAGAGTGCTGCCCTGCTCTTACTCTATCCTCATTGGCTGTGATTGACAGTAGTGGGAGTGAATGGATCCAGCTGTTGTCTTAGCCAATGAGGAGGAAGAGACCCAGGAGAGACACTGCTCACGGCACATCACTGGATTAAGCTGGGGCTCAGGTAGGTATTAGGGGGACATCAAAGAAAAGTACCGGAATCACTGCACTCCTTCATTGTGTATCTTAAAAACATCACAGACACCATGAGGATATCACAGATGGAACATGTTTCACGTTTAGCACTATACGGGATTTCAAGGAGTGCAGCGATTCTGGAACTTTTCTTTGATGTGCAGCTACAGATGGGCTGTGCTGGCATCCTTGAACCCTCCTTTCAAGGTGTTTCTTTTCAGCTCACCTGGAGCTCACCTCTCTTCAAAGAGCCGTAGCTCTCTCTCGAACTGTTCCTCTGTTATCAGCCTGGTAAATTCTGAAAAATTCTCGGACACATCAGATAAAAGCAGCCTGAAATTTCTGTCAGGGGAGGTTGTTAAAATAAATTAGCAGGGAGCTGGCCCTGTTAAAAAACACCTCTGAGAGTCTCTGCCTATAATGAGAGGGGGTGTGTGTGCCTTTCCTCCAATCAGCAATGTTAGCTATCTTGGCTGTATGCCCAGACATCACACTCTGGGGTTTATTTACTAAAGGAAAATCCACATTGCACTACAAGTGCACTTGGAAGTGCAGTCACTGTAGATCTGAGGGGAAGATCTGAAATAAGGGGAAGCTTTGCTGATTTCTATCATCCAATCATGTACAAACAAAAGTGCTGTTTTTTATTTTCCTTGCATGTCCCCCTCAGATCTACAGTGACTGCACTTCCAAGTGCACTTGCAGTGCAACATGGATTTTCCTTTAGTAAATAAACCCAACCCATGTGTTAAACAGGAAGAGAAAATCTTCTAACACGATTTGAACTTTCTAAACAGTATATAAATTTGAAGACAGCAGATATAAATGTAAAACTTATGTAGGGAGATTTTGTTCACCCCTGTGTATCATCTGAGGCTGTTCACTTCACTGGGTGTATGGAGGGTTTACATCCACTTTAAAGCCATTTTTTGACGCAATTTGTCTGTAAGTTCAAAAGAAAATACAAAAAACTGCGCTGTAAACCAACATGAAAATAAAAACAGTGGAAATAATCTTAAATATAAACAATATAAATACCACACTAGGTGCATAAGTGTAAATGTACCCACAAAATTATATGTTAAATGGTAGGGTTGTCCCGATACCACTTTTTTAGGACCGAGTACAAGTACCGATACTTTTTATCAAGTACTCGCCGATACCGAATACCGATACTTTTTTTAAATCTCATGTGTCAGTATTTTATTTTTTTTACATTTTTTTTTACATTTTTTTTTTATTTTATTTTTTATTTTATTTTTACAATTTGTTTATTTTTTTTTATTTTTTTACAATGCTTTATTATTATTTTTTTTAAGGAGGGTGGGGGGAAATGTACAGTGTCAGTGTGTTTTTATTTACATTTTTATTTTTTACAATTCATTTTTTTATTACAATTCATTTTTTTTTTTTTATCAGCCCTGTTGGGGGGGGGGGGGGTCTTTGGTGAGATATCAGGGGTCTTAACAGACCTCTGACATCTCCCCTCTGAGACAGGAAAAGGGACTAGGGACACAAATTCCCCAGTCCCTTTCTCTACAAACTCAGCTGCGCTGAAAATGAAAGAAGAGAAGCCAGCGGCTTCTCTTCATTCATAAACTGAAACATCGTAATCACAGGAGGTTACAATGTTTCAGTTCTGTGAATGGACAGAGTCAGTGATCACTGACTCTGTACATTGGCAAAAGGTAGGAGCCGGGTTTACCGGCTCCTACCGCCGCTCTCCATCCTGACAGATCGGCAGCACGGAGGGGGGCATAACGGCGGCAGCACGGAGGGGGGCATAACGGCGGCAGCACGGAGGGGGGCATAACGGCGACAACACTGATTGGCCACATGTTTCTCCATATCCAGATGTACTAGGCATTTCCTTCAGCTCCTGGCACTAAAATGACAGCGAACAAGGAAAGATGGGCATATGCTGGAGAGAGGTGGGGGATGGAATCAAACTTGTTGCTTGTTGCTTTTCTCCGAATAACGGCGGCAGCACGGAGGTGGGCATGACGGCAGCAGCACGGAGGTGGGCATGACGGCGGCAGCACGGAGGTGGGCATGACGGCGGCAGCACGGAGTGGGGACACAGCGGCAGCAATGGGCAGGACAGAGGTATGACAGCGGCAGCAAGGAGGGGGGACACAGCACGGAGGGGGAATTGAGGAGGACACAAGGACAGTCAGCGGTGATCGGTGCTTGTAACTCCCCACTGCACTGATCACCCTGACTGTCCAAGTATCGGGTGAAGCATCGGAGCATTTGCCCGAGTACATGTACTTGGGCAAATGCTTGGTATCGGTCCCGATACCGATACTAGTATCGGTATCGGGACAACCCTATTAAATGGTATAAAAGTCCAATTGCCAACAACTAAATGGCAGCAAAAAAAAAAAAAAAGGAAAAAGTCCTGATGTGCTTCAAACAAAAGTGATTCCACAAAGACATAAACGTGAAGAAAAGCCTGATGGCACCAATATCACACGTGTCCCTTCACCAGAAGTACAAGCCTGCTTACCAGAACACAAGCTAATTGAGCCTGGAAGTCAAACACACTCTGGACTGGAATAGGTCGTTAGGACGATGAATGCGGGAAATCCGAGCGGATCCAAAGTCGATATCCTCAGTTTAGAAAGCTGGAGGGTGGATGGAAGTAATCCGACTGAGTGGAAACGATCACCTCACTCACAGCGGGTATCTCGTACAGTACCGAGGGAAGAAATACTTGCATAGCATAATATTGTATGCACAAAGTTTAATTTTAAAAAAGTCAGATATACTCACAAAAGCATCTGAATAAAATCACGTATAAGAACAAACAGCCGGCCGGCAAGCAGACACCCGTCCTATGGGCGAAGACGTCAGCGCGTCAACTTCCCGACGATCGTTTCGTCTCACAAAGACGTCTGTAAGTTCCTCTGGAACGGAACTTTGTTCTCCCCACTTGTCCAAATAGCTTTTCTGTCTGTAAATCTCCACCACTTCACAGAAGAGATACTTCAGGCAGTTCTGTCAGTGGTGCGACAGATTCATTTTAACCTTACCAATACATACATCAATTTGTTGCAAGTTCCGCTATTTGCCGCAACCGCAAGACAGACTTTTAAGGTGTCTCTATGAAACATATTATGAATTCCAGGCACTGTCTTTAGACTGCATATGATATACAAATACATGTCCTATACTTACCAGATCAGCCTCCATTGAATGGAATCTTTGCTCCCTTTCAGAACTAAAAACACTGGTAGAATTTTCAGCATTCAGCACTACCGGGCACTTTGGATGCCTGTATCTCCCTGCTGATTGTTGTGGTTTCACCTGCTGGCCACAACGTCACTAGTGTATTCCTGCAACTCTGAAGGGTCATACAGCAGACAGGGAACCCACAGTGCTCAGCGGGAGACACCGTCATCTAACACACCTAGATATGTCACATCCTAGTGGTGCTTCTGTCTCTGCAAGAGAACAAAGATTTCATTTACCAGAGACTGTACTAATTAGTATAGTACATGTACTTTAAAGAGACACTGCAGTTAGGATACTAATATATTCATGGCTTTTTCATACAAACAGTAAGCTTACTGTCTTCTGAAAAGTGGTCAGTGGATAGATTTTCAGAGATCGATATAGCAGCCGCTAGCAGACATTCAAGAGGCACTATTGCTGCCTCCTGATGCCTGTTTTTTCTTAATTGTTTCATTGCGGAACGGTAATTTTACATTGTGGGACCGTGCTTCAGCTGTAAACCAAGCATGTGGTTGCAGTGGAGAGTTTGACAGGCAGTGCTGCCTAAACAAAAATAGACCTGTTTCCAGGTCCAAAATGCCTTTCCCTTCTGGGGTATGTATCCAGGCTTCTCAGCGGATCAAACCCTTTGCTGGTTACACTTCGTATGACCTTTTTACTTTGCAGTACTCTTTCTTCCACCATTAACCTCAGTAAAAAAACAAATGCACTCCCATGGTGTAGTTAAAAACTTCCATATTTATTGCAGTATTGTATACTTACATTTCTAATAGAAACAGTGGGCCAGATTCACAAAGGAGATACGACGGAGTATCTCAGATACTCCGTCATATCTCTCAGAGTATCTATGCGCCTGATTCATAGAACCAGTTACGCATAGATATCCCTAAGATCCGACAGGTGTAATTGTTTTACACTGTCGGATCTTAGGATGCAGTACCGCGGCTGCCGCTGGGGGGAGTTTGCGTCGTAAACCAGCGTCGGGTATGCAAATTAGGAGTTACGGCGATCCACAATGGATTTTCGCGTTCGCTACGTCACCGCTAGTCTAGTTTCCCGTCGCAAAGTTAGTCGTCGTTTTTGGTGCCTTAACTTTACACAGCAATCTTATTGCTGTATAAAGTATGGCCGTCGTTCCCACGTCGAAATTTAAAAATTAACGTCGTTTGCGCAAGCCGTCCGGGAATACGGAATTACGCTACGCGCGTCGCCGTTCGAAAAAATGACGTCACTGCGCGCAAAGCACGGCGGGAATTCCGAAACGGAGCATGCGCAGTAGGGCCGGCGCGGGAGCGCGCCTAATTTAAATGGAACACGCCCATTTAAATTATGCGGGCTTACGCCGGAGGCCGCCGGCTTAGTTTTCATCGCAAATGCTTTGTGAATCAGGCACTTGCGATGAAAACTTGCGGCGGTGTAGTTACGCCGCCACGATTCTACGTGAATCTGGCCCAGTGTGCTTGTATTTGAAGATCACAGCCAGGCCGTAGCCCCCGTGTGACTCACAGTCCTCACGATCCTCAGTGCTACATCACCCGACAGGCAGTGCTGCCTGTCAAATTTTCTTCCTACAAATAGAGTTTTATTCTGGTGGTATTTGATCACCACTGGGGTTTTTATTTTTGTGCTAAACAAACTAAAAAATACCTAAATGTTTTAGAAAAAAAAGTTTTCCTTTGTTTCGGTTATAAAAAAAAAAAATTCTCCTTCGCTAACAGGCACTGAGGCTGAGGATGAGGCTGCACTGATATGGTGGCACTTATATGTAGAATTGATGGGCACTGTTAGGCGGCACTGATATGCAGCACTGATGGGCACTAATAGGCACCACTGATATGCAGCACTGACGGGCACTGATAGGCGGCACCAATGGGCACTGATAGGTGGCACTGATGGGCACTGATAGGTGGCACTGATGGGTATTGGCAGGTGGCTGTGATGGGTACTGACACATATCTGTGATAGGCACTGACAGGTGGCACTGATAGTTGGTACTGATTTCACTGACATGTGGCACTGATGGCAGCACTGATGATGAGGTACTGACAGGTGTTACTGCTGGGCACTGATTGGCACTGTGATGGGCACTGGTGGGCACTGTGGTGGGCAATGATTGACACTAATAAGGGCACATCCGTTTCTGATGGGGCACTGACTGGCAGCTGATGGACACTTTTCAGCTCGGCCATATCCAACACTCTCTCCTCACTGACTGTGGTTGACAGCAGCAACAAGGGTTCCCGCTGCTGCCTTTGGGTACACAATATACCATAAAGGTTATCTAAAAGGTAAAAAAATTAAATTTCATTTGTAACTGCAGTGATCCTAACAAAGCATTCTTGCTTTAGGTTCTAAAGTGTGAGTGCCTATTTTATATCAGTGATGGTAATTTAGCCTTGACAGTCGGTGAATTATATATAGACACCAAGGGTTATTGTATGTATTTTGACTTGTTAACCTCCTAAATTACTATAGCCAAACTGAACCCCTAACCTGACGTTTATTTACATATATAACATTTTCTCTTTTTGCAAAATCAATGGCACGCATGCTTTCTAAAAACGGAATTATAAACTTTTTTTTTTTTTACTATGAGACAGAAACAAGAATTATTGTATGTACATTTTCTCCAATCAAAAGAGTCCTATCTGTATCACAGGCTCAGTTCACTAATTAAGATATGTGAGACTTGGTGAGATGAGAGCAGGATGTAAGGTTTCTTTACACAATCAGATAGGGAACACAGGACTTCCTAAATTGGCCACCGTGGAGGTATAACCTATATCCACATTTAGCAGCACTTGCACTTAATGAAGCATCAGGGGTTGACAAAATCCACAGCACAGTGTAGCTGAAAAGTTCCAGTAATTACGTTTACAGTAACATAGATACAGTACAACATGTGCACAGAACTTGTGTTATGACATTTTAAAAAGCCAAGCATTAAAATAATGATAATTTTTCAAAGATTGAAAAATACTGTAAACAGTTTCAACTGTTCAAAGACAAGAAAATTATCCAAGCTTCAGAATTTTGGGAAATAACATTAATGATAATAATAAATACATATATGGTGTGCAGCGCTTTAAATCCGAAAAGGACAATCCAAGAACAAAAGTTCAATAGTAGTTCAATCTGCGATATGCAGGCTCACCCCAAGTAATGGACCCTCATCACAAAGGTCACATTAGCTTATTTAAAGTAAACTCAGGTAAGAAGGAAGTCCATTTAATCTTCATACACTTAGTGGCAGCAGATCCGATAATGTATGCAGCAAACCTCTCCATGTTCAAAAATGACCCTCCAGCGGTAATCATCAAATACAGTAGGTGTTTGCGATATTGTGTTTTTAGCATGACAGCATCGCGCTGATTCTCGGCGACATGGTGCCGAGATCTCGCGGACATCTCGCACTCACTGGAATAGTGACAGCACATTCCAACGTGCGCGTCATAGAAGCGACGGGAGATCCGACTTGGATTCCCGCCAATTCTACACGTGTGCGGCGTTTGTTATGAATCCTGAGGGGGAAGTCCCCGCCGGATTTTAAATAAAAATCCGGCATGGGTTCCCCCCTCAGGAGCATACCGGGCCCTTAGGTCTGTTATGGGTTGTAAGGAGAGCCCCCCTACGCCGAAAAAACGGCGTAGGGGGTCCCCCTACAATCCATACCAGACCCGTATCCAAAGCACGCTACCCGGCCGGTCAGGAAAGGAGTGGGGACGAGTGAGCGCCCCCCCCCCCTCCTGAGCCGTACCAGGCCGCATGCCCTCAACATGGGGGGGTTGGGTGCTCTGGGGCAGGGGGGCGCACTGCGGCCCCCCCACCCCAGAGCACCCTGTCCCCATGTTGATGAGGACAGGGCCCCTTCCCGACAACCCTGGCCGTTGGTTGTCGGGGTATGCGGGCAGGAAGGCTTATCGGAATCTGGGAGCCCCCTTTAATAAGGGGGCCCCCAGATACCGGCCTCCCACGCTGGCTCCCACGATGGGGCTTGTAGGTGCTCAATCTCGCCGAGAAAGGGAGCGAGATTGACACAATATCGCGTGCACCTACTGTATATGTCATCCCATGCAGACAAAAGGAGATAAATCTCATTGTGCAGCACATCAAAATAGTATTTATTCGGGCAAAAACAATTGAAATTACACTCACATTGCTGACAAACAAAAGCAAGCTCTGTTTGTATGTATACAGCCTCTCTCCACCAGAAAGATGGCCGCCGTGTCCCAGCATGCAGCAGCGTCACGTTGCTGACTCCTCCCTACGTCGTTTTGTGAGAGAATCATTCATGTTTATTTCTTTCTTTAACTTATCATATATCTACAGATGCTTTCCTGAGTCCCCACTATGAAAGTACTGGTAATGGGGCTGATTAACTAAAGGTAAAGAGGCTTTTTATTTTGAAAGGGAATTTTCACTTTTCAAGGAAATGTTCCCTTAGCTTAGGGAATATGGTAAAAATCAACTATGCAAACAATACTCAATCATGTGCAAAAACAACAACAAAAAAAGTATTTTTGCTGCACACAATTGAACAATAAAAATCAGCAGGCCTTCACCTCATTCACTGAGCTAAGGGAAAACTCCAACTATTTCTCAATAAAGCAACTAAACCCTTCTATTTTTTACAGCCAAGGAATCTGTCATCTTGACCTATTTTCGATCTACTGCCATGGGGCTGCACATGTGATCAGTTATGACACTACCCATTTATTGGCTTGACAGGTCGGTTGAGAGCACAAGCACCCCTGACATTTAGAATTCATGGCCTATATACAAAAACACACAGTCAAGGCGCTCCAGGGAGGTCCTATGAAAACAGTCTGTGGAATGGACTGTGTGGGGTAGATGCACTAACCAGAGTGCAAGATCCACATGGGACAAGGAAATCCAGTTAAAATCATACTTTAATGAAAGGCAATTAAATGTCTTTCATGATGTTCTGCACACAGCTGCTAGTTGAAAGATCCAACCAATGATGGAAGGGATGTAGGAGTCCGTGGCAGAAGGCTGCGATGGAGCTGCAGGTCTGTGACAGGAGACCACCAGGGATCGGAGGATCTTGTATCCCCGGGAGTAACGTCACTGGAACTCGGGAGACAGCCACACACCATGGGGTAGCAGGGCATATGGAAGTGCACCAGTAGGATGGTTAGAAAGCTGATTGCCAGGATAACATGTTTAGGACATGCCATCTTGTCAAAGACGTTTAGTTGCCTTTAGGACCTCCCTGGAGCGCCCTGACTGTGTGTTTTTGTATATTGTTTTTACCACTGGTCACTCTGAGGCCATCCAGACATGTCCACATACCAGGCTCTGCACCTTTCTCTGGCTGCTGATATGGATCCACATTGTAATACTGCAGTATAGCACCTTACCTTATTTTATATTATCATTCATGGCCTGCTTTTATTATGATTGTTTTGGGAAGCCATTAAAGCAATAGGTTTAATTCCACTAAATGCAAAAAAAAAATAATTAATAAAACTAACAAGAAAAAAATATATATATATACAAATGTATCAGTGCAAACTAGTGGCCCCTGTTGGATGTCAGATGCATTTTGCATCCAAAATTCCGAAGTTTTTTAAAAAGAACAATTGTTATCTTCCAGACATGGTCTAGGTCAATGTTTTTCAACTCCAGTCCTCAAGTACCCCCAACAGGTCATGTTTTCAGGCTTTTTCATGATTTTGCAGAGGTGATTTGATCAGTTTTACTGCATTAGTAATTTCCACAGTCGTTTCATCGGAGGGAAATCCTGAAAAAAATACCAGTTGGAGGGTACTAGAGAATCGGAGTTGAGAAACATTGGTCTAGGTTTTTCATTTAGCATGTATGAATATGTTTTCAACAAAACTTGAAAACAGACAAAGCAGAAATAGACAAATAGGATAAATGATAATGAGAAATTTGAACAGTGGAAGGAACTCAAAACTGTATTTTTATAACCCTGTGCCAAAGAACACTATCCAAGTGTAGGTCCTCACAAACACACATGAGAAAATGACTCAAAAGCGATTTCCACAAAATAGTTAGCATATGCTATTCCCAAATTTGGTTTGGAAGTAACGTGTAGATTAAAGCAAGTTGCTACATTTAAAAAAAAAAAAAGCTTTTGTGCAAGAAAAGGCTCAATGATTGCCCCTCCCATCATCTGTAATAGCCATCTCTCCTGTCCATAAATGTACTCTGGATTATGCATTGGACACACTTCCAGGTGTGTCAGATGACTCCTCCTCTGTTGCTTGTTGTGGTCCCTTCTGCTGGACCCTATGTTACTACAGTGTCCTATAGTGACTTAGGGGGTGGCAGAAGGAACCACAGAGCATAAAGGGGTACCAGGCATCAGACATTCCTGCAGGTTTTAGATAAGGGTTTTCTTTCAGCCAGAGTAGTGTCTAAAGACAGTGAAGGTCAGAGAAACAGGTGGAGTATTCATTTTTTTTTTTTTTTTTTTAGCAAAAACTTTTTTTTTTTAACTTTTAAAAGTAAACAAAGAGTTGCTTTAAATTAAAGGTAGTGAATAAACACAGGGACAATTTCTGCATTTAGATTCAAATTGTGTTATTTTTTAATTGGAGGAGTTCCCATGGAGATTCTTCAGAAAATAATTTGCCTGTAAATATTTAAAACTTTTCTCTCTAAATTATAATTAAACCTTAACCTCTGAAAGGATTTAAATGTGTATCAGCCAAGTTGAGTTGAGGTCCATATCTAATTTAACAAAATAATACAATAAACTTTTTATTATGGCTCAAACAGGACTTTCTTTTGATACTGCCCTTAAAAAAAATCTTATTTGCTAAGCAATCTATAGACAAAAATATACAAGCGTTTTATTTTTTTTTATTTTTATATATATATATTTTGACAAGGGTTAGTTTTAAAACAACTGTAGATAAAGAAAATACTTTGTAAGCTGTATTTTGTCCTGATTATAATAAAACTAAAAATACAATACTAGTATAACACATGGCAAAGTTATTCAAAAAACATTAAACACTTCTGGCCGGCAGGGCTTATATAGACATCCTCTGGTTTCAGTGGTTATACCGGGATGATGCCTACACCTACAGACATCATCCCAGTATCGATCTTTTCAGCCAGTTATTCCCTATATATGGCAGAAGTCATTTGAGTGGCTAATACTACCAATGTGGATGATGAGCGACGTATAAGTGTGGCGGCCAATCTGACAGTAACTGAAATTTGGGGGGGGACTGACTGACTGACTGACATCGCAAGTAACAAATAATACAGTAAACAGTGACAATATTAGACACTAACACTGTACTTATCACACTGGCTGGGAAGAGGTTAACATCTAGGGCAATCAAGGGGTTAAATGTGTGCTTAACTAGGTGTCATATGTGTGCTAATATGTGTGCTGCTTTTTACCACTAGATCTCTAAGTTTCTCATCCCTGTTTTGCAGAGATTGTTCTCTCTGTACATAGCTCTGTGTTTATTTTCAACACAGAGCTTTGGCATGTGACTGTACACAGCCAATAAGCAGGTTCTGGCTGTGAATCATTAGTCTGGACTCACTGACGGGCTCCTGCTCTGTACAATCACACTATTCCTAAATGTTCTTCAACTTGAGTGTTCCATGCAATGTAAAAGTTAACATCAATTTGTTTTTTACATCTTGTTGAAAATAAATTATATTCTTATTTACTGGGGGTGTTACCCCAAAAACTCATGCGATCGAAGATAACAAAACCAAAAAAAGGAAGACAGGCCAAAAGTTTTGAAAGGGTTGATCACTTATCATATACATTAAGAAATGGCATCAAACAGCGTATTTCCCATGAAGCCACCAATGAAGCCCAGAGGCGCTGCCTGCCATAGATGCGATAAGTGCTTTGGACCCTACCGACTGAGCGGGGGGGGGGGGTCACTGTTTTCCGCCACTGTTGACGACACCAGTAGGTGCTGGCATCTTAACAACCAGAATCTGTGAATTGAGCAGTCTCCTGTGCACAAAAAATATATCAAGAAACACCAATGTCACAATATAAAAATCTGGTAAAATAGCAGCGGCACTAGTGGACCTAGACTAACTGCCACAAGAAGGGGACCTACAATTCCAATTATTTTCACAGATGGAAAATAAAATGATCCAAATAAATTGTTAAGCAAAATAAAGTTTCTAAATATTTAAATCTGGGTATAGAAAAGGACCAACTATTTTAAAAGTGAAAAATGCTTTTAAAATTTCCCTCCTGATAAATAATACATGTGGTAGTAAACAATTATTTAAACTTCAAAAAATAAAATCCAGCTGGGCTGGTTTATAAAAAGCGCAGAAAAACATAAGTGGAGGTGACTGTGGCCCACAGCAATCAATCAAATTCCATGGTTCCAAAAACCTTCTTAATGGAATCAATGACTTAAATATACAAAAACTATACCACAAGCCACTTATGATCAGTATGCAATAAAACAAATTGTTATACAAATAATTTGTATTCAATAAAACATGTGATCTAAAGACCATGGCTTAACTTATAAACTCCCCCCAACATGGATAATATCCCAATGCAACACACCTTAAAGCAGAGTTCCACTCCTTTTTAAGTTTATTAAAATTCAGCAGCTACAAAAAGTGAATCTGCTGACTTTTAATAAACAGGCACTCACCTGTCCCATGATCCAGCTATGCGGCTGCCCGAATCCTCGCTTCTCTCCCTCTCCCCTCCAAGGTGCTGTCATTGCAAGTGTGGGCACCTTACTGTGACAGACTGTGGCTTCACAGCCGGGTGTGCACTGCGCACGCACCTTCTCAGTAGCCAAGCAATTTTCTGGGACCTGTGACGTGTCCCAGGAGATTGCAGGGAGAGAGGGAGAGAGGAGGAGTCATCTAGTCAGCCGCGTGGAAGTGGGAGCAGGGTTCCTGTCAAAACTAGGTACCCGCTCCCCCACCAAAAAAAAAAAAAATGACATGCCAAATGTGGCATGTAAGGGGGCGAGCAGTGCTTAACCACTTAAGGACTTTGGCTGTTTTTCAGATTTGGCGTTTACAAGACTAAAACTGTTTTTTTTGCTTGAAAATGACTTAAAACCCCCAAACATTATATATTTTTTTTCTAACACCATAGAGAATAAAATGACGGTCATTGCAATACTTTTTGTCACACCGTATTTGTGCAGCGGTCTTACAAGCGCACTTTTTTGGGGAAACAATTCACTTTTTTTAATTAAAAAATAAGACAACAGTAAAGTTAGCCCAATTTTTTTATATATTGTGAAAGATAATGTTACGCCAAGTAAAATGATACCCAACATGTCACGCTTTAAAATTGCGCCCGCTTGTGGAATGGCGTCAAACTTTTACCCTTAAAAATCTCCATTGGCGATGTTTAAAAAATTCTATAGGTTGCATCTTTTGAGCCACAGAGGAGATCTAGGGCTAGAATTATTGCTCTTACTCTAACGATCGTGGTGATATCTCACTTGTGTGGTTTGAACACCGTTTTCATATGCGGGCGCTACCCTTCACTTCTGCGCGCGAGCTCGTCGGGACGGGGTGCTTTAAAAAAAAAAATATTGTTTTCTTATTTCTTTTCATTTATTTTATTATTTTTTACACTGGGAAAAAAAAATGGATCACTTTTATTCCTATTACAATGAATGTAAACATCCCTTGTAATAGAAAAAAGCATGACAGGTCCTCTTAAATATGAGATCTGGGGTAAAAAAAAACTCAGATCTCATATTTAGACTTAAATGCAAAAATTAAATAAAACATTTTGTCATTTGAAAAAATGACAACTAGAAAATATTGCTTTAAGGCCCCGTACACACGACCAATTTCAGCATACATGTTTGGTCGTGTGTAGGCGCGAGCAGGCAGATTTCCAGCAAACATTTGCCCGCCGGGCCTTTTCCCAGCAGACAAATATTCCTGGACGTGTTTTAAAACCGTCCGCTGGAATCCTGCCCGCTCGGACATGTACGGTCGTCAGTACAGACCTACCGTACATGTCCGAGCGCCCGCCGTCCCTCGCATGCGTCGAATGAGTTTGACGCATGCGTGGAAGCATTTAAATGGCAGGCCCGCCCACGTCGCCGTGTCATCGCCGCGGCGACAACGTGGCCACGCCCCGCGTATTGTTTACGCGCGGACTTCTGTACGATGGTTAGTACAGCCATCGTACAGAAGCCCTCGGGCAGACTTTATATAGGCCTCTCTCATGATGTCACAGTCCCATCATGCTCCGGTACCTACCCACGTGGTACCTACCCATGTGGGTAGGTACCGGAGCATGATGGGACTGTGACATCATAAGAGAGGCCTATATAAATCATTGCGCACCGGACACCCGGCATAACAGCAGGAAGAAGCGTCGTGTCAACATGGGAAGAAGAGAAGAAGGCAGAAGAAGACAGAAGAAGAGCGGGCTGGCCGCTGCTAGTAATCGAGCTAACACACGAAGATAGCGGCGGCCAGCCCTGAAGAAGAAGGCACCGGAGGGCGAGCGGGAGAAGAACCGGGGCCGTGATGACAGCGGAGAAGATGGGAGAAGACCCCCGGTGAGCGGAAGAAGACCCCCGGTGAGCGGAGGAAGAACCCCAGAGAGCGGAAGAAGACCCCTGGAGAGCGGAGAAGACCCCCGGAGAGCGGAAGAAGCCCCCCCTGCTAAAAGAGCTAAAGAAGACAGGGGCTGACTAATAAATTACTTTAAAAACCCTGTGTTGTGTGTTTTTTTTTCTTTTACACTTTGCCTCCAGGTGAATGGGTAGGGGTACGATGTACCCCATATTCATTCACCTAGGATGGGGGGCCGGTATCTGGGGGCCCCCTTATTAAAGGGGTCTTACAGATTCCAATAAGCCCCCGCTCGCAGACCCCGACAACCAACGGCTAGGGTTGTCGGGAAGAGGCCCTGTCCTTATCAACATGGGGACAGGGTGCTCTGGGGTGTGCCCCCCTGCCCCAGAGCACCCAACCCCTCATGTTGAGGGCATGTGGCCTGGTACGGCTCATGGGGGGGCGCTCGCTCGTCCCCACTCCTTTCCTGACCGGCCGGGTTGAGTGCTTTGGATACGGGTCTGGTATGGATTGTGGGGGGACCCCCACGTCGGTTTTTCGGCGTAGGCGGGGTCTCCTTACAACCCATACCAGACCTAAGGGCCTGGTATGCTCCTGGGGGGGAACCCATGTCTGTTTTTTATTTACGCCGCAGCTAGAATTGGCGGGAATCCAAGTCGGATCTCCCGTCGCTTCTATGACGCGCTCGCTGGAATGTGCTTTGTCTATTCCAGCGAGATGTCGGCACCCTGTCACCGAGAATCAGCGCGATGCTGTCGTGCTGGAAACACATTCTCGGCAACAGGTACTGTAAGTAGGTTTTTAGAGTAATTGTAGTGTCATCAGTATATTTGTCCATACTAGGTTTGGAGTCAGTATTGCTTGAATTCTACTATAAAACATTTTATGTATTTCATTTTACAAATACACAGGGGAAAACCATGATAAAGGATCCCCTACGCACTATGGGCTTTCACATTTTCTAGAGAGATAACACTGCAGAAGCTGACTCCTTTCAGTTCATTTACTGTTGAAGCCTTGGACTTAGCCATAGAGAGGCAAAGGGATACATTTCAGCTTGCGCTATTGAGCACTGTAAACGACAGGCTTTTACTAGAAGATAAGGAGAGCCTGAAAAAAATGTGAAACGGATCCTAAAGCTCCACCAGCTGGTTAAATATATGAGTACATAATAACAACTTGTAATATTTCATATGTGACTGATAAAAATTCAACAAACTATTTTTATGTTATTTTTTTAGACCCGGCCATCGGAAAGAATGAAAATATGTATAAAACCAATATTCCTATTAAAAAACATGCCAAACACAGCAATATGGAAATTATATCAATGATACACTTACTGTATCTCTAACAAGAAAAGACCAGCAACCTCAATTCAGCACTAAATTATGCATAGCATAGCTGAGAATGGCTTAATGTATGCAAGATATACATTCATTAGAGAAGATATATTATTCCATCAGCTATTCTGCACTGGATTTGTTAGTATAGACTGTCCTTTTAAATTGTTAAACTCATACTTGAAACTTTTAGAAGGTCAATTCCCGGTTGGACAAATATTTTGGAGAATACTCTGAACAGCATACTTGCTACCTCCATTGTTTCCTAATTCCCTTAATTTAGAGACAAATTACATTTGCTGCACCTTTGATCTCACCCAACAATAAACAATAAATGTGCTGGGTGAGAGTGACTTTTATGGTTGAACGGCAATTTATGATGCCAGAGAAAATCATGAAGGACACAGAGCTGTCCAGACTCAAAAAAAGGTGTGGATCCAGTTATTTAGATAACAATGGAAAAATAATAAATCTTAATTTACAATAAAAATGACACGAAAAGGATTTTTGGTCAGTTTTAATTTTACTGTACACACGACCATTTTTCTCGGCAGGAAAAAAAACGTTGTTTTTCCCAACCTGATTCCTCTCCAGCCTGACTTGAATACACATGTTCATGCAAAAAAAACTTTCGACCAAAGCGCGGTGACGTACAACACGTACGACAGGACTATAGAGAAGATAGTCACCGCTCCAATTAGGTATGTGGATGAATCCGTATCCTCTCAGAGAAACCCAGGTGCCGGCAATGCACGAAGCAATTGTAGAAAGAAATGTTTGGACAGCCGCACTCTGGAAAAACCCAAACATTTCTTTCTACAATTACGACAGGACTATGAAGGGAAAGTTCCTTTCAAATGGCGTCACCCTTTGGGCTGCTTTTGCTGATCCTCATGTTAGTAAAAGTTTGGTGAGAGACGGTTCGTGCTTTTCAGCCTCGTGCTTTTCAGTCTGTTACAGCGTCCGTTAATGTGCTATCTCCATTACGATCGATAGTTTTACCCGAACGAGCGCTCCCATCTCATACTTGATTCAGAGCATGCACGCTTTTTTCCCCTCTGAAAAGCATACACACGACTGTTTTTTGCGACAAGAAAAAGAATGATGGGAAACATGACGAGAAAAAAGAGAGCTGGTTTAAATTTTTTAGCGGGCATTTTTTTTAGTCGAGAAAACTGCTAGGGAGCATACACACAACCGGTTTTCACGACCAATATAAAAAATAGCAGTTTTCTCGTAGTGAAAACCGGTCGTGTGTACAAGGCATACGTTTATCGGTTTTCTTGATGTTGTAAGATGCCTTAAATTATGTATACTAATGCTTTATTATATAAATAAACATTCAATACAGGGTGTCATCATAATACTGCTAAACCTTGCTGGGCTTGAAATTAAAGTGGTTCTACAGTCAGAAGGTCTTTTATCTTAATGCAATCTATGTATTAAGATAAAACACCTTCTGTGTGCAGCAGCCCCTCTCAGCCCCCCTAATAATTACCTGAGCCCTATCTTAATCAAGCAATGTTGCACAAAAGTCTCGGCTGGCCAGGACTCTCTCTCTCCTCATTGGCCGAGACAACAGTGGGACGCCATTGGCTCACGCTGCTGTCAATCAAAGTCAGTGAGCCAAGAGGGGGAGGGGCCAAGCCATGGCTCTGTATCTGAATGCACACACAGAGCAGTGGCAGGAGGGAGGCGGTGAGGGACCCAAGAAGAGGAGGATCTGAGCTGCTGTGTGCAAAACCACTACACAGAGAAGGTAAGTATAACATATTTGTTATTTTTAAACAAACAAAAACAAGACTTTAATATCACTTTAAGTAAACCCTGCACTGCTGCATGCTTAAAGCATATCTAAACCCAACCCATCAAAAATATAATATATTGCAGCTTACTGCCCTTTAAATAAGGTAGTTGCATTCGTTTTGTTTCCCAGACTTTATTTTTACATGAAGATCATGCCATTAAAGCAATTCTTGCCCCACAGTGACAACACTCACTTACTGTACTGTATCTGCAGAGGCACAGCATTGTCATCCTAATCACTCTTGATTTAGACTGCATCTCCGTAAAACATATTAGGAAGGTGTTCTTTAGGAAGTTACAAGCTTGTTAGGGTTTACACTTAAAAGCTAAACTTAAGGCAAAAACTCATATGGGAGTTGTTTTAATAGTCTAAAGATGTGTATTTCTGTCCATTAAGTTCTTAAATTTACACAGCTCTGCCAAACAACCCAGCCTTGCCTGTCCAGGCTGAAGGCTTCATTTTTCTCTGCTGCAGTACAAATTAGCAGTAAACTGGAAAAAAAAGAACTGGGCCACTGCAGATAATGTCATAATGTGCTAATATGCACGGCTTACTAGCACATTATGACAGACCTACCATAAAATGAAGCCTTCCAGCAATGCTTGCTGACAGGGCTTACATCTTCACCTAGTCTTCTTTCCTGGTTCACGGGATCCAGCCATTTGAATGGCTGAGCCACGATGATGTTACTCTCGTGCCTGCACGGGAATCACAACCGTGGCACAGCTCTCTCAATGGAAGGCATGCTGTCAATTGAGAGCACAGTCCACATGCACCGATGACGTCGTCACCAAAATGGCTAATAAAGTAAATTTCTCCTAAATGGTGCACGTTTAGGAGATATTTATTGTACTTACAGGGAAATGTTATTATAGGCTTACCTGTAGGTATTACCATATATACTCGAGTATAAGCCGACCCGAATATAAGCCGAGGCACCTAATTTTACCACAAAAAAATGGGAACATTTATTGACTCGAGTATAAGCCTAGGGTGTCCATCTGCATGCCTCACTGTGCCTCAGTGTGTCCATGTGCATGCCTCACTGTGTCCATGCCTCACTGTGCCCATGCCTCACGGTGTCCATGCCTCACTGTGCCCATGCCTCACTGTGCCCATACCTCACTGTGCCCATGCCTCACTGTGCCCATGCCTCACTGTGCCCATGCCTCACTGTGCCCATGCCTCACTGTGCCCATGCCTCACTGTGCCCATGCCTCACCGTGTCCATGACTAGACTTACGTTTAACATGGGAGTATATAGAAGGGGTGCCCAGCTTTGAAAAATCGGTGCTTCCCAGCCGTAGGTCCCCCAGACAGCAAACTTTGCACACTTGTATAGGAGAACTGGGGCTACATGTGTGCCAAGTACCGGGTCCCCGAAGTCCGGGATATTAGGCGCAAAAAGGTGACTCAAGTATAAGCTGAGAGGGGCATTTTCAGCACAAAACATGTAAAGCTGGTCATACACTGCTCAGGTTTTGGCTGATCCCTGCTGAATTTGAACTTTGTATGGCCCTGTAAGCACCACACAGCTCAACAAAAGTTGATTTTTCAATTGACTTGTTAAACAAACTGGTTGAAAATTTGTTGGCAGTGACAGCATCCAAATAAGCTACAGTCACTGTTCTGGTATTCAGCAGCTGTGGGTTCCACTATGTAGCATGGATGGGGAATTGAATTGATGTGGGACTTAACAAAAGAAATCTGAAGATATATGACTAGCTTAAAGTGATATCAAATCACCCCTCATGGGTGGGTGGAGGGTGGCAAATAGTGTTTGACACAAGTAAGCAAAGCCCTGCTAATCTACCAAGTGACTGCCCTCACTGACAGGCACAATGCAGGATAGGGCATGGTAAGGTAGTGACTGGAAAAAGATTAGATGCAGGGAGAACACTGGCAATTTTGCTGACTAGCACTGTGACTGCCTTTTTAAGCATAGCCTTTATAGTTCTGGGCCTCTTTAGTGTTAAATTCTTTGAGGAAAAGCAAACTATTTTTGTACATGAGATTTTTGCCTTCTGCAACAGTAGCAGTAGAAAGAGATGAAAATGTTGCTTGTAGCCCATCCTTTTACTATGAATACGCCATGCTGTCATGCAAGTACCTCTACATACACACACCTCGGAGTAATCTGTGCAGAGTTCTAAGAAAATAACATAAGAACAGATGCTGCTACATAGCTTATGTGCTAAATTTAACCCGATACCAGAGGCAGAAAGTGATAAAACAGTGAAAAGCGTTTCCACCGCTGTTTGTGACACATGAATACTGATCTTTTATAGTCAAGCAGAACCTGAAGAGAATATTAATACAGGAGGAAAAACCACAACAATGTTTCGACAGATGGAAAAACCAAAACAATTGCTCCATGATTTTCTCCCCTTACTGAACTTGGTACAGATGAATGTTCATGTGCCAACTGGATGGTTTAGCTTTGTTTGGAGAGATGATTTCTAAGTGCTCCTTGGAGCATATTACACATTCACATATACTGCATCAGAAACGTCTTTGTAAGAATTTTCAGATAGAAAATTAACAACATAACAGCATTTTCTATATTATAGGAAACATCTAGAGGTGTTAACAATGTATAAACAGTACCCTGAAATATTTACAATGCTGTACCACTTTTCTTGAATCCCCCCAAATAGAAGTGCATGTCCTATGCCTAGACACTCCTATAACTTCAACCTAATAGATACAATGTAAGATTATCTATCGCAGTACTAGTCTTACTAGGTTTGGAGAGAAGTTTGGTGATAACATTACTGTGCTGCCCAATGTTTTCCATGCTGAAGAGGAAAATGTAACTTGGGACCTGCAGTGCAAAAATATCCTTTATATCATTCATTCTGTAAAATTGATTCATAAACTCTCTTGCAGCTTCTTGATCATTACTTTAACAATTTTTCTGATCACCAGTCATTATGGGCAACTCTGACATTTGAAAGGAATGCCCTGTTTCATTACCAATGTGTCCGCTTAGCTACACTTGTAGCTATATTTTACTGCAGGTAAGATTTAACCTTTTCCGTCATACCATTTTTTACCTTTAGCATATCAATATTTATCTAAACAATGGCCATTCTGATTTAAAAAATATATATATTTTAACAGTCTAATTAAATCAGAACCAATGGCATAAATAAATAAATAAATAAATAAATAAATAAATAAATGCCCCCTTCCCCACCTTCTATCCATCTTATCTTGAATGTGACAAGCATTTTACTAGCAGACAATGTAATACAAACAATTACTTACCTTAATCCATTACTTATCCTAAACCATGCAGTAGTGACTGCTAGTCTTGTATTGTATGTGATGACAAGAGCGGTGGTGATAAGTCCAGTTGGACACCAGCAAGTTAAGCAGCTTTTGGGACCAGTTGTCCACTCGTTACAACTGGAACCAGCAGGGAGTAAAATTGAATGACTGTGCAACAGGGTACACACGATCGTTTTTCAGCATAAAAAAAAACGACGTTTATAAAAACAACATTTAAAATGATCGTGTGTGGGCTTCACATCGTTTTTCGGCTTCTGAAAAACATCTATTTTTTTTTTTTCGAACATGCTGCATTTTTTCACGTCGTTTTTTTAAAATGACCTTTTTCGTGTTGTTAAAAATGATCGTGTGTGAGCAAAAACGACGTTTTAAACCCGCGCATGCCCAGAAGCAAGTTATGAGACGGGAGCGCTCATTCAGGTAAAACTACCATTCATAATGGAGTAAGCACATTCATCCCGCCTTTAACAGACAAAAAAGCGTGAATCGTCTTTTACTAACAAAGAATCAGCTAAAAGCAGGCCCAAGGCGAATAGAACTTCCCCTTTAGAGTGCCGTCGTATGTGGTGTACGTCACCGCGCTTTGTTCATCATTTTTCAAAAACGATGGTGTGTGGGCAACATCGTTTTTAATGATGAAGTTGGAAAAACTTTGTTTTTTGGACATGCTGAAAAACGTCGTTTTTTTTCATGCCGAAAAAACGATCGTGTGTACGCGGCATAAGTATTACTATGTGTTACATCATCCACTAGTAAAATCAGCATTGCATTCAGCACCAGTGGGGAAGGGAAGATTCCTTTATTACTGAGTCACTAACCTTAAATAAGATTGTAGATCAAGGGGGACACAGTAAATACACAAATCCTTATCTGCATATCTTTTCCAGGTCAGTGTCTCCGAAGCCACTGATACAGAATGATAGCTAGGCAAGTAGAATATTTTTATTGGATGAGCTTCCACACTTCATCAGAACAGGTTTTCTTTAAATTACCAACCACAAAGTGAAAACACTTTTTCTTTTACTACATATTGCATATTACACCCCTAAGCCTCTATTCTAGGAATGTTTGAGTAAGTTATTAAACCCAGCTCGTATAATTTGCACCTAAAATGTTCATTTCACACACTTAAATATCGCTTGCATGTTAAATCTTTAATTTTCCACATGAAAAGGTATTTCATTGTTGTTTAAAGGCTCATTGCACAATGGTGCATAACATGCTTTATTTAGCCTACTTATTAAGTAGTGTTGTTTTACCTTTGCTAGTGCTATATAATATCACTGGCAGTGGGGTTTTTAGTAGCCAGTATGAACAAGTAAATTCACAACACTGACTTCAAGCTGGTGATATCTGGATTTCAAAGACATTTTTTGTGCAAAGCTTTCTACAGTTACTTGTCTGTTAAATGCCCCAAAATAATTACTACACTTAGGCCTCGTACAGACGACCCAACATGTCCGATGAAAACGGTCCGCGGACCATTTTCATCGGACATGTCTGCTGGGATCATTTGGTCTGATGGCTGTACACACCATCAGACCAAATTTCCCGCGGACAGACGACGCGGTTACGACGCAGTGACGACGATGACGCAGCGAAGTGCGCGAACCCGGAAGTTCAATGCTTCCACGCATGCGTCGAATCACTTCGACGTCATGCGCGGGTTCTCGGGCCAGCGGACATGTCCGATGAGTCATACTGACCATCGGACATGTCTGGCGGACATGGTTCCAGCGGACATGTTTCTTAGCATGCTAAGAAACAGTTGTCCGCTGGAAACCTGTCCGGTCGGCCCTAAAATTGTCCAGTCGGCCCTACACACGACCGAACATGTCTGCTGAAACTGGTCCGACGGACCAGTTTCAGCGGACATGTTCGGTCGTGTGTACGAGGCCTTAGAGGTCTACTTAAAAAGATGAGAAGGCGACTTTCCACTAACAAATGTTATTTGAAACAATTTGAACATTTTGTATATCAATGTTTGAGCAGGGTTCCATGTAAAAGAGAAGTATGGCCAAAGCTTTTTTTGCCCATACTTCTCTTGAGGATCACATGAGTGCACCTACTTGTTTCCTCTTTTGACCCAGAATCTGGCAACAGCAGGCCAAAGTCTGAGCTTCCCCAGGCTCTGGAAGGATTCCAACAAAGTCATGATCCACCCAGATGCCTGATCGGCAGCTGACTCAGTCTCTTAGCATGCATGAGCATGAGAGCCTGAGCCAGCCGCTCCCACTCTCTTTCTTCTGCCTATCCAGAGATACTGAAGCATGGAGGTGAGTATAGATGTTTGTTTGTTTTTTGTTTTTTAACCCTTTGCCAACCACCACTATAGCAGTTTAACTGCTACAGGGCATCCGCTGTGCACAGGATCACGTATATATTGTAAATGACGTCTTCGTCGCCATATTGCGTTCCACGCTGGAACGCATACAGCGACCGTGCACTGACGTCATTGCCCGGCGCCGCGTGGAACGCAGAAGTGCTGAGCGTAATCAGCGCTCTATCACAGACACATACATTGCTGCTATAAACACACAGCGATGTCACTACATGCCGTTCTATTATTGTCAGCTGTAGTCGGTCCACACTATCATCAAATTACTGGACAAACTATCCTCTATGCTGTAAAACTATCGCAGCCCTGATCCACGCTACCATCAAGCTACTGCTCACTGCTGCTAAGTATTCTCTACCTGGATCCAGGCTGCCATTGTTATTTCAGTTGCTGCGGGGACACCCAAAGATATCCACCACCACCAGACCCTCAAGTACCTAATCCCATTGCTGCCAACAATACTCTGCTATTACTGAGAAGCCAGATGCTCTGCAAACAGATAAGTACCCATACTATGTTACATTTATTGCTCTACAATTACCCTGTTCTCATATTGCATTTACCAAGTATTGTATTTGAACCTGGCTCAAGTTTAAACTACCATCTTGCTTGGGATTAGCTATTGAGGATTCATATTACTATTGTGGAATATCTTAAAGGGACATACATTCTTAAACCATTTAATCAACAGTTGCCTCTCTCAAGCATATGATATCCGGATACAGTATTTTCTTATGCTACATGCTTGAATACGTGCTTTATAGAATACGTGCTTCTGGCCTGAAAACGGAACATGTTGGCTTATACCTTTTAAAGCTAGGGTTTGTAGGTATGTAGTAATACCGCCTTCCTTAGTAGCTCAATGCATTCCTGTATGTGCGAGAAATGATGTAGTGAACCCCCAAACTCTTTTTCTCTGATTAGAGTGACGCCTGGGGTCCAGTACTGAAAATCACATTACATAGAAAAGTGCATTGAAATCTTTTCCTAACCGCAGTTGTGGTTCACTTTCGTTCACCATAGTTTGTGACAGAATAATAGAACCTTATCATGAACCCAGCAGAACTTGCAAATCATGTTGTCGCCCTTACTCAAAAGGTAGACGCTCTTGCTCATACTGTACAAACTCTTCAATTGGAGAACCAAACCCTGCAAGACTTAGTTGCTCAGAATCCAAATGTGCTTTGTGTTGCTCCTGAACCTAAGGTCAATCCACCTGTACCCTTCACTGGTGATCGAAAGACCTACAGAGAATTCATTAATGCATGTAAATTAATGTTTGAATTGTGCCCTCGCAACTTCTCGAATGATAGGGTTAAGGTGCTTACCCTTATATCCTATTTAAGTGGAGAACCACGTGCTTGGACAAATACCTATCTAGAAAAAGAGGATCCAATCCTAAATTCTTGACCACAATTTTTGACAACTATGTCTTTGGGACCAGTTGTCCACTCGTTACAACTGGAACCAGCAGGGAGTAAAATTGAATGACTGTGCAACAGGGTACACACGATCGTTTTTCAGCATAAAAAAAAACGACGTTTATAAAAACAACATTTAAAATGATCGTGTGTGGGCTTCACATCGTTTTTCGGCTTCTGAAAAACATCTATTTTTTTTTTTTCGAACATGCTGCATTTTTTCACGTCGTTTTTTTAAAATGACCTTTTTCGTGTTGTTAAAAATGATCGTGTGTGAGCAAAAACGACGTTTTAAACCCGCGCATGCCCAGAAGCAAGTTATGAGACGGGAGCGCTCATTCAGGTAAAACTACCATTCATAATGGAGTAAGCACATTCATCCCGCCTTTAACAGACAAAAAAGCGTGAATCGTCTTTTACTAACAAAGAATCAGCTAAAAGCAGGCCCAAGGCGAATAGAACTTCCCCTTTAGAGTGCCGTCGTATGTGGTGTACGTCACCGCGCTTTGTTCATCATTTTTCAAAAACGATGGTGTGTGGGCAACATCGTTTTTAATGATGAAGTTGGAAAAACTTTGTTTTTTGGACATGCTGAAAAACGTCGTTTTTTTTCATGCCGAAAAAACGATCGTGTGTACGCGGCATAAGTATTACTATGTGTTACATCATCCACTAGTAAAATCAGCATTGCATTCAGCACCAGTGGGGAAGGGAAGATTCCTTTATTACTGAGTCACTAACCTTAAATAAGATTGTAGATCAAGGGGGACACAGTAAATACACAAATCCTTATCTGCATATCTTTTCCAGGTCAGTGTCTCCGAAGCCACTGATACAGAATGATAGCTAGGCAAGTAGAATATTTTTATTGGATGAGCTTCCACACTTCATCAGAACAGGTTTTCTTTAAATTACCAACCACAAAGTGAAAACACTTTTTCTTTTACTACATATTGCATATTACACCCCTAAGCCTCTATTCTAGGAATGTTTCAGTAAGTTATTAAACCCAGCTCGTATAATTTGCACCTAAAATGTTCATTTCACACACTTAAATATCGCTTGCATGTTAAATCTTTAATTTTCCACATGAAAAGGTATTTCATTGTTGTTTAAAGGCTCATTGCACAATGGTGCATAACATGCTTTATTTAGCCTACTTATTAAGTAGTGTTGTTTTACCTTTGCTAGTGCTATATAATATCACTGGCAGTGGGGTTTTTAGTAGCCAGTATGAACAAGTAAATTCACAACACTGACTTCAAGCTGGTGATATCTGGATTTCAGACATTTTTTGTGCAAAGCTTTCTACAGTTACTTGTCTGTTAAATGCCCCAAAATAATTACTACACTTAGGCCTCGTACAGACGACCCAACATGTCCGATGAAAACGGTCCGCGGACCATTTTCATCGGACATGTCTGCTGGGATCATTTGGTCTGATGGCTGTACACACCATCAGACCAAATTTCCCGCGGACAGACGACGCGGTTACGACGCAGTGACGACGATGACGCAGCGAAGTGCGCGAACCCGGAAGTTCAATGCTTCCACGCATGCGTCGAATCACTTCGACGTCATGCGCGGGTTCTCGGGCCAGCGGACATGTCCGATGAGTCATACTGACCATCGGACATGTCTGGCGGACATGGTTCCAGCGGACATGTTTCTTAGCATGCTAAGAAACAGTTGTCCGCTGGAAACCTGTCCGGTCGGCCCTAAAATTGTCCAGTCGGCCCTACACACGACCGAACATGTCTGCTGAAACTGGTCCGACGGACCAGTTTCAGCGGACATGTTCGGTCGTGTGTACGAGGCCTTAGAGGTCTACTTAAAAAGATGAGAAGGCGACTTTCCACTAACAAATGTTATTTGAAACAATTTGAACATTTTGTATATCAATGTTTGAGCAGGGTTCCATGTAAAAGAGAAGTATGGCCAAAGCTTTTTTTGCCCATACTTCTCTTGAGGATCACATGAGTGCACCTACTTGTTTCCTCTTTTGACCCAGAATCTGGCAACAGCAGGCCAAAGTCTGAGCTTCCCCAGGCTCTGGAAGGATTCCAACAAAGTCATGATCCACCCAGATGCCTGATCGGCAGCTGACTCAGTCTCTTAGCATGCATGAGCATGAGAGCCTGAGCCAGCCGCTCCCACTCTCTTTCTTCTGCCTATCCAGAGATACTGAAGCATGGAGGTGAGTATAGATGTTTGTTTGTTTTTTGTTTTTTAACCCTTTGCCAACCACCACTATAGCAGTTTAACTGCTACAGGGCATCCGCTGTGCACAGGATCACGTATATATTGTAAATGACGTCTTCGTCGCCATATTGCGTTCCACGCTGGAACGCATACAGCGACCGTGCACTGACGTCATTGCCCGGCGCCGCGTGGAACGCAGAAGTGCTGAGCGTAATCAGCGCTCTATCACAGACACATACATTGCTGCTATAAACACACAGCGATGTCACTACATGCCGTTCTATTATTGTCAGCTGTAGTCGGTCCACACTATCATCAAATTACTGGACAAACTATCCTCTATGCTGTAAAACTATCGCAGCCCTGATCCACGCTACCATCAAGCTACTGCTCACTGCTGCTAAGTATTCTCTACCTGGATCCAGGCTGCCATTGTTATTTCAGTTGCTGCGGGGACACCCAAAGATATCCACCACCACCAGACCCTCAAGTACCTAATCCCATTGCTGCCAACAATACTCTGCTATTACTGAGAAGCCAGATGCTCTGCAAACAGATAAGTACCCATACTATGTTACATTTATTGCTCTACAATTACCCTGTTCTCATATTGCATTTACCAAGTATTGTATTTGAACCTGGCTCAAGTTTAAACTACCATCTTGCTTGGGATTAGCTATTGAGGATTCATATTACTATTGTGGAATATCTTAAAGGGACATACATTCTTAAACCATTTAATCAACAGTTGCCTCTCTCAAGCATATGATATCCGGATACAGTATTTTCTTATGCTACATGCTTGAATACGTGCTTTATAGAATACGTGCTTCTGGCCTGAAAACGGAACATGTTGGCTTATACCTTTTAAAGCTAGGGTTTGTAGGTATGTAGTAATACCGCCTTCCTTAGTAGCTCAATGCATTCCTGTATGTGCGAGAAATGATGTAGTGAACCCCCAAACTCTTTTTCTCTGATTAGAGTGACGCCTGGGGTCCAGTACTGAAAATCACATTACATAGAAAAGTGCATTGAAATCTTTTCCTAACCGCAGTTGTGGTTCACTTTCGTTCACCATAGTTTGTGACAGAATAATAGAACCTTATCATGAACCCAGCAGAACTTGCAAATCATGTTGTCGCCCTTACTCAAAAGGTAGACGCTCTTGCTCATACTGTACAAACTCTTCAATTGGAGAACCAAACCCTGCAAGACTTAGTTGCTCAGAATCCAAATGTGCTTTGTGTTGCTCCTGAACCTAAGGTCAATCCACCTGTACCCTTCACTGGTGATCGAAAGACCTACAGAGAATTCATTAATGCATGTAAATTAATGTTTGAATTGTGCCCTCGCAACTTCTCGAATGATAGGGTTAAGGTGCTTACCCTTATATCCTATTTAAGTGGAGAACCACGTGCTTGGACAAATACCTATCTAGAAAAAGAGGATCCAATCCTAAATTCTTGACCACAATTTTTGACAACTATGTCTTTGGGACCAGTTGTCCACTCGTTACAACTGGAACCAGCAGGGAGTAAAATTGAATGACTGTGCAACAGGGTACACACGATCGTTTTTCAGCATAAAAAAAAACGACGTTTATAAAAACAACATTTAAAATGATCGTGTGTGGGCTTCACATCGTTTTTCGGCTTCTGAAAAACATCTATTTTTTTTTTTTCGAACATGCTGCATTTTTTCACGTCGTTTTTTTAAAATGACCTTTTTCGTGTTGTTAAAAATGATCGTGTGTGAGCAAAAACGACGTTTTAAACCCGCGCATGCCCAGAAGCAAGTTATGAGACGGGAGCGCTCATTCAGGTAAAACTACCATTCATAATGGAGTAAGCACATTCATCCCGCCTTTAACAGACAAAAAAGCGTGAATCGTCTTTTACTAACAAAGAATCAGCTAAAAGCAGGCCCAAGGCGAATAGAACTTCCCCTTTAGAGTGCCGTCGTATGTGGTGTACGTCACCGCGCTTTGTTCATCATTTTTCAAAAACGATGGTGTGTGGGCAACATCGTTTTTAATGATGAAGTTGGAAAAACTTTGTTTTTTGGACATGCTGAAAAACGTCGTTTTTTTTCATGCCGAAAAAACGATCGTGTGTACGCGGCATAAGTATTACTATGTGTTACATCATCCACTAGTAAAATCAGCATTGCATTCAGCACCAGTGGGGAAGGGAAGATTCCTTTATTACTGAGTCACTAACCTTAAATAAGATTGTAGATCAAGGGGGACACAGTAAATACACAAATCCTTATCTGCATATCTTTTCCAGGTCAGTGTCTCCGAAGCCACTGATACAGAATGATAGCTAGGCAAGTAGAATATTTTTATTGGATGAGCTTCCACACTTCATCAGAACAGGTTTTCTTTAAATTACCAACCACAAAGTGAAAACACTTTTTCTTTTACTACATATTGCATATTACACCCCTAAGCCTCTATTCTAGGAATGTTTCAGTAAGTTATTAAACCCAGCTCGTATAATTTGCACCTAAAATGTTCATTTCACACACTTAAATATCGCTTGCATGTTAAATCTTTAATTTTCCACATGAAAAGGTATTTCATTGTTGTTTAAAGGCTCATTGCACAATGGTGCATAACATGCTTTATTTAGCCTACTTATTAAGTAGTGTTGTTTTACCTTTGCTAGTGCTATATAATATCACTGGCAGTGGGGTTTTTAGTAGCCAGTATGAACAAGTAAATTCACAACACTGACTTCAAGCTGGTGATATCTGGATTTCAGACATTTTTTGTGCAAAGCTTTCTACAGTTACTTGTCTGTTAAATGCCCCAAAATAATTACTACACTTAGGCCTCGTACAGACGACCCAACATGTCCGATGAAAACGGTCCGCGGACCATTTTCATCGGACATGTCTGCTGGGATCATTTGGTCTGATGGCTGTACACACCATCAGACCAAATTTCCCGCGGACAGACGACGCGGTTACGACGCAGTGACGACGATGACGCAGCGAAGTGCGCGAACCCGGAAGTTCAATGCTTCCACGCATGCGTCGAATCACTTCGACGTCATGCGCGGGTTCTCGGGCCAGCGGACATGTCCGATGAGTCATACTGACCATCGGACATGTCTGGCGGACATGGTTCCAGCGGACATGTTTCTTAGCATGCTAAGAAACAGTTGTCCGCTGGAAACCTGTCCGGTCGGCCCTAAAATTGTCCAGTCGGCCCTACACACGACCGAACATGTCTGCTGAAACTGGTCCGACGGACCAGTTTCAGCGGACATGTTCGGTCGTGTGTACGAGGCCTTAGAGGTCTACTTAAAAAGATGAGAAGGCGACTTTCCACTAACAAATGTTATTTGAAACAATTTGAACATTTTGTATATCAATGTTTGAGCAGGGTTCCATGTAAAAGAGAAGTATGGCCAAAGCTTTTTTTGCCCATACTTCTCTTGAGGATCACATGAGTGCACCTACTTGTTTCCTCTTTTGACCCAGAATCTGGCAACAGCAGGCCAAAGTCTGAGCTTCCCCAGGCTCTGGAAGGATTCCAACAAAGTCATGATCCACCCAGATGCCTGATCGGCAGCTGACTCAGTCTCTTAGCATGCATGAGCATGAGAGCCTGAGCCAGCCGCTCCCACTCTCTTTCTTCTGCCTATCCAGAGATACTGAAGCATGGAGGTGAGTATAGATGTTTGTTTGTTTTTTGTTTTTTAACCCTTTGCCAACCACCACTATAGCAGTTTAACTGCTACAGGGCATCCGCTGTGCACAGGATCACGTATATATTGTAAATGACGTCTTCGTCGCCATATTGCGTTCCACGCTGGAACGCATACAGCGACCGTGCACTGACGTCATTGCCCGGCGCCGCGTGGAACGCAGAAGTGCTGAGCGTAATCAGCGCTCTATCACAGACACATACATTGCTGCTATAAACACACAGCGATGTCACTACATGCCGTTCTATTATTGTCAGCTGTAGTCGGTCCACACTATCATCAAATTACTGGACAAACTATCCTCTATGCTGTAAAACTATCGCAGCCCTGATCCACGCTACCATCAAGCTACTGCTCACTGCTGCTAAGTATTCTCTACCTGGATCCAGGCTGCCATTGTTATTTCAGTTGCTGCGGGGACACCCAAAGATATCCACCACCACCAGACCCTCAAGTACCTAATCCCATTGCTGCCAACAATACTCTGCTATTACTGAGAAGCCAGATGCTCTGCAAACAGATAAGTACCCATACTATGTTACATTTATTGCTCTACAATTACCCTGTTCTCATATTGCATTTACCAAGTATTGTATTTGAACCTGGCTCAAGTTTAAACTACCATCTTGCTTGGGATTAGCTATTGAGGATTCATATTACTATTGTGGAATATCTTAAAGGGACATACATTCTTAAACCATTTAATCAACAGTTGCCTCTCTCAAGCATATGATATCCGGATACAGTATTTTCTTATGCTACATGCTTGAATACGTGCTTTATAGAATACGTGCTTCTGGCCTGAAAACGGAACATGTTGGCTTATACCTTTTAAAGCTAGGGTTTGTAGGTATGTAGTAATACCGCCTTCCTTAGTAGCTCAATGCATTCCTGTATGTGCGAGAAATGATGTAGTGAACCCCCAAACTCTTTTTCTCTGATTAGAGTGACGCCTGGGGTCCAGTACTGAAAATCACATTACATAGAAAAGTGCATTGAAATCTTTTCCTAACCGCAGTTGTGGTTCACTTTCGTTCACCATAGTTTGTGACAGAATAATAGAACCTTATCATGAACCCAGCAGAACTTGCAAATCATGTTGTCGCCCTTACTCAAAAGGTAGACGCTCTTGCTCATACTGTACAAACTCTTCAATTGGAGAACCAAACCCTGCAAGACTTAGTTGCTCAGAATCCAAATGTGCTTTGTGTTGCTCCTGAACCTAAGGTCAATCCACCTGTACCCTTCACTGGTGATCGAAAGACCTACAGAGAATTCATTAATGCATGTAAATTAATGTTTGAATTGTGCCCTCGCAACTTCTCGAATGATAGGGTTAAGGTGCTTACCCTTATATCCTATTTAAGTGGAGAACCACGTGCTTGGACAAATACCTATCTAGAAAAAGAGGATCCAATCCTAAATTCTTGACCACAATTTTTGACAACTATGTCTTTGCTCTATGATGATTTCAGTAAGCAACTGACCGCTGAAAACGCTATCAGGAATCTCAAACAAGGTAGACGACCAGTTGAGGACTTCATAGCGGAATTCCAGAGGTGGGCTCGCGAGACTGAGCGGAATGATGTTAGTCTCCATAACTAATTTCGTAGCTTGTATTTTGAATTGGCCTACACCTACTAGCAGAAAGGCAATACAAATTGTCTTATGGTTTGCTAACCTCTACAGAAAGTTTATAAAAAATGTCTCCTTACTAGTGAAACCCCTTACCCAACTTACCAGTTCCTCTGTAAACTTGGTCAAATGCTGCCCAGATGGCTTTCGAACAATTAAAACATTGTTTTACTACTGCTCCTATTCTCCAGCTTCCTAATCCCAATTATCACTTCGTATTGAAAGTTGATGCTTCACAAACTGCCCTGGGCGCAATACTCTCTCAACGCCCTGCTTCTGATTCACCACTTCATCCGGTTGCATCTTAAGTCTAACAAAACCCTTTCCTCAAGACAAGTACGCTGGAGTCTATTTTCCGATAGATTCGATTTTTTAAACACCTATAGGCCAGGTGCAAAAAATGGCAAAGCGGACTCTCTTTCGAGACTTTCAGAACCTATTGAAGAACCTTCTTCTCCAACTCCTCTCATTCCTTCTCATAAGTTCATGCTTGCTAACCTCAATCTAAAACAGTTACTTTGAATACACAAAATACTACCATTCCTCAGGGGTTGACGCAAGATGAAGATGAAGAAGGTTTTATTTACAAGCATACTCAACTTTATATTTCTCCTTGTATGATTATCCACATACTAAAAGTTCTACATGATGCTCCCTTGGCCAGTCATCCTGGAATAGAAAAGACCACTGATCTTATCCAACGTTACTTCTGGTGGCCTAATATGACAACTACCATAAAAGAATATGTATCTACCTGTGAGGTCTGTATAAGATCTAAGCATGAGAGAAGACCACCCTATGGCTTATTGATGTCTTTACCTATTCCCACTAAACCTTGGGAAGCATTATCTCTAGATTTTATCGTTGATTAAGCCCCTTCCAACAATTATAATACCATCATGGTAACAGTTGATATGCTTACAAAAATGGCTCATTTTGTACCGCTTAAAAAATTACCTTCTTCTAAAGAAACAGCGCAAACTTTACTTGACCATGTTATTAAATTACATGGCGTTCCTTCACGTCTGGTTTCTGATAGAGGTTCCCACTTTGTTTCAAAAATGGACAAACAGAACGTGTAAACCAATGCCTCAAACAATATCTCAGATGTTACTGCACTCATCTTCAAGATAACTGGACCACCCTCCTTCCTCTCGCTGAATTTTCCTATAATAATTCTACCAGTTCTTCTACTCGCTATTCTTCCTTTTATGCAAACTATGGGTTTCACCCTAATATTTTGCCTGAATCTCCACTACTTACCAATGTACCCTCAACTAACAATTATTGGTCTACCCTTTCTTCTGCCTTGCAAGTCCTGAAACAAAATCTCAAACGGGCAAAAACGTATTATGATCTCAGACGTAGACCTTCACCACCTTATAAAGTTGTGGATCAAGTATGGCTCTCTACAAAAAAATTACGTTTACATATACCTGCTAGGAAATTGGCCAAGCAATTCCTTGGTCCATTTCCTATTTCCAAGGTTATTAACCAAAATACCATGCAACTTTCCCTCCCCCCGGAACTGAGGATTCACCTGTCATTTCTTGCCTCTCTTCTTAAACCCTACCTACCCAATCAATTTTCTGGTAGGAATCCTCCTCCTGCATCCCCTATTTTAGTTCAGGGTGAAGAACATTACGAGGTTGAACGTATTCTTGACTCCAAAAGAAGAAGAGGACGTGTACAATATTTGATTGGATGGAAGGATTATGGATTACAAGATGACTCATGGGAAGATTCAGCTGAAGTACATGCAGCCACTTTATGCAATCAATTCCATTCTAGGTATCTTGATAAGCCTTCACCTATTGCGATACCCAGGAGGGTATCCCTTAGGAGGGGGGTACTGTAAGTGATGTATTCGTCGCCGTATTGCGTTCCACGCTGGAGCGCATACGGCAAATGGGCACTGACGTCATCGCACGACGCCGCACGCGTTCCAGCGTGGATCGCCGAAGTACTGAGCGTAATCAACGCTCTATCAGAGACACATGCTTTGCTGCTATAAACACACAGCACTGTCACTACACGCCGTTCTATTATTGTCGGCCGTAGCCACTTTCGTTCACCGTAGTTTGTGACATATATACACGTGATCCTGCACTTCTGGGTCGGAGGCGCAAATGTGTGCCACCACCAGCTTGCTCCCGCTGTGATTATACACAGTGGGAGCCAATCAGTGACTACCGCGGACTCGATGTCTGACAGAACCCGCGGATTGTTTTGTATAGAGGCTGAACAGCAGTCTGTCTATGTAAACAGGGCAGATTGCTGTTCTGACAGGAGGAAAGGCATGGACCCTGTTTCTCTGCAAAGCAGGGACATCAATCTGTGTCTTCCACTAGTAAAAGCACCTCGCACATTGTAATAAAACACAAGCTAGGCACAGAGTTTACCCTTTGATCCCCCCTGATGTTGACCCCTTCCCAGCCAGTGTCTTTAATACAGTGACACTTGTGCATGCTTGATCCCAAGCTGCCAGAGTGTGTCCATAAGACAAAGGGCGTGGCACCGCCCTTGCCCCCTGCTCTCTCCTTACTGGCTGTGATTGACAACAGTGGGAGCCAATGGCTTCCACTGCTTTGCCTCAGCCAATGAGGTGTGAGAGACCTGGGAGAGCTGCTGCTCTCATGCACAATGCTGGATCAAGATCAGGCTTAGGTAAGTAAAGAGGTGGGAAGACTGCTCACTGAAGGTTTTTACCTTTATGCATAGAATGCATGAAGGTTAAAAAAAAACGTTCAACCTTTACAACCACTTTAAAAGATTTGGCTTTGCAACTCATAAGAAAGATATAGGTAGTTTCTAAAAGTGTAAGGCCGCATACACACGGTCGTTCCAAACCGATGAGAATGGTCCGATGGGCCATTTCCATCGGTTCACCGCTGAAGTGGCCTGATGGTCTGATGTGCGTACACACCATCGTTCCAAAAACCGATCTGGTCAGAAACGCGGTGACGTCAAACACACGACGTGCTGAATAAAACGAAGTTCAATGCTTCCAAGCATGGGTCGACTTGATTCTGAGCATGCGCGGGTTTTGAACCGATGCTTTCTGTACTAACCATCGGTTTGGACCAATCGGGCAGCGGTCCATCGGTTCGATTTTAAAGCATGTTTTAAAATTTTGGACCGAAGGCCAACGGTCCGATGGGCCGTACACACGGTCGGATTTGACCGATGAAACTGGACTTAAGGCCGTTTTCATCGGTTTGGACCGACCGTGTGTACAAGGCCTTACAGTTGCCAGGTTCTACTGAAAAGAGAATACAATAGAGACAGTGAGGTGGAGATAAAATACCAGATTTGTGTGATTTCAATAATTAAGTATCCATTTCATGCAACAAAAAAAATACCAATTCCACATTATTGCAATATTTATGTTCCTAACTGAACATTTTGATGAGACAATTATTGTGAGGTAAGATAATGAACACAACTTAATTAACTCATCTGTCTTAGTGAACCCTTAGTTATTCCTCTAGCTTGCGACACTGCTTGCATTTGCCTACAGATTCCCTTTATTTCTGTACTTTTATGTTTTTCCTTCTCTACTATTTCCATACCTTCCCTTAGCTCTTTCCCCCAGCTTTCACAACACACATTGACTTATATCCACACTAAGAACCTGCCTCTACCACTTACATCCGATGGGGGCCACTTTTCTTGTGATCCACTCTAGCGGTACAGGGGATTGTTTCTAGAAAAACAAAAAAAATTCCCAGCTCAACTCACCAGCCAGTCTGCAACCAACCAAATGATCCTGTCTAACAGTTTGCATTAAAAACAAGGGTTTCGTTTTCACACATTTGCAAATGGATGTGTAAGCTGCAGAGCCCCTCCAAGGCACCCAAGTATTGTCTGCAGTCCTAACACTTGTACATTTATGAGAGCGTCCATAGTAGAAGAAGCACATGCATTCTAATGTATAGATTAAAGGCAGGTATGTCTGGAGGTAGCCCACCGCTCCTTAAAGACACAGGGGCACATTGGACACCCAGCACATGGCAGCAAAGTCGCCCAGTGTGTCCCTTCACCAGTATTACATCAGTAACAAACAACAGGCCACAGCCCTTCCATGTACTTCTTGCTGTGAAGGCCAGTTAAAAGCGGGGGCAGTGGTTATAAGCGGGGGCAGTGGTTATAAGCGGGGGCAGTGGCCAGTTGTTACTGATTGTTTCTAAAGGTCAGTGAATCCCAGTACAGGTAGTCTATAGCAGGGGTAGGCAACCTGGGGCCCCCCAGCTGTTGTGGAACTACATTCTCCATGAGGCATTGCAAGGCTGGCAGTTACAATTACTCCCAGAGGAATGATGGGACTTGTAGTTCTGCAACAACTGTAGGGCCCCAGGTTGCATACCCCTGGTCTATAGAAATAAAAATAACATATTCCAAAAGACCACAATCTGCCCTTGCACATTGTAAGTACTTCTTATTGAATATACTGAAAATAAGGAGTGCACTTCAATTTCAGCCATTATGTAGACAAACTTGCATGAATAGATTGTATGGTTAATGCATTATAGCTCTTTTTCATAGACAAAGCTCCTTATGTTTGTTTGTTCTCTATTACTGCTTGAAGAAAGAAAATTCTCTATGTACAGCTAAGTGTACAAAGGTTGACTCCTGACGCCTGTACAAAACGCTGTTTATTACTAACTTTTTCTGACATCGCCAGTATAGGAAACCCCCTCTTGGCCTTAAGCAATTTCCCGGCACACATCCGAACTTACAAGGTTGTTGTCATGGACAAGTAAAATGTCAGTCAATGGTCCGCTCATAAATAACAATAGATGTGTGGCAATATTTTACTGCAATTATATAGTAGCTTAAGGCAGAAGATGGATAAGATACAATTGCATATTTATACTTTTCTTGATGAACAGAATATCAAATAGAAAAGTGATTCTCAGGAAACGTAAAATATTTCTATTGGTTATTAAGTTTTACTTGCCTTTAAGCAGTTTATTACTATTTCTGAACACAAACTGTGCCATATGAATCGACCACAAATTTTAAATATTAAATTGGCTGAAAGTATTCTATGTGTTATACAAAATCAAGTAAAGTGTATAAGAAATAAGCTATCTAGAAACATATTATTTTCCAAGCTGTGAGCAACCTGAGCTGGGATTATTTTTTTCAGTGAAACTTCCATGTTCAATGGACACTATTTTTTTGAGCATTCTATAACAATCCAATTTACAATTTTAAAGCGGGGGTTCACCCGGACATACAACTTTTTACCCTTAGATTCCTGCTCATTTTGTCTCGGGGAATCGGCTATTTTTTTTTTAAATCGAAGCTGTACTTACCTTTTTAGAGAGCGATCTTCTCCGCCGCTTCCGGGTATGGGCTGCGGGACTGGGCGTTCCTATTTTGATTGACAGTCTTCCGACAGGCTTCCGACGGGCGCATCCATCACGACACGATTTTCCGAAAGTAGCCGAACGTCGGTGCGCAGGCGCAGTATAGCGCCGCACCGACGTTCGGTTTCTTTCAGCTACTCGTGACGCAATGGATGCGACCGTCGGAAGCCTGTAGGAAGACTGTCAATCAAAATAGGAACGCCCAGTCCCGAAGACCCATACCCGGAAGCGACGGAGAAGATCGCTCTCTAAAACGGTAAGTACAGCTTTGATTTTAAAAATACTAGCCGATTCCCCTTGACAAAATGAGCATCAATCTAAGGTTAAAAGTTATTTTTAGGGTGAACTCCCTCTTTAAGTAAGATGTCATCTAAAAAAAGGAAAAAAAAAGAACACATCTCAACCTCACCAGTGCCCAGCAATGCAGCCTCACCTGTGCCCAGGAATTCAGCCTCACCTGTGCCTAGGAATGCAGCCTCATCTGTGCCCACATCTCAGCCTCACCAGTGTCCAGGGATGCAGCCTCACCTGTGCCCAGCAAGGCAGCCTCACCTGTGCCCACATTTCAGCCTTACCAGTGCCTAGAAATGCAGCCTCACCAGTGCCCACATCTCAGCCTCACCAGTGCCCAAAAATGCAGCCCCATCTGTGCCCAGGAATGCAGCCACACCTGTGCCCAGGAATGCAGCCCCACCTGTGCCCACACCTCAGCCTCACTAGTATCATCCAATGAAGCCTCACCTGTTCCCAAGAATGCAGCCTTACCTGTACTCAGGAATGCAGCCTCACCTGTGCCCAAATCTCAGCCTCACCAGTGTCCAGGAATGCAGCCTCACCTGTGCCCACATCTCAGCCTCACCAGCGCCCAGCAATACAGCCTCACCTGTGCCCAGAAATGCAGCACCACCTGTGCCCACATCTCAGCCTCACTAGTGCCCATCCAATGCAGCCTCACCTGTGCCCGGGAATGCAGCTTTATCTGTGCCCAGGAATGCAACCTCACCAGTGCCCACATCACCCTCATTTGTGCCGGGGATCAGAGAGGAGAGGAAGAGGGGAGTTGGCCAGATCATCGCACATGCCGGCGTCTCCTACTGTGTCAGCTTTCATTTGAATTGCTGGGTTCCCACTGTCACATAAGTCCTGCCTTCTGGATCGTCTCCCACCTATGATAGGCAGCACACTTCAATTGGACAAGTGTGCTGTCTGTCAAAGGAGCCATACCAAGAGGGGGGACTTTGTCATGGCGGGCACCCGGCAATTCAAATTAAAACTGACACAGTGGGAGATGCTGGCCTGATACCCGCCAGTGTGTAGGGGTAGGCAACCTTTAAGAGGTGGGGATCAATTTGAACAACATGGAGGAGATCAAAGATCACCCGGGTGTGCCTTTTTAGGCCTACACTAACCTTTAACAGTGTACAATAAAAAAATGTAATTAAAAATTCCCATAGAACAGGTTCAATTTAAAGAGGGTTACATAATAATATCGTATTTTCTGATGTTGCTAAAGTATGAAAAAAGTGATGTTGTCTGCGCTGTGCTACAAAGGGGCGGGGATGGTGAAGGAAGAAGGGAAATTATGTGATCAGAATGCACTGGGTGCATACACGAAGAGTAGCCTGCGAAGACTACTAAATGGTCAAAATAAAAATAAATGTATATGTGTCATAACTATAAATCATAAACCACAAATGTAACCGATGTTACAATGTAAGTACATAGGTATCTATATATACAAAATATAGAAATGGTATACACAACAAAATAAATAAACAGCACATGCACATATACAGTGAGTCTAAATGCTGATGAAAGTGAATACACAGATGAAAATAGGTCAAAGTCTTTGAATAGTGATCCCAAAGCCAAGTGTTGAAAGATGCAAAAAACTTTGAGTGCAACACACACCTCTTGTGGCTCCTAGCAGTTCACCTCACGACTATACCTCTGATAGCCTGGTAATCCACACTTGCGTCAGATGACACGATCTATTTAGGAGTTCACTTGAAGGACCCAATAGCAGGTAGGCACCTTCCATTTTAGCTCCCGGTGTCAGTCACTCCCCCTGACTAACCCGTACAGAGCCCCTGTACAGCGCACAAGTTTTCTCCCTGTATGTTTTCCTACAAGCCTTCCCGTTCGAAGTTTAGTTTACCCAAATCCACTCTTCCTTGCTTGTGCCCACGCCCCCTTACAAACATTAATAGACAATGGTTTATGATTTATAGTTATGACACATATACATTTATTTTTATTTTGACCATTTAGTGGTCTTCTCAGGCTACTCTTCGTGTGTGCATTCAGTGCATTCTGATCACATAATTTCCCTTCTTCCTTCACCATCCCCGCCCCTTTGTAGCACAGCGCAGACACCATCACTTTTTTCATTTTACTATATTGTTGTCTATCAGGTAGATCACTAGGTGTCTGCAGCAGTATCCTCCCTCCCCTTTCCCCCATCACTCCAGTCCACTGACAGCGCGGGAGTATTTTTTATACATTTTGTTGCTAAAGTATGACTTCATTACAAAGTGGATAGGGTTAAATGGGGTACATAGAAAGGGTAATACTGTAGTACAGAGGTCACAGACCGCCAGAGAGTTGAAAGAATGCTTTTTAGTAACCAAAAATCTGTATGTTAATAGTACCCTGGTGCTGTAGTGAAGGGAGAGCAGATGTCTTGTAAAGCAACCTACTAACAGAGTGGTGGCTGGCTATGCATGCATGAGCTAGTTACCTAGATACACGAGTGATCTTTCTAATTAACAATCATTGTAAAAACCTTACCTTGCTCTCTCCTCACCCACTCTGCCTGCCCGACTCTCTCCTCACCTGCTCCGCCCGCCTCTCTCCTCACCTGCTCTGCCGGCCTGACTCTCTCCTCACCCATTCTGCCTGCCTCTCTCCTCACCCGCTCTGCCCATCTCTCTTTTCACCTGCTCTGCCCACCCGACTCTCTCCTCACCCGCTCCACCTGCCTCTCTCCTTACCCACACCACCTGCCTATTTTCCTCACCCGCTTCATCTGTCCGACTCTCTCCTCACCTGCTCCGCCCACCTCTCTCCTCACCCGCTCCGCCCGCCCAACTCTCTCCATATCTGTTTCACCCATCCTGCTCACTCCTCACCCGCCTGACTCTCTCCTCTCCTGCTTTGCACGCCCGGCTCTCTCCTCACCCACTCCACCTGCCCTACTCTCTCCTCAACCGCTCTGCCTGCCCGGCTTTCTGCTCACCCACTCCACCGCCCGGTTCTCTCCTTCCCTGCTCTGAACTTCTCTCCCTGCTATGCCAATGGGGAGGAACAGTTTAGCCTGGGGTCAGCAATGCAGAGATACAATCCACCTGAAACCTGGTCATGATTGACAGCTAGATTGCAATGGACGGGTTGTTGACCCGGCCCTATAGACTCAGGGCTATGGGCCCCAGATTCGGGGCTATAGCCCCAGAAGCCACCCCCCAGCGACACCACTGCCAAGAAGTGTTTAGCAGCATGGGCAGATGAAAAAGTATGTACACTGTTATTTCCTACCCAAAGGGATGGAAAAAAACATCTAACCAGGGTTTGAGTCTTTCCTACTCTATTCAAAATGTAAATAGTAATTCCAGGTATGAATATTTTCTCCATAGTAACATTGGTCCAGCTTTAATTGTAGTTATGCATATACTATATCTGGCTCATGCCCCTGGAAGCTGGAAATCACTAAAAGGGGTTCTAAAGCCTAAATATGTTTTACCTTAAAGTGGTTGTAAACCCCCTCCTATACCCAGTGAAGTGAATAGCCTCAGATGATACACAGCAATGAAATAATTCTCCCTACTTAAAGCGGGGGTTCACCCTAAAAAAAATTCTAACATTGCATGGAGCCGACAGTATGCTGTTGTTTTTTTTTTCTTGCGTACATACCATTTTAGCCGAAAGAAGCCGAACGCCGGAGCTGCACCGACGTTCGGCTTCTTTCTGCAACTCGTGACGCGCAGTATGTGCCGGTCGGAAGCACGTCAATCACAGCCTGTGATTAGGAACGCCCACTCCCGTGGGAAAGCCGGGGGTGGAAATAGCCCTAAAATGGTATGTACGCAAAAAAAACCCAACAACAGCATACTGTCGGTCTCATAGGTCGGCTCCATGCAATGTTAGATTTTTTTTTTAAGGTGAACCCCCGCTTTAAGTTTTACATGTATATCTGCAGTCTTTGCCTTTCTACAATCTTTAGACACATTTCTTTACAAATCGTTCTTCCTCATTCAGCAGTGGGTGTGGAGTCTGGGCATACAATGTGTGTAAGCTGATTAGAGGAAAGGCAAACAAACCCAACCCCCTCCCCCGCCACATAGGCAGAGGAATAAAGAAACTTGCAGAGCTTTACTGTGAATAGAAAAGCTCTCTGCTTATCTACCTCTAAGCTCCCTTACTGACACAAATTTCCAAGCTGTTACTATCTCATGTGTCAGAGAAATTGTCAGAAGTTATCACGTTGATACATGAATTAATGCATTCCTAATCAGGTTCACTCTTTCATTCTAAAAAGAGGTTAAAAATGGATTCTTTTAGTTGCCAAAGTAAGCAGTACATACTTCAGATACATTAATACATTAATTATCACTTAATTAATAGATCACACCAAATTAGGAGATGGTAGATAACCATTTTCGCATGACTAGTAAGCCTCATGCACACCGGGCCTCAAAAACACTGCATTTAAAGTGGTTCTAAAGTCTAAACATTTTTTTACCTTAATGCATTCTTTGCAATAAGGTAAAAAAATATATATTTTTTTGCATCAGTATACCCCCTCAGCCCCCTTTTATTACCTTTTATGAGCCTTCATTCAGTGCTGTGAACATCTGCAGCTCTTCTCTCCCCTCACTTTTGGGTCTCATTGGCTTTCCTGGGGCACCAGGAGCAATTGGCTCTCAGAGCTGTCAGTTAAAGCCAGTAAAAAGGGAGTGGGGGCAAGGTCGAATCCTGCTGTCTGTGTCAATGGACGCAGCAGGAGGGGCCAGGAGCGCCTGCAGTTTATTTTTAACCTTTACAATCTATTGAAGTATTTACTGCTACTCCACTGATCTCCACTTGTTTCTGTGTCCTGTGTCGGGTGGCTAGCCTGAGGCATTCTGAGCACAGAAGTTCAGCCCCTCAGCATGGGTGCCTTTTTGAAAATGCTTTATATTCTCTTATATTCTCTGAATTAATGCAAAGCGTTCTCTAATGCCACGTACACACGGTCGGAATCTCCGACAGGAAAAGTTCGATGTGAGCTTTTGGTCGGAAATTCCGACAGTGTGTAGGCTCCATCTGACTTTTTCTGTTTCCGACAGCAAAAATTTGAGAGCTGGTTTTCAATTTTTCCTGACAAGAAAAGTTCTTGTCGGAAATTCCGATCGTCTGTATGTAATTTCGGAATCAATTCGACGCATGCTCGGAATCATTGAACTTAATTTTTCTAGGCCCGTTGTAGTGTTGTACTTCACCGCGTTTTGACAGTCGGAATTTTGTGTGACCGCGTGAATGCAACACATGTTTGAGCCAACATTCCGTCGGAAAAAAATCCACGGTTTACTTGTCGGAATTTCTGATCGTGTGTACGCCGCATTAGAGGAAAAGGTGAAGGTTGCGATGTCACCACCCCGCCTCACCAGCTAAGCACAATGTTGACTTTACATATATAGGCAGTTCCTGGGTTACAAACAATATAGGGTCTGTAGGTTTGTTCTTTAGATGAATTTGTATGTAAGTTAAAGCAGCTACATTTTTTAAGTGTAACTCCAGCCAAAAAAAACAACATATTTTAGCTTCTTGGGTAGCATAGGGAAGGGATAACACCCCTGTAATGTTTGTTTTGCTGTCTATGACCCTGTTCAGAAGACTTCACTTTTCTTTCTGTCCCTGTGATAATTGGATTTTGAAAATGTTGGGTTGTAGTGGAAACAAGGATTGGTGATTAAGCTTCAGTGGAGACACCTTTTTCCCATGATAACTCTTACAGGAATGAATTTCCCTTCCTAGGGGGTAGATTTTCTCTCACTTCCTGTTGTCTACCTCTGTTTATAAGTAGGAGTCATTTTTTAGTCGGGTGTTTGTAACCCGGGGACCGCCTATACTTTATTATAAGGAACAGAAAATGTAGGATACAGTAAAGTACTTAGCAAAATAATTATATTTGCATTTTTTTAAAGGTTAATTCAAATGATTGTGTTATTAACAATATTAGTAAGTTAATTTCTTAAAGGTTACTGAAATTTTCTACAAGGGATGTTTTCGGTATGTTAGTAAAGGCTGTTTCTTTGTGTGCTTTGATCATGGCAAGCAAATATAAAACCTGCCAGGTACACTGTTCGGTGCCTTAGGGTTTTCCCACACAGCAAGGCTACAAATCCTAAAGACAGGGATCTATAAGGAATATGCAGACAAGAGAAACTGAAAAAATAGAGAAGCTCAAAGGTATATTTTCATACATAATTTCCTAACTTCAAAAGCACAAATTTCAATAACAAGTAATCTGTAAGTCTTCTGTTTTGCTTATGTACCATTTTACTTTTGATTGTGGATGGCCAATCATTTCACGACATAGTAGATCCACACGCTCATGTAAAATTAATGTGGCTATTCAGCATATAAATAATTTAAAAACCACAATGTACAAAAGAACGACTTACAGAAATACTAGTCAAAGCAGTAGAAAAATTACTTTAATAGTATTGTTGACGTTTTTCTTGACAAATGTATTGTTTTTTTCCAATTTAAATACAATAATTTGTTTTCTGTGTTACATACTGAAGCCAGACTACAGTGTTCATTTTCAAAAATTCATCTATGTTTCATAATTTTGGATATGCAAGCCCATCTCTAGGCATGCCCTTACTCCCATACCTCTATCCCAACCATTTTTTTTTTTATATATTTTAACAGCTTCTGCAACTGGTTTTTACACCTTAGTTTGCTGTCCATGTTTCTTGCCAGCGCCGCTTCAAGATGTGATATCCTTTATTGATACTTATATTTGATTATAACTCTGTTGTCGTACTGTACACATTCCATATATATGTAACAATTTTTTATTATGTGCTTGTCTATATTTATAATAAATTTCATATATATATTTTTTTTCAAAACTTGGTAAAAAATGCTGTGCCTTTAAAGTCCAATCAGGGGATATCGCTCTTTCTTTTGATATCTTTGTAATGTAATTATCCATTGCAGAAGTTTGGAACCTTAGGCCTCGTACAGACGACCGGATCTATCCGCTGGGATTGATCCGCGGATCAGTTCCAGCAGATAGATCTGGTCGTCTGTATGTCCGAGCGGACATTTCCCGGCGGATAAAAATCCAGCCGACGGATTCCCAGCGGATAAAAATTTTGTAGCATGCTACAAAATCTATCCGCTGGAATCCAGTCCAGCGGACTGATCCGGTCGTCTGTACAGACTCACCGGATCAGTCCGTCCGCTCCCCTCCCTCGCATGCGTCGTAATGATTCGACGCATGCGTACCTTCCAGCGTCGCGCACGTCGCCGCGTCATCGTCGCGGCGGCGGCGCGACACGTCACCGCGGATGTATTCCGCGCGGATTTCGATCTGATGGTGTGTACAGCCATCAGATCCAAATCCGCCAGAGGATTTATCCGCTGGAAACGGTCCTGCGGACCGTTTCCAGCGGATATCCTCTCGTGTGTACGGGGCCTAAGAGCACTTGGGACCTGGTTCATCACATGATAATAGATTTAAATACCACATTTAGTGGTGCTGCCTATTGACCGTGTCACGGGGTATCATTTTTGCCATGGCTGTGAAGCTTCACAGCCACGGCATTTGCATTTGTAAAACCCCCTCCAGCTGCAGTGTTGAGTTAAGGCGGGGTGGTTGGTGGGTGGTAAACCGGCTTATTTTTACTTTTCCCCAGCCAAATGTGTGAATGAGCCTTTAGAGATGTCTAGGCCTCTATTTATACGACCACTGGGAGCCAATCAGATGAGCTTAATGCAAATATGCAGAAAAGGAATATACCAATAGGATGAGAGAACAGGTGACATATTTATATTTTTTATTTTCCTTTCTGTCCAATAATACGCATGAAGTTAGAAGGTGTCAGTATTGTATCGTTTTACTGACACAATCCTTTGTTTGGCTGTGCTGTGTTAATCTCAAAACTAAATAGACAGAAAAAATGCTCCCATATAAACACATATACAGTATTCTGTGTGTTCAGTTTTTTTTTTTTTACACATTCGTTAGCCAGATTTACACAATCAAGTCTCCATTGCTGCCACACATCTGAACAACCCATCGATTAGTGAGATGTCTAGGCCTCTATTTATAATACCAATATTACCTATACTGGCTCTGATCACTTTTTTTTGAAATGTTTTTTTACATGGTGAATCGCGGATTTTAGCAATGATTCATTGATGATTCCTATAGAAGATCTGCTACATTTTATCCTTTTCGCTTGACACTGAAAACATTTATTAGACATTTAGCACCCTGCTATCAAGGAAATTTGCCTAGAATCCTCACTTGCATGAGTCGCAATTTGGCCCTTGAAACCCAGTCCAATAAAGGAGGCACATAAGGTCAAATCCAGGCCATAAGAATCAAAGGTCAAATATCTGCCATATTCAGTGATTGGATTGAACCGTTAAATATACTATAAGTACTGTGTGTATATATATATATATAGTATATATAAAAACAATAATGATTTCACCAGTACCTGGCAGTAGAAATTGGGATTTGAATTAGGCCTCTGTATTGCCAAACGATACCAGTGGCAACATTTTTGATTTTTTTTTAAGTGTATACCTCTCTTTTGGTCTGCTAAATATCTATTATATCTGTTTGGTAAGTGCAAAATATACCTGTTGATTTTGCCAGAAATCTTGAGAGTTGCTAACTTCCTGTGCTCTCTGCCTGTGCCTGGGGTTATGTAGATGAGAAGGATTGGAGGAAACGAGGAGAGGTCTGTGTTTCTTGAAATGCATCAGAAATAAAGCAGGCAGGGCTGACACCAAGCATTTAGAAATTCAGTACTGTGATATCATGTCAAAGAGGAAGGTAGGAAAACATTGTAATCCTGGAACATCAAAAGTTTTTTTGTACTTCCAGTGTGTTTAAAGGGATAAAACATAGAGAAATGTGCATGTATTGCAGATATGTGTATTTATTTAATTTATATATTATTATATTTAATTTATTTATTTAATTTTGCCCTAACATACACTTTAAAAATTCAATAAAAAAGGAATGCAATGCTATACAAAATTAACATATTCGTCTATAATATATACTAATTTGTATTACATTTTTTTACCTTATTTTTGCTTGAAAGATTACTTGGCTACAGTGCCATTAAATGCATGACTGACTGGTGGTATGCATGTCAGACTGTCATGCACATTTCTATTGTATGCACAATTTTGCACATTTTTGGCAAGTCAGGCAAATGTAAACACATCCACATGTGTAAAGTGACTGGACACCCAGAGGGAGCATACAATAATGTTCTTCAAGTCTGGTACATGTTTCACTACTCTAAATTCCTCAGGTGTACAAACATCGGTACATCACAACCTCTAAACAGCATATTTGCAATCCCCGATTTACCTATACATGTGGAATTCATTCAGCAAGCGTCACAGACCTCTATAGGGAATAAGGCCTCGTACAGACAAGAGGATTTCCGCTGGAAACGGTCCGCCGGACCGTTTCCAGCGGACATTCCTCCTCCCGATTTTGATCTGATGGCTTGTACACACCATCAGATCAAAATCCGCGCGGAAAACATCTGCGGTCACGTGTCGCGCCGTCGCCGTGACGATGACGTGGCGACGTGCGCGACGCTGGAAGGTAAATACTTCCACACATGCGTCAAATCATTCCGATGCATGCGAGGGATGGGGAGCGGACGGACTTATCCGGTGAGTCTGTACAGACGACCGGATAAGTCCGAGGGACAGGATTCCAGCGGATAGATTTTGTAGCATGCTACAACATTTTTATCCGCTGGGAATCCGTCGGCTGGACAAATGTCCGCCGAAAATTGTCCGCTCGGGCCTACACACGACCATATCTATCTGCTGGAACTGATCCGCGGATAAATCCCAGCGGATAGATCCGGTCGTGTGTACGGGGCCTAACTGTAAGGCCCCGTACACACGACCGAACATGTCTGCTGAAACTGGTCCGCGGACCAGTTTCAGCAGACATGTTCGGTCGTGTGTACGGACGATCGGACAAATGTTTCTAAACTTGCTTAGAAACATGCCCGCTGGAATCCTGTCCGTCGGACATGTTCGGTCGTCTGTACAGATTTACCGTACATGTCCGAGCGGCCGCCATCCCTCGCATGCGTCGAATGACTTTGACGCATGCGTGGAAGCATTGACCTTTCAGCGTCGCGCACGTCGCCGCGTCATCATCGCGGCGACGGCGCGAACACGTCACCGCGCTGTCTGTCCGCGCGGATTGACTCTCATTTCTGTATGATGGTGCGTACAGCCATCATACAGAAATCTCCGGGCGGGCATGTCCGCTGAAAACGGTACGGCGGACCGTTTTCAGTGGACATGTTTGCCCGTGTGTACAAGGCCTAAAACACTTGGATTTGGCCTGTTCAGAATGACAAAGGTAAGAAGGTCAGTCTTGTAATGTTCTACACTATTAATATCAAGACATTTTCGAATTGAAGAATTCTAAAATTCAGATGACCTTTCTTACAATGTTTTGGAAAATAATAATGGTGAATAGCAGCTATAAATATGTTAAATGATTTGTGTTAAATTTATATTTAATGAGTGTTCTGTTTTAAATAAAACATTTTATTAAAGGATTAAAGAAAAATACAGAGATACAACACTGTTTTGTGCACAAAGCCCGACAAACCCAGTATAGTGTAGTATAAGAGTACAAGAGATCTTGGTGTCAAAATGTGTGAATATTAATAGTGTCAGATGTACAGAACAATTGTAAAAGGAGAACAATACAACATTGTTTGTTGGACTCTATACTGTATCTCACTGGAAGGATTCAGCAGCAGTTCTTCTTGGTATCTAATATTATCGAACATGGTAACACTACTTATTATAACTGCTCTCGTAGTAACCATTATCATAATTCTTCATAAGCTCCCCAAACTAGGAAGGGAGTAGAGACCTTAATATAAAAACAGTATTATAAAAGTACTAAATAGGAGGAAAATAAAAAAGAAAAGGGGAAAAAAGTTATAGGTCTGGTGAATGGATACAGTGATAGGTTTTGTCCCCATCCCAAGGACTCGTGTTATTTAAATTTTTATGACATTTGGGTCATGTTAGGTCTTAGTAGATTCACCCCTTCATCATAGATGGGTAGTCCTCAGAATATCACAACAGAAATTTGCAGTCTATGTTTTATGGAAACAAGTTGTGGTGTCATTAGCAATTGCTATGGTTTCCTCCATGTCATATACAGGTACAGTATATCAGTTACTTTCTGAATCCATTCTTAAGGCTGGGTTCACACTATAACACGCTGTAGTTCACAGCAGGAGTCCAGTGCATCTCCAATCACAGTTTCAGGTCCGATTTCAGCTCAAATTTTGGGCTGAGATTGAACCTGAAACGGACCAAAAGACGCACAGGGCTCCGATTCTAATTGCACTGGAGTTGTGTGAACTGGTCCATAGAGAGCCGGTCATAATCTCCTGCAATGCGAATTAGATGCGAGGAAAGCCACATCCAATTCGCATAGGTGTGAACCCAGCCTTAATGGTCGGGACAGATTTGGACTTCCAGTGAAAATGAATTTGGTTAGGGAGTGTTTGTATTTTTGCAAAGAACATGAAGTGATGTAAAGAAGGCAGCATGCAGGGGTACAGTGAATTTTTGTCTCTGTAATATAAGTTCTCAGGAGATTATTGGGCAGCTCCACCATAAGTGAATCATTGTGCCTTGGAATTATCCACACCTCCAGCAGGTATCACAGGACTGTGGGTACCACTTTTACATTTTTTCAGGAGTTGCATACCAATATGTATGAGGTTTCTTGCTTGTGTTTGCTAATCAAATATTTATGTGTGTAAACAAAAATCGTATGATCTGAATTCGTACAAGAAATTTTTTTGTGCTTGTGCCATCGGATGAACTGTCCTGATCGACTCTTGAAAGCTGTGTACTAATGATCAGATTATCGTACGATCGGTATTCTTCGTACAATTTTCTGATTGTGTATATGGGCCATTAGTTAAGAATGTATACATTGTATGTTGAAATTGTACATGTTTAAACAAAAACATCCTATTTTTCGAATGTATTGATCAAAGTCTCCAGACTAAAACAGTGTTGAGTGAATTTAAAGCCCAACTCCGGCAGAAAAAAATTATTACTTGCAGTAGATTAATAAGTCATTTTGTCCAGTGGTGAGGAGAAACAGTTTTACTTACCTGATCCTCTGCACTCCCAGTAGATGGTGGTCCCTCGTGATCCGGCGGTGGACTATCCCTTGGCATCCTCTTGTCGAGATCAGGCCTATGGACCCTGCTCTGGTCTAGATAATTCTAGGACCCTAAAGCCCAGATTCTCAAAGGACTTACGACGGCGCAGCACCATGTACGCCGTCGTAAGTCCTAATCTGGGCCATCGTATCTATGCGACTGATTCTTAGACTCAGTTACGCATAGATATCCATTTGATCCGACAGGCTTACGCCTTACACCGTCGGATCGTAACTGCAATTTTTTTTTCCCCGCTAGGTGCCGCTTCCGTCGATTTCCGCGTCGAGTATGCAAATTAGCTAGATACGCGAATTCCCGAACGTACGCGCGGCGGACGCAGTAAAGTGACGACGTTTACGTTAGGCTTTTCCCGGCGTATAGTTGCCCCTGCTATATGAGGCGCAGCCAATGTTAAGTATGGCCGTCGTTCCCGCGTTGAAATTTTAAAAAGTTATGTCGTTTGCGTAACTCGTCTGTGAATGGGGCTGGATGTAATTTACGTCCACGTCAAAACCAATGACCTCCTTGCGACGTCATTTAGAGCAGTGTTTTTCAACTCCAGTCCTCAAGGCACACCAACAGGTCATGTTTTCAGGCTTTCCATTATTTTGCACAGGTGATTTGATCAGTTTCACTGCCTTAGTAATCACCACAGCCTTTTCATCTAAAGGAAATCCTGAAAACATGACCTGTTGGTGTGCCTTGAGGACTGGAGTTGAAAAACACTGATTTAGAGCAATGCACACTGGTAGATTTGACGGACGGCGCATGCGCAGTTCGTTCGGCGCGGGGACGCGCATCATTTAAATGATACACGCCCCCTACCCGCCGAATTTGAATTCCGCTGGGTGATTTACGCTACACCGCCGCAACTTTACAGGCAAGTGCTTTGTGAATAAAGCACTTGCCTGAAAAACTTGCGGCGGCGTAACATAAATGAGATACGTTACGCCCGCACAACAGAGTGAGAGCGCAGAAGCTGAGGAGGAGTGGTGGTTCAGGTAAGTATATTTCCTTTTATTGTTCCCCTAGACCAAAATGAGAAACAAACTCTTGAAGTGCAGGTACATCCCCACTGCCACGGATAATATTTTATTTACAGTGTTGGGCTTTAACAGTATTGATCTTCCAGTGAAATTACCAATTTCCACTACAAAGAGGTTTTATTGAAATGATCCTCAAATTTGGTCATGTGAACTGCTTAAGAATTTTTTTTTTGCTTTACCTATCGACAAAGTTCTCTGATCAGCATGTCAGCTCTGACATTGTAGCAGGGCTGGTGCAAGCATTTTTGACACCCTAGGCAAAACCTCATTTTGCCGCCCCCCACCAGCTCCACCCTGACCCCACCCCCTTTTCCCTGCCCATTTATACCCCACCTTTTTAATGAAACGCCCATCAAATGCAGCCCACCAGCGCCCATCAAATGCAGCCTTTACCAACGCCCTATCAACTGCAGCCTCACCAGAGCCCATCAAATGTAGCCTCACCAGTGCCCCATCAAATACCGCCCTACCAGCGCCCCATCAAATGCCGCCTCACCAGCACCCATCAAATGCAGCCTACAAACACCCATCAATGTAGCCTACCAGTGCTCATCAATGAATGTTTGCTTGCTTCCAATCATTCGGGAGTCGGGACACAGACACTGTCCTCCACCTGCCTGCTGAGACTTGGTTGCTTGCTGTAGAGAGAAGCAGTGGCCGTGCGCCCTAGGGAGCAGATAGCCCTAGGTGGAAGCACTAGGGTGCCCTAGGTGAAAGCACCGGCCCTGCATTGTAGTTACTTGACTTTGTTGATAAATAGATTTGGAAATAGTATTTTGAGAAAGTGTTAGGGTTAACTTCCCTGAATACCTAACATCCTATTCCCAGTTAATGATGGGCCTTTTTTTGGAATATAAAAGGGACTAGGACAGTTGAAAGGAGCTTCCATTACCCCATTACACATTTACTCTCTCCATCCTGACAGATCAGAAAGGGGGGCCAGAGAAGCACACAGGGACCCAGGGCAGTAGTTCAGGAATAGGGAGCCGGTTGGAGCACCATGTAGAGCAACCAATGTCCTCCATTTTCTTCCTGCAGCCTCTGAATGTCTGCAGGAGGAAGAGGAGGAGAAGCAGGCATTCAGCGGCTACATGGAGGGATCAGTTCCTCTAGATGCCGCCGCCCCCACCACCTGACTATACAGGTGTACAGGGTGGTCACACAGGCCCCCTAAAGCATAGGCCCGGGTCACAATTGCAACCCCTACGAGCCCTGTATGTACGCCCCTGCTCTGAAATAAAGTAGCCCTTAAAAAATAACTACATTTAGCCTTCCTTGTTAACTTCAATGTAGGACAAAATATCCTGCATTAGCAAAGTGAAAACTCCCAATTTCGATCATCATTAATGACACTGGACATTGTACCCTGCAATAAAGCAGACTCATAACTTCAGTATAAAATGACAGCTGAAAAAAAGCTTGAATCTGACAACTGGCTATGGAGCAGTACAGACAGGTTTTATGAAAGGTTCTTGTAAAGATTTGTCAGATTTATTCTTCTATATGTAAGATAACTTATAAACGTGTTTAAAGAAACCTGTATTAAGAAAATATGAATGCTTTTTTTAAATGCTTTTTTCTTGTTCTGAAGCCAAATTTAGAGCATTTTCTGAAATAGATCAGCAATAGCACGGCATGTAGTGTAGGTATCCATTAATTATCCACCAATTAATTAAGAAGTAGATGTTGAACTATCTTATGTTACTAATTCCTTACTTTACTTTCAATACTTAAATCAAGAATTTTCAAAAACCTAAAAAAAATACTATTTAGCTCATCCAATGCTATCACTGTTCTAAGATAAATATTGACAGCAAGCCCAGAATATAAATCAGTGCAACAGCAGCAGAATCCATTTCCATGCAAAAAAATAAACTGTGATGTTTTATGTTAGATACTTCTTCCACCCCACAATGAATCTGTTCATTACGTTAACACATAAATTAGATAATTCATTATCGGAAATCTCCCCTGCCTCCTAAGGGACTAGAGGAAGAGGGTTAAGCCATAAATTTTACTTTCATTTCCTCACTCAGTATATGCTTCTTCTTGTTACACATTATGTACACATTACAAATCAGAAAATTTGAGGCACACAGTTATGATAAAATGTATAAAAATGCAAGCATTATTATTTATATTATGCTGTAAAAAATTTGCAGCACTTGCAGAATGCAGAAAGATATTCACACACATGAGTCATTGATCCCTTCTACGAAAGGAGCCTACAATCTTAAAAATCTTGATTCAAACATTTTCTCAGTCAATACTTATCCTCTCCCTCTTACAGAATTGCATGTATTTTTTTTTTAGTTTGGATAGTAAATACCAATTTTTTTGCATTTCCCTTCTGCTTATTCCTCGCCTACGTGAAGCCTCGTACACACGACCGAGAAACTCGACGGGCAAAACACATCGTTTTGCTCGTCGAGTTCCTTGTTAGGCTGTTGAGGATCTCGGCGAGCCAAATTTCCCCATTGCCGTTGAGGAAAAAGAAGACATGCTCTCTTTTTGGCTCGACGAGATCCTCGACAGTTTCCTCGTCGAAAAGTGTACACACGACCGGTTTCCTCTCATCTCAGATGGCTACTGGTCAGAAAATACCAAAATCTTCAGGATTCAAAGGTATCCTGAGATTTCATGCTTTCATAGCGGCACACCACCAGTCAGGAAATGACACTTGGCTCCTAATGTTACCAAATCCAGGTAAATCATCAGCTCCGAGGAGGACATTGCTGGATTCTATGTACTAGTAAGTATATGCTTTTGAATTAGAACTTATAAAAATGTATTGTTGTGGCTATTTTAGATTTTTGACACATAGAACATTTAATCCGGGCCTATACTCAAAAGCAAAAGTATCGCTCATCCTCCTCCAACATGTCATGTGTCCCAGGAGGCTCCAGGGCCAGACTCATTGTGCTGCACAATCTTATGCAGTGGGGAGCTGGCTGTGATTCTAGCTCCCAAATCCAAGATGGTGGTGGCAAGAACCTACCTACATTGGTGAAAGGAATCTACTACAGGAAGACAGTGCTGGACTCCATGGACAGGATGGAAAATGAGTGAAGTTCCTCTAATGCCGCGTACACACGATTGGAAATTCCGACAAGAAAACCGTGGATTTATTTTTGCGACGGAATGTTGGCTCAAACTTGTGTTGCATAAACATGGTCACTCAAAATTCCGACCGTCAAGAACGCGGTGACGTACAACGAGCCGAGAAAAATTAAGTTCAATGATTCCGAGCATGCGTCAAATTGATTCTGAGCATGCGTGTTTTTTTTGCATGTCGGAATTGCATACAGATGATCGGAATTTCCGACAAGAACTTTTCTTGTCGGAAAAGTCCATATCGCAGTCAAACAGACACATGTACATACTTGAGTCAGTAAGGAATGGAGAGAAGCTGATTAATCAACCAGAATGTGTTTGAGCTGTGGAGAAAAGCCCATGCAGACTCAGAAGAGAATGTACAAACTCCATGTAGATACAGTCCCTGTTAGGAACTGAACTCAGAAACCTAATGCAGCAAGAGTGTTCAAGTGTAAATCTAGCCAAGTGTCAAGTGTAAATTTTAGCTATGGATAGAACAAAGATGCCCATGTTGGGTTTTTATTGAACTGAAATGGAGATGTCTCCCCTCACTTTATATCCCGCTAACAACATTTTACAACAACATTGTTCTTCATTTGGCCATACATTGAATAAATTCTTCCATCCACACATACAAAGTGGAAAGTGGATGCAGGAATTCTCCCCGTTGAGGAATTTTATTCTGAGAACCGTACTCCTCCTCAAAATACAATGATCAGTACTGCAGCTGATTGGCTGCATGTGTTGATCAAACAAAACTTTACCAGCAGTCCCATTTGAGAAGCCAATTATTAGATTGAATCCTCACAAATGGGAACAGCCATAGATGGATCGAAATTAATTTGTTCCCTGCTGAACCAGCCACATTTCAATCCATCTATGGCCCTGTCACATTTGTATTGCTGTCTGTTTCCTTATAACAGATTTTCCCTCACACTTGTCTGCTAAAATCTTTTTTAGGAGAAACCTCTGGATAGCAACAAAAACAAGACTAAAAATAGTTTTTGGACATACTCTTTAACTACTTGCCGACCAGCCGTCATTGTTTTACGGCGGCAGGTCGGCTCCCCTGCGCGAGAGCCCGTAGCTCTACGTCGGCTCTCTCGCAGGCCACTAGGGGCCCCCCGCTCGCTCCCGACTCCCGTGCGCATGCCTGGCGGGCGCGATCGCCGCCGGGCACACGCGATCGCTCGTTACAGAGCGGGGACCGGGAGCTGTGTGTGTAAACACACAGCTCCCGGTCCTGTCAGGGAGAGGAATGCTGATCTTCTGTTCATACAATGTATGAACAGAAGATCAGTCATTGCCCCTAGTGAGGCCACCCCCCTACAGTTAGAACACACCCAGGGAACATACTTAACCCCCCGCCCCCTAGTGTTAACCCCTTTACTGCCAGTGGCATTTTTATAGTAATCCAATGCATTTTTATAGCACTGATCGCTATAAAAATGCCAATGGTCCCAAAAATGTGTCAAAAGTGTCCGAAGTGTCTGCCATAATGTCGCAGTACCGAAAAAAAATCGCTGATCGCCGCCATTACTAGTAAAAAAAAATATTAATAAAAATGCCATAAAAATACCCCCTATTTTGTAAGCGCTATAACTTTTGCGCAAACCAATCAATTAACACTTATTGCGATTTTTTTTTATGAAAAATATGTAGAAGAATACGTATCGGCCTAAACTGAGGACATTTTTTTTTATATATTTTTGGGGGATATTTATTATAGCAAAAAGTAAAAAATATTCGCACGACCGCGCAATTGTCAGTTAAAGCGACGCAGTGCCGAATCGCAAAAAGTGCTCTGGTCTGTGACCAGCAATATGGTTCGGGGGTTAAGTGGTTAAAGGATAAGTTCACTTTTTAGAAAAAAAATATAAATGCACATGCACAGTTTTTTTGGAGCCTGTGAAGCAGATTGCTGGTGCCATGCAGGTCTCCTTCAGACCTGTCAGTGTATCTGTGTGACCATCAGGGGCAGCCCATGCATTAAGGGCGCACGGGTGCCGCCTCCTCTGTCACGCCATCCCCTATATGACAAAAGATTGATTCATGCATTTTCTTACACTGAACCGCCTCTTCGCCAATTAGGAGGCGTGGGTCTAATACCGGTCACCTGATTGGCTAAAGGCACAGGTGATCCCATTGGCCAGCTAGCAGAAGCAAAGACGAGATGTACAGAGGAGAGAGGAGCCATCGCCTGACCCGTGCTACCCACCCGAAAGTTTGCCTCTGTCATCTACTGCCTGATCAGCCACTAAGATGGGGTAAGTGATGGTCAGACAGCAAGCGGGTGGGGGGGCACAGTGGCTGCATATGGTGGGCACAGAGGCTGCAATTCATGGGCACAGATGCTGCATTATGCTTGGGGGGAGCGTACCCTGGCCAGCCGGGCCCCTAGGGACACTGGGGCCCCTTACATGAGTACTGCCTGTACCCCTCTGATGGCAGCCCTGGCTGCATATGATGGGCACAGAGGCTGCAATTGATGGGACACGGTGGCTGCAATTGATGGGGCACAGAGGCTGCATTTCATGGGCACAGTGACTGCAATTGATGGGCACAGAGGCTGTATTTCATGGGCGCAGTGGCTGCATTTGATGGGCACAGTGGCTGCGTTTAATGGGGCACAGTGGCTGCATTTGATGGGCATAGTGGCTGCATTTGATGGGGCACAGTGGCTGCAATTGATGGGGACAGAGGCTGCATTTCATGGGCACGGTGGCTGCATATGATGGGCACAGAGGCTGTATTTCATGGGCACAGAGACTGCATATGATAGGCACAGAGGCTGCATTTGATGGGGCACAGTGGCTGCATTTGATGGGGCACAGTGGCTGCATTTGATGGGCACAGTGGCTGCATTTGATGGGGCACAGTGGCTGCATATGATTGGTGCAGTGGCTGCATATGATGGGCATAGTGGCTGCATTTTATGGGCACAGTGGCCACCACTGGTACCCATACGGGCAAGCAGATACAATCTGACAGGAAGAATCAATGCCCTACCATGAGAGCTACAAGCCGACAACTGCAAGGGTTGTTGGGTCTTGTAATTCATTCACACAAAGATCTGTGTGAATGACTGACGCAGCTGCGTGGGTCGTGCCCTGCTGACTTCAAAAAGTGACAGCTAGTACAGGGAACCTCTCCCTGTACTCCTCTCTTCTTCACTGGGGGGATAGGGCAATGGCTGCAGCATTCGGAACATGTTGCATGTTCCACCCTTAAAGTTTCCTTTAATCATTTAAACATCTTGATGAACCTTTGAGGTGCAACATTAAATCCTTATTTACAAAGAGAATGCATACACACATCATATATTCGTTTCTTCCATCGCCATATGAAAATGTTATTTTATTGAGGTTTATGAGGTTGCTCTTTATTTTCTGTTAATTTTCCTGCTCTATCACAGTGGCTCTCCAATTTACCCTTGGGGAGCTTTGAGTGAAAGATTTAGGGCTCTTTCACACGTCCGTTCCGTTCGTCCGTTTTTTGGACGTCCGTTAACGGACCGCAATGCTTCCCTATGGGCTAGCGTCCGTTAGCGGATGAGCATCCGCTAACGTCCGTTAGCATCCGTCTGCGTTCAGTTCCGTTTTTTTGGACGGAAGAAAACCCTATTTTTCTTCCGTCTAAAAAACGGAACGGACGAAAAACGGACGTTAACGGATTATCCGTTCCGCTAACATCCGTTTTTCTATGTAAAAAGCCCAAAAAAAAAAAAAAAAAAAAACGGATGAAAAAACGGATGGAAAAACTGATGCAAAAACTGATGAAAAACTGATGAAAAACTGACGAAAAACTGACGAAAAACTGATGGAAAAACGGATCAACTGATTAAAAAAAAAAACTGATCTGAAAAACTGAACGGACGTGTGAAAGAGCCCTTAGTGATTAGTTAATTTAGCTCAAATATCCCCATCTGAGACCAATTACTGGGCTGATACAGAAGACTGGTTCGTGGGCCAGTGCTCCTACAGAAGATCAGCTCATTCATGGATTAACAAAGGGTTTGATTAGATTGTGATTTCTCAGGGAGACTCAAATGAACAATGAACAGAATTTTATTTCTCTCCACGCTTACATTTCCCAATTAATCATTCATGTGCTGACAACGAGAGATTTTCAAGAACATGCAGGTATGACAACCAAGTAACTACTTACCAAAATGATCATTATAACATTCAAAACCCTGTTTAATAGGTAATAAGTTGTGAATTGATCTGGAGCCTGTTGCTGTTGAAAATCCACAGGTGCTTGTAAGGTTAGTTAATGAAGGATCGTTTCCTATTCATCACGTCAAATATAAGAGCTGTTGTGTAATTTCACTTGTTAATACTTAAGCATATAGAATCTGTTGTAAGAGGACATTATACAAAGAGAATGCAACTGCCAAGTGTGATTTCTGCTATCTCTAGATACAGTAACTTTGTAGGGATCCTGTTACAGGCAGTTAGTGGCTTTAAAGCCCAACTCCAGATGCAGATCCTCCATCTGATCACACATACAACCCAGAGTTCCACCTTCTTTTGACCCCTTTTCGGACGGTACATCGCTAAAAATAGCGCCTAAATACCGCCTGAAAAACTCCTGCCCCGCCTTCTCAATGTGAAAGCCCGAGCGCTTTCACACTGAGGCGATGCGCTGGCAGGAGAGAAAAAAATCTCCTGCAAGCAGCATCTTTGGAGCGGTATGTTTACCGCTCCTTCCCATTTAAAACAATGGGAAACCGCGGTAATACCGCCCGCAATGCGCTTCTGCAGAGGCGCATTGCAGGCAGTATTGACCCTTTATCGGCCGCTAGCGGGGGTTAATACCGCACTGCTAGCAGCCGAATCCTGCGGCAATTCCGACGGTATAGCGCCGCTTTTTTTAGCGGCGCTATACCTCCACCGCACCTCCGCTGCCCTGTGTGAAAAGGGCCTAACTCTTTTCTGCCTTTTTTAATATACTTACCTTTTTCCAAAGTCTTCAGGATGGTCACAACATGCATAAGGTCCTCTTCCTCTTTAGCCATTTCTGCAGCTGTGGGTGTCCTATATAATGCAGATGGTATAAACACTGCTCTTTACATCCATATACTGTGAATGAAGAGTGCAATGGTGAAGTTTCCTCAAGGGGTGGGCCCATGATACCCTGCATTAAAGTGTTGCTAAACCCACAACAGTAAAATCAGTCTGTAGTAAAGCATGCTTGTTATAATCACTGTGGAACCTTAGGGTCTGTTTGATCCTGTCTTCTCGGATCCTCCCCTCCTTCTACTGTCCCCAATCCATCTCCAAAAAGTACAGAGCCACAAGAGACACTCTGCACATGCTCAGTTTGGTGTGTATTGCTAGATAGTTTTGTTTATTTTTAGAGTGTGCATGCGATCAGCACAGGGCCAATCAGCACCGTCCAGACAGAGGGTCAGGGGTCATGCAGCCTCATGGGAAAGTCAGAGGAGAATGAAAACTCCTCCTACATGCTTTAACGAGTGCTCAACTGGGCACAAATAGAAGTCACACGACTGCTATATACTGCTGAAAAGAAAGGGTATTTAGCAGTTTACATTTACTAAAATATTTGCATTTTCATGTTCTGTGTACAAAGAATAGATATAGTAAATGCAGGGTCCTGGGTTTAGTAACACTTTAAAATAATTTAATTGGAAGACTGAGGTAGTCTTGTAATGGTAAAGAAGTACTGCAAGGGACAGATCCAGATTGAAGAGAAGTATTACAGCCATAGATGTTGTTTTTTTTTTTTTTGTTTAAACTGGGAGATTTCCCCCCCAAAAATTAAGCTTGTAATATGTTTTTTCCTAATTTGCAGGTAGAAGTCAGGCTACATTCCTTTATGTATTTTACTGTACTTTGCCATTTGCTGTTAGCCATACTTCAGTAATTCTGTGTTAGGAGGGTTTACAGTCTGAGTTATGAATATTTATTAGCCCATCTAGTCACTAAGGAGCTGATCCTTGTGGTATCAACTAATAGATATTTGGCACAACCTTATTGGAGGGTTCTCTCTTCCCAGGGCTTCTTGCTTGTTGTGTTGGAAGAGTTTTTCCTTATGGGAAATTGCTATCAGATGTTGGCCTACTAAAGCTTTTACGCAACTAAGTGATGATTAACTGGCCAAGGAAGATTTCTGACTCTGGAGCTTACTCAGCTATCCAACTTTAGGAAATTGCTACTAAACTACTACTAGTACCTTGGTCCCTAAGGAACTGGAGAACAGTAGCTCTGCTACTAGCCAGCATAGAACATTAGAACAGAGAGTTTATTGAAGAATATCTTGAAAAGGATAAAAAGACTATATTTTTGTTCAAGTGTGATTGGGGTATTCTAATTGTTCCTCGTCCGCCTTCCTGTTTTCCGCATGAAAGCAGAATTTCTACAAAATAGTAAAGAGTACAACCTTTTTTTTTTACTAAACAACCTAGAGAAAGAACCAGCCTCGAGGTAGAACTGCTTAGAAACTAAAACTAGGTAAGTGCATTAGGACAACATAATGCGGCCTGTAATTTGGTGCAAATTCAGAGTAAATGATACATACAGCTCACTTATGCCCTGTACACACGATCGGTTCATCCGATGAAAACAGACCGATGGATTTTTTCATCAGATATCCGATGAAGCTGACTTTCATCAGTCTTGCCTACACACCATCAGTTAAAAATCCAATCGTGTCCAACACGGTGACGTAAAACACAACGACATGCTGAGAAAAATGAAGTTCAATGCTTTCGAGCATGCGTCGACTTGATTCTGAGCATGCATGGATTTTTGACCGATGGATTTCCCCACAGACGATCGTTTTTTTTCTATTGGTTTTTTAACCATCAAAACATTTTAAAACAGGTTCTATTTTTTTTTACCGATGGGAAAAAAAAAACGATGAGGCCCACACACGATCGGTTCGTCTGATGAAAACGGTCCATCGGACCGATTTCATCGGACGAACCAATCATGTGTACAGGGCATAAGAAGTTTCAGAATATCCAGGTGGAGGCAGGGGTGAACACCAAAAAACAGTCACCTTACTTACCAGCTCTGAGGCTCAGAGATGTACAGTAGTTGTTAGTTGACATACTGCAAACTGTTGCCCTTCCCTTGCCACGTCTTTTTTTTTTGTTTAATAACTGCTTATTGGTAGTACATACATAGCATATGAACAGTTTGCCTCAAAATACACAGCAAAAGATCTTAAAATACACAAAAAGTGAAATATGGTAAGTGTCCTGGAGGTGTAGTTACGCCTCTGGGTGACAGGTGGCGCCAGAGGGGTCCGGGCGGAGCCGCTTCTTCCCAGCAGCCAATTAGAGGAGTGTTTCCCTCGCGGGGCATGCTGGGGAGGGGTATTTCTGTGGCAGATGCCATTGTCTTTGCGGATTCTTGGTTCCGGGTGCGGCACCCAACTTTAGGGTGTTGCCACATCACGGGCCCCGGCGATATGGCCTACCAGGCCGGGGCGCACATGCTACGCGGAGTTTCCGACTCTGGGCTCTCATGGCCCGGAGCATCTGATGCTACAAAGGGGCCCCAGTGACTTACTGGGTTCCCCAACTCTATTGAGAAGATCCCAAGCGAGTTGTGCTGTTCGATGGGGAGTTGGTCTGAGGTGAGTCCGGAGGCAGGCAATCCAACAGGGCTGGAACGAACCATCGGGATCTGGGTGACTGGACACTGACAGGTTGTATGCGGCAAACTGTCGGTCAGTGACCCCAAAAGTATATACTGGGAGGATTCGCTCTACCATCTGAACTTTCAAGCACTAGGCCTGTGGCAGAGGTCTCATCTTTAAACCTTAATCCTATTAGAGCCAAGTCTGTGGCAGAGACTTGTTCCTTCCCAGAAGTTTAAGTGGTACTCTGGCTGCCAGGCCTGCAAGAGAGGTCTGTCCAGGGGCACTTTACCCACTCCGGCTGGAGTGGCGACGTGAAAAGTGTAACTATTGGAGGCAGGACTGCTTTCTTTATCCAAGGTCTGAATCTGTGAAGTTTGTCCTTCTTTCACCAACCTATACTGTCTACCTCAAGTTGACTGTTAGTCATGTTGACCAGATAATAATAAAAGCATTGAAAACGTCAACCAACTGTCTGGACATTCTGTCACTGCTCTCACTGCCATCATCACCCCTAGACACATCACGGAGGTAACTTAAATACGCCGATCCCAAATCTAATCAGCGGCTCCTCCGGGTGTAGCGCTACACTTTTTTTATTTGCACTAACATACAATTTTTCAGAACAAGCTTTTGGGGTGTTCCCCCTTCTTCAAGGTCCAAGCAGTACTGATTCACAAATTTTTGGGCAGAATGTTAAAACAAAACATGAAAAAAAAAAATCTCAGAGGGAAAGGAAGAGAAAAAAAAAGAAAAACAAACACATACAAATCAATGGTAATAATAAAGATAGCAGCAGAGTTAGTGAGATACGACAGAGGAAGAGCTATAGACTAGAGGGGGGATGCTAGTCACAGAGGGGGGTCATAAAACTGTAGTATAATGGGTAAGGAAACCAATATCTAAATTTAGGCCATTCGTTTTTGTGTCAAAAAGAATTATCATTCTTAGTTCAAACGTTTTCCTTTCCTGGATAGTTCTGAAATTCCCTTTAAGAACTAAAACATTGAGGTCTTCTATAGTGTGGTCCGGTTGTGAGAAGTGATGTCCATTGACCGATGGTGCGTACGCGGCATAAGACATTTAAAACCAAGCCCAAACAAAGCTTTTTATGCAACTATTTTCAGTTATTTAATAGTAGTATAATAATTAGTAAATTAGCATTAACAGAACACTATATTTTGTTATTTTCATGTAGATACTGAATACAAGTGTACATAACAAATTACTCCCACATTCACAACCATTTTTTATTAATTCCCTATGTGAATTTAAACTATTCACAATTAATATCTACACATGCATATATTTATATGTCATTAACCATTTACTATTGGGCCATTCAAATTTTCCTTTATTTCCTCTTTAACAGCACTCAGCAATTTTCTTTCCTTCTTTCTATTTTTCCCATGGGTCTACTACTGTTACTTAGTAAATTAAAGGAGCTCTCCAAGTGGGCAGGATAACAAAAGCAGCTGGAAGTGGGTGTATTTTTTAGATTGTATAAAAACAACATGTACTAGTCTGCAGCATCCGAACTGCCTTTATCTCTCCCTCTCCGGAATAAAAATGGGAATGCATGGCAAGGACAAGCAAATTATTCACCTTTTAACCACCTGAGCACCTAAAAACTTTGCTTTTGCATGGTGACATAAGATCTTCTATTTAGTCTGATACCCCAATCACAACTCCTTGCCCCTTCCAATATTTGAGGCTGGTGCTCCATTTCTTGGGGGGAGCGGCAAAGCTCCCCCTCGGTCAGTCGGTAGGTAGGTAGGTAGGTCGGTCATACCCCCCGTCGCTCAATCATCAGTCCACCAGCCCCGCACTTACACCATCTTGGTCACAGCTGTCAAACGAAAGGCCCGCAGGGGCAAAAACGGCCCTCCAGGCCATTTCATGTTGCCCTCACACCTCTCCTGCAGCTACAGGAGAGCTCCAGCCCTCCTCTGGTCCTCCTCCAAACCCTTACTTTATGATTTCAAGCAATGCATCCAGCTTCTTCCCAGCAGCAGCATAAGGAAAGGGGGTGCACTGTTATGTAAGGGAGAGCGGGGGACTCCACTTCTGATGGTGGGGTGGCTCTTGACATCTAATGTAAGGGGAGGTGATGCGCTGGACATCTAATCTTACAGATACAACCGGCCCTTTTGAGAACAATCATAATGCTGATGTGGCCCACGATGAAATTGAGTTTGACACTCCTGATCTAGGTCATGGCCAGTGCTTCCTCCTAGTTGGCCTCACCCTGTGTCTCCTCCTTCTCTGACGTCAATACAATCGCTTCTCCTCTCTGCCAATCCAGTGCCAGGAATCGCTTCCTGATTGGGTGTGAGGAGAATCAGGAAGACAATAACGAATAATAATTCGCCAATAAAAAAAAAAAACCTTGTTGGAATCCAGTCATTCGATGCTCTGCATGTAGGCTATGGGGTCGCCACTGGAAGACACCTTTAAAATTACTAATGTTAATATATATATATATATATATATATATATATATATATATATATATATATATATATATATATATATATATGTATGTATATATGTGTGTGTGTGTGTTATAGAATTTTGCCTGGAAAATAAAGTTGTGTCCTTACCAGACCATCATCTCCATAGAGTATTTAACCACTTAAGGACCGCCGCCTGTAGATATACGTCCACAGAATGGCACGGCTGGGCAGATGGACGTACCGGCACGTCCTGTTCATCTACCCATCCGTGGGACGCGGGCGCGCGCCCGCGACCTAGTCCGAAGCTCCGGGACCCGCGGACCCGATCGCCGCTGGGGTCCCGCGATCGGTCCCCGGAGCTGAAGAACGGGGAGAGCCGCGTGTAAACACGGCTTCCCCGTGCTTCACTGTGGCGGCTGCATCGATCGTGTCATCCCCTTTATAGGGAGACACAATCGATGACGTCACTCCTACAGCCACACCCCCCTACAGTTGTAAACACACACCAGGTGAAGCCTAACTCCTTCAGCGCCTCCTGTGTTTAACTCCCAAACTGCAACTGTCATTTTCACAATAAACAATGCAATTTAAATGCATTTTTGCTGTGAAAATGACAATGGTCCCAAAAATGTGTCAAAATTGTCGAAGTGTCCGCCATAATGTCGCAGTCATGAAAAAAATCGCTGATCGCCGCCATTAGTAGTAAAAAAAAGATAATTAATAAAGATGCAATAAAAATATCCCCTATTTTGTAAACGCTATACATTTTGTGCAAACCAATCAATAAACGCTTATTGCGATTTTTTTTTTTACCAAAAATATGTTGAAGAATACGTATCGGCCTAAACTGAGGGGAAAAAAATGTTATATATGTTTTTGGGGGATATTTATAACGGCAAAAAGTAAAAAATATTGCATTTTTTTCAAAATTGTCGCTCTATTTTTGTTTATATCGCAAAAAATAAAAACCGCAGAGGTGATCAAATATAACCAAAAGAAAGCTCTATTTGTGGGGAAGAAAGGACACCAATTTTGTTTGGGAGCCACGTCGCACGACCGTGTGCCGAATCGCAAAACCTGGCTTGGGCATTTAGCTGCCTAAAGGTCCGGGGCTTAACCGGTTAATCTATGAGAAAACATGTCGAACAGTGAACAAATATTTTTGATGTGCTCATCTTAAATCCGATTATTTATTTAGCCCGGTAAGTATTCTGTTCATGATTTTATCTCTTTCATTCTTTAGCCTTGCCAGAGAACACAGCTTTTGCTCAGTCACTGTGCAGATGAAAAGATTGCATCAATTTGAAAAGGAATTCCCTAGACCTTGGACAATTCAGGAGCTAAATTACAGCCATATGTACAGTATATTTGTGACAATGAAGGTTAATTTGCTTGGTGTATACAACAGCCATCAGCTGCCATTTTTCCCCAGTTGGGACCGGTTCGCATGCGCAGAATTCCCCTGACTTTGCTCTGCCTGTTGCAGAAGAATATCCTAAACCAAGGCAGTCATGACCTCTCACCTGCCTTAATCCACAGAGTATGCATTCAAGGGAATTAATTGCAAATAGTAATGTGAAAAAAAAAAAATCTTACAGCGGGTTTTAATTAGCGCTGTATATATCACCAAAGATCACACTGAATCATATAGTGTCGTAGATGACAAGCTAGTGTCGTAGATAACAGAACTTGACATTGCTCTGACTAGCTGAAAATTGCTAGTTCTGCTATTAGTGTTCCAGGGGTCTCTTCCAGTGCTATAGGCAGTCTAGTGAGAACAAAGAGGGATTCTTATCGCACTGCTGCGATGCAAAAATATTTGTTCTATACCAACGTATGCATTATAATGGTGTGTGACGTTTCCCTCTTTGAAGCTTCGTGTTGAAGCTGAGATATGCCTGCAGCTTCAGCTCCTAGTAACATGTACTACTGCAGTGCTGATTGGAAAGCGCTCATTTAGTACAGAAAAAAAAAATGGAGGCTGCTGCAATGAAGGTTTGTGGTTCATATTCTGCTAAGATAACAGTGGGGCGCATTTATCAATATTGGTGATATTTTGCATATGCATTTTTCTAAAAACCGCAACTTTATTTGAAGTTTAGGGGAACAGTTATGAATGTCGCATATGGTAAACTGCAGAGAAAAAAAAAAAAACAGGTGCTTGTGTGTTGAAATTTTAAATGCAACTCCCATTTTATTGTTTAACCACTTCAGCCCGAAAGGTTTTACCCCCTTAATGACCAGGCCATTTTTTTGCAATAAGGCACTGCATTACTTTAACTGACAATTGCGCGGTCATGCGACGCTGTACCCAAATAAAATGTATGTTCTTTCTTCCCACAAATAGAGCTTTCTTTTGGTGGTATTTGAGCACCTCTGTGGTTTTAATTTTTTTGCTCTATAAACAAAAAATGAGCGACAATTTAAAAAAAAGTTTTTTTTTTACTTTAGGGCGGGGATAAGCAATTAGCGGACCTCCAGCTGTTGCCAAACTACAAGTCCCATCATGCCTCTGCCTCTGGGTGTCATGCTTGATGCTGTCAGAGTCTCGCTATGCCTCATGGGACTTGTAGTTTGGCAACATCTGGAGGTCCACTAATTGCTTATCCCTGCAAGTTTAGGGTATAAAACATATCCACTAAAAAAATTGTAAAAAAATCTAATTTCTTCATCAGTTTAGGCCAATATGTATTCTGGCGTGAGCCATGCTAATGAGGCGTGACCCCATGTAAATGATGGGCCGAGCGCCATCAAGATACGAATAACGAACGGCGCATGCTCCCATGGACGCTTCCCAGTGCGCATGCTCAGAATCACGTCGAAACAACTGCCTAAGTTACGTCGAATCACTGCCTACGAACTGAACGTAACCTACGACTAGCCCTATTCACGTACTACGTAAACGACGTAAAAAACTACGGCTGTGTTCCCTGGTGCAGCCATTTGCATTGATGCTGCTGACTTACATCTGCTTTATGAGGCTTAACTTTACGCCGGACGTACGACTTGCGTAAACCACGTATATTAATGCGCTGGACGTTTGTGAACCTCACTCATTTGCATATTCGAATCGTAAATCAATGGGAGCACCCCTTGCGGCCAGCGTAAATATGCGCCCACGATACGTTGGCGTAGGAAACTTACGTCGGTCGGAAGAAGCCTATTTTCTGGCGTATCTTTCAGAGTCAGGCGCATAGATACGACGGCGCATATGTGCACTTAGGCGGCATATCTTGAGATACGTCGGCGTAAGTGCTATGTGAATCCGGGCCAATGTCTTTACCTCCGATATGGGCAGTTACTGAATAGCCAGAAGACTCAATGGACCACAGGAGCACTAGCTAGCGCCCTCACAGTTCATTGAGAACTAAAAGTCATCCATTGCAAAGTCTATTCATTCACAAAAAAACAAAATAGTTCTTCTGTTTTGGGCAGAAATTATAACAGTGGGTGTGGGGAGAAGAATCCTTTCCCCCCTGTCACAGAGAGGGGGGTGGCGTTAGGTAAAGTTTAGCTTTATTTTGTTGGCTAAGTTCATCTAAAGCCCAGTACACACGGGCCGAAACATTGTAGACCTGTTTGAAGTTAAACATATGTTAGTAAATCAGCTCCACTGGGTCAGTGGCCCAAACATTTATGCAGATCAGAAAAGTCAGAGATCCCTATTGATGGACTAGTTGGGGTTCAGAAACTCAATCAGCAAGCAGGTAAAGGCAGTCTCCTGGTTTATTTTCTAATGACAGGTCACCTTTTGCTAAAAGATACCTATCATTCAGTTGCTAAACCAACTGTGCAGGGACATTTGGACCCATTTTATACTTACACATTGCATCAAACCTAAAAAATATATATTTTGGCAACTTACCAATGATATGCAAACTAGACCAAAATTTAATGTACAGGGGCAGATCCACAGAGATCTGCACCCGCTCAGCGTATCAGAGATACGCTACGCCGCCGTACCTTACCTGGCTTTAAATCGAATCCTTAAAGATTTTGCGCCGTAAGTTACGGCGGCGTAGTCTATCTCTGACGGCGGAATTCAAATCGGCGATTAGGGGGCGTGTTTCATTTAAATGAAGCGCGTCCCCGCGCCGAATGAACTGCGCATGCGCCATCCCTAAATTTCCCGCCGTGCATTGCGCTAAATGACGTAGCTAGGACGTCATTTGTTTTTTAACATAGACGTGAATTACGTCCATCCCTATTCACGGACGACTTGCGCAAAAAAAAATAAAAAATCAAATTAAACGCGGGAACGACGGCCATACTTAACATGGCAAGTCTAACTATACGCTGCAAAACACCAGCTTTAACTATACACCAGAAAAAGCCGACTAGAGACGACGTAGAAGAATGCGGCAGCCGCGCGTACGTTCGTGGATCGTCGGAAATAGCTAATTTGCATACTCGACGCGGAAAACGACGCAAACTCCACCCAGCGGACGCCGAAGTATTGCATCTAAGATCCGAAGGCGTACAAAGCCGTACGCCTGTCGGATCTAACCCAGATGCCGTCGTATCTTGGTTTGAGGATTCAAACTAAAGATACGACGCGGGTAATTTGAAAGTAGGTCGCTCTGTGGGGCAGATCCACAGAGCGAGTACGCCGGCGTATCTACTGATAAGCCGGCGTACTCGCTCTGTGGATCTGCCCCACAGTATTTTGTATATCGCCACCAAATATTCAGCGTTAGAAATGATGGAATTCCGTGTGTATGTATGTATGCAATGCTGGCACCTCTGCCTTTTTGCGGCTGCTCCTGGCAATAGGCCAGGCATCACATCGCTCATGAGATTTCACAGGAAAGTGATTATTAAACATGTATGATATGCACACTATATATGACAAGATGAATCAGATGAAGAAATACATGAATTCTTGAGTTAAGGAATCTGTCCTGACAAATGAAGAAAGGTGTGAAGGAGCTTTTCATACATAAATATGTCAAAAATAATTAAACTTGCAGCTTGACTACATTTTGAACAACTGTACATTATTATTTTTTACTTGCTATACATTTCATTCTGACATTACCATGTCACAATAACATAATATAATAATTAAACCGCTATAAAAAATAAATGAAAATGACAGCATCAGGAAAACAAAGATACGATTCTTTTGCTTAAGAATTATTTTACTGCACTGGCTAATTCTGTCTGCAAGTGTTATAGCTGGCTACACATTTGACAATTTGATTGGACAATCTCCTTAGGTGTTAATAAAAGCTGGGTGGTGGGAGGTCCTACGTAACTTCATATAAACGGACAAATCTGACAGGTAACTTTTGCTAATACTTATTTTAGTTTTGGACAGGGTGGGACTGATAAAGCTCCTGTCAAGTTTTGGCTCAAACTTGTCTTGCATACACACGGTCGCACAAACGTTGTCGGAAATTCCGGATGCCAAGAACGCGGTGACGTACAAGACGTACGATGGCACTATTAAAGGGAAGTTCAATACCAGTCGTGTTAGTATAAGTTTGGTGAGAGACGATTTGCGCTTTTCAGCCTTGTGCTTTTTAGTCAGCAAGACAAATTTGCTCTCTCCATTACGAACGCTACTTTTACCAGAACGAGCGCTTCCATCTCGTACTTGATTCAGAGCATGCGTGGAATTTTGTGCGCCGGAATTGTCCACACATGATCGGAATTTCCGAGAACGGATTTTGTTGTCGGAAAATTTTTGAGAACCAGCTCTCAAATTTTTGTTGTCAGAAATTCCGACAACAAATGTCCGATGGAGCCTACACACAGTCAGGCCTCGTGTACACGACCGAGGAACTCGACGGGTGAAACACATCGTTTTCCTCGTCGAGTTCCTTGTTAGGCAGTCGAGGACCTCGACAAGGCAAGTTTCTCCATTCCCGTTGAGGAAATAGAGAACTTGCTCTTTTTTTGGCTCGTCGAGTTTCTCGACAGTTTCCTCGACGAAAATGTACACACGACCGGTTTCCTCGGCAAAAAAATATCTCCCAGCAAGTTTCTTGCTGTTTTTTGCCGAGAAACTCGGTCGTGTGTACGAGGCCTCAGAATTTCTGACAACAAGCTCCCATCGGACATTTGTTCAGAGCGTGTGTAAAATAGTGTTATCTTTAATTATCACATTTTATATTACACCTTATTTTATTACCCACACACCTCACAATAGGCCTTACCATAGGCATGGTGAACAGGGTATGCCGGATGTGCCTGGCACACCCTAATCTTCCCATGCACATTAGCATTTTTGCTCTGTGTGCCGTCAGGAAGATGGGAAAGATCTCCCTCTTATCAGCTCTGCCATAATAGAAGTGTTTACACACTTCTCTTTCACTGTGTTGGCAGGTAGATCAATGTACCAAGTTCATATATATGTAGATACACACACGTGTGTTTGAGCTTTATGCCGCGTACACACGATCACTTTTTGTCTTGTAAAAAAACACAGTTTTTTCTCATGGAAAAAAAAAAGTTTTTCAAACTTCATTTTAAAAAACGACGTTGCCTACACACCATCGTTTTTTCAAAATGCTCTAGCAAAGCGCGGTTACATTCAGCACGTACGGCGCCACTCTGTTCCATTCAAGCTCGCGTCATAACTTGCTTCTGAGCATGCGCAGGTTTAAAATCGCGATAATTTTTTATGACACAAAAAACAACGTTTTGAAAAACGACATAAAAAATTGAAGCATGTTCGAATTTTTTTTTTGTCGTTTTTCAGAAGACATTAAACTACGTTTTCCCCACACACAGTCATTTTAAATGACGTTTTTAAAAATGTCGTTTTTTTTCATCACAAAAAACGACCGTGTGTACGCGGCATTAGGGTAAACACTCTAATGCAATAGGCTGTGCAACCAACTGTAGCAGACTTCCTAACAAATGAGACAGACAGGATCTTCTACTACTATTCTGGACTTTGTACATACACTTTTTTGTCAAAAGTATTGGGATGCCTGCCTTTACACACACATAAACTTTAATGGCATTCCAGCCTAAGTCCGTTTTGCAGCTATAACAGCTTCAACTCTTCTGGGAAAGCTGTCCACAAGGTTTAGGAGTGTGTCTATGGGAATGATTGACCATTCTTCCAGAAGCGCATTTCTAAGGTCAGGCACTGCGTGTTGGACAAGAAGGCCTGGCTTGCTGTCTCCACTCTAATTCATTCCAAAGGTGTTTTATCTGTTGAGGCCAGTCAAGTTCCTTCACCCCAAACTCACTCATCCATGTCTTTATGGACCTTGCTTTGTGCACTGATCCAAATCATTTGGTGGAGGGTGGATTATGGTGTGGGATTGCTTTTCAAGGGTTGGGCTTGGCCCCTTGGTTTCAGTGAAGGGAACTCTTAAGGTAAGGTGACCAGATTTTTTAAATGAAATCCTGGGACATATTTGTTTTTTACTAGTAATGGCGGCAATCAGCGACTCTCTGCCCATCGCCGCCTCACAGCCTCTCAAGTCTTAGGCCTCGTACACACGACCGAGTTTCTCGGGAAAAACCAGCAAGAAACTTGCTGGGAGATATTGTTTTGCCGAGGAAACCGGTCATGTGTACATTTTCATCAAGGAAACTGTTGAGAAACTCGACGAGCCAAAAAGAGAGCAAGTTCTCTATTTCCTCGACGGAAATGGAGAAACTTGCCTTGTCAAGTTCCTCGACAGCCTAACAAGGAACTCGACAAAGAAAACGATGTGTTTCGCCCGTCGAGTTCCTCGGTCGTGTGTACCAGGCTTCACTCTCTCGGCCCCAGGTACTACTAGAGTGGAGGAAGATCACTCCGCCAGGCCGAGACTTGAGCCAAGGCAGAAGAACATGCGAGCGGAGCTGAATGGCCATGCACCAGAAACTGAAACTAAAATGATAAAAAAAAAAAAAAAATACCCCCCTAAGCTAGAAGCGGGGGGTATGTAATTCAGATTTTATTTTTTTTATTCTGCATTGACTGTCTTTGAAATTGCCCGGGCCCCTGTTCAAATGCAATCCGGGGACAAAACCGGGGACAGACTTGGTCTGGGGACAGTGTCCTCAATCCGGGGACTGTCCCCAGAAACCAGGGATGTCTGGTCACCCTATCTTAAGGTGTCAGCATTAAGATGTCAAGACATTTCATGCTCCCAACTTTGTGGAAAGAGTTTGGAGCTCGCCCCTTCCTGTTCCTGCATGACTGTGCATCAGTGCACAAATCAAGGTTCAAAAAAGATATGGATGAGCGAGTTTAGGGTGGAGGAACTTGACTGGCCTGCACAGAGTGCTGACCTCAACCCAATAAAACACCTTTGGGATGAATTTGAGCAGAGACTGCGAGCCAGGCCTTCTCGCCCAACTTCAGTGCTTGACCTCACAAATGTGCTTCTGAAAGAATGGTCAAACATTCCCATAGACGCTCCTGAACATTGTGGACAGCCTTCCCAGAAGAGTTGAAGCTGTTAGAGCTACAAAGGGTGGGCCAACTCAATATTAATCCCTTTGGACTAAGACTAGGATGCCACTAAATTTCATGTGCGTGAAAAGGCAGGCTTCTGTAGGACACACATGCTAGAAAACCAGCAGCTGACCAACTCCCTATCGGTGCTCCTAGCCAATGGCTGAGAGAGCTGACTCAAATGTTCTGGCGGGGGGCATCCCCATCCCCCATCCCCCTGTCAGAGTACAACAGCTCAGTGGTGGAGATTACTATACTAACATCAGATTGTTAGTACAGTGGATATGTATATGTATTTATTTATTACAGGTACTTATATAGCGCCATCAATTTACACAGTGCTTTACATATAGAGTATATATTGTACATTTATATCAGTCCCTCAAGGAGCTTACAATCTAAGGGTCCCTAACTCACATTCATAGACATACTAGGGTCAATTTAGCCAGGAGCCAATTAACCTATCACTATGTCTTTTTGGAGTGTGTGAGGAAACCATATATACAGTATATTAACAATGATATCAAATTCATTTAAGTACAGTGTTGCATAGCCAAGTGTTTGTCAGTCAAACTATCATAGCATCAGAAAGTGAAAACAGACTGGTAAAAAAAGGTGTAATACAGACTGTTTCAAAGGGGTTAAGGTAAACATACCAACAATCCAGATTTTGGAGATCTAATAATATGTAGATTGAATTAGGCATGAGGCCAATTTTACCCCTATAATAATGGTGTGGATATTTACCAAGTCTGCTACAATGTAACTAATAACCTCTATTGTTTTCCCCTTTACAATTTGCTGCCTTGATTGTCGCATTCCATATTTTGATGATTTTAGCACATGGCCAGATTGTTTGATTACACCAATCACTTTCTGAAATAGAAACTCATAAATCAGCATAAAGAAATCAAAATGGTTTTTATACATACTGTATAAGGCAACCGTGTGTTTATTTTACATGACACACCAAAAATGTACTATTAGGAAACAGAATGGTCTAAGAAGGCTTAAGGCTTTAAGCCTGACAGCATGGGCATGCGGTCGCCCCTCCTTAAAAAAAAAAAAAAAGGGGGGGGATATGTACATTTTCTGTATTAGGGATTAGGTCCCTTTAAGAAAATTCCAAATGGGATTGGGGACGGGAAAATTTCCCTGAATGTCGTGTGACCCCTGGGAATGTTCTGGAAAGGGGGCTTATATATAGGACCCTCTCACAGGAGTATTACCACCAGTGTTCAGCTAGTCAGCGTGCAACAAGCTCCCCACCCTCCCTCCCTAGTCGCCAAGCGCCATGTTTGTAGGGGGGACTTTGGTTATAAATATTCTGTATGCTTGAGTCCTTTAAGACTGAGCTGTTTTAAGTTTATTATTTGAAATTTAAGAAGTTTATGAATTAATAAAATGATCATTGATGTTGAATACATCAATAAATGGGCGCGGCCAATTTTTTGTCAACAAGTTGTTTTGTGTTATTATTAAATAGGTACCGTATTTGACTGTGTGGTATTCAGCGAGGGTAGGTGCGGCCTGCATTCCTATGTATAAACCAATCTGGTCAATGGCTTTTTATATAGGTCCCTGAACCTCTGACCTTTGACATCCCCATTTTACTGCATGGAATACATAAATTCCTCAAGATTCATCTGTTAGCATGATGGTATGAGTCTCAGAAAGGTTACTATATACTATATACCTCAGCTGAATGGAAAGAGGGATCTCTTTAGCACCAAAATGTTTTCGCAAGACACGCTTTCCACATGTGCAGTCATCTTGCGTCAATGCTTCAATACGCAAAAAAGGTACAGTTTTTCATATACTCCAGGAAGGATAGTATAATTAACCCACAGAATTCACCTTCCAAATGTTTCTAAAGGTTGGACACTAAGCAAACATTTTAAGCTGACTTTCACCCTTTTCTTAGGCCTCGTACACACAACCGGGTTTCTCTGCAAAAACCAGCAAGAAAACTGATTCTTACCGAGATTCCCATTCGTGTGTACGAGGCATTCAGGTTTCTCGTCTGGAAATCTGGCCAGAATCTCAACGAGAAAAAAAGAGAACCTGCTCTCTTTTTTCTCATTGTGATTCTTGTCGGCCTGTTTCCCGACCCCCCCAACATTTTTTTCTTAATTCATTTTTTAAATTGCCGCCCCGAGTATTTAATTAATTTATAATATTCAAAGGAATCTCACACATCCATCCATGTCTCTATGCTTTATGTTGCTGAGCGATCACTTTGAAAGCTCCCCTACCCCTAGCATTTCAGGCTGTAGCCATCTTGAGTAAGGGCAGATGATTAATGTAGCATTTACTTCTCAATCTTAGCTCCAGCACATAAGCAATAGGTTGTGCTTAGCTGAAAAACCCTTCTGAAGACTCCTAGAATATATGACATCATTTTGGCCTAGGCCTGGAAACCAAAAAATAACTAAATAAAAATAAAAAAAATAAAAAAAAGTTTAAAATAGGCAAATATAATATAATATACCGTACTTTCCTATCTATTTACTAATGCTAGCAACATAATGAATGCAAATATTCAACGTTGATTGAGAGAGTAAAGTTCCACTGTACACAAAAAAAAACTAGGAAAAGGGACATAGTGACTGAGTCTCACAGAGGGACTGTCCCTCCAAAAGAGGGATGATTGGAAACAATATTTTGTCCAAACTGGGTCACTGGTATGGTCTGCAAACACTGTAATTTTGTTGGAAACGGGTATGTAAATGTTTTTTTCCCTCTGAGGAGAGGCAACAGACAAAGAAATACCTACCTGTAGAGTACAGGTAGAGTTAATCAGCTCATCCTAAAGTGTGTCATTGGGCTTCCTGTGATTCACCCCCATTGAGGGCAGCGGGACGTAAACAGTACTACTGTCCTTTACCCTTTTACATCAAATAATGAAGGACATGTTCTCCTTACAGGAAGATTTGCTAACAAGACTGGAAACCTTCTTTGGCAATAACTATCACATTTAGCTGCCAGAAGCCCTTGTTATTCTCTCCAGGAGGTCCAAAAAAGCCTGATTATCATAAGTGATGCTCACAATTGGGAACATTGGTTGCTAATTTCTTGGCTTTTATGGCCACACTAATGTCTGCTGCAGGTAGCTAACAAACATCTTCTCCCAGCAGGTAGTAACTACTTAAATTACCTTCTAGTAACAGACAGGAATATGCCACTTACTTTATACACACAATGATTGATTTACTGTAGGAGAACAAATTAAATGGTCACCAAGCTCGGTAAATAACGTGAAACTGTAATAACTTCAATCACCAGTCAATTTTTTATTTTTTTTTTTATTTCTCTTGCATATCATTGGTTATTCAGTGTGAACACAGCTTATTTACTAAGCTCAGTGATCATTAATTTTGCTATGTGAACTGTTTCTATTAGGTTGCACTTTAGCAAATCAACTCGAAGGCCTCGTACACACGACAGAGTTTCTCGGCAGAATTCGGCGAGAAACTCGGTCAGAGCCGGATTCTGCCGAGAAACTCTGTCGTGTGTACACTTTCGGCCCGATGGAGCCGCCGAGGAACTCGTCGAGAAAATAGAGAACATGTTCTCTATTTTCTCGTTGTTCTATGGGAGCTCTCGGCCCGCCGAGCTCCTCGGCGGCTTCAGGGCTGAACTGGCCGAGGAACTCGATGTGTTTGGCACGTCGAGTTCCTCGGCCATGTGTACGAGGCCTAAGGCCTCGTACACACGACCGAGTTTCTCTGCAAAAACCAGCAAGAAACTTGCTGGGAGATATTTTTTTGCAGAGGAAACCGGTCGTGTGTACATTTTCGTCGAGGAAACTGTTGAGAAACTCGACGAGCCAAAAAGAGAGCATGTTCTCTATTTCCTTGACGAGAATGGAGAAAATTGGCTTGTCGAGTTTCTTGACAGCCTAATAAGGAACTCGGCGAGGAAAACCATGTGTTTCGCCCGTCGAGTTTCTCGGTCGTGTGTACGAGGCCTCATAAGCAGTAAAAAATCACTTAAAGAAGAACTATGGTCAAAATGAGAAAATCAATATGTAATGTAACTCTGTAAACTATTTAAATATGTCACTCATTGTTTTGCAAATAACAGTAAGGATGTTCACATTCCTAATTTTTTCCCTCTGTTTCCAAATGCCTCTGTTGTCCCTTTTTGTGTTATGTCTCTCTGAAGAGACAGCATGGTGTCATTACATCATTGGAGGAGGTTCTCTAAAGCCTTGTACACACGACGGAGGAACTTGACGGGCGAAACACTTCGTTTTCCTTGTCGAGTTCCTTGTTAGGCTGTCGAGGAACTCGACAAGGCAAGTTTCTCCATTCCCGTCGAGGAAAAAGAAGACATGCTCTCTTTTTGTCTCGACGGGATCCTCGACAGTTTCCTTGTCGAAAAATGTACACATGACCGGTTTCCTCGGCAAAAAAAATCCCGTGTACGAGGCTTTACATTCCATGGAAAGTCCTGGCATGTCAATCAAAATAGAAGTCACGCCAAGTCTCCACCCACTTCCTCCTGTGATCAGGCTGCACATGCCCTGCCCATTCCTGCCTATGTCCAACCTATGCCCCGCCTACTGCTCTATGCCGAAACAGCCTATTCTCCGCCTGCTTGCCTTTTCAGTTTCACAGCAGTAAAAAGGCTTACAGCAGCATACAGTGGAATTAAAAAATCAGTTTATAGAAATATCTGCAGGTAATAAAAGCAATAATTAATATTTTATACAAATAAAAAATATATTATATATATATATTTGTTTGATACAACAAAATGAATTACATATTGTACCAATGCAGGAACATGTATACATTGTAATAGTTATTTTTTTTTGAGAGATGGACACAGCATGATAGGGGCATAAGGAATTATGGGAACTGTAGTTCCATGTGGGAGATGCAGATGCTAGCACAGTGGAAAGAAATTACGTGCTGGCTCCTCCTACAATCACTAGCATTATCCAGCAGAGAATGAATGGTGGAGGGGATTAGAGACCTATATAGTAGGGTAATTATAAAAAAAAATTTTGTGTAACTTTCAGATGTTTATATATGAGTTCACTAAGATATGCGGGCTGCATTTAGATATACTTTAACCACTTCAGCCCTGGAAGAATTTGCCCCCTTCCTGACCAGAGCAATTTTTGCGATACGGCACTGTGCCGCTTTAACTGACAATTGTGCGGTTTTGAGACTTTGCACCCAAACAAAATTGACGTCCTTTTTTTTCCCATAAACAGAGCTTTCTTTTGGTGGTATTTGATCACCTCTGCCTTTTTTTTTTGCGCTATAAACAAAAAAAGAGCGACAATTTTGAAAAAAAAGCAATATTTTTTACTTTTTGCTGTAATAAATATCCCCCAAAAAATATATAAAAAAACTATTTTCTTTCCTCAGTTTAGGCCGATATGTATTCTTCTACATATTTTTGTTAAAAAAAAAAAAAACGCATTAAGCATATATTGATTGGTTTGCGCAAAAGTTATAGCGTCTACAAAATAGGGGATAGATTTATGGCATTTTTTTTTATTAGTAATAGCAGGGATCTGCAGGTTTTATCGTGACTGCCACATTGCGGCAGACACATGGGACGCTTTTGACACTATTTTGGGACCGATGTCATTTATACAGTGATCAGTGCTATAAAAATGCACCAATTACTGTGTAAATGACACTGGAATGGAAGGGGTTAAACACTAGGGGGGTAATCAAGGGGTTAAGTGTGTCCTAGGGAGTGATTCTAACTGTAGGGGGGGTGGTCTCACAACAACATGACAGAGATCACTGCTCCCGATGAGCAGTAGATCCCTGTCGTGTTGCTATGCAGAACAGGGAAATGCCTTGTTTACATAGGCATCTCCCCGTTCTGCCTCTCCATGCCACGATCACGTCCACGGGATCCGCGGGCACGGAATGTAGTAAAAAACAGACAGGAGCTTTAAATTCTTCCCCCCAAAATCTAAGTAAAAAAATAAGTTTTTGCTTGATATGCACTTTAACCATCCCATCAAGGGAAAAAAATGAATGCACTTGCCTGGATTTATGAAGTGAAAACAGTGTTTCCATGTTTCAGCTTAATACTTACTTTGCAAATTTCCCACATTATTTGGTTATAAATTGATTGTTTTGCTTCCCCAAATTTCTGTCTCTACCCCTTCTTCCTGAATCCCCTCAATCTCTATATAGATACATACTGTAAAATGCATTTTGAGGTACTAATGTTTCCAATAAAATACCGTATTTCCTAAGTTACAACACATATGGTTTTACTATCCAGACAGTGAATACAATTGCTGAAACCTACATCCTGAATTCCTCACTAATGACATTACAAGATTTTCCTAAGATACATTTTTATCTTCTCCACTCTGCAACAGTGTATAAAGGAATAAATGCTTTGTAGGGAATATACTGTATTTTGTACCTTACCCTTTGACAAAGCAATTAAAAAGTTATGAAGCGCTTTAAAATATGACAATAATACCATATTTGACATTAAATAGAGCTACAGACAACAAGCCCAGCTATATACAGTATTTTCTGAAAAAGTAAAAAAATATGAAATACTAACTAAACTAGAATTAAGAAATAAAAAGGTGTCAGGCCTCATACACACAACCGTTTTCCTCGACAAAATCCATCAAGAAAAATACGGGCAGAGCTTTTTTGCAGAGGAAAACGGTCGTGTGTATGTTTTTCGTCGCGAAAACTACTGTGGATCTCGACGAGAAAAAAAGAGAACAAGTTCTCTTTTTTCTCCTCGGGAGTCTCAATTTCTTTGTCGTGTTTCCCATCGGGCTGGTTTACGACGAGAAACGCGTTCGTGTGTATGCTTAAAAACCCGCGCATGCTCAGAATAAAGTATGAGATGTGAGCGCACCTTCGATAAAAGTAGCGTTTGTAATGGAGATAGCACATTCGTCATGCTGTAACAGACTGAAAAGCGCGAATCGTCTCTCACCAAACTTTTACTAACACGCGGTAACACGAGATTAGCAAAAGCAGCCCCAAGGGTGGCGCCAATGGAATGGAACTTCCCCTTTATAGTGCCGTTGTACGTGTTGTACGTCACCGCGTTTGAGAACGACGAGATTTTGTATTGACAATGTGTATGCAAAGAAAGCTTGACAAGATTCTCAACAAGCTTGACAAAAAACTTGTTGAGGAAAACAACGTTTAATTTACGACGAGATTCTCGGTCGTGTGTACGAGGCCTCAAAGACAAGGTCCCTCACTCACTCACATACCTGGTTTGAAGTGCACCTGTTCTATGCCCTGGTGGTGCTTCATCCCCCTGACCTGGGATCGCAGTACTCCTGGACAGCATGGTGCTCATAGCTCAGTATTTGGACAACAAACTGACTAGGAGGAAGAACCGCCTAACACTGTTGCTGAAGAAGAAGAAGAATGAACCATAATATGACCAGAGCTGCCAGAAGACTGTAGGAAAAAGTTAAGTGTAAGCTTACCATGACTTGTTCTGCACTGTAAAGATTAGGGAGGCAGGGGTAGAACACCATGCCTCCACACCATGTGAATAAAAGACTTGGAAACCTCCAACTGGTTAGAGAATAATGACCACTTTATTGGTGTGTAATAATATATTTTTATATAATGATCCTTTCATATAAGGACACCAACTGCAATCCCCATGACCAACAGATGTAACACTACCAAAGTCATGAAGAGGATTTCCAAATCCTTTGAAACGTGTTGGCTATATTTTATGACATACATCAATATAGTAATCATTGTTTTCCAACCAACTGGAGTGTCCAAGACTTTATATTTGCATACGTTGCTCTTCAAGTATCCCAGCAATCCTCACACTCTTGAAGGGATCAACTCCAAAAAAACTCTGTGTAGAGAACAAGAATGTTCTCCCTAAAAAAGCAAGCCCTCATTTTTGAGTGACCCACTTTAATGTTCCAAATAAAGTGGTAGTAAACCGCCATTTATTTATTTTTGAAACTTGCAAGGCAAAGTTATAATGAGCTAGCATGCATTGCATATTGGCGGGCTCTGGTCTTTTGATTAGACAAACTGCAATAACGACACTTCTGTGCATGCACACGGAAGCCGCTGTTCACTGCACAGGGCTCTGATGGAACAGCACGGTATGCCGTTCCTTCAGAACGCATGTGCCAAAGATGTCACCGGCGGCTTCACAAGTAAATATCTCCTAAACGGTGCATGTTTGGGAGATATTTACTGTACCTATAGGTAAGCCTTACTATAGGCTTACCTTTATGTAAAAATCATCCATGGGAGTTTACTCCCACTTTAAGGTCCACTTTAATACTGTGAAGAAACTTGCTGGGAGATATTTTTTTGCCGAGGAAACCGGTCGTGTGTACATTTTCGTTGAGGAAACTGTCGAGAAACTCGACGAGCCAAAAAGAGAGCAAGTTCTCTATTTCCTCGACAGGAATGGAGAAACTTGGCTTTTCGAGTTTCTCGACAGCCTAACAAGGAACTTGACGAGGAAAACGATGTGTTTCGCCCGTTGAGTTCCTTGGTCGTGTGTACGAGGCTTTAGATATGGAAAACACGTAATGATTTCTAATAGCAAAGTGAGTTAAAAAGGAGGAATGAAAAATATATATTTTGAATAAGGTTCTCTATTTGGTGAACTTTGTAGGAAGAGTTGTAAAACCCCAACAAATAATTTACTAAAATTAATCCATGAATCACATTTTAAAAGTTTGACTTTATTCAATATCTTGATGCATAAAATGTTTTTTATTAGATTAAACTCACAAGAAATTAGATTTTATGCCTGACAACATACTAGAGCACTACATTTCAATGAGTTACTTGATGCTTTATTTCACAAGCAAGTTAAAGCCCAACCCCAGCCAAAAAAAAAATAGCTAGCGATGGGCTATTGCTTCCAAATAATATATATGCCATTCCTGCTACTTAACATGCCACAGTGTATTTGTGTAATCTAGCCACCTGCTTTGTGAGAGTCAGCTTAGAAGGCTCATCTGATTATCCATTTGGGTCTTGCACTTTGAGCAGATGAACAAGCCTGCCTTAGAACACATTATAAATCGACAACTGAATGTCACTACTCTAATCGCAAACAATTCAATTAGCTACAAACTTTATTACGAAGAGAGGTACATGAGAACTATTGATGAGTTTTTAACAACAAAGAGTTTTTATTCCCTGAACTGGTCTTACTCAATTCAGGGGTAGACACATACCCGAAAGATCATAGAAAAGTTGTCACACATATTCCTAGCAGTTCGATCCCTTATTCTAAGGCAGTGGAAGTCATAGCTCCTAACCTTTCAGAAGTGATTGGTATCATAAATTTGAATAAAATGTATGAGAAACTACTGGCTCTCAATTCACTGTCATTCAATACGTTCCAAAAATCGTGGAGCATACGGTAGAGTGATTGAATATGTTACACTGAAATTGCACTTATACCTTGTTTGCGTATGGTAAATCCTGTACTACTTTGCTTTATTTTTTTCATGCTTATGACCATGTATTCTCTTTTGTTAACCCAATAAAAATGTAATGTTTAAAAAAGTTTTTGGTTATAGCTCTAACTTGGGATTCAGACTAAGGATTCTTCAGCTCCACAACATGTTCATGATACCTTATACTGGCCTTACACCAGTAGAACATCTTTCATTTTAAGAATGTTCATTCAATTTTCAAATCATTTGTGGGGGCAAATCGACATTCATTTTCATCCACAGTGACAAGAAAATTTGAAGGAGCAGGATGGAAATTCTTTCTTAAAGCGGGGGTTCACCCTTAGAGGGCACTTTTCCCCCTTCGCTTCCTGCTCGTTATTACTAGGGGAATCGGCTATTTATTTTAAAATATGTGCAGTACTTACCCGTTTACGAGATGCATCCTCTCCGTCGCTTCCGGGTATGGGCTTCGGGAATGGGCGTTCCTTCTTGATTGACAGGTTTCCGAGAGGCTTCCGACGGTCGCATCCATCGCGTCACGATTTTCCGAAAGAAGCCGAACGTCGGTGCGCAGGCGCAGTATAGAGCCGCACCGACGTTCGGCTTCTTTCGGCTACGAGTGACGCGATGGATGCGACCGTCGGAAGCCTCTCGGAAGAATGTCAATCAAGAAGGAACGCCCGCTCCCGAAGACCATACCCGGAAGCGACGGAAGAAGATGCAGCTCGAAAACGGGTAAGTACTGCACCTATTTTAATACAAATAGCCGATTCCCCTAGACCGAACGAGCAGGAATCTAGGGGAAGAAAAAAAAAAAATTTAGAAATGGGTGAACTCCCGCTTTAAACAAATTTCTAACAGCGTTCATTTTGAAATGGAATGTTAAAGCAAATAAAATATTGCAGTACTTTCAAATGACATTTGTCAAGCCATTCAATATACTGAAATATACTGATTTTTTTCCCTTAATTTTGGACTTAGACTGGATCTTCAAATGGAACTGGGACTTGAACTGAGTTTGTGATCACTGGAATATGGAGTTAATTTTTCAATGACCAGCATTATCCACATGATTATCATCTTCAAACAACTTATTAATGGGACAAGCACAGGGACAACAGACCAGCCCGTCACCATAATATAAAATGCAGGATCTTCCTTTAAGTAAACACGTGCTGATTAAAAACGTGCATATTTTTTTAAGAAATGAACCAACATCTAGAATCAAGCAGATGACATTTTTTGCTAATCTTGAACTGAGCTTGGTGATGCCTCCTCCTAATTGGTCTTTTAAAGTAAGGGACAACCTTAACAATTGCAGAGAAGGCTTGGCAGGCAAATGGGGTGGGATCAAAAAGTCTAAATCTACACATTAAAGTGGAGGTTCACCCAAAAAATCTATTTTTAACATTAGATTGAGGCTAATTACGGGAAGCAGGGTGTTTTTTTTTTAAATCAATGCAGTACTTACCGTTTTAGAGATCGATGTTCTCCGTGGCTTCCGGGTATGGGCTGCGGGACTGGGCATTCCTATTTGATTGACAGCCTTCCGACCATCGCATACAGCGCGTCACGAGTTTCCGAAAGTAGCCCAACGTCGGTGCGCAGGCGCCGTAAGGGTATGCAAAACCAAAACTTTTTTTAGTTTTGGATTGAATGTGGAAAGGTAAGAAATCTTTTTTTTTTTTTTTTTTTTTTTTAATTGCTGTCTGTGACCCTATTGGGGAGAGTCACCCCCTGTACTGGTCCTGGTGACCATTGTTTATGGTACAAAAAGTAATGGAAGATTCAAAAAGTTTTGAGTTATCACAGGTACAGGAGGTAACGAGGACAGTTCTAAAAAGGTAAACCTGTTCTTGTGACAACTGTTTAAGAGAGTATATCTCCACACTTTACAGAGATCTCTTTGATTCCTGTTGGGTCTTTGAGACAGGAAATGAATGTAAATATAAAAAAAGGGAAAAAAAAAACACTGATAGAAGTCTTAACTGTCACATGTTTTTTAAAAGTAAAAAGTAAGTATTGGATTTACATACATTTACACCAATACATTTTCCAATGAGTCTAAAAGTACAATACTCAAGACAATATTTGCCACAACAATCATTATTTGTCAAAACAATCATTATTTTTAGTCATGTGACTGTTATGTTCAGTACAGGCTCTGCTGACTTAACGACCAGGTCGTTAAACAAATTGGTTGTTAAATGAGGAGCCACAAGTAATCAATATTTTAAGCATTCTTAACTACTGTACTGTACTGTATTGTGAAAAAAAGGTCTAAACACAAAACTCCAGCTCAATAACGTTGATTTAATTTGCATAAGTACAGAACACAAACGAATATCCTGTACTGTACAATACAATGATGTATGGCACGTTGTTTGGGTGGGGAGAGCTGGTCGTAAGTCCGAATGGTCATTAAACAGGTAAGTCGTTAAACGAGGAGTATCTGTTTAACAAATAGTTGTACACTGAATGAATTAAAAGTGATGTGAGATACTCAATAAGGTATTGCAAAGAGAAATAATGACGGAAAGTGCTGTAACTCAGAGCAAACAGTAGGAAAGTTAAATTTTCCATTGTCAGTTAACAAAGATCTGATTGGTCAGTACTGTGGTTTACCTATTCGCACTGTTCTCTGCACCCTATACTCTACAATAATGGGTCATTGGCACCACACATGACTTAAATACCGGTAATTATTCAAAAGCACGGCAGGCAGATCAAAGCATGGAAAAACACAGGTCAACTTTAAGAATACACACAACAAAATATGAATGACCAGATCTCTTTGGCCACATGGTCATTCTCTGTTCTTAATACTATACTCATCAGTTTTGCACGGATAACTTTGTCCCTTTATAGCCAGGAACAAAACTTGAAAAAAATATCTACAATATCAATAAATGCTAAATAGCTCTTTTAAAATTAGATACTAAGCAGAGCATTCAGCTTCTTCTTTAAAGACACGTACCATTTAGACTCATTTAAATGTAAGGCTACAGTGGGCACCAACCACTCTAAAAAAAATCCATTAGTTTTCACTCATCGGGAAAACAGAAAATCATCCACACTTGTTCCCTAATGTAAATGTTAAAGCGCACTAAACCTGGAAGGCTCTGTAATTTGGCAAATAACACATTTTAAGGAAGGACGACGTTCAATTTTACAGCTCGTTGGCCAGACTGTTGGCATTCCAATGTACTTAAAAATCAAATATCATAATCTGAAACTTTGTAGCCATCAACTTTTGGTTAGAACAATTGAAAGCTTATTAGAGAAAGAGGTCATTCTCATTTTTTTTCCACAAATCGGATTTTGTTAAACAAGTTTTTACAGGGAACTATGTTAAACTGATTGATTATCCTTAGAGAGAGAAGGTGAGAAAGAAAAAAAGGACATGTTATTACTTTTGTAACTGTTGCATCAGAGGCCAGTCTATTATCTTAAATGAGCAATCTGTGATACTAGAATTTTTTTTTTATGAAAAAGTAGATTTTTCTTCAAATGAATATTTAATTGACGAAGGGGTTTCATAGCGAGTGAATTATATGATCTCTCATCTCTGTTTCAATAGTTCATTTTTGACAGAAAAGGGAATTGAAGCTACCCAGGCAAGTCAATCTGTAAAACAAATGAATTTGTCTAAACCTTAATGGGGTACATTTTGCTTAAAGGATTAAGACATGAGCGTTAGCCATTGTGACAGATTGCATAACGTCACATGCCTCCTGCAACTGTATGAAATGTTATTGAATTTTTAGTATGGCCCATACTGATGAAATATTTATCAGCGGATACAATATTCAGTTTGATGACTGATCCATTGGTTTCATTTTAAAAGTAAAAATTATTCATGGGTAGGGCCTATAATAAAAGGATTCCTATAATACTACTAGAAAAAAAATGAGAGGGAGGAAAGCCACGTTATATTACCTCTTGTGATGCTGATAGCTAAGTAGCATCAAACAAGCCAGAAACATAATAATAAACCCAAACAGTTACAAAAACAAACCTCAAGCCCACATTGCATAAAAAAAAAAAAAGACTGTTTGTATGTTAATGAAGCTCATTTTTCCTCTTCCAATCTACCAAGTCGCCTTTGCGTTTATACGGTGTAGCATCATTAAAATAACATCTGTCTAAATATGCTGTGATCGAACTAGCATCTGCCAGAGCATCATATAAAAGGAATATATATTAAAGAAATAAAACAAAAACAAGAACTGTTTTAAGGACAGCTGCAAGGATGTGCTGCATCATTCTCCTTAAATTCTTTATTTTTTTCTGAAAAGAACAAGTGCATCACTTCCTAATCAGTACTCAAGGGATCGTTGAGGTCAAAAGTCTGTATGATGGTTTTATTAAGGCATTTAAGTCCTGAAGACACCAACTGGGACTGTCTGGATATCTGTGCACAGGTTAAATAACCACCGAAGAAGGAGTAGATCTGAGCTAAACAAATCTAGGAAACCCTAATTAGACTTTTTTAATGGCTGGACTATAACCACAAGTGAGTCTGCAGTCTCTGCAGTAAGATCGGCGCTTCTTCTAAAGCCTCGTACACACGTCAGAGGAACTCGACGGGCGAAACACATAGTTTTGCTCGTCGAGTTCCTTGTGAAGCTGCCGAGGATCTCGGCGAGCCAAATTTGGAAGACATGCTTTCTTTTTGGCCCGACGAGATCCTCAACAATTTCCTCGTCGAAAAGTGTACACACGACCGGTTTCCTCAGCAAAAAAAAAACCCAGCAAGCTTCTTGCTGGTTTTTGCCGAGAAACTCGGTTGTGTGTACGAGGCTTAAAGCCTCGTACACACGACCAAGTTTCTCGGCAAAAACCAGCAAGAAGCTTGCTGTTTTTTTTTTTTTTTGCAGAGGAAACCGGTCGTGTGTACACTTTTCAACGAGGAAACCGGTCGTGTGTACACTTTTCAACGAGGAAACTGTCGAGGATCTCGTCGGGCCAAAAAGAAAGCTTCTTTTTCCTCGACGGGAATGGGAAAATTTGGCTCGGCGGCTTCACAAAGGAACTCGAGGAGCAAATCGAAGTGTTTCGCCCGTCGAGTTCCTCGGACGTGTGTACGAGGCTTTAGAACTGCCCTCATCATCCAAACTGGTTGGGGTGACTACAGGGGGAATATTACCAAAGCTAAGGGTGGGTGCAGGAATCGCATTCATTTCATCTCAGGACCTAAGTGCAGGGACAATCAATACCTGCAAATGCACCGGAAAATATGTCTCTTAAGAGCAAAATCATTTGCTGAGTCCAAGTGCTTATTAAAGCTGTTCCGGATACCTTTTGACTTTTTGTTCCAATCTATAATCTAATGACAGCAATGTTGGCTTTACTGATTGCACACTTGTTTCATTGGTAGATAAATCTATATGCTGCACACTAGCCAAATAAACAAAATGCATCTCGCTCTAGCTATACGATGCCTTTCGGTTAATAGTGTCTTCTTCTTCTTCTTTTTTTTTGTTCCTGTAGATTGATACAGATGTTCTAAATCAGAACTGTTCATGGGAGCAGAGGTTGACACGGAGGAAATATGGAACAGCCTTTATACTGAGGGAGAAAGGGATTTATTTTATGGATGCGGTCACTCCCATTGTGATATTTATATTAATTTGGGAGATCAGATCAGTGCCTGTTCACACAATTTAAAGCCCCAAAGGCTTCATTATCTTTCAGGCAAAGAAAACGAACTACACAGTCTAGTAAGCACTAATCTCATCTATTCCTTTCATCCATAGACCTACTCCTACAAGCCATGATGAATCGTCTGCATTTAACAAGACCCTTTCCCCCTAACAAGCGAAGTTAGGGAGCTATTCGAATCGCAGAACAGGTGCCAGCCACAAGAGCAGATAGATCTTCAGCAAAGGTGCAGAGTTTAGGAGAAGGCAGAGATACACAGCAGGCAAGGGCACATAGCCCCGCATTAGCCACAGGTCAGGGACGCATCTAATATATAGGCAACTAGGCACTTGATTAAGGCACCACTGTTCAGTTGGGGCAAGCAACTGTTATTAGGTGAGTTGTGCATTTTATTTTTTATTTTTTTAATGTTCCTTTTCCTTTACTAGCCATTTGTGCAACAACTGTAATAAAGAAGAAGATCTGCATAGTGAGGAATGTGTGGTTTGCTAATTAGAAAGCATTTAATCACAATGCCTAGGGCAGCATAAAATCTAAATACGACATAAAGTTCAAAAGAAAAATGAAGCAAGTGCAAAGTGGAGAGAAGATCTCAGAGTAAGGCTAGAGTAAAGAAGCCCACTGGCAGGGGTGAAGCCAGGTGTAAGCTGCATTTAAAATAACGGGCATAATTTAAGCTGCATAGCCTGGGCACTGCCTGGGTTGCACAAACTATGCATTGGCTGGTGTGCATAGACCAGGTACAGGCTAGAGTTTATACAGTAAGTTAGGTACAGACTGAGGTGCATAACTCAGACACGGGGCAGGGTGCACAACTCAGGTGCAGGGAAGGTGCATAGCCCAGGTATGGGCTGGAGTTTATAGCAAAGGTACCAAGTTAATTGCATATTTCAGGTATAGACTCTGAAAAAAATAGGTAAAGCCTGGGATGCATAGATGAGGTATAGGCTGTGGTGTTTACAAGAGGTACGTAGCGGAATACATAGCTCAGGTACATGGTGGGAGGTATATACAAGGTACATTCTGAAGTATATAAACCAAGTACATGCTGGGTGTATAGACCATGTACAGGATGGGATACACAGACTAGGTGAAGTCTGGGATGTATGGGTTAGGTACACATTTGGAAGTATAATCCAGAAATAGGATAGAGGACATTTTCTAAGTACAAACTATGGGGCATAAACTAAGTATAGACTGGGGGGGATGTATAACCCAAGTACATGCTAGAGTGCATAGTTCAGGTACAGGCTAAAATGTATATTATAGATACAGACTAGGGGGCATGGTCCAGGTACAAGCTAGGGTGTGTATTACAGGTACAGGCTAAGATATATAAACTGGATACAGAATAGGGTAAATAGTCCAGGTATAGGCTGGGGTATATGATCCAGGTATAGGTTAGGGGCATAGGCTAGGTGTAGACTGGAATGTTTAACCCAGTTAAAGACTGGGGACATAGACTAGGTACAGACTAAGATGTACAGCCCACGTAAAGACTGAGAGCCTAGACTAGGTACAGACTAGGATGTACAACCCAAGTCCAGTGTTGGGGCATAGACTAGTTACAGGCTGGTATGTACAACCCAGGTACAGGGTGGGGGGCATAGACTAGGTACAGACTGGTATGTACAACCCAGGTACAGGGTGGGGGGCATAGACTAGGTACAGACTGTGATGTACAACCCAGGACAGGCTGGGGGCATAGACTAGCTACAGACTGTGATGTACAACCCAGGACAGACTGGGGGCATAGACTAGGTACTGACTGGGATGTATAACCCAGGATAGGCTGGGGGCATAGACTAGGTACTGACTGAGATGTATAACCCAGGACAGGCTGGGGGCATAGACTAGGTACAGACTGGGAGAAACTACCAGGACAGGCTAAGGGCATAGGCTAGGTACAGACTGGGCTGTACTGTCCAGGACAGGCTGGTGGCATACACATACAGACTGGAATGTACTGCCCAAGATAGGCTAGCGACACAGACTAGGTACTGACTGGGATCCCAGGACAGGCTGGGCGCTTAGACTAGGTACAGACTGGGATGTACTACCAGGACAGGCAAGGGCATAGGCTGGGCACAGACTGGGATCTACTACCAGGACAGGCAAGAGGCATAGACTAGGTACAGACTGGGATATACTACCAGGACAGGCAAGAGGCATAGACTAGGTACAGACTGGGATGTACTACCAGGGCAGGCTGGGGGCAAAGGCTAGGTACAGACTGGGATGTACTACCAGGACAGGCAAGAGGCATAGACTAGGTACAGACTGGGATGTACTACCAGGGCAGGCTAAGGGCATAGACTAGGTACACACTGGGATGTACTACCAGGACAGGCTAGGGGCATAGGCTAGGCACAGACTGGGATGTACTGTGCAGGACAGGCTGCTGGCATACACTAGGTACAGACTGGGATGTACTATCCAGGACAGGCTGCTGGCATACACTAGGTACAGACTGGGATGTACTGCCCAGGACAGGCTGGTGGCATACACTAGGTACAGACTGGGATGTACTGCCCAGGACAGGCTGCTGGCATACACTAGGTACAGACTGGGATGTACTGCCCAGGACAGGCTGCTGGCATACACTAGGTACACACTGGGATGTACTACCAGGACAGGCTAGGGGCATAGACTAGGTACAGACTGGGATGTACTGCCCAGGACAGGCTGGCGGCACAGACTAGGTACTGAGTTCAACACAGAAGTTCTGTGTAGAGGGTCAGGCTAAGATACTGGAATGTGCAGCCCAGCTAAATAGAAGGTGCAAAACACATCCCTCTTCTACTCGTATGCTTACCATGAAGGTGGAAAGAAACTGTCATGATTTAACTCTTTATGACCTAGCTGCACCAATTCCAACCCCAGCACAAATCCAATTCAACTTTTAATGATGAAATATTACTATGCAACTTTTAAAGACAGAAATGTATTTCTAAAGCCCCAGTAAAGCATAAAGTTACAGCACTCATAATTGGGGGTCTTGTAGGAAAGCAATGCAGAAGTGGTCCTCTCTGCCTTTCCAGCCAAATTTCCAAGGCTTTGCTGCATCTCCCATCACTGCAATCTACACCGGGAAAGGAGAGGGATGGAAAGGACAGGGCTGAGGAGGAGAAGAGTGGGAAGAGATGGAGATGAGAGGGATGGAGATGATAGGGATGGAGATGAGAGGGATGGAGAGAAGGATGGAGAGAAGGATGGTGATGAGAAGGATGGAGATGAGAGGGATGGAGAGAAGGATGGAGAGAAGGATGGAGATGAGAGGGATGGGAAGAGCTGGAGAGAAGGATGGAGATGGGGAGAGATGGAGAGAAGGATGGAGATGAGAGGGATGGGAAGAGAGGGAAGAGATGGAGAGAAGGATGGAGATGAGAGGGATGGGAAGAGAGGGAAGAGATGGAGAGAAGGATGGAGATGAGAGGGATGGGAAGAGATGGAGAGAGAAGGATGGAGATGAGAGGGATGGGAAGAGATGGAGAGAAGGATGGAGAGAGGGATGGAGATGAGAGGAATGGGAAGAGATGGAGAGAAGGATGGAGAGAAGGATGGAGATGAGAGGGATGGGAAGAGATGGAGAGAGAAGGATGGAGATGAGAGGGATGGGAAGAGAGAGAAGGATGGAGAGAAGGATGGAGATGAGAGGGATGGGAGGAGATGGAGAGAAGGATGGAGAGAAGGATGGAGATGAGAGGGATGGGAAGAGATGGAGAGAAGGATGGAGATGAGAGGGATGGGAAGAGATGGAGAGAGAAGGATGGAGATGAGAGGGATGGGAAGAGAGAGAAGGATGGAGATGAGAGGGATGGGAAGAGATGGAGAGAAGGATGGAGATGAGAGGGATGGGAAGAGAGAGAAGGATGGAGAGAAGGATGGAGATGAGAGGGATGGGAGGAGATGGAGAGAAGGATGGAGAGAAGGATGGAGATGAGAGGGATGGGAAGAGATGGAGAGAAGGATGGAGATGAGAGGGATGGGAAGAGATGGAGAGAGAAGGATGGAGATGAGAGGGATGGGAAGAGAGAGAAGGATGGAGATGAGAGGGATGGGAAGAGATGGAGAGAAGGATGGAGATGAGAGGGATGGGAAGAGAGAGAAGGATGGAGAGAAGGATGGAGATGAGAGGGATGGGAGGAGATGGAGAGAAGGATGGAGAGAAGGATGGAGATGAGAGGGATGGGAAGAGATGGAGAGAAGGATGGAGATGAGAGGGATGGGAAGAGATGGAGAGAGAAGGATGGAGATGAGAGGGATGGGAAGAGAGAGAAGGATGGAGATGAGAGGGATGGGAAGAGATGGAGAGAAGGATGGAGATGGGGAGAGATGGAGAGAAGGATGGAGATGGGAAGAGATGGAGAGAAGGATGGAGATGGGAAGAGATGGAGAGAAGGATGGAGATGAGAGGGATGGGAAGAGATGGAGAGAAGGATGGAGATGGGGAGAGATGGAGAGAAGGATGGAGAGAAGGATGGAGAGGGGAAGAGATGGAGAGAAGGATGGAGATGGGAAGAGATGGAGAGAAGGATGGAGATGAGAGGGATGGGAAGAGATGGAGAGAAGGATGGAGATGAGAGGGATGGGAAGAGATGGAGAGAAGGATGGAGATGGTAGGGATGGGGAGCAGTGCCATGCGGATAACCGCTGATAGGGATTACAATTAAGCCCTTTCCCTGTCATCTCATTAGGACCCTTGGAAAGCAGATGATGTGTGCAGATGGCAGGAGGCTAATCCATTCGGAGCTCCGGCTTGTCCCCCGTGCTCAGAGAGGATCACGTCACCCATCCCTTCCCGGTGTCCCCGGTGCACAACTCCGGAGCTGTCACTCCATCCAGGTAAGTTGCAATTAAAGTGCCGGACACATCATCGTCACTTACCTTCTACTAGCAGAGGGACCCAAAGGCTGAGGCTGATCAGGAGGCATGTGATCCCCGTCGGAATCATGGTTGTGGGTCACTAAATGATAGGAGAAGCTGTGCAAATGATGTCCCCAGGAAAGACACAGTCCGGTCCGGGAAGAGGTCCCCAATGGTCCTTAGTATTCCTAGCGATGGCCAGTATCCGGGCAGATGGGTGGTGGAAGGAGAGGAGGCTGGGAGAGGAGGCTGGGAGATGAGAGCTGGGAGCCGGCTGGCCGGAGAGTGTATAATAAGAAGACAGGGAGTCCCGGCTCCGTCCCTCCGCTCACACACCGACCTCCTTGTGCTGGAGGAGAGAATGGGAAGGAGCAGAGAGAGGATCGCAATACACACTGAGGATGGGGAGAAGGGATCGCACCGCCCAGACACCTGCTCCTCCTGCAGCTCACTTACTTCATCCTTCTCACTTGGGCTTTGCTACACACCTCTTCTCTTAAAGGCTCTGTAACCCCAATGATGGTGTTAGTATTGGAAGACTGGTGTGCAGGCATGTACTCAGAATCCACCCTGGGCTACAGGAGACAAAGAATAGACACAGGATCCTAGATGGATGGGATGTGCAGCCCCTAGATCTATATACATCCTTAGTGAGACCTCATTTACAATACTGTGTCCGGTTCTGGAGACCTCATTTACAATACAGTGTCCAGTTCTGGAGACCTCATTTACAATACTGAGTCCAGTTCTGGAGACCTCATTTACACTACTGTGTCCAGTTCTGGAGACCTCATTTACACTACTGTGTCCAGTTCTGGAGACCTCATTTACAATACTGTGTCCAGTTCTGGAGATCTCATTTACAATACTGTGTCCGGTTCTGGAGACCTCATTTACAATACAGTGTTCAGTTCTGGAGATCTCATTTACAATACTGCGTCCAGTTCTGGAGACCTCATTTACAATACTGTGTCCAGTTCTGGAGACCTCATTTACTATACTGTGTCCGGTTCTGGAGACCTCATTTACAATACTGAGTCCAGTTCTGGAGACCTCATTTACAATACTGTGTCCGGTTCTGGAGACCTCATTTACAATACAGTGTTCAGTTCTGGAGATCTCATTTACAATACTGCGTCCAGTTCTGGAGACCTCATTTACAATACTGTGTCCAGTTCTGGAGACCTCATTTACTATACTGTGTCCGGTTCTGGAGACCTCATTTACAATACTGAGTCCAGTTCTGGAGACCTCATTTACACTACTGTGTCCAGTTCTGGGGACCTCATTTACAATACTGTGTCCAGTTCTGGAGACCTCATTTACAATACTGTGTCCGGTTCTGGAGACCTCATTTACCATACCTTGACCAGTTCTGGAGACCTCATTTACACTACTGTGTCCAGTTCTGGAGACCTCATTTACAATACTGTGTCCAGTTCTGGAGACCTCATTTACAATACTGTGTCCAGTTCTGGAGATCTCATTTACAATACTGTGTCCGGTTCTGGAGACCTCATTTACAATACAGTGTTCAGTTCTGGAGATCTCATTTACAATACTGCGTCCAGTTCTGGAGACCTCATTTACAATACTGTGTCCGGTTCTGGAGACCTCATTTACAATACTGAGTCCAGTTCTGGAGACCTCATTTACAATACAGTGTCCGGTTCTGGAGACCTCATTTACAATACAGTGTCCAGTTCTGGAGATCTCATTAACATTACTGTGTCCAGTTCTGGAGACCTCCTTTACAATACTGTGTCCAGTTCTGGAGACCTCATTTACAATACTGTGTCCAGTTCTGGGGACCTCATTTACAATACTGTGTCCAGTTCTGGAGACCTCATTTACAATACTGTGTCCAGGTCTGGAGACCTCATTTACACTACTGTGTCCAGTTCTGGGGACCTCATTTACAATACTGTGTCCAGTTCTGGAGACCTCATTTACAATACTGTGTCCGGTTCTGGAGACCTCATTTACCATACCTTGACCGGTTCTGGAGACCTCATTTACCATACCTTGACCAGTTCTGGAGACCTCATTTACAATACTGTGTCCAGTTCTGGAGATCTCATTTACAATACTGTGTCCAGTTCTGGAGATCTCATTTACAATACTGTGTCCAGTTCTGGAGACCTAATTTACAATACAGTGTCCAGTTCTGGAGACCTCATTTACAATACTGTGTCCAGTTCTGGAGACCTCATTTACAATACTGTGTCCAGTTCTGGAGACCTCATTTACAATACAGTGTCCAGTTCTGGAGACCTCATTTACAATACAGTGTCCAGTTCTGGAGACCTCATTTACAATACTGTGTCCGGTTCTGGAGACCTCATTTACAATACAGTGTCCAGTTCTGGAGACCTCATTTACAATACAGTGTCCAGTTCTGGAGACCTCATTTACAATACTGTGTCCGGTTCTGGAGACCTCATTTACACAAAGATATTGATGAGATAAAACAAGTCCAGAGACAGGCAACACAACTGGTGAAAGGCTTGAGGGATAAAACATACCAGGAAAGACTTCAGGAAATTAAAATAGTTGTAAAAGATGTTTCAATTTTTTTTTTAACCAATTGACATTTGTGAGATTTACCCCTCTTTATGACTAGGCCATTTTCTGCGATACAACACTGCATTACTTTAACTGACAATTGCACTGTCATGCGACACTACCCAAATACAATTGATGTGCCTTTTCCCCACAAATAGAGATTTATTTTAGTGATATTTGATCACCTAGGCAGTTTTTTATATTTTGCACAATAAAATACAAAAAAGTTACTTTCTTCTATAAAACACATCCAAACATCGATTTTTTTCATAAATGTAGGCCAATTTGTATTCTGCTACATGTTTTTGATTAAATAAATCACAACAAGCATATATTGATTGGTTTACAAACTATGGGATATATTTATGGAATTTCAGTGACTTATAGCGGGACTGCAATATTGTGGCAGACAATTGCACACTAACTGACACTTTTGACACTTTGTGGGAACCAGTGACACTAATACAGTGATCAGTGCTAAAAAATATACACTGTCACTGTACTAATGACACTGGCTGGCAAAGGGTTAAACATCAAGGGCGATAAAAGGGTTAATTGTGTGCCTAGCTAGTATTGTTGTGTACATGATGTGCTGATTTCACTAGGGGAAGACATTGATTTTAGTCCCTGCATTGGGGGAACATAGGATTGATCCCTTCCCCCCTGTCAGATCTCAGCTATGCCTTGTTTACATAGGCAATTATGCATACTGTATCTCAGTTCTCTGTGCATTGCTGACAACAATCAGAAGGTGCTGGAGAACATCGAGTGCCTGACACCCCCAGATCGGTTACTGCTGTGACTTATCACAACATAAGTAGTCCGCCGATGGCTCATGGGTGACCCTTGCAGGCAGAAGTCCGGAATCACGGTTAAATAACAAACAAGTTATACAAATACCTGCTCTGTGCAATGGTATCGGTATTGCACAGAGCAGCCCACAACCCAGGGTTGTCAACCTTTCAAAGTGAAATTTAATGACACAATACAAAAAAATTACTGACAGTCAATTTTTTACTGACACAATGCAAAAAATGTTACTGACGAAATAATTTTTTTTACTGACAGTTCAGAAAGTTATATCAATATGCAAGCTACAAACATGTAGTACTGAAGAGAAAGCCAGTCCAGATGAGCACATTATCCATCCATCCATCCATCCATCCATCCATCCATCCACAGTATAGCCAGGGTTTAGGTGAAGGTGCTATCACAGCTCATCTGCAGATGCACATTTGAAAGAAATCTGGAATTCGCTACAACAATTAATTGTTTTGATCCTTCATGCAAAAGACATTACAGACAGTGCAGGGTACAGTAAAGGTTTACGCATTTCTCGTTGTGACTAGCGCTTACTCATAGGTCCAGATTCACAGAGAGCAGACGCACATTACGCCGCCGTAGCGCAAACCAATGTACGCCACGCCGACGCAGCGCAGAGAGGCAAGCATGGAATTCAGGAAGCAAGTGCTCCCCACACTGTGTCGTTGTGGTGTAGGTTTCGAAGGCGCAGGCCGGCGTAGGTGGAAGTGGGCTTGACCCATGCAAACCCATGCAAATGAGGTGTGACCCCATGCAAATGATGGTCTGAGCGCCAGACAAGTATGTTTAACGAACTGCACATGCGCCGTGACGTGGACACATCCCCCTGCGCATGCTCACAACCACGTCGGAAAAAAACTGCCTAAATACGCCGGATCACTGCGTATGCCATGAACCTAACCTACGCCCAGCCAGACACACGTCCAACGTAAAATACGCCGGCTTGTGTTCCCTGGTGCAGACCTTTGCATGTCTGCTGCTGGGTTACACCTCCTTTATGGGCCTTAACTTTATGCCGGACGTACAACTTACGCGCACCTTTCGTAGCCTTCGGGCGCACGCAGGTTCGTGAATCGCCGTATTTCCCTCATTTGCATGTTTGAATGACTAATCAATGGGAGTGGCACTATGCTCCCAGCCTAAATGTGCGCCCACTCTACGCCGGCGTAAGCAAGTTACGTCGGCAGGGTGAAGCCTATTTTTAGGCGCATCTCTGTTTGTGGGTCTTGCGCACAGATACGAGGGCGCACATTTGCACTTACGTCGGCGTAACTTGATATACACCGGCGTAAGTGCTTTGTGAATCCGGGCCATAATCTCTAAATGAAGGATCAACAAAGGTGAAGTTTTGCAGCGAATTCCGGATTTCTTTAGATTGTGTATCTACAAACATGTAGCTATTTACAAACATAGTTTGTAAATAGCTACATAGGTATAACAAAAAGTAAACAAAATATTTATTTTTTCACATGAAGGTCAGGTTTATTTAATCCAACACTGAGTCTCCCTAACACTAGATTCTGCAGGGTTCCCCTTTACAGTGCAAGGAAGGACTCTGTGGACCCTGATATAAAATGGAACAGTGTGGACTCTGATGTAAAGGAGAACTCTGATATAAGGGGACTCTGGTCACCACCCCCCTTCAGGCCTTTTCAAAAGTCCACAGAGCTCCTCTTAACATCAGACTCCTCAGCCCTCCCTCGTACATCAGAGTTCCCACTTACATCAGGGTCTGCAGCAATGCTCTTTACTTTAGCGTTCCCCTTTACATCAGGGTCTGCAGAGTTCTACCTTGCACTGTAAGGGGGAATCCTGCAGACTCTGACATGAAGGGAAACTCTGAGGACACTGATTAAAGGGGGAACGCTGGGAACTCTGATGTGGGGGGGGGGCTCTGGTGACCCTAGACCACCTTCCATAGAGTGAATACACCAAGGTAAGGGGGGGGGTTACTGATATAAGGGGGAACCTGCCGTATTTATCGGGGTAAAGCATGCACTGGTGTATAGCGCGCACCCCAAACCTAGAAGGGAATTTTAAGGAAAAAAAATAAATACTTACAGTTTGAATGCCCCTCGTCGGTGTCTTGCCAGGCGTCCATCGGTGGCCTTGTCCGGTCCGGCGTTCGTCTGCGGCCTTGGTGGTGTCCTCCCCGCTTCTCCCGCACTGTCTCTGAGCGCCGCCGCCGCCGACATATATCGAGCGCAGTACACTCGGCTAGGCTCGGCCACGCTCGACTCCTCTCGCATAAAGGCTAGGAGGCGGGACAGGGCGTGACCGTGAGCGGAGCCGAGCGTGGCCGAGCTTAGCCGAGTGTACTGCGCTCGGTATATGTCGGCGGCGGCGTATAACACGCACCCACGATTTCCCCCTGATTTTAAGGGGGAAAAAGTGCCTGTTAAATACGGTATATATTAGTGTCCCCCCATACCTTAGTGTATTCACTCCCGCTCACATCAGTGACCCCCCACACAGACTTTGTGTGGTCTGGTTGGAGGCTTGAGCTGTCATTGACCTCCTCCATTGCTTGCTCGGGTGCAGGGCAGTTAAACATGGTCCTCCAGAAGGCTTGCTCCTCTGATTTTGGTCCTCATCACAACCTCTGTCCTCTTCTCCTCCTCCACCAGTCCTCCAGTTCCTCCCGGTGTTGTTCCCAAGTCCTGGCTAGTGTTCTTGTTGGATAGGTGCTATGCGGTGCGGTAGACAGTAAACATTTAGAGTCCCGGTTTGCAAAGAACAATGGGCCAGATCCAGAGAGAGAGTACGAGGGCGTATCTACTGATACGCAGGCATACTTTCAAATTTCCCGCGTCATATCTTTAGTTTGTATCCTCAAACCAATATAAGACGGCTTCTGGGTTCGATCCGACAGGTGTACGGCTTCGTACGCCTTCGGATCGTAGATGCAATACTTCAGCATCCGCTGGGTGGAGTTTGCGTAGTTTTCCCCGTCAGGTATGCAAATTAGCTTTTTCCGACGATCCACGAACGTACGCGCGGCCGTCGCATTCTCTTACGTCGTCTCTAGTCGGCTTTTTCCGGCGTATAGTTAAAGCTGGTATTTTGCGGCGTATAGTTAGACTTGCCATGTTAAGTATGGCCGTCGTTCCCGTGTCGAAATTTGAATTTTTTTTTTTGCGTAAGTCGTCCGTGAATAGGGATGGACGTCATTTAGCACAATGCACGGCGGGAAATTCAAGTCATTCATTCACCCCGGGAGGAAGAAGCAGGAAGAGCCATGCAAAACGGGAGGAGGAAGCTGGAAGAGCCATGCAGCATGGGAGGAGGAAGCAGGAAGAGCCATGCAGCACGGGAGGAGGAAGCAGGAAGAGACATGCAGCGTGGGAGGAGGAAGCAGGAAGAGCCATGCAGCACGGGAGGAGGAAGCATGAAATGACATGCAGCACGGGAGGAGGAAGCAGGAAGAGCCATGCAGCACAGGAGGAGGAAGCAGGAAGAGCCATGCAGCACGGGAGGAGGAAGCAGGAAGAGCCATGCAGCACGGGAGGAGGAAGCAGGAAGAGCCATGTAGCATGGGAGGAGGAAGCAGGAAGAGCCATGCAGCATGGGAGGAGGAAGCAAGAAGAGCCATGCAGCACGGGAGGAGGAAGCAGGAAGAGCCATGCAGCACAGGGGGAGGAAGCAGGAAGAGCCATGCAGTTGTGGATAAAGAGTAAGAAGTCCAACCAGCAGTAGCACCCCACCACTCAGCTACTGTGATCATGCCGTGGCCCCTCCCCGCTCAGCAACTATGATCAGCAGTACCCCCCCCCCCGCTCAACAACTTAGATCGTCCTCATCCCCCCGCGCTCAACAACTTCGATCCCCCCGGCTTCTCGGCTCCAGGGGGCCCCTTCAATCAACACTCAAGCCCAGGGGCCCCCACCAAGTCCTGCCCTGGCTGTGGTAGTTCATTCTCTCTTCCAATCAGCATGTATCTGCTTCCTCGTACGAGATATGATCAAGCCGATACACTGACAGATCTGCATGGCACTTGTGATCTGCTGATGACTGGTGCAATGCTTTACAGCTGGGGTGCCCAACCTTTTGAAGAGCAAGGGTCACTTAAGCGGCTTGGTAACCGATCATGGGCCACAATGGGTGGATGGCAGCCGACTCGACTCTATAGAGCCCACGCTACTCTACTCCCAGCACACCAAACTCGCAGGTAATAGAAGTCGATTGCTCAGGTAACCCACAGGGGCACTACTCTGCACTTGCGGATCAGTTCGAAAGCAGCCCAGTAACCACTGCAGAACAGATATGCCCATATATGCACTGTGATTTTAGTAATAAATGTACCTTTAATAACAGTATTCTATTCTATTTTATTCCATCCCAGAGCAGGAGGTAGCGGGCCACATCAGAGGGTTCCACGGGACACATGTGGCCCCCGGGCCACTGGTTGGACACTCCTTCTTTACAGGTTCCTGCAACAAAAAATATAAAATGCACATTGTTTTTACCTGCAAAAAAATGTGCATTTATTTTTTAAAAAGTGAACTCCTTTAACCACTTCAGCGCCGGAAGGTTTCGCCCCCTTAACCACTTGCTTACTGGGCACTTAAACACCCCTCCTGCCCAGAGCAATTTTCAGCTTTCAGCGCTGTCACACTTTGAATGACAATTACTCAGTCATGCAACACTGTACCCAAATTATTTTTTTGTCCTTTTTTTCCCACAAATAGAGCTTTCTTTTGGTGGTATTTGATCACCTCTGGGTTTTTTATTTTTTGCGCTATTAATGAAAAAAGACCGAAAATTTGGAAAAAAAATGATTTTTTCTTAGTTTCTGTGATAACATTTTGCAAATTATTAATATTTCTTCATAAATTTTGGCCACAATTTATACTGCTACATGTCTTTGATAAAAATAACCCAAAATTTTTGGAAATTATTTGGTCTGTGTGAAAGTTTTAGAGTCTACAAGCTATAGTGCAAATCATAAAAAATTGTCACATCTGATCACACCTGATGTACTGAAGGCCTATCTCATTTCTTGGGACCCTAACAAGCCAGGAAAGTACAAATGCCCCCAAAATAACCCCTTTTTGGAAAGTAGACATTCCAAGGTATTTATTAAGAGGCATGGTGAGTTATTTGAAGTTGTGTTTTTTTCCCACAATTCTTTGCAAAATTAAGATTTTTATTTTTCATTTAAAAAATTTCTCAAAATTGTCATTGTAATAGCTTATTTCTCTCACATGGCATGTGCATACCACAAATGACACCCCAAAATACATTCTGCTACTCCTCCTGAGTAAAACGATACCCCATGTGTGAGACTTTTTCACTGCCTGGCCACATACGGAGGCCCAACATGCAGGAAGCGCCATCAGGGGTTTTAGGAGCATAAATTGCACATCTAACTAGTTGACTACCTATTACACTTTTGAAGGCCCTGGAACACCAGGACAATGGAATTACCCACAAAGTGACCCCATTTTGGAAAGCGAACACCCCAACGTATAATCTATGAGGCATAATGAGTCTTTTGAATGGTTCATTTTTTTCCAGAAGTTTTTGGAACATGTGGAAGAAAAATGAAAACGCATTTTTTTTACACAAAGTTGTATGTTTGTAAGATATTTCCAACACATAGCATTTAGATAGCAAAAATTACACCCCAAAATACATTCTGCTACTCCTCCTGAGTACAACAATACCACATGTGTGAGACTTCTACATAGCCTGACCACATACAGAGATCCAACATGCAAGGAACACCGTCAGGTGTTCCAGAGACACATAGTATGCACATACCAAGAATTACACCTCAAAATACATTATGCTGAGCAAAGCGTAAACAAAAGATTACCTGTGGTAATAGTAGCGCAGTTCTACAGCAGGATAGCACTGGTCCAGGCAGCAGGCAGGGACTTGGTCAGCAACGTCCAGGCAGGGATACTGTCCCGTCAGGGTTAGTGCAGGTGGTCAGTTCATGCAACAGGCAGAGGCATGATGGCATAGGTCCTACAGGCAGCAGGCAGAAGTAGGGCCTCGTTCAGGACAGAATGGGGACAGGGGTAGAGGCTTCTCCCACCCAAATCTCTTTGAAGCCTCCGGGCAACCAGACCCTAATCTAGGATGAGAAAACAAAAAAGTTTTCTTCATCCAGAAAAACTTTTCTGGCGCCCCTCACATATGTGAGACCCCTGTGTTCCCACTAGTTCAGTAGCAGGGTACAAGATCAGTCCATGAGGCAGGCAAAAACATGGTCAAACAGTCCGAGGTCAGTTCCAAATCGGGCAGAGGCATTACAAAATCGTTAGGCAGAATCGTGGTCAAAAAACAAGCCGGGGTCAGTTCCATATCGGGCAGAGGTATTACAAAATCATTAGGCAGAATCGTGGTCAAAAAACAAGCCGGGGTCAGTTACAGAGCAGGCGGTGGCATAAGGGGTGTGAAGGTGTGTGAAGGCAGGAACGGAGGATTAATACTTTAGTTTGGTGTGGTAACGGCGAAAACAGTTAATTATACAGAGGCCTGGTTGGGAAGGACAATCCACACAATGGAAAGATGTGTCTCGTCTGACTCCATCACTGGCGCATACCTTGCATTTTTTTTGACGTCGTCGGCCTGTTTCTGTGGGAGGGATTTTATCGGGAAAATGACGTTCGGCGAGACGACTTAAAACATCAGATCGGATGGTTTGGGGTGGGCCGTTCGGGAAAATAAGGGCAGTGATAAGGTCCTCTTGGTAGCCAAGGAACTGTTTGGGGTTTTGGGTGGAGTTGCTGTAAATTACATAAGAATTGTATATGGCCAATTGAAAAAAATAAATGGCAACTTTTTTGTACCAATGGTACGTTCTTCTTGTAGCAAGATAGGGTTCAAGCATCTGGTCGTTGAAGTCGACCCCCCCATAAACAAATTATAGTCCTGGATGCAAGTGGGCTTTCGGATGGTGGTGCCACGCCTTCTGCGGGTTTCAACGACGGTATCATTATGGATGGAAGATAGCATGTACACGTCTCTTCTGTCCTTCCACTTCACCGCCAGAACCGCATTGTTACGCAGACTTGCTGATTCTCCTCTTTTCAGCGTTGTGTTCACCAGGCTTTGAGGAAAGCCTTTCCTGTTGTTTCGGACGGTGCCACAAGCCGGGGTCTGCTTCCGGTGCAGGTTGTGGAACAGGGGAAGAGAGGTGTAGAAATTATCTACGTATAGATGATAGCCTTTTTCCAATAGGGGGTTAATGAGTTCCCAAACAATTTTGCCACTTGATCCCAAGTAGTCTGGGCAATTAGGGGGATTGAGCTGGGTGTCCTTGCCTTCGTATACTCTGTAGGCATACAGGTATCCTGTGACTCGGTCACACAATTTGTAGACCTTCACGCCATAGCGGGCTCTTTTGCTGGGGATGAATTGCTTTATTTGTAGTCTGCCACTAAATTTAACAAGCGATTCATCCACACAGATGTGTTGGTCCGGGGTATATAATTGGGGGAATTTTTCTGAAAAATAATTCAGTAAGGGCCGAATTTTGAAAAGTCTGTCATGTTCTGGATGATTTCGGGGATGGCTCTGGGTATTGTCGTTGAAATGTAGGAATCTCATTATGGCAAAGTATCGGGATCTGGGCATTACGCTGGAGAAGATGGGCATGTGGTAGATCGGGTTTTTGGACCAAAAGGCACGGTAAGTGTTTTTTTGGGTTGAGTCCCATACAAAATGTTAGGCCTAAAAAATTTTTAAACTCCTCCACCGTAAGGTCTCTCCACTGGAAGGGACGGGCATGGTATGACGTGGGATTATTTTCAATAAATTGCTGTGCAAATCGGTTGCACTGGGCCACAATTTCGGATAGCATGTCTTCTGTGAACATTAGATTGAAATAATCAATTGGGGTGAAATTCTCCGTGTTCACTTGGATTCCTGGCTGGGCCGTGAAAGGGGGAATGTTGGCTTCTCCTGAAGTAGGAGGAAGCCACAAGGGGTTCTGAAGGGCATAGGGAAGGCTGGCATGGGTCCTGGAAGTTTGTTGCCGAGGCACTGCGGTGCTGGCGGATGGCCCTGCAGTGCTGGCGGATGGCCCTGCAGTGCTGGCGGATGGCCCTGCAGTGCTGGCGGATGGCACTGCGGTGCTGGTGGATGGCACTGCCTCCTCACTAGAACGCCTTCGTTTAGCCGGCCGGCTATCTTCCTCCTCTGAGTCACTCAGTGTTCTGCTACTGAGGGCGGGCTCATAATTGACGTCCAACTCAGAATTTGAATTTGAAAGGGACTCTGAAAGAGAGAGCTCCCCGTTGCTTTCGTCGGGGGCAGAAATGATTTGGAATGCCTCCTGAAGGGAATAGGACCTTTTGGACCTTTTGGACATGGTTGCTGATGCAACTGCACAGGTGTGTGCTAAGCCTTCACTGATGGGCACTGATGAGGTGGAGAAGATCGGCACTGATGAGGTGGAGCAGATGGGCACTGATTGGCGGAGCAGATGGGCACTGATGAGACGGCACAGATGTGCACTGATAATGCTGCACAGATGTGCACTTATAATGCTACACAGATGGGCACTGATTGGCACAGGTGGGCACTGAGGTGGCACTGATGTGGCGGCACAGGTGGGCACTGATGTGGCGGCACAGGTGGGCACTGATGTGGCGGAACAGGTGGGCACTGATTGGCAGCACAGGTAGGCACTGATAATGCTGCACAGATGTGCACTAATAATGCTGAACAGATGTGCACTGATAATGCTGCACAAATGGGCACTGATTGGCACAGGTGGGCACTGATGTGGCGGCACAGGTGGGCACTGATGTGGCGGCACAGGTGGGCACTGATGTGGCGGCACAGGTGGGCACTGATGTGGCGGCACAGATGTGCACTAATTGGCGGCACAGATGTGCACTGATTGGCGGCACAGGTAGGAACTGATTTGGCGGCACAGGTGGGCACTGATGTGGCGGCACAGGTGGGCACTGATGTGGCGGCACAGGTGGGCACTGATGTGGCGGCACAGGTGGGCACTGATGTGGCGGCACAGATGTGCACTGATTGGCGGCACAGGTAGGAACTGATTGGCGGCACAGGTAGAAACTGATTGGCGGCACAGGTGGGCACTGATGTGGCGGCACAGGTGGGCACTGTTGTGGCGGCACAGGTGGGCACTGATGTGGCGGCACAGGTGGGCACTGATGTGGCGGCACAGATGGGAACTGATTGGCGGCACAGGTGGGAACTGATTGGCGGCACAGGTAGCAACTGATTGGCGGCACAGGTAGCAACTGATTGGCGGCACAGGTGGGCACTGATTGGCACTGATGAGGTGGCAAAGGGATGGCACTGTATGTTCAACACGGATGGCACTGGGATGGCACTGGGATGGCACTGGGATGGCACAGGGATGGGCACTGGGATGGCACTGGGATGGGCACTGGGATGGGCACTGGGATGGGCACTGTAAACGGGCACTTTTCACAGTAATTGACAGTAATCAGACCTTCTCTCTCCTCACACGCGCTGTCTGTGTGAGGAGGGAGAGGCGGCAATGAGAGATGATCTCATATGTTTACATTTGAGATCATCTCTCATTGGCCACACAGATCGCATCGCAAACGGCCACTCTGATTGGCCGTTTGCGGCGATCTGTAATTGGCTGTGTCCAGGGGACACGGCCAACACAGAATTTCCCCGCAGCGCGCTCGGGAGCGCGCGCGGGGAACGAACAAACAGGAGGATGTCAAATGACGTCCTCTTGGATTTTGAGGTCCGCGCTGAAGCCGTCATTCGGCTATAGCGCGGGCCGGAAGAGGTTAATGACCAGGCCATTTTTTGTTGTACAGCACTGCGTTGCTTTAACTGTCAATTGCAGATTCGTGTGACACTGTACCCAAACAAAATTGACGTCCTTTTTTTTCCCCACAAATAGAGCTTTCTTTTGGTGGTATTTGATCACCTTTTAATTTTTCGTGCTATAAACAAACAAAAAGTGACAATTTAAAAAAAAAAAAAACAATATTTTTTTACTTTTTTGCTATAATACATATCCAAAAAATATATATATAAAAAAAAAATATTCATCAGTTTTGGGCCGATATATATTCTTCTACATATTTTTGTTAAATAAAAATCGCAATAGGCTTATATTGATTGGTTTGCGCAAAACATATCGTGTCTACAAACTATGGGATAGAATTAGGGGCTTTTATTTATTTATTTTATTGTTTTTTACTAGTAATGGCGGCGACATTGCGGCATACAGATCTGAGCACAAATGACACTTTTTGGGGACCAGTGACACTATTTGACACTTTTGACACTATTTTGAAACCATTCACATTTATACAGCGATCAGTGCTATAAAAATGCTGTATAAATGTGACTGGCAGTGAAGGGGTTAACCACTAAGGGGCGGGAAGGGGTTAAGTGTCTTAGGGAGTGATTCTAACGGTTAGGGGGCGTGGCTACATGTGACATTTCACTGATCGCTTCATCCGATGAGAGGAAGCAGACGATCAGTGACATGTCACCAAGCAGAACAGGGAGATGCCTTGTTTACAAAGGCATCCCCCCGTTCCGCCGCTCTGTGACCCGATCGCGGGACACCGGCGGACATCGAGTCCGTGGGTCCCATGGGTACAGTCACGGAGACCGCGGGCAGCGCCCCCGCTAGGTGCAGGATTCAAAGCAACGTATATATACGTTGCTTTGCCTGCCCGTGCCATTCTGACGACGTATATCTGCGTTAGGCAGTCGGCACACGGTTAATGGCTGTAGAAAAAAAATGTCTACAGCCAAAAACAGCAGCTGTAAAAACATCAAAAAACGTCCAGTATGCACGAGGCCTTAAAGCAGGGGTGGCCAACCCTTGGCCTGGGGGCCATAAATGGCCCGCGGAGCCCTCTGATGTGGCCCGCGACCTCCTGCTCTGGAATAGCGGGTTGGCAAGGCCAAATCGCAGGTTGCCGATCTGCCGTACCACAGCATCAGTGTTGTGAATGAAGCTGGTGGTAGAGGAAGAAAGCGGGTTCGGATCAGAGCCCCATAAGCTGATGTTTCCTCTACAGCGTCGGCTTTGCCACAGAAGCAGTCTATGGCAAAGTTCAGCTAACCCGCAGGATAGACACAGGTGCACTACGATGCAACCGTGGTGTGGGTAAACCATCAATTGAAATCAGTCTTAGGCCCTTTTCACATCATCAGCCCGACCAAATGGGACCCTCATTTCACCTTTACAGAGCGACAGATGTCCATTTACGCTCGCCTACCTCCAATCCAAAAAAACAGATGGAAATTCATCCCCTTCCATCTTGGCAGATCGGAGGGGCCATAGAGTAGCCGTGACCTGTCATCCGCCCGCTCCGCTCATTGTGGCCCACGACTGGTTACCAAGTTGCTTAAATGGCCCTTGCTATTCAAAAGGTTGGGCACCACTGCCTTAAAGCCAATATAAAGAAATAGTAGCAGTAAAAAAAAAAGCCCTTGTATATTTAATGTGTCCTATGCCTACATATGTTTGCTAGTAGGTGTCCCTCATTTCCATCTCAAAATGTTGGGAGGTATGTTGGAGGAGAGGAGGCTGACCCAAAATGACCCAAAATGTGATGGTGGATAATACACTGGTATCTTTATGGCTGTATAGAGTTCTAAGAGGTAGGCTCAGTATCAGTATTCCATCTTATTCTTATATTTTATGAGTTGATGCACAGCAGATATCACTGCAGGATCCCATTCACAAAGCATCTACTTCTGCACATGCTTGTGGATTCCCCCATATTGAGCGTGCAAAAACGTTCTGACCATAGAAACTACCATGGTGACAGTATAAATGTTGATGCTCCACATGGGGTTTGTCACCTGATTGTACTGAAACTGTCAGTGATATTTGACAAGCTCATGTGTACTGCCCACCATAGTTCTAATTGGCATCTTTTTCTGGGAAGCACTCCCGTAAATGGTGCAAAGTTGCTTCACCTAAATGGTGTTACAGTATAGTGTATCCTCCACTGATCATTGGTTGTCATTGTGGCAGTGCCGTGCATAGGAAATCAAACATTTACATTGATCCCTGCCCTAAAGGAGCTGACAGTCTATCATCTCTAACACACTCATAAACACACAGAAAGGCTGGCCACAGATGAGAAGATTTTTCATCTGGTGTGATAAGGATATGATGACAGAAATTCAATTGATAAGACTGTTAAAGCTGTGTACCAATAAATAACCTCTAATAAGGCATGTTCCTTCTGTAACTGGTTGCTGTGTTACTTAAAGGGGTTGTAAAGGTTTGTTTTTTATTTTCTAAATAGGTTCCTTTAAGCTAGTGTATTGTTGGTTCACTTACCTTTTCCTTCCATTTCCCTTCTAAGGCCTCGTACACACGTCCGTCAGGAAAAACCCGTTGTTTTCCCTGACGAGATTCTTGGCAAGAAACTCTTGCCGCCGGAGTGTCCTGACTGTCATTTCAAAAGAACCGCGGTTCTCTTGAAAGGAAAGAATGTGGCGACGTCATCGCGTATGACGAGCATGCGCTCGTCACATTCGATGCCGTCGCCGCCATCTTGCTTCACCCTACCTATGCCGTGGAAGCTTCCGCGTATGTGTGAAAGTCATTTCGAGCACGGCGACAGGTAAGTATACACACGCCGGGTTTCTCGTCGGGAAACAGGCCGACAAGAATCTCGACGAGAAAAAAGAGAGCAGGTTCTCTTTATTTTCTCGTTGAGATTCTGGCCAGATTTCCTGACAAGAAACCTGAATGCCTTGTACACACAAACGGGAATCTCGGCAAGAATCAGTTTTCTTGCTGGTTTTTGCCGAGAAACCCAGTCGTGTGTACGAGGCCTAAAGCCTCGTACACACGACCGAGGAACTCGTACACATCGTCTTCCTCGTCGAGTTCCTTGTTAGGCTGTCGAGGAACTCGACAAGGAAAGTTTCTCCATTCCTGTCGAGCTTGCGTCGAACTTGCTCTCTTTTTGGCTCGTCGAGTTTCTCTACAGTTTCCTCGACGAAAATGTACACACGACCGGTTTCCTCGGCAAAAAAATATCTCCCAGCAAGTTTCATGCTGGTTTTTGCCGAGAAACTCGGTCGTGTGTACGAGGCCTAAGTGTTTTTTTTCTTTGCCTGAATTTCTCACTTGCTGTTCCTCCTCAGTAAGCTTGCCCCCATCATCTGAGCCGTTCTGGCTGGGGGTTAGTCAGTGGGCCTGCCCCCTCCCTTGGGACTACATCAATGCGGGGAGACGCTGTGAATCAACAATGCACTAGAAACCTATTTAGAAAAAAAAAAAAAAACCTTACAACCCCTTTAAATTATACTTAAAGGATAAGTCCACCTTTTAAACAAAAATAATAAATACATACGCAGGTAAAAAATGCATTTATTATTTTTTGGAGGGAAAAAGGGGAGGACCTCTACCCGTGCCACATCCAATATTCTCCATAGGCTGGCTTCATGTACACGGGATGTCTTTACAACCTCTCCTGAACAATTTAACTTGACAGATAGTAGCCCATGTTTTTCAAAATAGCCAAAAATAAAAAAAACGCGTGTAAACGAAGTGCTGCTAAGCGCGAGTTACCATGTTTAGCCGCGTTTAGAAGCATTTGGCGCTTGATATGCCTCTAAACTCAGCTTCTGAACCCATTTTTTTGCGTTCCAGAAAAAAACTCTAAACTCAACTCCCAAAATGACTATAAACGACCCTGTGCACATGCACTGATAAGATAACACGGAGGAGAGTCCAGGAGCAATTGAAAAAAATACCCAACTGCTTCTAAACATCCATTTTGCAGCAGCAGTGTACATGAGACCTTAGGAGTGGAGGTGTGTGTATTTGCATCCACTGGTCGACACGTTTCGCTAATTGCATAGCTTCCTCAGGACTAACTTATTGAGCATCATATTCTGATGTAGTATGGCATGAAAATCACACATGCCAATGAACGTCTGGTGGGTGGACACAGGGGAGCTCCTCAGTATATTTCAAAGATATAATGGTATATGGACACAAGCATTCCAGATGTCCACATAGGTGTTCCTGACTACAAGGGGAAAATATATATATATCGCCCAGCAGGTCTTGATAGAAGGATTATACTGAAATTAATAGATGGAAATATGTATTCCGACCTTGCGAATTCTCTTGTCCCATGGAGCTAAGCCTTCCCCAGGAGCAAAATCCAAAGAGGAGCACCAATCATGCTGTCAAGCTCCAGAATGGTATATAACAAGGTCCTGGTGTGATCCACAGGTTATGTCCATCTGCTGCCAAAAAGATGATATTTTCTTTCTAAGGAGCCTGCAGAGCATTGTACCCATGAGCAGCCTTACCAGCGCCCTTGCAGTTCATTAAGAACTACTAGCCATCTGCCACAATGGCTGGCAGTACACATAGGCATTCATTCACAGAGCCCCGCACGCTGGTTTCTAATTCTGATAACGTGGGGTGCAGATGCTGGAACGTGTTACATGTTACACCCAAAAAAAAAGTATTTTCCATTTTAAATCAATGAAAAACATTCAACCAGTACAGAAAATAGTCTAATAGCATTCTTATTATGCCCCATGTGCAATAAACAAATGTATATACACTTTCACAGAGTGAATTGCTATGCAGATTTGATATAAAAACACCCCTTAGTTTCATTCAGCCCTGACACCAAACTTCGAAGGCTTACAATTCTCGTTCTCATTCAGCACATACAAGTGAAGGTTATGTGGGTTGCCCACACTCCACTTCATTTCATGATTACTACTGAAGATAGTTGTGTTATATAGAGTGTGAAGGTGTTGTTTTTGCAGAACTTAACTGTATCTGAGAAACACATACTGAAAACGCTGTTTTATTCATTTTTAATGTTTACAGCAAACTCACCCATCCATGTCTCCATTTTTTTGTTGAGAAAACACTTTGAAAAACACCACTCTAGCACTTCTATCTGTGCCCATCTTGAGTAAGGGCAAATGAACACTGTAGCATTTACTTCCTGGATTCCATCTGCCCTTAGATCAGGCATGCAGACAGGAGGGTGTGCTTAGCGGAGAAAGCCCCTCCTCCTCACCTGAAGACTCATGGAATGTATGACATCAGTTTGCCTAGGCCAGAAACCAAGACAGCAACTGAAGAAAAAAAAACATTTTGAACAAGTAAATATATTGTACTTTTCTATCTATTTACTAATGCTAGCAGCATAAGCATTACAGTTAATGTATCAATAATAATAAAAAAAAATGTAATGATGATTTACAGAGTGTAGTTCCGATTTAACCCCTGCCATCCCATGCTATAGCCAAAAGACAGCTACAGTGCAGATATCCGGTTCTAGGAGGACGTCAATGGATGGCCAGCACATGCGTGTCTTCCATGCTCATTGTGGGGTGCGCATCAGGTGCACTTTGTTAACGCTTTGTCCTTTAGACACAGCTGATCACAGATCACAGTAAAGGGCCAATCACAGTGGATCTTTACCATGTGATCAGCTGTATTCAATCATAGCTGGTCACATGTCAATAGACTTGCCAGCTATTAGCATTCCTTTCCTTACACTCTGTTTCTGTGTGAGGAAAGATGAGCCGATAACTTGCAAGTCTGACACTGCAAAGTGAGTATGTTTTTTACACTGATAATCAGTGCATTGATCATCAGTGCAGATGATCAGTGCCGATCAGTGCTGGTTATCAGTGCCGCCTCATCAGTGCAGTCTCATCAGCGCCTCTTCATCAGTGCCCATAAGTGCAGCTTATCAATGCCCATCAGAGCAGCCTCATCAGTGCCCATTAGTGCAGCCTCATCAATGTTTATCAATGCCCATCAGAGCAGCCTCATCATCAGTGCCCAACAGTGAAGAAGTTTACTGTTTTGCAAAATATTATAACAGAAACTTTGTTTGTGTTAACATTTTCTGCCTTTTTTTGTTTGTTTAGCAAAAATAAAATAAAAAACCCAGTGGTGATTAAATACCACCAATAGAAAGCTCTATCTGTCTCAAAAATGATAAAATGTAATTTGAGTACAGTGTTGCATGACCGTGCAATTGTCATTCAATGTGTGACAGCGCTGAAATCTGGAAATTGGCCTGGGCACGAAAGGGGTGAAAGCGCCCGGTACTGGATCGATTAAAGTAGATATAAACCTAATCTCATCCTTTCTAAACTACTGCCATAGTGCTGATCTATAAGGATATACATGACTCCTGCATGTATCCTTACCTGTCAAATGTCTCCCCTCTGTCTGTTATGAGACCTGAAAAACTGCAGATTCTGTGGGTGGGTCTGTTGTCTGGAGCTCGATGGGTGGAGCCGTGATGTCAGTAGACTCCCCGCCCTCCTCTACAATCCCCTTGTCAGCATGCATTTTCTCCTGTGTATTTTTTATGCCCTGTACACACGATCGGTTCATCCGATGAAAACGGACTGATGGATTTTTCCATCAGATATCCAATGAAGCTGACTTTCATCAGTCTTGCCTACACACCATCAGTTGAAAAACGGATTGTGTCCAACGCGGTGACGTAAAACACAACGACGTGCAGAGAAAAATGAAGTTCAATGCTTCCGAGCATGCATCTTCTTGATTCTGAGCATGCGTTGATTTTTAACCGATGGATTTCCCTACAGACGATTGTTTTTTTCTATCGGTTTTTTAACCATCAGATAATTTTAAAACAGGTTCTAAGTTTTTTCCCCGATGGGAAAAAAAATGATGGGGCCCACACACGATCGGTTCGTCTGATGAAAACGGTCCATCCGTTTTCATCAGACGAACCGATCGTGTGTACGCGGCATTAAACTAAATTCTGCTCACATTCTGATCACTAACATCCAGTCAAAACACAGAAAAGTAACTACATGACTTCATACCCAATCATGCTGAGGTGTGGAACATCCAATCCTGGGAGAGCTGCAGAAGAAAGGAGTGGGGGTGGAAATTAAAAAATAATGCCTGTCTCAGGCTCGTGCATGAGATATGTAAATCACTTGTCACTCACAGCAGGGGGGAAGAATAGACAGGGTTTTCTCCTTTTGTCTGTTTTATCTCACTGAAAAAATATAAGAGGATTGCTCAGAGTTGGATTAACTCTTCGTGGCAATGAAATAGGGAGTTTTTTTTTTCTTAGTCTCCCTTTTTCAAAAGGGGATGTAAATTCTGATACCAAATCTTTTTTTTTCTCTTCGTCTCCTTCTTTTCCCCCTCTTGTCTCCCTCTACCTCCTGTAGGTGGAGAGTTGAGTTGGGGGGAGTGGGAGGGTAAGAGAGGGAAGGAGAAGTAAGAGAAATAATCTGAGGGTGCTCTTGAGGAGGGGGGGGGGGGTAATTTATATGTATTTTTATGTATGTATGGTGTTGTTCTTTCCATTTTTCCCTTTGTCCTTACTGTTTCTGTTTTTGTTGTATGTGTTGTGATTTGTTACAATAAAGAAAAGAAGCAATTATAAAAAAAAAACTCTTTGTGGCAAGACTGGGCACAGATGATCTGAAATCCTATACTATATGTTGTGAAATCCCCCCCCCCCAAAAAAAAATTGGGGTTTACATCCACTTTAAGTATATCCCATTCTTTATTTTTGTATACATATGTTTCTACAACCGACTGATCATACAAATGTACCATGATCTAGAGATATAGGGGCAGATCCACAAAAGAATTACGCCGGCGTATCTCTTGATACGCCGGCGTATCTCTTGATACGCCGGCGAAATTTTCAATTTCCTGCGTCGTATCTTTGTTTTGTATCCACAAAACAAGATACAACGGCATCTGGGATCAATCCAACAGGCGTACGTCTTAGTACGCCGTCGGATCTTAGATGCAATTTTTCGGCGGCCGCTAGGTGGCGTTTCCGTCGAAATCCGCGTCGAGTATGCAAATTAGCTATTTTCGGCAATCTACGAACGTACGTCCGGCCGTCGGAAGCATTGGCTTGTTCCGTGTTAATTTCGAGCATGCGCACTGGTATAAATAAGAGGGAGGAGATGATGGACAGCCGCACTCCAATAAAGTGTAAAAAGTGGTGCCTTTTATTCCAGTAAAACGAAAACTACAACAGCAAAAAAAAACTGCAAACAGTGGGGTAACAGAGCTGACGCGTTTCACATCGATAACCGATGCTTACTCATAGCTCTGAGTAAGCATCGGTTATCGATGTGAAACGCGTCAGCTCTGTTACCCCACTGTTTGCAGTTTTGTTTTGCTGTTGTAGTTTTCGTTTTACTGGAATAAAAGGCACCACTTTTTACATTTTATTGGAGTGTGGCTGTCCATCATCTCCTCCCTCCTATTTATGCTTTGTGCATTGCCTGCACCCATCGGGTTTTGAACCATACTCACCGCTGAAGTGCATTTGTCTGGAGCGGCGGTTTTCTTTCTCTATCATGCGCACTGGTATACCCCCACGGACGGCGCATGCGCAGTTAAAAAAAAAACGTTGTTTACGTCGGGTCACAACATATTTACATAAAACACACCCCCATTACATCCATTTGAATTAGGCACCATTACGCCGGCAGAGATACACTATGCCGCCGTAACTTACAGCGCGGATTCTTTCAGGATTTGAAAAAAGAAAAGTAAGTTACGGCGGCGTAGTGTATCTTAGATACGCTACGCCAGGCGTATACATGCGCCGCTGTATGAGGATCTGCCTCAAAATATGTAGTGGGGGCTCCCTGAGGCTGGGAAACTTTTTCAGGGGTTACTCCAAGGTAAAAACACTGAGAAAGGCTAATCTAATGTCTCATTCAAGTGCCTCACAGAAAAAAAAAAAATCCTTCCATTCTCAGCCTGTAATCATCTCTTCCCATGTGACTTGAGTGTCACAGGTGCCCTTGGATAGTTACTGCTTTGACATCGCCCAGTCACTTGTGAATTGTCCTTGTCCCCGTCGTACTCTTCAGGAACTCTTTCAGCATGACTGCTCTTTTTACTGTGTTCCTTCGAACGTTACATGAAAGTTCAAAGACTTTCCTATGCATGGAATTAAATCCCTTGTTAATGCATATTGGACGCTTAATCCTACTAGCGCCAGAAGCACCAATATCTGAATCCTGCAACCTTTAATGCCCATCTGACTCTGAACGGATTATCTAGCCTCTTTTAATTTGATTTGTTTTAGTTGTGTGTTATTGCGTTTTGCTGGGATCTCGTACCATAAAGGTTTATACATTCATATCATTGTTTAATTTGGATGTCTTGGGATAACTGTAAGGAAATTAACTGAAATGGCTCTCTCTCTCTCCCGCAACAATTAGCGCACAAACAATGCTAAAAACGGGATGCGATTTCCGATAGGCATTTGGCTTTTCCTACAAAGGATAGTAAATATAATCTGTGCCCAATAAATTTTATAATCTTATTTCATGGTACATATATCACAGATGGAGAGAGAAGCTGGCTTGATTTGAATTTCAGCAGTCTTTGTTTCAGTATGATTTCTTGGAAAATCCCCAGCAATGCAAAGTATTGAGAGATCCCCACTAAAGAGGTTCCTAAATCCATAGATAATTGAACCTGGAGATAGCATTGGGGGTTTCTGAACGAGATGCCTTATTAATATTCCTCGCTAGCTCCACTTGGAAAAAAAAAATGCAGCAAGGCATGATTCAGAATGAATTCTAACATTTTGAAAGTCGTTCAGAATTGCATATCAAATACTAAAATGTGCTGTAGACTTGAAATGACGGAGAAATCACCTTTACCTTTGCAATCTCTGCTAAGGTTGTCCAGTAATTAGCAGTTGGAAATCAGATGTTTGGGCGCCTTCTGTATACAAGGCAGCGCCCCCCCCCCCCCCCCTCCTGCCCAGGACAATTTTCAACTTTCAGCGCTGTCACACCTTGAATGACAATTGCGCGGTCATGCTACACTGTACCCAAACTACATTTTTATAATTTTCTTCCCACACATAGAGCTTTCTTTTGATGGTATTTGATAACCAATGGGTCTTTTATTTTTCTTAACCCCTTAACGCCCGCCGCACAACTATTTACGTCCGCACAATGGCACGGACAGGCAGAAGGGCGTATATATACGTCCTTGCCTTCTAGCGGGTGGGGGGTCCGATCGGGACCCCCTCCGCTGCGTGCGGCGGGCGGATCCCCTCGGGGAGCGATCCGGGACGACGGCGCGGCTATTTGTTTATAGCCGCTCCGTCGCGATCGCTCCCCGGAGCTGAAGAACGGGGAGAGCCGTATGTAAACACGGCTTCCCCGTGCTTCACTGTGGCGGCGTATCGATCGAGTGATCCCTTATATAAGGGAGACTCGATCGATGACGTCAATCCTACAGCCACACCCCCTACAGTTGTAAACACACACTAGGTGAATCCTAACTCCTACAGCGCCCCCTGTGTTTAACTCCCAAACTGCAACTGTCATTTTCACAATAAAGAATGCAATTTAAATGCATTTTTTGCTGTGAAAATGACAATGGTCCCAAAAATGTGTCAAAATTGTCCGAAGTGTCCGCCATAATGTCTCAGTCACGAAAAAAATCGATGATCGCCGCCAATAGTATTAAAAATTTTTTTTTTTATAAAAATGCAATAAAACTATCCCCTATTTTGTAAACGCTATAAATTTTGCGCAAACCAATCGATAAACGCTTATTGCGTTTTTTTTACCAAAAATAGGTAGAAGAATACGTATCGGCCTAAACTGAGGAAAAAAAAAAATGTATATATGTTTTTGGGGGATATTTATTATAGCAAAAAGTAAAAAATATTGCATTTTTTTCAAAATTGTCGCTCTATTTTTGTTTATAGCGCAAAAAATAAAAACCGCAGAGGTGATCAAATACCACCAAAAGAAAGCTCTATTTGTGGGGAAAAAAGGACGCCAATTTTGTTTGGGAGCCACGTCGCACGACTGCGCAATTGTCTGTTAAAGCAACGCAGTGCCAAATCGCAAAACCTGGCCTGGGCATTTAGCTGCAAAATGGTCCGGGGCTTACGTGGTTAAAATACTGATATTTTTGCGAAAATTTTATTTTCTTTGTTTCTGTTATAACATTTTGTTTTCACCTTTACTGACGGGCACTGATGAGGCTGCACTATCGGGCACTGATGAGGCGGCTCTGATGGGCACTGATGAGGGGCGTTACTAATGGGAACTGATGAGGAGGTACTAATATTTCGAATTATGGGCACTGATAGGTGGCAATGATATGCAGCACTGATGGGCACCGATAGGCTACACTGATATGCAGCACTGATGGGCACTGATATATGGCACTAATGGGCAGCACTGATATGTGGCACTGATAGGCGGCACTGGTGGGCACTGATATATGGCACTAATGGGCACTGATAGGCAGCACTGATGGGCACTGATAGATGGCACTGATAGGCAGCACTAACGAGGAGCTGCTGATAGGCATTACTGATGGCCATCTGAAGGGCACTGTTAAGCGTTACTGATGGGGCACTGATTGTCACTTTAATGGGCACTGATTTGCACTTTTATGGGCACTGATTAGCGATTTGGGTGGGCACTGACTGGCAACTGATGGGCACGGATTTGCAGCTGTGGTGGGCACCTCTGATGGGGGCTGCACTAATAATAAATGTGCTGATTATCAGCACACATCCCTCCTCTGACAGGAAAGCCGCTGATCGGCTTTCCCTGTCAGCGCGAACCTAGGAAAAGCCGATTACCGGCACTTTCTGGTTCACGCTGTGATCAGCTGTGATTGGTCACCTCTGTCCATTTGTCCACAGAAAATCTGACAACAATTGTCCGATGGAGCATACAAACGGTCAACAGCTTGCCATCACACAATTCCCGTCGGATAATCCAATCGTGTGTACGAGGTTTAAGTGTTACTAAATCCACAACAGTAAAATTAGTCTGTATATGCAGTAAAGCATGCTTGTTATACTCACTGTGGGACCTAAGGGGTTAATCATCCGCATTGTGTAAAAAGGCTGTTTGATCCTGTCTTCTCTGATGCTGATTCTCTGACATTACAGAGCCTTCGATACTCATGCTTTGGTGTGTATTGCTAGAGTTTTTTTTCTTGGGAAGGTGCCCAGGACCAATCAGCACTGTCCAGACAGAGGGTCAGGGGTTCTGCAGCCTCATAGGACAGTCAGAGTAGAACAAAAACTCCTCCTACAAGCTTTAGCCAGACACTGATAGATGTCATAAAACTGCTATATACTGCTGATGAGAAAAGGTATTTAGCAGCTTATATTTACTAAAATGAATGCATTTCCATGTTCTATGTACTGTGGGGCACCAGATATAGTGAATGCAGGGTCCTGGGTTTAGTAACACTTTAAAGGCTAATGTAGCACCCTGCTCCTGTTGAACAGGCGCTGCTCTAAATTTAGTGGGTCTGAGCTGTTATTTGGCTCAGACAAGAGTGATTCAGGGCAATTTATCCTCTGTTCCAGCCATGGCTGTGCTGGGACTATCCACCATTGTTTGCCTGGGGGTGTCATTACCACCCCAGGCCAAGGGTGGCAGCAGCAGGGTCAAGGTACAGTAAGTGTCCCCCTTAGCAGCGAATCATTGGGAGTGGTTGCCCTGCTGTGCATGCTGGGGAGTGGTACTTAAAAGACAGACGCCATTAGGGCGAGGTCATGGGTCTGTCGTCCCACGCGCCTCGTGGCCCGCCTGGCCTGAGGTGCGTGTCCTGAATCCCACGTTGGCCCAGGGCTGTGACTTCGTTTGTGGGCCTAGTAGTCTGGCTGGGGCCTGCCTTGCAACGGTGATCCTGTGCTGTTCGTCCTGCGGGAGGAAGCCACTTGATGAAGGAAGCCAGGGGAGGACCGATCCTGGAGAGGGCCATGCAAGAGGCTGGTACCTTGGGAGAAGGCCTTGAAAATTCATCGAAGGATGCACCATACACCGAAAGGCTTGACAGTGTCGCCGGTCGGGTCTAAAAGTTCTACCAAAGTTAAGCTGGAGAGATCTGGGTGCTGAATCCTGTGGCAGAAGTGTCTCCTCATAAAGGAAGGTCTGTGGCAGAGACTGTACTTTACTTTGTTCGCTATCCCGGCTGCTAGGCCAGCGAGAGGGACCTATCCGGGTGAGCAATACCCACTCTGGCTAGAGTGGCGACGAGAACTGTTTGCTGGTAGCAGGAGTGTTTCCCTATATGTGATTATGCACATGAACCTACCTACCCTTCCACCCCTCATCCTTCTTTTCTATTGAAGTTCTGCAGTAATAAACCCAAGAAAAAGAAGTGTATTGCGTGGACATTGAAATTCTTCAGACTCTCTTTTCACCCTGGACAGCGAGAATATAGAGGTAACGTGCCACACAAACATAGCCGGCAGCTCCTCCCGGGGGTAGTGCTACACTAAGTTCACAATTTTTTCTAAATTCCAGTGTCCCTATGTACCAAAATACCTTTGGGCTGGGTTCACACTAGTTCCTCGCATCCAATTCTCATGACAGGAGATTGTGACCGGCTCTCTATGGAAGCGGTTCACATATCTCTGTTGTGGCTGGGGAGCGGCTTGCACAGGAGTCCTGTGCATCTTTGGCTCCATTTTAGGGCCGAATTCAGCCAAAATGTCAGCCCTGATTCTTCCCTGAAACGGAGAACAGGGATGCACCAGACCCCTGCTGTGAGCCGCAGTCAGCAGCAGTGTGAACCCAGCCGTCTGTTGCAGAACAGAAAAGGCTTTCTTTAGGACAAGCCTTACCTCAGCTTCCAGTGTCTCCTATAGAAAGCTCCTCCAGTACTTCCTGGTATTCCTCCTAGTTTTGGGATAGGAAAACTGTTAGTGAACTAAGGAAGCTGGCAACACTCACCCTGTACCTGAACCAACATCCCCCCCCCCCTTCCAGGAGATTGCTCCCACCCAGCTCTGCAGTTACATGTTTCTCAAATGCAGTCATTGCCAGTGAGCAACGTTCTCCCTCAATACACAACCGGTGTCCTCCTGTGCGATCAATTGTCTTGTACTTTACCTTTTTCTTGCATGGATCATTCATTTGTCAGTGTGCAGGAGCGGAGCGATCACATAAAACCCTATGTAGAGCAGAGCTGTAGTATTGAAAACAGGAGGAGTGTGTCCCTGAAAGTCTGTAAAGCTCATCATACCCAATACAATCTGATTATACAATTTCCTTTAGATCAACTATATAGTGCAAGGGCCTGCCTGATTGAATACAGAGTGATTGGATAGATAAGTGTGTCCTCTAATTATAAAGTTTTGGTACATCTAGAGGAGATCGTACAGAGATTGTACAATTGTATTGTATAGTTTATGGCCACCTTTATACACCTAAAATTAACTAGTTGTGCTTTCCGTGGCATTATTTGTTAACAAAACACCAAACTTGGAAGCAAACATGCATTTTGTCAAGTGCAAAAATGCATGACAACCACTCAGTAAAAAATGTACAATGCACTAAAATGCCCCATGAGCTACTTTGCTGCATTTGTCATGTGTAGGGCAGCCCATTAAAATTAACACACCTAAAAATGTACTCTCCAACTACACTGTGCGGAGTAAAATTGTTACTGGAACTGGATTACAAGAACAGCTCTATGTTTCCCTCTGGTGTACTTATTTAATCTGGCCATACATTGCACAGTCTGTAAAATGTATGTACAATTTTTCTGTACATTATTTAGCGCTTGTGTACTTTTCAGTACAGGTGCTATACTACATTTAGTGGGCAATGAGAAAGTCACTTGCTCTCATTCATTGATTTGTTAAATTTGGCTGTCGACAATCCTGGATTGTCCTGTGGGTCAGTCTGTGCGTCCAGGGAGGCAGTTTCATCTCTGGACGGCAGATGGCGCCAGAGGGGTCCGGGCAGAGCCACTTCTTCCCAGCAGCCAATGAGAGGGTTTGGACCTCGCTGTGCATGCTGGGGAGGGGTATTTCTGTGGTGGAGGCTGTTGATTTGGGTTCTTCGCGGGTTCCTGGTTCCAGGTGCGGCACCCACCTTTAGGGTGTGCGCACATCACGGGCCCCGGCGTTATGGCCTACCAGGCCGGGGCGCACGTGCTACACGGAGTTCCTGACTCTGGGCTCCTAAGGCCTGGAGAAACTGATGCTACAAAGGGGGGCCCAGTGACTTACTGGATCCCCCATCTTTATTAAGAAGATCCCAAGCTGGGTGCTGTTCGGTGGGGGATCGGTCTGAGGAGAACCCGGAGGCAGGTGATCCAATAGGGCTTGAACGAACCATCGGGGATCTGGGTGACCGGACACTGACAGGTTGTTTTCAGACTGTCAGTCGGTGACCCCAAAAAGATACATTGGGAGGATTCGCTCTACCGTTCAAACTTTCAAGTACTAGGCCTGTGGCAGAGGTCTCATCTTTAAACCCAAAATTTAATTAGAGCCAAGTCTGTGGCAGACTTGTTCCTTCCCAAAAGTTCTAAGTGGCGCTCTGGCTGCCAGGTTCGTGAGGGGGACCTGTCCAGGGGCACTTTACCCACTTCGGCTGAAGTGGCGACGAGTAAAGATTTGCTGTAAAAGCAGGACTGCTTTTACTTATCCATAGCCTGATTCTGCGAAGTTCATTCTTCTTTCACCAACCTGTCCTGTCTACCTCAAGTTGACATGTTGGTCGTGTTGACCGGAAAAATAAAGCATTGAAAACGTCAACCAACAGCCTGGACATTCTATTACTGCTCTCATTGCCGTCATCATCCCTAGACACATCCCAGAGGTAACTTAAATACGCTGATCCCAAATTTAACCAGCAGGTCCTCCGGGGATAGCGCTACATTTATAATTGAATACTCACACACTATATACACTCACCGGACACTTTATTAGGTACACTGTGCTAGTACCGGGTTGGACCCTCTTTTGCCTTCAGAACTGCCCTAATTCTTCATGGCATAGATTCAACAAGGTGATGGAAACATTCCCCAGAAATTTTGGTTCATAGTGACATGATAGCATCACAAAGTTGCTGCAGATTTGTTGGCTGCACATCCATGATGTATCCCAAATTGGAATTAGATCTGGTGACTGTGGAGGCCATTGGAGTATTGTTACCTCCTTGTCATGTTTAAGAAACCAGTGTTGAGATGATTTGAGCTTTGTGACATGGTGCATTATCCTGCTGGAAGGAGCCATCAGAAAATGGGGACACTGTAGTCATAAAGGGTTGGTCATGGTCAGCAACAATACTCAGGTAAGCCAGGGTATTTAAACAATGCTCAATTGGTACTAAGGAGCCCAAAGTGTGCCAAGAAAATATCCCCCACACCATTACCCCACCACCACCACCAGCCCGAACCGTTGATACAAGGCAGATTGGATCCATGCTTCCATGTTGTTTACACCAAATTCTGACCCCACCATCTGAATGTCACAGCTGAAATTGAGACTCATCAGACCAGGCAATGTTTTTTCAATCTTCTATTATATAATTTTGTTGAGCCTGTGCGAATTGTAGCCTCAATTTCCTGTTCTTAGCTGGCAGCAGTTTTTGAAATACTCAGACCATCCTGTCTGGTATAACAACCATGCCACGTTCAAAGTCACTTAACCTCTTGACAACCGAGGCATCATTCAGATATCACCATCTTCAGCCACCGATTCTCTGCACGAAAAGAATGATCAAAGCTTCAGCTTCGCCGTTTGATCGTTCTTATAGGCAGCGGGAGGGGACGTTCCCCCCCTCCCGCCGCCATCTGGTGCTTCTCAGGGCTCTCCCGTGCCATTGCGGGCCCGGAGAGCGAATCGGTCGGCGCTGCCTGGAAAGCATAGAGATGACTGGTGACCAGATGGTTACCAGTCATCTCTATGACCGTCGGAGGCCCGGGCTCGACATAATGACGTCACGCCCGGAAGCAAATCGCGGCTGTCGGCATGTGATCGTGATTTTTTTTCACCGATTTCATGCTTGTAAGCCTGGAGGAGAGATGTGGGGTCTTATTGACCCCACATCTGTCCATAAAGAGGACCTGTCACACTGATTCCTATTACAAGGGATGATTACATTCCTTGTGATAAGAATAAAAGTGATAAAAAAAAAAAAAAAAGACAAAGTAAAATTAAAATAAAAGAAAAAGAAAAAAAAATGTAAAACGCCCCTGTCCCCGTTATCTCGCGCGCAGAAGCGAACACACATTCAAGTCCCACCCACATATGTAAACGCCATTCAAATCCCACATGTAAGGTATCTTCGCATGCGTTAGAGCATGTGCAACAATTCTAGCACTAGACCCCCTCTGTAACTCGAAAATAGTAACCTGTAAAAAAAATTAAAGCGTCGCCTATGGAGATTTTTAAGTACCGAGTTTGGCGCCATTCCATGAGTGTGCGCAATTTTAAAGCGTGACATGTTAGGTATCTATTTACTCGGCATAACATCCTCTTTCACATTATACAAACAAATTGGGCTAACTTTACTGTTTTGTTATTTTTTACTTCTCGAAACATTTTTTATTCCCCAAAAAAGGCGTTTGAAAAATTATTGCGCAAATACCATGCGAGAAAAACGTTGCAATGACCGCCATTTTATTCCCTAGTGTGTCTGCTAAAAAAAATATATAATGTTTGTGGGGTTCTGATTAATTTTCTAGCAAAAAAATTTTGATTTTTACAAAATAGGCCCGGTTGTCAAGTGGTTAAATCCCCTTTTTCCCCATTCTGATGCACAGTTTGAACTTCAGCAAGTCTTCTTCTTCACCACGTCTAGATGCCTAAATGCACTGAGTTGCTGCCATGTAATTGGCTGATTAGCAATTTATGTTACCAAGCAATTGAACAGGTGAACCTAATAAAGTGGCCGATCAGTATATATATATAGCACTACCCCCGTAGGAGCTGTTAAGTTTCGGGTTTGCACATTACCTTTGTAGCTTCGTTGTCAAGGTGGGAACGTCCATAATAAATGCAATGTCCAGACCAATGTAAAACCTCCAACAGTTAGGTTTTATTTCTTTTTGCTGCAGGGTAACTTTAAATAGAGAAAGCAGGAGGAAAGAAGAGCAGGGGAAGGTTCAGGCACACGGTACAGAATAAATTAGTCTCCACCCTCAGCTATTGAGTGGGAATTGCTCACCCGGATAGTCCCCTTTCACATGGCCTAGCAGCCGGGATGATGCACAAACTAATGTCCAGGCGGTCTCTTCCACAGACCTCTTGGAATGAGCTGGGTCTCTTCCACAGACCTTTAAATAAATTTGGATGAGTCCAGAAATCCTCTGCCACAGGATTTCAAAGTCCCGAACCTCCAGCCGAGCAGGAAAAGAGCCTTTAAGCCAGAACCGGCAGACTGCAGGGCTTTCAATGTAGTGGATCCCTCCTTGATTGGGTCACTAGGCCTCACCCGAGACATTAGCACTTTGTCGGTCACCTCCAGGGCAGGTCCTCCCTTGGTTTCCTTCATCAAGACAGCTTCCTCCCTTGTGGACAGACAGCTTGGTATCCCCCTTTAGGATGGTAGGCCCCAGCCAGCGTAGCTGGACCTACTCGACAGCAGCACCACTCTGGGCCAACGTGGCCCCAAAGTCAGGCACACACACCCCTCATGCCAGGAGGACCGCGAGGCAAGGAAGAACCTCGATCAATGGCGTCTGTCCCTTAAGTACCCCTCCCCAGCATGCACAGCGGGGTCACCACTCCCACTGCACCGCTGCCGAGAAAAGACACCCAACACACCATGGTACACCTGCGTTCCAACATAAGACCAGGGTGGCAACACCACCTGCAGGCAACAAGGGAAACTACCAAGCAGTACCACAGCCAGAACAGAGGCAAATTTGGGTATATCAAACAGGTCTGGGCCCAAGTACTGGCCCAGACTTCCCCTAAATTTAAAATAGCGTCCCCCAGAATTGGGGTGGGCACTACAATAGTTACAAAGTATATTCTGTCAATACGTAAATAAAAAAATTTATGTATTGTCAACACACACCACACCCACAGGCAGTGGCGGCTGGTGCTCCATTTTTTTGGGGGGGCGCAAACAAAACCCCAACCAAACCCCCCCCCCCCCCAATGTCACTCACAGACAATGTGACCTGCATTTAGACAGAGGGATAGATTGGATAGGACAGATAGATAGATAATTAGATAGATAGATAGATAGATAGATAGATAGATAGATAGATAGATAGATAGATAGATAGATAGATAGATAATCAGACATATAATTAGATAGAGATAGATAGATAGATAGATAGATAGATAGATAGATAGATAGATAGATAGATAGATAGTCAGACAGATAATTAGATAGAGATAGATAGATAGATAGATAGATAGATAGATAGATAGATAGATAGATAGATAGATAATCAGACAGATAATTAGATAGAGATAGATAGATAGATAGATAGATAGATAGATAATCAGACAGATAATTAGATAGAGATAGATAGATAGAGAGATAGATAGATAGATAGATAGATAGATAGATAGATAGATAGATAGATAGATAGATAGATAATCAGACAGATAATCAGATAGATAGATAGATAGATAGATAGATAGATAGATAGATAGATAGATAGATAGATAGATAGATAGATAGATAATCAGACAGATAATTAGACAGATAGATAGATAATCAGACAGATAATTAGATAGAGATAGATAGATAGATAATCAGACAGATAATTAGATAGATAGATAATCAGACAGATAATTAGATAGATAGATAGATAATCAGACAGATAATTAGATAGATAGATAGATAGATAGATAGATAGATAGATAGATAGATAGATAATCAGACAGATAATTAGATAGATAGATAATCAGACAGATAATTAGATAGATAGATATATAGATATATAGATAGATAGATAGATAGATAGATAATTAGATAGATAGATAGATAGATAGATAGATAGTCAGACAGATAATTAGATAGATAGATAATTAGACAGATAGATAATTAGATAGATAATCAGACAGATAATTAGATAGATAGATAGATAGTCAGACAGATAATTAGATAGATAATTAGACAGATAGATAGATAATTAGATAGATAGATAGATAATCAGACAGATAATTAGATAGATAGATAGATAATCAGGCAGATAATTAGATAGAGATAGATAGATAGATAGATAGATAGATAGATAGATAGATAGATAGATAGATAATCAGACAGGTAATTAGACAGATAGATAGATAATCAGACAGATAATTAGATAGATAGATAGATAATCAGACAGATAATTAGATAGATAGATAGATAGATAGATAGATAGATAGATAGATAGATAGATAGATAGATAGTCAGACAGATAATTAGATAGATAGATAATTAGACAGATAGATAATTAGATAGATAGATAGATAGATAGATAGATAATTAGATAGATAATCAGACAGATAGATAATCAGATAGATAGATAGATATATATAGATAGATAGATAGATAGATAGATAGAGAGAGAGAGAGAGAGAGAGAGACAGAGGGAGATAGATAGATAATCAGGCAGATAATTAGATAGAGATAGATAGATAATCAGGCAGATAAATAGATAGATAGATAGATAATCAGACAGATAATTAGATAGATAGATAGATAATCAGACAGATAATTCGATAGATAGATAATTAGACAGATAATTCGATAGATAGATAATTAGACAGATAGATAGATAATTAGATAGATAGATAGATAGATAGATAGATAGATAGATAGATAGATAGATAGAGAGAGACAGAGGGACAGAGAGAGACAGATATAAGAGACAGATATAAGAGACTTGTAAAGCATGGCTGTAGGTCGCAGAGCTCCCTCCCTCCCTCACACACAGGAGATGTGTGTAATGAAGGCTCCAGCACAGATCGGGTGAAGCATGCCCCCCCCCCCCCCCCCCACTCTTCATCACAAGCTGACAATACATCCAGCAAGGAAGTGTGGAAGGAGTGGACACTGGACAGACACTGGGTTAAAAGAATAAATAAAGGGTTTTAATAAGAATATTTTACTTACCTCCATGTCCTGGAGCCAGAGAACTGAAAGTGACACAGCCGCCCGCCCGGGAAAAGCACTGCTCATTTCCTAGCAGTGCAGAAGGAACCAATGTGAGGGGCTGGAGAGACACAGGACCGATGTGATTGGCTGGAGTGGCGTCCTGCACATAGCCACAGAGCTTAAAAAAAAAACTTGCAAATGAAACGTCCTGCTGCAGCATTGGCAGGACGTTTCAATGATGCCTATGCCTTAATATCCCACTGTTCCCGGCGCCCAGAGCCCGCCCCGAACACTTTAAAGGACCTTTTTTTTCTTAAAGGGCCAAAAAAAAAAAAAATTTTTTTTCATTTTTTTTTTTCATTTTCTTTTGTTAATGGCTTTGGGGTGGGGGGGGGGGCGGCGCCCAGGCGCCCCCTATGGACGGGCTAGGGTACAGACCACAATCTATAAATCCATAGTCTTGACAATTCAGGATAACAAATAATGATGAGAAATGTGAGTAATTCAAAGCAACCAATCATGTGGTTAATGAAGTCAGATAAGTAAAGATAAATATAGGTTACTATAAATTGCTAGGAATTTGCAAAGCTGCAATTAATTCTGCGCCTCTTGCTCTCCCTCCTTTACATTTAGAAGTATGTTTTTGAGAACCTCTATAAAATACCTTCCAACCCAATGATTACCCAAAGTAAGAAGGTTCAGGTGAAAATTATAATAAACCTGTGCCAGAAAACCACGCAGACTGTTATTGTTCAACTCTGTAGGCTGTTTTACTTAGCTGGTATGCATTGCTAATACATTCCTTGCAATACTTATCTTGTACCTTTGATGAAATATACAGAGCTGCCATTCTCTTTTTGGCTTCTCTTGCTACATGCTTGTCCTGGGAATGTAACCAAGACCCTTTTAAAGCCAGAAGCAGTGAGGTAATTCATTTTTTTAAAAGATAAAAAAACAAGCGCCAATAGAAAGATGATATATCCGTGTTTCATGGTGCCCAGACCGGGGTGCCCCACATAGATGTAAACTCACCCCCTGGAGTTGACCAACTATCGCTAGTATGGTCCTATGAGCATGTGGGGAAGGCCCTGTAGAGATCCACTGCTGGCGTCTCATGCAGTGCAGTGCCTCATACAGATAGACAAACCAAAGAAATCCTCATTGCGCATGATATCGTTCAAAAAAATGGAATAAAGACAATTAAAAGTAAAAAATATCCCTCACATGTTAGGGTGCCTAAACATCCTGGCACCCGGCATGTACAGTATAACAGGTGATTTAGGGTAAAATCGGCCCACAATGGTAGCAATTGATATGGGAAGCCTGAAGCCAAAAATAAATAAAACGATCTCTGCTCCCAATGGCAGCACCATTTGTTTGAATGCAGAGGCCGGGCGTGACATCATAACATCGCACCCGACCTCTGAACGATCATAGAGACTCTGTGACCATCTGGTCCGCCGGAAATCTCTATGGTAAACATCTGAGGCCGGCGGATCCGTTCTCCGACTCACCGATGGCAGTAGAAGCACTGGAGGGCACCGTATGGGGGTATACGTCCCCTCTTGCCGCCCGTAAGAATGATCAAGCGGATCTTATGGTGTAGGGAATTGCCGCCTGAAAAAGCTGATATCTTAATGATGCCTGTAGCCCCACTTTTTGGGGACCAGTGACACCAATACAGTGATTAGTACTAAAACAAATACACTGCCACTGTATAAATGACACTGGCAGGGAAGGGGTAAACATCAGGGGTAATAAAAGAGTTAAATGTGTTCCCTATGAGTGCTTTCTAACTGTGGAGGATGTGCTTTGACTAAAGGAAAACAGAGATCTGTGTTTTTGCTTAGCAGAAACACAAGATCTCAATTTTCTCTCTGGCAGAACAGCGGTCTACCTGGTTTACATAGGTAGACTGCTGTTCTGCCTCTCCTGTTATTGATTGCGGGTGGCCATCGCGGCCACCAGACCCTTTGATTGGCTTCTGCTGTGTCCAATAACAGCAGGAGTGTGGCTCCAGTGTGCCCAAGAGCCGATCACAGGAATCAGGTCCTTAACCGGCTAGGAAAATGATATCATACATCCCAGAAGTCGTCAGGAGGGGAGCTAAACACACCCTCCTGTCCGCATGCCTGAACTAAGGGAAGGTGGATTCCAGGAAGCAGGTGGTACGCAAATCATCTGCCCCTAACTCAAGATGGTCAAGGTCAGAAATTCTAGAAGTGGTCCATATTGTGAACTTGCTGTTGAATTATTCCCTTTAAGGTCATCACAGAGGACAAGGGGGCTCTCTATACATCTAGAGGAAAGAAGAGATTTCATCTCCAAATACGGAAAGGTTTCTTCACAGTAAGAGCTGTGAAAATGTGTTATAGACTCCCTCCAGAGGGATCTATCCAGCTCAGTAGATTGATATAAAACATGCCTGGATTATTTCCTAAATGTACATAATATAACTGTATACTGACATTTATGGGTAAAGCTGATCCAAGGAATATCTGATTGCCTCTCGGAGGATCAGGAAGGAATTTTTTCCCCTGCTGGAGCAAATTGGATCACGCTTTGCTGTTTTTTTACCTTCCTCTGGATCAACTGTAGGTATAGGATTGTGTATATAGAATTGTTTTTTCTTATTGATATTTTTTTTTTAGGGATATTTTTTCCTTTCTGTTATTGGTTGAACTAGACAGTGGCGTCACTAGGGTTGGTGTCACCTGGTGCGGTAAAATATGGTGTCACCCCCCCCCCCCCCCCCCAATAACATTTTTCAAATATTTTTTACCCTACTGTTTGCTGTCTGTTCTCCTTTCTTCCCCTTTTCTCTCTCTCCCTATCCATCTTTCTTGTTCGTTCTATCCCTTTTTCTTTCTCTCCATTTTCCTTTGTCCCCTCCCCCACCTCTCTTTCTCCAGAACGGGAATTCACATCTCAGGAGCCTATAGGCCAGGGGCGTACCTAGAGCATTTGGCATCCGGGCCGGATACAATATCTGGCACCCTCCCCCCCCACATTAAAATGTAAAAACACCCCACTGTGCCCCCTGCATACCTCTGCATCCTTCAATATCTTTTTGTTACTACTGTGTACCCCTCTCCACAATTGCACCTCTGGACCCCTTTACATTGCACAGCACCCTTCATCAATGGACCCCTTTACATTACACAGCCCCCTGCATCACTGGACCCCTTTAAAATTACACAGTACCCTGCATCACTGCACCCCTTTACATTACACAACACCCTGCATCACAGGACCCCTTTATATCTCATAGCCCCCTGCACCTCTGGACCCTTTTACATTTCACAGCCCCCAGCACCACTGGACCCCTTTACATCACATAGCCCCCTGCACCTCTGGACCCCTTTACATTACAAAGCACCCTGCACCTCTGGACCCCTTTACATTACACAGCACCCTGCATCACTGGACCCCTTTACATTACACAGCACCCTGCACCTCTGGACCTCTTTACATTACACAGCCCCCTGCATCACTGGACCCCTTTAAAATTACACAGTACCCTGCATCACTGGACCCCTTTAAAATTACACAGCACCCTGCATCACTGGACCCCTTTACATCTCACAGCCCCCTTCACCTCTGGACCCTTTTACATTACACAGCCCCCTGCACCACTGGACCCCTTTACATCACATAGCCCCCTGCACCCCTTTACATTACACAGCACCCTGCATCACTGGACCCCTTTACATTACACAGCACCCTGCACCTCTGGACCCCTTTACATTACACAGCACCCTGCATCACTGCACCCCTTTTACATTACACAGCCGCCTGCACCTCTGCACCCCTTTACATCACATAGCCCCCTGCACCTCTGGACCCTTTTACACTACACAGCCCTCTGCACCCTTTACATTACACAGCACCCTGCATCACTGCACCCCTTTTACATTACACAGCCACCTGCACCTCTGGACCCCTGCATGTTACACAGACCCCCCCTTAGTGCAGACACCCCCTCAGTGCAGACACCCCCCCTCAGTGCAACCCCCCCTCAGTGCAAACCCCCTCAGTGCAACCCCCCAGTGCAAACACCCCCCCTTAGTGAAAACCCCCCTTAGTGAAAACCCCCTCAGTGCAAACACCCCCTTAGTACATCCCCCCCATCCCTTCAGTGAAATCCCCCCAGGTGCAAACACCCCCCCTCCCCATTCAGTACCTCAGATCATCGCATGCAGTGCCACGGCACATGGACAGAAGGTCCCCTCGGCCCCTCCCCCTCTGTACACACAAACAGAGAGGAGTGGGCTGTGCCTGTGTGCCGACTGCCGACCACCGCTAACAGCCCGTGGCTGTGAGAGGAGGGGATGGATGGTGCTGCGGTGTCACCCAGCAACCCCCCTCCCCTTGTACCGCGGCGCTCGGCACTCTGATTCCGCGGCGCTCATTGCTGCAGATGCGGGGGGGGGCTGCCCCCCCCCCCCACATGTCAGCTAAAAAAAAATATATATATTTTTTTTAAATCGGGATGGTGTCACCCCTCTAGTGGGTGTCACCCGGGGCGGCCCGCACCCCCCTAGCAATGCCTCTGGAACTAGATGGACTTTTTTCAACCAGACCAACTATGTAACTATGTGTTTTTCAAAGTGATTTCATCACAAAATAAAGCATGGAGATATGGATGGATGAGTGAGTTTGTTTTGAATAATAAAAATGAACTATATAGTGTTTTGGGCTTATGGTGCTCAGATGTAATGTAGTTCCACTTTAATATGTTTAGACCGGTGACAGGAAAATAAATATATCTTTAGCAGTTAATCACAAACTTCCAGCCACCAGATAGCCTTTACACACATTGCAGTTTTAACCACTTCCTTACCCGCCCATGTCAAATGACGTCCACAGATGTGATCTCTTATCCTGGGTGGACGTCATATGACGTCCTGGGCATGATGTCCGCCGAGCACCCGCGATTGCCCGTGATTACAGCAGGACCGTGGATCTGTGGGTGTAAACAAAGCACTTGCCTCCCAAACTGCGCTGGGTTTTCTCGGCGTATGCTGGCGTAGGTGGAAGTGGGCGTGAGCCATGCCATGCAAATGATGGGCCGAGCGCCAGACAGATACGAATAATGAACGGCGCATGCGCCGTCCCGTGGACGCATCCCAATGCGCATGCTCAGAATCACGTCGAAAGAAAGATACGTCGAATCACTGCCTATGGCGTGAACGTAACCTACGCTTCCTGATGACGGTTTAACTGAAACGTGATGTCGAGGCGGTATCCGGGCAAGCACGCACAGCCACGCACTTCCGGTCTCGCTGGTTGATGGACAGCTAGCGGTGGAACGCACGCTAGCAGACCAGAACGCGGCCATCTCTATCTTGTTTTAATATTCCTACAAAACCCACAGCCGAAGTGCCGGGACACGGGCACCAGCAACAGTAAGAGGCCATTTGGCATTTGTATTTTATTTAATTTAATAAATGGTTTTACGCTATGGTGGCATCTCCTCTCAATTTTTGGGTACACCATCTGCTGCAATCGCTAACACTGGAACCTAATGAGAGCCTGCTGATTCATACCAATACTAAGCCTTATTGACCATATTTTAATTAATCTGGTCAACATCATGTGGTAAGGAGCTATCCATTATTACTCTGGTGACCCATAGGTGAAGGTGGATCACTCCTTTCTCGCACTTTGTCTGAAGATTTACAAGCACTTTGCATTTGCACTTTATTCCTGCAATCCTGCATCGCACTATTTGAAATTGCACTTGGACTTGATCCAATTTTGAATCTTTGCACTGATTGCTCTTTTGCTGGACTTTTTTATTTTATTTGTATTATATATCATTTGGCACCTTTTCACCTACTGTTTTCATCTGTATATATATTCACATAGATTTGGGTATATGGTTATACTGTGTATCAATTTGTATGTATTGTGATATATTATCCATTATTTAATTTTAGTGCCCCTCACTTCAATCGCACAGTAACCTACGCCCAGCCATATTCACATACTACGTAAACGATGTAAAATACGACGGCTTGTGTTCCCTGGTCCATACCTTTGCATGGGTTGCGCCTCATATATGGGGAATAACTTTACGCCGGACGTACGACTTACGCAAACTGCGTATATTATGCGCCGGGCGCAAGTACGTTCGTGAATCGCCGTATTTCCCTCATTTGCATATTTTAATCGAAAATCAATGGGAGCGCCAGCGTAAATATGCGCCCACGATACGCCGGCGTAGGCAAGTTACGTTGGTCGGATGAAGCCGATTTTTAGGCGTATCTTGGTTTCTGGATCAGCGCATAGATACGACGTGCATTTTTATACTTACGTCGGCGTATCTAGAGATACGTCGGCGTAGGTTGCTTTGTGAATCCGGGCCATTGTGGGTTTTTTTTTCAAAATTGTCGCTCTATTTTTGTTTATAGCGCAAAAAAATAAAAACTACAGAGGTGATCAAATACCACCAAAAGAAAGCTCTATTTGTGGGGAAAAAAAGAACCTCGATTTAGTTTGGGAGCCACGTCGCACGACCGCGCAATTTTCATTCAAAATGCGATAGCGCTGAAAACTAAAAATTGGTCTGGGTGGGAAGGGGGTGAAAATTCCCTGTATTGAAGTGGTTAATAAAGTCACAATCCCTAAAATAAAATAAAATGCAGTTATTATGAGCTTGATCTCAGCTGTAGGAGGCCTGGGTTGTAACCTTCAGGCCAGACAATGCTGCAGCTTACAGACAACCAAACAAACATGCATGCACAACGCTTGATCGTGTTACTTGAATGGTAATATGGATACTGTGTGTAGTTCTCCTTTAAAGCATAAAGTTGACCAACAGAGGGCAGTCATTATCCTGCAGCACTTAAACTTTTAGATAGAAACTGTCTGACTGTTTTTTGTCTTTTTTGAGTAGTACCTTTTCATGGATTTTTTTATTGACCGTCTGATAATCCTAAAAATATCCTCTTGTAATTATCAGTCTTTTCAGAGTAGATTTTGTTCAGCCTGTTTTTAAGGGCTTTTTTTTTTTTCATTTTGAATTACTGTCAGGGCGTCGTATCCTTTCATAACCTCAAAGAGCTCCTCCGGTGTTACAAATTGAGTTGTATCTGGTCTTGCTATATCAGGCATGTTATTATTAAGCAATTTTTGTCTTACTTGAACAGAGCGCAGAGCACTGACAGAACTAGATTGCTGTAAGAGGAATACCGAAAATCTTTTCCACCACCTTTCCATTACATAGCGGGGATTCTGCAATCAGCCTAGCTGAGCAGCATCACCTGATGTGCACATCCTAAGGCTCAGTGTTAATAGCGGAATGTCATTTACACCGAACAATTACAGGATCACTCTTATAGAAGTCAAAGGAGAACGCTGAATATAGACCACAGGGCTAGCAAGTCCATATTACAGAGATTAAAACTGATGGATGTCATTGCTAGTTCTTATATTCACCAATAGAATAGGAAAAAAAAAACTTACTTTATAGTGACACATTAAAGTTACAGCTGTTCTAAACTTTTCCTTTTGTTAGTTTTATAAAAAATAAAATAAAATGGGGTTTACTAAAGACAAATAGGCTGTTCACTTTGCAAGGAAAGTTGCACGAGAATCTTCATAGAGCAAAGAATACCCAATCATTTGCAAGGAGAATAAAGAAAAAAACTGTATTTTTGCTTGCACATAATTCAACTAACCACTTAAAGCGGAGTTCCACCCATATAAAAGTCAGCAGCTACAAAAAGTGTAGCTGCTGACTTTTAAATATTGATAGGTGGCACTGTGGGCACTGATGGGTGGCACTGTGGGCACTGGTAGGTGGCACTGTGGGCACTGGTAGGCGGTGCTGGTGGGCACTGGTAGGCAGCACTGTTGTGCACTGGCAGGTGGCACAGATGAGCTGGGGGCTGCTCTCCTTGATCGGGACCAATGTCCCTCTGACAGCCGCCAGTGATCGGCCAGTGATTAGCAGATTAGCGGCTCGGTTTACATCACATGATCAGCTGTCATTGGCTGACAGCTGATCACAAGGTAAGGGGTCGGGATCGAACCCTTACTCCGATCTGTGATCGGGTGAGTCTCATAGACTCGCTGATCACAGAACGTGCCGCACGCGCCCTGCAGGGGGCGCGCAGGCCGCTCGAGCACAGGAGGACGTCTATTGACTCCCTCCCGGTAAAGTAGGCCCACGCTGTAGCCGTCATTCGGCTATAGCGCGGATCTGAAGCGGTTAATATTCGTACACTCACCTGTCCCACGGTCCAGTGATGTGGGTGAACGAAGCCCCACTCCTCTCCACGGCGGCCGTATTCTGACTGTGAGTGCCCGGCTGTGGCTTCACAGCCGGGCACTCACTGCACATGTGCAAGCCGCGCTGCACGCTGTGATTGGCCGGGCGATCTTCTAGGACCTGTGACGTGTCCCAGAAGAATGCACTGAGGGAGGGGAGAGAGGTGAACTGCCTTCTGGCGCCGCAGAGCCCCGGGAGGAAGTGGGAGCTGGAATCCTCAAAAAAGAGGGTATCCACTCCCCCCCCCAAAAAATGACATGCCCTAACCCCGGTATTCTATGCAAAAGTACCAATGGACTACGGCGCTTTGCGGTCTGTGGTTATTGATGAAAGCCAACAGAGCTCCGCTAGACTCTGGGACTAATTTCTTCGCAAAGTGCATCTTCTCTTGCAAAGCGAACAGCCCATTTGCCTTTAGTAAATTAACCCAATTCGTTTATTGTATATTATATATACAAATATACCAAATAAATATATTTTTACTTTTGCTCTTTTCAGGAACTGTATCAGTACTCTGAACATGAATGTATTTTAACCCACGATGAGCAGACACGCAGATCTCAAACAAGTGAAACAGCTATGCTTGAATCCAACATGTCAGCTATCAAAAGGAACAGTAAATGATCCAGTTTAATGCCTGGTACACACAATGGCCGGATTCACAAAGCACTTACGCCGACGTATCTTGAGATACGCCGCGTAAGTGTAAATGTGCGCCGTCGTATCTGTGCGCCGTGCCCACAAAACTAGATACGCCTGAAAATAGGCTTCCTACGACCGACGTAACTATCCTACGCCGTCGTATCTTGGGTGCATATTTACGCTGGGCGCATTTTCCGCTCCCATTGATTTTCTATGCACATATGCAAATGAGGGATATACGGCGATTCACAAACGTAGTTGCGCCCGGCGCAAAATATACGCGGTTTGCGTAAGTCGTACGTCCGGCGTAAAGTTATTCCCCACATAGGAGGCACAAGTCATGCTAAGGTATGGACCAGGGAACACAGCCGTCGTATTTTACGTCGTTTAGGTAGTACGTGAATAGGGCTGGGCGTTGGTTACGTTCACATCGTAGGGTGTGATCCGTCGTATCTTAGGGAGTAATTCTGACGTGATTCTGAGCATGCGCACAGGGATACGTCCACGGGACGGCGCATGCAAAGTTCATTTTAAGTACTTCTATGACGCTTGGCCCATCATTTGCATGGGATCACGCCTCATTAGCATTGCCCTGGTGCGCGCGCCCGGAGGCCGCGATGTCCGCTGGGCACCTATGACTGCCCGCAATCACAACAGGACCATGGATCTGTGTGTGTAAACACACAGATCCATGTTCTGTCAGAGGGGAGGAGACCGATGTGTGAGGAACATCTCCTCCCCTTGTGAGTCTCCCTCCCCCTACAGTTAGAATCACTCCCTAGGGAACATATTTAACCCCTTGATCGCCTCCTAGTGTTAACCCCTTCCCTGTCAGTCACATTTACACAGTAATCAGTGCAGTTTTATAGCACTAATCGCTGTATAAATCTGAATGGTCCCAAAAACGTGTCAAAAGTGTCCGATCTGTCCGTCGCAATGTCACAGTCACAATATAAATGGCAGATTGCCGCCATTACTAATAAAAACATAAAAAAATAAATGCCATAAATCTATCCCCTATTTTGTAGGCGCTATAACTTTTGCGCAAACCAATCAATAAACACGTATTATGATTTTTTTGACTAAAAATATGTAGAAGAATACGTATCGGTCTAAACTGAGGGAAATTTTTATTTTTTTTAAATTGTGATATTTATTAAATCAAAAAGTAAAAAATATTGTGCTTTTTTCAACATTGTCGCTCTTCTTTTGTTTATAGCGCAAAAAATAAAAGCCGCAAAGGTGATCAAATACCACAAAACGAAAGCTCTATTTGTGGGGAAAAAAACCCATAAAGATTTCATTTGGGTACAGTGTTGCATGACCACGCAATTGTCATTCAAAGTGTGACAGCGCTGAAAACGAAAAATTGGTCTGGGCAGGAGGGGGGTGGAAATACCCTGTATGGAAGCGGTTAAACGAGAATCGTACGAGAAACTTTTTTTTGCTTGTCCCATCGGATAATTTCAGATGAACTGTTGTGATTGTCTCTCAAAAGCTGCGCACTAATGGTCAGATTATCATACGATTGCTTGGAAAGCGGTATTTTTTGTACGATTTTCTGATCATGTGTACGGACCAAAATGAAGCAATCACTTGTAAAACCCCAGATTCATTTGCATTTCAAAAGAGAGCTACAAGCAGTATTGGCAATTGATTGCTTCTTTTGGTAGGAAACTACCTTAATTTTCAGCATAATCAGTTCTAATAAACACCTTAGGTGCTTATATAATTACCAGTCAGTGTTATTATAAAAGATGTTACATTTATCAAGTTGTCATTTTATGTTTAATGAGCCTTTGCCTACAAAAGTGACAGACGGATCTAAAATAACTGGATCTATCAAGCTCAGGGAAGATTGAATAGATCAGGGGTGCGTCTTTGCTTTCCTGTTTCCACAAGCTGTCATAAAAGCTTTAAAAAGAAAATGCTATTCCTGTTTCTTACTGTAATTAAAGTGACACTAAAGCTTTAATTAAAAAAAATTTAAAAATAAAAAACAAACATGTCATACTTACCTCCACTGTGCAGTTTGTTTTGCACAGAGTGGCCCCGATCGTCTTCTTCTGGGGTCCCACGGCGGCTCTCGTGGCTCGTCCCCGCAATAGCTAACTCCCTCTGGGAAGCTCTCTCCCAAGGGGATTACCTTGCCGGCATGCTCCAGTGCCACACAATCGGCATTCATAGCTGTCGATTGTATGACTCGGCCCTGCCCCTTGGCAGCCACGTCATTGAATTTGATTGACAGCAGCGAGAGCCAATGGCTGCGCTGCTATCAATCTATTCAATGAAGAGACGATTAGGCATGGGGAGAATGACGCGGGATCACGCCGTCGGAAATTCGGGGCTCAGGTAGGTAAAATGGGGGCTCGGTGAGGCTGGTGACTGCAAGGTGTTTTTTCACCTTAATGCATAGGATGTCCATAGCCGCCGAATGCAGGACTCGGCCCCGCCCCCGGCGCCTGCATCATTGGATTTGATTCACAGCAGCGGGAGCCAATGGCTGCGCTGCTATCAATGTATCCAATGAAGAGCCAAAAACCTGTGGAGAGAGCGACGGCGGGGACGTGGCCACGGAAATTCGGGGCTCAGGCAAGTAAAACGAGGGGGCTGGGAGGCCAGACGCCACAGGGTGTTTTTTCACCTTAAAGTGGAGGTCCGGGGGTTTAAAAAAAAAATATTAAAAGTCAGCAGCTACAAACACTGTAGATGCTGACTTTTAATAGGGACACTTACATGTCCAGGATGCCCACGATGTCGGCAGCTGAAGCCAAGCAATGGCTCGGGTCTCGGCTGCCCCGCCGCCATCCTCGGAGAGGGAATCAGGAAGTAAAGTGTTGCGGCTTCATTTCCCAGTTTCCAACTGCGCATGCGCGAGTCCTGCAGCGCTATGTGAATGGGCGGATGTCTCCTGGGACACACACAAGGTTCCAGAAGACACCGCTCCCCATTTCCCAGGAGGCAGCGCGAGGAGGAGAAGAAGGAAGACCACCGCGGACAAGGAAGTGGCAGATTAGGACGATCTGCCTAGTAACAGACACTTCTGGTAAGAATAAAAAAAAAAAAAATCTTATTTTTTGTAGCCTTTTTTTTAGGGTGGACCTCCGTTTTAACCCCCTTAGCGGTAAACCCGAGCGTGACTCGGGGTGGGTTTCCAATGTTAGGATCGGTATCCCCGAGTCACGCTCGGGGTGGACGTGCAGAGTGTGCAGCGGCGCGGCTTACCTGCTCGCTGAATCCACAGGCAAGTTACTTACCTTGTCCCTGGATCCAGCGATGCATCCCCGCTGTGTGAGCGAGCGGGACCTCCTCGCTTGATTCACAGTGTCCCCGTGTGCCGCCGATCTCCGTTCCCTGCGACATTACGACGCACGGGGGCAGAGAACGGTGCCAAATTCAAAAAAGTAAACAAACACTATACATACAGTATACTGTAATCTTATAGATTACAGTACTGTATGTAAAAAATACACACCCCCCTTGTCCCTAGTGGTCTGCCCAGTGTCCTACATGTTCTTTTATATAATAAAAACTGTTCTTTCTCCCTGCAAACTGTAGATTGTCCAAAAGTGTCCCTTTATGTCAAAAATGGTTTTAGATCAGCTAGAAAACAGCGATAATAAATTATAATCACTTGCAGAATTGTGCGATAGCGATTTGTGGGGAAATACGTCATAAAAAAATAAAAGTAATGACAGCGACAATTCTGCAACTGAGAAAATGTCAATGATTTTGAGTTGATTACATTATTGAATAATTTTTATTATAATTATATTATTATTTGTTATAATTATTTATAATTATTTATTATATTATAATTTATAATTTTGTTTTAAAACAAAATCATACCCGGGATGCCTACAAGACTCTTGTTTGGTCAGATTTAAGTGAGTTATTCCTAAAAATTACAGGCCTACAGTATAAAACGCCAAATTTCCTTGCAAAATAATTGTACCGCTTTTGGTACGTAATTCCAGACAGAATCATACCGCCAGGGAAGTTAATGTATAGGATGCATTAAGGGGAAAAAACACAAACCTTTACAACCCCTTTAAAGTATCAATTCATGAATTGTCTCACCAGTGAAATTCTTTTTTTGTATCTGTTCAGGAGATTCTCTAATTAAGTCTCCCCTGCCAGGCACCATAGCCCATTCCTCACCATTTACTGCGGTCATCGCTAAACAGCTTGCTCGAGCGTTTGATTGGATAGTGAAAAAACAGCAGCTCAGTAATGGGGTCAACTCTGTGCTCTGTTCTCTCTATTCATTAGATTGACAGCAATAGACAACACAATAAAGCCTTATTTGTAGGGCTAAATATCTGTAGGCTTGTGTCTATAGACCAAAGATATACAAGGAATGGCTTTTTCCTGTACAGTTATTGACTACACATCAATAACATAATTATAGTCAACTCATATAAACATATTTACACAGTCACAGCATTCTAAGGCAGTTTCAGTGTAATTATACAATAAAATATAAAAAAAGGTAATCCCAGAAGTGTGGCTTTGTTTTGAGTGTGAAAGGCTGTGTGCCTACAGGATCCAGTGATGAAAATCTACCACTGATTACTGGCTTACATGGGGTTACAGGAGGTGAGCGCAAACCTAGATAGATGTTCTATTTAAATTACATTTAAATATGTTTAATTAATAAATATAATAAAGTAGTTGCAAACCCTTACACATATCCACTGAAGTGGCAAGTCTCAGGTAATACTTAGAGATTAAACAAATATAAGTTGTTTCTGTTTTTATCTGCTGCCTCTCTTCTCTACAGCTTTTTAAAACACACAGGCTTTTTATCAGCTCCAGCAGGCAGGTGGACACACTGCAGAGCACAGAGAGCAGAGCTGAGTGTAGTCAGAGACCTGAGTGCAGGGAAGGACACACCCCTTCTATACAGTCTCACAGGGAAACATGCACAACTGAGGCTATCAATTAACTTCTATGTGTTTGAGGGGGGATTCTGTAGTGTTGGGACAACTTGTCTGAAGGGACTAATGCAGATAGCAGAGGGACAGAAATAACATTCGGTGCTTTGGATTGAGGATAGTACACTTTATAGAGAGATGTGTTCTACAAATGTTTCCTTTCATAGGTTTACATTCACTTAATGTTAAATAGAGGTATTGTACACTATATAACCAAAAGTATTGAGACACCTGCCTTTACACACACATTAAAGTTAATGGCATCCCAGTCTTGGTTCGTAGGGTTCAATAGTGAGTTGGCCCACCCTTTGCAGCTATAACAGCTTCAGCTTTTCTGGGAAGGCTGTCCACAAGGTTTAGCAAGCCAGGCCTAACCTCACAAATGCGCTTCTGGAAAAATGGTCAAACATTCCCATAGACACACTCCTAAACCTTGTGGACAGCCTTCCCAGAAGAATTGAAGCTGTTATAGCTGCAAAGGGTAGCCAACTTAATATTGAGCCTTACAGACTAATGTCGCATACACACTGTCGAAATATCTGACAAAAAATGTCCGATGGGAGCTTGTTGTTGGAAATTCTGACTGTGTGTAGCTCCATCGGACAATTGCTGTCGGAATTTCCGACAAAAAAAATTTGAGAGCTGGTTCTCAAATTTACCGACAACAAAATACGGTCTTGTAAATTCCGATCATGTGTGGACAAAATTCCACGCATTCTCTGAATCGAGTACGAGACGTAACGCTCGATCTGGTAAAACTATCTTTCAGAATGGAGATAGCACATTTGTCACGCTGTAACGGACTGAAAAGCACAAGGCTGAAAAGAGCGAATCGTCTCTTACCAAACTTCTACTAAAACGACTGGTATTGAACTTCCCTTTAACCTGCCTGGCGGTATTCCTGAGTCTGGCTCGGGGTGAATTTTACATACCAAAAGTGGTAACCCCGATCCAGACTCGGGATCGCATTGCAGGATACAGGGGGAAGTTACTTACCTTGTGCCCTGGATCCTGCGATGTGTCTCCTCGCTCGATTCACACACTGGAGACTGCCGAGTGCCGAGCTCCGTTACCGAGCGGAGTGTCGAACAGGGGCGTAGTTCAGCACCAAATTCAAATAAGTTAAAACACAATACACATACAGTTTACTGTATCAGATTACAGTACTGTATCAAATAATTACAAACCCCCATTGTCCCTAGTGGTCTGTCCAGTGCCCTACATGTACTTTTATATTATAAAAACGGTTCTTTCTGCCTGGAAACTGGAGATTGTCCATTGCAACCAAAAAGTGTCCCTTTATGTCAAAAGTGGTTTTAGACCAGCTAGAAAACAGCGATAATAAATTGGAATCACTTGCAGAATTGAGCAATAGCGATTTGTGGGGAAAGTCGTAATCAAACACTGAAAGTAATGACAGCGACAATTCTGCAACTGAGCAAATTTTGGTGTTTTTGATTTGATTACATTATTGAATAATTTTTATTATAATTACATTATTATTTGTTATAATTATTTATAGTTATTTATTATATTATAATTTATGATTTTGTGTTTCAAACTTTATCATACCCGGGATGTCTACTACACTCTTGTTTGGACAGATTTAAGTGTGTTATTTCTAAAAGTTACATGCCTACAATATAAAACGCAAAATTTCCATGCAAAATAATGGTACCACTTTCAGCACCAAAAATCTGAAAGAATCATACCGCCAGGGAGTTTAATAGTGCCGTTGTTACGTTGTATGTCTTGTACGTCACCGCGTTCTTGGTTCGGAATTTCCGACAACATTTGTGCGACCGTGTGTATACAAGACAAGTTTGAGCCAACATCCATTGGGAAAAAAATCCACGGTTTTGTTGTCAGAATTTCCGATCGTCTGTACGTGGCATAAGACTGAGGTGCCATTTTTGTTAATGTGTGTGTACTGTATAGGCAGGCGTCCCAATACTTTTGGTAATATAGTGCATATCTGTCTATGCTGACATGTTAAGATAATTTGATTTTTTCTTTTTTCTTTTGCAAGAATGTAAGTATGCCGATCTATAGCTATACTTGATCTTTATCATGCAACCCATAAATCAGGGAAATTGTCATCTTTTACAAATCTGTTGAAAAAAAGGGGAAACAATTACAGTTTGCTGATTTGTGAATTATTTTCATTCTAGTTATAGGAAATAAATATGTAAATAGTATGCAATTTAATATCACATTGAAAGTATTGTTATTTTGCTACTTATGTCAATTTTTGATTTTATGATACATTACCTTATTTACTAGCTGAATACCAATGTGCAGTATGGAAATAATATAAGTGAAGTGTGCAATACAGTAAGTGTTTGAAGATTTATTAGATAATGGGATTCCTACCCACACAATATGGCCTGCACAGATTCCTCTTGGGAAGAACAAAAGCTAACAGTAGCACTCGAGAGTTGTCAGAATAATTACTCAGTGTTGATAACATGCAAGGGAAGTTATTGCATGAATGCTCCAATGTGGTGTGTTTCCATTTTAGTTTAGAGATACTTCAAGCTTGAATTAAAGCGCTAATAGGTTTATTAAATATAGAAATGTTTCTAGTATTAGATGCAGGCATTATATAATACAATAAATGCTGTGTTCTTTATACACTGCACCCTGGACAGTCATGAAGTTCAGAATCACAGCCTGTAATTCTTTCCTAAACAACACAAAGGACAAATATCTTGAGTTGCTAAGCTGGAAAAATTATTTGTTTCATGCTGCAACTGTTTTTCAAAGTCGGAAAAAAATAAAATAATAATCCAGAGGATGTGAAAGTATGCTCCACACAGGCGTCATCGGCTCAACAATACCAGCAGCAAGTGTCACGATCTTCACGTGCCCTAGTAATAAGTGACAACTTGGATTAGGTGATGAGAAGCTAGCATGGGATTGGGGTTTTGGAGGCTCCTAGGGCTGGAACAAGAAAACATTCAGACAAATGCATTGTGGAAGATACAAAGACAGAGTCACATATCAGGTTGAGCTAGAGCAGGTTTCAAGATAAGTCAGAGTGAGGAAGCTAGAAGATCAAACTGGGACAGATAGAACATTTGACATGAATACAGGAGGACAGGAGGCAGACTTGACAATCAACAAGGGATTCAGGAAAGAGTTTATAGAGTCTTTGAGCGGTTTTGTCTGTAAAATGCTTCTTATTCTTAGAACTTCATTGGTTTTTAGATGGCCCTTTGACATTCTACTCGATGGAGTCATTCTTTTGAAAATGAGAATTAATCTGGACTAATAAAGTGGACTTTTGGCGGTACAGGTAGTAAATGTAAAAAATCTATAAATATTTATTTATATAAAAAACATATATAGGAAAAGATTGTATACACAACTTTGTAAGACAGTATAGTGTCAGCATATGCTCCCAGTATATATAACAATAGTATTTCCAAAAATCTTATAGTGTGCAGATATATTCCCCTAACATAAGAACATATAGCATCGAAATGTATATAAAGATTTTTAGTTCTTGAAACTGGGTTCAGTATGCAAAGTCGTAGGTCTTGCTTTTACTCTCGACATGTCTTGCGTAGAAAACGCTTCATCAGGAGCATAGAAATAGACCAATCGAATTTCAGAAGAACATTAATCTGACTGTCAGCAGTAGAACAATATATGTAGCAAAACTATAACCTAACCAGCCTCCTGGGCATTGGATAGGTGTTCGTTATGCGTAGTGGTAAAAAGGTAAGCTATAACACCAACTGTTGGTAAATAGTAGTAGGTGAGTGGCGACAAGACCATCCAGTGTCCTTCTAATTGCCCCTTCGTTTCAGAAAGCTCCAGTGCAGTATTACCACCAACTAGGCATCAAAGGGGGGGGGGTAAACCACCTTTGCCTGGTCGTCTGTAGCGTGTAGCCAGCGGAGAGGGGAAAGAGAGCAAAGGAGGGGTCCTATCTCGGCATCGCACTCCTGTGTGTCACACTGGAGTGCGACACTGAGATAGGACCCCTCCTTTGCAATGGCGACAAACTCTGGTACCTAAAAATCTCCATTGGCGACGCATTAAAAAAAATATAACGGTTACCAGGTTAGAGTAACAGAGGAGGTCAAGTGCTAAAAGTATTGCTCTCACTCTGACGATCGCGGTCATACCCCATGTGTTTACATATGCGGGCGCGACTCACGTATGCGTTTTGTTTGCTGTGCAAGCTCACAGGCGCTTTATATTTAATTATTTTTTCTTATTTTTATTTTTTTACATTGTGTTTAAAAAAAAAATTTGATCACTTTTATTTCTGTCACAAGGAATGTAAACCTCCCTTGTGACAGTAATAGGTGGCGACAGGTACTCTTTATGGAGAGACTGGGGTCTAAAAGACCCCAAATCCCTCAATTGCATGTCTAAGTATTCAGATCGCCAAAAACGGTGATTCTGAATACTGGATTTTTTTTTTAAACCGGCGCCATTGGCAGCCGAGTAAACCAGAAGTGACTATGCTTCCGTGTTTACATACAGGAGACTGGGAAGTAGCCATTTCCGGATTTGTGCCAGTCTGTCTCTAGCCGCCGGGGGGTGGCGGATCAGGTCTTCCGGTGGGATGGGAGGCCCGGTAAGAGCGTCGGAAGGCGTCGGAAGGGGAGGATGTCCCCTCCCGGTCTTCCGATATAACAGCCAAGTGGCTTTTAGCCACATCAGTTGTTATCACTGGAAAGCCAACCGCCTGCTCTAAAAAACGGTACTGAGATGATGCCTGCAGCTGCAGGTATCATACCAGTATAACCCCTTAATCCCGAGGCTGCAAACATGCGTACGGTCGATGTGAAGGGTTATAATACAAATGGTTTATTTGATTTACTGAAGGACTATATGTTGTGATGCAGTTGGTAATTTTTTTCAGATCAGAAGAAACCTCTTATCAAAAAAAATATTTTTATCAATTTTGAATTTCCTGCATTTCAGTGTTACATTAATACCCCCCCCCCCCTTCAAAGTTTCACCCATAGGTATATCATCTGGGCAAAACAGTTTTGCCAAACTCTAAAGCCAAATCGCTCCTCACGCCACAAGAAAAAGGAGATCAAGAATTTCATCAGGAAAAAAGCAGTATTATTATTTTGCATGGAAATTTTGCGTTTTGTATTGTAGGCCTGTAATTCTTAGAACTAACACACTTAAATCTGTCCAAACCAGAGTCTAGTATACATCTCGGGTATAATAAAGTTTGAAACACAAAATCATAAATTATAATATAATAAATAACTATAAATAATTGTAACAAATAATAATGTAATTTATAATAAAAATTATTCAATAATGTAATCAAATCAAAAACACTGACATTTTCTCAGTTGCAGAATTGTCGCTGTCATTACTTTCAGTGTTTGATGACGAATTTCCCCACAAATTGCTATTACTCAATTCTGCAGGTGATTCTAATTTATTATCGCTGTTTTCTAGCTGGTCTAAAAGCACTTTTGACATAAAGGGACACTTTTTGGTTGCTATGGACAATCTCCGTTTTCCCTGATGAGATTCTTGGCAAGAATCTCTTGCCACCTGAGTGTACACACTAAACGTTCAAAAGAACCGCGGTTCTCTTGAAAGGAAAGAACGCGGTGATGTCATCGCGTACGACGAGCATGCGCTTGTCACATTCGATGCCGTCGCCACCATCTTGCTTCACCTTCACCCTACCTATGCCGTGGAAGCTACCATGCATGCGTGAAAGTGATTTTGAGCATGCACGGGTTTCCACGGCAACAGGTAAGTATACACACTCTCGGGTTTCTCGTCGGGAAACAGGCCGACAAGAATCTCGACGAGAAAAAATTGAGCAGGTTCTCTTTTTTTCTCGTCGAAATTCTGGCCAGATTTCCTGTTGAGAAACCTGAATGCCTCGTACACACGAACGGTAATCTCGGCAAGAAGCAGTTTTCTTGCTGGTTTTGCCGAGAAAACCGATCTTGTATACAAGGCTTTTTTTGATTGACAACCTTCCGACAGTCGCATACAGCACGGCACGAGTTGCCGAACGTCGGCGCGGCTCTATACGGCGCCTATATTTTCGGAAACTTGGTGACGCGCTCTATGCGACGGTCGGAAGGCTGTCAATCAAATAGGAACGCCCAGTTCCGCAGCCCATACCCGGAAGCGGCGGAGAACATCTATTTCTAAAACGGTAAGTACTGCATTGATTTTAAACAAAACACCCGATTCTGCCTCCAGTAATTAGCCTCAATCTAATGTTAAAAATAGATTTTTTGGGTGAACCTCCAATTTAAGGACAGTGATCACATGAAGCCATTTATTATCACATAGTTTTTTGGATCTTTTTTAAATCATAATGATAACAAAAATCACCCAAATGATTTGTGCTCTGACAGGGGTACTGTCCCTCCTCCAGAACACACCGGTCAGCACTGATTAGTAGATGTTTTTCTCACATTCCTGTTCTACAGAAGCCAGATGTTCGGCCAGCTTCTGTCAGACAGGCTGCCATACACAAATGGCAAATGTCGGCCAGTTTCTATTGAACCCACCAATAATGGCCAATATTCGGCCCGTGTGTATCAGGCTTAACAATTAATGTTAAAAAAAGAGGTTTTAGTTGCACACATTTGCCTAAAGGCAATATGTGTCCTTAAAGGGACAAGGATACATTGGACACCCAGCAAGAGCACAATGGCAGCTGAAGGTGTCCAATGGGTCCCCACGTCCAATAGATCCCTGTGCCGTCAAGACAAATAGACTGTGCACTTTTGAAAGTGCAGTTGCACTCTCCAAATGCAACTGCTCCAGAGCTAAGTAAATGAAGTAAAGCTTCACTTTAAAAAATCACCCAATCACATGCAAGGAAAAGCATTTTTTCCTACACACAATTGGATAATGGAAATCAGCAGAGCTCCCCAACATTTGCTAAGCTCTGGAACAACTGTACTGCAATTGCATTTGCAAAAGTACACAGTCTTTTTAGTAAATCAAACCCAATGTCCCACAACATTCTAGTTATACCATATACTGTACATGTATTACTAGCAATTCTAGGATCATCCAAAATAATATTGCTAATGAAATCTGGGCACCACATTCATAGCCTTTGTTAGTGGTTAACATGATAGGGATTACAGTTCATGCTCCAGTCAGTCTCTAATTCTGACAAGACCCTCTTCTACACAAACAGCAAACTTTTTCCTTTTTGTATCTAGTCGTGGCCCACATTGACAAGTATAGGAAACCTCGACTTGACGTTTTGAAATGCTGTCATCATTCAGCGAATCTAGTTCCTGGTCCTTGAAGGGCACTAGAAGTTTAAAGCTGTGTTTGAATCGCTACAGGAAAAGACCTGTCATTTTGCTTCCTTGTTGCTGCTGAGAGAGGGAAAAATGTCATCTCGAGTTAGTAAATGCGGGGAAACCCACAGGAGACTGCCACACAGATATTGCTGGGACAAAAGGATTCAAGGCATTGCTTCTAAGAAGACAAAAACAAAGAAATTGCTTTCATTCTAATCAAATTAAATATCTTTTTGAATTAAATAAATATTTTTACGCAATTTCAATTTTACTCAACATGGAACAAGAGCATATTATTATAACAAATTTAACATAGATTGATGTCCATTAAACCTACTTATACTTTGACACATACACCACAATTTTGGACAACAATGACACTTGTAATGCCATGATTTTATATTGTACGTAGTAGTAATATTTATGAATACATATTTCAAGTTGTTCAATATGCAGTAATATAGGTTCCTATTTTTAGGTATATTATGTTTGATGTATGCACTTCAAGCAAATGAGAGTCCTCTTCCTGGATCATGAAACTGGTATTTTGGGTGTAGGATGAAATAGTCTTCTGCACAGAAAATTCCCACACAGGAGAAGGGAGCATTTGAACGCAAGGGTTAAGTGTTAGCATTGAGATTACAGGGGGGGTTAGTGGTATGCCCCATACACACGATCAAAATTTCCGATGGAAGTCAGACGGAAATTCCGACCATGTGTATGCCCCATCGGAGTAATTCCATCGGAGTTTAGATAGAGAACATGTTCTCTTTTACTCTGATGGAATTCCGTCGGAATTCCAATGTGATTTTGGTCAGACAAAGGTATGATCGTGTGTACGGGGCATTAGGGTTATCAAGTGGGTTAGAGTTAGCATAGTCACATATAGTACATAGGCTGAATGAGAGAAATATTATAGATCCCTGCTAAACAGTGTGAATGGAGGAATCTCTCCTGCTGTCAGTGCATCTTATTGGATTTTATGTTTATTTTTATTTTATTTTTATTTTTATTTTATTTTTATTTTCATGTTATTTTTATTTTCATTTTATTTTTATTTTCACTTTTTATTTTATTTACATTTATGTTCACTTTTATTATAATTATTCTTTCTTTATGTAAACTGTGAATTTCTATTGGATAAAAAGAAGTGCTGAGCTTGTAAAACATGTATCATTAACAAAAATGGGAAGGTCCCCCAGTGTTTTTTTTTTAGCGGCATGATGTTCTCAATAAATAAGAGTGGTTGGATGATATTGAAGTTAAAATCTTTACTTGGTTGCAACATTAAATTACAATAACATGTACAACATGGTTGGAGCATTTGTAAAATAGTGTAGATAATATACATATAGTACACTCTAATTATACATGAATATAAAAATAACAGTGGCAAAAATCAACAACAATACAATACATGTTACATCGTAATTCAATTGGTTTCCGTATGAGTACACCGACGCGTTTCGACCTAAACTGTCACGGTCTTCTTCAGGGAAATTGTACTCTGATAGATATAATTAGAAAAATTATTAAAGTTACATCCCTCTAACAAAAATGTTTAACATCTGCTGAGAGAATATTGTTGAAATTATATTTACCACTCAAGGGTTAATGAATTAACATGTAATCATTATGGTTGTTATCTATGCTTATGCAATATTATTAGTACTTACATTATTACTTATATCAAATTAAACTAAATATTCAATCAATACAGGTGTCGTCCGGTCGTCTCCTCCCCCCTATGGTCCACACTTGTGACTCCTTGTAAGCCCGGTTTGGTGGGTTCCCGTCAAGCGGAACAGGGGTTTCTCTTGTTATGGGGGTCTTCGGATCATTTTTACTTCTCAGCAACCATCTCTGATTACATGTTAATTCATTAACCCTTGAGTGGTAAATATAATTTCAACAATATTCTCTCAGCAGATGTTAAACATTTTTGTTAGAGGGATGTAACTTTAATAATTTTTCTAATTATATCTATCAGAGTACAATTACCCTGAAGAAGACCGTGACAGTTTAGGTCGAAACGCGTTGGGGTACTCATACGGAAACAAATTGAATTACGATGTAACATGTATTGTATTGTTGTTGATTTTTGCCACTGTTATTTTTATATTCATGTATAATCAGAGTGTACTATATGTATATTTTCTACACTATTTTACAAATGCTCCAACCATGTTGTACATTTTATTGTAATTTAATGTTGAAACCAAGTAAATATTTTAACTTCAATATCATCCAACCACTCTTATTTATTGAGAACATCATGCCGCTAAAAAACCCCACTGGGGGACCTTCCCATTTTTGTTTTTGTTTTTGCATTTTCGGGGGGTGCACGGCACACGGACTCCACATATGCGTTTTTCCTTGTTTAACATGTATCATTATTCCTATATCGATAAAGTGCAAATGTGCAGAGAAATGCAACTACATAAAATTGAATATGCATATATCAATTAATGTGTAAACAAACCATGTGCCATATAATAAGATGCAACAATAAAGTGCAGTAATAAAAAGTGACATATGTGATAAAAAGTCCATATAAGTGACTAAAAATCCTTGTGGAAATAAAGTGACTTGATACAAATGCTTGACCTCGTCAGAACCATCAGTGAGATGAATGCTTACTGGAACTCCAGTGACCCCCCTTACTCAGGAAGGTCACAAAGCGCTAATTGGATCAGAGATCCCCAACCATGGATATCCAGATCTCCTGGGAGTCTCAAGTCTCCTGGACGTCTCCCCCTAGGAGCCTCCGTATCCAGGTATTAAAAGCAAGTGTAAGTAGAAAAAATCCTCAACACAGACGTGTAGAAGCGATCGCACATGCGCAGAGCGTGTGAGCGTGTGAGTGAATTTCGGAATTTCTATTGAAGTAATGAATTATGCAATGTTTCTCCCCTTTCTTATGAATTTTTAAAGTAATGAATTCTATATTTTTGTATGTTGTTTTCTAACTAATATATGTATAGAACATTAGGCAATGAAGTATTTTTTTTTATCACTTGGCAATAACAGGAATAGATGTTATTTAGAGGAAGTTGGTGTTTACTTAAACTAGATGGTTTTGGTTGTTCATTATTGGCTAATTGGAGAGGAGGCCACTCCTTTGTATATAAATTGTACTATCCAAAACCGGAAGTGATGACCTTGATGACACCCTGGAGAAGGGGCGAAACACGTTGACGTATTTTCAGTTTCACGAACCAGTGACGCAACTTCCGCTGTTCGTGGAACGCACACCGTCCAGAGGCGAACCCAAAACTCCCTGATACCTTTGTTGGCATTGTTTCATTGCACAGTTCACTTAGTACCGGCGGTACTTCACTATTGGCTTTTTTCTGTTTCCCATTATGATTTATCTACCTCGTTCCATCCATGTGAACATTCATATGGAAGTTTCTGAGAGTCCATCTCACATACACCAGATCTTTTAGATCACAGTTAGGGGTATCAAATACCCAGCCCCCGCTAACAGTTTTCGACATTCACACACCTTTGAATGCCAGGTTTTTTCTTCTATATGAAATAAAGTTTTTTATTCAATATCTTACTCTATGCAGGTATTAAATTATATGTGTAGTATATTAATTCTCTATCAAATTTGAATTATTATGAGACAAATGTCCTACTCTTTTACATATAATATAGATATGTTATTTATAATGCCACACAAGACTTGACCCTTTGCGTACTTCATTTAAAGTCTCTCTCTTGCTCTCTTTTGTACAAGAAATTCTATTTTGAAGCTTGGGTATTGTAGGGGCAACTAAATAGAGCAGCTAAGAATAAGATATTTTTTCACATCTGATTGAGAGATAATAGGGCCCTGTGTGCAAATGGAATCTGGTTGGCACAAATTCTGTACTGAATGGCATGGGAGTCTAATTAGAATGAGGTGAGATACAAAATGCACATGATCAATTGTGGGTGGGCAAAACCCAGGTGTGTTTCTAAAGCCCCGTACACACGATCAAAATTTGGAAATTCTGACCATGTGTATGCTCCATTAGAGTAATTCCATCCAAAATTCCGATGAATTCCATCGGAGTTTACATAGAGAACATGTTCTATTTTACTTCAATGGAATTCCGTCGGAATTCCAATGTGAATTTGGTCAGACAAAGGTCTGATTGTGTGTATAGGGCATAAGTGTTGTATTAAAGTGTTGAGAAAACCATTTACAATCTATCACCTTAGCCATACCCTAAATTATACCTTCATCAATTGGCAGTATAACAAATAGGCACAAACCTGAGAAAATACTCTATTGGGTGCAAAGGAATTGAGACGTACAGAAAATGGACATTTGCTGTCAGCTGTCTCCTTAGGCCTTGTACACACGAGCAGACATGTCCGATAAAAACGGTCCGCGGACGTTTTCATCGGACATGTCTGCTGGGATCTTTTAGTCTGATGTGTGTACACACCATCAGACCAAAATCCCCGCGGACAGAGAACGCGGTGACGTAGAAGACACCGATGTTCTCTGACACGGGAGTTCAATGCTTCCACGCAAGCATCGAATCAATTCGACGCATGAACAGGATTTTGGGCCAGCGGACATGTCCGATGAGTCGTACTAACCATCGGACATGACCGACGGACAGCCTTCCAGCGGACAAGTTTCTTAGAATGCTAATGCCGCGTACACACCATCACTTTATGTGATGAAAAAAAATGACGTTTTTAAAAACGTCACTTTAATTGACTGTGTGTGGGGGAAAATGTCGTTTTATGTCTTGTAAAAAACGACCAAAAAAAATTTAAGCATGCTTCAATTTTATGTGTCGTTTTTCAAAAGTGCACTTTTTACTTCACAGAAATTGACCGTGTGTAGCAAAAAACGTCGTTTTCTAAGACGTTTTTTCATCCACGCATGCCCAGAAGCTACTTATGAAGCAAGCTTCAATGGTAAAACGTGGTGGAACGTAACCTCACTTTGCAAGATCATTGTGAGAAAACGATGGTGTGTAGGCAACTTCGTCTTTGAAAATTGAAGTTTCAAAAACGTCATTTTTTACTTCACAGAAAGTGTTGTTTTTTTTCATCACATAAAGTGATGGTGTGTACGCGGCATAAGAATCTTTTGTCCGCTGGAAAGCTTTCCGCTAGGCCGGAAAACTGTCCGGTAGGCCCTACACACGGTCGGACATGTCCGCGGAAACTGGTCCGACGGACCAGTTTCAGCGGACATGTTCGGTCGTGTGTACAAGGCCTTACAGTTACCTTCCAAGTGCAGTATTATTTTTGGCAGTATTTGGTTCTTCGCATCAGTGATAGAGCAGAGACCTTTCAGGCCAGCTGTGGGATAATAACATGCAGACAGGCAGGGTGGGAACCATACTTTACTTTGGACCCCTGTACACTCAACATATTACATTACATCTTATATCCACCACAGAACACCCATCAATGGATTAGCAAAGATGTTTAGATGCAGCTAGATCTCCATACAGCCTTTATTTTCCCTTTGGCTTCTCATGGACATGAAGCTTGAGATACTTCCTCTGCATCACGTCCTTACTCTATTGTGCACCTGTTGTCAATTTGCTGAAGTTGGGAAAGAAAAACCTTAGTCATGTCATAGCTTCAGATTAGAGCCCCATCAGAAAATAGCTCAGAATGCTACACCTGCATCGAATTTGCTGGGAATTTTAATATCTTCCTTACAGTAAGGTCAATAATTGATACTTGCGCGCACAATTAACACTTCTCGTGACCCATGAAACCCTTTCCTAAATATAAAAAGCAACTATCTTCCCTGATTACCTGATCTGGCATTCATCTCCTATGCCTAACTATTGGTTAGTGATGGGCCAATCGTAAGTAATAGTAAATATTTTCCTAGGCTGTGGGTTTTGTGTTTATTCTGTCATTTGTGATGAGTCTATTTTTTCATCTGAAATTTCTTTTTTTTTTGTGCCGTATTAATACATTTTTGACAGAACAGACAGAAAGAAGATTAGCTGAATCAACTGAACAGCATATTGCAGCAGAGATCATCTCTTAATGGAAGCTTTTGTCTGTGACAATAGTGGGAATGCTAACCTCGGCTTAGCTTTCTGCATTATTGGGTGAGAACATGAATACTGAACATGGAATCTGCTAAGGTACCATTGTTAAGAAGTAACTGTGAGCAGTATCTTTTTACATCAGTACAAAAAAGTGTCATCTCTGATGTGAAAATAATCGTTTTCTTTCATCTAGGTAGTTTCAGTTAGCCATTTAAATGTATTTATATCGATATTAGGCTGAATGTGGGGTTGATATTTGGGCTGTCAGCGGGCGGAAAAAAATAAAGAAGAGAATATCCTCACTCATTTACTCTATGGAGTAGAAAAAGGCACTGCCGCTGCTGTCACTTAAATATGCTCGAAGAATTGTTCCCAAAAACAGCACTTTATGGGGGATTCTTTAGGGAGTAGAAGCCTTGGACTATTGTCTAGTTTGCTCCCCACAAAACACATATTTTCTTTATTGTAATGGGACTACCCTAGCTATAATCCCAGCACTAATTACATGTGAGATACTATGTAGAGATAATCTTAGATTATGTAGATGTTTTACTGTTTTACATTATCTAGTAATAATAAAAAATGTTTATAAAAAAGAGGAAACCATCATCTATAATTTATTGGTATCATTACTTAGTACAAATGCTTGGAACATTAAACAGTGTTGATTTACAATGACATACATTAAACCATTCTGTTTGTTTGCGTTTTTTTTTAGAATTTTTGGTAATTACCGTATTTATCGGCGTATACTGCGCACTTTTTTCCCCTTAAAATAAGGGGAAAATCGTGGGTGCGCGATATACGCTGATACCCGCTTCCCGCGCTCAGTTTGAATGCCTGCGCCGACATATACTGAGTGCAGTACACTCGGCTACATTCGGCCAGGCTCGGCTTCGCTCGTGCTCACGCATAAACGTCACAGAGCGTGAGCACGGGCAAAGCCGAGCCTGGCCGAATGTAGCCGAGTGCACTGCACACCGGTATATGTCGGCGCAGGCATTCAAACTGAGCGCGGGAAGCAGCGATTCGACGGGTAACAGCGCGGAAGAACACCACCGAAGCCGCAGACGGACGCCGGACCCGACGAGGAGGACACCACCGAAGCCACAGACAGACGCTGGACCCCGGACCCGACGAGGAGGACACCACCGAAGCCGCAGACGGACGCCGGACCCGACGAGGAGGACACCACCGAAGCCGCAGACGGACGCCGGACCCGACGAGGTCGCTGATGGACGCCGCGCAAGACACCAAAACTGTAAGTACTAAAATGTTTTTTTTTTACAGGAATGCGGGTCCACTTTAGGGGTGCGCGCTATACGCCGGAGCGCGCAATACCCCGATAAATACGGTAATAGCGTGAATGTTACATGCTGATTAACCACTTCAGCCCCGAAGGATTTGGCTGCCAAATAACCAGGCCACTTTTTGCAATTTGGCACTGCTACGCTTTAACTGACAATTGCGTGGTCGTGCAACGTGGCTCCCAAACAAAATTGATGTCCTTTTTTTTCCACAAATAGAGCTTTTTTTTGGTGGCATTTGATCACCTCTGCGGTTTTTATTTTTGGCACTATAAACAAAAATCGACAATTTCGAAAAAAAGGAATATTTCTTAAAGGGTCACTAAACGATTTTTTTGTTTAGCTAAATAGCTTCCTTTACCTTACTGCAGTCATGGTATCATGTCCCCATTGTTCGTTTTTGCTTTGATGTTGCTGTAATTCCTCTCTGTTCTGAACACTTCCTGGTTGTCTGTTTCCTGATGAAAAAAGTCATGGGAGCTTTCTCTCTCTGGTCACTAATCAAGGAGGTGTGATTACTGTGTGTCTAAAACCCCTCAACACCAATCAGTTTAGTTTTACAAACCATCACTGCCCTGCATTGGTTCTCAGTCTCTGTACATCACAGAAGAAGTAAACAGCATGCAAAAAAAAAACTGAAACTGTAGGTACATTATATGATGGATATTTATCTATTTTTAATCATTTAAAAATCAGTTAACTATTATGTCTCTATACCCTGTAAACAGTCATTTCAGCAAAAAAAAAAAAAATCCTTTACAACTCCTTTAATTTTTGCTATAATAAATATCCCCCATAAATATATATATTTTTTCCTCAGTTTAGGCCTATATGTATTCTTCTACATATTTTTGGTATAAAAAAAAATTTGCGTTTATTGATTGGTTTGCGCAAAAGTTATAGTATTTACAAAATAATGGATAGTTTTTTGGCATTTTTATTAATATATTTGTTTTACTTGTAATGGCGGTGATCAGCGATTTTTATCGTGTCTGCCATATTATGGCGCACACATCGGACACTTTTGACGCTATTTTGGGACCATTGTCATTTATACAGCGATCTGTGCTATAAAAATGCACTGATTACTGTGTAAATGACATTGGCAGTGAAGGGGTTAACCAGTAGGGGGAGGGGAAGGGGTTAAGTGTGTCCTAGGGAGAGATTCTAACTGTGTGGGGGCTGTGCTATGAGTGACACTAGGCAGAACAGGGGAGATGCCTTGTTTACACTGGCCTCTCCCCGAGCTGCAGCTCCGTGACATGATCGCGGGACACCGGCAGACATCGAGTCCATGGTCCTGCAGGCATGGCCACTGAGCTTGCAGCTGGGGCGCCTGCACAGCGCGAAATTCAAAGCAACGTATATATACATTGCTTTGCGCAACCATGCCATTCTGCCAAAGTATATCTACATGGCGCGCTCGGCAAGTAGTGAAGAAGATATTGATTAAGTTCTACAACCAAGCATTATTATGGTGAAAAGCCAAAATAAAAACTACAACCGCACATAACCAGCAAAACATTACACACTTGCTACAGTCAAAAGGGGATCTATTGAAGGGGAAATCTCATTTGATAACTTGTTACTAGGAGTAGTCATTGGGTATATTTCAAAATGAACTTATTACATACTTGATGTAAAGATCTTAATGTGTTGAAAAAATATACCATGATGAACCCACCAGATTAGATAAGGTCTAAACTCAGTAACTAAAATCTCACATAAGCTTGAGACTGGGTTCACACTAGTGCGAACTGGATGTGGATTTCCCAGCATCCAATTCTTATGTCTGGAGACTGTAACAGGCTCTCAATGGACAGAAGAAGATTTTCACCGCTCCAGGTGAGCCCTATAGACAATCAGGGACGGTCGGATTACCAAGGTGCTGGCAATCATGGCCATGATTAAGCACTAGCAAGAGTGCGAAACTAGTCGGCTGTCCTGGTTTATGGTTGTGGTGATTATGCATGTTCCTGCTTGAAAATAAAAGACAACTTTTTTGAAAAGTTATTTCGGAGTGCGGCTGTCCATCTCCTTCCTCCTATTGCTAAGGCTCTCAATGGAGCCGGTTCACACAGCTCTGGGACGGCTGCGGAGCGTATTGCAGAAGAGTCATGTGCGTCTTTTGGTCCATTTCAAGTCTGAATCCATCCAAAAATTTGGGTCTGATTTGTCCCTGAAACGGAGAACAGGGATGCGCCGGTCCCCTGCTGTGAGCCACTCAGCAGTGAAAACCCAGCCTTGAAGCAACTGTGTCACTCAAAAAGCACTAATCGACTATGCACTGACCAGAGACATAAAAATAAACAGCAAAAGTGACAGCCAATACACTCCACCAGGTGTAATGAACAGGGCCACTGCACATGAGTCTCCACCAACATATGAACTCACCAGAAATAAAGTAAGTGTACGCCTTAATCCACTCCTTTAATCCGTGATCCTCCCTAGCTCCTCTTGTTGATCAAATGAGTTAATCATCTGGAGAGACAACAAGCTGCCTATGAAATAAGCTTACCGGGAGAGTGCTTTTATTGTGTAGTAATTTATTTAAAATGTAGGTAAAACAAACAAAGTGCTATAGCAATCGACATGTAAAAACAAGCTTGCCAGACTTACAGCAATGGCAAAACACATGAACGCGGCAGCAATGACGTCAGCACGTGGGCCCCTCCCAATGCGTTTCATGCTTAGATCCCTTGATAACGTGCTTGGGCAAGAAATGTGTTGGGAGGGGTCTAGGCAGCTTGTTGTCCCTCTGGATGATTCCCTCATTTGATCAGCAAGAGGAGATGGAAAAGATCACAGTTTAAAGGAGTGGATTAAGGCTTATGCCGCGTACACACGAACAGGCTTTTGCTTGGCCAAATCACATTGGAGAAAAATAGAACATGTTCTATATCTAAACTCTGATGGAATTCATTGGAATTTCCGATAAAAAAACTCTGATGGGGCTACACACGATAGGAATATCCGATGGAAAAAGTCTGTCTGACTTTTTCCATCGGAAATTCCGATCATGTGTACAAGTCATTACACTCACTTTATATCTGGTGAGTGCATATGTTGGTGGAGGCTGTCATGTGCAATGACCATGTTCATTACACCTGGTGGAGTAAATTGGCTATCATTTTTGCTGTTCATGTCTCTGGTGACTACATACTAGTTGAATAGAATTCAAACACTGGAGGAAAGCTTGAACACCTATTTCATATCAAGGACTCTTTCACGTTAATTTAAATGGGACATGTATTTTTTAATTTTTCATATATGTATTTTGGCAAATTGTTTTCTGTATTACATTTTTTCATATAGCACTGCACTTGTTTTGTTTTATTCATAAGGACTATATGATTGCCTTTTGTTCCAGTGGCTTTCCTAGTTATTTGAAGTGCTCAAGTCACCATACATAGTTGTTTTTACTCAAAAAGCACTGTACAGTACCTGTAAAGAAGCACAACAAAAAGTCTTATATGTCTTCTGCTGTCTGAGCCCATATCATTTTAATGCTGAGTAATCCCAAAGTGAAATGAATTCCAAAGCCAACACTTCCTGGAGAGTTGATTTGTTCAGTCCCCTGCAGGGCTCAGTCAGTAGATTATTCTGTTGTCCTTTACTCGTTACTGGATACAGTAGCAACATCAAAGTTGGCAGGAGGAACCATTGAGTTCTACAGGGGATCAGGACATTGCCAGAACTCAACATGCAGTGCAGGCAGCAGGAAAGATAAATATCTCTTTGCTCCTCTACATGTATAGAGTTTTAAAATATTTTAATTGTCAGCAACAAAGTTGTTATTAATATATAGTTGCAACATCACAAGTTGTTTTCAATGCTTTAAAATTTGAACATGATACTTAGTAAAACCTTTTCAAGCACCTTTTTATAAGGGGTAACAGCTGTCTCCCATTGCAACTATTGCAGGACAATGATATGGAGTCTACCCTTGAGAAAGAGCATGTACTGTAGATAGGAAGTAACTAAAAGAAGCTGGAGGAGATCACTAAGGCCCCGTACACACGGTCGGACAAAACCGATGAGAATGGACCATTTTCATCGGTTCACCTCTGAAGTGGCCGTACGGCCTGATATGCGTACACACCGTCAGTCCAAAACCCGATCGGTTCAGAACGCGGTGACGTCAAACACACAACGTGCTGAATAAAACTAAGTTCAATGTTTCCAAGCATGCGTCGACTTGATTCTGAGCATGCGCGGGTTTTGAACCAATGTTTTTCTGTACTAACCATCGGTTTGGCCCGATCAGGCAGCGATCCATTGGTTCGGTTTTGAAGCATGTTTTAAAATTTTGGGCCGAAGGAAAACAGACCGATAGCCTATCAGACTGGCCTGGTGGCGCTGTCACTGACCTCCTTTCAGGTGCACCTTGCAAGGATCAGTCAGTTGGCTCCAGCTTGGTGGCTCTGGTTTTCCTATAGTCTCCTCTCCACAGTCCACACATGACTTTTCCCATGACCCCCATCATGGCCGTGCTCCCATTCTTGACTCCTCTCCAGATGCCCTCAGAGACTGCAGACATGATATAAGACAAGAGATGGTCAGAGTTTGTGGACATGATACAAGAGATGGTTAGAGGCTGTGGGCATATTACAGTAGATGGTCAGAGGCTGCAGGCATGGTACAGGAGATGTCAAGATGTCAGAGGATGCGGGCATGGGACAGGAGATGTCAGAGGCTGCGAGCATGGTACAGGAGATGGTCAGAGACTGAGGACATGATTCTAAAGATATTAAGGGAATGTAGACATGATACAGGAGATGGTCAGAGACTGCAGACATGGTAAAAGAGATGGTCAGAGACTGCAGACATGATACAAGAGATCAATGCACCCTCACCAGTGCCAATCAAATGCAGCCTTGCCAGTGTCCATCAAATGCAGCCTCACTGTGCCCATCAATGCAGCCTAACTGTGCCCATCATTGCAGCCTCACCGTGCCCATCATTACAGCCTCACATACCCATCATTGCAGTCTCACCGTGCCCATCATTGCAGCCTCACATGACCATCATTGCAGCCTCACCATGCCCATTATTGCAGACTCACCATGTCACCATGCCCATCATTGCAGCCTCACCGTGCCCATTATTGCAGCCTCACCATCATTGCAGTCTTACAGTGCCTATCATTGCCGCCTTACTGTGCCCATCATTGCAGCCTTACCATGCCCATCATTGCAGCCTCACCGTGCCCATTATTGCAACCTCACATGCCCATCACTGTAGCCTCACGGTGCCCATCATTGCAGCCTCACTGTGCCCATCATTGCTGCATCACTGTGCCCATCATTGCTGCATCACTGTGCCCATCATTACCGCCTCACCGTGCCCATCATTGCCACCTAACCTTGCCCTCATTGCAGCCTCACCATCATTGCCGCCTTACCGTGCCCTCATTGCAGCATCACCATCATTGCCGCCTTACCATGCCTTCATTGCAGCCTCACCATCATTGACGCCTTAATGTGCCCTCATTGCAGCCTCCCTCACCATCATTGCCGCCTTGCTGTGTCCTCATTGCAGCCTCCCTCACCATCATTGCCGCCTTGCTGTGCCCTCATTGAAGCCTCCCTCACCATCATTGCCGCCTTACTGTGTCCTCATTGCAGCCTCCCTCACCATCATTGCCACCTCACTGTGCCCTCATTGCAGCCTCCCTCACCATCATTGCCACCTTGCTGTGCCAAACAATGTAGCCTCACCAGTCAGTGTGTGCATTACGCACAGCGGGCATCTCCAACTGTGTCACGGAGCTGAGCGTGAAATGTTTGGCAGCGCTATGACAAAAGTCCCGCCCTCCTCCTAGACCAGCTTGTGTGATAGACAAGAACACTGCGTCTATCACACAAGCTGGTCTAGGAGGAGGGCGGGTCTTTTGTCACAGCGCTGCCAAACATTTCACACTCACCTCTGTGACACAGCGTTCTCCCACTGTGTGACATGTAGGCAGGAGGAGGAGGGAGGGGAGCACTGCAGCCACAGTATAGATCAAATAGGCCCCAGGGCAGGCAGCCTACCGGGAAATGTCCCAGTATCCCAGTAGGCCAATCCGGCCCTGACTGTGTGTCAGCTTCACCATTTGAAAATTCATCTTTAATATAATAAACTATTTGGAATGCAACTTGATGTTATAATCAACTATTATACATTTGCACTTTATAAGTCACTTTATAAAAGTTTATTAATAATTTTGTTCAAAGCACAGATTTATCAGATATAAAGCTTTAGCACAACTTAAAGGATCACTAAAGGATTTTTTTTAAGCTAAATAGCTTCCTTTACCTTACTGCAGTACTGGTTTCATGTCCTTATTGTTCGTTTTTGCTTTGAAGTTGCGGTAATTCTGCTCTGATCTCCACACTTCCTGGTTGTCCGTTTCCTTATAACCACAGTACTGGGAGCTTTTCACTGTGGTCTAAGCTGTCATTACTGTGTGTCTAAAACTTAACAGAACCAATCAGATTCATTTTAAAAACAAAACACTGCCCTGGATTTGTTTGTTTTTGTTCTGTGTGTCTCTCTAGTTCACAGGAACATGAAACCAGTTTAAAAGTGAAACTAACCTGCAGGCACATTATATAATTGATTTTTATCTATTTGTAATCATTTTTAAAAGAAATCAGTTAACTTTTATGTCTCTATACCCTGTAAACAGTCATTTCAGCAAAAACATTTTTTTCCTTTAGTGACCCTTTAATATTGAAGATTCATAGAAGCTGTTCTAGAGTTCCCATCAATAAAAACGATCCATGAATGGAGGAGGTGGACCTTTCATTCATCCACCTGTCCTCCAATAATAGTATGTTTTTCATTGATGGACGCCATAGTACAGCTTCTATGAATACAGGGGATTGCAAAAAGGGTGAACCAAGTTGACACTGTTGACAAGTTCCTATGACAAGCCTAGCAGCTTTATTAACCCCTGCAGCACAGGAAGACTTTGGCTGTGGGAGTAATGAGGGAGGGCAAGGCAGAGGACTTTAGATGTAGATTCAGAACTAAGCACTAAAAATGCAGCCAGCAACACAAAGGACACTGCACATTGAATGTACAGTAATTACCATCCATTGTACTGTTAAAACGAAACCTATGTTTGCCATTGGCCATGAGTAATGTAACTGAAGGATTGCAGCTGTTTTTTGCAAGAGTTGATTTTCTAGCCTGATCTAGTAAAGGATATTCTCACAATAGGGTTCATTTACCGTATTAAAGACAAACAGACTGTACAGTTGCACTCTGCAAGAGCAGTTGCTCAAGGGCTTAATAAATGAGCAGAAGCTCTGCTGGCTTTCATCATCTAATCATGTGCAAGCAAAAATGCTTTTTTATTTTACTTGCATGTGATTGGGTATTCTTTGCAAATTGAAGCTTTACCTAATTTACTGAGCTCTGGAGGAGCTGTACTTGCTGAGTGCAACTGCACTTTGCAAAGTGCACAGCCTGTTTGCCTTTACTAAATCAACCAAATCAATGCTGAAAAAATGTCTTGGTCAGAGACCTCTCTTGCTGTAATTTTTGGGATGTTTTTACAGATACATATATAAAATGCTATATGTGTATACTGTATAATATATATATATATATATATATATATATATATATATTAGGGCTGTTACTGATTAAAAAAAAAAACGATTAATCGAACAGAAACATTTTGATCGACTAATCGACTAATTTCGATTAATTATAACGCACATACAGATCCAACTACTTTTAGCTGATCCCCTTGCAGACTGATTCCCAGTGCAGCTACCAACAACTGGAAAAATGGATAGCAGGATACAAAAAACACAAGGCAGCGCTCGATGGGAATAGCATTAAAACTTTTATAGTCTTCAAGTAGGTAACAAAATAAATATTGCACTGGAGATAAAATCGATGTAGCTACATAAACTGTAAAAATGGTGCGAGCAATACCAAACGGTACCAAAAGCAGCCATAAAAACATGTAGCCAAGTATGATACTGGTATAAAAATGTGTACAACGATACCACTGCTGAATCCAGATGAGGAGAGGTTAACATCAGTCTGTCGGCATGCAGATGTCCCATGAAGGGAACTATCACAACTCCCAGTGGATGGTTGTAGAATCCCAGGTTGATAGAGGGAAGTGATAGAGGGAAGTGTAACAGCCCTTGCGTGTGGCAGATAGTAAGGTCCCGCCGGCATGCAGATATGAAGGCACAGCAAAGGAGCCCTTCAGATGGACACGGCAAGCCCCGCCGGTGTCCGTGACGTTACTGGATCTCCGACAGAACTCCCTGAAGGCCCAGAAGCCAGCGGAGAGGTGAGTACCAATCAAAAGAATTTTAATCGATCAAAAAGATTTTGATCGATCAAAAAAATTAAAGATTAATCGATTAATATATGTATATACAGTATTTCACAAAAGTGAGTACACCCCTCACCTTTTTGGTAAATATTTTATTATATCTTTTCATGTGACGACACTAAAGAAATTACACTTTGCTACAATGTAAAGTGGTGAGTGTACAGCTTGTATAACAGTGGGAATTTGCTGCCCCCTCAAAATAACTCAACAAACAGCCATTAATGTCTAAACCGCTGGCAACAAATGTGAGTACACCCCTAAGTGAAAATGTCCAAATTGGGCCCAAAGTGTCAATATGTTGTGTGGTCACCATTATTTTCCAGTACTGCCTAAACCTTCTTGGGCATGGAGTTCACCAGAGCTTCACAGGTTAACACTGGAGTTCTCTTCCACTCCTCCATGACTACATCACAAAGCTGGTGGATGTTGGAGACCTTGCGCTCCTCCACCTTCCATTTGACAATGCCCCGCAGATTCTCAAAAGGGTTAGGTCTGGAGACATGCTTGGTCAGTCCATCATCTTTACCTTCAGCTTCTTTAGCAAGGCAGTGGTCCCTTGGAAGTGTGTTTGGGGTCATTACCATGTTGGAATACTGCCCTGAAGCCCAGTCTCTGAAGGGAGGGGATCATGCTCTGCTTCAGTACGTCACAGTACATGTTGGCATTCATGGTTCCCCTCAATGATCTGTAGCTCCCCAGTGCCGGCAGCACTCATGCAGCCCCAGACCATGACACTCCAACCACCATGCTTTACTTTAGACAAGACACACTTGTCTTTGTACTCCTCACCTGGTTGCCGCCACACACACTTGACAATAGGGATTAACCCAATGTTTGGGGCGAACGTGAGTTTGCCGAAATAAGAACATTATGGGGCATTCCCAGGAAATTCAATCGCCCGCAGAACGCCCCATAATGCACTGTGAGATCGTTGATGGCTGCATATTGGCCAAAGCATGCATCTGACCTGCATGCTTTGGCCAATCACAGCGTGCTTTGCTGTAAGAGCCATGATTGGCCAAAAGCAGGGTGCCTTTGGCCAATCATGGCTCATGGGGCTAAGTCCACGCCCCACACTATGTAAGGCTACGTCTACATCAGCCATACATAGTATAATGAATAAGAGCAGCAAAATTACATTTCTAAAGATTTTTTTTTATTTAAAACAGCTCCTGGCTGTAATGTATCGCCGGACCCCAATAATATACATAAAAATATTTAAAAAAACGGCATGAGGTTTCCCCCCACCCCCAGTTCTTTATCAGGCCCTTTGGGCCTGGTATGGATATTAAGGGAAACCCTGCACCAAAATAAAAAAAAATGGCACAAGGTCTTTTTTTTTCCGCGTCGTTAAAGCCCACACACGATCATTTTTTACAACCCGAAAAACGACATAGAGCATGTTCCAATTTTTTTTTTGTCATTTTTCAGAACCCGAAAAATGCTCTGAAGCTCACAAACAATCGTTTTAAATGACATTTTTAAAAAACTTTGTTTTTTACAACCCGAAAAATGATCGTGTGTATGTGGCATTAGGGTCAGGAGTTTGTAAGGCACAAAGGAGTTGTAAATAAAAAAAAAAATTATGCTGAAATGACTGTTTACAAGGTATAGAGACATGATAGTTAACTGATTCCTTTTAAAAACGATTAAAATAGATAAACATCAATCATATAATGTACCTGTAGTTTCTAGTTTCGTTTTTGCATGTTGTTTCCTGCCTCTCTGCTGTACAGAGCCACAGAGCCAATACAGGGCAGTGATGGTTTGGAAAACAAAACTGATTGGTGCTGTGGGGTTTTAGACACACAGTAATCACACCTCCTTGATTAGTGACCACAGAGAGAAAGCTCCCAGTACTGTGGTTATCAGGAAACAGACAACCAGGAAGTGTGGAGATCAGAGAAGAATTACAACAACTTGAGAGCAAAAATTAACAATGGGACATGAAAACAGCACTGCATTAAGGTAAAGGAAGCTATTAAGATAAAAAATGTTTTCCTTTACAAACCCTTTAAGGAGATTGTATCATACAAAGTGCTGGGGTAGGAGTGTGTAAATCACAGAATGTAGGGGTCAGGGGTGTGTATCACACAGCATTCAGGGCTTAAAGAGCCCAACAGAGTGAAGGGGTCAGAAGTGTATGTAACACATATTGCAGGGATCAGAAGTGTGTATAACACAGTGCAGGGGTCAGGAGTGTGTAACACACAGAACACACGTGTCAGGAGTGCACATTACACAGAGTGCTGGGGTCAGGCGTTTGTAAGGCACAGAATGCAAGGGTAAGGAGTTTGCATCATACAGAGTGCTGGGGTAGTAGTGTGTAAAACACAGACTGTAGGGGTCAGGGTTGTGTATTACATATAATGCAGGGCTCAAAAGAACCCAACAGAGTGCAGAGGTCAGAAGTGTGTATCGCACAGAAGTGCATAACAAAGAGAGTGACCAATGCACAGGCTACAAAGTAGAATACAACAACAAAAATCCCAGAATATACAAGAAGTGTCACTGATGTTGTGCTAAGGCAAAGGCAGAAAATATGTATGGGTCCAACACATTACACATTGCAAACCCCTTATACCTGTCAGCTGTACTGAGCACCCCTACCTGTGGCAGGACAGGTGTACAACACGCTCACTAATTGGTTGCCTCAGTCTGAGCAGTCAGTCAGCAACAGTGCATAGTCAGGACATGAGCCATGTTTATTTTCATCCAGAAGACATTGTAATGGACTTATTTCAAAATGTATTTCAATATTAAAATCAGCAAAGTATTCAGAGCTGAGCTAGTGTTGGACTTTTTTTATTAAGTTTTTTAATTGTAAACCACAGTATGCCATACTGTTAAATGAGAATACCCTTTATTAAATTATTGTAAAATAAAGATTGTATACAAGCAATGAAAAAATAGCATAACATTTCAGTTTACTTGCTTGTAAACTTTAAAATACAGTTTTAAAATGGAATTGCCCTAAATCTCTTTTTGAAAAGCCAAGCATTTAATGTTTTCATCGTACCTACTCTTTGTGAATGAATGGACACAAAACCAGCAATTGTTCTCTACGCTAATAGAATTAATAGACCAATAAAAGGAAAGTACCGTATTTATCGGGGTATTGCGCGCTCCGGCGTATAGCGCGCACCCCTAATGTGGACCCGCAATTCCTGTAATTTTTTTTTTTAGTACTTACAGTTTTGGTGTCTTGCGCGGCATCCATCGGCGGCCTCGTCGGGTCCGGCGTCCGTCTGCGGCTTCGGTGGTGTCCTCCCGGCTTCTCCCGCGCTGTCTCCCCATCGAATCGCCGCTTCCCACGCTCAGTTTGAATGCCTGCGCCGACATATACCGAATGCAGTACACTCGGCTACATTCGGCCAGGCTCGGCTTCGCTCATGCTCACGCTCTGTGACGTTTATGCGTGAGCACGAGCAAAGCCGAGCCTGGCCGAATGTAGCCGAGTGTACTGCATTCGGTGTATGTCGGCGCAGGCATTCAAATTGAGAGCGGGAAGCGGGTATCATCGTATATCACGCACCCACGATTTTCCCCTTATTTTAAGGGGAAAAGAGTGCGCGGTATATGCCGATAAATACGGTATATAGGAAATGGCTAGAGATATTCAGTACCACAGGTTATGTTTTTAAATAAATCCTTTGCTTTGATTTGCACATTTAAGTGCTAAAGCAAACCCACACACATTTCAACAGGCAAATAAATATAGACAGATCAGACTAAATTATTTACTGTCAACTTTCCATTCTAACTATATACTTAGAAGAGGGCTCCAATTACTGTTACAGAAAGCTGTAACTATTTTATCTATAATTTTCCTAGCACTTAAATACTAAATTTACATTTCTTTAGTGACATGAGTAGTGGCTGTAGTGGCTATTTTCAAATATCAATGACACAAGGGTAATTGAGTGGATTCTCAAAAATAAACATAACTAAGTCCATAAGGTATCAACCCATGGAAGAAAAGTTGCATACAAAAAATAGGTTATATAAAATAGGTTGTACAGGACTCAAATATGCACCTCATAAAATCATTGAGCAAATGTGCGATAACATAAAAATATAATCAATACATATTGTATTACAATCTGTGTTAACAATATTTGCATGGGCATTAAAAACATAAGAACTAACATGTATGTCTATGAAAGAAATCAAATTTATGCCCCCATGATCACAGTCATGAGCAGTCTACGCGTTTCACTGGTGTTCTGCTTCCTTAAGACGTGGGATGTATTCTCACATACTATAAATACTGCAGTAATCTCAGTGTCAGTCCATGTAAAACACACACCTCCAAACCAGGGGACCTCCAAAAGAGGATAATAACAACCCTCCCTCCTTGCCTGTGGAGAGGCCTAAAGAGCAAATCAAGCTTATAGAGGGTGCATCTCCAGAAATATCTAATTACAAGAAAAAGCACCCCAGGTATCAATGTGTGTCCAGGATGTTAAGTATAAAAATGTCTCCCCGACTTTCATATGACACCAAATAATGAAACTAATGAAACATTCCAACACTACTCTAGGTTAGCCAAAGGTGCTGTAGGAAGAGTGGTGTATAAATGTCTGTGATGCTCTGAGTGGTTGTATTACACTGTAGCCTAAAGTAAAACTATAGGCAAAACATTTTATTTTTTTAATTTTGGATAGATCAAGGAAGGAATTATAACCGCTGTAATTTTTTTTTTTTTTTTCCATCTATGTCCTATTATGGAGATTTCCCTTCACTTCCTGTCCCATACTTAAAACAGGAAGTGAGAAGAAATCCCTGAAAATTAAGGGAATTCCTTGGGGACCCCTAGTTCACCAGAACTAGTGTCCCTATTGGAAGGTTTCCCCTCTATTATTTTCTGGGGACAACCCAAAATTTAGGATTTGCTTTTACTTTCACATTCAATGATAATGGTAAACAGGACAAATAGAGAGGGTGAATCTCCTTAACGATGGCACAGACAGCAATAAAATCTGACAGGCATTATAAATTTATAATCCCTCTCCACTCTATCCAAACGAATAAAAAAAAAGTTTTGCCTTTAGTTATACTTTGAGTATTTTTCTTTTAACAACATTTTAAGAAAAGTTGTTTATTGTGATATACTGTATCTTGCCTGCATGGATAAAGGATGATAATTCCTGCCGTTAATGTGTTTACATTTTTACCTATTTTGCAGAATACGTATTATTGTTTTCGCCCCAGGAACCTTGGTTGCCTTTGAAGTATATAATTAAACTTGTTTAATTAAAACATCTGCTATTAGGCATATAAGAAGAAAAATCTGGTGTAAAAATGTAGTTGAAAAGAATTTGCTGAGTGTTTTCATATGACACTTTGCTCCTAAAAGGTTCAGTTAAACAAACATATTTTTACTGATATCAGCATTTGCATTGCTCTATTAGCTTGAACTGCCTGTTCACCAAATTTTTCTAAATGATGGTGTTAAGCTACAAAATTACAATAAAACTAGTAATGTGTACCTTCCATCTGTGCTTTAGAAACTCAACATATGATCAAGCAACAGGACTTAAAGTAAACCACTCAGCACTTTAAATTTTGTAAACACTCAACATAATCTAAAGAAGATTTCTTTATTTAATGCAACAATTACTTCTCCGCCAGCATGGACTCTACGCCATAGCTGAGAAGTGCGACTTTGAACAGCAGAGCATCCAATTCCTTGGGTTAATTATCTCAACTGAGGGAATCAGAATGGATCCCCAAAAGGTATCCGATAAAAAAGGAATCCAACGCTTTGTAGGCTTCGCCAGTTTTTATCGTAAATTATCAGCTATTATTTCCCCTATCACCCAACTTACCAAACAAGGCATCCATTTTCACTGGTCTGCTGAAGCACAAACTGCATTTGGAACCTTGAAGGAACGATTTACCACCGCTCATGTTCTAAGTCATCCAGATTCCTCACTGTCCTACATCTTAGGCCCCGTACACACGGTCGTTCCAAACCAATGAGAATGGTCAGACAGACCGTTTTCATCGGTTCACGCTGAAGTGGTCTGATGTGCGTACACACCATCAATCCAAAAACCGATCAGGTCAGAAAGGGGTTGACGTCAAACACATGACGTGCTGAATAAAACTAAGTTCAATGCTTCCAAGCATGCGTCGACTTGATTCTTAGCATGCGCGGGTTTTGAACCGATGCTTTTCTGTACTAACCATCGGTTTGGACCGATCGGGCAGCGGTCCATCGGTTCGGTTTGAAGCATGTTTTAACATTTTGGACCAAAGGAAAATAGACCGATGTACTATACACACGGTCGGTTTGGACCATTGAAACTGAACCTCGGTCCATTCTCATCGGTTTTGTCCGACCGTGTGTACGGGGCCTTAGAAGTAAATGCATCAGAAAGTGCAGTTGGAGCAGTCTTGTCGCAGTGACAGGGCCCCAAGGATGTGATCCATCACATTTTTTTCTCGGAAACTCAAGCAACCAGAAAGGAATTATAACTTGAGAGATAGGGAGCTTCTGAAAATCAAGGCAGCATTGGAGGAGTGGAGGTACCTGCTGGAAGGAGCAACTCATCCTATATTGATCTTCATAGACCATAAGAACCTTGAGTTAAGGACTGCAAAACGTCAAAGGGCCACGTCAGGCCCACTGGATGCTCTTTTTCTCAAGGTTTGCTTTCCATATTACCTACAGACCCGGATCAAAGAACACCAAACCTAACACATTATCAAGCAAAATTGAGGATCTAAAGGACATACCTTCCCCAAATACCATCTTGCCAGCCGGAAACTTTCTTCTGTTACAGTCAGGCCTACTACCACAATTGCAGCAAGCCTAAGCAGGTACATCTAGTCCTCCAGGGGTCACATTGCAGGCAAGGAACGGCCTATTATGGAAAGAGGAGCACATTTTTGTAACAGAAACGCCAAAAGTTGCTGACCTAGGATTCTGTCATGACCACCCATTAGCAGGCCATTTCGGAACCCACAAGACCATAGAATTAGTGAAATGTACATTCTGGTGTCATGGGTTGGAGAAGGACTGCAAGGCTTACGTCAATGCATGTACTGTCTGCATTCAGAGCATGAGTACCCAAAATAAAGCTTGGGGCTTACTCAGACCCTTACCTATACCTGATAGGCCTTGGAAGATGATCGCCATGGACTTTGTTGATGAGCTTCCACCTTTTGAAGACTGTTCTGCTATTTTTGTGGTGGTGGATCAAAAATGGCGCACTTCCTACAGTCTGCTGCCGAGACCGCTTAGGTCTTTATTAAAGAGGTTGTCAAACTTCATGGCATCCCAATGAACATTGTATAAGCCCGTGGAGCAACGCTGTATCCTGGCCTAGGCCAACAAGGCCCAGGCCTAGGGCAGCACTTTGCAGGGGGGCAGCACGGAAAAAGTCTCAGTCGGCTTGCGCTACACTGTTAGTGTAATGCAAGCTGCTTCTAATTTTGACTGTCCTATCAGCCTGGACCACAAACCTTCCTCACTGTTCTATAAGTTTTCTGCTGCACCATTGGCATGGTTATATCTTCTTAGTCCTCTCCACAAAATGTATCAGAAATTTGTGCTTAAAGTAGAACTATAGGCAGCACTTTTTTTTTCATTTTGGATAAAGTAAGGGAGGGTTATATCCCCTGTCAGTTTATTTTTTACCATCCCTGTCCCATTGCAGAGTTTTCCCTTCACTTCCTGCCCTATAGCCAAACAGGAAGTGAGAGGAAATCTATGCAAATTAAGGGAATCCAATGCCCCCCCAGGCCCTCAGAACTAGTGTCGCCACTCAAAAATTTCATGGCGGGTCTTAAACAGAAAGGGGTGTGGCCTCGGCAGGAAGGGGTGGGTCATATTTAAATTAGGGGGTGCATGAGTTTAGTCAGGCCTAGGGTAGCACAAAACCTAAATACACTACTGCCGTGGAGTCCAATTCACGTCAAGGTTCCGGAAAACATTATGTGGATCCCTAAAAATGTAACTATCCTTTTCTTCAGCTTACCATCCCCAGAAAAATGGACAAACAGAACAAACCAATCAAACCCTGGAGCAGTATATCTGATGTTTCACATCCTTCGCCCAAGATGACCGGGTATCTCTTTTACCACCAGCATAATTTGTATATAATAACGCCAGTCCTGAAACTGCTGTTCCTGCTGTCCAGAGTACTCTGGATTTTTTTCTTCTAATAACTTGTTGTTACAGGAGGCGGTCCATAAGGCTCAGGAGGACAACAAAATAATATTTGACAGAAGGAGAAGAGGGGAACTGTTGCTGCAACCAGAGGACCAGGTATGGCTCACCACAACAAACTTAAGGATGGCTTGCCCATCTAAGAAGTTGGCACCAAAATTTATAGGACCATTTCTGGTAAGGAGGAAAATTAATGATGTGTCATATAAGTTAACATTACCCGAGTGCCTCAAAGTACATCCAGTATTTCATGTATCCCAGGTTAAACCGGCAGTACCGGACCCATTTCCCAATCACAGTTCAGGACCCCCTGCACCTCTTACCGTTAAGGGGGATGAGGAATTTGAAGTCAAGGCCATCATAGACTGCAGGAAAAGAAGGGGGTGAATACAGTACTCGATTAAATGGAGAGATTATGGTCCACCTACAAAAGAGGAGCCAGTTGGGGATCCGGAGGTTGCTCGTAGGGGGGGCAATGTTAGGAAAGGCAAAGCCATGCAGCAGGAATTGCATGGCAGACCCGCACGTTGGCGGTGCATCGGGCACGCGCACACGTGTGCCTGTCCCCAACATTGGCTCCAAAGGGGCTATTTATAGTGACTGCACCAAAGACTCTTTGCTGTTTGGTCTGCAGCCGGTGTGGTACAAGAGGCTCTCCTCTACACGGGGCACATGAACTAGGTACGTGACAGCAGTTGTGCAAATTTAGCCAATCAGCTTTCAACTTTAGATTGCTCAATAAAGCAATTAAGACAAAAAAAATGGAAGCTTATTGGTTTCTATACAGAGCTGCACCAGATCCTGAACTCTCCAGTTTTAAATACATCAACCACATTGTGTCTTTCTAAATAGTAATGATGGGTGAATCCACCCAGGTTTAGATTGCCAGGGGTTTTGTGGAAAATGACATTGAAGGCTATGGGGGGTAAACTTTACTGTTAAATTATGGATATTTATTGGACTAATAGGCAAATTTATTGGAAAAAAAAGGCATGGGGAGCAGGGCATTGCAATGGAGGGAAAAATGGCCTTTCTATCTATAGACAATGATTGTATAAATGATTCCCACACTTCAAAAATATTTTTAGCATGCAGCCTCCAACCACTTCATGTGCTATATGTACATCAGTTTTTCTATGAATAAGGAAACAGAAGGAGAATTGGGGTAAATCCACCATGCAAAATTGTTTTTTTGACAACCAGTGAAAGAATATTGTGAAGCTACTTACCTGGAACACCGGGAACATCCACTATGCCAAAGAGTGAACACTGTCAGATTAAGCTGCGTTTTGACATGCGATTTGACAAATTTCAGATTTTTTGCTGTGACATCCATGTTGTGACTAGTTTTTATTAAAAACCAACCAGCCAGCTGTTCCCATACACGTTCTGTTCGAATTCCGTTGGGATGTTGCTTTGACGGAATATGTAGCTGTCGTGGCTGGCCCCTGGGTATTTGGCACGGACGTGCCATATGAGGCATTGGGCATCGGCTATCACCTGTACGTTGATGGAATGCCACTGCTTACGATTGCAGTACATGTGCTCTGTGGCACGGGGGGGCCGTAGTGCCATATGTTTGCAATCAATGGCCCCCACGGTGCGTGGGAATCCTGCAATTCTGTAGAAATCCTGCATTGCCTTCTGCCGCAGATGCTCATGAGTGGGTTTAATGAAGTGGTGGGACATGCGTCGGAGGATTGCGGGGACAACCTGGTGCACGCATCTGCTCATGGTGGATTGTGACATCCCAGCCACGACTCCACTTGTACGCTGAAAAGATCCACTTGCAAGGAAATGCAGTGTTGCCAGTACCTTGACCAGTGGCTGCACTGCATGTGAGCGATGTGTCTTGCTGGTGATGTCATCATGCAGGGCTGTGGCTAATTCCAGGATGGCAGCAGGGCTGAATCTGAAGATGCGATACACCTCCGATTCCCCCATGCCAAAGACGTTCATGCGCGTGCGGTATATCCTCTCCCGTGCCCTCCTACGTGCCGGTGGACACATTAGTAGTGCTAGGACCACGGCTGCCCCTGGCATGTTGGCATACAGATGTGTTGTCCTGCAAGTGTGGTTGCTCAACTCGTCTGTAACGGGGCTCTGCAGCTACTCTCCAGCTGACCTGTGCAAGTCTGGTGCAGAATTACCCCTGCTTTATGAAGGGTAACTTTAGGCCGGACGTACAACTTACGCACACCGGGCCAGATTCACAAAGGTTAGCGGATCTTTAGATCCGTGTAACCTATGTGAATTAAGATCCGCCCTCGCAAGTTTGTGAGGAAAGTGTCAAATTCACAAAACACTTACCTCCAAACTTGCGACGGCGGATCCTAACTCCCCCGGCGGAATTCTAATTCCGCGGCTGGGGGAGTGTACTATTTAAATCAGGCGCGCTCCCGCGCCGATTTAAATACGCATGCGCCGTCCGGGGAATTTCCCGGCGTGCATTGCTCCCACTGACGTCAATAGGACGTCAGTGGTTTCGATGCGTACGCAAACTACGTAGTTCCGTATTCGAGAACGACTTACGGAAACTACGTAAAAAAATACAAATCGACGCGGGAACAACGGCCATACTTAACAATACTTACCCCTGCTTTTAGCATGGGTAAGTATACGACGGGTACCGCGCTACGGAAACGACGTAAGAACACAGCGTCGGGTCCGCGTACGTTCGTGAATTTCGCGTATCTCGCTGATTTACATATTATTCAGTGTAAATCAGCGGGAACGCCCCCGGCGCCATTTTTAAATCAAAAAAAAGATCCGACAGTGTAACACAGTGTGACACTGTCGGATCTTAGCCCTATCTATGCGTATCTGATTCTATGAATCAGGTGCATAGATAGGACTAGTAAAAATCAGAGATACGATGGTGTATCTGAGATACACCGTCGTATCTCTTTTGTGAATCTGGCCCACCGTGCGTAGCCTGCGCCGAACGCGCGTACGTTCGTGAATCGGCGTATCTCCCTCATTTGCATATTTGAATAGGAAATCAATGGGTGCGCCAGATGCGTCCAGCGTAAATATGCGCCCACGCTACGCCGGCGTAGAAAAATTACGTCGGCCGGAAGAAGCCTATTTTCAGGCGTATCTAGTTCTGTGGGTACGGCGCAAAGATATGACGGCGCACATTTAGACTTATGCGGCGTATCTCGAGATACGTCGGCGTAAGTCCTACATGAATCTGGCCCTAAGTTAGTATTAGTGTGGATATGTTTTTTGAGAATTGCATAACGGAATAGGTGGGGGACAGTGGCTGCTTTATTTCACAGAGGTGGCGCAAGTGTATTTTTAACACATGTTTTTCCTTTGGTTTTTCCCTGATGATACGCCTCCTGTATTAAAGTGCCCCCACTCTGGATAAATGAGTATAGGGGGCACCTTTTGACAGCAGCATTGTCAGTCTGTGGGAGGGGAATTTTAGATGAACTCCATCTAACATTTATAATCAGTTACAACAAACATTTCTTTCCCTTTTGTGATAAAGGTTTTACATAAATAACAAAAGCTGATCATTGTAGGCACCCCCATTTTTTATCTTTTAAATATTTTGAGTTTGATCATTAACGTTCATCAATACAGTGCCCGATGATATTTGTTCGACATTCTCTTGCCTATTAGCCTAAAAAAATTATAATGACTGTTTTTTTTTATCATTCGACTCCATTGATTTCAATAAGGTTTGGATTTGTCACCTGAACTTTAGTAGTAGGCATGTTTGGCTCATCACTACCACTAAGGTTGGTGGTTTATTATGACAACACTGCGTACTCATTTGGCATGTACTGCGCATGGACATTTATGGTTCTATAACAGGGGTGCCCAACCTTTTGAAGAGCGAGGGCCATCAAAGCGCTTGGTAACCCGTCGCGGGCCAAAATAAGTGTAATGGGCGAATGACAGGTCTGTGCCCACGCTGCATATGCAGAACAGATACCGACACAACCCACGCTACTCTATGGGCCCTCCAATTCAATCTGACCAGACGGAAGAGGACAGATCCCATTCTGTTTTTTATCGTATCAGATTGAAGGTAAGCAGGGGTAAATAGAGGGTCCGATTGGGTCCTAAGGCTGCTTTCATACTGATGCGCCACGTGCACCTGTGGCTTTCCAGCAGGTTACAGTAGCTGCATTTTGACAGAGACTTCAATTATATCCTGATGGTATAGTGCACTTTTTGAAAGCGAACCAAACCCACAGGTAATAAGAGTAGTCTATGGCACAGTGCAGGTAACCCGCAGGTGCAGAATTCGTTTGAAAGCAGCCTAGTTACCTCTGAAGAACAGATATGCCCATATATACACTGTTTTCAGTAATAAACACACCTTTAATAACAGTCTTCCATTCAGTTTTCCCTGGCTGTTGCTGTCCCAGGCAGAGTGCATTTGTTATCGATCGTGACAGGCGCTGGTGATACACAGGAAGCATCAGCTGCTCTGCAGCTCCTTGCTTTCTCTACCGCCGGCTTCATTCACAACACTGATGCTCTGGGATGGCGGGTCGCCAACCCGATATCTGGGCTTGCCAAACCACCATCCCAGAGCAGGAGGTAGTGGGCCACAACAGAGGGCTCCGCGGGCCACATGTGACCCCGAGGCCACTGGTTGGGCACCCCTGTTCTATAAGTTTTGGATATAATATGATGTGTTTTTTTTGTGTTATGTATTATACACTGTTGCTGTAGGTTATTCTTGGGCATTTAGGGGTAAGGTATTATGATGATTGACTGTGTATTTCCATATATACTGCACATTAATGCTGTACTAGTTGCCTTGTTTTCCTATCATTGTGTTCTCTTCATGGTATAAGGATTTAAATAGTACTCCAAGTGCCTATAAAATGTATGGGAAATGTGTCTTCCATTGTAGTTAGTCATATCAGCTGTAGATTGTAATGGCTAAAATATGGTAACATAGTAAGACAGGCCAGGTTGCCAATATATTTAGCAGATTCAGAACACCTTTCCCCATAACCTATGATCCATACTGTTTCGAAGTTACTAAATTAATGTGTGCTGGCAATTTGTTCAAGCTGAATCTTAGGTTTATCGGCCCTTTGAAGTGGTATGTAATCATTTTTTTTATAATACTATTGTATACTGTGCTATAGGAAAATGCTTTTACACTTTTAGAACGTGCAGTCAGAAAAAATATATACAATATAAGAAACTGCCTGCGGTGTGTAGGACGAAAGTTTACTCACATTTCTAGTAAATCCAGACATGACACCCTTATCAGTAACCCTGAAGAAGTACTTAAAGAATTATGCTTCCATCTATCCAACCTTTATGTCTGAACTGGAAAATTCTCACAGGGAAAGGCAGAGGAATTCTTTGAAAAATGTGACCTTTTCCATATACAACTTTGAGAGTTCGGGCGTCAAGGGAGGACATTACTCACTTAAACAAAATCAATCTTTATTCTCAGACATGCTGACTGAATGCATCATCATAATACCCAAGTCTCATACTTGCCCAAACTTAGGACCTATAATGCTTTTGAATGTGCATATTAAAATACTAGCAAAGATTTTAGCTACCTGGCTTAACTAGTTCATGGGTCATGCAATCCACAGGGATAAAGTGAGCTTTGTCCTTAATGGCCAAGAAGGCGATCAAATTTGCTGCACCCAAATTATTAACTTTGCTCGTTTCATATATTTAAAACTCTGCTTTCACTGGAGTAGAAGGTGTTTTACCCTCTCTAATGCCAAAGCATTGATTTTTCCAAAACTAAGGAATATACTCATGTCCTGATGCGAATATCCACTATAGCAGTTTTCTTTTAGACTTCTTTAAGATACAGCTGGGAAGTAGACAAGGCTGCTCTCTTTCCCCTGCACTCTTTATTCTTGCATTGGAACACCTTGTGATAGCTTTTACATTGAACACAGACAGGGCCGCCATCAGGGGGGTACAGGCAGTATCTATTTATCTATTTCCAGTTATGTTTTCTGCACTTAGACACTGCCCTGACGGGTCAGTATTTGGCGCATTATAAATCTATTTAATCAATCATTCAAGGGGCCCGGATGGCAACCCCCTTTAAAAAAAAATATATATACATATACATTTTTTTTATTAAAGGGCTCAGAGGTCCCCAGGGCTCCATGTGGCAACCCCCCCCTTTTTTTTATAAATGTTTATTTATTTTTTTGTTTATATTTTATTTATTTTTTTATTAAAAGGCCCAGAGGTCCCCAGGGGCTCAGAGGTCCCCAGGGCCCCGGATGGCAACCCCTTTTATGTATTTTTTATAAATGTTTATTTTTTTTATATATTTTTTTTATTAAAGGGCCCAGAGGTTTATTTTTTCTTTTTATTAAAGGGCCCAGAGGTCCCCAGGGCCCCCGGATGGCTACCCCCCTTTTTTATAATTTATTTTATATATATATTTTTCTTTATTTCTTCTTTTTTTGTAAAGGCCCCTCCCCCCGCTTCTCAATTTGCGTCACCCCCCCCCCCCCCCGATTCTCAATTTCAGGCGGCAGCACCTCCCCGGTTCCCGGCCCCAAAATTCCTGATGGCGGCCCTGAACACAGACATAAGAGGAGATAACAAAATAATGCTATTTGTGGATGACATTTTGCTACATCTTTCCTCATCACATATATTTGAATGTAACTTTTCCCTTGTCTTTCTGCATTCTAAGACCTTAACCTCTTCAGCCCCAGAAGGATTTACCCCCTTCCAGACCAGAGCATTTATTGGGATTCTGCACTGCGTCGCTTTAGCTGACATTTGTGAGGTCGTGCAAAATTGTACCTAAACAAAATTGATGTCCTTTTTTCCCACAAATAGAGCTTTCTTTTGGGGGTATTTGATCACCTCTGTGTTTTTTTATTTTTTGCACTATAAACAAAGAAAGACAGACATTTTTTTTTTTTTTTTTAAAGCAATATGCAAAGAAAGACAGACTATTTTGAAAAAAAAAGCAATATTTTTTACTTTTTGCTTAAAAAAAAATATCAAATTGGTTTGCCCAAAAGTTATAGCATCTACAAAATAGAGTCTAGATTTATGTCATTTTTATTATTAATCTTTGTTTTTTACTAGTAATGGCTGCGATTTTTATCAGGACTGCGACATTATGGCGGACAGATCGGACACGTTTGACACTATTTGGGGACCATTGACATTTATACAGCGATCAGATCTACAAATAGCCTCTGATTACTGAATAAATGACACTAGCAGGAAAGGGGTTAAACACTAGGGGGCGATCAAGGGGTTAAGTGTGTTCTCTGGATGTGTTCTATCTGTAGTGGGGATGGGCTGACTACAACATGGCAGAGATCACTGCTCCTGATGACAGGGTGCAGTAGATCCCTGTCATGTTGCTAGGCAGAACAGGAAAATGCCTTGTTTACATAGGCATCTCCCCGTTCTGCCTCTCCTCGCCGCAATAACAGGCCACCGGCAAACATCGAGTTTGCATGACCCGCGGAACACTCTGGCGGTACGTGGTGGTGGTACGAGTATGCTCTTTCGTCTGCCGACGTAAGTCAGAGTGCGGCGGTTGGCAAGTAGTTAATGCCAAAGGCCCTAAATGTTTAGTCGGACATCCAAGACCTCTCTCTCATTTAGACCAATTACCAGCAAATAGACCTCTAAACCTTCCTACATAGAAGTGCGTATTACCTCAACTTATTCTTCACTATACAGAGTGAATTACAATTTCAACATTGCATTGCATTTGATTCCATTGCATTCACTTACGGGAGCATTTGCTGGTTGCACAGTGAATGCAAATGTTGTCCAGACCATCTCTCATCAATGTTGGAACCTGGGGTTAAATATGAGGAGGGAATATTTATTTTTGTGTTTATTTAGTGCTATGCTTGAATAATCTATCTCTTCTGATGAGGTCATCCAAACCATAAAACAGCGGAAAGCTCATAAGTATCCAGGCCCCAATGGCTTCACCGCCAATTACTACAGGAAATTCATTCAGCAGCTTGCCTTGCTCCTAACAAAAACACTCAATAGCATTCTAGAGGGCCATAATTTCTGACAGAAATCTTCTATTCCATGAACTCTATGATACTGAAACCCCACACAGACTCTACTCCCTGGTCCAATTAAGAGACCTATCTCAGTGCTAAATCAAGATGTCAAAATTCAAGCTAAATTCCTTGCTACTAGACATAATCTAATGATGAGTATTTTGATATAGAGATCACATCAAAATTTATTCTGGCTCACCAAGAAGGTGATAACATTGAGCATATACTGCATCATACCCATACTGTGTGACATGGTACGTAAAATACTCTGAGTTTAAATCCACTCTTTTTTCAGGAGAGGTGTGCAACAAGGATATTCACTTTCTCCACAGTTTTTTGCTCTTACTATAGAAACTTTAGCCTTACTATAACCAGCCCTCAAAAATTCCACTCGCCTGCTCGCATTTTGAGAATGGACTTTGAGGGCTGGCAAAGAAGGGCTGCTTGAGTGCTGGGGGTGAGCATTGCCGGAAGCCTGGGTTGAATTTGAGTCCTCTATATGACTAGAGCGCTAGGAATAAATCAATAACAGCTTTTATTTCACTTGCTGTGTTCCCCGCTGCTCACTGTCCCCCCTCCTTGTCCCAGGACTTTGATGGACAGATCACCCATCCAATCTGGGATGGGTGATCCGTCTATCAAAGTTCCCTGGCCAGAAGGAGGGGCTTATGTGACAGCGAGAGTTGGTGAACACAGCAATTGAAATGAAAGCTGTTATCGCTGTGTTCCTCGCGCTCTGATCATTTGGGCGGCAATCCTGTTCTTCTCTCTTCCTTTGCACAGGCAGGCTGCATAGTGGGCACAGGCTGCATGGTGGATGCAGGCTGCATGGTGAGAAAAGGCTGCATTGATGGACACAGGCTGCATGTGGGCACAGGCTGCTTTGATGGACACAGGCTGCATGTGGACACAGTCTGCATGGTGGGCACAGTCTGCATTGATGGACACCGGCTGCTTTTATGGACACAGGCTGCATTGTTAGACACAGGCTGCATTGGTGGGCAGAGGCTGCATTGGTGGGCAGAGGTAGGCTGCATTAGTGGGTACAGGCAGGCTGCATTGATTGACAAGGCAGGCTGAATTTATGGACACGGGCTGGCTGTATTGATGGACACGGGTAGGCTGCATTGATGGACACGGGTAGGCTGCATTGATGGACACAGGTGAGGCTTGTTAATATTTACTTTTATAATTTAATTCTGCATACATTTAAGTGTAATTTCATGAGATAATTTATGAGAATGTGTTTAGGTGTGGGATTAGGGGCATGGCAGGGGTTGGATTGGGTGGGGCTAACCCTTGAGGCATGGCTAGTAGCTCAGGACTTAACATTTTGAACCCTGCTATAACCCTAATATGACTCAACCACTGATACCTCTCACAAAAACAGAGCCTCTTTGCAGATGACATATTATATGTTACCAATATCCCTGCTGAATATTATGTCCACCCTATGTCAGTTTTCCAAACTCTCTGGCTTGCATGTGAACAGGAGAAAATCCAAGGCATTGGATATCTCCCTGTCCTTGTCAATGGATCACCTCAGACAGAGCCACAGTTTTCAAAGGCCCTTAACCTCGTTCCCCTACCTCAAGTTCCAATTAACCAATACCTACATTGGCCTAAATTAAACTACCTCCCTCTGTTGCAAGAATGAAAATCACTATTATCTGAGTTTAAAAAATACCCTAGATGGGCCATCAAGATATGACATACCTTCCCAAACTACTGTCCAATTTTAAAGTGCAACTCGTGGAACTCCCGACATATATGCTCTGATCAATGCAAGGTCAGATCACACCATTTGCCTAGCACTATACCAAACCCTGTCTTAACAGGGAGACCCTCAGCAAAAAGCTTAACTTTAGTTTACCGAACCCGAATAAAAACTACTACACAACTCAATTAGTCCAAATCCCAAAATTCCATGGCACACAAGAGAGACCACTCTGGGCGGCCCTTAAGGATATAGAATGTGATCATGTGCATGTTAAACTGTTTTGGCTCAATTCCCTTATCCAACCCTATTACTAAACCTTTAATGTCCTTGTGGCTTGAAGCTCCTTATGACTATCACTCAAAACCCAGCTTTTCCCTTGGACTTCATACCCTCTTGGCCTTAATCTAAGTGTGACACCTAAACTAAAGAAGGTGTTAAATAGGGTTGAGCGAACCCGAACTGTAAAGTTCGGGTTCGGTACAGACTTTGTTTTTTTTTGTACCCGGACCCAAACACGGACATTTTGCTGAAAGTTTGGGTCCGGTGTTCGGGAATGTTACGGCGGGCTTCAGGGCAGCCAATCCCCATTTGTTTTACTACTGTGACTGAAAAGCCATCACAGCCATGCCTACTAATGGCATGGCTGTGATTGGCCAGTGCAGCATGTGACCCAGCCTCTATATAAGCTAGAGGCACATAGCACAGCTCGTCACTCTGCTTTAGCTAGGGTAGGGAAAGGCTGCTGCTGATCTGAGGGAGAGATTGAGATAGGACTATCCTGCTTCAGAAATCTACACCAGCACTGCATCTGTAGCTGTGAGATACTCTGCATTAGACAGTTTAGGGCAAGGTTCCTGCTTGTTCTGATAGGGAGAGAATTATATAGGAAATACTCTGCATATTGCACCAGCACTGCATCTGTCCCTGTGAGATACTTTGCATTAGACAGTTTAGGGCAAGGTTCCTGCTTCTTCTGATAGGGAGATAATTATATAGGAGATACTCTGCATATTGCACCAACACTGCATCAGTCCCTGTGAGATACTCTGCATTAGACAGTTTAGGGCAAGGTCCCTGCTTGTTCTGATAGGGAGATAATTATATAGGAGATACTCTGCATATTGCACCAGCACTGCATAGGTTCATGTTAGATACTCTGCATATTACAGCAGCACTGAGTAGGTTCCTGTGAGATACTCTGCATATTACAGCAGCACCTTGCATAGGTTCCTGTGAGATACTCTGCATATTACAGCAGCACTGAGTAGATTCCTGTGAGATACTCTGCATATTACAGCAGCACACCCATTTAGGGCAAGACCCTAAATTTGAGAAATATGAGGAGAACATCAAATAAGGGACGTGGCCGCGGTCGTGGTGCTGCTGGTGGAGCTCCTGTTGCAAAGAGAGGACGTGGTCGATCTGTGCCAGCTACACGCACAAGTGAAACACCTTTCTCAGGTGCGAGTAGCCGACAGAGCCTGCAGCGGTATTTGGTCGGGCCTAATCCAGCTCTACGAATGTTGAGGCCAGGAGCAGAACAGGTGGTAGTAGATTGGGTTGCTGACAGTGCCTCCAGTTCCTTCACATTGTTTTCCAACCAGTCTTGTGCTGAAAGCTCAGAGTTGGCGCCTGCAGCCGATGTCCACCATCAGTCTTTCACCTCACCCCCTTGCAAATCAGCCAAGCAGTCTGAGGCCCAAATCATGCAGCAGTCTCTTCTTCTTTTTGATGAGTCTGTTAGCATGTGTTCCCAGGGCCATCCACCTAGCCCAGCCCCAGAAGGGGAAGAGATTGAGTGCACCGATGCCCAACCACTTATATTTCAAGATGAGTACATGGGGGGACCATCACAGCACGTCTCGGATGATGATGAAACACAGTTGCCAACTGCTGGTACTTTTGCAATTGTGCAGACCGACAAGGAGGGCAGTGGTGAAGTCTCGGGCCTCTTGGCCTCTTCATCCACCTCTGTAGTGACAGTGCCACCTGCCACCCCTCAATTAGAGGACCGGCAAGCAACACTACCACCTGGGTCTCCAAACATCTCCACAATGTCCCATGGAAGCGTTCAGCTCTCTATCTCCCAAACACTGGAGCGGAAGAGGAAGTACCCCCCTACCCACCTGTGATCCCTGGCCCTGAATGCCAGCATTTCAAAATTCCTGGCCTTTGAAATGCTGTCATTCCGTCTGGTGGAGACGCAGAGTTTTAAAAGCCTGATGGCATTGGCTGTCCCAGTCGCCACTACTTTTCCAGGCGAGCCATCCCTTCCCTGCACAACCAAGTGGGGGACAAAATCAGGTGTGCACTGCGCAACGCCATCTGTGCCAAGGTCCACCTAATTACGTATACGTGGACCAGGACGTTATATCTCCCTAAGAGCGCACTGGGTAAATGCAGTGGCGGCTGGGCCTGAGGAGGATAGCAGTTTGGCGCATGTCCCTCCATCACCGAGGATTGCAGGGCGCTTCAGTTTGCCTCCTGTTGCTAACTCCTCCTACTCCGCTTCCTCATTCTCTACCGCCTCCTCAGCGTAACAAATTCACCACCAACTTCAGCACAGCCATGGGTAAATGCCAGCAGGCAGTTTTAAAACTTTCCTGTTTGGGGGAAAAACACCACACTGCGCAGGAGTTGTGGAGGGACATGGAACAACAGACCGATGAGTGGTTGGCGTCAGTGAGCCTAAAGCCTGGCGGTGTGCGATAACGGGAACACTTATCAGCAAGTGCCCCATGCTGGAACCATGTCCCGTCCTCCTACATGTGCTCCATTAGCTGGCCACGCTTGCTGTCCTGCCCCCCGTGCGAAGGACGTGCCTGCTATCGGCCACCGGTGGCTGTCAATCTTCCAGTGCCAGCATTTGCATGTGACTGCCAATCCACGAGAGAAGAGGGGCCTAATTAGCCAGTCATGTAACAGTAAGGAGAGCAAAGAGGAAAACAAACTGTATAGCGCAGGACAGAAGTAACCTAGTTAAGAGATTTTTGAAGGCCCATAGAGTCCAGAGTCTGTCAATGGTTTATTAATTCCATGGAGGGGCACACACACACTTCAGGCTGCTTGTCTTTAGAAGCAGAAGCAAACTTTATACTGTGCAAGCGAAGAAAAGAAAGATGCAAGTGGCATCTGAGTGTAGCAGTAAATAAACAAAATTGATTGCGTTAAGTAAGCAACTCACAAGATAAAAGTGATAAAAGGCTCATCAATGTTCCACTGTCAAAGGCATCTGGTTTGCAGACCCCTACTGCAGGCAATGAAATGAACATCAGTGGCTCCTATGGAGTGGCCCCATCTGGTAGTAAAATGGCCACGGAGGAGGCAGACATGACATCACTGATGACACAGTATAGTGTGGCAGTCGCATCGGCCCTGCAGGTAAGTATAAAAGACACAAATTACTTCTGCATTCATTAATACATTATAAAATTTATTTTATTTTTTTGGATGAAAGCAGTCTAAGAACCTCAATTTGTACTGGAATTAGCATTTTTCAATACCCTGTACAGCAGTGCTCAAACATGTAGCAGGAGAAGCTGCACAAGATGGATGTCAGTTGTGCCGCAAAGTTCATGTACTAATATATGGAATGCTAATAAGAGGAGTGAGATAAGCTCATCAGTGTGCTGCTTCTGGGAAAGAGTCAATACCTGCAAGTATTACTCAACCGCAGCAATGTCAGATGTAGGAGTTCCTTCACACCCTGGTCGACACTAGATGAGACAGAAATTCAAATGAGACAGAATCACCTGGGTTGAAGGACACCCTGAGCCAGGTCTCCAAACTCCATTGATTCCGATCTGGATGAACTTTTTTTCAAACTTAAAGCCGGAGTTCCCCCAAAAATCAACTTTCTGCAGTTAGATCCAGCATACTGCTGACATCTGCAGTATGCTGGTCTTTTTATTTCTTTATTTTGGTACTTATCGTTTCAGCAGTATTTGTTCTAGGGCTCCGAGCGGGGAATCCTGCGGGGAATGGGCGTTCCCGAAGGCAAGCAAGTTGATTGATGGCCTTCGATAGCGCGTCACGGCTTCCGAAAACAGCCGAGGTGACACTTGGCTGTTTACGGCGCCTGCCGTGTAGAGCTGACTGCGCAGGCGCTGTAAATTGCCGAGTGTCACTTGTGTGGATTTTCGGAAGCCGTGACGCGCTATCGAAGGCTGTCAATCAACTTGCTTGTCTTCGGGAACGCCTATACCAGGAAGTAATCCCCGCTCGGAGCCATAGAACAAATACTGCTAAAACGATAAGTACCAAAAAAAATAAAAAAAAGACCAGCATACTGCAGATGTCATCAGTATGCTGGATCTAACTGCAGAACGTTGATTTTTGGGTGAACTCCCGCTTTAAGGCCCTTACACATGATCGGATATTTCAATAATCCGACAGTTTGCATGCTCCATCGGACAATTGTCGGAATTTCCGACAACAAATGTTGGATAGGCATGCTCTCCAATTTTCCGACAACAAATGTGTTCCGTCGGATTATCCAATCGTGTGTACACAATCAGTCGGACTAAAGTACCAAAGTACAAACACGCATGCTCTGAACTAATGCTAACCATAAGACAACATTAGCAGAAGTTGCCCAAAGGGTGGTGCTAAAGAAAACACATAGTTTTGTGTATGTTGGCTGAAAAAGTTCTGCCATCTGTATGCAGAACAAGTTGACGGCCAACGTCCTTCACACCGAACTCCACGGATTTGTCCGATAGAAATCCAATCGTGTGTACTTGGCTTTAGGAAACCTGCTATTTTAGCTTTTCAGATGCTTTGTATGGAGAGAAGCAATTCGTATTTCTATACATGCCAGTAATTGAACTCAAATCCATTTACAAACACACACATAGCAATGTTGATTAACATTGGAGTCATACTGTATTTTGTCCTTCTTTTATTATTTTTCTTGCACAAAATGATAGAATAAAAACAATATATAAATACTATGCTGCCAAGCTACTCAACAACTAACCAGTAAATATTCTTTATTTTCAGTACACCTCCAAGAAACATATTACCTATGGTTCAAAGCAACACAGCATTTCAAAATAAAATGTAGTCACAAACAGATGCAAATTTGAAAATGATGGAAGACATGCAATGATAACATAAAACATACAAAACCACATAGAGATTAATAAGATCTCCACACTGTGGTTTAGTTAGTGTACAGTATATTGCAAGCAGAGCAGTGCAAACACATTATACACCAACAGAGGGAGCTGCTATAAGGCGATATCCAAGCACACATGAAATTACAGCTTTATGAACAGCAATAGTTCTCTGCTGACAACTCAAAAACAAAATAAAAAATGGTTTATTATGATAACAACTACCACAGTGTGTATTCATTCTAGTTATTAACTGAAAGATTATGTTGTATTTTTGTGAAATAAAAAATAAAGCAATCAAATCATTAGTTAAAATATTTTTTTCATCACAGTGGTTTTAGGTTTAAGAAATTCTCAGTTTGTTGTGCAATACTAAAATGTCTATACCTACAGTATATTATATATAATAATATGCTATATTACTTTAATGTAAACTTTAAATACATGTTTTCATGTTGTATGATGTGATTGATATAGCATCAATATATCAACATTTGTTGTTTTTAAGAAAGAAAGTTGATGTTTTACTTCGTTTTTGAGACAATTGTTGTCTTCACTGATGTGATTCACCATCTATTGATTCCTGTGATGGGAGATACAAAATTGTTGTCAGAGGAGGTGGATGGGAATATTTTAAGGGGGGGCCAATTTATAGAAATATCTGTTCAATTTGGATACATTTTATATTACTTCTAAAAGGATAAAAATACAATCGAAAATAAAAAAAGGTTAGCTTTAGAGTTGAGCGGACACCTGGATGTTCGGGTTCGACGGGTTCGGCCGAACTTCGGAAAAAAGTCCGGGTTTTCAGTACTAAAATGTCTTTAAAAAAGTAATGAAATAGGCTAGAGGGCTGAAAATGGCAGCAAAATGTTGGTAAGAGCATGGCAAGTACTCTGAAAATGTGGATAGGAAAATAACTTAAAATAACATAAAATACATAAAAAAAAATATCTTGACCTACAGATATGGAGGAAACACTGGAGGAAACACTGCAAAATATATTTTGTTTGCCCTAAATGGGTGTTTTTTGAATAGCAAAATAGAAGAACAGTAGCTAAAGTGTTTATCTCACATGTACAGATATAGAGGAAACACTGTAAACACTGCAAAATATATTTTGTCGCCCTAATTGGGTGTTTTTTGAATAGCAAAATAGAAGAACAGTAGCTAAAGTGTTTATCTCACACGTACAGATATGGAGGAAACACTGCAATTTTTTTCCCCCTAAATGGATGTTTTTTGAATAGCACAATAGAAGAAAAGTATCAAAAGGGTGTATCTCACAGTAACATATGCAGTGCTGGTGTAATTTGATTTCTGAAGCAGGACTGACTCCTATTTCTCTCCCTAAAAGCAAAAGCAGGCAGAAACCTTTCCCTAAAGTATCTACAGCAGTAAAGCAGAGTGACTTGCACATATGTAGATGGCTGAGTAAGTTGATTTTTGAAGCAAGACAGTCTGACTCCTATCTAATTCTCTCTCACAGAGCAGCAGCAGCCTTTCCCTATCCTATCTAAAGCAGAGTGACATGCTGTGCTATGTGCCTCTAGCTTATATAGAGGCTGGGTCACATGCTGGGTCACATGCTGCACTGGCCAATCACAGCCATGCCATTAGTAGGCATGGCTGTGATGGCTTCTATGTCACACAAGTAAAACAAATGGTGATTGGCTGCCCTGCAGCGCACCATTACATTGCTGAACACCGAACCCGAACTTACAGTAAATTGTTCGGGTTCGGGTCCGGGTACCAAAAATCCAAAAGTCCGGTACGAACCTGAACTTTACAGTTCGGGTTCACTCAACCCTAGTTAGCTTATATTAGATATTTTATATAGAAATCATCAGGCTGCTATAATTAATTATATATATATATACACACACACACACATACATACATACATATATATTTACACAGTTGGGCTAAAACTGATCATGCCAAAAAAAAATCTTTTATTTTAGGATAGTAATCACGTGAAGCCATTTATTATCACATGTTTTTTTGTATCCTTTTTAAATCCTAATGATAACAGAAATCACCCAAATCGCCCTGATAAAAAAGTTTCCATAGTATGCAAACGTTTGAACACTACTGTATATACCGTATACAGAAAAAATAAAAACAGGGCAGCGCAATATAAATGAGTCCATACACTTAATTGTGAGATGGGTAATAAGATGATGTAGTATGAAGACACCACGTGACAAGGAAAACTTTTTCAACAACACTGGGTATCCAAAGTGACAAATCCTCCACCACCAAAAGTATATTCTTATTAGATGTGTAAGTGAGTGAGTAACTTGGATAGCGCTACAAATGCGAACTAAATCGCCTCAATGGACCGCTTAATGAACAGATGGTCGAAAACGCTTGTATCCACACATGGAATAGGAACAGTCAATCAGTCAGGCAGTAGTGAAAGGCGAGGATGGGATCAATGTATAAAGCGCATTAACTACTTAACCCCCGGACCATATTGCTGGTCAAAGACCAGAGCACTTTTTGCGATTCGGGACTGCGACGCTTTAACTGACAATTGCGCGGTCGTGCGACGTGGCTCCCAAACAAAATTGGCGTCCTTTTTTTCCCACAAATAGAGCTTTCTTTTGGTGGTATTTGATCACCTCTGCAGTTTTTATTTTTTGAGCCATAAACAAAAATAGAGCGACAATTTTGAAAAAAAATTATATTTTTTACATTTTGCTGTAATAAATATCCCCCAAAAATATATAAAAAAAATGTTTTTTCCTTAGTTTAGGCCGATACGTATTCTTCTACATATTTTTCGTAAAAAAAATCGCAATAAGCGTTTATTGATTGGTTTGCGCAAAAGTTATAGCGTTTACAAAATAGGGGGTATTTTTATGGCATTTTTATTAATATATTTTTTTTACTAGTAATGGCGGTGATCAGCGATTTTTTATTTCGTTACTGCGACATTATGGCGGACACTTCGGACACTTTTGACCAATTTTTGGGACCATTGGCATTTTTATAGCGATCAGTGCTATAAAAATGCATTAGATTACTATAAAAATGCCACTGGCAGTGAAGGGGTTAACACTAGGGGGCGGGAAAGGGGTTAAGTATGTTCCTGGGTGTGTTCTTACTGTGGGGGGGGTGGCCTCACTAGGGGAAACACTGATCTTCTGTTCATACATTGTATGAACAGAAAATCAGCATTTCCCCCGCTGACAGGACCGAGAGCTGTGTGTTTACACACACAGCTCCCGGTCCCCGCTCTGTAACGAGCGATCGCGTGTGCCCGGCGGCGATCGCGCCCGCCGGGCACACGCACGGGAGTCGGGGGCGAGCGGGCGGCGCGCACGCGCCCCCCTAGTGGCGGCTATACGATAGGACGTATAGCTACGGGCTTTCGCCCAGGAGAGCCGACCTGCCGCCGTATAATGACGGTGGCTGGTCGGCTAGTGGTTAATGGGGAAAAAATAAACACGATCTAAGTGCTCTCCATAAGATTGTTTTATTGAGTTGTAGCGTGGCTTGACACAATTAAAGGCCAGACAATGGAAAGGATAAAAATAAGCAGTGAAAAACAGCAGTGGTGTAATTATCGCAAGCAAACAGATAACTACGGGTGACGTCCGTAAAGATAGCTCCTCCCCCCGTATGAACGTTATGTCCTTTCGGGACTTTGTCAGCTGTGGGCGGAGCTATTGCATCACCCGATTACTTAAATATCAACCAGGTAATCATGGAGGACACGAGGGAAAACAAGAAATCACGAGACCGGAAGTCCAAGAGCCGAAAGTTCCTGTGTAAACAAACGCTAAAATATCCTATGGGGACACGGATGTACCAACAATGACATAAAAGCCAGTACCAAATATTAAAACAGAGTTACATATAGCAAAACTGAACATTAATACATATATTAATAAGAATATACAAATATTTTTTCTTGCAAAGAAAAACACATTCATCTTAAATACAATAAAAGATAGGGACATATACCCGCAGTCATCTATAATAAAATAAAATGTAACATATATATACCACTACAAAAATATATCAGATGACCTAATTTATCTGATATAAAGCAATTAAGGTCAAACTCGACATTTAACCCTCCTGGCACCAAAACCTGTGTTTCATGAATCCAGAAGGATTCTCGCTGGCTTAAAGGAACACTAAAGGCAGATTTTTTTTTTTTAAATAACAAACATGTTATACTTACCTCCACTGTGCAGCTCGTTTTGCACAGAGTGTCCCCGAATCCGGTCTTCTGGGGTCCATCAGCGGCTGTCTCGGCTTCTCCTCGCAAAAGCTTTCCACATTCATGCAAGCGAGCTTGCATGGTGAAAAGCTTTTGCGAGCGCGCTTCCGTGATACAGCGGCGGGCATAGCCGCCGACTGTATCACTCGGCCCCGCCCCCGGCACACCACGTCATCCGCTGTGATTGACAGCCGCGCCAGCCAATGGCTGCGCTGCTATCAATCCGTCCAGCCTAGCTAATCAACAGCCAGGCTGGGAACCAAAGAGGATCTTGTGGACGCGCGCGGGACTTTTGAGGGGTCAGGTAAGTAAAACGGGGGTTCGGTGGGGGGTGCGTTACCGTCGAATGTTTTTTTACCTTAATGCATAGGATGCATTAAGGTGAAAAAACATTTACCTTTACAACCCCTTTAAGTTGCATAAGTGGCATGATGGTATGGCATGATGGATAAATATCTGTCTTTATTTCTCAGCATTGAGGACACCATTGACCCTGACCAAATCTTCAGCTACATTTGCAGAAATGCAGTCCTAAACTTGCAAGGAATCACCACCATGCTTCACTGTTGCCTGTAGACACTCATTATTGTACAATTCTCCAGCCCTTCACCAACAAACTGCCTCCTGCTTTAGCCAAATATTTCACATTTTGACTCATCAGTCCAGAGCACCTGCTGCTATTTTTCTGCACCTCAGTTCCTATGTTTCCGTGCATAGTGGAGTTGCTTAGCCTTGTTTTCACATCAGAGGTATGGCTTTGTGGCCGCAATTCTTACATAAAGACCACTTCTGGCCAGACTTCTCTGGAAAGTAGATGTGTGTATCTGGGTCCCACAGGTTTCCACTAGTTCTGTGCTGATGGCACTGCTGGACATCTTCCAGTGTTGAAGGGTAGTAAGCATTAATATTCTTTGGGTGACCACTGCATCTTCGGTCCTCAGCATTGCCCGTTTCTTGGTGCTTCTTCAAAAGAACTTGAACAGCATATCTTGAAACCCCGGTCTGCTTTGAACTCTTTGCCTTGCTAATTCAGTATAATTACTGTACCTTGTGTCTTGCTGTTGTGCTCAATCTTGCCATGGAGAATGACTTGTGACATGAAACTGTCTTCCAAATTTAAGCGTCCTACACAGCTGTTTCTGTTTCAGTTAATGTTCACTAAGCCCACATCATAAAAAAAAAAACTATCAATAAATGCTGAATTACATGCTACTCATACTCTTAGTGAGATTTTTTTTTGTGTATTTTGCAAAAAAAATGGTTGATTCTGCGCCTCGCTATCTCCATTTTCTGTTTATGTCCCCAATTCAGCTAGGGATTTGGCATCTGTGGTGGCAACTCTGCACATGCTCAGTTTTAAGTGAGTTTCTATGCTTAGAGTTTCCCCCCTATCACATCTGAGCAGCCCATGTGACTATAGAGTCACACATGTGGGTGTATACAATCTGATAAATTACAGCCCTCTCCTCCTCCATGCCCACTAACCAGCTAAACACAATGGGGTGGGATATGTCATGTAGATTGATGGAGAAATCACCTCCCCTTTATTCTAAGAAACAGGCTGGAGGAGAATGTTTATGTAATCACTATTTCATTTAAAATATATATTTGTATGCCAATTTATTCATTTTTCCTCTGTATTTCAAAGGCTGTTTTTTTTTATGTTGGACATGTGACCAGCAGAAGAGGATTAGAAGCTCTTCCTGCTTATGTTTCCCTGCAGACAGGCTGGGAAAGAGCTGGGTCATGTGACACCTGTATATCGATTCGGAAAAAGGTACTTTAGTTTTTGTTTAGTAATTTTTTTAAATGTAAATTAAACAGTATGACATTGATGATCATTAGTACCTCCTTGGTATAATTAGTTAATCATATACTTGACTATAATCCTACAAAATCCCTGACATTGTGCAAGTGTACATAGTGTGCAAGTGTAAGAACTGATGTTGGTTTGAACCCAAAGGGTAGTCACACCAAATATCGTTTCTTCTACTCGCTCACTTTGCATTCTGTAAATTGATAAATATAAACAATTAAAAATATACTTTAGGAAAAATATACTTTTGGAAGCATTCATACTTTACAGCGGTGATCATCAACCTTGTCCTTAGGGCCCACTAACACAGTGGCGGAATTTTAATGGTCGCAACAGTCGCAGTTGCGACTGGGCCCTGTCAGTCCGGGGGGCCCGTCACCTGTCCGTGTATGAGGATCTGTGAATGGCCCACCTGATACTTATCGTCACTACTGTGTGCGGTGCGCACTGCCTGGCGTGCTTTTCGTTCGGCCGTGGGACACACACACATAGACATTGCAGAGGGCAGGGCAGCTGAGACAGCACTCACTGACTGACTGAGATCGTGGACTGCCCCGCCTCTCCGCCTATCCAGAGACGCAGACATGTAGGGAGGCGGGGAGGACTCAGGCTCACCAAATGAGCGAAGGGAGGAGCGCTCCAGGCGGCGGGAGAAGGCACACAGTGAAGCGTGGACTACCTATCCTGTGTCTACCGAGTCCCAGGGCACACGAGGCATAGCATCCTGGCGGGAGAAGGTCTGGCACAGTGAAGGTGACTCAGTCAGAGTGAGTGACCCACAGAACAACAGCAGATCGACGGTAAGTCAATCAAGTGACAGAGCTGCTCAGCAATTGATGCCAACCTCCACCACCTGTGCCTCTTACTGATCCCATTCCCCCACCACTGATCTCATCATCCCTATCCCCCCCATTACTTTTACAACAGAGGTGATGGGGGGGTGGATAGGGATGAGATCAGTGGTGGGGGATGGGATCAGTAAGAGGCACAGGTGGTGGTTGGAGCTGATGGCACCACCACTGCCAACCCCCCTCAAGTACCACTGCTGCCACCCACCTCAAGTACCACCGGTGGTACTTGAGGGGGGTGGCTGCGGTGGTACTTGAGGGGGTGGTAGAGGTGATACTTAAGGGGGTGGCAGCGATGGTACTTGAGGGGGGTTGGCAGTGGTGGTTCCATCCTCTCCCACCACCCGTGCCTCTTACTGATCCCATCCCCCCACCACTGATCTCATCCCTATCCCCCTATTACTCTTCTACAACAGAGGTGATAAGGGCGATTGGGATGAGATCAGTGGTGGAGGGATGGGATCAGTAAAAGGCACAGGTGGTGGTGGGAGAGGATGGCACCAACACTACCGCTGCAGCCACCCCCCCTCAAGTACCACCGCTGGTACTTGAGGGGGGTGGTAGCGGTGATACTTGAGGAAGGTGGCAGAGGTGGTACTTGAGGGGGGTGGCTGCGGAGGCCGTGGTGGTGCCATCCTCTCCCACCACCACCTGTGCCTCTTACTGATCCCATCCCCCCAACGGCCCCACCACTGATCTCATCCCTATCCCCCTATTACTTCTACAACAGAGGTGATGGGGGGGTAGGGATGTGATCAGTGGTGGGGGCATGGGATCAGTAAGAGACACAGGTGGTGGTGGGAGAGGATAGCACCATCACTGCCGCTGCAGCAACCCCCACCTTTTACTTTGTTGTACAGTGTAGAAAAATTAAGTATCAAAATCAGGCTTTTCGGGGGGGGGGGGGGGCCTTCACGATATCTTGCACCGGGGCCCTGAAGTCTCTGGTTACGCCACTGCACTAACAGGCCATAATTTATATATTGCCTGAGCAGCAAATGATATCACCTGTGATGTATTTCAGTTATCTTCCAAACCTGGCCTGTTAGAGCCGGTTCACACTGGGGCGACTCGTCAGGCGGGCCTGACGAGTCACGTCCCATTCTATGCAATAGAACCGTTCTAATAGAAGCGACGCAAATAGGCTCGGGGCGATTTGCATTGACTTCTATACAGAAGTCATTTTGATAATCGCCTCTGAAGTCGTCTTCAGGACGACTTGCAGAGTCGCCCCCAGAAGTCGTGCCGCCGCAGTGTGAACCAGCTCTTAGTGGGCTCTAAGGAAATAGTTGATGACCACTGCTTTACAGCATTTCTTCACACTTTAATAAAACTTTTGCATAATACTGTATATATATATATAGATACGAATAACATATATTGATATATAGGCCCAGATTCTCAAAGACTTACGACGGCGTATCTCCAGATACGCCGTCGTAAGTCCGAATGGCCGCCGTCTTATCTATGCGCCTGATTTATAGAATCAGTTACGCATAGATTTGGCCAAGATACGAGCGGCGTAAGTCTCCTACGCCGTCGCATCTTGGGGTGCATATTTACGCTGGCCGCTAGGTGGTGCTTCCGTTGATTTCCGCGTTGAATATTTAAATGAGCAAGATACGCCGATTCACGAACGTACGTACGCCTGTCGCAATTAGTTACGCCGTTTACGTAAGACATACGCCGGCGTAAAGATAAAGCTGGTCTCTAGGTGGCACAGCCCATGCAAGGTATGGACATCGGAACAAGCATATCTTTTTACGCCGTTTACGTAAGTCGTACGCAATAAGGGCTAAATAATAGGGTAAATAACATACGCACATCGTTACGCCACCCTACGAGAATCTATTCCATAGTATATTATAGTCTGTGTCCTCTGTGGAGGGTTTTTGCTCCATTACTGTCCCTATGAACAAAAATCTCCCTAATTGGAGCACAATTGGCAATAAAAACATGAAAAGCATACAGATAACCTTGGATAAACTTTTTGCAGGGCATGCATTTCTGAAGTTTAAAAATACAGTACACAGCAGGATCACTTTAAAAGGCTTTTTGAAGATACAATTAGCAAATGGTGCAGACCGTTCCATTTTTTTTTTTTGGTTTAGGCTAGATTCACATCTACAGTATATGTTTTTAGTGTGTTTGCAGATCCACAGAGACACTCTACAATCCATTTAACCTTATTTCCTATGGGTCCCGTTCACATAAAGGCAGTTAGCTTTGCCTTCATAAACTGGAATTGCATCAAAAACGCATAAAAAAAATGCATGTGTGTGCATTTTTGGTGCGTTTTTCTGAATGACGACAGACACCGCCTCCTATCAACATCAACACTTACCAAAAAATGCAAAACATATTAAAATGCATTAGAGGTGCGCATGAAAAATGCATCAACCGCACATGGATAGATGTGAACCTAGTTTTACTTCCCTCTGTCCCACTTCAGATTCCCTGCTAATATCATACAATATAAAAGATAATATACAGTGGGGAGCCTGGTCATGCTTATTTAGTGTGCACTGGTCCAATGCTCATAAAAAGATGTAAGTGAAATACCTTGTATCTCTGATCCCACTGGGAGCAGTCTCTGTAGAACTAAAGAGGGACCTTCATTCTTGAAGTGACCATGCATGGTGGAACCATTCTACTGTAAACATTGTACCCATAAGAAGAAAAATGGGAAGATGTTTTAGAGCAAACCGGCACATGCCTTAGTAAAAGCACCTCACAGTACACACATAAACACTGGTTAGGCATACATTCAGGGCCATCTTTAATATTGATTGGACCCTGGGCAAACATTTTCTTTAGGCCTCTCCAATGCAATTTTGCTCTCCACCTGCTTTGAAAAACAGTAAATAGCAGCTAAACTCCAAATCCGTTTAGTGCAGCAGATCAGGCAGCAATTGTGATTGGTGGCCAGAGGTTTAAAGCATAACATTACTGCTCACTGATTAGTTGCTAGAGGTTTCAGCACATGATTCCTGCTTGCTGATAGGTTTTGGTTGCTGCACATCATTACCCATTGGTTGCCGGGGCTAAGGGGGGTGTGGGCAGTGGTGGTGGTGAGGGGTGGATTGGTATCAGTGGCATGGGGGGAGGGGGTTGGAGTGGATGATCAGTGTAAGTGGGGGGTTAGAGAGAGAAAGAAAGAGAGGGTGAGCTAGGGTGGTGAGAGAGAGAAGTGGGTGAAAAAGAGAGGGGTGAGAGAGGGGGGTGAAAGAGAGGTGATTGGGGATGAGAGAGAAAGAGGGGATGAGAGAGGGGGGTTGGGGATGAGAGAAGGGGGGGATTGGGGATGTGAAAGAAAGGGGAGGGTGAGAGAGAGGGGCGGTTAGGGATGAGAGTGAGGGGGTTGGGGATGAGAGAGAAAGAGAGGGAATTGGGGATAAGAGAGAGGGGATTGGGAATAAGAGAGAGGAGGGTTGGGGATTATAGAGGGGATTGGAGATGAGAGAAGGGATTAGAGAGGGGGGATTGGGGATGAGAAAGAGGAGATTGAGAATGAGATGAGAGAGGGGGGGATTTGGGAGGGGGGTTGGGGATGAGAGAGAAAAAGAGAGGGGATTGGGGATGAGAGAGGGGATTGGGGATTAGATAGGGGGGATTGGGGATGAGAAAGAGAAGATTGGGGGATGAGAGAGGGGATTGGTGATGAGAGAGGGGGGGAAAGGGGAGGATGAGAGAGAGGGGTGGTTAGGGATGAGAGGGGGGATTGAGGATGAGAAAGAGGGGATTAGGGGACAAGAGAGGGGATTGGGGACGAGAGAGGGGTTGGGGATGAGAGAGGGGATTGGGGATGAGAGAGGGGATTGGGGATGAGAGAGGGGATTAAGGATTAGAGAGGGGGGATTGGGGATAATAGAAGGGGGATTGGGGGATGAGAGGGGGGATTGGGGATGAGAGAGGGGGATTGTGGATAAGAGAGGAGGGATTGGGGATGAGAGAGGGGGGATTGGGGGATGAGAGAAGGGGGGATTGAGAATGAGAGAGAGGGATCCTTAGCCCTGGCTGCAGTCCCTTCTGTGCACCCCCCGTCAGTCTGTGTATTGGTGTTACATATGTTGCCTGCCTGGTACCTCTTTCCATAGGACGCTCACGCTGGCCAGCGGACGGGGGTGCTCTGCTCCTTCCTAGTCCCGGGGGTGCTCTGCTTCATCCCAGTCCCTGCCAGCATGCACCCCCCGTCTGTCCTGGGGGGGGGCGATCCACCTGTCCTCCAGGCCGCTGTCGGAGCTTGCAGAGGAAGGCAGAGCAGGGTAGAAGTCTTGGGCAGCATGCACCCCCCGCCGGTCCTGAGGGGGCCCGATCCGCCTGTCCTCCGTGCCGCGCTTGGAGATTGGAGAGGAAGGCAGAGCAGGGTAGCAGTCCCTAGCAGCATGCACCCCTCGCAGGTCCTCAGGGTAAGGTGACCAGATTTTTAAAATGAAATCCGGGGACATATTTTTCCTTTACTAGTAATGGCAACAATCAGCGACTCTCTGCCCGTCGCCGCCCGTCTCACAGCCTTTCAAGTCTTACTCTTCGGGCCCCGGCTACTACTGGATGGGGAGCGGAGGAAGATCGCTCTGCCAGGGAAGACAAAGAGATAGGCAGGTGGCTGGCCAGGATTTGAGCCAAGGCAGAAGAACATGCGAGCGAAGCTGAATGGGCATGCGCCCGAAACTGAAGAAATATTCCCTCCGCTCCAACCAGCACATGATCATCAGAAAGGGGCACAGATAATGGGAAAAATACAACCCCCCTATGCTAGTAGGTATGGCAGAGCGGGGGTGTGTACTTCAATTTTTTTTATTTTAATTCTGAACTGATTGTCTTTGAAATTGCCCCTGCCCCCTATTAAATCCAATCTGGGGACAAAACCAGGGACAGACTTGGTCCGGGGACAGTGTCCTCAATCAGGGGACTGTCCCCTGAAACTGGGGATGTCTGGTCACCCTACCTCAGGGGGGCCCCGATCCGCCTGTCCTCCACGCCACTGTCGGAGCATGCAGAGGAGGATAGAGCAGGCTATCAGTCTCTGGCAGCATGCACCCCACCGCTGGTCCTCGGGGGGCCTGATCCACCTGTCCACCGGGCTGCTGTCCCTGTCTGTCGGAGCTTGAAGAGGAGGTTGCAGGAATCCAGACTCGGTGTGGCGCCGACGCATCGGGGTTGCGCCTGCCACTGCTCACATTCTGGTGGTCAGGGAACTCTTTCCCCTCCCGGGCTCTCGCTTCCCCTTGCTCTAGGTCCAGGACTACCCATGCCAAGGGTTCAGCTGCTTTGGGCCCCTCAACAATGACAGGGCCCTGGGTAGCTTCCCCTTTTGCCCTGTGTTAAAGACGACCCTGCATACATTTACTCCTTTGCTGTTAACCCCTTCCCAGCCAGTGTCATTAGTACAGTGACAATGTATATTTTTTGCAGTATTAGACTGCATTCACACCTGAATGCAGCGTTTTGTCCCGCGATTTGCCGCGACAAAACGCATAGTTTTTTAGCCTAAAATACGCCGGAGGGGTGATTAAACATTGTCGGCTATGCCGAACGCCGAAGCCGTCTGAAAAAAAGGGTCCGGGACTTGTTTTGAGCTTCAGGCGTACAGCGTTTCGGCGTTCGGCGTGGAGATGTGAACCATCTCCATAGCCGACAATGTTAAATCACCCCTCCAGCGTATTTCAGGCTGCAATAGCGTCGGGTGGCGGGCGTAAAAACGCCTAGGTGTGAATGGAGCCTTAGTGTCACTGGTTCCCACAAAGTGTCAAAAGTGTCAGTTAGTGTCAGATTGTCCACCATACTACCGCAGTCCCACTAGAAGTTGCTGATTGATATACCATTACTAGTATATAATTTATTTATTTTTTTTAAACATACATATACTGTATGTATACCATAGTTTGTAAACTTGTGGGCAAATCAATCAATGTACGCTTATTGAGATTTTTTTATTACCAAAAAATATGTAGCAGAATACATATTAACCTAAATTTACGAGGAAAGTTGATTTTTACATTTTTTTTTACGGATATGTTTTATAGCAGAAATTAAAACATATTTTGTGTTTTTTTTGTGGTCTTTTTCCATTTATAGCAAAATAAATAAAACAAAACCCAGAAAGCTCTATTTGTGTGAAAAAAAAAAAAATATATATATATATATATATAAAGTGTATTTGTGTACAGTGTTGCATGACCACGCAATTGTCAATTAAAGTACAGCAGTGCCAAAAAGCAAAAAAAATGGCCTGGTCGTGAAGGGGGTAAATCTTCCGGAGGTCAAGTGGTTAGTAACCATGACTACATATAATTTATTGTAAGATCATTCATTTTTTTAAATAAATTCCATTACTGTTTTTTACTAATGTTTTGTTGTAATGTATTCCACAGCCTAATGCGGAAGTCCATGCAAAAACTAAAATCCCTGCATCGATAGCCACCACAGGTCCAACACTAACCTCTCTATTACAGTAAAAAAAAAAATGGTATACTTACCTTTTTAGAAGCCTTACCGACCCGATCGGATCCCACGCCGAGCTGTCAGCCACAGCTTCACTGTAGAGGTGAGTGCAAAAGAGACGGACGACAACAGAAGCCCCATAGTAACTCTATGGCCCCGTACTCACGACCAAACATGTCTGCTGAAACGGGTCCGCGGACCCGTTTCAGCGGACATGTTCGATCGTGTGTAGGCAGTAACGGACAGGATTCCAGCAAACATTCGTCGGCCAGACCGTTTCCCAACGAACAACTGTTTCCTGGTCTTGCTTTAAAACAGTCCGCTGGAATCGTGTCCGTCAGACATGTTCGGTCGTCTGTACACAAAAGCAGCGTACAAAAACCCCGCGCATGCTCAGTCAAAATGAGGAGACGGGAGCGCTCGTTCAGGTAAAACTCGCGTTTGTTTGGGATATGGCACATTCGTCATTTGAAAGCTTTTATTCTAGCAAGAGAACAATGTCTTAAAAAGGCGCACTAAACCACAGTTTCTTGCCTCGTTTTATTAATTCTTCTCTTGCTAGAATAACCCCGTTCTCTTGCTGATGCAATTTCAATTGAGTTGTCCCATACTGAAATGTCACATTTCTTGCTTGTGATGTAATCCTTTAAAAATGTTTTCTAGGCCAGACGTGTGTTTTTGTTGGTGGTCCTCCATAATTTTTTTTAGTCATTTTTGGAAAGGAATGTGCTTTTTTTTTATTATTTTGGTGTTTCTAGTTATGTCACCATTTTCTTCATTTTTTTCTTACATGTTTTTTTTTTTTTATAGTGTTTTTTTTTTTTTTGGGTTTCATTTGAGAATATTGAACCATGTTGGCACACCAAATGTCCCCCCCCCCCCCCAAGGAGTGTGTCCTTTGTAAATGACCCATTGTATATTTATTAAAGGTTTGCTGCCTAATAATCCCCACAGTATAACAAACAATAGACATGTTTTCAAATGATAGCAAAAAGACATTTATTTATGCAAATGTCATCCAAACAAAAAAAGAACGGCAGCACTAGAACAGATAGCAAACTATATGCAAACTTGCATTTCCAACATGGTGAAGGATAAACTACCAAGCCTCAGGAGGCAAAACCAAAAATATGAAGCAGCAGCACAGAAACAAAGGAACCCAAACTGTGGTAGTCCAAACAAGATGTCCTTTGTGTGGAAGGAAATGGAAGGCAGGGAATCACCGTTTCCTCCTCTTTCCAGCCTTCCCTCCAGGAAAGCCTTCCAGCGGATCTTACACGGGCTCTTGCAGGTGGGGTTGATGTGGCAGCAGGAGGATGGTGTTCAGCAAGCCGGGCCGGGTCACATAGCCCAGTGTCTGGGGTCAGCAGGCCCTTCTGCATCCACCAAAGGACCTGGTTCATCAGGGCCTTTGCCAGTCTTCTCTGGTCCTCCTCCCCTTCATTTAAATCGTGTGCCAAGGAGGCACTGAAGGCCTCTGTGGGGTTGAGGGGGGCCCTCATGATGGCGCTTGCCTCCTGGATCATGCGGAGGCTTGCCTCCTCCACAGGCCTCAACTGCCTCCTTCGGCCTGATGGCCTCACCTGGGGGGGAGAAGACTGGCTGGTGGTGCTTCTCCTGGCCGGGGGGACCTGCTGCAGGCCACTGGGCCCCGCCTCCTCCTGGCTGCCACTGACCCCGGCCTCCTCCTGGCTGACAGACACGTGAGGATCTGCCACCTCCTGGCTGATCTCTTCTTCCTGTGTGCAAAAAAAGGACATTTTTTACAATTTCGCAAAATAAAAACACACTCATTTTCCTGTTTTTCGTTTAGTATTTTCGGTTCATTATTACTTGAATAGACTCTACTTCTGACCCCTGCAGTTGTCATCCCTGACACCTATTTGTCTGTACACCTTTTTTTGTGCTTTTTCCCAGCTTGGCTTTTCTTTTACAATATCAAATCATTAATCCACCAATAATTATTTAAACCAGAAATATAGAGGAAACTACTATACCTCCTCATCGAAGGGTGGCAGATCTGCATCTCTGTCAGCCAGGCCCTCTTCCTCCGACTCTGCAGGGCTGTGATCATCTGGGGAATGTCCGCTGGAAGGTAGCGTGGAGGAAAGGTTGGAAGCAAGACTAGACATCGTTTTCCTGCCCTCCATTTCGTCCCGCAAAAAAAGCCATCTGTTTGTAATACCACAGTTTGGGTTCCTTTGCTTGTGTTGCTGCTGCTCCCGATTTTTTGGTTTTATTAGCTTTGTATGCTCTTCTATATGTGCTTCTCAGGTTGGCAAGTTTATCCTTCACCATGTTGGCAGTGCATCCTGGCACCCATGTTTGCATATAGTTTGCTAGCTCCTCTAGTGCTGCCGCTCGTACATCTTTATTGCAATATAACGAGTGTTTTGAATTCCACAGGATGGGCGTGTCCTGAAATTTTTCTAGTAAGGCCTCTATTGATTCCTTAGTTTGTAGGAGGTCCATTTCCCGGTGTGATTTTCTAATTGTTTTTTTGAGTCTAGATTCGCAAAACATAAACCAAAGAAAAATAGATATTAAAAAGGATCAGCGTTGACCTTGATATAATATGTGTCTTCAAATTTATGACCTATATCTAATTACAAACACAGTCTCTCTTGTTTCAAAAATGATTGGCAGCTCGGCCGCATTGGTTGTACCAAACATTGATTTGCTAGATGCAGAGCCATTGTTAACATTGCAGTAACTAATTTTAATATAGAAAACTAAACAATGATTACAAATGAGAGCATTCATCTAGGCACTCTTTCATGTGTAGATCTCATGCCCCTGACAATGGATGACATAAAAGACACTTCCTAATGACCTCTGTACAACCAACACTTGAACAATACTTTGCCTGATCTGAATACACCATTCAAAAACTTGTCAATGAGGTACAGCATTGTTCGCATCTCTATTTTGTGAGGTGTCCAAAAGCATTTGGACACCAAAATAACATTGTGGTACCCCATAGACAGAATAGCTTAAAAAGGGTGCAACCAACAGCCCAAACCCCCATCCCATGGGTCTCCATTTTCTAGGCCTCTGCTGATCCCATTTTTAATTTCCTTACCTTCCTGTCTCTCGCTCCTCGTTTCTCACGCTCGCCTAATTACCGCGTAAGATGCGTAATCACGGCGTGCACCTTTTAAACACTCCGCGTATTTATGAAACCCCGCCCTCGTCACCTTTGCTAGGCCCCTAATCAATGTGTTTAGGAAATATGGCGTTAACTGTGTATGTTCTGGATGCGCTCGAATATTCTCCGCGTAACCTACGTAAACACGTTGTTTGCATTCTCTACACTCCGCGTATGTATGAAACGCCGCCCTCGTCTCCGCCCATGGCGTAACAATTCCTCTTTTCCCCGCCCATAATCTCTGTGGGAAAGGAAAGATGGCGATGTCACACGAGCGGGCACGATGCTCTCATGCCACAAGTGAAGGGACAGAGGCAGGGATGTCCCGATCCAGGCAAAGAAGATACAAAGCCACTAATATGCGGTTCCAGGAAATGGTGGAGTTAGTTTCCATCATGCGGAGGAAGGACTATGATGGTGAATTAGGGCCATACAAGACCCCTAACCGCCGAAAGGCACATATTATGGACAAGGTGGCGAGGAGAATGCAGAGGATGTTTGGGATCACCAGGTCCAAGGAACAGCTGAGGAAACGTTGGTCAGACTTAAAATTGAGGGAGCCACATCAGATGAAGAAGATCCTTAAAATTCTGCGTAAAAGTAAGTAAATATTTTTGGGGGTTGGGGGGGGGGGTTGATAGTCTGCAAGAATGTGTTGCCATGTATATTTCACCATCTGCCTCCTTGGCCTGCTTGTAATTTTGAAGACATGTTGTCATTTATTTTTTATGACATAAATACCTACATATTTACAAATAGTGTTCTTAGTAAACCATGTAACATCACATAGTTTCTCAGAAAGGCTCGGTTATTCCAGGAACAACACACCTGGACATGGCTCACTGGCCAAAAACTTTGTTTGTAAACATTGTCTAAAAGCTAGTTTGAAAATATATAATTAGGAGAATGGGAAAGGCAAACAGGATTCATTCTCAAAACAGTGGTAATAAAGCAGATGTTTTCACATCTGCAATGCAGAGCACCTGTGTCTCCCCAAATAAAAATTTGGTTTTGGTAGGGTCTCCCAGAAATACAGTTTAGGGGGGACATCCATGTGTGTCACTTTGCTAAAAAGGGGCAGGATCAGAGCTTGCCATAGAAGTCTTTCAAAAATGTATGTTTGGTGAAAGCTAAAAGTAAATAAATGAAAGCCTCTTCTAAGCAATGTGTGCGATTTCTGCTCTCCAATATCTGTGTGCTGATGAGTATACCTTTTTTTTTGTGTTATTTAGGGGAAAGAAGTCGCCAGCATTTGGAGGAGGCAGAGAGGGCCAGACAAGGCCAAAATCTTCCATCTCGCCATGTGGAGGAGGAGGAGGATGTGGAAGGAGAAGAGGATGTGGAAGGAGTAGAGGATGTGGAAGGAGTAGAGGATGTGGAAGGAGAAAAGGATGTGGAAGGAGAAGAGGATGTGGAAGGAGAAGAGGATGTGGAAGGAGAGGAGGATGTGGAAGGAGAAGAGGATGTGGAAGGAGAGGAGGAAGGAAGAAAGGAGGAAGGAAGAGAGGAGGAAGAAGTAATTTTGGACTTAGAATTTATAGCAGATGAAGGGCAAGTGGCGGAAGAACAATTTGGCGAATTGAAAGAAGGTGGATTGATGGATGAAGGAGGAGTCGAAGATGATGGGGAAGTGGTTGAAGAAGGAGGAGTGATAAAAGATGATGGGGAGGTGGTGGAAGAAGGAGGAGTGATAGAAGATGTCGAAGAGGTGGAAAGGAGAAGCCCATCAGGTCAGTGTCACCCTAGCTTGATTTTAAAAAACATATGTAGATAGGCCTCATCAAATCTAAAATTTTTGAATGCCCATTTTTTTTTTTTTTTAGGGGGGGGGGGATGGTGTGGCAATATTTTCACGTGCAAGTGCTGCTATAATTATTCAACAGGTAATGGAGTGCAGCACTGAAATGCGCAATATGCGTGAAAGGATGGTTGTCATGGAACAGAATGTAACAAATGTCCTTTTGGAATGCAGCACGGAAATGGACAATATGCGGCAAAAAATGATGGTAATCGAAGCAAATTTTAAAAATATTATTGACATGATGGGCCGTGTCAAAGACTGAAACACCCCCCACCCATCCCCCGCCACCACAACCATTTTTACTGTTTTAATAATGAATACGCCAAAATTTGAAGATACACACACAGTGTGCCAACATGTGCTATCTGCCATCACAGAATATCTAGTGTCTGTGCTTTGTGGGTCCAACCCCCTCCTCCATCCTCAAGTAGTTGAGAGGAAGGGTTTGCTCCCACAAAACACAGACATTGATCACCCATGATGTCAGATAGCACATGTGGCCATTTGTCTGTTGAACCAATGACATTTGGCGATTTTTCACGGAATGTGTGTATCTTCAAATTTTGGCGTGTTCCAGTGTGAAAGCACACCATGACTGACTGCTGTTGTGAATTCTTATATTTTTATAAGGTTTAAGTTCTTTTGTTTGTCCATTTTGTAAATTTTTGTATACTATAAAGTTTAGACCATAAACAATCAAAGAATAAACACCCAAAAAAAGTAAATATATATATATAGAATTATAAATCTCTATAATCACTTAATTTAGTGAAGTCGAGATTTGACTCCTAAATCTCCCCAAAACATATTCGTATTTAAAAACACACAAAAAAATTGAAAAATAAAATACAACAAAACAAAAATTTTTTTTTAAAAATTATTATATATTTGCAAAACAATCTAAAAAGAAAAAAATTATATTTCAAAATGTATAAATATTTTTCTAAAAATTTTTGGAATTTCGTGAAACAAAAGTAAAAAAAAAGAAATAGAGGTTTTTTGACCGAAAAAATATGCCGAGAAGAAAAAATACAAAGGCGGTAAACACCCCACCAAAAATATTCTACATATATATATATATATGTAAACAATAAATAGAACTATATTTGATAAACAAAACTGTGAACTTGTTAAAAAATGTATATTCTTGATAATATTTTTTGTTTAATTACCTGAAAAAATACTACACAAAGTACAATAAATATTGTAGACTCCTAAGTACAAAAGCAGGGAGTACTGAAAAAAATATAAAATAATTGTTGTGGTCATGAACAAGCAGAAATGAAAAAACTTGACCTCAAAAATTTTAAATGGAGTGGCTTCTTATTTCTAGACTCAATACCCTGTTTGTAGATGAGTGAATACTGTGCAAATGTGGTTATTTACTAAAAGTGGAGAAATAAATTATGCACTAAAAATGCAGAAGTTAGTTTGAGAACCAGGAAGACAGATAAAAAGAGAAAAAGCATTAATGACAAACAACTGTATAAAGTCCAATGATCTAATTATTTATTAGTTGTGAGAATATTCCTTTCTTTGGGGGCCGAATTAGAAAGAAATATGATCTGGCATAGCAATGGCCCCCCGACCCATGAAGTACTCAACATATTTGTCGCGTACCTCACGAGCTGATTGGGGGGCCAAGCCAGCGCGACCAGTGTCCAGCCCGGGAAGGGGATCTGAGGGTAGTCTTGCCTCAGAACCGATGTCGGGTAGGTACGTCTGGGAGTGCCTGCGTAAAAAGTTGTGCAAAATGCAGCAGGCAAATACAACGGTGCCCAATTTATATTCCGCCAGATGTATCGATGTCCTGAACAGGCGGAACCGGTTGGTGAGTATCCCAAAGGCATTCTCGACTACCCTCCGAGCCCTGGCCAACCGAAAATTAAACACACTCCTCTCTGAGGTGAGGGTCCTCTGGGGAAAAGGCCGCATGAGGTGAGGACCAAGCCCGAAAGCCTCGTCCGCTAGGAAAACAAACGGAAGTCCTTCCACATTCTCTTCATCTGGTGGCAATGCCAGACCACCAGCTTGGAGATGATCATAGAAATCAGTCCGTGCGAACACTCCCCCATCAGACATCCGGCCATTCTTCCCCACGTCCACATATAGAAACTCATACTGTGCCGACACCACCGCCATCAACACAATACTATGATAACCCTTGTAGTTATAATAGTAGGACCCCGAGTGGGGTGGGGGCACAATGCGGACGTGTTTCCCATCTATTGCTCCACCGCAGTTAGGAAAATCCCACCGCTGGGCAAATTGGGAAGCCACAGACTGCCATTCCTGTGGTGTGGAGGGTAGCTGTGGGGACAAACAAATAAAGAGATTTAGTACTTTGGCACATAAACATTTAAAACATAATCCTACAAGCATCCTTGTGCTACTTCACAGTATTAAAATTGCATTTGAAAAATGTGCAGGGAGAATTTGGGGAATGAAATATATAGGGCCACTTAATTAAGAGACTCCACAGCCCTCTGATGGGGACTAAAAAAGTTTGAAGGGGGGGCACAAAAACCAAAAAGTCGTGTTTGAAAAAATGGCAAGGTGGGTTGGTCCCTAGGATAGCATGCTGGACAGGTTAATATTGGGTAAGGGACAAATATGCAGGTAGGCCAAGAATAAAACATGTAAAGCTTATATCAACATGCATAGGGAGAAAAGGGAACGTTAGTTAAACACACAGCATATCTGGGAATTTAAAAATAAAGTTAGTTGGCCACATTATTACAGCCAGGAAACTTACCTTAATATACTCCTCATGCAGAACTTTGATGATGGCAGCACACGTGTCCGGTATGATGACCCCAAGCGCCTGCGGAGAGATGCCTGTCGAGAACTTGAGGTCCTGCAGGCTCCTCCCAGTCGCCAGGTACCGCAACGTGGCAATAAGCCTCTGCTCGGCCGTGATGGCTTGGCGCATCACAGTGTCCTGCCTCGTGATATAGGGGGACAGAAGATCCAGCAGACTGTTGAATACGGGGTCCGTCATGCGGAGAAAATTCCTAAAGTCATTAGGATTATTCTCCTGGATTTCCCTAAGCAGAGGCATATGTGAGAACTGGTCACTCTGGCGCAACCAATTCTTGGTCCAGAAACGCCTCCGCCCCCTGTTTCTGGCCAAAGTACTGGAATAATGAACATATCCAGCAGCCATCCCATAAACAGCACCAACTCGCGAAAATTGACGCTGCTGCTCCATCATGGCTTCAAATCGGCCGGCTGGTCAGTCAAGAACACACTCAAACAGAAAGCACTCGCAAATCCAGCACTACCTGCGACGAACGCGTGACAAACAGATACGAGCGCACAGGATGCAACTGCAAAAGCAGAAACAACCTGCTAGCCTATAGCCGAATGAAAACTACGATCCCGCAAGCACACGCACTGAACCCGTGAATACACGCTGTCAAAGCCTGGAGACCGAGAAGCGCGAATCAGCTCTAACCAAACCTTCACTAACACGAGCAAACCCGTAACTAGCAAAAGAGGAACAGAGGGCGGCGCTATTAACTTTGGTCTTCCCCTTTATAGTGACGTCGTACGTGGTTTACGTGCACGCTGTGGTGTGTACAAGCCAGCGGAACCAAACAAAAATCAGCCTTGTACGCCGGAAAATGTCCGGCAGACAGTTTTCAGCGCACAGATCCGGTCGTGAGTACAAGGCCTCAGGGTGACGTCACTTTCCATTCATTTCACAGTAGCTGTCGTCTGTGTCCTCTGCAGAGCTTCCACAGCTGGAGATCAGGTTGGAATGGATCAGATCGGCTTCCAAAAAGTTATGTATACTTATTTATTCTTTACAGGAATAGAGAAGTTAGTGTTAGATCTGTTGTAGCAATAGATCCAGGGATTTTAGTTTTTGCATGGACTTCCACTTTAACTGCTCCCACTTTAACTACTTCTACTGTCAAGCGACTCTATTTGGGCCTCTTCTGCTAATTTCATGTTTGGTGAGCATTGATTCTGAGCATGCGTGTGTGTACTTTCGACCTTTGTGTGACGGATTTGTGTACTGACCATACGGAAATCAGGCGTGGAGCCGTTGCCCGCCGAAAATTTACTAGCCTGTTTTCCAAGCCGAAAATTGGACAACAATTGTCAAAAGGAGCGTACTAACGGAAAGAATTTAGGACAACAGTCTGTCAACAGACAATCCCCTTCCAACAATCGTACCGTGTGTCGTAGTGTGTCCTTGCAAGTGATCCCAAAATTATGTTTGCCTTTACAGCTGCTATTTGACATTGAGTAGCATTTCTAATGGCCTGTACACCCGACACGATCGGTTCGTCTGATGAAAACGGTCCGATGGGCCGTTTTCATCGGACGAATCGATCGTGTGTGGGCCCCATCGTTTTTTTTTTTCCATCAGTGAAAAAACATAGAACCTGTTTTAAAATTATCTAATGGTTAAAAAAACGATAGAAAAAAAACTATCGTCTGTGGGCAAGTCCATCGGTTAAAAATCCACGCATGCTCAGAATCAAGTCGACGCATGCTCGGAAGCATTGAACTTCATTTTTCTCAGCACGTTGTAGTGTTTTATGTCACCACGTTCTGACACAAACATATTTTTAACTAATGGTGTGTAGGCAAGACTGATGAAAGTCAGCTTCATCAAATATCTGATGAAAAAATCCATCGGCCCGTTTTCATCGGATGAACCGATCGTGTGTACGTGGCATAAAGCCTCATACACACAATCGGAATTTCCAATGGAAAAAGTCAGACGGACTTTTTCCATCGGAAATTCCAACCGTGTGTATGCCCCATCTGACTTTTTTTAGAGGAAATCTATCGGAGTTTAGAACATGTTGGGGCAGATCCACATACATCTGCGCCGGGCGCAGCGTATCTAAGATACGCTACGCCACCGTAACTTATCTTTTTTTTAATCCACAAAGAATCCGCACCATAAGCTACGGCGTCGTAGTGTATCTCTCGCGGCGTAAGGGCGCGGAATTCAAATGGATCTAATGGGGGTTTTATGTTAATACGTCGTGACCCGACATAAACAACGTTTTTTTGAAACTGCGCATGCGCTGTCCCTGGGGGTATCCCAGTGCGCATGCTCGAAATTAAACCGGAACCCGCCAATGCTTACGACGGTGACGTCATTCTACGCAAATTCCTATTCGCGAACGACTTACGCAAACGACATCAAAAATTCAAAATTGTACGCGGGAAGGACGGCCATACTTAACATTGAGTACGCCTCAGTATAGCAGCTTTAACTATACGCCGGAAAAAGCCGAACGGAAACGACGTAAAAAAATACGCCGGCCGGACATACGTTCGTGGATCGCTGTAAATAGCTAATTTGCATACTCAACGCGGATTTCGACGGAAACGCCACCTAGCGCCCGCCGAAAAATTGCATCTAAGATCCAACGTTGGATCTAGCCGAGATGCCGTCCTATCTTGTTTTGAGGATTCAAAACAAAGATACGATGTGGGAATTCTGAAATTACGCCGGCGTATCAGTAGATATGCCGGCGTAATTTCTTTGTGGATCTGCCCCGTTCTCTTTTACTCCGATTGAATTCTGTCGGAATTACGATGATAGTTTGGCCAGGTAAAAGCCTGATCGTGTGTACGGGGCATAAGACTTTACTTTGACCATTACCACAACGTATGGCAAATAATATATAGTATAGTGCAATGAAAGAGAGTGAAGAGTTTTGTGTAAAAGCACTCATTTGTTAGCAATAATACAAGAAAGAAATGAAACATACTTTTGTTTTTGGTAAAATAATAATCCAAAACTTTAGAAATTGATTTTACTTAACTGTAATCAATCTTGTGCAATAACGCAAGAAAGCCCTAACAGCCAAATAACTCTCCTCTAGGAAACACATTCGTTTAGAAAGAAGAAATAAAAAATATTCCTTTATAAATAGAATTTAAGTCAGTATCTTGTTTCACAGAGAAATACATCTAAATGACATTTCAACATATTAATAATTCAGTATACTATTGTCAATAATATATATTATAGAGAACATATAGGACTGCGTCATAATCTCAGGCTTCTCATATACAGTATCAAGTGCCTTTCACTGTGATATAAGTACTAAATATGATATCTATTACTAAAATTCATTATCCTTTTCTTTGGTGTCAGAGCTGAATATGAACTCATGGGATATGAATGAACCAGTATGTCTCATAAAATGAAGAATGACTCCTTTTGTGCCTTTTTTTTCCACAATGTAGTTTATACTTTTTCTGTATTTTCTACTTCAAAATGCATATTTTCTTAGCAGTGGTATAGCTATATATATAATTGGCTCCCAAATGAAATACTGTATTTATCGGGGTATTGCACGCTCCGGGGTATAGCGCGCACCCCTAATGTGGACCCGCAATTCCTGTAAAACATTTTTTTAGTACTTACAGTTTTGGTGTCTTGCGCGGCGTCCATCGGCGGCCTCGTCGGGTCCGACGTCCGTCTGTGGCTTCGGTGGTGTCCTCCCGGCTTCTCCCGCACTGTCTCCCCGTCGAATCGCTGATTCGTGTGCTCAGTTTGAATGCCTGCGCCGACATATATCGACTGCAGTACACTCGGCTACATTCGGCCAGGCTCGGCTTCGCTCGTGCTCACGCTCTGTGACGTTTATGCGTGAGCACGAGCAAAGCCCAGCCTGGCCGAATGTAGCCGAGTGTACTGCATTCGGTATATGTCGGCGCAGGCATTCAAACTGAGCGCGGGAAGCGGGTATCGGCGTATATCGCGCACCCACGATTTTTCCCTTATTTTAAAGGGGAAAAAAGTGTGCGGTATACGCCGATAAATACGGTATTTGGGGAACATATGGGTCTTCAGTTTTTCGCCCCGTACACACAATCGGATTTTCCGACAACAAATGTGTGATGGCAGGGTTTTGTCAGAAAATCTGACCATTTCTATGCTCCGTCAGACAATTGTTGTCAGATTTTCCAACAACAAATGTTTTATAGCATGCTTTCAAATTTTCCGACAACAAATATTGGATAGCATGCTTTCAAATTTTCCGACAACAAATGTGTGCCGTCGGATTATCGGATCGTGTGTAGAGAAGTCCGTCGGAAAAAAAATCCAAAGTACAAACACGCATGCTCCGAACCAATGCTAACCATAAGACAACATTAGCAGAAGTTGCCCAAAGGGTGGAGCTAAAGAGCTGAAAAAACATGTAGTTTTGTGTATGTTGGCCAACACTGTTTTTCCGTCTCTATGCAAGTTCCAAGCCAACGTACAAAATTCCACGGATTTGTCCGATGGAAATCCGATCACGTGTATGAGGCTTTAAAGTGGAAAACCAGATAAAAAGCTAAAGGTACTGATAAAATACAGTACATATACAGTATACTTAAAATGAATCAAGCTGTTACCATATGTAGTCAGGGGAATCACTCTAATACTTATTATTATTATTATTTTTTTCTAACCTACCTAAAAACTAAGATAATGCTGATTCCCTGGGACTGCTTTGCTAAAAGGACAGTTTTAATTGCAAAGGGCATGTTGGTAAATAAGATGAAACTATATTCCTTTAGAATACAGTCATGTGCAAGGAATATAAAAAAAAAAACAGACCAGCTTCATTTTATTTACTAAGTGAACAGTCTGTATTTCTTTAGTAAATAACCCCACTGTCCTATTAGAAAGCTGAAAGAAGATTTGACATCTGCTGAAGAAGTAATTGATGTATTGTGGTTTTCATGACCATATTAAAAAGACCACTCAAGCAAGCAAGACATTTTGTTTTCATATTTGCAATGATATAACACTGCCAGGGCTTGGGTTGTGCATAATATAGTAGTAGGACTCAGACTCCATCTGGTGCAGCTCTACACAGAAACCAATCAGCTTCTGTTTAATCAACCCCACAGTCTTACTAAGATGTTTTTTGATGCATTTTGCAGAAATGCAGGGACAACTTTTAACATGGGTTCCTATGGAACACATTCACATCAATTTTTGTGCCTTTGGATTTTTAGAAAGGGTCGGGGACTTTTTTCCCACAAAATGCAGCGTTTTGCATGTAATAGACTTCAATAGACCCACATCCAAAATGCAAGTACCGCATTTTTTCCATGATTTGCGTTTTGTTTTTACACTGTACAGTAGGTGTTTGTGATATTGTGTTTTTAGCACGACAGCATCGCGCTGATTCTCGGCAACATGGTGCCGAGATCTCGCCGACATCTCACACTCACTGGAATAGTGACAGCACATCCCAGCAAGCGCGTCATAGAAGCGATGGGAGATCCGACTTGGATTCCCGCCAATTCTACACGTGTGCGGCGTTTGTTATGAATCCTGAGGGGGAAGTCCCCGCCGGATTTTAAATAAAAATCCGGCATGGGTTCCCCCCTCAGGAGCATACCGGGCCCTTAGGTCTGTTATGGGTTGTAAGGAGAGCCCCCCTACGCCGAAAAAAAAGGCGTAGGGGGTCCCCCTACAATCCATACCAGACCCGTATCCAAAGCACGCTACCCGGCCGGCCAGGGACTGGGGACGAGCGAGCGCCCCCCCCTCCTGAGCCGTACCAGGCTGCATGCCCTCAACATGGGGGGGTTGGGTGCTCTGGGGCAGGGGGCGCACTGCGGCCCCCCCACCTCAGAGCACCCTGTCCCCATGTTGATGAGGACAGGGCCCCTTCCCGACAACCCTGGCCGTTGGTTGTCGGGGTATGCGGGCGGGAGGCTTATCGGAATCTGGGAGCCTCCTTTGATAAGGGGGCCCCCAGATACCGGCCCCCCACCCTAAGTGAATGAGTATGGGGTACATCGTACCCCTACCCATTCACCTGCAAGAAAAGTGGTAAAAACACAAATAAACCACACAGGGTATTAAAATATTTTATTAGTCTGCTCCGGAGGCCTCCCCTGTCTTCTTTAGCTCTTTTACCAGGGTAGGCTTCTTCTTCCGATTTCCGGGGGTTTTCTCCTGCTCTCCGGGGTCTTCTCAGCTCTTCTGTGACGTCTTCTCCGCTCCGGGGGTCTTCTCAGCTCTGGGGGGTCTTCTTCTATATTCGCCGCTCTCCGCTCTTGACTCGGCGCACCCCGGTTCTTCCTCCCGCTGTCCGGTTCCTTCTCCTTCAGGGCTGGCCGCCGCTATACTGGCGGCGGTCAGTCCGCTCTTCTGTAACGTCATCTTCTTCTCTTCTCGTCTTCCGTCTTCTCCAGATGTTGACACGCCGGCCGGCTCTTCTCGCTGCAATGACGTGTGCCCGGCTTGCATCGGATTTATATAGGCCTCACAGTCCCATCATGCTCTGTACCTACCCATGTGATACCTACCCACGTGGGTAGGTATCACATGGGTAGGTACAGAGCATGATGGGACTGTGAGGCCTATATAAATCCGACGCAAGCCGGGCACACGTCATTGCAGCGAGAAGAGCCGGACCCTTATCTGAGACCCTTATCTGAGCATGCAGCCCAGCAGGTGAGGAAAGGGAGGGGACGAGCGAGCACCCCCCTTCCTGAATCATACCAGGCTGCATGCCCTCAACACCTCAACGCACCTTGCCCCCATGTTGACGGGAACAAGGGCCTCATCCCAATAACCTTTGCCTGTTAGTTGTCAGGGTCTCCGGGGGGGGGGGGGGGGGCTTATTGTGAATGTAAATAGGGTACCCCTACCCATTTATGGTCGCGGCCCTCTGACTGAGAGAGATGTGGATCACATAAACACGCGACAAGACTTACAACATAAATAGACCTGAAGTGTGCCTTTGTGGTCTGGTCAGTATGCCAAGAAAAGGGGGCATACCCAAGGTAAGTAATGGGTAGTTAATTAAAAAAAGAATATGCTGAGAAGTGCCCTGACAACCACCCAAAAAAAAAAAAAAAAGGGGGCAAAAAATAAAAAAGTGGGAAAAATAGAGCAGTAAAAAATAAAAAAGATGCCAATCAGTGCCCACAAATGGGCACTGACTGGCAACATGGCTAAATCAGTGCTGCCCCACAGTGTCCATCAGTGCCACCCCACAGTGTCCATCAGTGCCACCCCACAATGTCCATCAGTGCCACCCCACAGTGCCCATCAGTGCCCAGTGCCCACCTATCAGTGCCCATCTGTGCCACCCATCAGTGCCACCCATAAGTGCCGCCCATGAGTGCCCATATGTGCCGCCTATGAGTGCCCAGTGCCGCCTATGAGTGCCCATCAGTGCCACCCATGAGTGCCCATCAGTGCCGCCTATGAGTGCCCATCAGTGCCGCCTATGAGTGCCCATCAGTGCCGCCTATGTGTGCCCATCAGTGCCGCATACCAGTGCCGCCAATCAGTGCCACCTCATCTGTGCCCATCAGTACTACCTCATCGATGTCCATCAGTGCCATCTCATCGGTGCCCATAAGTGCCGCCATATCAGTGCCCGTAATTGAAAGAGAAAACTTACTTATTTACAAAAAAATTAACAGAAAAAATAAAAACTTAATTTTTTTTCACAATTTTCAGGCTTTTTTTAGTTGTTGCGCAAAAAAAAAAAATTCAGAGGTGATCAAATACCACCAAAAGAAAGCTCTATTTGTGGGAAAAAAAGGACGCCAATTTTGTCTGGGTACAGTGTAGCATGACCGCGTAATTGCCATTCAAAGTGCAACAGTGCTGAAAGCTGAAAATTGGCTTGGGCGGGAAGGTGCGTAAGTGCCTGGTATGGAAGTGGTTAAATACCCTACGGGCTCCTCCCATAAACTCAGGACACCATATTAGCCTTCTAATTTATGGTCGTGGCCCTCTGACCGAGAGAGATGTGGATCACATAAACACGCGACAAGACTTACAACAAAAATAGGTCTGAAGTGTGCCTTGGTGGTCTGGTCAGTATGCCAAGAAAAGGGGGCAAAAGACTTAGATAGGGAAATAGCTTTTATTGATTTCTTGTATTTATAGAGCCAGCTTGGTAAAGGCTTGTACCATTTCTTCCTGAGGAGTTGGGATGTATGTGGCAAAACAAGCAGACTTCCATCAGCCTAGTATCTTGATTACGTGTTCTGGTACTCCCTGTTGGGAGGCAGCTGAGGCTGCTCTAATTTGGAAGGAATGTCCAGAGAACTGACTGGGGTTTGAACAAAGTAAGGTTGGAACAGGACAGCGCATGAACCACGATTTTGCATTTGCCTAGAATATGTCTACAGAAGATATTAAACTGGTGACGGAGTGACAGGTACACGAGCCTGTGCAGGAAGGACGTGATGGGGAGTGACTTAGATCTACCTTAATGGGGTACAGTACGAGGAGTGACGAAGACTGTGTGAAGCAGAAATTTAAGAGAATTTCTGGGGGCCAAGGTTTGGCGAACCAGTGGCGGCCGAAAAATGGGTGCAAAGCCTGTGGTGGCTCGGCTGACACTGCCGGGATGAACATTGAAATGCTGTTCTATCAGGTGGGGAAGTTGTCCCACATAGCTAAGTCTGCTACTGATGCTTGGTCTAGTTTGAGAACTTGGACTGGATCTTGCATTGGTGTGAGAAAATCAAGACAATAAACAGGTGCTCAACAAGACAATATACGTGCACTCGATGACCAACATGCACTCACTGACCAAAGTGCACTCACTGACCAAAGTGCACTCGCTGGTGCTGGATGGAAACCTGAACTAACCTCAGGGAAAAATACAGAGAAAAGATGAGTGGCCCGCGTGCCACTGAAGATAAATGGCCAACTGGGTGCCGCTGCGTGTTTGTGTGGCTGATTGTTTGTCACTGAGGTGTGTTTGCATGTGTTTATACTACTGCAGACAATATTGTGTGGTTGCAAGGGTCTCAGTCTGGTTTGCCGAGACGATATTGCGTGGTTGCAAGGGTCTCAGTCTGGTTTGCTGAGATGATATTGTGTGGTTGCAAAGGTCTCGATAATTATGAGGTTTGTTTTGAGATGGCATTGTGTGGTTGCAAGGGTCTCGGTCAAGTTTGCTGAGACAATATTGCATGGTTGCAAGGGTCTCGATGAGTATGATTTTTTTTCTTTTTTTTGTGTTTTTTTATGATGAAATTGCGTGGTTGCAAGGGTCTCAACAGGTGAGGGGTTGCTGACACGATATTGCGTTTGCAATGGTCTTAAATGAGTGTGAGGCTGCTGTGACGACTTTGTATGGCTGCAAGGGTCTGAATGGTGTCAGGTTGCTGAGACGATATTGCGTTTTGAAATGGTCTCAAATGAGTTTCAGGCTGCTAAGACGACTTTGTATGGCTGCTAGGGTCTGAACTGGTGTCAGGTTGCTGAGACGAGATTGTGTGGTTGCAAAGGTCTAGACGAGTGTGAGGTAGCTGAGATTTTGCAAGGGTCTCAAATGAGTGTCAAGCTGCTGAGAGACAATGGGCCAGATCCACAAAAACCTGGCGCAACTTAAAAAATCCCATTTAAGTTACACTGCCTTAAAATTTCTACCTAAGTGCCCGATCCACAAAGCACTTACCTAGAAATTTCAGGCTGTGTAACTTAAATCCGGCCGGCGCAAGGCGTTCCTATTCAAATGGGGCGAGTCCCATTTAAATGAGGCGCGATCCCGCGCCGGCCGCGCGAAGTTACGTTACGCCGAGTTTTGTGGATCGCGCCGGCTTAAAAAAGTTGCGTCGGGAAAAAAAAAAAAATTTGACAGCGTCGCTCGGCATGCATTCCTGAGGGAGAACTCCATGCCAATTTTCAAATAAAAAAACGGCATGGGTTCCCCCGCAGGAGCATACCAGGCCCTTAGGTCTGGTATGGGTTGTAAGGAGACCCCCCCTACGCCGAAAAATCGACGTAGGGGGTCCCCCTACAATCCATACCAGACCCGTATCCAAAGCACACTACCCAGCCGGCCAGGAATGGGAGTGGGGACGAGCGAGCGCCCCCCCCCTCCTGAGCCGTGCCAGGCCGCATGCCCTCAACATGGGGGGTTGGGTGCTCTGGGGCAGGGGGGCGCACTGCGGGCCCCCCCACCCCAGAGCACCCTGTCCCCATGTTGATGAGGACAGGACCTCTTCCCGACAACCCTGGCCGTTGGTTGTCGGGGTCTGCGGGCGGGGTGCTTATCGGAATCTGGGAGTCCCCTCAAATAAGGGGGCCCCCAGATACCGGCCCCCCACCCTAAGTGAATGGATATGGGGTACATCGTACCCCTACCCATTCCCCCAGGTGCAAAGTGATAGTTATTAAACACACAACACAAGGGTTTTTAAAATCATTTATTAGTCTGCTCCGGAGGCCCCCCTGTCTTCTTTAGCTCTAATACCGGGGGGGCTTCTTCTTCCACTCTCCGGGGGTCTTCTCCGCTCTCCGGGGGTCTTCTCCGCTCTCCACGTGGGTACCTACCAGAGCATGATGGGACGGTGAGGCCTATATAAATGGGATGCAAGGCGCGCTTCCATCATTGCAGTGAGAAGAGGCGTCGAGTCAACATCGGAAGAAGGGAGAAGAAGAGAAGAGAAGAAGATGACGTCACAGAAGACCGCGCTGGCTGCCTGCTAGTAATTGAGCTAACACACGAAGATAGCAGGCAGCCAGCGCTGAAGGAGAAGGCACCGGACAGCTGGAGAAGAACCGGGGTGCGCCGAGTCAACAGCGGAGAGCGGCGAAGATAGAAGAAGACCCCCGGAGAGCGGAGAAGACCCCCCCGGAGAGCGGAAGAAGAAACCCCCCCCGGAGAGCGGAGAAGACCCCCGGAGAGCGGAGAAGACCCCCGGAGAGTGGAAGAAGAAGCCCCCCCTGGTATTAGAGCTAAAGAAGACAGGGGGGGCCTCCGGAGCAGACTAATAAATGATTTTAAAAACCCTTGTGTTGTGTGTTTAATAACTATCACTTTGCCTCCAGGTGAATGGGTAGGGGTACGATGTACCCCATATCCATTCACTTAGGGTGGGGGGCCGGTATCTGGGGGCCCCCTTATTTGAGGGGACTCCCAGATTCCTATAAGCACCCCGCCCGCAGACCCCGACAACCAACGGCCAGGGTTGTTGGGAAGAGGTCCTGTCCTCATCAACATGGGGACAGGGTGCTCTGGGGTGAGGGGGCCCGCAGTGCGCCCCCCTGCCCCAGAGCACCCAACCCCCCCATGTTGAGGGCATGCGGCCTGGTACAGCTCAGGAGGGGGGGGGGCCCTCGCTCGTCCCCACTCCCATTCCTGGCCGGCCGGGTAGCGTGCTTTGGATACGGGTCTGGTATGGATTGTAGGGGGACCCCCTACGTCGATTTTTCGGGGTAGGGGGGGTCTCCTTACAACCCATACCAGACCTAAGGGCCTGGTATGCTCCTGGGGGGGAACCCATGCCGTTTTTTGATTTTACAAATTGCCGTGGAGTTCTCCCTCAGGAATGCATACCAAATGCCGTCGCTTGAATGGGCTTTTACATGGTGTTACTAACTTTCCACTTTGTAAAACCAGCCCTAGTTTTACACTTGCAAACTAAAACTTACGGCGAAAAAACGAAGCTGAAAAGCTTTGTGGATCGCCCTAAGTGCTAATTTGCATACTAGAAGCGGCATTTCGACTCGAAATGCCCCCAGCGGCGGATGTGGTACTGCATCCTAAGATCCGGCAGTGTAATTCAATTACACATGCTGGATCTTCTGCCTAACTTTGGAAAACTGCTTCTGTGGATCAGTTCCAAAGTTAGGACAAGGGATACGATGGAGTAACAGCAGTTACTCCGTCGTATCTCTTTTGTGGATCTGGCCCAATATTCCCTGACTTATTTTTTTCAATGAAAACGACTGTGAACGAAACGCTGGTAAATGTGAGTTACCGTGTCTAATAAGCTGTTACAGGCATTGGCATTTCGAATGCCTCTGAACATCAATCTGAACCCATTTTTTTTTCGGAAAGGTTTCTAAACTCAACTGCCTAGAAACAACTATAATTCATCCTGTGTACATGTACTGATGAGATAACATAGAGAAGAGATCGGGGATCCTGTGTACATGTACTAATAAGATAACATAGAGGAGAGATCAGGGGCAGCTGAAAAACTGTTGCCCAACTGTTCCTAACGGCCATTTACCAACAGCAGTGTACATGAGGCCTAAAACAATTTGTCTGGCTGCAAGGGTCTCAATGAATGTCAGGTTGCTGGGGGCAAGACTGTGTGGTCACAAAGGTCTTTGACGAGTTGGAGGTTGCTTGAGACGGTATTGCGTGGTTGCAAGGGTCTCAACAGGTGTCAGGTTGCTGGGCCGAGATTACATGGTGACAAAGGAGGTATTTATTTATATAATTTATTTTTTATTTTTTGACAAGTGAGAGGTTGCTGGGGGGAGACTGCGTGGTCACGAAGGTCTTTGATGAGTGAGAGGTTGCTCGAGACGGTATTGCGTGGTTGCAAGGGTCTCGAGGAGTGTGGGGCTGCTGAGACGGTATTGTGTTTGCAAGGGTCTCAACAAGGGTGTCAGGCTGCTGAGACAATTGTGTGGTTGCAAGGGTCTCAACAGGTGTCAGGTTGCTGGGCCGAGATTGTGTGATGACAAAGAGGGTATTTATTTTTATTTTATTTATTTTTTGACAAGTGAGAGGTTGCTGGGGAGAGACTGCATGGTCACGAAGGTCTTTGATGAGTGGGAGATTGCTCGAGATGGTATTGCATGGTTGCAAGGGTCTCGATGAGTGTGGGGCTGCTGAGACGGTATTGCATTTGCAAGGTTCTCAACAAGGGTGTCAGGCTGCTGAGACAATTTGCATGGTTGCAAGGGTCTCAACAGGTGTCTGGTTGCTAGGCCGAGATTGCGTAGTGGCAAAGGTTTTTTTTTTGTTTTGTGTTTTGCAAGTGTCATGTGTTGCATTTTGCAAGGGTCTAAACAAGGGTGTCAGGCTGCTGAGACGATTTGCATGGTTGCAAGGGCCTCAACAGGTGTCCGGTTGCTAGGCCGAGATTGCGTGGTGGCAAAGGTTTTTTTTTTGGTTTTTTTCTGCGCTTTTTTTTTTAATTACATTTTTTTGCATTTTGCAAGGGTCTTAACAAGGGTATCAGGCTGCTGAGATGATTTGCATGGTTGCAAGGGTCTCAACAGGCTGCTGAGATGATTTGCATGGTTGCAAGGTCTCAATTAATAAGAATTGGGTTACTGAGAAAGGATAGAAACACCTGGTTTGTTTGGCGGTTTACTGTACCTTTAAGCGAGCAGTATAAGGTATAAGGACAACGTCCGTTTGATTCATAGGTTCCGTAGGGGCCACTAATGAACGATATGGGAGGCAATGGATGGTAACGAATTGATAGGACATAAAGAATGTAATAACAAATCTTACTTGCGACAGTGGGCCATGCGAGTGAGTTCACGGCAGACTGAGGCTGGAGTGAAACATATCGGGAAGGTGTAGCGTGATGCCGTGCATGAGGCAAAACAACAAGGTTTGGTGTAGAAAATAGAACCCTAAGAGATGCGTACAAATAATTTGTAAGCTCCACTGCAAGAACCAAACATATGGTACGGGCGACAGAACAAGTGGCCACGAATTTGACATGACAAACATGGCAACGAATCCTACCTGGGACAGTGAACGTGCAACTGGGTTTGCTTTGGACTGGAGCAGGTGTGCAACACATCCGAAGAGTGTGGTGTGGCGCCATGCATGATGCACAGACAATAACTTTGGTAAATAAATGAGAGAGAAGAACCGTGTACAAACAATTTGAAAGTTCCACTGCGGGAACTAAAACACACGGCATGGGGGGAAACAACAAATGGCAGCGGTAGAAAGTATGCAATGTATCTGATACAAATTGGCTGTAAAGAGAAATGACTGATACAAATTTGTAAAATGCATGAAATGAATCCGATACAAATCGGTAGTAAGGAGTATTTAACGAATCTGATACAAATTGGTTGTAGAGTGTATGCTACCTCTTGCTTTGAAACCGAACACCTACCAATCACCCATCCCCCCAGGCTAATCAAGTGCAGACAAGGCAAAAGGTGGGACTAATTACCACCTCAATCTGCCAAAGAACCCATACAAACAATACATGCTAATCTCCAAATGGATGAGACGGCAACCCCATAATGGGGACAGTGAATTTTATAAACAGTGAAACCTGTGGCGAGTGATATCAGACAATGACCGACAGTGGCTCGGTGGCTTGGATTTACAAATGAATCGTATGTTTGGCAGGAGGAAGTTACAAATGTACCAAGCCTGTGCCGAATGATGTTGGAACATGAGCAACAATAACTCAGAGGCAGGTTTTTTACAAAAGGGATGCAGGATAGGAAGCATAACAAATTGCAAGATTGCACATGATATGTAAAGGTTTGAATACTACCTGCGACAGTAAGCGGGTACTGCCGACGAAGACCATGAACGGAGAAGCCACAATTCGAATGCGATTGAATGCGTAGACTCACGGACATGTGGTGAGCTGGGAAGAGTCGGCCCAGTGATGTGTAGTACTGCACACTGAACCGGCAAAGCATGTGTGAGTGGGCTGCTTAAATACCTACCGGGCTCCTCCCATAAACTCAGGCCACCATGTTGGCCTTCAAATTTACCAAACAAAAGTAGTGTAGTATGACAAAACACAAAAGACATTTTTTGACAAGACCTTTATTAAAAATGTCTTCTCCTTCTCCCTCCAGTCTTCTCCTTCTTCTTCCGTTTTTCTTCTTCCGCTTCTTCTTTTTCCGGTCTTCTTCTTTCTCCTGCATTCTTTAACTGGTGTTCTTTTTCCTCCGTGACTGCTCTCGCAGACAAGCCTCCTCCGATGCTGCGACCCACTGATCTGTCCGCGCCGATGTCAAGCATTTCTTAGATAACGATGGAGGAGAGACCATCGGATGACATTATCCAGAGGCCCCGCCCCCTTGTGACATCACTGAGCATGCTAGGTATGTGACGTCATGAGGTGGCAGGGCCTCCAAATGACATAATTCGATGGCCACGCCCCATCGTTATCTAAGAAATGCTTGACAGCGGCCATGACAAATCAGTGGGACGCAGCTTCGGAGGAGGGTGGTCGGCAGGAGCGGTGGCGGAGGAAGAAGAATACCGAACAAAGAAGACAGGAGAAAGAACAAGACCAGAAGAAGCAGAAGAAGAAGCAGACCAGAGGAAGAAGGGGAAGACTGGAGGGAGAAGGAGAAGACTAGGGGAAGAATCGGGAGAAGCCCGGAGGAGGAAGAAGATGTTTTTAAAAAAGACTTGTCAAAAACTGTCTATTATGTTTTGTCACACTACACTACTTTTTTGGGTGAACGGGTAGGGGTATAATGTATCCCATACCCATCCACATAGGGGGGGACAGGATTTTGGGGCCATTTGATAAAGGGGGCTTCCAGATTCCAATAAGCCCCCCACCTGAAGCCCCCGAAACCACCGGGCAAGGGTTTTTGAGAAGAGGCTCTTGTCCCCATCAACATGGGGAAGGTGCCTTGGGGTGGGGGGCACCTACCTCCCCATGTTGAGGGCATGCGGTCTGGTATGGTTCAGGAGGGGGGCACCCGAACGTCCCCTCCCTTTCCTAACCAGCCGGGCTGCATGCTGGGATAAGGGCCTGGTGTGGACCTGGAGGGGGACCCCATACAGTTTTATTTTCAAGTTTTTTTTAGCCGGCAATTCTTTTTTTTTACATTCAGCTGTCTGCAGGGAAGCCCACTAATAGATGAGGAAGCATCAGTTGTTAAGGATGGGGCAGGCCGGCTTCTTGGCCCCAACCTTAGCAACTAACTATATACAATGTAAAAAAAAGCGAATTGTGACAAAATCGAAGTAAAAATGCATGTCCAAAAACGAGGCAAGCTCCGCAAAAAGCACTGCAGAAACGCTCAAAAGCAACATGCATAGATGTGAATCGAGTCTAAGTCCCCTTTCACACAGGCTTTTCGATCAGGTCCGCCTGTCAGTTTTTCAGGTGGACCTGATCAGGCACTCTATTCACTCCTATGAAGCGGCAGATGTCAGCGGTGACAGGTCCGTTTCGATCTGATTCAATCCTCTCCATGAAATACAGATGATGGTGACCCTATTTTCCATTCATCTGGCAGATCGGATTGGATGGGATCGGATGAAAATCGACAGGTGGTCCGTTTTCATTCAATCTCCCCATAGAGGAGAGCGGGGCTCTGACAGGTCCATCTCATCACAGTGAGCGGAGACAGTCCTAGAGTCTGGAAGAAGAGTGGAGAGGCACAGAATCAAACTTGCATGAGGTTCAGCGAGAAGTTTCCACAGCCAGTGATGATTTGGGGAGCCATGTCATCTGCTGGTGTTGGTCCACTGTGTTTTATTCATTTCAAAGTCAGCGCAGCCCTCTACCAGGAAATTCTAGAGCACGTCATGCTTCCATCTGCTTACCAGCTTTATGGAGATGCTGATTTAATTTTCCAACAGGACTTGGCACCTGCCCACACTGCCAAAAGTACCACTACCCCTGCTTTAATGATCATGGTATCACTGTACTGTATATTGGCTAGCAAACTCGCCTGACCTAAACCCTGTAGAGAATATGTGGTATATTGTCAAGAGGAAGATGAGAGACACCAGATCCAACAATGCAGATGAGCTAAAATCCACTATCAATGAAACCTGAGCTTCCATGACACCTCAGCAGTTTCACAGGCTGATTGCTGATTGCCTCCATGCCACGCCACAGAAATTCATGCAAAAGAAGCCCTGACCAATTACTGAATACATACTATACAATACATGGACATACTTTTCAGTAAGCGAACATTTCTGTATTAAAAATCCTTTTTTTTTTTATTGGTCGTATATAATATTCTAGATTTCTGAGATACCAAATTTGGGGTTTTCACTAGCTGTAAGCCATAATCATCAAAATTAAATGAAAGAAATGCTTGAAATATATCACTCTGTCTGTAACACATCTATATGTAACAAAGCTGTAAGCCATAATCATCAAAATTTAATGAAAGAAATGCTTGAAATATATCACTCTGTAAAGCATCTATATGTAACAGCCTCTGAAACACTCCACTCTTCCATAGCCTGAAGGGCCTGGCTCATCCAGGTTTCAAACTCATCTACCCCCATAGGAGTCGGTAACTGCCTTGAGAAAAAACTGAGTTTGCAATTGCTCTGGTTGGCATTTCCACACCCATTTTTCACTAAGCCATCAACTAGTTGGCTCATATCCCTGTAGAAAGAAAGGGAATAGGGGATTAGCCCCTTGAGAGTCAGCTCCCACAGATACGGATCCCTTCTCCTGAGTCCTTGATGATGGCTGCCTCTCAGCATGCTCTCCCCCCACTTTAAACAGGATCACTCTAGCAATCTCGCCTTCGGCTAGACATGCCTCTTCTCCCTGAAAGCACACAGGTATCACTTCCTGCCACTCCAACAGCACCCTGACTTGGTCCAGGTCATACTTAGCAATCATATCCAAAATATACTGTAAGCTCAGTGTCCTGGTGCCAGAGCTCTCACCCACTTTCTAATCTCTCTCTCAGTGGGGTTGATTTACTAACGACAAATCCACGTTGCACTAAAAGTGCAGTTGCTGTAGATCTGAGGGGAAGATATGAAGTTGGAGAAGCTCTGCTGATTTCTGCTATCTAATCATGTACAAACAAAAATGCACTTGTAGTGCAAAGTGTATTTGCCTTTCGTAAATAACCCCCAGTGTGTTTACTTAGAGATAGCTCTAGAACAGTTCTCCTCTCCATTTAAAGAGGAGTTCCACCCAAATTTGAACTGGAATCTCTTAACCCACTCCTCTCCCCCTTACATGCCACATTTGGCATGTAATTATTTTGGGGGGGGAGTGGGGGCTTCAGGAAGAGTGGGACTTCCTGTCCCACTTCCTCCTTCCTATAAGCGACTAAGCTTAATCGCCTACAGGAAGGGGCTGCTGTAGGCGATCGCCTAGGACACGTCACAGGTCCTAGGCGATCTCCTGGCCAATTACACGGCACAGCGCCGGGCCGCGCCGCTCGCACATGCGCAGTGCCGCTCGCGCATGCGCAGTGGGTGCCCGGCCGTGAAGCCGAAAGCTGTCACGGCCGGGTGCCCACACTGAGAATGAACACGTCGGCCGGGGAGGGGGGAGAGGAGCGGAGCCCCGGCCGGCGCGTCGCTGGAGCGCTGGAGCAGGTAAGTGTCTGTTTATTAAAAGCCAGCAGCTACACTTTTTGTTGCTGCTGACTTTTAATAAACATACAAATGGCTGGAACTCCCCTTTAAGCTCTCCCTGACTTTTGTCCCAAACAGCCGCTTCTCATGCAGATTGTGGCTCTTGTCTAGGTCAACTAGGGCCGGCTGCAGATGGCATCCCGGACGAGCCCCCAAATGTAGCACAACCCCCTTGTGGACTGCTTGGATTTACCTTCTCATCTGCATCACCATGACCCTGTAAACATTCCAACCCACCTGACACCCTGGATTCATACATCTTTGCACCACCTTGAAGTAATAACTCAAACAATTCAGTGTGTTTATATTCTATTAATGTTTACTGTAATATTTCAAAGAAGATCTTGTTGAACAGAGGAGGTAATAGATCAACTAAAATTTGGATAACAGTCCTATTCCTCAATAATAATACAAGTTAAAGCAGTTCAGCAATAACAAAATATTATATACATATGTGTACAAGGAAATACCACTTGAACATGACCTGAAAGGATAAGCAAGAGTTAAATATTAATTCTGCAATACTTCTTAAGGGAAACCCAGGCCGACCTATTTAACCTATAATCCTAATGAGACATCAAGCAAAACAAGAATGGTATGAGGGCCCTTTAACCACTTAAGGACATTGTCTGTTTTTCAGACTTGGTGTTTACAAGATTAAAACTGTTTTTTTTTGCTAGAAAATCACTTAGAACCCCCAAACATTATATATTTTTTCTAACACCCTAGAGAATAAAATGGCGGTCATTGCAATACTTTTTGTCACACCGTATTTGCGCAGCGGTCTTACAAGCACACTTTTTTTGGGAAAAAAAACACTTTTTTTAATTAAAAAATAAGACAACAGTAAAGTTAGCCCAATTTGTTTTATATTGTGAAAGATAATGTTACGCCGAGTGAAATGATACCCAATATGTCACGCTTCAAAATTGCGCCCGCTCGTGGAATGGCGTCAAACTTTTACCCTTAAAAATCTCCATAGGCGACGTTTAAAAAATTCTATAGGTTGCATCTTTTGAGTTACAGAGGAGGGCTAGAATTATTGCTCTCACTCTAACGATCGTGGTGATACCTCACTTGTGTGGTTTGAACACCGTTTTCATATGCGGGCGTTACTCACGTATGCGTTTCGCTTCTGCGTGCAAGCTCGTCGGGATGGGACACTTTAAAAAAAAAATAGTTTTCTTATTTATTTTTATTTATTTTATAAATTTTTACACAAAAAAAAAATGGGTCACTTTTATTCCTATTACAAGGAATGTAAACATGCCTTGTAATAGAAAAAAAGCATGACAGGTCCTCTTAAATATGAGATCTGGGGTCAAAAAGACCTCAGATCTCATATTTAGACTAAAATGCAAAAAAATTCAAAATAATTTGTCATTTGAAAAAATTACAAGAAAATATGCCTTTAACCACTTAAGACCCGGACCTTTAGGCAGCTTATGGACCCGGCCAGGTTTTGCGATTCGGCACTGCGTCAATTGCGCGGTCGTGCGACGTGGCTCCCAAACAAAATTGGCGTCCTTTTTTTCCCACAAATAGAGCTTTCTTTTGGTGGTATTTGATCAGCTCTGCGGTTTTTATTTTTTGCGCTATAAACAAAAATAGAGCGACAATTTTGAAAAAAATGCAATATTTTTTACTTTTTGCTATAATAAATATCCCCCAAAAATATATAAAAAAAAATAAAAAATTTCCCCAGTTTAGGCCGATACGTGTTCTTCTACCTATTTTTGGTTAAAAAAATCGCAATAAGCGTTTATCGGTTGGTTTGCGCAAAATGTATAGCGTTTACAAAATTGGGGATAGTTTTACAGTCGTGACTGCGACATTATGGCGGACACTTCGGACAATTTTGACACATTTTTGGGACCATTGTCATTTTCACAGCAAAAAATGCATTTAAAATGCATTGTTTACTGTGAAAATGACAATTGCAGTTTGGGAGTTAACCACAAGGGGGCGCTGATGGAGTTATGTGTGACCTCATGTGTGTTTACAACTGTAGGGGGGTGTGGCCGTAGGTGTGACGTAATCGATTGTGTATCCCTATAAAAGGGATCACACGATCAATGACGCCGCCACAGTGAAGAACGGGGAAGACCGTTCTTCAGCTCTGGGGGCCGATCGCGCGACTCCAGCGGCGATCGGGTCCATGGGTCCCGCGGTCCCGGTCATGGAGCTTAGGACCAGGTCGCGGGCGCGCGCCCGCGATCCACGGCTGGGTACTAGCACAGGACGTACCTGTATGTGCATGTGCCCAGCCGTGCCATTCTGCCGACGTAAGTGTGCAGGAGGCGGTCCTTAAGTGGTTAAGAATCATGGGCGGAAGTGACGTTTTGACGTCGCTTCCGCCCTGCTATGCTATGGAGACGGGTGGGGGCCGAGCAGGACACAGGACGCGATCGCCTCCGCTGCTGCTGACGGCTCCGGTAATGACCACCGGCTGCGAAGCATGAAGCGTGGGTTATCGGGCTGCTGAGTTGATGCTGGATAGATGTTTGATGAACATTAAGCATCTCTGGGCCCTTCTCAGTTGGGTTGGAATGTTGTACACCACGTGGTAGGCCAACAATCCCACTCTCCCTGTACAGAGAGGTCCATCACACACAAGGACCAGGAAGATAAGAGCATGGAGCAGGTCTCTGGCCTCTTTTATAGCTCTTCCCAGCAATCTCCCTGGTGGTAGCAAAGATCCCTGGGATATGTAGTCCGGGGTATAGTTATGCAGAGAATTAGCCATTGTGAAGAACTACTAATCCCACAAACCCTTTGGTTTGGCTCACAAATATGATGTCAGTTAGTGCGCTGGACATTAGAGGGACAATACAATATATAGAAATGATGGGGAATCGCTGTACTTTGCTATAGTAGCCCACATTGCTACAAAAGTTTTAGGACTGCAAGAAGACGAAACCATCAACATAGACCAATGCTCTTTCCATATGCTAGACTTCATAGAGATTAACAATAGGTACCCTAAGCCCATGTGCACCATGTTTTAGATGTAAATAAATTTGAGGCTAGCAAGGTTTTAAAAGGATTATTTTAATGCAGTAACTGTTTATTGATGAGTTGGTTACTGCAAGTATTAAAGAAATCCATAAATCATTTACATTCTGGCACATTGTATGAATTCAAACCATCTGATTAAATAAATAAAATAAAAAATAAATACAAAAATACTTTATTTTTTTTTAAATGCAGAACTCCAGACAAAAATAAGACAACAATGAACAGCCCCATTACACATAAAATAACAAAGATAGCTTTTGTTACAATGTTAGGGGCAGATCCACAAAAGGATTACGCCGGCGTATCTACTGATACGCCGGCGTAATTTTAAATTTCCCGCGTCGTATCTTTGTTTTGTATCCACAAAACAAGATACAACGGCATCAAGGCTCGATCCGACAGGCATACGTCTTAGTACGCCGTCGGATCTAAGCTGCAATTTTTCGGCGGCCGCTAGGTGGCGCTCCCGTCGAAATCCGTGTCCAGTATGCAAATTAGCTAGTTACGGCGATCCACGAACGTACGTTGGCCCGGCGCATTTTTTTACGTCGTTTTCGTTCGGCTTTTTCCGGCGTATAGTTAAAGCTGCTATATGGTGGCGTACTCAATGTTAAGTATGGCCGTCGTTCCCACGTACAATTTTGAATTTTTTACGTCGTTTGCGTAAGTCGTTCGCGAATAGGAATTTGCGTAGAATGACTTCACCGTCGTAAGCATTGGCTTCTTCCGGTCAAATTTTGAGCATGCGCACTGGGATACCCCCAGGGATTGCGCATGCGCAGTTAAAAAAATACTTTGTTTACGTTGGGTCACAACGTATTTACAAAAAACACGCCCCCATTACATCCATTTGAATTCCGCGCCCTTACGCCGCAAGAGATACACTACGCCGCCATAACTTACGGCGCAAATTCGTTGAGGATTCAAAACAAAAACAAGTAAGTTACAGCGGCGTAGTGTATCTTAGATACGCTACGCCCGGCGCACTAATGCGCCGTTGTACGTGGATCTACCCCACAATGTTTATTCCAGATACACTCTCTGGCTTTGTTTTTCTTTTGTTTTTTTGCTAGAAGATGTCCTCAGTTTTGTGGTCAGCATCTTTCAACCCGCTTCCTCCGAGCCCAGGTCATCTTGCTCCCCCATCTACCAGCAACTAGACAGTAGCACAGTGATGAGCTCATCTGTCACTCACACTTCTTTATCCTCCTATTAGCATGCTTCATGTGTCAGCGCATGAACGGATCGGTTCCATGTTTCATGTTCCATGTGGTTCCATGTTCTATGTTGATTGTTTTTTTGCACTGACATTTACTACTTCCTCCCATAACCCTGCTCTGCTGTACAGGGACTGATACCAAGTCAAATTCAGCTACTTACACTACTTGTATTAAAAAAATACATGTAATGATGTGTTAATGATTACAGAGCTGCATTAATTTGTTTCTTTTATATCTGCCTAGAGTTCAGCTTTAAGCCATTGTTTCTCTGTGAAATAAAAAATCTGCAGATTGCTGTAACTGCTTTGATCTAGGGTAATAAAGTTTGTTGTGTCCTATAATACAGCATGGAGACTTCTGCCCTGGAGCTGGTCAAGTCTTGCTCTCTGTGAGCGAATGAGGCGGAGAGAATTTCACAGCGTGATATGAGCAATGAGATGTTCTTTAAACGGAGATCAGAACTGGCAGTGATCAGTAGCACAGCTGTCCTGCTTACCAAGTCAGCAATTTGCTAAGATAACATCATTTCTAATTATGCAGAAAAAGAAACTCAATTGGCACATATAATTGTTATTTATATGTGTTTGCTGCTACATCGAGTCTGCAGAAGTCATACCAAAAGTTCATTTTAATCTAAACTGGGTCATTCATTTGGTTTCCATCCTGAAATAATTTTAACATAAAAAAAAAAATTATCTAAAGGTTGGGGTTATATTTTCCATTTCAAAAAAATTTCAATGAACTGTTTGCCAAATGTGTTGCAATATTTAGAGGTAAATAAAATGAAATCAAATATTAATTATTATTTGCATATTTCTTTGTGTTCTACTGAATGCATTTTACATTTTATATTAGAAAGGATTATGTGATGAGCTGAATGTACCTGGGTTTGGTTTGAAGCAGGTTTGGGCAAAGCAGCCAATGAGTCCATTCAGGAATCTTATGCCGCGTACACACAACCGTTTTTCGGGTTGTAAAAAATGACGTTTTTTTTATGTCATTAAAAACGATCGTGTGTGGGCTCCAGAGAATTTTTCACGATGTAAAAAATGGGCATTAAAAATTTAGAACATGCTCTAATTTTTCACGTTGTTTTTAACGTCGTAAAAAATGGTTGTGTGTGGGCTTTAACGATGTGAAAAAAACGCGCATTCTCTGAAGCAAGTTATGAGACGGGAGCGCACGTTCTGGTAAAACTACCGTTCGTAATGGAGTAAGCACATTCATCACGCTGTAACAGACTGAAAAGGGCGAATCGTCTTTTACTAACACAAAATCAGCAAAAGCAGCCCCAAGGGTGGCGCCATCTGAATGGAACTTCCCCTTTATAGTGCTGTCGTACGTGTTGTACGTCACCGCGCTTTGCTAGAGCATTTTTTTTTACGATCGTGTGTAGGCAAGGCCATTTTAACGATCGGGTTGAAAAAAACATAGTTTTTTCTAGACCATTAAAAATGTAATATTTTACAACCCAAAAAACATGTAAACGCGGCATAAGACGAGAGTCAAAAAAGGTAATGGGAACCCCCCACAATAAAACAAATGGGACCAATATAGATTTTTAGGGGAAACACTTATAAATCAAGAAACAAAAAGGCACCCCCCTAAAAATACTTTACATACCAGACCATTATTTGAGCATGCAGGAAAGGGTGGGCACGCATGCATCTCACTCAATAAATCGTACCAGGCAACATGCCCTGAATATGGGGGGCATCCTCTAAGAAAGCACATTGTCCCTGTGTTGATGAGGACTAGGGACCAATGGTTGTAAAGGTATGTGGTTGGGGGCATATTAGAATCTGGAAGCCCCCTTTAATAATATAGGTACCCCCAGATACCTCGACTCCCCCATTTTAATGAGTAAGGAAAACCCCTACTCATTCACAAAAAAGGTAAGGTGTAAATAAAGACAGAGATAATTTTGACAATGAAATTATCCAACTATGCGATCCATACCAATCATGATGCCTAGTGTGTTCTAAAGGAAAAAAAAACAGGTATACAGGTAGGTACAGATACTCTCATGTCCATTTTCTCCAGCCAAAAGACAAAATTATAGCTGATAGAAACAGAGGGGTGGGGTCTCCCATGATGCATTTCTTCACTTTCAAGAAACCTGCCCTGAGAAATGCCATGCAGCCATTAACCCACTGCTAGGAGGATGTATCAGATGCAGCAGCACGATGATGCAGCAAAGGATAAAAAAATTAAACCTAGTGTTGTATTTAATAAAATAAATGATACACAGTGGGGGTTATTTACAAAAGGCAAATCCACTTTGCACTACAAGTGTTAACTACAAATATAAAGTGCACTTGAAATTGCACTGAAAGTGCATTTGGAAGTGCAGTCGCTGTAAATCTGAGGGGTAGATCTGAAATGAGGGGAAGCTTTGCTTATTTTTATTATCCAATCATGTGCAAGCTAAAATGCTGTTTTCTATTTTTCTTGTATGTCCCCCTCGCGATCTACAGCGACTGGACTTCCAAGTGCACTTTCAGTGCAATTTCAAGTGCACTTTGCACTTGTTGTTTGCACTTGTAGTGCAAAGTGGATTTGCCTTTTGTAAATAATCCCCAGTGTGTTAGCAAGCAAATTTTTTTTTTTTGGGGCTAGATAAGTTGTCCGTGAAAGTTTTCACGCAGGAATTGGCTGACATTGGAGCCATGTATGGCTAGCTTTAATTCTTTGTAGAAGATATTCAGGTTCACATGGTAAGTGTAATATTTTATGTACCAGTAAGAAAGGTAAATTTACATCACTGTGACTGCAGTAAGAAATCAAAAATAACACTGATCTACTGAATGGTGGTATGCACTAGCCCACGCCAAAGTCAACATGTCTCTGTATGAATGTGCAGTTACGTGGCTTCAGAAAAGTTTCTAATGGGAGAGTTTCTGCTGTATTGTTCAGTGTTCTGTTTCTGAAATTTCTGTTATGTTTTCCTTTTATGGTGATGTGGGTGGCTGCATTTAAAAAAATTACTATGGCACTTACTTGGTGCATCAAAGTGATTAGTGAGTGGGGAGATCAGGTGACCCAACAAACCTGGCACTAGGGGAAATATAGAATGCATAGCACAAACAAAAAGTGATTGCAGCCATGGGCTCCAGTGGGCATTTTGGGTGAGCCTGTGCCGTAAAAGAATACAGTGCTCTGGCAAGGATTTACCCATGACAATGGACTCTGGGATGCCTGTCATCAAGGAAAGTGCCGTTAGAGAGAGGAACAGACTCTTCTTCTTTTAAAGGACTTCCCCTTCCTGGGCTACATCTCTAAGCACCCCCACATACTTATTAGAGGCTGAACCTGAGAGGTAGCATTATCTTGCATTCCACAATGCAGATTCACATGCAGGGAATTAGCACTGATTAGGTTGTTCAAACCAAGCAGTGAAGGTGTTTTTGTGATATGGAAGATCTGACCTTGTTTAAAGCACATAGGGCCAGATTCTCTTGTCGTATCTATGTGGCTGATTCAGTTCTGCATAGATAGCCCTAAGATCCGACAGGTGTAATTGACTTACACCGTCGGATCTTAGCATGCAGTACCTCGGCCGCCGCTGGGTGGAGTTTGCGTCGTTTTCCAGCGTCGGGTATGCAAATTAGCAGTTACGGCGATCCACAAAGGTTTTCGCGTTCGTTACGTCGGCGCAAGTCTTTTTTTCCCGTCGCAAAGTTAAGTGTGCTATTAACATGGTGTAAAATTACTCCACCATGTTAAAGTATGGCCGTCGTTCCCGCGTCGATTTTGATTATTTTTTTTTTCAGGGGAAAGTACGTTACGCACGTCGCGATTCACAAACACGTCGCGCTGCTGTAATTTCGCGCAAAGCACGTCGGGAAAATTGCGAACGGAGCATGCGCAGAACGTCCGGCGTGGGAGCGTGCCTAATTTAAATGGTACACGCCCCATTTGAATTGGGCGGGCTTGCGCTGGACGTGTTTACGATACACCGCCGCAAGTTTACAGGTAAGTTCTTTGTGGATCAGGCACTTACACTGAAAACTTGCGGCGGTGTAACGTAAACGGGTTACATTGCGCCGCCGCAATTGTACCTGAATCTGGCCCATAATGTGCATTTAAACAAGTCATCACCATCGGGTGTGTCTAATAAATAAAGTGTTAATATCCTGGAGGCCTTAGGAAAGGGAGGGTAGCAAGCATGAAGTCTCCCTTCCTGTACCAGAGCAGGTCACATGCCTTTCAACATTAAGGGTGGGAGTACCATGGAAGAGGGCAACAAAGTCTCTCCACCCCTTGCAAAGTACCCTTGTCCTAATGTTGAATGCCTCTAATGCCTCTTCTCCATTTGTCATTTTGCGATTGGAGTGCAACGTGAAGAGTCATTGTGATTGCTTGCCCCCTTGCAAGGTACCACTCAATGTTGAGGCATGTGGTCTGGTCTTGTACAGGACAAGAGGTGTTTGCTTGCTTCCCTTACTTTCCTGACCACCCAGGCTGTATGACTGGATATGGGTTTGGTTGGAAAATTAAGAGGCCTTTTCTCGCTGTTTTTCTCCAGTATGTTTTTTTTTTAAATAAATGTTCTGACACTTTTTAACCATATATGACTCGAGGATTAAACTTGATATTATTTGGTAATAGGACCTCTTTGGCAGGTAGATGGAAATTGGGCAGTGGTTTAGTGAGGCTATCCCTGGCGCTGACCATTTTTCTATTAAATTCTCATTAAGAATTATAAGATCACAGTTGTAAAATTGGCCAGCAGTAGGACATTTTAATAACAGAGAATTGGCAAAAAAATATATATACTAGAAACAAAGGGCCAGATCCACGTAGCGGATCGTATTTTTATGCAGGCGTAGCGTATCCTAGTAACGCTACACCGCCACAACTTTGAGAGGCAAATGCTGTATTCACAAAGCATTTGTCTCTAAAGTTACGGTGGCGTAATTCTCCCGGCGGCACGCAATTCAAATCTATGTGATGGGGGCGTGTTTTATGTTAATACGTCGTGACCCGACATAAATGACGTTTTTTTTTAACGGCGCTTGCGCCGTCCGTGGGGGTATCCCAGTGCGCATGCTCGAAATTAAACCGGAACAAGCCAATGCTTACACCGGTGACGTCATTCTACGCAAATCCCTATTCGCAAAAGACTTACGCAAACAACGTAACATTTTCAAAATTCAAACATTTTCAAAATTCGACGCGGGAACGATGGCCATACTTAACATAGGATACGCCTCATATAGCAGGGGTAACTATACGCCGGAAAAAGCCGAACGCAAACAACGTAAAAAAATGCGCCAGCCGGACGTACGTTCGTGGATCACCGTATCTAGCTAATTTGCATACTCGACGCAGAATTAAATGGAAACACCACCTAGCGGCCAGCGTAAATATTCACCTACGATCCAACGGCATACTAAGACGTACGCCTGTCGGATCGAGCCCAGATTCCGTCGTATCTTGTTTTGCGGGAACTTTGAAATTACGCGGTGTATCCATAGATACGCTGGCGTAATTCGTTTTAAGGGTTTGGCCCCAAATGCGCAGGAAGGTGTTTTATTACAAGACCACAGATTGCCCAGCAGAAGGACAATTTTAATGAGCAACGGTAGATTAAAAATGTCCTAGCGACAAAGAGCACAAGTAAGGGTTATATTACAAGAATAAAGATACTACAGAGGATGCAGCAGTGTTGACCAACAATATGATAGTTTTAATTACAGATAAGAGGCCTAACCAGTGTATGCCTAACTTTTATTTATCTATGGGAATGGGGGGTGCAGTGAATGTGAGTGATATATTATGAGGTAGTTTGGCTGCACGCTGTTCTTGCACTTGGTTTTATTTTTCTTTCAAATGATGCAGCTGTCTGCTGCAAACAAAACAGCTTCAAAAACAGATGTTCTCTTTTTAGCACCCCAAAGAACCTATCAACATTAACAAACTAAAATTTAAATCCCCAAAAATACAATGCCTATAGCAAAAGCCTATTTTGTTTTAAACTTATAGACAAGGCAGAGCTAAGAGCTAACAGTAACAACTGACCTTGAATTAACCGCAAAATAAAACGGAAGACAAATAAACCCACAATGACAATAATGCAATCTGTCAACTTGTCCTATTCTTTTTCTGCTAGATTCCAATACACTGGCTGCTCTGTGCCCCCCCTTTTATAGAGTGGGGGCTGACACATTAAGCTCCTATTATTGGCCCCATCTTAGCCAGCTGATTAAAGTGGAGCTCCACCCGAAAGGGGAAGCTCTGCTTGTCTGCCCCCCTACTGCCTCATTGGGCACCTTTGGGGGGGGCAGGTACCCGGTTTTGACAGGTACCCGCTCCCACTTTCGGCTCAGTTCGCAGCTAACCCCCTCCCTTCCCCCCGCAGCCGGGCCATTCACAAAGCGCAGTGCGATTCGTGCATGCGCTGCCGGTTTCCCTTAGCTGGATGCTTGGATAGGTAAATGCGCTAGTAATAGTCTTTTTTTCTTTTCTTTTTTTGGGAGGGGGGGGGGGGTGGAACTCCTCTATGGTTACATAGATATCAAACCAATGAAATTTGAAATTCACCATAATTGTGCTGGGTTTAGAAATCTTAAACCTGAAGAATTTGTCTTGAACCCATCAAATCCAAACCCCATTCCTGGTTACCACAATGTGTGATGTATATTTGTAGTCTAAAAAAACAAATATTCCTGAGTAACTATAGGGATACAGTCAAAAATTACTTTGTGTCTCAGGTGTGGGTGATGGTTGCCACCATCCCTGTTATATTAGGCCTCGTACACACGGCCGAGGAACTCGACGTGCCAAACACATCGAGTTCCTCGGCCAGTTCAGCACTGAAGCCGCCGAGGAGCTCGGCGGGACGAGAGCTCCCATAGAACAACGAGGAAATAGAGAACATGTTCTCTATTTCCTCGTCGAGCTCCTCGTCGGCTTCCTCGGCCGAAAGTGTACACACGGCCAGTTTCCTCGGCAGAATTCAGCCAGAAACTCGGTCGGAAGCTGAATTCTGCCGAGGAAACTGGTCGTGTGTACGGGGCCTTAGACTGCAATTTGTTCAAAACCTTTTCTTGGGTTGTGTTTTGTTTAATGTGATTTTGTTTGTATAATTTGTTTGTATTGTCTTAATGTTGTTTGCATATAAGAATACAAAAAGGATCTGATTTAAAAAAAGATAAAACACTTGGGGGAATTTTATCGGCAAGATAAAGTCCCAAAAAAGGTTGTGAACAAATTGCAGTCTATAGGGATACAGTATACTCTATATAACATATGTAGAAATGTATACCATGTATGTACACCCCAAGAGACAGCAAAATCAAGGTGGAAACACAGGAAGCCTGAAGTTTTTAACGGCCTGCAACTATCTTTGTTGTATTCTCAACACCAAATGAACATGGCCAGCGTTTCCAACTTCGAAAACCAATTAGTTACTCAATATCCATGCAGGGCAGTTCCCCAAGAGCTGAGGAGAGCCTATTAAAGGCGTTTGTCTGCTCTATAAAGAATAACCACAGTAGCATGATTAGGTCTGATTTTAGTATATCTCTACCCAAAGTAAATAATAAAAAAAAAAATATATATATATATATATATGTCCATACCGTATTTATCGGCGTATACCGCACACTTTTTTGCCCTTAAAATCAAAATCGTGGGTGTGCGATATACGCCGATACCTGCTTCCTGCACTGTATTTGAACCACTCCGCCGACATATACCGAGCGCAGTACACTCGGGTATAGTCGGGCAGGCTCGGCTCCGCTCGCGCTCACGTCCTGTGCGTCCTTTACCCGAGAGGAGCCGAGCCTGCCCGAGTATACCTGAGTGCACTGCGCTCGGTATATGTCGGCGGAGTGGTTCAAACACAGTGCGGGAAGCGGGGATCGGCTGAAAAACACAGCGGGTAGGACATCACGATGGCCGCAGAAGGACGCCGGACTGGACAAGACACCGACGAGGGGCATCCAAACTGTAAGAATTTCTTTTTTTTCCAGGAATTTTCATCTAGGTTGGGGGTGCGCGCTATACATGAAGATAAATACGGTCTCTCTCTCTATATATATATATATATACACACACACACACACATATTATATACATATCTAAGTGACAGCTTAACATAACAATTGATATGCTGTTCTTCAACAAATAAAATAACTAAAGCTAAATGCTAAACAGCTCTGACAGCTCTATGGGGAGTTATTACATTTTCTTTGTGGCCTTGGGCTTCATAAACAACCTTTTTGTTTAATCATGCATTTTCTGGGAAAGTCTATATTGTTTTTTTAAGATGCCAGTAAACAGCACATATTCTGTTTCAGGATTTCCAAGCTTTAAATCTTCCTTGTTGATAATTATATTAAGGAGAACATCAGAATTAAACATGTTATTATCCCATGCATTAACTGTATGTGTTTGCACCTAGAGACAAGACAACATATAAAAGGAACAATTTAATTGTAGATTGTCTGTTTATGTGCAAACCTCCGCATTTAAATCCACAGAAAGGATTGAATCTATTTATCTCCTATGGCTCATTCAATAAACCAACATTATACCAACTTGACCTTTAGCACAAACACTCCAGTTTAGAGAAACATGTTCTGCTGATTGAAATCCTTAATGATCTAAGTGAGGTAAGTGTAGTTAAAGCTGTTCTTTAGGCATGATTAGCCCCCAAAGACTGCATTAAACGTGCTTTTTACATGATTAACCATATCTTTTATGTACACAAAGGCAAATAGGCAACCGGCGTAAACCTAAGAAAATAGAGCAATTCACACTGGAGCTACACAAAAGTATAATCATGTTCTCTAGAGACGAATGCAACATTCAGCACAAAACATTAATAGAATTCACAGAAGAAAAAAAAAATCAGTCTGTGGTGTCTCGCACATATAGGAACATAAATGAATTACTGGCATCTTTATATATTTACATCCTTGTAGCAGTACTGTTCTTACAATTACCAGTATTTTATTGTAAATTATAGGGTTCTTTTACAACTATAAAGTCATGTGTATAAATCATTAAAGGTAAAAGGTATAACACAACAATAGATGAGGCAACAGTTAAAGTAGACCTATAATTAAATATTAAATTGACACTAATCTCTGGTTTAATAGAACAAAAATCTATTCAAGTATGTATTTCTAACTTAAATAATACTTTCTATTGCTCCCAGCCTTATCCACTTCTCTAAATTCTTGTTTCTTGCTACTGTGATCTGAATTTCCATTAGAGGGTGGCTACTTTCATTCTCCATGGTCCTACTGTATATAGAAACATAGCCACCCTCTTTTACTTGCTCCAGTCCTGACTCCTAGGGACTATGGGCCAGATTCACAAAGCACTTACGCCGACGTATCTAGAGATGCACGGCGTAATTGAAAAATGCCTGCGCGTATTTTTGCGCCTGATCCTCAAAACGAAATGCGCCTGAAAACCATTTTTTTCCGTCCTACCTAAAACAATTACACCAGGGCTTCTTCGAGCGCAAAATACGCTAGACACACCATTGTTTTGGTAGGCAAAGATGCAAATGAGGGAGATAAGGCGATCCACAAAAGTACGCTTGTGCGGCGTAGATTACGCCCTGTGCGCATCTGCTAGTTTCATGGTGTAAAATTACACCTTATAAAAGGTGCCCTAACTTTACACCAGCCGTGTAAATGTCAGCTAAAGCAACACCGTTAGGGAAGAGCTGAGCACACACACTTGCAGGACAACAATCTGTATGCCAACATGCCAGGGGCATCCATGCTCATAGCCAGGGCTTTTTTTCAGGGGGAACTTGGGGGAACTCAGTTCCACCACCTCTGGCTCGGACCCCTTGGTGCCTGCTCACCACAATCACTTGTAAACACAGAAGTCTGGTTTCTGTGTTTACAAGTGACAGCTTTGTAACCCCCTGAACTCTGCATTCTGTATGTAATGCAATTCTGGTATTTAATGCCCCTTTAAGACCCTTCTACTGTTTGTGAAATCTGAACGGGTCGTGGTTGAGTTCCTGCAACTATTTTCTGAGAAAAAAAGCTCTGCTCATAGCTATACTAGTGACTTTAGTAACCGAGGGTACCCCCTCTTCTGAGGGAACAGCAGCCAGGAGACGCCTCGCAGAATGCATCTTTGCACAGTAAACACACATTAACCAGTTAAGCCCCGGACCAATATGCAGCCTAAAGACCCAAGGTGTTTTTACAGTTTGGAGACTGCGTCGCTTTAACAGACAATTGCGCGGTCGCGCGACGTGGCTCCCAAACAAAATTGGCGTCCTTTTTTCCCCACAAATAGAGCTTTCTTTTGGTGGTATTTGATCACATCTGCAGTTTTTAGTTTTTGCGCTATAAACAAAAATAGAGCGACAATTTTGAAAAAAATTCAATATTTTTTACTTTTTGCTGTAATAAATATCCCCCAAAAACATATATAAAAACATTTTTTTTCCTCAGTTTAGGCCGATACGTATTCTTCTACCTATTTTTAGTAAAAAAAATCGCAATAAGCGTTTATCGATTGGTTTGCGCAAAATTTATAGCGTTTACAAAATAGGGGATAGTTTTATTGCATTTTTATTAATTTTTTTTTTTACTACTAATGGCGGCGATCAGCAATTTTTTTCGTGACTGCGACATTATGGCGGACACTTCGGACAATTTTGACACATTTTTGGGGTCATTTTCACAGCAAAAAATGCATTTAAATTGCATTCTTTATTGTGAAAATGACAGTTGCAGTTTGGGAGTTAACCACAGGTGGCGCTGTAGGAGTTAGGGTGCACCTAGTGTGTGTTTACAACTGTAGGGGGGTGTGGCTGTAGGAATGACGTCATCGATTGTGTCTCCCTATAAAGGAGATGACACGATCGATGCGCCGCCATAGTGAAGCACGGGGAAGCCGTGTTTACATACGGCTCTCCCCGTTCTTCAGCTCCGGGGAGCGATCGCGACGGAGCGGCTATAAACAAATAGCCGCGCCGTGGTCCCGGATCGCTCCCCGAGCGGACCCGACCTCCGCATGTAGCGGGGGGGGTCCCGATCGGACCCCCCACCCGCTAATAGGCAAGGACGTACGTGTACGCCCATGTGCCTGTACGTGCCATATTGTGGACGTATATGTACATGCGGGGGTCGGGAACTGGTTAATCATGGCACAATGAGAATGCATGCATGCACACCCACTGTGGTCCCTAGCACAGACACATCACATGCACATCGAATTGGATTAGACCCAAGTACCCCCAATGGTATTAGGGAGCAGCAACGCCACGCCACGGCTCCAATTATGTCACTGTGCATTCATACACCATTCACATGGACCTGGGATCACTTCTCCCTGGTCCTGAGGATCCCTACTCCACCAAAACTGAGGGTGACACCCTTTTTCACCAGGAATGTCACCCCCACATTCATACATCATTCACACACATAAACCAAATCATAATCACAGTATAATTAAAAAAATAATAAAAATCAAAAATCAAAAGTACAACCAACAATTAATGGCGGCGGCGTGAGCAATGCCTGTTATGGACTCTTTTCAGCAAGCATCCCGCTTGAATCTCCTGCAGGTACACATGCGCAGGTCCCTTTGGTTAAAACATTGGAAGGCCGAGGTTTCTTGCAAGAAATAATTGGCAACGTTCCCCTTTGGGGGAGGACGCTTGTTTGGGGATGACCTGGATAAATACATCCAAAAGATTACTAGAGACAAGTCTACACTGTTGCCGGTTAAGAAGAAGAGTAAATGTCCTTCATTTAAGCGTTCTCTTTCTCCAGCCCCTGGAACCTCATTCTCCAGGCTAACACTAGGGGAAATGCCCAGGGATGTCAGACCTATCCTCGATCTGAAAAGCCTGAATCAGTTTTTGAACATTCGCTCCTTTCGCATGGAGTCTGTCCATTTAGTTGTTTCCACCCTTCAGGGAGGAGAATTTCTGGCATCAATAGACATCAGAGATGCATATCTACATGTGCCAATATTCCCCGCTCACCGAAGATTTCTAAGGTTTGCAGTGGATCAGCGCCACTATAAGTTTGTGGCCCTTTCTTTCGGGCTGGCTGCAGAACCTTGAATGTTCACAAAAATACTGGTCCTGGCCCTAAGCAGTAACAGCTTACCTGGACGATCTTATAATCATAGATCATAGTTCACCGCACGCTTGGGCCATAATCTGGAAAAATCCTCCTTGCCACCTCAAAGAAGGCTGGAGTATTTGGGCATGATTATAGACATGTCAGAAAGCAAAGTATTACTTCCCAAGCCAAAAACAAAACCCAAATGAGACTTGGTCTGAGCAATAAGAAGGCCTTCCATCCATCTATGTATAAAATTATTGGGAAAGATTGTAGCCTCATTTGAGGCTGTCCCTTACGCCCAGTTTCACTCAAGGTCGTTACAGGGCAGAATTCTGTCAGCTTGGAAGATGTTCAGGCCCTGGATGTTCCTATGATCTTATCTCCAAAGGTTCGCCAGAGCCTCAATTGGTGGTTGGTCCCCCAAAATCTGTCAGAAGGAAAATCCTTCACTCCGGTTACCTGGAAAGTGGTGACCACAGATGCCAGCCTTCTTGGCTGGGGGGAAATTCTAGAAGAAGCATCTGCCCAGGGGATGTGTTCAGGCTAGAAAATCTCCTACCCATCAACATTCTGGAGATTCAGGCAATTCATCTGGCCCTTAAAGTTTGGTCCTACAGACTGCAGGGTTGGCCTTTTCCGATTTGGTCCGACAATGCTACAGCCGTGGCCTATATCAATCACCAAGGAGGCACCAGAAGTCTGGATGCTCAAAAAGAGGTGAATCACATCCTGGCCTGGGCAGAAAGGCATATTCTTTGCCTATCTGCGTCTTTATTCCAGGGGTAGAGAATTGGCAGGCAGATTTTTCAAGCCGCCAGCAGCTGAGTCCAGGAGAATGGTCTCTACACCCCGTCATGTTTCAAGTCATATGTTAGAAATGGGGTACCCCAGATGTGGACCTGTTGGTTTGCAGGTTCAACACAAAGATTGACAGCTTTGTGTCAAGAACAAGAGATCCCTGTGCTCAAGGGTCAGATGCCTTGACAATCTCATGGGATCGTTATTCTCTGATTTATGTGTTCCCTCCAGTTCTGCTTCTCCCACGATTCCTTCAGAGGGTCAAGAGGGAAAGAAAACCGGTGATTTTGGTTGCCCTGGCTTGGCCCAGGAGACCCTCGTATGCAGGAATCGTAAAGATGGCAGTAGGATGACCTTGGGTTCTCCCACTACGATCGGACCTACTATCACAGAATCCAACATTCCATCCTGCCTCACAAAGTCTAAATTTGACGGTTTGGCTGTTGAGACCTACATTCTGAGGAAACATGGGCTCTCAGGTCCAGTCCTATCCACTCTGATTAATGCTAGGAAGCCGGCCTCCTGTAAAATCCTTTTCTTGGGAATACATCACAGGACACAGAGCTCCCACCCCTCTTTGAAGTTAAACGTGACACACATATTGCTTTGCTACACAACTGAGGTACTTTCCATCTGGGAGGGGTTATATAGTGAAGGAACTCAATTTTAATTGGATTTGCCAGTGTACAATCACCTGTGGTGACTACATAACCCATTAAGTAAATTAAGGCTCTGTGCCCCGTGATGTATTCCCAAGAAAATTATTTTACAGGTAAGCTGTATTAAAAAAATCTAATTTTTTCTTAAATTGTGACTATTTATATATCTATTTTCACAAAAACATAAGCCAGGAATTATTTTGTACACATTGGGGTGGATTTACTAAAGGTAGATAGACTATAGACTCTGCAAGTGCAGTTAGTAAACGAGGGAAAGCTCTGCTGACTTCCATCATCCAATGTGCAAGCAAAAATGCTTTTTCATTGCTTGTGAAGTGACGCTTCATCTCATTTACTAAGCTCTGGAGTAACTGCACTTGCAACAAGCACAGTCTTCTTCTCTTTTAGAAAATCCACCCAATTGTATGTCATGGAAATCCAACTACCAGTCCACCTTAAAGTGTAAACCAAAAAAGGAAGCACCGCGGTTGAGAGAAAATTCACGTGTCATTACTTACTTTCCTGCACCACCTGCAGTAATAAATATTACTATTATTTTCTCATGACCATGGTTCTTCCCATTTTGTTAAGTTTTTACATTTATAAATCTTGAAACTGTTTTATATCTGTAATGATTGTATAAAATATTTATTTTACAATATACAGTATATATAACAAGACGTATCTAGGATAGTAATTTTGCAGAGCCTTCCGAGTTTTCTAAAGAGAAAGCGCAGCAGTCTTTTTTCTTTAAAACTGGTCTAATTTAAACTCTGCATGATAGAAATAGATGAAGAGTGGGTATCAGTTACTCCTATTGCAGGCAGAATACAGGAATGAGTCTGCATATAACTAAAACCAGAGGCTGCTGACCATCATCTATAGGAAGATTGGAGGGCAAACACTAGGTATGTAAGCTGTGGAGTCTGGAACTCAAAGGTGTTAGATTGATGTTTCATTCATTATACTTTTAGGGCTAGTGTTCACCAGATGCAGTGGAATTCTTTTTCTAAACACAGTACAAAGGCATAAATCGGAAAAATGTACCGTATGTATTTTAATGAGCCTATGTACACCATTGCAGTGCTTTAATGTCCATTTAATCACTTCCCCCAGGTTGACATCATATGACGTTGGGGACTTGAAATGGAAATATCTGGATGATGCCTGCAATGTAAAAGTCATCATAGCAGTTGTTTAGCTGCTTGATGGTTTTTAAAGATAGCGGGGCTTCTCCGGGTTCGCCCGTGCGATTGGGGATCCGGAGAATAAACCCGCCGTTGGTGACAGTTTACTGTAGAGCTGCCCGTGGACCAGATGGTCCCTGTCCATCTCTATGACCCTTGGAGGCCGTCATGACGTCAATTCAGAAGATGTAAACACTGCCACTGGCAAGCCTGAGATTATTTTTTTTTATCTCAGGCCTTCCAGCATAGGGGAGAGATGTGCGGACTTATAGACCCCCAGATCTCTCAGTAAAGAGGACCTATCATGCCCTATTCCAATACAAGGGATGTTTACATCCCTTGTAATAGGAATAAAAGTGATAAAAAATAAACAAAAATAAATGGAAAGTGTAAAAATAACAAAATTCTAATAAAATAAACAATAAAAAAAAAAAGGAAAATGCCTTCATTCCCTTGTGCTTGCACGCAGAAGCGAACACATATGTAGGTCACACCTGCATATGTAAACAGCATTCAAACCACACATGTGAGCTATTGTCGCAAACGTTACATCAAGAGCAGTAATTCTAGCACAAGACCTCCTCTTAAACTCTAAATTGTAGCCTGCACAATTTTAAAGCATGACATGATAGGTTTCTTTTTACTTGGCGTAATATCATCTTCCACGTTATACAAAAAAATTGGGAATATATTGTGTTTTTTTTTTTTTAAAAAAAACACTAAAAATCGCAACGACCATCATTTTATTCCCTAGGGTATCTGCTAAAAAATCACTATATATAAAATGTTTTGGGGTTCTGAGCAGTTGTTGTTTAAACCTGAGCAATTGTCTTGGAAAGAGTTGTACACATGTAAAAATGTCTTGCTGGGTGGAGAAGTGGGTATTTTTAGGCAGGCAACTTTTTCATGCAGACTTTCCTACCTTGTAAAGGCCACATGCAGGCCCGGGCTGGCCATAGGGCATACCGGGCATATGCCCGGTGGGCCGCGGTGGCCCGCAGGTTGCAGGTCACATCTCTGTAATGTAGGGGGGTCTGTATGGGCTGTATTGTAGAGGGGGGCTGTAATGTAGGAGGGGTCTGTATTGTAGAGGGGGTCTGTAATGTAGGGGGTTCTGTATTGTAGAGGGGTTCTGTAATGTAGGGGGCTCTGTACTGTAGGGAGGGGGTTTGTACTGTAGGGAGGGGGTCTGTACTGTAGGGAGGGGATCTGCACTGTATGGAGGGGGTCTGTACTGTAGGGAGGGGGTGTGTACTGTAGGGAGGTCTGTGTAATATGCAGGGGGGCTGTGTAATGTAAAGGGGTCCAGAGGTGCGGTGCTATGTAATGTAAAAGGGACCAGAGGTGCAAGGTGCTGTGTAATGTAAAGGGGCCAGAGGTGCAGGGTGCTGTGTAATGTGAAGGGATCCAGAGGTGCAGGGTGCTGTGTAATGTAAAGGGGCCCAGAGGTGCAGGGTGCTGTGTAATATAAAGGGGCCCAGAGATGCAGGGTGCTGTGTAATGTAAAGGGGCCCAGAGGTGCAGGGTGCTGTGTAATGTAAAGGAGTCCAGGGTACATGTCATTTAAAGGGGTCCAGAGGTGCAGGGTGCTGTGTAATGTAAAGGGGTCCAGAGGTACAAGGTGCTGGAACCCCACATCCCATCATTAACCCACTGCCGCAAGGCGCCGCGGCCGGGCCCCCCCCCCCCCCCGAGCTGCTCAGTCTAAAATGCCCGGGCCTGTTTATTGTCCCAGTCCGGGCCTGGCCACATGTAATGTGAGCCTCCATGAGTAACAGCTGAAATTCAATGAACAGTGGACAGTAAGGCTGGGAAGTAGAGGGCTAGATGATACTGAACATTCTTCAGCCAGGAAACGAGGCAGACTCTATCTGATTTACTGCAGATTTAAATGCACCCTGTGAAAAGATCACACCATGCTGTGAAATCAGAACAAGCAAATTCATTACAGGAGAGGAGCCTGTACAACCGTGCTAGACTATAGGCAAGGGCGAAGTTCAGCTTTAAACATTTCAGGAAAAGGTTTAATAGAAAAACTATTTTTAAAAAGCATCTTTGGATATCTGCAAGGGTTGTGCTCCTAAGTTATCCGTAGTCACTATCAATAAAATGTAAGATATAGGCTTGACAGCCAAATGTCAATAGAAATTGCTATCATAAAAACAATGTAACATAAATCTATACAAACATATTTTTAAGAGTGATATTAAAGAAAACTGCTTACAAAGGTTATTTCTCTCATAACTTTAATACACTTTATATTTAAAGCACACGTTTAAACTACAGCTGTTTATTAAATCATTGCACTGTTGTAGAAGAACAGAACTACAGAATGAAAGGAGAAACTTGGAACCAATTCCACCCCCTGGTCCTGGCCCTGGCATGCTAACAACTTGTTTAGTGAGGAAGGCATTATGGGAATATAGGAATGCTTTCCTATGCCTGTCTGCTCACCAATGCAGGACTTTTTCAGCAGACCAGTATACAGGCAGCTACTATGACGCTCTGGGTCTTCATGGGTTTTCTGGGCATGGTAAACATTGTGACTCCATGATCTAGCTGCCGAACATTTTTTTCAAATCCTTTTTTCCCCCTTCCATGGTATAAGAAAGGTACTGGCCTCCCTCCCTGAAGAGAAATATGTTTGAGGTGCAAGTGCTGGAAGCCAGCACAGTGTCCATACATGGATAAAAATTCAGCCAGTTTATAGGCAGGTGCAGTCTACTTTCTCCACTGCAGGTGGCGCTCACCCACAACGACCTTGCTGCTGGAGAGGAAGTCAAGAGGAACATGGGTCCACTATGATTTCCTACGTCACTGGGAAAGCTACCGGGTTGAATGCTGCCACTCCATGTCATTTTGGCAGCCCTCTTGGATTAGGCAGAGAATATTTAAGACCCTGGTTCCCAGGTTTATTGCGCATTTATGAGTTGGTAGAGTAGGGACAGCACTAGCGGTAGGGAAAGGGTTTCTGACTAGGAGGGAAAGTTTGTAATAAAAATACAGGATTTATGTTTCCATATTACTAGACGATGAAGTCAGTACAGATCCACCTCATACACTTAGCAAAGTGAAAATTAACATTGCAAATGAACATGCTCTACTTCATTAGCAAATCAACGTGTATGTGTGTGTGTAAAAAAAACCATATATAATAATAAAAAAAAAGATATACAGCATCTCACAAAAGTGAGTACACCCCTCACACTTTTGTAAATACTGTATTATATCTTTTTATGTGACAACACTGAAGAAATTACACTTTGCTACAAAATAAAGTAGTGAGTGTACAGCTTGTATAACAGTGTAAATTTGCTGCCCCCTCAAAATAAATCAAAACACAACAGCCATTAATGTCTAAACCACTGACAACAAAAGTGAGTACACTCCTAAGTAAAAATGTCCAAATTGGGCCCAAAGTGTCAATATTGTGCGTGGCCACCATTGTTTGTCAGCACTGCCCTAACCCTCTTGGGCATGGAGTTCACCAGAGCTTCACAGGTTGCCACTGGAGTCCTCTTCCACACCTCCATGACGACATCATGGAGCTGGTGGATGTTAGAGACCTTGCGTTCCTCCACCTTCCTCCAGATGAAGCCACGTGGGAGATGGTGAAACTAGTAGTGGAGCCTGTCGATGGACTACTGCCACTGTGTGATAATGTCATGTCATTTTTAATGCTTTTAAAATTTAATTAAATGTGAGTTCAATGCTAGCTGGGGTGGAGTGGTTTTATTTTTAACACCTCGGATACTGCACTATAGGAGGCACTTTCTCTTGTTTTTTCATGTGTTGCTGAACTTACCGGTGGTCATTGTGGATTTAAAGTTTAAAGCAGCATAGTGGAAGGAGTTTCTACCTGCTTTTGAATATTTTCATTCTTTAAGCCACCAAGATTCTCTGACGATCCCTGGGAGTGAATGTTTGCACAGGGTGCAAGGTGTGTTTGACCCTTTGCCGGGTCGTTTAACGGAGGTGAGAGAGCATTGCATGAGGTGGTGGGAGCACTCTGTTCATGGAGGCTGTCTGAAGACATCACACAAGCTTGTTTTTGTTTTGTTTTTTTGCACAATGTGGATTCATTTATTTTATGTTTTTGGACTTTTTTCATATTATATCAGTGTTTATCACAGTCTGGCAGGATAAAAAATGTCTACTTTTCAATTGTTTACAATTGGGCAAGATACATTCCAAAAAAATTTCAACAAATTTGCAATGGTTACAGTTTCCACATTGGAAAGTGCTGTGCGGGAGTCCTCTGCCGGGGGCCCCCCTTGACCTGTTTGGTAATGACTATTGACCACCAAATCTTTAATAGATTTATTCTTGTGAAAAACTAATTCTGGGAACATCAACCACAAACTCACTTAAAATCTCATCATCGACCAAAATTTGCCAATGTCTTTTCATGATATTTGTAATATCCTCTGATTGATTTTTAAATGTGGTGATAAATCTTATGCAGCGTACACACGATCAGGCTTTTGCCCGGCCAAATCACATTGGAATTCCGATGGAATTCCATCGGAAAAATATAGAACATGTTCTATATCTAAAGTCCAATAGAATTTATCGGAATCTCCGATGAAAAAACTCAGATGGGGCTACACAGGATCGGAAAATCCGATGGAAAAAGTCCATCTGACTTTTTCCTTTAGAAATTCCGATCGTGTGTACGGGTCATAAGGCAATGTGGAACCTGTTCAAACTCTCCTTTAAATGAGAGAAGGTCTCTTGGACTGGCTTTTGCTTAATGGTAGGCTTGTTTTAAAAATCAGCCAGGTCTTTAATGATGACCCCCTCCTGAAACGCATTGCATATTAGTTGGGAGAACTCATGTTTATTGCCTTATACAATGTGGTTACCCACCTTTTTATACCGAGACCTATTATTCAAAATGCGAGCAACGTTGTAGCCAAGTGCAGGTGGTCACAGGCAGACAGATGTTTATTTGGTAAGTGGCTAGTGCTGAGAGTTTGATACCTTTGCTTGTTGATGGAATAACTTATGTTACATTTTTCATTTAGACCTATATTTTGTTACCACCAATATACAGTAGGTTGTGCTGTTTTTGGATAGCAGCTGCAATTCCTTCAGTACACACTGGCCTTGCTGGTGAAAATCCCAGACAGCGTATATAATATTTATATCCGATACAGCGTGTGGAGACCCCGTAATACATGATTAAGGAGACACTCTGTCGAAACAAAGTTTGAATTTGTGGGTCACGTTTATCCCCCCCCCTTTTCTGCTCTACTTGGTTTATAAAGGTCAGTTTTCAGAGTTATCTTTTGTTTTAGAGAATAATAACAGGTAGGCATCTATACCAATTTGGCCTACTCATATAGGTATTACAGTATATACAGTAATTATTTTTTTTTTTTACCAGATTCATCTATCTTTTTTTATTTTTTTTTATTTTGGTGTATCTTTCAGGGGAACCTTTTTTTCCCTCCAACCCCTGCTCAAGGGTATTATTGATTAAAGTGGATGTGCCACTAAAAAAATATATTAAAAGCCAGCAGCTACAAATACTGCAGCTGCTGACTTTTAATATAAGGACACTTACCTGTCCTGGAGTCCAGCGCCGTCCGCAGCAGATGACGAGCGATCGCTCGTCACCCTGCTGCTCCCCCCTCCATCCACGGTGAGGGAACCAGGAAGTGAAGCGCTCCGGCTTCACTGCCCGGTTCCCTACGGCGCATGCGCGAGTCGCGCTGCGCCCGCCGATTGGCTCCCGCTGTGTGCTGGGAGCCGAGTGTTCCCAGCATACAACGGGGGACGGACGGGAAGTAAGGAAAAAACCTGTCTTTTGCCCGTATCGTAGGGCCGGAAGTGGGTGCAGATACCTGTCTGTAGACATGTATCTGCACCCCCCTCCCCCCTGAAAGGTGTCAAATGTGACACCGGAGGGGGGAGGGTGCCGATCAGCGCGACTTCGCTTTAGAGTGGAGATCCGCTTTAATTACTTTTCAATGTGTATGATTGCTGAATGGGTAAATGTGGAGTCAACCAGTTTTTATGGTATCCTTAGCTTAGGCCCCCCTAGCCTGCCTTTTTCCCCCCCAGGAGGTTCCCCTCCCTGGTTTCTTCACTCGTCACAGATCCTTTCCACTTGGTTCTCTCTCTCTCTCTTTATATATATATATATATATATATATATATATCCCGTATTTATCGCGGTATAACGCGCTCCCGCGTATACCGCGCACCCCTAAAGTGGCCCCCAATCCTGTGGAAAAAAGTTTTTTAGTTTTTTTTGTACTTACAGTTTTGGTGTATTGCGCGGCGTCCTTCTGCGGCTTCGGGTGTCCTCTTCGGCGGGTCCGGCGTCCGTCTTCGGCTGGTCGGGTGTCCTCTTCGGCGGGTCAGATGTCCTCTTCGGCGGGTCGGGTGTCCTCTTCAGCGGGTCGGGTGTCCTCTTCGGCGGGTCCGGCGTCCTTCTGCGGCGTCCTCGCGTCCTCCCCGCTCGTTTCCCCGCGCCGAGTTTGAATACTGCGCCGACATATACAGAGCGCAGTACACTCGTGTATTGTCGGCAATGATCAGCTACCCGCGCTGAGTGCGGAAGGAGCCGAGACTGCCCGACTATACCCAAGTGTACTGCGCTCGGTATATGTCGGCGCAGTATTCAAAACTCGGCGCGGGAAAGCGGGTATCGGCGTATACCGCGCACCCACGATTTTGCCCTGATTTTCAGGGCGAAAAAATGCGCGGTATACGCCGATAAATACGGTATATATATATATATATATATATATATATATATATATATATATATATATATATATATATATATATATATATAATGTTTTATGTTTGTGCTGAATGTTTCAGCCAGCCATTTTCAAGCATGAATCCTGAGGAAGCTATTTTTTTTGCAAAATGTGTTGATTTCACACGTTTGTTTGAACCTTGTATTACTTTTTTGATACAACCAGAATGTCTTTTGATATGTTTTTGAGATTGTGCTTCTTTTTAATGAACTTAATGAATAAATATAGACTTTTTATGGAGTTATTTTTTTGTTTGTTTATTTTCTCATTGAAGTAACCGATGCAAAAATATTATGCTCTATTGTAACCTATATAACTATTGCATAAATGTATTCATTGCATTTGCATATCCCTTTGTTAAAGCGGGGGTTCACCCTATTAAAAAAAAAAAAAAAAAAAAAATGTATTCTAGCATAAAATTCGGCATCGTAGCGCGAGCTACAGTATGCCGGTCTTACATTTTTTATCCCCGTACACACTGTTTAATCCTACCTAGATGATTCCGACTGCCCACGGGGAATGGGCGTTCCAATCCAGACGGAAAGTGATTGACGGCCGGCTCTGGCGCGCCACGCTTCTCCGGAAATAGCCGAAATAGGCTTGGCTCTTCACGGCACCTGCGTATAGCCTGTGCGCAGGCGCCGTGAAGAGCCGAGACCTACTCCGGCTGTCTTCGGGGAGCGTGACGTGCCAGAGTTGGCCGTCAATCACCCTCCCTCTTGCTAGGAACGCCCATTCCCCGCGGCAGACGGAATCGTCTAGGTAGGATTAAACAGTGAGTACGGGGATAAAAAATGTAAGACCGGCATACTGTAGCTCGCGCTACAATGCCGAATTGTATGCTGAAATGTTGTTCAGCAGGGTGAACCACCGCTTTAACTAAAATATCATAGTGTGCTAGGTATAATGATATAATGTTAGCTATGAAGACAGACACATTTGCTTATAAACAACTATAAGGAAAAAGTAATTTAAAACTGCTTGTGGCTTTAATGTAATGTCTGGTCCCTGCAATATGGATGAAAATCATTGAGAAAAATAGCATGGGTTTCCCCGCCCCCCTCCCCCCAGGTCATTACCAGCCCCTTTGGCCCTATATACTTTGAACAGCAGTATACAGGCAGTGCAAACAAGACAGGGACTGTAGGTTTGTTGTTAAGTAGAATCTGTTTGTAATTTTGAACTGGTACTTTTTTAAAGTGTAGCTACAGCAAAAAAAACAATTTTTAAACTTTTCTGAAAACATAGAGAATAATTATCACCCCTGTAACATTTGTTTTGCTGTCTGTGTGCATCTGTTCAGAAGATTGCATCTCACTTTATGTCCCAATGACAATTTTTTGTTGTTGAAAATTTGTTTTTTTTAGTGATAAAGCATCAGTGAACAGGAGACACCTCTTACAGAAGAGAATTTCTCTTCCTAGGGGTAGATTTACTCTCACTTCCTGTTGTCTCCTTCCGTTTGCAAGTAGGAGTCGTTTGTAAGTTGGATGTTTGAAAGTAGGGGCCTGCCATATATACCTTGGTGGACGCTGGAACGCCCCTCTGTGAACTATTATATCAAGAATTGTAATTACATGCCATTGATGAACAGTGGTAGAAAAACACTGTAAGTCCTCACAGTTACTCTTGGTGGGTGCAGGAATGGGCCCTGCTGTTTAATATTAGATCGAGAATTGTAATTACATGCCCCTGTTGAACAGGGGCAGAAAAATTGGGCCTTTGTTGGTGGTGGTGGTGCTGGAGCCACAACACTGTAAGCACTCACAGTTACTCTTGGTGGGCGCAGGAATGGGCGCAGAGAAAATACTTTTCACGTTTCATGTCTCTTCTTCAATAAAGAGCCTGCCTGCTCGCAGTTTGTGATAGTGGAACTTTAGTATCACTTTAAAGCGGAGGTCCACACAAAAAGTGAACCTCCGCTTTTCAGAACCCTGCCGCCCTCGATGTCACATTTGGCACCTTTCATTGGGGAGGGGGGTGCAGATACCTGTATAATACAGGTTTTTGCACCCACTTCCAGGAATAGACTCCCGCGGGAAACACACAGGTCTCAGAACACAGCGGGGACCAGTGAGGACGCGCCGTGCGACTCGCACATGCGCAGTAGAGAACCGGGCAGTGAAGCTGCAACGCTTCACTTCCTGATTCCCTCACTGAGAATGGCGGCAGGGCAGCCGAGAGAGGAGCGATTGTTCAGCTTCAGCTGCCGACATCGTGGGCACCCTGGACAGGTGAGTGTCCATTTTTTAAAAGTCAATAGCTGCAGTATTTGTAGCTTCTGGTTTTTAATATTTTTTATTTAGGTGGACCTCCTCTTTAAGTGACTATGACTTACCCATGGTGTGTGCTTGTGTGAGGTAAATGAGGGGGTGGTATTTATTTAAGTCAGAGCTAGTTAATTTTCCTGTGAGTGAAAAGTATATGCCTAACCTTTCTTTAAATCCAAGGCTTAGAAAAAAAGAGACACAAATATGTGTGAGAAGCCTCTAATTAAAGCTGACACATTTTGGTTCCTACATTGCATGTTAATTATAGTGTTAGTTGGTAGCTCTTATTATTCCGTGGATATATATTAAAAATTCAAAACAATAAAGTAAATAGTAGGTTCATGCCACATTAGCAACTAAAACTTAACTTTAATGAAAAACATATTCTTTATTACTTTGCATATTATATTTTATATTTACTGTATATAACTATATTATATTTTTGTATGTAAAAAAAAATGTGAATCGGACAAACGTTATTTTAAAACACATTGATCAATAATTATACTCACTGAAAGCTCATGTCTTTTTCATATACCTCTTGAATATCACTCAAACAATGTGCACTTAATGAAATGCAGAATACAATACATTGTTAAAGAAATTTACCCTTTTGATCCTACAAATGTGTGAATTTTCACTTAATTTATCCAATCATAGGAAAAGCATCTACACATGATTGGGCATTCAAACTGAACAGGAATTTACTTTTTACATGCAGTAACTGCATAATTACTGTAATTAAAGTGAATATTCACACAATATTTTTCAGTGAAGATTCTTAACTATTCTAATAAAACAGGCTGAGTGGCTCTGCAAATGGCACATTTAGGGGTCAATTCACTAAGATAAAAAAATGCCAAATAAAATGTGGTAAAATACTGCATACGGTAAATCAATTGTTATATTATAGTTTAACCTTTTATCATTAGAAAAATATAATTTGATAAAAGAGTTGTGCCGCTAGGTAAGTGTGATTTGGTATTTAGGAGGCGTTCTTTACACACCACCTGATAGTAATTGTTTTGTTTTATGTTTTTTTAATGTAATGTTTTATTCTTATCTTGCATTATATTTTAGACTGTCTCCTGACGAATTGAGGTCGCGAAACTAGTAGAGACCAGAGACTGTTGTCTCATGACCCCAACTTCCTCACCGTTACCCCCTCTTGCTTGTACATAAGGGATTGCACAACCGGTGACCTGATTGTGGTCAAACATGTTTGTACTGTCTTTTTAATGTTATGTTTTTTTATTCTGTTTGATGTATTTATGTGAATAAAAATGTTCCTACAATTTAACTAATGTGACTCATCCTGGTTGTTTGCAACCAATCTTTATAGTACCGGTATAGTCCTCCCCGCCCATTTTCTCTCTGTAGGAGCCTCGGGGACTGTGGGGAATCCCTGGGACCCCTTATTCTTTATTAGGTAAATCAATTGTGAAAGTTCAATTCACTTAAGCCCTGTACACACGATCGGTCCATCCGATGAGAACGGTCTGACGTTTTCATCGGTTAACCGATAAAGCTGACTGATGGTCAGTCGTGCCTACACACCATCAGTTAAAAAAACGATTGTGTCAGAACGCGGTGACGTAAAGCACAACAACGTGCTGAAAAAAACAAAGTTCGATGCTTCCAAGCATGCGTCGACTTCATTCTGAGCATGCATGGATTTTTAACCGATGGTTGTGCCTACTAACGATCGGTTTTTAACTATCGGTTAGGAATCCATCGGTTACATTTAAAACAAGTTGGCTTTTTTTTAACCGATGGATAAATAACCAATGGCGCCCACACACGATAGGTTTTGACCGATGAAAACGGTCCATCAGACAGTTCTCATCAGTTTAACTGATCGTGTGTATGCGGCCTAAGCATAGCATTAAATACTGAATGCAGTATTTGTTTGATTTAGCAGTAATTACTAGTTAATGTGGAAATTTACCATATTGAGCTGGTTGCTAATGAGCTGGTCATCGTTTGTTAAGGACGCGGCAGTTGTCTTCCCACTGCTTAGCAACCAACTATTTGTCAAAAACAGGGGACCCCTAGGCTGATTTTTGACAAATACCGCAAGTGATACTGCAGCAAAAGCCAGAGCCAACTGTACCGAAATTGTGCTCCACCAATGGGATACTAGGGTTAGTCACTCCTCGATTTCTACCTCTCTGAGCTCCATATCAGATATCATGGATACCACTCACCTCTCTGCACACCACGCCCCAGCACCAATTAAAGAAAAACCTTACACACAGCAGGGAGCAATGATGAAAATTCAGCCACCGTGGTCCCTGTAGTGGGATGACTATTGCACAACAAAACTGAACAAGAATTTGCAGCAGACTTGCAGAATGTTTGCAAAGAAAGTTGTTTCTGGAGTCATGCAATTGCAGACTTGCTGCAATTGTACAACAAACTTGTGAAGCCTGGCAAGTCTAGAAATAGCTTAGCAAGTCATTTTCAAACTTGCAGCACAATTGCTTGCTATCTGGACAAAGGTATGAGATTTGTAGGTGATTTTTTTTAACTGTTTGGACCTTGTTTGGAATCATACTTACCTGATGTACACATAATGATATATTGACTACTATTCTAAGAAACACTTCCATACAGGGGGATAATGAATTCGTATTGTAGCACCCTGCTTCCAATGAGTGGGTGCTATTTGTTGAAATTATAGTTGTCTGAGCAATAGTTTGGCTCAGAAAGATTGTATTCAAATTGTGGTTCTGTTTCAGTTAAGCTGGGTTGCATGTTTTTCCACTTGAGTAGGTGTCACTGTCACCATTGGTCAAGGTTGGAAATGCAGCAGGTTGAGTGTATTGGGTATTCCTTTTTCAGAAGTGACTCAGGGGGCGTGGTCAACCCCCAGTGGGATTCTGGGAAAGGGTACTTAAGGAACAGACACCATTTTGTGGGGTCAGTTTTTCCTGATACAGACCTGAGGGCCCTCCTGGCCTCAGGGATGTATTGGTGGTTCCCGCCTCTGGGCCACGTTGGCCTGAGGCTCCGTTACTGAGATGTAGGCCCAGGAGCTGCTTGGGCCTACTGATCCAGGGATGGTCCTGTGTCGCCTTGCCTACTGGAAGGGACCGAACAATTGAGGACTCAATTGGAGGATGCATCCGGATCAAAATCTACCTCACAGTGCTGCCGGAATGGCTGAGAGATGCTGGCACTGTAAGCTGTACTCTCTTGTTCAGAAGTTAACCCAGTGTGTGGTTAGACAAGTCTGTGGCAGAGACTATTGAACCAATTCTATATTCACCAAGTCTGTGGCAGAGACTATCTTTTGATCGAGCTTGGCACTGGCTGCTAGGCCAGTGAGAGAGGTGGTCGCTGAATCCAGTGTGGAGACCTAGAAGAATATTCGTGATTCGCAAGTAAGATGCCTGAATCTCACCTAAACCTCCATCCCTCTTTTCTGAGGTTTCATTAATAAAAAACCTTCTGTGCAGGAGGGAGAAAAAGAGACTGGGTGTTTGGCGCAGACATTTCTTTCTTTAACCACCTCTTCAAGGAGAACCCCTGAGATGAGTGCAAGCACCAGTAAGGTAAGGGCAGGCCCAAATTTAAACCAGCAGCTCTTTCGGGGGTAGTGCTACAGTAGTAATGGATTGAGAGGTATGCGTATGCCAGAATATCCAATTCATTTTGATATATTGTAGTGACTGAATTGAGTCATGTAGTTATCTTGGGAATTTCCTAGCATGGGGAGATGCCGATGTGGCTGTGATTATATTATATTATCAATATCATACCTTGCTTGATAGACATCATCTGGGGAACGGTTTTGTCATTGTGGTTCCCATGCCTGGGTGACTGTTTTCTCATATACACAGAAGGTTTAACCAATATTTGAACAATTTACTAGTCTACTCTCACATAGATAAATCGATAGTAAACACTGCTTGGTGACTTGTACCTACAGGTAACCTTTATTATAAGCTTACCTGTAGGTACCAGAAATATTTCCAAAACATTCACCTTTTAAGACCCTTCAGGTCTGGTATGGATTTTAAGGGAAACCCCAAACCAAAATAAAGAAAATGGCGTGGAGGTCCCAATGAAATCTATACCCACTTATCCGAGCATGCAACCTGGCAGGCAGCAGGAAAAGGGGGACAAAAGAGCACCATACCAAGACACATGCCCTCATAATGGGGAGGTCACCCAAAAGCACCTGTCAAGGGCTTCATCCCCACAGCCCTTTCCCGTGGTTGTGGGGGTCTGTGGGTGGGGGCTTATTGGAATCTGGAAGCTCCCTTTAACAAGGAGGCCCCCATATCTTGGCCTCCCCCTCATGTGAATGGGTATCGGGTATCCCTACCCATTCACTAAAATAGTGTAAAAAAAAGTAAAAATGACAGGAGACAGTTTTGGAAAATTACTTTATTTGTCCTTTATGTGTCCCGTGATGTCCATTCATCTTCAATCACAGCGTCCGATGGTCCCAAGAAAAACAAAAAAATTGTGGAAAAGCTCCACTTCCATGGAGGCGTCTTTGCAACTGCAGCCTTTTCACAATGACAGCTGTTATATAGCTAAGGGTGGGGCCACCCAATGACGAAAATGGGTGCCCATCCTATCTGAGATCACATGATGTCATGTGACATGAGAAGGGACTATATAACAGGAGGCAGAGTTTTTTTGTCTTTTTTTTCACGGGACCATTGAAGATGAATGGAGATGTCATTTTAATAAAGCACTTGTCCAAAAATGTCTCCTGTCATTTTACTTTTTTACACTTTTTTGGGTAAATGAGTAGGGGTACAATGTACCCGATACCCATTCACATAGGGGGGTGGTATTCGCAGATGTTGCAGATTTCCAGATTCTGATAAGCCCCCCGCAGACGCCACAACCACCGGGCAAGGGTTGTGGGGAAGAGGCCCTTGCCCCATTGACATGGGGACAAGGTGCTTTGGGATGGACTCCAAAGCACCCTTCCCCATGTTGAGGGCATATGGCGTGATATGGTTCAGGAGGGGGGGGCACTCTATCTCTTGCGTGCTCAGATAAGGGTCCTAATATTCATACCAGACTGAAAGGGCCTGGTAATGGACCGGGGACGGGAAACTCATGCTGTTTTTTTCAATTATTTTTAACTATATTGCTGGGATCCGACAATACATTTCACCCCTGCAAGCATTTTTTCCTTTATAAATTCCATTTTGCTATGGTGCTGTTATGAACATGGGAAAGATGAGCTGCTTTACAGGCAGACTAAGGACGCCCCCAGGGACAATATTTAAAGGAATATTTCATTTTTATTGTTTCACTTGAAGCATTATTAAAATCACTTCTCCTGAAAAAATGGTCAGTTAAATTTGTTTTCACGTTTGTGTCCCATAGAATTTAAAGGTCTAAAGGCATAATTTTTTTGCCTGTTTGCAGGTTCTGCTGCAAACCGAACTGGGGGTGTTTCGGCTCACTCCCTACTGCTGATGGGTTATAGAAAGGTTTGTGCAGTATTGTGATATTAAGCAATACACCAGCCTAGATTTATGGAGAAGGTTTTTATTGTTGTGTAAGACCCGGTTCACACTGGGGCGATTCATCAGGCGACGCAGCCGCCTGACAAGTCGCGTCCCATTCTAGTGAATAGAACTGTTCTAATAGGAGCGACGCAAGTCGCTCCGACTTAGAAAAAGGTTCTTGTACTACTTCGGGGGGCGACTTAGGGCGACCTGCATTGACTTCTATACAGAAGTCATTTCGCAAGTCGCCTTAGATGTCGTCTTCATGTCGCCTGGCCGAGTCGCCCCCGAAGTCGTGCCGCCCCTGTGTGAACCGACTCTTAATAAAACACTTAAATTGTATTGTATGTTTGGTTGATGCTAGATGTAGTATCTTTAAACTCTCATGTAGCTTTGAGTGTTTGTATTATGCCTCTTGCCTTGCAGTCCTGTTTTGATTACTACAAAGGACATAACCTGCCTGAAGTCTGTATGTTGTTTTTGTATTTGTATCAGTTCATTCCAGCAAGGCAAAAACATGTTAGTTTGATTGGCTTAATCCCAGATTGGCTCTATAGGGTGTGACTATAGAAGACACATTCAATTATAAGTTCTTGGATAAATAGGCTGCTATAAATGACTTACATAAAAAGATAAAAATAATAAAACAAGCTTTGTTATGTGTAGACTAGGCACATCTGATATATCCATCAGGCTCTTTGGTTTTTAAATGAAGCAGGTTCACTCAAAACCAGATCTCCAAAACCCTACGTCTCAGGCTTCGTACACACGGCCGAGGAACTCGACGTGCCAAGCACATCGAGTTCCTCGTCGAGTTCCTTGTTGAACTTGTCGAGAAGCTCGACAGGCTTGCTTTGCGTACACACGTAACAGACAACAATTTGGTCGTTCTCCAGCGCGGTGGACGCTTCACCACGTATGACGCGACTAAAAAGGGGAGGTTTGATTTTGTTGGCGCCACCCTTGGGCTTCCTTTGCTGATTCCGTGTTTACGCGTGTTAGTAAAAGTTGGTGAGTGACGATTCGTGCTTTTCAGTCTTTGTGCTTTCAGATTGATCTCTGCCGTTCAGTTTGTACTTGTGGGGGTCGTATCTAGGCAATCGGGACGTGCGGTCAGGTCGTATTGTTTTACATTGCGGTCCTGTCCCCGCGTTTTTCATTGTCAGGGTCGTTCTTCATAGGTCTTGCTGTTCTTCACTGCGGTCTGTTAGGTGCAATTCTGATTTGTCGTTCGTTCCTAGCCTTGTAGCCATGTTGCAGGCACCTAGTCGTCGCCGACTTAGTGCTAAGCATCTTATGTGTGTAGGTCTGTTCATGAACAGGAGGAGGACGCGTTCATGGACGAGAGAATTGGTTCCTACGGAGCAACCAATTCTCTCACATGCCTTTGCTGCGGGAGCTTCAGGAAAATAATCCTGTTGATTACAGGAATTTCCTGAGGATGTCTGATCCCGTCTTTCAGCACCTGTTGGCTTTGGTGTCCCCCTATATTACCAGGCAGGACACCGTTATGCGGGAAGCCATCAGTGCTGAGCAGAGGCTAGTTGCCACCCTCCGTTATCTGGCAACTGGGAGAAGCCTTCAGGACTTAAAGTTCTCGACGGCATCTCCCCCCAGGCTCTGGGCCTCATCATTCCTGACACCTGCTCTGCCATCATCCAGGTTCTGCAGGATGAATATATGAGGGTAAGTTTTCTCCTTTAATATCCCATTTATGTCTATAATGTATGCTAATGTCTTGTAGTTATCTCCTCCTTCCCTAATTACCATGTCTGGAATATGCTGTGAATGTCCCCTTTGCCCCCATGCATGCTGTAAACTTTATTGATGCCCCTTTTTTTTGGCCTACATGCATATTTCCCATCACTTACCTCCCCAGCATGCTATCCTGGGCCCCAACCTACCTAGTCTAGTCACTTCCCAATGTATTGTGTTATATCCATTGTAATGTCCCCCCCCCCTCCACTCCCAAATGTGTGGTAAAGTCTATGTTCACCAATATTAAATAATTTCTATTTTTGATTTTTGGACTCCCAAACTCATCTAGCCCTCCCCTCCAAAATGTGTTGTAAAGTCTATGTTCACCAATTTCTAAATAATTTTTATTTTTGGTTTTTGGACTCCCAAACTCATCTAGCCCTCCCCTCCAAAATGTGTGGTAAAGTCTATGTTCACCAATATTAAATATTTATTATTTTGATTGTTGGACTCCCAAACTCATCTTAGCCCTCCCCTCCAAAACGTGTTGTAAAGTCTATGTTCACCAATATTAAATCATTTTTATTTTTGATTTTTGGACTCCCAAACTCATCTAGCCCTCCCCTCCAAAATGTGTGGTAAAGTCTATGTTCACCAATATTAAATATTTATTATTTTTGATTTTTGGACTCCCAAACTTATCTAGCCCTCCCCTCCAAAATGTGTTGTAAAGTCTATGTTCACCAATAATCATAATTATATTTTTTTTGGACTCCCAAACTCATCTAGCCCTCCCCCAAACTTGGGCACTGGCCCATCAGAGGGGGTGTTTAATGTGCTAATTGTCTAAATATATTTAGATATAATATGCTAGTTCCCAGAAATGTTATAATGCTTATAATGTCTTTGTCTAATCTGCTTGCAAGGTTATGTGGCTAATTTTTGGATTTTTTCTTCCCCAGCTTCCGTCCACACCACAGGAGTGGCAGTCTGTGGCTTTGGACTTCCAGACCCGTTGGAACTTCCCCAACTGCGGGGGAGCCATCGACGGGAAGCACGTCCGCATCGTGCCTCCACCCCGTTCAGGATCCCAGTTCTTTAATTATAAGGGGTTCAACAGTATTGTGCTGATGGCGGTGGTGTCAGCACAGTACGAATTCCTTTTTGTGGATGTCGGGATGAACGGACGGATATCGGATGGGGGAGCCTTCAGGCAGACGGAGTTCGCGCTTCGCCTTCAGGATGATGATCTGTCATTGCCACCGGATGACCAGAATGTAGAAGGCCTGCCATTTGTTTTCCTGGCTGATGAAGCGTTTGCCCTGGGACCCCATCTTATGAGGCCATACCCTCAGCGCACCCTCACCCCAGAGAGGAGTGTCTTTAATTTCAGGCTGGGCCGAGCACGCAGAGTGGTTGAGAACGCCTTCGGCATCATGGCCAGCCGGTTCCGCCTTTTCCTCACCTCTCTCCACATGGCGGAATATAAGTGGAATACAATTATATTTGCATGCTGCATACTACACAATTTTTTGCGGAGACAATCTCCTAATTATATGGCCCTGGTTGGGCCCGAGGCACAAGTTTTGTCTCCATCAGAAACTTTGCCGGGCCTTGAAGCTGGCCACACAGGACTGCCCCCCCAGAGTGCCCGTGAAGTGCGGGACAAATACATGGACTATTTCATGGGTAGGGGGGCAATACCATCTCAAGCCAATTTGCCATAATTTTTGGTTTACAAAAAATAAATACAAATATTTTGAAAAAACTTGTTATGTCTTGCTTGTGTTGCTTGGAGTTGTTTACTAAGTGTAACTAAGTGTATTTTCATTATCAACTAGCAAACATTTCCCAGGTGACCCCCAAACCAAACACATAGAAAATTAGACGTATTTTAAGAAAAACACCACACACTTTTTTCAGGTTCAAAAGCTCTTTATTTTCTGACTTAATTTATTTTTGGGTTTACCAAATACCCACAAACAATTTTTTTTTAATTTTTATTTTTTTTGATCATACAATATACAATAATAATTTTTTTTCTTTCTTTTTTTCTTTTTTGATCATACAATATACAATCATTTTTTTCTTTCTTTTTTTCTTTTTTGATCATACAATATACAATAATCATTTTTTTCTTTTTTTTTTCTTTTTTGATCATACAATATACAATAATCATTTTTTTCTTTTTTTTTTTTTTTTTGATCATACAATATACAATAATCATTTTTTTTTTTTTTTTTTTTTTTCTTTTTTGATCATACAATATACAATAATCATTTTTTTTTTTTTGATCATACAATATACAATAATCATTTTTTTCTTTTTTTTTTCTTATTTGATCATACAATATACAAAAATCTTGTTATTTTTTATAATATTTTGATTAAATAATCCTTAAAATCTGGTTTTGTTATTTTTTTTTTTATTATTATTAAATAATCCTTAAAATCTGGTTTTGTTATTTTTTTTTTTTTTTTTTTGATTAAATAATCCTGAAAATCTGGTTTTGTTATTTTTTTTTTTTTTTTTTTAACCACTTAAGCCCCGGACCAATATGCAGCCTAAAGACCCAAGGTGTTTTTACAGTTCGGGACTGCGTCGCTTTAACAGACAATTGCGCGGTCGTGCGACGTGGCTCCCAAACAAAATTGGCGTCCTTTTTTCCCCACAAATAGAGCTTTCTTTTGGTGGTATTTGATCACATCTGCGGTTTTTTTAGTTTTTGCGCTATAAACAAAAATAGAGCGACAATTTTGAAAAAAAAGCAATATTTTTTACTTTTTGCTGTAATAAATATCCCCCAAAAACATATATAAAAACATTTTTTTTTCCTCAGTTTAGGCCGATACGTATTCTTCTACCTATTTTTAGTAAAAAAAAAATCGCAATAAGCGTTTATCGATTGTTTTGCGCAAAATTTATAGGGTTTACAAAATAGGGGATAGTTTTATTGCATTTTTATTTTTTATTTTTTTTTTACTACTAATGGCGGCCATCAGCAATTTTTTTCGTGACTGCGACATTATGGCGGACACTTCGGACAATTTTGACACATTTTTGGGACCATTGTCATTTTCACAGCAAAAAATGCATTTAAATTGCATTCTTTATTGTGAAAATGACAGTTGCAGTTTGGGAGTTAACCACAGGGGGCGCTGTAGGAGTTAGGGTGCACCTAGTATGTGTTTACAACTGTTTGGGGGTGTGGCTGTAGGAATAACGTCATCGATCGTGTCTTCCCTATAAAGGGAATGACGCGATCGATGCGCCGCCATAGTGAAGGACGGGGAAGCCGTGTTTACACACGGCTCTCCCCGTTCTTCAGCTCCGGGGAGCGATCGCGACGGAGCGGCTATAAACAAATAGCCGCGCCGTGGTCCCGGATCGCTCCCCGAGCGGACCCGACCTCCGCATGTAGCGGGGGGGGGGGTCCCGATCGGACCCCCCACCCGCTAATAGGCGAGGACGTACGTGTACGCCCATGTGCCTGTACGTGCCATATTGTGGACGTATATGTACATGCGGGGGTCGGGAACTGGTTAAATAATCATTAAAATCTGGTTTTGTTATTTTTTTTTTTTTTTTTTTTTTATTAAATAATCTTAAATCTGTGTTTTTTTGGTTTCATAAACTTTTTTGGCCACATTCAGACTCTACCCAAAACATCTATTAAATTGTTTAATTCATTTTCCACCCTCCTTGTTCGTTCTTTTATTTTTCTGTTGGCCAGATGTATCTCCTCCACCTCTTCTCTGCAGGCCCAGATTTCTTGGATCACCATCTGGACAGTATGCCTGTCCAAGTCCAAGCCACCACCAGTTCCTGAAATGTGTGACAAAACCATTTATTAAAATTAGGCAGGCCTACATCTACATTACCTGAAGCTGGGTTAGTTATATGTTACTTTACCTGATGTGGTGTCAGGCTGCGCATCATCACCATCCCTCGGGGGTGTGGCTTGCATGCTGACTTGGTGCTCCCGTGTCGAAGCTTCATGACGCCCTACGAGAATGAAGAATATGGAAACTGGATTTTAAGAGCTTATAGGCCTGAAAGAGGAATATGATTCACTTTCTACAATTTCTGGGACTATTGATGTTTCTAAAAACCCCTCTGGGCAAAACACAGGATTGTAGGCATTCACAAAGATCATTACATTTCTTGTACCTTTGGTCTACTTTTAAACATGTAAGCCAACCAAGTATACACTGGATCACCTCACCTCTGTGTGAACCCCAAAATGGGTTATTAAAGGGGACAACAATTATGCAAATGAGTCCACATGTGTCACCGACTGCTGAGCAGACTCTCCTTTTACTGTATATATTTTAATTTATCAATAATAGAATTTTGTTAATAGCACATCTACATTAATTTCAATATTGATCTCACGATAAATTTAGTGAAATGTCATAATTTTCTTGATTTTATGCACAATATTTTGTCGTATGAGTTGTCGTTCCGAATGTACGTCGACTTTGACGACAAATTATTGGCCAGAAAAACAATACAGTACAACCTGAAAGAAAAAACACATGGCGCGGAACAAATAATTAAAAATATATAAAAAACGTACTTCTTCGAATCACTCTCCTGATCCGCTTCATTTGTTCCGGCTCCCGCTTTTTGAGGTCTGACCACCTTTTTCTGATCTGTTCTTTAGACCTTTTCACCCCAAATTTGCCTCCTCCTCACCTTCTCCATTATTGCGGCCTTGACCTTGTTCGGGTACTTGTATGGCCCATGCCTCCCATCATAGTCCTCTGCTTTGAAGATGAGGACCATCTCCACCATTTCTTCAAAGGTCATGTTGGTGGCCTTAAATCGGATTCTCCTTGTGATCCCTCGTCCCGCCTGGCCTGGCTCCTGTATTGCTGCCATATTTTTTGCATGTGCTCCCAACCAAAAAAAAGAATGAAAAGGGGCGGGGAAAGGACTACACCGCGAACGTCAGGGGCGGGGAGACGTGCGTAAAGTCACACATGCGCGTGTATAAAGGGCTACCACGTGAGTAAAAGGGGCGTTCACAGTTTGTTGAAGACGGCGGAGGTAACGATCGGGTCAAACACCGGTATGTAACTACATTTTCCATGTTATTATTGATTGAATGATTTTGTGGGCTACATATTATGTTCATAAACTAAGAGATAGCTAGTTCTAAAATTGAAGGTAATGGGCCGCTATAGTGCCGTCGTATGTAACCAACGCTTTGCTTATGCATTTTGATCCAACTACTGTTGTGTGGCCAATCTCGGTTCTCAGGATGTCTTTAGAAAAAATGTCGTTTTAGACATGATGCAAATGGTCGCTTTTATGTCTTGACCAAACTAGATCGGAGTGCTTTTCTATAACGTTTCATACACAAATGAGGAGGAGATCTGGCTTATTAGTTCAACACAACTGGTCATCTGTTTCCTATGAACTGACCCAACATGATCTGCTGCCAATTCCTCCTTGTCGTTTTAGTGACGGAAGATAAGGGGCGGGGGGGAAACATCTAATTCTTTAAGCATGGGCGGATGACGTGTGTGGAGTGTATATAAGGCTCGAACACACGACCGGGTTGCGTAAGAAAGACGTTTGAACGACAAGCGTGTAGGTATGCTTCGAACTTGGGACAGCAGTGGCATATTCAGGAAAGACAGACATTTAAAGGAGCAATAACCCCAAATATTTTGGGGCAGAAATAGCTTACTTTACATTATATCAGTCTGGATTTCATGTTTTCATTGTCAGTTTTTGCTTTTAAGCAGCTGTAATCCTTTGCATAAATCCTCACTTCCTGGTTCTCTGGCTCACTCTAAAATTTATCATGGGAGCTTCTCACTGTGGTCTAAGCTGTGTGTCTAAAAATCCACAAAAACAATGGTAATAATTTTTTGTACAAAAATATGCCCTGGATTTGTTTGTTTTTGTTCTGTGTGTCTCTTTACTTCACAGAAACATTAAATCAGTTTAAAAGCGAAAGTGAAACTAGAGGCACATTATATGTATGCACTTGTATGTCTCTAGACACTGTAAACAGTCATTTCAGCCAAAAAAGATTTATCCATTAGTGACCCTTTAAGGGCTAGCTGGTGAGAAAGAGTAATTAACTTTATAGACTGTGGATTGACAATATTTATTTCTCCTTGGTTTTGGACAGGAAAACATGAACCAGTTCAATAAACCAGACTTTTTGGACATCTTTATTGACCGGTGGAGAGAACTTCCAGTTCTGTGGGCCACCAAAGACCCCATATCACGCAACAAAGACTTGCGGAAAACAGCACTGGAGAGCCTGCTCCCACTTGTGCGGAGACAGGTGGGGTTTGATGTGACGACTGACCAGTTGGAGGTCAAAATTGGGACCTTGAGAGGCACCTACAGGAAGGCACGCAACAAGGTCTTGGCTTCGATGAGGTCTGGAGCTGGAGCTGGAGCAGGGCAGGTATATGTACCCAAGTTGTGGTACTATAGTAAACTGAGCTTCCTGGATGAACACCTGGAGGTAAGGGAGTCACTTTCCAGCCTTCCCCCCAGAAGTAACAGAAGGTCCAGCCTTCCCTCCAACCTTCCCTCCAGCCTTCCCTCCAGCCAACCTGCTGCTCCCTCTGCAGATGAACCCTCTCAGCAGCCTTCCATCCTGGATGAAGATCCGGATTTGCCCAGCTGGAGCCAGGTATATAGTACTTTCAATGTGCAAATGTGTGGTGTTTAAATGTTGTTAAAGAGATGTAAATTAAGATGTTAAAGGTAAAAAAAAAGGTAGAGATAAAAGTGTTATACAGATCATTTGTCAGTATTGGCCAGGAATTATTTTTGTGTGATTCACCAAAAAACATGGGTCACAATGATTGGCGTGAATAAAAAATATGCAACAGTCAGGAGCTGAAAATTGAGTCTTATTTTTAAAAAAGAAAGTAAAACTGTACTTTTTTTCCATACACAGGACGAGACCAGCCAGCAGGAGGATCGGGAAAATTCCAGGCAGGAGGAGGGCAGGGTGAGTGGCTTGGAGGAGGCTGCAGGCCCAAGTAACTTGGACGAGGTGGCAGGCCCAAGTGGCTTGAACGAGGTGGCAGGCCCAAGTGGGTTGGACGAGGTGGCTGGGCGAAGTACCAGATGTCAGGTGCCTCCTCTTCGCCTGCATCCGAGAAGGCAGGTGAGGGATACGAGGGTGCGTGACGCCTCACTAGCCCTCATTCGGGACGCCCATGCAACCCTTCAGCAGCCTCCCACTGCTCAGGAGGGATTTGTGACTGTGGTTTTGGCTAAAATGGCAGACATGACAGTGGACCAGCGCCTCCTCTTTGAGGGACTCCTCATCACCCTAGCAAATCAGGGGGTGAGGGGTCTTCTCACGGAGGACACTGTCATTTGCCGACATCCCCATCCTCAGACACCAGATAACTCCCAACCTCCTCCACCTTCTTCTTCTCATGCTCCTTCTCAACCTCCTCCACCTTCTTCTTCTCATGCTCCTTCTCAACCTCCCCCACCTTCTTCTTCTCCTGCTCCATCTCAACATTCTTCTTCCTCTTCTTCTCCTGCTCTATCTCAACATTCTTCTTCCTCTTCTTCTCCTGCTCCTTCTCAACATTCTTCTTCCTCTTCTTCTCCTGCTCCTTCTCAACATTCTTCTTCCTCTTCTTCTCCTGCTCCTTCTCAACATTCTTCTTCCTCTTCTTCTTCTACTACTCCTGCTCCACCTCCTTCTACTGCTCCTTCTACTACTCCTCCTCCTTCTACTGCTTCTTCTACTTCTCCACCTCCTTCTACTGCTCCTTCTACTGCTCCTCCTCCTTCTACTGCTTCTTCTACTGCTCCTCCTCCTTCTACTGCTCCTTCTACTGCTTCTCCTCCTTCTACTGCTCCACCTCCTTCTACTGCTCCTTCTACTACTCCTCCTCCTTCTACTGCTCCTTCTACTGCTCCTCCTCCTTCTACTGCTCCTTCTACTGCTCCTCCTCCTTCTACTGCTCCACCTCCTTCTACTGCTCCTTCTACTACTCCTCCTCCTTCTACTGCTCCTTCTACTGCTCCTCCTCCTTCTACTGCTCCTTCTACTGCTCCACCTCCTCCTCCTCCACCTCCTCCTCCACCACCTTCGTCTACTCCTCCTCCACCACCTTCGTCTACTCCTCCTCCTGGCATGAGTACTACCCCTGTGGCACCACCTCCAGCCAGGCAGAAGAGGAAGGCTGCTGAGAAGGCTGCAGAGAAGGTCAAAGAGCAGGCTGCAGGGAAGCCACCAAGGAAGGCCTTGAAGAAAACAAGAAAGTGACTCCCTTACTTCCATGTGGTGTTCAGGCTGCTATAGTACCACAACCTGGTGACATCTGCCTGCCCTGCTCCAGTTTGTGACCTCGGGGAGTCCAAGACCTTGATGCGTTCCTTCCTGAATGAACCTCTCAAGTCCCCATTTTGGCCTCCAACTGCTCACCAGTCACATCAGGCCACACCTGGCTGTGCACAAATGGCAGCAAGCTCTCCAGTGCTGACTTTTGCTTAGTTTCTTTATTTTTCAAACCAAAATAAATGGTAAATTTTGATTTTACAGTTCATACTTGTCCTTGTTTTTTTTTGCTTTGAAATTTAGCTTGTGAGAAGGCAGGTTATGTTTAAAAAAAATGGGATATAAGGTGTAATTTGAAAGGGACAGATGAGATAAGACAAAGCAATAAGGTTTCAATGGGGGGAACTTGACATTCCAAAAAATAAGAGGATTTGCATTTTTGCAAAATAAAAAATTAAGGGGAATATTAAGAGCAGGATTTAAAACACAGGACCAAAATAAGGTGAGAATTTTTTAAGAAAATATAATTGAGATCAGTAAGAAAAAGGTTCCACCAAATTTTACAGAACTCTGTGTGAATATCCTAACAAAAGCAAAAAAGAATATTGCTGTTTTGTGCCCTTACAAAAAATTGTGTAAAGCGCTGCAAATAAACGATGCAATAATGTTGGAAGCGAGACGAATGTGCTATCTCCATTCCAAACGCTACTTTTACCGATGTTGTTCTCCAGTGTCTAAGTTTTTCACAGGTTTCTTAGCATACACACGACCGAGTTTCTCATTGAAAAAACAGCCCGACGAAGAACTTGTCGATCCAAAATCCACTCCCATCGAGAAAATAGAGAACCTGCTCTCTATTTGCTCGACGAGTTCCTCGGCGGCTCCATCGGGCCGAAAGTGTACACACGACAGAGTTTCTCGACAGAATCCGGCTCTTCACCGAGTTTCTCGACGAATTCTGCCGAGAAACTCTGTCGTGTGTACGAGGCCTCAGGCCTTAGGCAGCTAATAGAATTTTTGGAGAGAGTTCAAGTTACTCAATTTTTTTAGGCTGCACTCCCAGTAGCCAAAAGATTATGGACTAATGCCGTTTACACACGATCGGCTTATCTGATGAAAACAGTCCGATGGACTTTTTTCATCGGACAAACCGATCATGTGTGGGCCCCATCAGTCTTTTTTTCCATCGGTGTAAAAAAATAGAACATGTTTTAAATTTTTCCGATGGATAAAAAAACGATAGTAAATTCCAATCGGCTGTGTGGAACTCCATCGGAAAAAAATCCACGCATGCTCATCCTCGCAAACCAATCAATAAACGCTTATTGCGATTTTTTTACGAAAAATAGCTAGAAGAATACGTATCGGCCTAAACCGAGGAAAAAAACGTTTTGATATATTTTTGGGGGGTATTTATTATAGCAAAAAGTAAAAAATATGATTTTTTTTCAAAATTGTCGCTCTATTTTTGTTTATAGCGCAAAAAATAAAAACCGCAGAGGTGATCAAATACCACCAAAAGAAAGCTCTATTTTTGGGAAAAAAAGGACGCCAATTTTGTTTGGGAGCCACGTCGCATGACCGCGCAATTGTCAGTTAAAGCGACGCAGTCCCGAATCGCAAAAAGTGCTCTGGTCTTTGGCTAGCAATATGGTCCGGGGGTTAAGTGGTTAAATGACAGGGATGGAGGGGCATGACTCTACCCAGTCATGACCTCATATAAAGTCACACTCTCCCCTATCCCCCCTCTTGCTCTAGTATTCATTAGGGATGGAAGATACTGATGACATCTATGTTCTTAATTTGTTTTATTGTTTATTCTGCACCCAGCCTTATGGCCCAACAGTACTTTTCCCTTATCATTCGCATTATCGCTGTAAGTTTATACCATTATATCTTACTATTGTGATTTCTGCATAGGTCTACTATTCATACTGCAAAAAAACAGAAGGTGCAATCAGCGCAAAATATATATATATATATATATATAACCCTAAATAAATATGCAAGCTGAACACTACAGAATAACACAAAATTCCAGTGAAAGATACTATATAAAGAAAAAGTGCAGCGCAAATGTTAAAAAATGTAAACAGGAATACAGTACATGAGTCTGCATATATAATTCATACAAAATAGGTGCAACATTTTTTTTTTTTATAGAAAAAAATTATATATAAAATAAATATTAATAATAAAAAAGCATGTAGCAAGTGAAAGAAAAGTCCATAGGAGATATTCCACCAGTGTAAGATCCACAAAAACGTGTGACAATCCCTCCACCGCAAGTCTCACCAGGTACTCTCACCTCCAAAAATGACCCCTGAACTACCAGGAAGTCAAAATAAGCAGAGATATAACCGATCAATTCCCAAATGGAAATCTTCCTTAGTAAGATGTTTCAAAACTTCCACAGTGACGGCTAAACTATAGCTCCAGGCTCAGCAGGAAGAATGCTCAAACAGGGAAGACAAGGGAAAAGGATCTAAGAGCTCTCCGTTTTGGTATCAAGGCATAGGCATTTATTTAAAAAGTCAGTTTACTCACAAACAGCATGGTAAAAGACAGCATGTAATCCGTGGACTCATTCAGCAGGGTGGGTGACGTCATAAGAAGCAGCCAAATCTTATGACGTCACCCGCCCTGCTGAATGAGTCAGTGGCGCATTGCGGGGGGAATATCTCCTAAACCTTACAGGTTTAGGAGATATTCTTTATACCTACAGGTAAGCCTTCCCTGTAGGTTAAAGTGGTAGTACAGAGTTTATGTACCAGTGATTGCTCATTTAGAGATTGTCGCCATGTTATAGGTGCAGTTTCTGTATATGGAATTAAGTGTATGTAAACATATTTTGTATGCAACATTAAATTATTTATATTGCCACCAATTTTCTTATGAAAAAAAAGCAAATCTATAGCCCAAATGCTTAGTGACTGTCGCTCAAGAAACTATATTAACCACTTAAGCCCCGGACCAATGTGCTGCTAAATGCCCAAAGGCGTTTTTTACAATTCGGCACTGCGTCACTTTAACAGACAATTGCGCGCTCGTGCGACGTGGCTCCCAAACAAAATTGGCGTCCTTTTTTCCCCACAAATAAAGCTTTCTTTTGGTGGTATTTGATCACCTCTGTAGTTTTTATTTTTTGCGCTATAAACAAAAATAGAGCGACAATTTTGAAAAAAATGCAATATTTTTTACTTTTTGCTGTAATAAATATACCCCAAAAACATATATAATTTTTTTTTTCCTCAGTTTAGGCCGATACGTATTCTTCTACCTATTTTTGGTAAAAAAAATCACAATAAGCGTTTATCGATTGGTTTGCGCAAAATTTATAGCGTTTACAAAATAGGGGATAGTTTTATTATTTTTTTTTTTTACTACTAATGGCGGCGATCAGCGATTTTTTTTCGTGACTGCGGCATTATGGCGGACACTTCGGACAATTTTGACACATTTTTGGGACCATTGTCATTTTCACAGCAAAAAATGCATTTAAATTGCATTGTTTATTGTGAAAATGACAGTTGCAGTTTGGGAGTTAACCACAGGGGGCGCTGTAGGAGTTAGGGTTCACCTAGTGTGTTTACAACTGTAGGGGGGTGTGGTTGTAGCCACGCCGTCGTCCCGGATCGCTCCCCGCGGTAATCCGACCGCCGCATGTAGCGGGGGGGTCCCGATCGGACCCCCGACCCGCGGAAAGGCAAGGACGTACCTGTACGCCCATTTGCCTGTACGTGCCATTCTGTGGACGTACATATACATGCAGCGGTCGGGAAGTGGTTAAAGAGTATCTAAACAAAACACAAACATGTAATATATTACAGTTCCTAGAGGTGTTGGCTGCATTAGTTGTCTGTCTTTAGACTTTTTTTCCCATTTATTTCCACCTGGTGATTCTGCCAGTAACATTGGGGTTGATTTACTACAACTGGAGAGTGTAAAATCCGAAGCAGCTCTGCATAGAAACCAATCAAAGTCCATTTTTTTTGTCAAAGCTTATTTGAACAAACTGAAGTTAGAAGCTGATTGACTACCATGCACAGCTGTACCAGATATTGTACTCTCCAGTTTTAGTAAATCAACCCCACAGTTCCTGTCCCAGTGTGACGCCTAAGTCATTGTACTGTATCTGGACAACAGAAACAGGAATCTATGACATAGATAGATGTGGTCATGTAGCCCTTTGGAAACAATACAACTGTACAGCACAGAACGTTATCAGGTGACCAGATTAACAGGTATTTTTTTGCATTTAGGTAAGAGATATAACAAAATGCTTTGAATAGTATTTTTGACAGACCAAAATATGGCAAATTGAAATAAGACAAGTTTATTGTTAAGGTTTGCCAGGCATACCATTTAAGTTGTTAACTATTCTTTCCTAGAGGACATTTGTTGTGAAACATCATCAATAAACTTATGCCGCGTACACGCGACTGATTTTCACGATGTGAAAAATCACATGTCATTAAAAACAATTGTGTGTGGGCTCCAGAGCATTTTTCGCGACGTTTAAAATGGCCATTAAAAATTTGGAACATGCTCTAAATTTTCACTTCGTTTTTAACGTTGTCGTTTTTAACGTCGTAAAAAATGGTCGTCTGTGGGCTTTAATGACGTGAAAATAACGCGCATGCTCAGAAGCAAGTTATGAGATGGGAGCGCTCGTTTTGGTAAAACTAGCATTCGTAATGGAGATAGCACATTCATCATGCTGTAACAGACTGAAAAGCGCGAAACGTCTCTCACCAAAGTTTTACTAACACAAATTCAGCAAAAGCAGCCCCAAGGGTTGCGCCATCCGAATGGTACTTCCCCTTTATAGTGCCGGTGTACGTGTTGTAGGTCACCACGCTTTGCTAGAGCATTTTTTTTTTCACGATCGTGTGTAGGCAAGGCCGGCTTAACAATAATCGGTTTAAAAAAACATTGTTTTTTCTAGACCATTAAAAATGGTCATGTGTATGCGGCATGACAGTTCTTTGTCCTTCTTACACCATCCTTTAGTCTTCTTAACCAGTTGCCGACCAGCCGTCGTTATTCTACGGCGGCAGGTCGGCTCTCCTGGGCGAGAGCCCGTAGCTATACGTCGGCTCTTTTAGTGGCCACTAGGGGCGCGTGTGCGCCACCGGAGGCACGCGCACGCGCCCTCCGCTCGTCCGTGACTCCCGTGCGGGTGCCTTGGCGGGCGCGATCGCTGCCGGGCACCTGCGATTGCTCGTTACAGAGCGGGGAACGGGAGCTGTGTGTTTAAACACACAGCTCCCGGTCCTGTCAGGGGGGGAAACGCTGATCCTCTGTTCATACAATGTATGAACAGAAGATCAGTGTTTCCCCTAGTGAGGCCACCCCCCCACAGTAAGAACACACCCAGGGAACATACTTAACCCCTTCCCCGCCCCCTAGTGTTAACCCCTTCACTGCCAGTGGCATTTTTATAGTAATCCAATGCATTTTTATAGCACTGATCGCTATAAAAATGCCAATGGTCCCAAAAATGTGTCAAAAGTGTCCGAAGTGTCCGCCATAATGTCGCAGTACCGAAAAAAAAATCGCTGATCGCCGCCATTACTAGTAAAAAAAATGTATTAATAAAAATGACATAAAAATACCCCCTATTTTGTAAACGCTATAACTTTTGCGCAAACCAATCAATAAACGCTTATTGCAATTTTTTTACGAAAAATATGTAGAAGAATACGTATTGTCCTAAACTGAGGGAAAAAAATGTTTTTTTTATATATTTTTGGGGGATATTTATTACAGCAAAAAGTAAAAAATATTCATTTTTTTCAAAATTGTCGCTCTATTTTTGTTTATAGCGCAAAAAATAAAAACCGCAGAGGTGATCAAATACCACCAAAAGAAAGCTCTACTTGTGGGAAAAAAAGGACGCCAATTTTGTTTAGGAGCCACGTCGCACGACGTCAGTTAAAGCGACGCAGTCCCGAATTGCAAAAAGTGCTTTGGTCTTTGGGCAGCAATATGGTCCGGGGGTTAAGTGGTTAAACCGTTCTTTACCCTTCTTACACCATTCTTTGAATAACAGGGGATACTTCTTCTCCAGTGTTGGGTTTTGCAACCATAGAACATGTTTGTAGAAAACAATCTACCACACTATAAGCCTTGCTACTCTTGGACTTGATAAGGCCACTCAACATAAAACAAATATGTGATGTGTTTCAAGGGACTCCATTACAAAAGACGGGGTACCACTTAAATGTGTCCGTGAGGACACACACCTAGACCGATATAGTTAAAGGAGGCATAAGGAAGATCCCGGCCAGCTGCTTTTAACTACTATAGGCTTGTTTTTTAAGCCCTTAAGGTGAGGGGAAAACCGGTGGGGGAGGAGTGCACACTGCATGAAGACACCTTTATTTGTCATTTTTTTATGCACATTTGCTTATCATTATTTTATATATTTTTATCATTAATCACCATTTATCATATTAGGACTGTGTGTGATTTGCGGACCACTAGCCCTTTCATATTGTCTATATTTAAATGTTTTTGCAAGTCACGTTTTTTATGCTATGCTTCTGAACTTGTATTGTTTTATAGCATAGGTTTTATTTTTTGATTAGTATTAGTAGCGCCGCACATGATATATATCTATGGTGGTGGGAGTGTCATGGTCTGGGGCTGCATGAGTGCTGCATGCACTGGGGAGCTACAGTTCCATGAGGGAACCATGAATTGTGTACTATGACATACAAAATTCCCTTTGGAGACTGGGCCGCAGGACAAAATTCCAACATAACAACCCCAAACACACCTCCAAGATGACCACTGCCTTGCTAACAAAGCTGAGGGTAAAGGTGATGGACTGGCCAAGCATGTCTCCAGACCTAAACCCTATTGAGCATCTGTGAGGCATCCTCAAATGGAAGGTGGAGGAGCACAAGGACTCTAACATACACCAGCTCCATGATGTCATCATGGAGGAGTGAAAGAGGACTTTAGTTGCAACCAGTGAAGCTCTGGTGAGCTCCATGCCCAAGAGGGTTAAAGCAGTGCTGGAAAATAATGGTGGCCACACAAAATATTGGCACTTTGGGCCCAATTTGGACATTTTCACTTAGGGGTGTACTCACTTTTGTTGTCAGTCTTTTAGACATTAATGGCTGTATGTTGAGTTATTTTGAGGAGACAGCAAATGTACACTGTTATACAAGCTATACACTCACTACTTTACATTGTAGCAATGTGTCATTTCTTCAGTGTTACCTGAAAAGATATAGTAAAATATTTACAAAAATTTGAGGGGTGTCCTCACTTTTGTGAGATACTGTAAATGAGAATTCAAATCTTGAAGTGCAGGGACAGCCCCACTGCAAAGGAAGATGTAAACTTTCCCTGGAGCTCAGCTTAAATCTCCCTGGTGATGGATTGATTTGGATTAAAGTGGTTCTAAAGGCAGAATGTTTTTTTTAACCACTTCAGATCCGCGCTATAGTAAAAATACGTCTGCAGCGCGGACCTGAAGTGCCAAGTGGCCGTTTTTAAACGGCCTGTCGTTTCTCTGCTGGAAGCGCGTCCCCGCGATCGCGCTTCTGCAGAAAACTGTGTTGGCCGTGTCCCTCGGACACAGCCAATCACAGATCGTGCTGAATGGCCAATCACAGCGGCCATTCAGCATTCAATCTAGCCGTCCAATGAGAGATGATCTCGAATGTAAACAAATGAGATCATCTCTCATCGCCGGCTTTCTCTCCTTACACACAGACCGCGTGTGAGGAGAGAAAGCCTTTTACAGTGCATCCATCGTTACAGTCTAAAAAAAAAAAACAGTGAGTGACACAAACACTACCCACAGTCCCTGCCAGTGCCACCTTCCAGTGCCACCTTCCAGTGCCACCTTCCAGTGCCATCAGCCAGTGCCACCAGCCAGTGCATTTATCAGAGCCACCTGCCCCTGCCATCAGTGCCACCTGCCCCTGCCATCAGTGCCACCTGCCCCTGCCATCAGTGCCACCTGCCAAAAGTGCAATCTGCCAAAAGTGCAATCTGCCAAAAGTGCAATCTGCCAAAAGTGCCACCTGCCAGTGCCACCTGCCCGTGCCACCTGCCCGTGCCATCTGCCCGTGCCATCAGTGCCGTCAGCCATCAGTGCCACCTGCCGCCAGTGCCACCTGCCCGTGCCACCTGCCCGTGCCATCTGCCCGTGCCATCAGTGCCGTCAGCCATCAGTGCCACCTGCCATCAGTGCCACCTGCCGCCAGTGCCACCTGCCCGTGCCATCTGCCCGTGCCATCTGCCCGTGCCATCAGTGCCGTCAGCCATCAGTGCCATCAGTGCCACCTGCCATCAGTGCCACCTGCCATCAGTGCTACCTGCCATCAGTGCCATCTGCCATCTGCCCGTGCCATCTGCCAGTCCCATTTGCCGTCAGTGCCACCTGTCAGTGTCATCAGTGCCACGTGCCATCTTTTGTCATGGCTAAAAGATCTTTTTCACTTACGGAGGCATACGAAATTATTGCGGCCGACGAGAGCAACGGGGAGCTCTGCGATTCGGATTCCTCCGCAAGGTCAGACGCCGGATCTGATGTTGACTATGAGCCGATAGTTAGCAGTGAAGAGGAAGAGGAGGAAGAGGAGGAAGAGGGGGAAGATGAGGAAGAGGAGGAAGAGGGGGAAGATGAGGAAGAGGAGGAAGAAGAGGAAGAAGAGGAGAAAGAGGAAGAAGAGGAAGAAGAGGAGGAAGAGGGTCCGCCCGCCAGACGAAGGCGTATTGCTAAGGAGGCAGTGCCATCCACCAGCACTGCTGTGCCATCCACCAGCACTGCTGTGCCATCCACCAGCACTGCTGTGCCATCCACCAGCACCGCTGTGCCATCCACCAGAAACGCAACACCTCGTCAAGCAAGGTCACGTACCAGTAGGTCCCATGCCAGCCTTCCCTATTCCCTTCAGTACCCCTTGTGGCTTCCTCCTAATTCAGGAGAAGCCAACATTCCCCCTTTCACTGCCCAGCCAGGAGTCCAAGTGGACACAGAAAATTTTGCCCCAATAGATTTTTTCAGTTTAATTTTTACTGAGGACTTGCTTTCCTCAATTGTTTCCCAGTCCAATCTCTATGCCCAACAATGTATTTCCAGTCACCCCACATCCTATTATGCCCGTCCCTTCCAATGGAGACCCCTTACAGTGGAAGAGTTTAAAAAAATTTTGGGCCTCGTATTCTGTATGGGACTAAACCACAAAAACGAAGTACGTTCATATTGGTCAAAACGCCCCATATACCACATGCCCGTCTTTTCCTCAAAAATGCCCAGGTCCAGATATCAAATGATCATGCGATTCCTACACTATAGTGACAATACCCAGTGCCCTCCCCGAGATGACCCAAATTTTGACAAACTTTATAAGATTCGGCCACTACTAGATTATTTTTCCCAAATTTTCCCCCAGTTGTTTACCCCGGACCAAAACATCTGTGTTGACGAGTCACTTGTCAAATTTTCTGGCAGGCTCGGCATAAAGCAATTTATGCCCTCCAAAAGGGCCCGCTATGGAGTGAAGCTCTACAAATTATGTGACCGTGCCACCGGATATACCTATGCCTTCAACATATATGAAGGAAAGGACAGCCAGCTACACCCCCCTAATTGCCCAGACTACATAGGAACCAGCGGGAAAATTGTTTGGCAACTCCTAAACCCGCTCATGGAGAAAGGCTACCACTTGTATGTGGACAATTTCTACACAAGTTTGCCCCTTTTCCGAAACCTGTATAGAAAGAAGACACCCGCATGCGGCACCGTACGGTCGAACCGGAAGGGCTTTCCTCAAAGCCTCGTCACCAAGAAGCTAAGAAAAGGGGAGACGGCGAGTGCACGCAATGAGGAAGTTCTGGCCGTGAAATGGAGGGACAAAAGGGATGTGTACGTGCTTTCTACCATCCACAACAATACATGCGTTACCATCAGAAGGAGGAATGGGCAAATCCAGAAACCTAAATGTATCCACGAATACAATAAGTTCATGGGGGGTGTCGATTTCAATGATCAAATGATCGAGCCCTACCTTTCCACAAGACGATCATACCAGTGGTATAAAAAAGTTTCAATTTACTTATTCAATTTGGCCATATACAACACGTACGTATTATATCGAAAATCCACTCCAAGACCCAAATCCTACCTTTACTTCCAGGAGGAAATCACCACTGCCCTTTTATACACCAGCAACCCACCAGCAACCATTCGATCCGATGTGGTAAGCCGACTCTACGAGCGCCACTTCCCAGATAAAATCCCTCCCGGACCAACAGGCCGAAATTCCCAAAAAAAATGCCGGGTGTGCTCCAAAGATGGAGTGAGAAGAGACACCCGTTTTTATTGTGCCCAATGCCCTTCCCAACCAGGCCTCTGCATAGACGGCTGTTTCCGCCGTTATCATTCCTTACTAAATTATTAGTCACTTCCTGCCATTTACCTTTACACCCCTTATGCCTCTGCTTGCTCTGTATTTGACCCTGGCTTGTTATTTGACCACGATTCTGCCTACCGATTTTGTTTATACCTCTGCCTGATATGGAACTGACCCTGGACTGTTATTTGACCACGCTTTTGCCTACCGATTCTGTTTATACCTCTGCCTGATATGGAACTGACCCTGGACTGTTATTTGACCACGCTTATGCCTACCGATTCTGTTTATACCTCTGCCTGATCTGGAACTGACCCTGGACCGTTTGACCATTCTTTTTGCCTGCCTCTTGGACTGATCTTTTACCCTGCCAGTGGACTAGTGGGATTCAAAGCACAGGGGTCTCACATGTGAGGGGCTCCAGAATTGTTTTTCTGGATGAAGAAAACTATTGTTTTTGTTTTCTCATTCTAGATTAGGGTCTGGTTGCCCGGAGGCTTCAAAGAGATTTGGGTGGGAGAAGCCTCTACCCCTGTCCCCATTCTGTCCTGAACGAGGCCCTACTTCTGCCTACTGCCTGTAGGACCTATGCCATCATGCCTGTTGCCTGGACAATTGCATTTTCTTTTGCTGACCAAGTCCCTGCCTGCTGCCTGGACCAGTGCTATCGTCCCGTGGACAACTGCGCTACTAAAACCACAGGTACATTTTTTGTTTACCCTTTGCTTAGCATAATGTATTTTGGTGTGTAATTCTTGTCATGTGTATGCTATGTGTCCCTAGAACACCGGTTGGTCTTCCTTGCATGTTGGGCCTCTGTATGTGGTCAGGCTGTGAAAAAGTCCCACACATGTGGTATCGCCATACTCAGGAGGAGCAGCAGAATGTATTTTGGGGTGTAATTTTTGCTATGTACAGGCTATGTGTTGGCAATATCTTATAAATGGACAACTTTGCATAAAAAAATTGCGTTTTCATTTTTTTTCCACATTTTCCAGAAACGTTTGGAAAAAAATTAATCGTTCAAAAGACTCATTATGCCTCATAGATTATATGTTGGGGTGCTAGCTTTCCAAAATGGGGTCACTTTGTGGGCATTTCCATTGTCCAGGTGCTCTAGGGCCTTCAAAAGTGTAATAGGTAGTCAACAAGTTAGATGTGTAATTTATGCTCCTAGAACACCTGATGGTGCTCCCTGCATATTGGGGCTCTGTATGTGGCCAGGCTGTGAAAAAGTCCCACACATGTGGTATCGCCATACTCAGGGGGAGTAGCAGAATGTATTTTGGGGTGTAATTTTTGCTATGTACAGGCTATGTGTTGGCAATATCTTATAAATGGACAACTTTGCGTAAAAAAAATGCGTTTTCATTTTTTTCCCACATTTTCCAAAAACGTTTGGAAAAAAATGAATCGTTCAAAAGACTCATTATGCCTCATAGATTATACGTTGGGGTGTTAGCTTTCCAAAATGGGGTCACTTTGTGGGCATTTCCATTGTCCAGGTGCTCCAGGGCCTTCAAAAGTGTAATAGGTAGTCAACAAGTTAGATGTGTAATTTATGCTCCTAGAACACCTGATGGTGCTCCCTGCATATTGGGGCTCTGTATGTGGCCAGGCTGTGAAAAAGTCCCACACATGTGGTATCGCCATACTCAGGGGGAGTAGCAGAATGTATTTTGGGGTGTAATTTTTGCTATGTACAGGCTATGTGTTGGCAATATCTTATAAATGGACAACTTTGCATAAAAAAATGTGTTTTCATTTTTTTCCCACATTTTCCAAAAACGTTTGGAAAAAAATGAATTGTTCAAAAGACTCATTATGCCTCAGATTATACGTTGGGGTGTTAGCTTTCCAAAATGGGGTCACTTTGTGGGCATTTCCATTGTCCAGGTGCTCCAGGGCCTTCAAAAGTGTAATAGGTAGTCAACAAGTTAGATGTGTAATTTATGCTCCTAGAACACCTGATGGTGCTCCCTGCATATTGGGGCTCTGTATGTGGTCAGGCTGTAAAAAAGTCTCACACATGTGGTATCGCCATACTCAGGAGGAGTAGCAGAATGTATTTTTGGGTGTCATTTGTGGTATACACATGCCATGTGAGAGAAATAACCTATTACAATGACAATTTTGTGAGGGGGAAAAAAAAAATAAAAAAAATATTCATTTTGCAAAGAATTGTGGGAAAAAATTACAACATCAAAAACCTCATCATGCATCTTACTAAATACCTTGGAATGTCTACTTTCTAAAAAGGGGTCATTTGGGGGGTATTTGTACTTTCCTGGCGTGTTCAGGGCCCCAAGAAATGAGATAGGCACCGGTACAACAGGTGTGATATTTTTTTTATGATTTGCACCATAGCTTGTAGACTCTCTAACTTTCACAAAGAGCAAATAATATCCACTAATTTGGGTTATTTTTACCAAAGACATGTAGCAGTATAAATCGTGGCCAAAATTTATGAAGAAAAATTAATATTTTGCTAAATTTTATCGCATAAACTAAGAAAAATTCATTTTTTTTCAAAATTTTCCGCCTTTTTTCATTTATAGCGCAAAAAATAAAAAGTCCAGAGGTGATCAAATACTACCAAAAGAAAGCTCTGTTTCTATGAAAAAAAGGACAAAAAATTCATTTGGATACAATGTTGTATGACTGAGTAATTAACATTCAAAGTGTGAGAGTGCTGAAAGCTGAAAATTGCTCCGGGAACGAAGGTGGTTTAAGTGCCCAGTAAGCAAGTGGTTAAGTGGATATAAACCCTTCATACACCCAGTGAAGTGAACAGCCTCAGATGATACACAGAGATGAACCAAATCTCCCTACAAAGGTTTTACATGTATATCTACTGTGTTTACATTTATATACTGTTTAGAAAGTTCAGATTGTGATAGGAAATGTTCTCTTCCTGTTTAACAGTGTGATGTCTGGGCATACAGCCAAGATAGCTAACATTGCTGACTGGAGGAAAGGCACACACCCCCTCTTCACATAGGCATAGACTCTCAGAGGTGTTTTGTAACAGGGCCAGCTCCCTGTTAATCTATTTTAGCAACCTCCCCTGACAGAAATTTCAGGCTGCTTTTATATGTTGTGCCTGAGAATTTGTCAGGAGTTATCAGGCTGATAACAGAGGAATGGTTCAGGAGTGAGCTGCAGGACTTAGCTCTTTGAAAAGAGATAACAAAATACTGCAGATATATGCGCCTAGCTCAAATTTCATTAATTGGGTTTACATCCACTTTAAGATAAAAAACCTTCTTTGTGCAGCAGCCCCCCCTAATACTTAAGCACAAGAGTCTCAGCTGTACGGGACTCTCTCTCCTGATTGGCTGAGACACGCAAAGTCCATGAGCCAATGAAGAGAGCTCCATGTCTGAATGGACACACAGAGCAGTGGCTTGGCTTGGGTGCCCCTATAGCATGCTGCTTGCTGTGGGGGGACTCAGCAGGAGGGAGGGGCCAGGAGCACCAGAAAGGGACCCGAGAAGACGAGGATCGTGCTCGCTCTGTGCAAAACCACTGCACAGAGCAGATAAGTATAACATGTTTGTTATTTTTGAACATAAAAAAAACAAGACCTTAATATTACTCTAAGGCCTTGTACACACGACCGAACATATCTGCTGAAACTGGTCCGCGGACCAGTTTCAGCAGACATGTTCGGTCGTGTGTATGGCCGACCGGACAGGTTTCCAGTGGACATTTGTCCAGCCGACCGTTTTGCAGCGGACAAATGTTTCTTAGCATGCTAAGAAACATGTCCGCTGGAAGCCTGTCCGTCGGATATGTTCGGTCGTCTGTACAGACTCACCGTACATGTCCGATCGGCCGCCATCCCTCGCATGCGTCAAAGTGATTCGACGCATGCGTGGAAGCTTTGAACTTCCAGGGCCGCACACGTCGCCGCATCATCGTCACGGCGACGGTGCGGCCACGTCCCCGCGTATCGTGTACGCGGGGATTTCTGTCTGATTGTGTGTACAACCATCAGACAGAAATCTCCGAGGGGACATGTCCGCTAAAAACGGTCCGGCGGACCGTTTTCAGCGGACTGTCCCCTCGTCTGTACGAGGCCTAAGAGTTTGGCAATTTAGATTATGGCCTAAAGTTGATGTAAACCACATTTCTTATAATCTTTAATATAGTGATGTATTTTCAAGAGTCATTTTCAATATACAGTATTTAAATCTATTTCTTTCACCAACATCTTTCATTTGAATAATATCTGATGGTTCTTCCATGAAGTTCCTTGTTGACGTAGTTCCTGCAATGAGGTGAAAACAAATTTTCGCTTACTACGATTGCTCCTCTGTGTCATCTTGTTACTTGGGCTTCCAACAGTGGCTACAAATGGCTACTGTTGTCACCATCAGGAAATCCATACTGAGAAGCATTATGTAGCCATTGTTGGTATTTCATGGTGTAGAGTTGCTTGCAAATAGCCTGCAAATAATCAATAACAGTGAGGTACAACAGAGGATGAAAAAAGTTGAAAAAAAAAATTATATTTTTAAAAAAATATCTTGTTTATGTTTTCTTTTGCAAACCAAATGCCATTCATTTAAGTCATTGATTACATTGGATTATAACAATGAGGCATAATTCCATGCTGCATATAATACATATTACTCATACAATTGTTGTTATGTGTGAGAACTGAATATCTGCATCGTTGTATTAAATTAATAGCATTTTACCTACACAGTAGGACTTCTGCAGCTTTCTTGACAATAGACTGTTGATTTAATTTATTTGTACATGCAGCTAATTATTTCTTTCTTTGTTCATTTTTGCTCATTAAAATTATTCAGTTTGAAGGGTTGATAACAGTTTTATCTTTTAATTACCTGTTAGTTATTTCATGCTATTCTAGTTTTATTATAGCAATATCTTTATCTATATCTGAGTGGATAGCATAAGCAACATGTACGATCTTTAATAGTCTAATGACTCAAGTTTGGATGAGAAAAACAGGAAATTTTCATTTTTGTAACTTGTAGTGGAGTTGCCTTTTTCTTTTGGACATGGGGGAAAAAAGGCCAACATTGGTATACTATAATGTTTCAGTTTCAGAAAATCCATTTTTTTTCCCTGAAAACCATTAAGGTCTATGGGAGCCTTCCTCCCCCGCCTCCCTATCCAGCCCTTCTTTTCCTTGGCTTAATAATGGCCGACCTGGCACACATATAGAAGCCATTGTTATCTCTAAACAGGGTCCAGGGAGGTTGGCGGTGTGGGCTTTTTAGTGTCTCTGCTGCCAACAAAACCCTTTTTATTATCAGCCTCTGCTTGCAAGTGCCTACCATTTAGCCTACCTGTGCAGGGGAGGAAATGAGAGGAACAGGAGAGCCGCCCAGATGATCAGCGCGCAGCTATGGTGTCTATTTTATAATAAACCATGCATGGACTCAGAACATGCTAACAATTTTGACTTTTCAGGTGGCTCGGGACACTGGCTGCTAGGAGCCCATCACTTTTAGATTACTGGCTCCCAGGGAGTGATCTTACCAGGCACAAAGATTGCAGTGCAATATGAGTTCAGGTCAGAGCCGATCTGCCCTATATGCTCACTATGCAAGGCTGCATTTGGTGGGCACAAGGCTGCATCATGGTGGGCACAGCACAAGGCTGCATCATGGTAGGCACTGGGCACAAGGCTGCTTTTGCTGGGCACTGGGCACAAGGCTACATTGGTGGGCACAAGGCTGCATCATGGTGGGTACTGGGCACAAGGCTGCATTTGGTGGGCACAAGGCTGCATTCGGTGGGCACTGGGCACAAGGCTGCATGGTGGGCACAAGGCTGCATGGTGGGCACTGGGTACAAGGCTGCATTTGGTGGGAACACGGCAATTGAAATCAAAGCTGTTATCGCTGTGTTCCCTGCGCTGCGCGCTGATAATCTGGGCGGCTCTCCTGTTCCTCGCTTTTACTCCTCTGCACAGGTAGGCTGAATGGTGGGCACAAGGCTGCATTTGGTGTGCACAAGGCTGCATCATGGTGGGCACTAGGCTGCATTTGGTGGCCACAAGGCTGCATCATGGTGGGCACCTCACAAGGCTGCATCCTGGTAGGCCCTGGGCACAAGGCTGCATTTGGTGGGCACAAGGCTGTATCATGGTGGGCACTGGGCACAAGGCTACATTGGTGGGCACAAGGCTGCATTATGGTGGGTACTGGGCACAATGCTGCATTGGTGGGCACAAGGCTGCATGGTGTGCACTGGGCACAAGGCTGCATGGTGGGCACAAGGCTGCATGGTAGGCACTGGTCACAAGGCTGCATTTGGTGGGCACAAAGCTGCATTTGGTGGAAACACGGCAATTGAAATTAAAGCTGTGATCACTGTGTTCCCTGCGCTGCACACTGATCATCTGGGCGGCTCTCCTGTTCCTCTCCTTTCCTCCCCTGCACAGGTAGGCTGAATGGTTGGCACAAGGCTGCATTTGGTGGGGACAAGGCTGCATCATGGTGGGCACTGTTCACAAGGGTGCATTGGTGGGCACAAGGCTGCATCATGGGGGGTACTGAGCACAAGGCTGCATTTGGTGGGCACACGGATGCATTTGGAGGGCACTGGGCACAAGGCTGCATGGTGGGAACAAGGCTGCATGGTGTGCACTTGGCACAAGGCTGCATGGTGGGCACAGGGCTGCATGGTGGGCACTGGGCACAAGGTTGCATTTGGTGGGCACAAAGCTGCATTTGGTGGGCACTGGGCACAAGGCTGCATGGTGTGCACTGGGCACAAGGCTGCATGGTGGGCACTGGGCACAAGGCTGCATTTGGTGGGCACAAAGCTGCATTTGGTGGGCACTGGGCACAAGGCTGCATGGTGTGCACTGGTCACAAGGCTGCATGGTGTGCACTGAGCACAAGGCTAATGGTTTACATAGCTCACGGCATCATGGGTCAGGTAGAGGGCCCCTTAGTAGAATTTTGCTTAGGGCCCCAGGGAGGTCAGGATCAGCACTGGTTCAGGTACAGATTCACGGGCATCAATTCAGAGTTTCACAGAAACCGTAAAACTGCGAGGTTTGCCTCATCCCTAATAACCTGGAAGAGAATTGTGTTCCTTTAAGCCCTGGTTCACACTGGTGCAATTTGAGATGCGATTTGACATGTCAAATTGCATGTCAAATCAGCGGCATTTGCCAAAAATGGCACGGTCCTAATCAGTGGGAGGCCGCATCTGCATCACTGCACCAATTTCAAAAAGTAATTTCTGTACTACTTCTTTCGATTTCGTCCTGCGATTTACATTGACATCTGAGCAGAAAATGCTCAGATGTCTCTGTAATCGCGGCCGCAATCGGGACTGACAAACGGGAGCGAAATCAGCTAAACACGCACGGCTTCATTTTCGCAGCCCAGTGTGAACCTGGGCTTATGTATGAATTGTATTTATTCTTTTCACCTGAAGCTGGAACTTCCCATTGAAAAATGGGTCCTCACAGAAAGTGTGTCCTGGTGACTCCACAATACAGAGAATGACACTTTGAGGTTGATTTATTAAGGTAAATATACTGTGCAGTGTATGGATGAGCATACTGTAAGTTATTCTCCTGCCTGTCAAGGTCTGGCCCTATGTAAGTTTCAATTTGATTTAGTTCTCCCATGGCTTTCTTTTACTACTCCCTGTGTGAGAGAGTGAATCCGATGTAGTCAAAGGAGGGCAGCTAAATGTTCACAGACTCATTTTTAAAATATTTTTTTAGAAAATGCTAGAAATGTTTAGCCTAATGTCCAGATAGTCAATTACTTGCCCACTCCGGTGTGCTGTGTTAACACGTGCATCTGTCAATGCACCAGCCTTAATTAAAACCAAGTAGAAAACTCCCATCACATACATTCCTGGAGACGACTTGAAGTTGGTACTGTAGAAACTACAAGCTGGGAACCGGAATCAACACTAGTCAAAGAATATTTCGCCATCACACCATGGATCCTCAAAATAGCATCCAAAAATGTATTAAATTGATCACATCACAGGAGTTAAGTGCAATGTTAGAGGGCCATGCATAGCCCTTTCATTTGGCATGTGATGAAAGGTCCTGGCTGACCCCAAAACATAGCAATTTACTGCTGTGATGTGATTGTTTAAAACATTTTTTTCTGCTATTTTGAAGATCCATGGTGTTTTGCCAATATATATGCTTTAAACCAGATAAAAAAATTCACTTAACTTTTTTTTTTGGAAACAGCATAACACAACACATAGCAGGTTACCATTGGTCACAATGTACTGTAATGCAGATGCATTGTGGAGGTACTTTGTGGTGACATCCAAAATGAATGACATCAGAATGCATTATGTGAATAATGGATGTTACCACAATGCAATAGTGTGAAGGAACCCTAGAAGAAATATAAGTTACATTTATGAATTAATTAATCCACAAACCAACCAGTGTGGTGTGTTTAACCACTTAGGACCCGCACCAATATGCAGATTAAGGACCTTGCCCCTTTTTGCGATTTCGCACTGCGTCGCTTTAACTGACAATTGTGCCGTCGTGCAACGTGGCACCCAAACAAAATTGTCGTCCTTTTTTTCCCACAAATAGAGCTTTCTTTTGGTGGTATTTTTTCACCTCTGTGGTTTTTTATTTTTTGCGCTATAAACAAAAATAGAGCGACAATTTAGAAAAACATGCAATATTTTTTCCTTTTTGCTATAATAAATATCCCCCAAAAAATATATATAAAAAAATATTTTTTTCCTCAGTTTAGGCCGATACGTATTCTTCTACTTGTTTTTGGTAAAACAAATCGCAATAAGCGTTCATTGATTGGTTTGCGCAAGTTATAGCGTTTACAAAATAGGGGATAGTTTTATGGCATTTTTATTAATATTTTTTTTTTACTAGTAATAGCAGTGATCAGTGATTTTTTTCGTGACTGTGACATTATGGCGGACACATCGAACACTTTTGACACATTTTTGGGAATATTGTCATTTTCACAGCGAAAAGTGCTATAAAAATGCACTGATACTGTGAAAATGACAATGGCAGTGAAGGGGTTAACCACTAGGGGCGCTAAGGGGTTAAGTGTGCCCTAAGGGAGTGATTCTTATTGTAGGGGGGCGTGGCTGTAGGTGTGACATCACTGATCGTCGTTCCCTATAACAGGGAACAGATGATCAGTGACACTGCCACAGAGAAGAACAGGGAAGGTGTGTTTACACACACCTCTCCCCGTTTTTCAGCTCCTGTGACCCGATTGTAGGACACCGGCGGCGATCGGGTCAGGGGGTCCAGCAGGCGCGGTCACAGAGCTTTGGACCGGGTCGTGAGCGCGCCACCAGCGGCGCATGCGCGTGACCCACTGCCAATTGACCATTCTGCCAACGTATATCGGCGTTAGGCGGTCCTTAAGTGGTTGAAACGAATGCTCTAATGAGATTGTTGGCTAATAAGACTGGCTGTAGCATAATAAGTAAGTATGAATAGGGTAGGACTCAAAGCCCTGACAATTTTTTATTGTTGTACTAGCTGAATACCCGGCGTTGCCCGGTCTTCCTATCTTAAACTTTTGGGGAGGAAAATCATAGTAATATAAATATACCCATCTTTTATATAAGGGTGTAGGTAAGGGTTAATTTAACTGTCATATATTTTTATTTGGCATATAAGTAATATGTGTACCAGGTATTATTGAAATATCTCCAGGCGTACAGAAGTTATGTGGAAACATACATTTCCCATTGATTTGCATGGGACTTTAAACAAAAACCCCGACCCTCACAAATGGGGGTATTTAAGGGATAAATTAACTATCCTATAGTTTAAGTGGAGATATAAGTAACATGCGACCAAGTGTTATCGAAATATCTACAGCCGTTTGGAAGTTATGAAGTAACATGTATTTCCCATAGAGTTGAATGGGACTTTAAAGGAAAACCCCGACCATGGCAAATGGGGGTGGGTAAGGGTTAAACCACCTATCCTATGTTTGTTGCTGACATATAAGTAACATGTGTGCCAAGTTTCATGTTAATATCTTTAGCCGTTTGGACGTGATGCTGGAACATACATACATACACACACACACACACACGTTGAGTTTTATATATATAGATTTGTAATGTTCCAATATTTGGTGAAAGGCATATGCTGAAATATATACACTACTGTGGAAAAGGTTTAGGTAGGTGTAAAAAATAAATAAAAAAAAGCTGTAAATTAAGAGTGTTTTCAGAAATAGAATTGTTAATAGTATATTTTTATCAGTTACCAAAAATGGAAATTAAATGAACAGAAGAGATTCCCAAATAAAATCAATATTTGGCATGGCCACCCTGCCTTTGCCTTTAAAATGGCATAAATTCTTAGATTCTAGGTACATTTGCACACAGTTTTTGAAGTAACCTGGCAAGGAGGTTTTTTTTTTTTAAACATCACAGAAAACTAGATCCTCTGTGGATGTACACCTGACTCTAATCCTACAAAATTCCTGACTTGTGCAAGTGTAAGAACCTATGCTGGATTGAAGCCAAGGGGTAGTCACACCAAATATTGATTTGATGTAGATTTTACTTCTGTCCACTCACTTTGCATTTTGTAAATTGATAAAAAAATATATTAATATATATATTTTTGAAAGCATTCTTACTTTACTCTTACTTACTTATTTCTATACACTTACCTAAAACTTTCACACAGCACTGTATATCAATTGCTTTGAAGTGAATTTAGTCTTTCATGTATACTGTAATAATTTTGCACTTTATTTTCTTTACAAAAATATAATGAAAAAATATACATGTTGCGAGCTGCTGTAATACATTTTAAGATGCAGATTTTACCATGCATTACCACAATGCACATATTTGACTACATATTTACATAGTATGTCAGGTTGAAAAAAGACACAAGTCCATCTAGTTCAGCCAAAAATAATACAATTCCATATACACAATCCTTCACCCACAGTTGATCCAGAGAAAGGTGAAAAACCCCAGCAAAGCATGCTCCAATTTGCTACAGCAGGGGAATAAAAATCCTTCCTGATCCCCCCCCCAGGAGGCAATCAGATTTTCGCCTTTTTTAAAGCAATCTATTTTTCCAAGAAGCTGTCAAAGCCCTAAAGCCAGTCATAGGCGGTGGTGGCGATCTCCGCCCCACAGCTACACATGTACATGCCCCCTGCATACGTGGATCAGGAAATGCCTCTGCTGCCTATGCTAGGGTGACCAGACATCCCCAATTTCAGGGGACAGTCCCCTGATTGAGAACACTGTCCCTGGACCAAGTATGTCCCTGGTTTTGTCCCCAGATTGGATTTAATAGGGGGAGGGGCAATTTCAAAGAAAGTTAGTGCAGAATTAAAATAAAAAAAATAGAATTACACACCCCCGCTCTGCCGTGCCTACTAGCATAGGGGGGGGGGGTTGTATTTTCCCCATGATCTGTGCCCCTTTCTGATGATCAGGCGCTGGTCAGAGCGGAGGGAATATTTCTTCCGTTTCGGGCACATGCCCATTCAGCTTCGCTCGCATGTTATTCTGCCTTGGCTCAAATCCTGGCCAGCCACCTGCCTATCTCCTTGCCTTCCCTGGTGGAGTGATCTTCCTCCGCTCCCCATTCAGTAGTAGCCGGGGCCCGGAGAGTAAGACTTGAGAGGCTGTGAGGCGCGGCGGCGACGGGCAGAGAGTCGCTGATTGTTGCCATTACTAGTAAAGAAAAAATATGTCCCCGGATTTCATTTAAAAAATCTGGTCACCTTAGCCTATGCTTGTCTGTCAACCTTGACAGCTTCCTAGCGGGATGGTCTAGGCGCAGGGGCGGACTGACCATTGAGTCACTCGGGCACTGCCCGAGGGCCCCATGCCACTAGGGGGCCCCATCAGGGTTGCCAGGCCCAGTAAAACCAGGGACAGTATGTAAAAATCTGTGTTTTTTTTAGATCTGTCCCTGATATGTCCGAAACTGACATGCTTTTAATGTGAATATCCCAAGATTTTAGCTGCCCTGCCTCTGCACTGCCTCCTGGCGTGGTGGCCATCTGTAAGCCAGAGGGGCCCCATAATCTTCTATTGCCCGGGGGCCCCATGAGTTGTCAGTCCGCCCCTGTCTAGGCGGGTTTATACTGGTCTCAGAACATGCCTGAGCTCATCCCTAATCACAATGCATATTTATGGTGTGATGTTCTGTGTTGCAAAAAATTGGTCAACACTGTTGGCTATGCTGTGGTCCATTTTGAACAGACTGTCTTGTAGCAATGTTAAAACATGATACAAATGTGTATTAACGCACCTTTTGAAAGCATAGCAATGCAGTGAAAAGTGTACATTGGCCCAAAACAAACATGTAATATGAATTGATTTTAATTTCTCCTAAGTGGCTGCTTGTTTGTTAAGTAAATATATTATTAGAGGTACTGTGATTGATTTTACAATAGAGAGAATCAGGTATATCATAGTGTGCACATCTCAGGTGATCAGTTTATTCCATCACAGTAGTCACCATCCAGAAATCACAATGATGAGTTACCCTCCTCTGTGTTCTGCAGCTGTTCCTAACCACCTAATGATGGAGCTATAGTGCAGACTTCCAGGGCTATGCTGCACATGGTGCTGACTTCTGTCTGAGCAGGAAAGTATTATCTAACCAGCTGCTGAAATATGTGTGAATATATATGTAAACACATTTAAGTAAAATATACGCCTGTGTTAAAATACAAATAGCAAAGAAGGCATTTTTATTGTCAGAAAAGTTTTATTACACTAGCGATGCATCAAAGAAATTCTTAAGTCTAGTTTACATTTTCTCCACAGCAAAACAAAACACATTGTCAGATTTTATGAGTACTCTGGAGATAGCAACACAACAGCTATTTACATACAACAGATGTCGAGAATTATTTATTTCAAGAAGATGGATATTTTCCACACTCAGAGACTCTATGGCTATATAAGATTAAACAAATATGTGAAAGTGTAGAATTTTGTTGATAGTTTGAAAAAATATTTATTTGAATTAAAAATATATACTTTTATAGGACATGTGTTATGCTATTACTATGAGCGTTTATAAACGGTATTAAAGTAAAAAAAAAAATGTGCATGTTAAAATTGGACTTATTAAAAAAAAAAAGTTATGGAAGCAGTATCATATTTTGTATCCAATCAAGAGCTTCAGGCATATGGTGTGTTAGAAAAAATGTAATGCATATATTAAAGTGATACTAAACAGTATCCTTATTGTTTGAAAATGATCCATACACATCCACCACCCAATTTAACTGTTTCCCAAAACCGCTTCATTCAAGGCATGCTGTAAATGTTAACAATCTGCTTGTGCTCCCAACTGAACTATCAAACCATCAAATGGCTGGTGTCATATATGATCACATCTACAGCACAATGGGATCAAACAGAGGCTGAGATGGCAGCTTTCCTGGCTCTAAAGCAGGGGTCTTCAATCCTTCTAAATAAAGGGCCAGTTTATTGTGCTTCAGACATGGGGGGGGGGGGGACATGAAGGAATATTATGAGCTTAACTAACTCCATCTTGTTATAGCATACCTTGTATCACTAATATAGTATGATTCTAGCTTTAGAAATCTAGCTTTAAAGGTGTTGTAAAGGTACATTTTTGTTTCCCTAAATAGCTTCCTTTACCTTAGTGCAGTCCTCCTTCACTTACCTCGTCCTTCAATTTTGCTTTTAAATGTCCTTATTTCTTCTGAGAAATCCTCACTTCCTGTTCTTCTGTCTGTAACTCCACACAGTAATGCAAGGCTTTCTCCCTGGTGTGGAGTGTCGTGCTCGCCCCCTCCCTTGTACTACAAGAGAATCAGGACGCTCTCAAGTTGCAGATAGAGAAAGGAGCTGTGTGTTAGTGGGCATCCTGACTGTCCTGTAGTCCAAGTGAGGGGGCGAGCACGACACTCCACACCAGGGAGAAAGCATTGCATTACTGTGTGGAGTTACAGACAGAAGAACAGGGAGTGAGGATTTCTCAGAAGAAATAAGGACATTTAAAAGCAAAATCAAAGGATGAGGCATAGGCTTGCGCACAGGGTGTGCCAGGTGTGGCCAAGCACACCCTAATCTCCCTGTGCAGCACAGATTCCCCCTACTGCCCTGGCTCACTTATTTCCCCCTGCAGCGCTGCCAGCTTCCCTCCTCTCATATCGGCTGTTGCTGCTGGGATGTTTATGGAGTGGGGAAGGGGACAGTAAATATGTAATTTACCGGCCCGGCCCCTACCCTTTCTGAATGAACACCATGAGCGATCGGTAGTGTGTGTTTGGGCTTTGGGGTGCACACCCTAATGCAATAGGCTGCACACACCTATGGGATGAGGTAAGTGAAGGAGGACTGCACTAAGGGAAAGGAAGCTATTTAGGAAAAATGTTTTACCTTTACAACCCCTTTAAGAACTAGCTTTTGTTCTCTCTGGTATTTAGTTTTGTTTTCCTGTAAATCACGTGACTTCCCTGAAATGACGTTTGTACTCTGCTAGATAAGGTTGTCTAGGTCATATGCCAGAGGTATTTGTAAACTATGGAAAGTTACTGTGTGATCAAACTGATGCTTGAAAAGTATTGTTCAGTCTATATAACCCACATAGGAATAAAGGATTTCAGATTACTTTTGAGAGACTACACTGTGTACGTGTCAAGTTATTTCAGAGTGATCTACAGACCTGCGAAGTAAGAGGGTCAACTTGGTAAGGGCAGAGACAAGTCTATATACCCCTAGAAGGAGCTATCGCCAACTCCCAACTGAACTATCAAACCATCAAATGGCTGGTGTAATATATGATCACATCTACAGCACCATGGGATCTTCAGATCAAACAGAGGCTAGGGTGGCAGCTTTCCTGGCTCTAAAGCAGGGGTCTACAATCCCTCTAAATAAAGGGGCAGTTTATTGTGCTTCAGACATTTGGGGGGGGGGGGGCACACTGCGGTTCCCCGGGAGTAGAAAATTACCCAGCGTCAGTGGATTTAGAAAACAATGCCTCTGACTTGGGGGTCAGTGGGAGTGAATAAAAAAGACATAACATCTCTGGTCATTGGAAGCTGAAATAGTGCCCTATCATTGGTATTGGATGAATATTGCCTCATAGTTGGTCTCATTTAGAAGAATAGTGCTCCATTGTTGGTGTCATTTGAAGGAAGAGTGTCGATTGTTGGTGTCATTGGGAGGAATAGTGCCCCATCATTTGTGTCATTGGAAGGAAGAGTGAATATGAAAAAGTGTAGCGCTTATTTTTGTCAGTTAACAACTCATATCAAATGTTGCAAACATACATACTGTATATATGAAAGTGACTGAGTGTGATCCGTGAAAAAAAAAATGTAACAAATAAATCAGAACAAAGCAGTCCTCTATTGGGACTACGCACAAATAACAGTCCAAAAGTGTGGAAAAAACTCCAAGGTTGAAATGAAGAGTCCCACATGCAGACCCTCTTCGTGAATCCACATATCAGTCAGCACCGCAAATTCCAGTAAACACCAGGAAGTGTAAAAACATGTAGTCTTGTTGGAGCCATATATACGGTAACCACATAACATGCGTAACAGGGAAAAAAAAACACATAGTGTGATACCGTACAAGGTAGTATTTATTAAAAAGATTAAAAAATGAACACTCACATTTGGAACAACATCATAGACATATCACAAAGTGCAAGAGCGATGTATGTGAATGGGTCCACCCGTCATCATCTGGGGTGTCACTGAAATTAAGATTTCATATATATGTATGTTTGCAACATTTGATATGAGTTGTTAACTGACTTTTTCACAAAAATAAGCGCTACACTTTTTCAAATTCACCAGTTTTTGCTTTGTCTCAGCTGTGTTGGCAGCTAATTTTTGTGTTCACTTATGGCACAGCGCAGTATATCCCACATATAATTGGAAGGAAGAGTGGCAAATTGTTGGTGTCATTGGGAGAAATAGTGCCTCATTGTTGGCGTCATTTGGAGGAATACTGCCCCATCGTTGGTGTCCTTGGGAGGAAGAGTGCCCGATTGTTGGTGATCACCTGCCCCTTATCTATTGATTAGCACTCCTGTGCTCCTATTGAGGAGACTTTAAAATTCCTAGTTAGGACTGCAGTACACAGAGTGCCTTGACGGGACCTGCAGCTTACACAGGTATTTGCAAATACATGCAACTAAACCGCTGTTTTTAATGCATACAGCTAGACAGGTTAATTTGGTTTATTGCTTTTTTGGTTGGTAACTTTGAGCCTGGCTATTATGGAAACATTTTTTATATTCCATATATATATATATTTAATTGCATACTGCTAAAAACGCATCTCATTTAAAGTCCCAAAACCTCCATCCCTTCTATACATTTACAGGGATGGAGGCCTGTGGTAGTTCTATCATATGCATCATGTAAAGTCCCAAACGTATCCCCCCTTTTTTACACTATCCAGGGATGGAGATGCGTTTCAGGAGTGTAAAGTGCCTCCACAGATCTACCACTGCCAGTTAATTATGCATTGTCATTTTTTGACTAGCTGACCCAGGTTGATGTGGTCCGCCTTTGGTTTGGTGGTGTTTTGGTTTGGCAGGCATGTTTGGTTCCACTCTTGCATTTCTTTTGTTTTTCCAGAGCTCTTTTTTGCTTGACCAACTATAGGTAGGGACATGGATCACCTGCCCCTTATTTATTGATTAGCACTCCTGTGCTCCTATTGAGGAGACTAGGGATGAGCCGAACACCCCCCTGTTCGGTTCGCACCAGAACTTACGAACACACCAAATGTTCGTGTGAACTTTAGAACCCTATTAAAGTCTATGGGACTCGAACATTTGAAATCTAAAGTGCTATTTTTAAAGGCTAATATGCAATTTACTGTCCTAAAAAGTGTTTGGGGACCTGGGTCCTGTCCCATGGGACATGTATCAATGCAAAAAAAAGTTTCAAAAACGGTCGTTTTTTTTTCGGGAGCAGTGAATTTAATAATGCTAAAAGTGAAACAATAAAAGTGAAATATTACTTTAAATTTGGTACCTGGGGGGGGTGTAAAGTTAGCATGTGAAATAGCGCATGTTTCCCGTATATAGAACTGTCCCTGCACAAAGTGTCATTTCTGAAAGAAAAAAAAGTCTTTTAAAACCGGCTTTGCGGCTATAATGAATTGTCGGCTCTGGCAATTCAGAGCGAATTCATTCATAAAAAAAAATAGCGTGGGGGTCCCCCCAAATTCCATTACCAGGCCTTTCAGGTCTGAAATGGATATTAAGGGGAACCCCACCATCAATTAAAAAAAAAAAGGGGGGTTCCCCCCAAATATCCATCTGGTGTGGATTTTAAGGGGAACTCCACCCCAAATTAAAAAAAAAATGGCGTGGAGTTCCCCCAAAAATTCACACCAGACCCCTTATCCGAGCACGTTAACCTGGCCGGCCGCAGAAAAGAGGGGGGACAGAGTGCAGCCCCCCCTCTCCTGAACCGTACCAGGCCACATGCCCTCAACATGTTGATGGGGACAAGGGCCTCATCCCCACAACCCTTTCCCGGTGGTTGTGGGGGTCTGCGGGTGGGGGGCTTATTAGAATCTGGAAGACCCCTTTAACAAAGGGGACCCCCAGATCCTGCCCCCCTATGTGAATTGGTAATGGGGTACATTGTACCCCTACCATTTCACGAAGCAAGTGTAAATAGTTAAAAAAAAACACACACACACCGTAGAAAAAAGTCCTTAATTAATAAAAAAAAAAAAAATCCAGCGGTGACACTCGTTCCCGGCTTCCTGCTCCAACATTGTCTGTATCCAGAGACGGATGCGGGTGATCTCTGGTCCAGCGATGAGAAGATCTATTCATCCAGAGCGCAGCATCGCCAACCTCCTCTCACCGCTGGACACAGCCCAGCGAATGAGCGGCTGAAGCTGTGACATTTCTTATATAGGGGAGGCGGGGCCACCCGTCACGTGACCCCGTTCCCTCTGAGCCACCATCTGCTACGTCACTGGGGAAGCCCAGCAAGGGGGAAAACTGGGCTTCCCCAGTGACGTAGCAGAGGGTGCGTCAGAGGGTGCGGGGTCACGTGGCGGGTGGCCCGCCTCCCCTATATAAGAAATGTCACAGCTTCAGCCGCTCATTTGCTGGGCTGTGTTCAGCGGTAAGAGTAGGTCGGCGATGCTGCGCTCTGAATGAATGGATCTTCTCATCGCTGGACCGGAGATCACCTGCATCCATCGCTGGATACAGACAACGTTGGAGCAGGAAGCCGGGAACGTAGGGTTTAGATCCTTTAAGATGATATCAACAGGGAGATCACCTACACCTAAAATTGCAGCAGACTATTTTCCCAAAGAACAAATTAAAACTTTAAAATGATAAACTGCAACAAATATTCACAATTAAACATATAATCTTCCAGTTGTCACATGTCCAATGCCATCTTAGTTTTTTCTTCCTTAAAAAAGTCTTGTTGAGATGAGCTTCTAAAAATATTTGGAAAGCAGATGCTATCTTCCCATCTGCAATTATAATGTGAAGAAAAAATCTGCGCAGCACACTTTTTAAATTAATCACTGTTGCAGAAATAGTTGAAAACATGAGTTGACAGTGGCCCTAAGGCAAATGGCAGCATTATTATTCAGTGATGATAAGGAATTATGAAAACATGTGTATCATAAAACAAACATCAAAAATAAAAGTTATTATTTCTGTTCGTAAAATGCCGCAAAATATATAAATGAATAAAATTAATCAAGTCTTAAACAGCTATGTAATAATGATAAAAATAATAGTGGCTGAAGGGAACAATTTCTCTTTTTCATTACACTTCACTTTTCAGGATATAGTCGGCTGTTTGATTCAGCTTATGGTAACAACACCAATCAATAAAGAAAACTTGTCCTCTCCTCTGAGTATCTTAGAAACCAACTTCTGGTCCAGGTCTCACCTTCCCTGTCCCGGTTATCCATCCTCCACTTGGAGCTAGTCTGCACCATTATAAATTAAAAAATACTTTTTTTCTAGTAATATTGGGTCTAGTGACATTGCAACCTCACCTTCTTCTTCCTCCAGAGGTGTTCATGCTGTAGAGGAGCACCATATACTGATGTGGTGAAGCTCCTTATAGCATTTTCCTATGAGTCCAGGACAAATGGATAGAGCCTTGAATCCCTGGGCTTCAAGATGTCAGGTGACATTTAACCCCAAAGAGGAGTTCAGGCCAGGAGATATAAAAGTGAGTCTGTGGGGAACAGTTCTTGAGATCAGTTTAGTATAACAGCAGGAGCAATTGGTTCCTGTTTAGCCATTGCTCATGGATCCACCTCATGTATCCACCTTTTGCCTAAACATTTATATTGTAATTGAGCTTTTATACCAAAACTGCTGCCTAGGAGCAGGCACCACATAGTGCTATTACCCCCCCCCGGCACAAAAAAAGCCCCCATAAACCTTTAGCGCCAAGTATATGATTCTTTTCAGTTATCTGTAGACCCACCATTTGTTTCCCCCTCCAAAAAATGTGCTCTTACTGGGAACAAGGCACCCTTATTGGACCAGAGGCTGTTGGTTGAGCTGAGCTTAGCACCACTGCTATGGCTAAGGTTCTTAATCAAGAAAGTCTCCTTAGAAGGGGCATTGAAGAAGAATTCCCCTTGGCCATTTAGTGGTGACTACTCCGTACTTAAGTCTTGTTCACGTGATCGGTTTGTCCGATTAAAACAGACTGTTTTCATCGGACAAACCGATCGTGTGTGGGCCCCATCATTTTTTTACCATCGGTGAAAAAAAATAGAACATGTTTTACATTTTTCCTATGGATAAAAACCGATAGAAAAATCCGATCGTCTGTGTGGACAAAAATCCACACATAGTCAGAATCAAGTTGACGCATGTTCGGAAGCATTTTTTTGGGCTCGTCATAGTGTTGTACGTCACAGTGTTTTGGCACGATCGGATTTTTGACTGATGGTGTGTAGGCAAGACTGATAAAAGTCAGCTTCATCGGATATCCGACAAAAAAAATCAATCAGATTAGATTCCATCAGATATCCGATCGTGTGTACAGGGCTTAAGTTGGCAATTTCGTTTTAGGTACTTAGGCCCAGATTCTCAAAGGACTTACGATGGCGCAGCACCATGTTCGCCGTCGTAAGTCCTAATCTGGCCCATCGTATCTATGCGACTGATTCTTAGAATCAGATACACAGATATCCATTAGATCCGACAGGCGTAAGTCTCTTACGCCGTCGGATCTAAACTGCAATTTTTTTTTGCCCGCTAGGTGGCGCTTCCGTCAATTTCCGCGTCGAGTATGCAAATTAGCTAGATACGCGGATTCCCAAACGTACACACGGCCGACGCAGTAAATTAACAACGTTTTACGTTAGGCTTTTCCCAGCGTAAAGTTGCCCCTGCTATATGAGGCGCAGCCAACGTTAAGTATGGCCGTCGTTCCCGCGTCGAAATTTTAAAAAGTTACATCGTTTGCGTAAGTCGTCCGTGAATGGGGCTGGACGTCATTTATGTTCACGTCGAAACCAATGACGTCCTTGCAGTTCGTTCGGCGCGGGGACGCACTTCATTTAAATGATACACGCCTCCTACCCGCCGAATTTGAATTCCGCTGGGTGATTTTCGCTACGCCGCCACAACTTTACAGGCAAGTGCTTTGTGAATAAAGCACTTGCCCGAAAAACTTGCGGCGGCATCACGTAAATCGGATACGTTAGGCCGCTGCAGAGATACGCCCAATGTACCTGAATCTGGCCCTTAGAGTATAGGCAGATTATTTTAAGCAGATATAAAAAAGACAAATTAGGTGTAAATTATACTTTTCTTTGTTTCTCCGAGAATCTCACCGGACAAATCCATTGAAAAGCCTATAGTATTGTGACATAGGGGATTGTTCAGCTCAGTGATAGATGCATTTTTCTGTAGTGAGTCCACATCAGACAGGCATTTATAGTTAAGGGCCTGGTAGCCCACGTTTATTAAATGAAAAAAAAAACAAAAACAAAAATCCAATTAGGAATCCCACGCAGGGGTTTAAACATCATTCAGACATATCTGAAAATACAAGCCCTCCTGGCTACTCTTCAACAGCACTGCTGCTATAGGTACTGGTTCAAACCACTAGATCTTCCAGGCCCACGGTCTTGGATGCATACAGTCTTTAGGCTCCTTAAATGCACACAGCTTCAAGCCCCTCAATGCACGCAGCTTCTGGCTCCTTGGACGCACAGAGCTTCAAGCCCTTTAACGCACACAGCTTTGAACTTCTTAATGCACACAGTGTCTATCCTCACACAGAGACTCTCTCACTAGCAACCACTGCTCCAACTCCACCTTCCTCCACCTTTCTGCTCTCACCGGCCCCACATTATATGGGCTGTGTGCACCTGGGCACACACCCTGCTGGCTGTCCACAAGATCTGGACACAGGGCTGGAGATCCCATCCCACCCAAGACTCTGAAGGATATCCAAACTACAGAGTCCCATATGGAACTAGTAAACCTGGAGAAAACTGCCAGAGCAGTTTTCTCAATTTAAACTCTACACACTGTAGCTCTGCAATCTGCTGATATGCAGACTCTGTGTCCACTTTAACCCCATTTTATAGGGACAGAGCCTCGCTCTGCCACAGTATCTATTTAGTATCAGTATCTAGTATCTATATAGTATATAGTATCTATATAGTATCAGGCTTCCTATTACTCTCTCTTTTAAAACGTTTGTATGTTTAGTAGCCAACTGAGCAACATAGGCCACACAATTTCTGTATCTGCTCTGATGTCTGTGTGGAATTATAATATTGTTAAGTAGGACCAGAGGGGCTAAAAATTTACAACAACTAATTCTACAATACAATTAAACAGCACTTAATTGCTTAATAACTTTATTGCTTTGAAACTAGACTGAGAGAAGGAGCAAGAGGTACAGTAGGTGGAGGAAGAAGGGAAAATAAAGGGTTGTTTTCTGGCTGTGAGTAAAAAAGGTTGAAAAAGTTAGCAGTTCTCAGTTAAGCTAAGTTACTGTTTGATGTTATTTAATTGATTTGCAAATTGTATGTATGATGCCTTTCAGGCCTCATGCACACTGGACGTTTTTGGACGTTTTCACAGCATCTGTTTTTGGCAGTAGACATTTTTTTCTACAGTCAATAAACTCTCCATCATGTGTCCATGCACACATAGGCTGTTATCAGTAGTTTTGGGCAGTGACATTTTTGAGCAGTAAATAAAAAAAAAAAACTTGTGGGTTCTGAGAGACGTTTTTCAGCTGTAAAAACGCTGTAACCCTAATAAACGTCAATAAACGCTGATAAACACTCAAAAACGTCACTCACCAGCATTTTTTAACGTTTTTGATCCATTGAATATAAAAAAAAATATTTTTTTTTTCTTCAACCAAAAAACGCTAACGCGGAAAAACGCTAAAAACTGCTAATAAACGCTAAAAAACGCTATTGAAAAAACTTTGGAAAAAGCTGAATAAAGTTGAAAAACTCACTGCAAAGCTACTGGCGTTTTTATAATGTTATTTTAACGTCCAGTGTGCATGAGGCCTCATAGTATCGCTGTAACTTACACGTGAACCCCCCTTCCCAGAACCTCATCCAAGGTCTTACTTTAGGCATACATGGTTAGATTTTTGTCTTGAATGTAAAATTTCTAAAAAAATAATTCTCCCGGGGCCTTTAAAATTCCTCCAGTCCTGCTACTTGAATGAATTCCCTTAAGTATTAAACATATTTATTTTATTGCTTGTAAATAAAATTTAAATGTATAAGCATAATTTGGCTATTTAGATGCATATTTATGTAGTGCTACCCCCACAAGAGTTCCAGGATAGGATGGGTCTTCTGTTCTCTGACTCAACCTCCTTACTGACTTCAGCCCCTCTGGGACGCTAGGTAAAGTGAAGTAAAGCATGAAATAGCGGGGGGGGGGCGTGGCTTGCAGTCGATGGAGTAGGACGCTCTGAGCTCTAGCTCCGCCGGGTATCCTGCTATATATCCTGACCCATCTACTTTACACCTCCGCTAACTCTACTCCTCGGCTACCCGGGACCCGGACAGACCCGCTAACCTGCAGAGGATCGAGGGCAAGCGCGCAAACATGTCCCGAAGGGGGAAAGACTTCTCGTCAGCAGCGGACCATGCTGGACAAGATGGCGCCCGCTCCACACGCTCGGCGAAAGAGGCAGCTATACGGCTCTTCACCAAGCCGGGGACTAAAGACATACCACCTCGGTCAGATCTCCTGCTCCCGGACCGAGCGGAACACGAGGAGGTGGAAGCCTCAGGGCTGCTCTGGTCGGATGAAGCCCCAGAAGGTGTCGTGTGGGACGCAGTGAGTACACAGGCCCCTCTCCCTGCAACTACTGAGGAGCCTGGCCCCTCGGCCCCTATGGCGGAACCCACTCTGAGAGATGTACTGTCAGCAGTCACCTCATGTAAAGTGGCCATTACTGCCCTGACTACTGAAATTAAAGGGGTAAAAATAGAGGTCAATCTGCTTAGGCATGACATGCAAAAACTCCGTGACCGCACTGCTGACTTGGAAGGGAGGATGAGCAATGTGGAGGATGATGTGGCGCCATTGCTCAGGGAAGTGCACCATTTACAGTCTCACTCCTCTGGCCACGATGCCCGTTTGGAGGACATGGAAAATAGACTAAGAAGGAATAATATAAGGGCAGTGGGGATCCCAGAAAAGGCAGAAGGGAAGAACCCAGTGGCCTTTATAGAAAATTGGCTGACCGACACGTTTGGGGAGCAATCCTTCTCGAAAATGTTTGCAGTAGAAAGGGCTCATAGAGTCCCAGCTAGGCCTCCTAGGCCTGGTGCACCCCCGCGCCCATTCCTTTTTAAACTCCTGAATTTCAAGGACAGAGATGCTATTTTACAATGTGCTAGAACCAAGGGAGACCTCATGAAGATTGATAATGTCAGGATATCCTTTTACCCGGACTTTTCTGCGGAGGTGCAGCGCCGGCGGGCTCAGTTTACTGATGTGAAAAAGCGCCTCAGAAAATATGAGGTGGTCTACGCTATGCTCTATCCTGCTAAGCTGCGTGTTGTTGCTAATAATGAAACCCACTTTTTTGAAAACCCTGCTACGGCATCCGCCTGGCTGGACAGAATGGAGCATTCCTTGAGAGGGGCACCCCCTCCTGTTCATTGAGCTTAATCTGATTTTCTGCGCCAGTCAAGAGTTTTTCCTGTCTGTGGTTAAAAGCTTCAGGGGGTTTTAAATTTGAATGTCATCTTATTTTATGTTCCTGTAAAGGCGGATAGATGGAACTCTGACAAGGCTGTTTAATAGCGTCCTGATGTGAGGAGTACGGATGCAAGTTCCTTCGATCACTGTTTTGAGTCGAAACGTTGGGGCCCCCCCAGTTCCCCATTTGTCCTGCGAGGACCTGTTCTTGCAGCAAAAGTGTGTTTTGTTTTTGCTGCTATTTCTTGTCTCCCCTTTTTTTGTTTTTTTGTCCCCCTTTTTTGATTTTTGTTTTTTTCCAGCCTGCTGCCGGAAACACTCTGCGACATCGAGACACGGTATGCCTGATACTGGTCATTTCTATGGACATCTGCAAGTGCTAACCGCAGGTGATATGTACTTATTTGCCCACGCTGATGCGTATGCTAGTTACTGGACTGGACATAAGCAGTTGAGATACGTGCAGAGGCTGATGCTGATTGCTAAGCCCTGTAATGTGCTGCTGAGATGTATGTGTTTGACATGCCCCATACTCAATATTGTTCTTCTTTTAAAACATGGCTTCTGTATTGAATTTTGTCTCCTGGAATGTGCGGGGGCTGAGTGATGGGGTGAAGCGAGTGGCGTTATTCTCTGCCTTGAAGAAACATGCTGCGGCAGTAGTTTGCCTGCAGGAAACCCATTTGCAGCCGGATACTCTGACTGCTCTTAAAAGAGGTTCCTATCAAACCCAGTTCCACTCTACCCATACTGCATATTCCAGGGGTGTTAGCATTTTAATAGCCAATAATACACCCTTTGTGCTGCTACAGTCGGTTATTGATGATCAGGGTCGCTATGTGTTTTTACTGTGTAAAATTCTGGGGGTATGTTGTATCATTGCTAATATATATATACCTCCGCCATATACGCCCGAGTGCTTAACTAAGCTAGCTCAGTTCATGGCCTTGCATTCTAATGTTCCGATATGGGTGCTGGGCGATTTTAATAATGTGCTCAACAGGTGTCTAGACCGATTCTCGCCCCAGACGGGAAGTAGGGCGGGTATAGGGGGTATGACCCCATTAGCTAAACTGATCAATGAGCTGGGTTTACGGGACATCTGGAGGGAGAGGAACCCTGAATTACGGGTGTATTCCTGCTACTCAGCCACCTACCATTGCCTGTCACGTATTGATCTCTGTCTGGGAAATGTAGGAGCACAAGATAGAACGGATTCGGTTCTCTATGCCCCTAGGAATATTTCAGACCACTCGCCCCTGGTAATAGGCGTTAAGTTTGGTCACCAACCACAAACTAAACTGTGGAAGGTAAACCCATTTTGGTATGAACTATTTCCCGCCCCTGACCCTATCTCTAGGGAAATCTCGGATTTCCTTTCTGTCAATAAAGGCACGGCTGACCTCACAGTGATATGGGACACACTGAAGGCTCATATGAGGGGGCTAATCATAAGACAGATATCCAACATTAAGACGAAAACTAAAGAATGGGAAAATACAGTTATGAATATGGCTGGTGAGGCAGAAACACAATACATTCAGGACCCCTCAGATATCACAGAAAGGAAATGGTTAGAGGCCCAAACTCTATATCAGCAAGTCACTTTGAACGCAGCAGAAAATAAACGTTTTTTCATTCAACAAACATATTTTAATGAAGGGGAAAATACGGGGCACCTACTGGCGGTGATCGCAAGAGCACAACAGGGTAAGGCACACATAGATGCCATCCAAACGCCGCTCGGGGACACAGTCCATGATCAGGCCCATGTTGCCTCTGTGTTTACAGACTTCTTCAAGGATGTATACACATCCAAGGTAGATCCTACCGAGGAGGCAGTCTCACGCTTTCTGGACCAGTGTGCCCTGCCTAGGGCCACGGCCCAAGATGTGTCGATGCTGAATGCCCCACTTAAATTGGAGGAACTCTCACTGGCTGTGTCGCAGATGGCTAATAGCAAAGCACCTGGCACTGATGGGTTACCCATAGAAACTTATAAGAGATATGGAGGGACGCTTTTACCAGGACTGTTGGAGGTACTTAATGAGTCCTTTAGGTCGGGTCGTCTGCCGACATCTATGGGGGAGGCTGTGGTGGTGGTGCTTCCTAAGCCAGGCAAGGACCCCTTGCAACCTGACTCCTACAGGCCTATATCGTTACTGAATTCGGACGTTAAAATTCTGGCTCGAGTTCTAGCGACAAGACTTTCCGCGGTGATAGCTAGGCTGGTCCATGTGGATCAGTCAGGCTTTATCCCTGCTCGATCCACAGCATTAAATATTAGGAGACTCTTCCTAAATATGCAGTTGCCGGTGGAGAATCCGGGTCGTAGGGCGATTCTCTCGCTTGACGCTGCCAAAGCTTTTGACAGCGTTGAGTGGAGATATCTCTGGGCAGTGTTGGATGGATTTGGACTGGGGGAAAATTTTGTTAAATGGATAAAACTTTTATATGCAGCCCCAACAGCGAGGATTAGGATAAACGATGAGATGTCGGAGGCCTTTCCTTTGTTCCGGGGCACTAGGCAGGGGTGCCCTTTGTCGCCCCTGCTTTTTGCCCTAGCGATGGAACCCTTGGCTTCTAAGATACGCGCATCACCTGACATTGTGGGATTTCGCCGCAGGCATGGAGAGACCAGACTGTCCTTGTATGCGGACGATGCACTGCTGTATTTGGGGGATATGGAGGGGTCCCTGCTTGCCGTGATGCAACTTATCGAGCACTTTGGGGAGTTGTCTGGTTTTGCCATTAACTGGCATAAATCGGTGCTCCTCCCGATCGATGAGTCGCCATCGAGGTTGCCGGAGATAGCGTCCCGAATACAACTAGTGGAAACCTTCAAATACCTAGGAATTGTAGTGACTAAAGACCCAACAGACTATGTGTCCCTAAATCTAAAACCCTTATTGCACAAATTTAAAACTAAGTGCTCTGCCTGGGGTAAGTTGCCTCTGACAGTAACGGGGAGAGTAAACCTGATCAAGATGATCTGGGCCCCTCAGTTGCTATACATCTTGCATAATGCCCCGGTGTGGATCCCGAAGTGTTGGTTTCAGCGTATAGACTCCCAATTCCGGTCCCTTATTTGGAATAATCGAGTAGCCAGGATAAAACTTCTCACTTTACAATACCCGAAGGATCAGGGGGGAATGGCGGTTCCTCATGCTCAGACATATTTCTATGCAGCCCAATTACAACACTTTGCAGGGTGGAATCAGCCGACAGTGACAGACCCCTCTAGGGACTTGCTCATTGACCCAACCACTGCGTACTCTGCGCTATCACATATGGAGATGGGCTTCCCTGGTGCCCCTGAAACATGCCCTACGGTTTGCCTTCTTAAAAAACTATGGAGTGCTATTAGAAGGAGAATGGGGATTGCGGGCTTCCTGCCTGGTACGCCCATATGGCGGAACAGGTTCTATACCGAACTAGTTAAAATTCGGGACTGTTCTAGATGGGAGGCAGCGGGCATTCGATATTTGAGCCAAATCCTAGATGGGGCGGCCCTGAAATCTTTTGAACGGCTGAAGGTGGAATTCCCAATATTGGATAGGTCACAGTATCAATATGTCAGGCTGGCACATGCGATTAGATCCCAGGGTCATTGCTCCACTCTGCGCCTGGAGGATTCTCGTTTTCTGGGCTCAGTTTTTGATGACACAGAGAAAAAGGGTTTTATTTCCAGGTCCTACTTACAATTATTGGCACCCATACAAGCACCTGATATTCTGCCCTGCAGAGGGAAATGGGAGAGTGACATAGGGCCCATAGATGGGGAGCAATGGGAGCAAGTACTGCGGGCAGGTCCTTTGGTTTCAGTCTCGGCAGCCCAAAGATTGTCGCATCTGTTTATTCTTCATAGAGTCTACAGGACCCCGGTACAACTACATCGCTGGGGTAGACGTGATACACCCATTTGTCCCAAATGTCAGGCCCACCCAGGAGACCTCATCCACATGTTGTGGAGGTGCCCCAAGTTAGTGAGGTACTGGAAAGCTGTGGTTAAGATCATTAATTCTACCTATCAGGTCCAGTTGCCTGTAAGTCCGCTGGTGTGCTTGCTGGGGGGTATAGATGAGGACCTGTACTTGCCTCCTGTTTACACTGCCTTGATTAGACTACTGTATCTGGCAAGAAAGCTTATTGCGAGATATTGGATGTCTACCCGGGTTCCACTGAGCCGACAGTGGATCCAGGAGGTTAATAGGATTCTTATAAGGGAAAGGAATACATACTCACATAGGAAGGCACCACGCAAATTTGATAATATATGGCAGGGTTGGCTGGGATCCCCGGACGTGGCCCCCCCACAACTGGTACTTGATAGGCTGTTACTCGGATGAGGCCCTGATTGAGTAGAATGGTAGGATGGGGTCATATCCCAAAAACTACCGGTCGAGAGGTTATTGGGATGGGTGCCTTGACAAAAATTGTACCTATGGCATCAGGCTGGGCTGGTTCTTCCCCCCCCCCCCCCCCTTTTTTTTTTTTTTTTTGTTGTTTTTTTTTTTTTTTTTTTTTTTTTTTGTTTTTTTTTTTTTTTTTTTTCTTTCCTTTTCCCCTGTTGTATGATTTACTTTTATTATTTCTACTCCTCTCCTGTTTGATGTTTCGAGAGGTGATGTAACAGGTATACAAGATGACTACTGCAGTACTGTTATTGAACTCAGCTGTTGCTCCTTGGCTTATTGTTCAACTGAATACATATCCTGTGTGGCCCTTGTTTGTTTTGGGTCAATTATGTGTACCGTACATGTCTTGTATTTTGTACTGCCTTTTCTCTTAAAAGAATAAATACTTTTCTGATTTAAAAAAAAAAAGCATGAAATAGCACATAAATCACTAAAGGCAATACCAAGTACACTATAATGATGCTATATCAGAAAGAAAATACCGACCAGATTAGGGAAGGCAAATCTCAATATATTTTCGCACAGTATGATGAGTAGCAATACAGGAATCAAAGTGAGTAAAAGCAATAGTAGTAATGCCACTTAATATATGGTAGTACCAGTAGTTAGAAGTGGGTACTGGAAAATGCTATGCACCAGAATCAACATAAACAGTAGCAAGGTCACTGTGAGTGCAGCAATGGACAGTGATGTGATTACGTTTTATTATTGTGTTCTTCTGTTAGCTATAGTTGGAGCCCTTTAAGAAACAATAATGCACTTACCAACAGTCTTGATAAAACAGCATTCAGTATAGGTGCAGTATTTTTGCAGTGCAGGTGCCACGTACTAAGTGTCCTGCTTCCAGTAACTTAGGGCCAGATTCACAGACAATTACGTTACTCCGCGGCGGCGTAACGTATCCCATTTACGTTACACTGACGCAGGTTTACAGCATAAGTGCCTGATTCACAAAGCTCTTACATGTAAACTTGCGGCGGTGTAACGTAAATGCGCTCGGCGCAAGCCCGCCTAATTCAAATGGGGCGGGCACCATTTCAATTAGGCACGTTCCCGCGCCGAACATTCTGCGCATGCTCCGTTAGGAAATTTCCCGACGTGCATTGCGCGAAATTACGGCGCCCCGACGTTTTTTTAAATGCGACGTGCGTTGCGGCGTTTCGTAGTCCCGGACGTCTTACGCAAAAAAAAAAAATCGAAATTCGACGCGGGAACGATGGCCATACTTTAACATGGCTGATCTAAAGATAAGCCATGTTAAAGCAGGTGTAACTTTGCGACGGGTAAAAACGACTAGCGACGACGTACGGGATTGCGACGAACGCGCGGATCTTCGTGGATCGCCGTAACTAGTCATTTGCATATTCTACGCCGACCGCAATGGAATCGCCACCTAGCAGCCGGCCTAGAATTGCATCCTAAGATCCGACGGTGTAAGTCAATTACACCTGTCGGATCTTATGGCTATCTATGCGTAACTGATTCTATGAATCAGTCGCATAGTTAGGACGGGCAGATCACAGAGATACGACGGAGTATCAGGAGATACGCCGTCATATCTCTTCTGTGAATCTGGCCCTTAGTCTCTGCTATCAGTAGGTAAATAATGGGCAGTGAGCCCTCTCACCAGTCCCTGTATTTATGGCCTGAGGCCTCGTACACACGACAGAGATTCTCGGCAGAATTCGCCGAGAAACTCGGTCAAAACCCGGATTCTGCCGAGAATCTCTGTCGTCTGTACAGTTTTGGCTCGATGGAGCCGCCGAGGAGCTCGACGAGAAAATAGAGAACATGTTCTCTATTTTCTCGTTGGCCGCGTTGTTCTATAGGAGAAGGCGGCCCGCCGAGCTCCTCGGCGGCTTCATCCCAAAACGAGACGAGGAACTCGACGTGCCAAGCACGTCGAGTTCCTCTGTCGTGTGTACGGGGCCTTAGACTCCTGCTGTAGAAAGGGGCCCCTTTGCCTCCACACAGATGACCCCGTTGATCAGCAGTGGAAGAGAGGAGGGTGCCAAGATACACTGGTTCCCCTACAGCAACAGCGGTATTGATACGATTGCTGTAGTCCATGCAGCACAACGCTGTCCCTGTGGTCACCATCCTCAGGCTTCGGACTCTGGGCACCGCTGGTCTGGCCTCCTGCAGATATGTGGGCTCTACTGCAACACCAAAAGACTAAGTTTTTCTTGCAGTCCAGTAAAGATGTTTCTCCACTCCCTTCCTCCTTAGTCTGCTCTGGGTACTGTAGTATATATAATCCATTGGTCCCATTCTATGGTTGCTGTCCCATTTAGTAACTCAGTGGGGTTGAAGTGCTGTACAGAGGCATTATTGTTCTTGCATACATTTGTATACCGTACATAATAGATTAAAAGTATTGTTTGTGACCATGAATTCCAGGTGAAACTACTCCTAGTAAATGAGCATTGCAATAGATATAATTTTCCCCAACTTTTTGGGATTTTTGAATACTGAATTCTACTGCTTTAACCCAATAAGCAATAAGGAAACAGTAACAATGCTCACTATGTACAATGTAGCATCAATGTAAAATAAATTCTGACCTTACACAAAAAATATGCTTACTTTTACAAACTGGCCTCAATTCCTGGATAGACACCAGCTTACTTCCACATAAAAAAGCAATAATGTATGTATACAATACAGTTCTCCTATAAACACCTCTCAGAGCTCTATCTTTAATACCTTTTATATTAGTGTGCAGATGCAATCATGTTTAATAATTCAACCTATATATATATTAGGACATTAATTCCCATAATGAGTCATAAGCAAAATAATTATAAAATTGTAATTGCATTCTAAATATATGCTATTAATGTGCGTGTAAATTCATTGCAGGTGAAAACCTTTCCTGATCAAAACCGAATGGTCAGTTGTAGTTAAAACAAATTTACAATAATTACATGCAATTTATGTTAACCGATAACAAGTTGTGGTAATAATACCCATTTGACAAATAATATTACAATGTTATATATTACTGTAATTTTGTATTCAGAATCTTTCTGTTGATATTTATTTTCTACTTTGCTTTTACATAAAAAGACTGATATAGTTTAGGACAGCATAATTACTGTGAGTAAAATCATTTGACTTTGAGCATAAGAACCTCAACACAAGAGGGAAAATTATACTCCAAACTTTTAAAATTTGCAATACTATAATGTTACCTAGCTCTACTACACTTGCTTCACAGCTGCAGCAGAATTTATACCCCTGTTGTGCTTGGCAGAAAGTATTGCCACAGAATGGGACACCTCCCTGATGACGTCCTGTATGACAAAACTAGTAGGATACAGTCTATGCTCAACTTACTACGCCAGTTTGTGATCTGCAGATTCTTTTAACCTAGGATGTTTTTATTCTTGTTGAACCAGTGGACTAATTCAATAAATACCACAGTTTTACACTACGTGGCGATCTCCCCCTTTTTTTTATATCATCTGCATGAGAGAAAAGGAAAGGATTGACTTGCAAGGCTGAGTTCAATGGCATATTCGTTCATTTTTCATTGATGGATCCTTGAAGGGGTGTGTGAATCCATGCTTTGCTAGGCTCCTATCACGTGGAGTCTAGCCATCCGGTAAGGGTACATCTCTTATATTTCACGTTGGAAGGTGCACTTAGGGTGTCTCTGTTATCTCTCATTCCAAGAATCACAAGGAATTTTTTGACAACTTATGGACACTATTATTTATATTATTTCATTACTTTTGGACTCATTAAACCATCACATATTTTTTTTTTGTATATTAGATACTAGCGCGACTATCTCTTGTTGTTTAATTTTTATTTAAATGTGGTTGCAAGGTGGCTGTGGTGTGGACCCAATTTGGTCCATACCATGACCACCTAGTAACCACATTTAATGCACCGCTCACTGCCTGTCAAGCCTCTTTGAAAAGCAATCCACTGTGAGTCACTTTTCAAAGGTGCAGCAATGCATAGGTGTGCACAGCCTATTGCATTAGGGTGTGCACCCCAAAGATCAAACACACATATACGTGTGTACACACAGTATATCACAAAAGTAAGTACACCCCTCACATTTTTGTAAATATTTAATTTTATCTTTTCAAGTGACAACACTGAAGAAATTACACTGTGTTACAATGTAAAGTAGTGAGTGTACAGCTTGTATAACAGTGTAAATTTTATGTCCCCTCAAAATAATTCAACACACAGCCATTAATGTCTAAACCGCTGGCAACAAAAGTGAGTACACCCCTAATTTGGCCAAAAGTGTCAATATTTTGTGTGGTCACCATCATTTTCCAATGCTACACAGGGCATAAACTTAACAGTATTCATAAACCTTATCTATGGACAAATCTTATATCTTCAGCATTTAAAGTGGTTCTAAAGGCAGAAGGGTTTTTACCTTCATTCATTCTAATGCAATAATCATATAATGGAAAAACAGGGGGGACAATATTGCGCTAACCAAAACAAATTTAAAAACTAAAGCAGCCACACTACAATATGACAAGTATTGAACAGTGATGTGAGAAAAAAAATGTAGCGCTGTGAAACCATGGAGACAGTGATTTCTCTTGGGAAATATTAGTGATCACTGTGCTGAGACAGTGATAAAGTACCAACAACAGTAAATATTGGTGAAAAAGGTGAAAAAACTGGTGCTGTAATGAAACAAAACCAAAAAATAATAATGAAATAAGATAACACTAGAAAGTTCATCCAAAACAGGTGAGATAAATGGATGATAAAATGACCACTTGGATACTGAGAGACAAAATATCACTTTCTAAATGAAGATGTTATTGCGCTTACCGGAAAGCGTGGATCTGTCTGTCAGCGACAGCAGATCAATGAGGCATGAACAATAACGGGGCATACTCTGCTCGGCTTCCTCGGACTGGATCAAAGGTGGAGTAGATCTTCAGTAGAGGGCCATAGGTATACGGTATCCCGGATAAATGTCCTGATTATCCCAAGGTGTCCGCTCTCAGGAGTGGATGTGGGGGGATAATGGTGAACCCCTAAAGGGGTATAGTGGAATGGAAATTAAGGCTCCAAGCAACATGCGGGGGAGAGAAGAAAAACACAGCCCCAATGGTGCAGGTCAAAAAATATAGGTTTTATTTGAATAAAACCAACAGATACATAAAAAGTGATCACAAAATATAAAAAGGGGCAATATGAGAAAATTGTAAAACCAGGACCTGCGCGTTTCGTCCTAGAGGGACTTCAACTGGGGCATCAACCTATTCCCCCATATTGCACATGTACTGCAGTTCCCATTAGGCCGTGATGTAGCAAGAATAAATGCGCACTGCAAACCAGGAAATCAGTGAGAATACCGATTCAGGAGTGCTGGAGGTGAATAAAACAGCTCGATTTCAACAGGCATCAAACTAGTTATAATGCAAAACATTACTTTTTACTTTATCAGCTACTGTCACACTTTAATTTAAGAGGAAAATATTTTTGTCTTTACAACCCCTTTAACTTAATGAATGCAGTTCTGTGATATTCATCATCTAAGCATTTGCAAGGAAAAATACCTTTTTTTATTATAATTGCCCCTTTGCAAACTGTCGTTTCACCACATTCACTAAGCTAAGTGATAATTCCCATATAAAGTGAAAACTCCCTTGTAATGTGTACAGCCAATTTGCCTTTAGTAAATCAACCCTATTGCGTCCAATGTGCTAGCAACTCATAGATAAGTATTAAAGCAAAAACCAATAATGCTTAGGCAGCACTGCAAAGCAGGTAGCAAAGTCTGTACATGTAATGAGCTATTATGGTTGTCCCTATACATATATATTTGCAAATGATAAAAAAAGTTAACAATACATATTGAAAAAATCAGTTACTTCGCGCAGTTCTGCTTTCCATGTTTATCTAGAACCACTTACAAAGGATATACATTCCCTTTAAATACCTTTGCAAAGTAATTTATTTCACAGCCCAGTTCTACAAGGCCAGTGCTCGGGACCGTATAAGCTCAAAATAGAGTCTGTTTGTTCTTGTTAGGTTCAAGACAAGATATTTTTCCTTCAGATATTTTGTATGACTCTATTCATTTAAGTGAATATAGATAAAATCTTTCCTCACATCTTCTGCACAAAGAAAAATGTTATAAATCATACTGAATTTGTTCTGAGCAAACTCTTTTGATACTAGAGAAGTGTCCCTAAGGTATATTTCTCTACATATGGTGTGATAATAATAGTTATTATGCAGAGCCAACATGAGTAAATCAATATAAAATTCTGCAGGTGTCTTCACTTATCAGCTGTGCACATGAGATTTATACACTCCATTAGTGCACATAATTGTAGATTTGAGGACCATAGTTATGTTTAATAATAAAAAAAAATATATATATATTTTGATACACCAAGTTGTTAGAAATAAAACTAAGATGTTTAAATAATATTAAATGTGTATTTTAAAATAAAAAATGAATTTTATAAAAATAATAAAAATAAAAAATAAATACAAATTTATAAAAATAAATACATTTAAAATGCTAGAAGGGGTAAAAAATGTCCAGTATGGACCCCTGCCAAAAAATGACAGATATGGTACTCTGGCATTTTAAATCTTCATTCTTATTAACCAAGGTCTATTTTGCAGGCTGATTAATTTGGAAATACAACCCTGTCCTTGTAAGAGAATCAAAGTTTACATTTTGGTTAAAACAAACTCAGTATTGCTAATGGGCCAGAGATAAAATGAGCATTTGCTACAGTGAACTATACTTTTATCAAAGCAAACCAAAGAAACTCATGTCAGCCCAGAATTACTCTAAGACCAGGAGGCCATATACAAGGCTCGCCAAACTGTCAGTCTGGGCTCGCCATATGATGTTTAGCTATATACTTTGAATAGAAAATATATTTTTTTCACAATAAAGTTTATTATATAGTTAAAGAAAAGATGAAATAGTAAATATGTATACTGCAGTAGCAGGATTTTATTAGGGCTGATTAAACAGATTAAGCCTATAGATCAGGGATATGCAATTAGCGGACCTCCAGCTGTTGCTGAACTACAAGTCCCATGAGGCATAGCAAGACTCTGACAGCCACAAGCATGACACCCAGAGGCAGAGGCATGATGGAACTTGTAGTTTTGCAACAGCTGGAGGTCCGCTAATTGCATATCCCAGCTATAGATCATATCAAATTAGAAGCATCCCTTCCTCAGAAAGGTACTATAGTTTAGTATATTGTAGTTTATTTGCTAAAGCTGGAGAGTGCAAAATCAGGCTCACTTCTGCATAGATGCATACAACAGAATGATGTAGCGCAACTTGCAAAAAATAAAAAATAAAAATAGTCCAACGTATATATATCAAAATATCAAAGAAAAAGAAAACGATATCCAATTTGAATCCACTCCAATCACCAATGTGACATGTAATGCAAAGTGTGAATCCTCCACCCTTGTAGATTAGCCTCTTACTTCACTGCTGTGACCCCTGCATTACCAATAGGTCTCACCACATGTTTTTCCCTCTCTGGGGATGAAGACAAACTGCTGCTGCTTCAAATGTCTCTTCCTCGGATGGATGGATTGATGGATTAATAGATTTCCAATCCCCACAGCATACATGCAGAAAGAAAAATCACACAGATCTAGTGCTCTCTGTTTAAAACTTTACATTTATTTAGAAAAGGGAAACGTATTGCACTTACAAAAATGGCACTATAGGCAGTTCTAACCATGAATCACGTGTCTATCATGTACAATCATAGGATCCTTAGCTGCAGAGGTGATCGCGGGATGACGTCATGTACGTGAAAACTTTGTACGTTACATTCAAACCTGGGGACTTCCTTAGTAGGAGCTATTTCAGGGAAAGGGAATGCGATTTAAAGGAATGCCTTTGTGAACTTGAGGTCTATGGACCTCAACTTGCCTGAAAGTCGGACCAAAGTAGTACAGGGACTACTTTGAAGTCGGCACGACTTGAAGTCTCACATATATGAATGGTTATCATTGGAAATCATGTGGCTTTGCAGTTCCAAGTCGCAGGACAAGTCACACAAGTGTGAAAGGGGCCTTACTCTCATTGTATGGGGACACTTGTGCGTGCTTACTCCCAAGCCCCACTCTGTGTGTGCATTCACACACAGAGTGCAGCTTGGCCCAATCGCTCCTCCCTCCCCACTGGTTGTGATTGACAGCAGCAGGAGCCAATGGTTCCCGCTGTCTCTGAGCCAATAAGTAGGAAGAGAGCTGAGAGAGCCTCTGTACTCGTGCACATCACTGGATCGATATTAGGCTCAGGTAAATATAAGGGAAGGCTGAGGGGAGAGCTGTACAAAGATGGTTTTCACCCTAATGAAGAGAATACATTCGTTTTTAAAAAAAACTTCTGCTTTTAGAACTGCTGTAATGTTTTAAAGAGATACAGTCATTGCTTAAAGCAGAACTAAACCCTACTATTCTTTCCAGCCAAGGAAGTTGCCACCTTACCCTCTGTTTGATCTGCAGCTGTCATGGTCCTGCACATGTGATCAGTTACAACATCAGCCATTTGATGGCTTGACAGTTCAGTTGAGAGCACAGTCAACTGTGACCATTAACATTCACAGCATGTTTTGAATGTAACCATTTTGGGAAACCATTAAATTAAGGGGTTTAGTTCTGCATTAATATTAGATACAACATGCAAGCAGAGCAGGCTTCCAGGAACATTGTGTGATAAAATAGATGATCATTTACCGTTTATTCATTAGGAAAAATCTGAGAGAATTTCAAGGGCAATCTATTGCACGTGTCCAACTCAAAATGAAAGTAGTTAATAAACATAATAATATAGGTAATAACAAAGCTAAAAAAAGTAAAGATCGATGTATAAGACAGCCTTCGAAAGAGCGGCCTGGCGCTGCGCCGTCTGATTGGACAGGAGATCGCCTAGGACCTGTGACGTGTCCTAGGCGATCGCCTACAGGGAGGGGCTGCTGTAGGCGATTAAGCTTAATCGCCTAACCAGCCTCTCGGTGGAAGGAGGAAGTGGGACAGGAAGTCCCACTCCTCCTGAAGCCCCCCCCCGAAAAAAATTTCATGCCAAATGTGGCATGTAAGGGGGTGTGGAGTGGGATAAGCAGAAGTTCCAATTTTGGGTGGAACTCCGCTTTAACAGTGAGGAGAAAACATCTCTAGGTGCAATGTTGGAAAGAATAGGCAATAGTAAGAAAGGAGGAAGGTAAAGGAGCCTAGAGGTGAAATCTAAACTCTAGTACACACTGGGCAAATTTTGGGCTATATCGTCAGTTCAATATAAACCATCTGACATTCAGCCCGTGTGTATGACAACCTGTCCAACAGAAACTGGGCTGTTTGGCCTGCTCCTGTCGGATGAGAATGCTGGAAAACCAGCAGCCGACCACCTCCCGATTAGCCCTCTCAGCTAATGGCTGAGGGCTGTTTGGAGTGTTCTGGTGGAGGGGCAGTCCCCTGTCAGAACACAACAGTTCAGCGGGGGAGATCACTGTACTAACGTTGCATTGTTAATACAGTGGCAATGACTGGAGCTGACAGGTTTTTTTTTTCAACCCGCTGGGTTGAACAGAAAAAAATGTATAGTGTGTACTATGATTAAGTAAAAGAGAGTGCTTGGGGAGCAAAAGAGCCTAGCCATTAAGAAAGCAAGGGGTACCAATGACAGGACGCCCCCCATCCTGGGCATTAAACTGCTTCAGTGGTGCCCAAGACTGGCATTTTTTATTTCTGGGTTCTATAGTATTATGCAAGGTTCCCAGATTTTCAGAAATGTCCTGTAATATGGGTAAGCGTTTCATTAACCATAATATTATCCACACTGTATTGTTTTATGGCAAAAACAATGTAATTAGCACTGAGACTCACTAATTGACAATTGAATAATCTATACACACAGTAACAAACAAATCTTCATGAATCTTGATTTAATCAGTAAAGTTAATGAAATTACCAGTGAAATGCCTATTTACTTATTTACTATAAACCATCAGTTCAGTGACCTTGCTTTAGAAAGAAATTTAATCGTTCTTGCAACTAATTAAGTTTGTTAGTCTTTTTTAGAAAATGTAATGATCTAAAAAGTGAAACTTCAATTAATTAACCAGTGAAACTCTGATAAACCAATATACACATTAATACATGTATTATAGTTGAACTTTTAATTCCTATGTAGCCACAATGGATATAAATACACATTTTGTGCACCAATTTAATTTTACCTTGTAAAAGTAGCAGTATCATCATCATCATTGTGCTGAACATAGTCTGAGCAGAGGGCAGGGACCCAGCAGGTTCACCCACTACAGGCTGCCTGAAGAAACTACAGAAGGGAGACAAACACAAGACCAGTCAACCTGCACAAGGAGAGAGAGAGAGAGCAGCAGTGACTAATCTTTATTAAAAAAAAGTCCTGCACAAGTGCCAACATGGGGCTGGATTCACAAAGAGATACGCCAACGTAACTCGGAATCTAAGCCCATCGTAAGTTTAAGTGTATGCTCAAACTGAGATACACTTAAACCTAGCTAAGATACGACGGCCTGCGCTGTCGTATCTTAGGGTGCAATTTTTCCGCTGGACGCTAGGTGGCGCTTCCGTTGATTTCGGCGTAGAATATGTAAATGACTAGATACGCCGATTCACGAACGTACGCTTGCCCGTCGCAGTAAAGATACGCTGTTTCCGTAAGAGATACACCGCGTAAAGATAAAGCTGCCCCCTAGGTGGCGTAGCCAATGTTAAGTATGGCCGTCGTTCCCGCATCGAAATTTGAAAATTTTACGTCGTTTGCGTAAGTCGTCCGTGAATGGGGCTGGACGTAATTTACGTTCACGTCGAAACCAATACGTCCTTGCGGCTTCTTTTGGAGCAATGCACACTGGGATATGTACACGGATGGCGCATGCGCCGTTCGTAAAGAACGTCAATCACATCGGGTCACCAATCATTTACATAAAACACGCCCCCTCATCCTCATTTGAATTAGGCGCGCTTACGCCGGCCCCATTTACACTACGCCGCCGTAAGTTAGGAGGCAAGTGCTTTGTGAATACAGCACTTGCCTCTCTGACTTAAGGCGGCGTAGCATAAATACGATACGCTACACCGCCGTAAAAATGCGCGGATCCAGCCCATGGTATTTTTACAATTACTCGAAAACCACTGCGTTGAAACATTTATTGAGCCTTCTTGATTTTTTTTGTTCTCTATGTACTGGGCTGTTGTTGGTCTTGTATAATGTCCACTAGGGTTGTCCCGATACCGATACTAGTATCGGTATCGGGACCGATTCCAAGTATTTGCGGGAGTACTCGTACTCCCGCAAATACCCCCGATACCGGAATAGAATACTTCCCATCACCCCCCCCCCGCCACGCTGAATCCCGCCGCCGTTACGCCGCTTCCCCGCTACCGCCGACTGTGTAATACACGCCGGGAACATTACAGCTTTGAATAGCTGCAATGATTCGCGCCGCGCATAGACACTCCCCCTTGCTCGGGTGAACTGTCCAATCCTGAGCGAGGGGGAGTGTCTATACACAGCGCGGCGCCAATCATTACAGCTATTCAAAGCTGTAATGTTCACGGCGCGTATTACACAGTCGGCGGTAGCGGGGATGCAGGTAAGCGAGACATGGGGGGGAGACATGGCGGGGAGACATGGCGGGGAGACATTGCGGGGAGACATGGGGGGGGAGACATGGCTGGATACATGGGGGGGGAGACATGGCTGGATACATGGGGGGGGAGACATGGCTGGATACATGGGGGGGAGACATGGCTGGATACATGGGGGGGAGACATGGCTGGATACATGGGGGGGAGACATGGCTGGATACATGGGGGGGGAGACATGGCTGGATACATGGGGGGGAGACATGGCTGGATACATGGGGGGAGACATGGCTGGGTACATGGGGGGAGACATGGCTGGATAAGGGGGGGACATGGCTGCATATGGGGGGACATGGCTGCATATGGGGAGACATTGCTGCATCTGGGGGGGGACATGGCTGCATCTGGGGGGGGGGGGCATGGCCGCATCTGGGGGGGGACATGGCTGCATCTGGGGGGGACATGGCTGCATCTGTGGGGGGACATGGCTGCATCTGTGGGGGGACATGGCTGCATCTGTGGGGGGACATGGCTGCATTTGGGGACACATTTAAAAAAAGTATCGGTATTCGGTATCGGTGAGTACTTGAAAAAAAGTATCGGTACTTGTACTCGGTCCTAGAAAAGTGGTATCGGGACAACCCTAATGTCCACTAACTTACTGTACAATTTTTAAAAAATAGTTATTTAATTGAAATTAAATAATTAAAAAAAAAAGTCCTGCACTCTGTCTGGACAGGTCACTTGCTTACAATTACTTTTTAGCCCACTTTCTGAAACAAACATAAACTATCTGAGGGATCATGAGGAAAGCATTAACCACTTAAGGACCGCCTAACGCCGATATACATCGGCAGAATGGCACAGCTGGGCACAGGCACGTACAGGTACGTTGCCCTTTAAGTGCCCAGCCGGCACGCTCACGACCCGATCCCAAGCTCCATGACCACTCTCGCGGGACCCGCGGACCCGGTTGCCGTCGGTATCCTGTGATCGGTCACAGGAGCTGAAGACCGGGGAGAGGTCAGTGTAAACACACCTTCCCCGTTCTTCTCTGTGGCTTGTCATTGATCGTCTGTTCCCTCTTATAGGGAACGACGATCAGTGATGTCACACGTCCAGCCACGCCCCCCTACAGTAAGAATCACTCCCTTAGGGCACATTTAACCCCTTAGCGCCCCCTAGTGGTTAACCCCTTTACTGTCATTGTCATTTGCACAGTAACAGTGCATTTTTATAGCACTTTTTGCTGTGAAAATTACAATGGTCCCAAAAATGTGTCAAAAGTGTCTGATGTGTCCACCATAATGTCGCAGTCATGAAAAAAATCGCTGATCGCCGCCATTACTAGTAAAACATTTTTTTTTATAAAAATACCATAAAACTATCCCCTATTTTGTAAACGCTATAACTTTTGCGCAAACCAATAAATAAACGCTTATTGTGATTTTTTACCAAAAATATGTAGAAGAATACGTACTTTTTTTATATGTTTTTTGGGGATATTTATTATAGCAAAAAGTAAAAAATATTGAATTTTTCAAAATCGTCGCTCTATTTTTGTTTATAGCGCAAAAAATAAAAACTGCAGAGGTGATCAAGTACCACCAAATGAAAGCTCTATTTGTGGGAAAAAAGGACGCCAATTTTGTTTGGGAGCCACGTCGCACAACCGCGCAATTGTCAGTTAAAGCAACGCAGTGCCAAATCGCAAAAAGGGGCCAGGTCCTTTACCTGCATAATGGTCCGTGGCTGAAGTGGTTAAAGGGGTTGTAAAGGTTTATTTTTATTTTTTTAAATAACAAACACTTACCTCCACTGTGCAGCTCGTTTTGTACAGAGTGGCTCTGATCCTCATCTTCTGGGGTCCCTCGGCGGCTGTCTCAGCTCCTCCCCGCAAGAGATAATCCCCCTCTGGGAAGCACTCTCCCAAGGGGGTTAGCTTGCGGGTGCACTCCCGTGATACAGTTGGCGGCCATAGCCGTCGACTGTATCACTCTGCCCCGCCCCGGCACACTGCGTTATTGATTTGATTGACAGCAGCGGGAGCCAATGGCTGCGCTGCTATCAATCATCCAATGAAGAGCCAAGAAGCCTGGGCCGAGAAGCCTGGGCCGAGAAGCCAGGACTTTCACGACGCAGGACTTTAGAGGGCTCAGGTATGTAAACGGGGGATGGGGGGCTGGGGGGCTTGTAAGCATCAGATGTTTTTTCACCTTAATGCATAGGATGCATTAAGTTGAAAAAACGCAAAGCTTTACAACCCCTTTACGGGTCTAGTTAGGACTGTACTAATTAGCACTGAATAGGAGAGGTGAGGAGGGAACATAAAATAAATGCACAATTTGAGTTGTAGTGGCACTAAACTACTACAAGATGTAAGTATACACAATATTAACAATACAATGTAATACTATTGCAATAGCATAAAACACATAATAGGTGGGAAACAACAGTTGTCAGTGATTTTCTAAGGCCAGGATAGTCTGCTGGAACACAAACAGTTTATGAAGAAGATTAAACGTCAGCTTGTGTATGAAACATCAGGGCATTTGGGGTATCCTGATTGTTCCTCTCACTACAGTACTTCATATACAGTATCCTGCAGTTTACAATAAATGTGTTCAAGTTGTTCTACAAACTGACTGGCACCAATGTTATTTCTATTAACACCCCAGAGAAAGAACAAACCCTGAGGCAGATGTGCTTAGAAACTACAACCAAGTACATTCTGGTCTATTACCCTTTGTGGAGGTCATTTGCTGGTATTTCAGGGTAAACAGAGTTACACGTTTGGCACTGGCAAACAAGAGCAATTTGTAGAAAAACAGCAATATATATTTGGATGTTTGCAGACACAATATTGAATTTTGAATATCATTTTCTTACTGTAATAATCAATTCATTTGCATTTCCACTGATTTTTTTTTTTTATATATATTTTTTTTACATTCCAAAGCCACATAAATTAATTTATTTTTAATCCTTCTGACAAGCTTGCATATTAAGCTGTCTACTCCTATGACCTGACATATTATTCCAGTTTCAGAATGTCTGTGTTTTCTAACCCGCTTGTTATTTTCTTTTGAGTGTTAGTAATTAAGTCAAGTTCACTGTCATAGACCCCATGACACCAGCCTCATACATCTCAAGTAGGGGCCAGATCCACCACGAACTTACGGCGGCGTATCTATTGATACGCCGCGTAAGTTCTACGATGTGCCGTGGTATCTTTGTTTTGTATCCACAAAACAAGATACTCCTGAATGTGGGGTAGATCCGACCGACGTACGTCTTAGTACGCCGTCGGATCATAGGTGCCTATTTACGCTGGCTGCTAGGTTGCGCTTCCGTTGATTTCTGCGGAGAGTATGCAAACTAGCTAGATACGCCGATTCTCAAACGTACATCCGCCCGCCGCATTTTTTTACGTTGTTTACGTAAGGCTTTTTTCAGCGTAACGTTACCCCTGGCTCTATGAGGTGTACGCAATGTTAAGTATGGACGTCGGAACAGCGCCAAATTTTCCGTCGTTTACGTCGTTTGTGTAAAACGTTCGCGAATAGGGCCTTGCGTAAATTACGTTCACGTCGAAAGCATTGACTATTTGCGACGTGATTTCGAGCATGCGCACTGGGAATCCTCCACGGACGGCATGCGCCGTTCAAAAAAAACTTCATTTACGTGGGGTCACGATGATTTAACATAAAACACGCCCACATCTCAGACATTTGAATTTTGCGTGCTTATGCCAACACATTTACACTACACCGCCGTAACTTACGGCGCAAATTCTTTCTGGATAAGGAACCTGCCGCTATAAGTTACGGCGGCGTAGTGTATCTAAGATACACTACGCCTGCCTAAAGATAGGCAGTTCTTTGTGGATCTGGCCCATAGTCTTAGTAAGGTTTTCAACTCAATATATAAACTCAATATACAATTTATAACTCTGTGTTTTTTTATGTTGTTTTATTTGCAGTTTTTAATTATGTTCATAAAGCAGTGACTTGTATGTGCTACATAAAACTGATGTGCTTAGTAGTGTTGAAATACAAATCTATAGTAAAATAAACATGGGTTAATTTACAAATTCAATCTGCAACAGATGCAATGATGGACAGAGGTGGCCATGTTCCTGGCTGATATCCAAATGAGCATCTAAAGGCTATTGAAATTGGCTATCATCTGCACAGAGAATGACTATTGAAAGAAAAATCTAGACAAAGGTTCTCTTCAGAATTTCTTCACAGCACCTACGTTTAGATTTCGTTTGGATATAAATATTAATGGAGCATTAAATGTATGACTATACGTTTAATGATGTGTTAATATGGAGCTGCAATGATACTGTATGTTACTATAAACTGACTACAGGGGTCAGTTCAGAGGGTGGTGATAAATGGGAAGTACTCGGAATGGTCTGAGGTGGAAAGCGGGGTCCCCCAGGGTCCGTGGCGGCTGGTGCTCAAATTTTTTGGGGGGCGCAAATAAACGAAAAAAAAACAAACAATTGCAGCCTCACTGTGCACATTAAACACAGCCACTGTGCCCATCAAATGCAGCCACTGTGCCATGCCATACATTTTCAATTGTCGCCACTGTGCCCATCAATTGTCACCACTGTGCCATGCCAAACGCAGCCACTGTGCCATCAAACGCAGCCACTGTGCCATCAATTGTTACCACTCTGCCATCAATTGTCGCCACTGTGCCCATAAATTGTCACCACTGTGCCCATCAATTGTCACCACTGTGCCCATCAATTGTCGCCACTGTGCCCATCAATTGTCAGCACTGTGCCCATCAATTTTCGCCACTGTGCCCATCAATTGTCACCACTGTGCCCATTGTGGTGGAAAGTTTGAACTTCATATTTTATACCAGGGAAACCAGTGCAAAAGATGAATGTATGTTTTACTGGACTTCAAGTTTGTGATCTGACAAAATTGAAGGGCTCAGCTGTCCTTTACATTAGCCAAATTGTCCTTTTGAAGATGGACAGGCTCACAGCAGGGGCCCTTTGCTTACTGGTGTGACTACACATCAAAGGTTGGCTTGACACATCAAACAGAGGTTTTTGGCACACTAGAAACATTTCTTTAAGGCTTGAAAATGCAACCAATCCGATACTGATTGATACTCGGGACCAATGAATTTCTGAGCTTGAGATTCAATCAATCTGGTTGTAAGGCAATTTTACACCAATAGCATCCTAAGGATTTTGAAGCCTGGAGGAGGGGGGGGGGGGTAGAGCAGACCAGGGGACCTTAAAGGTCAGAGAGAAAGCTCTCAGAGCTCTCTCTTGCCCTGAACATGTGGACCTAGCAGAATGGTGACATATCCTCTCCCCCTCTCTCTCTCTCTCTCTCTCTCTCTCTCTCTCTCTATCTATCTCTATACCTCTCTCACTCTCTCTCTCTCTCTCCCTCTCTCTATCTCTCTCTTCCTAAGCTTAATCTCTGTAACTTTTCCTTTCCTATGAATTGTCTTGAGATACTGATGTATCCATTTTAGCCATCTTACTGTTTGTATAATTGTGTGCCTGGGATATCATCTTGGTTTTGAAGGTGGTATCGGTTATGTTTTGGTTGTAACTATGGGATTAATATAAGTGTCTTCTCTGTATCAATAAATGTAATAATTTTTCTCTTTTTCGCAGCGCTATTCTTTGTTTTTAATTTTTATATAGACAAAAGGGTTTGTATAGCTTATTTTAATTATTTACGTGCGATATTAATATTTCTATGAATCGCTGATTTTTAATTATGTACGTGCATTATTAATTATTCTATGACAAAATGTTGCCCCGTGAGTAAGGAGAGTTTAAAGTTTGGATGAATATGATTTCTGGTATGGTAGACAGAGCTGGGTTAAGAGTTTTTTTGTTTTAACCTGTCTGAATGCCTAACAACAAACTAACTTTTCAGAACTTAACTTTTTCTTTTTGTCTATGCAAATGTGTTTATGAGACTGATTTTGAATAATGTATATATATATATATAGAATGAATTGAACATACGCCCGGCCGACGGGTGCTATTGAAATCAATGGGCTGCGAGTTGTAATGCGACTTTGGGGTCCAAAGTCGCATGGCAAATCGCATCAGTAGAAACGGAGACTGAATCACACTGAATTATCTGGATGTATGTGAATCTATTCCTCTGTTTAAACAAATAACTGGGGATTGTAAGCGGTGTAATTGAATCTGGAAACACTGGCTGTATTGTAACTGAAAAAAAATCATAGTGTAATTAGGGGTTTGTCAGTTAAAATTGCCTCCTGTAGTACAAGCCATCATAGGGTCTAATCATGCTTAACGCTTGGGAAGCCCTGTGGTACAGTAAGCATTTCTTTTAGAATACTTTGGAAAGTCTGCGGGGAGGTTGAACCGTTTGGTTTGGAAAATCTCCGGGCTAATTTTTTGAAGGACTATAATCAGTACAGGGATTGTTCTGGCAAGTAGTGAAAAAAAATCGGTAAAGGTGGATGGGGGAGGTACCCGCCGACCCAATCATGTCAAAGTGTAGCTAGCTTTGGAATAAGCGACCTATAAGGGTTTGCGGGATCAGCTCAAGGTCCGTCGTCCGTATAAGGATGGGAAATCAAATCATTCGAAATGGAATTCTGACCGTGGGCAACCTTACCACTTGACTCCGAGGGAAGAAATGATAGGTAAATATGGACCTTGGGTTGTGAAATATATAAATGATGGGAATCGCTAGACTGGAAACGGTATTTTTAAGAGAAATGCGAGATGCTTGGAGGGCAGGGGTGGTAGGATAACAGAACTGATGAGGTGAGTATTTTTAATAGGGAATCCACATTCCCAGAAAGCCTAAACCTTGAAGTGATAAACAGAGGTTATGGGTTTAAGTAGGATATAGAACATGTGAATCTGTGTAAAGTCTTGAGCTTATGGTGTTCTATAGTTCAAAGAGAAACCACACAAGTTAAATTGAGAGTGTGTGACGTGTGTTCTCAGCTGCTGACTCAGTGCTGACAGCCCAAATGACCCCCCTTTTTTTTCCAGGTCTGTGAGAGTGGAAAAGAGATCTTATTGACTTGCAAATGACCTGAGCCTGCATTCTGTAATGGTGAATTGAAAAGGGCATTTACTAAAAGTTGTTTGTTTTTCTTTACAGAAGGTTCTGCGAAAACGTTGTGATTAAGTATTATGATTGGTTAATAAATGGAACCGTTAAAAGGTTTATTACGAGTTGCTAAATTCTTTTTCCTCCTACCATGGTGAAATATTTTTTTTTTTTTTTTTAGGGGGGAATTATTGGTATACCATAACACAAAAATCCATATGGCATTAATATGTATTATAGTAATACATATTGATGAAAAGTTGAGCTCAACAATTTTTGGTATTTTAAAAGAAAATGCACGGTTTATGTAATATAATGTAATGTAATGTATATGTGTGTTTCATACGATAATGTCTTGTTACAGGTATATAACGATTGTTTTTTTGTTTCCAGGTTAAGAAAAAATTTAATGTTTATTACTAACTGTTATTTTGTGTTTTATCCCTCAGAATCGATAACTGTGTTTTTCAGGATTTCAGAATAAGAGGAAATCTTTATGTTGGTCAGTCGGTGGGGTTTCACAAGGTTTAGGTTTTCATGACCATTATCTAGTTGGAACGTCTAGTGGTCAGTCCATCTGGCTATGTTTTTGGACCACCTAGTGGGGGTTTCATGTGCTGATCCACTGAATAGCAGAACCAACTAACTGAGGTCCGCGTATTAGTTTTTTATGAAAAGTTGAGTAAGACTGCAGGGGATAATTGGCACTCTAACACATATATTAGGCTAAGTAGCATTCAGGGGTACCACACTTAGTTTTAAAAGGGTTTTGGGGTATTCTCCAGTGGTTGAAATGGATCGGCCATAGATCCGTGGCATATCTGTTTTCTTATTACCGAAGATCAGCCATGCTGACACGTGTAGTTCCATAGATCTAACAGGTAAAATCCTGATGCTACTTTGGCCATACTTGTGTTTTTAGGACTTCTTAAACTCCCCCCCCCCCCCCGCTGTTAAGCCTGGCTGTACAAGGTTGCATTGCCTCAGGCTAAGTTATGCTAATGTCCCTAGCTATCTGTATGTCCCCAAAAGTTCACAACTGTTTCCTTCCGTGTCACCATGCGACACTATTTTCTCCTAGAGTTACCGGCAGACATGTAGTACGAGGGCCTGCCTGGTGGCATACGTGTTGAAAGTGCATAGGTCTGGCCTCGTATTGTATAGTTTTGGGTTGAGTCTGGAGAAAAGGTGTGCAGGAAGATTGTATGGGGTGATACCAGCTCTTGGCTGTTTCAGAGGCCCTCACTTCCGATATATATATGTGGGCATGCAGTATTCTCCTCAGTTAATATCCATAGGTGTCCTTCCTGTCCTAGATTACTTGTGTACCTTAACTGGTGGTCTGTGACTTGCATGCCAAGAATATCAGTGCCCCAGGGTGGCAGTAGACTCCTGTCTTTCATGAGAGTCCTGTCTGAATGGTGAAGGCAGTTTGTTTTGTAGGGGTGAAGGATAACATAGTCTAATTACTAAATTGATAGAGGAGGGAGAAAGTGTGCAGCCTCTATGAGGGATCGGGTGTACCTGGTGGCGGGTGGTTTTCAATCCGGGTATCCAGACTATTTCCAATACTAAAGAGAGGCTCAATGGTGACTGTCTATTCTCATCCCTAAGGGCAGGGAAGGAACTTTGGGCATGGATGGAACTTTGTGCATATATCACAGTTAATTTGGGTACTATCCTATCACACTCCATCCTGTTCTGAGGGTTGTGAGTCCAGACAGGAATTGAAAGAAATGTTGGAATGGGTGACTAGTATGACATAAATGTATGGGGTGCAGGTACCCAGGAGACTGGCACCTATGCATAATAGGGTGTCTGTTGGCCAAACTAGAGGGTGCCAGATGATACATCAATGGGGTGAAAACTTCCTCGTAGAGGCTGTGTCTCAAGCTTAGCAGTCCTATAAAGAAGCTTTCGGTTACTGGACATGGGAGAGGTACACCTAGTTGATGTCTCACCTGAGAGGTTGAATCCCTGCACAAGTAATGCCAGTAACTACATACAAGAACATGCCCTGTTAAATAAAGGGAATACACGCGGGCTAACAGGGTACAGTAGGCCTTCACCACAGGGCGCTGCAGCATCTCACAGTGGTTGATAAGACTATTACCCTGTATGTGCTGAGTATACACTGAATCAAGTGATTGTTAAGTGACCAGTGGCTTTCTCCCAGAGATGTGCAGACACAGCATAAGGTTCACGCAGGACGCTTATTTCTGAGGAGTAACCCAACAGAGGAGGGGTGTATTCAGCACTATATAGGGGGAATAGGAGCTGGGATGGGTGTTAGTAATAGAGTGAACAGCGGTCTCCTGAGGAACAGACCCGCAGCCATGGCTTCAGACAATACGCACAGCTTTGTTGCTCAGAGAGATTGGTGACAGTTGTAACAACATGCAACAAAGTTACATAATTACCCCAGTTTAATATGGCTCAAGATTTTATTGACCATGATAAGGGGTTGGAAGAGAGTGTTATAGGGTATAGAACAAAAATATGTCATTGGCTCTGGCGTACATGCAGGGGCAGGCGGAGTTATTGACCAGTATCAGGCTGAGTGTACAAGTCTCTGTATGATGGGCGGTAGCCTGAGGAGTTAGCATCACCACTCAGTAAGACTTTGACAAAACTCGTCGCTTACACTAATCCAAAATGGTAGTCAAATGCCGGGATGGGCTGTACTGGTTTGGATTGTGAGAGATGAGGTGCTGTATGATCCCATATACAGAAGTGCAGACTCGGTCTGTAGATATGTTGGCATCAATGAGCTTACTGACTGGGGATTCTATCTTGGTGCATTTGGGGCTAAGTGACCCACATGTGATCAGAGGGTACGGAAGCTGAGAGCAGGTTGATATTTCCCCCTGTCAGAAGTGTGACCACGATGTCTTTTGCATTTCAGGTCAATACACGGTGGTGAAGGAGGAATGTTGGGAAGGTATTTCACTGTGGGTTCTGGATGGGGAGATCATTACGGGGGAGGAAACACCTAGGTATAGTTTAGGACATAGGCAAGTTTCGTTTCTTTGTCCTAGAGGATACAGATGGGGTGTTAGTCATGGAACTAGGGTATTCCTTGGACCTACCAGGTGGTAGTGGGGCATGGTCACTGAAATCAAGTCACAGGGATGGAGTTTTTGTGGGTTTTGTCATTGTTTCAATGGTATATGTGCTGTTGTACTCAATACCGAATGCTGGGGTATGGGTGCTGGTCTAGTGATGCACTGTTGTCAGCATTAGGTTACACCCCGAGTTGCCCCGAAGAAAGGTTTTTATAGCAAACCTGACATCCCCTTTGAACTTACTGAAACTTCTGTTGGGTTTCGGGGAGGAATTAAAAGTTAGGTAGTTAAACTTTGGGCAACAGGATTTAAATGGTGCCAACAGTTTGTGGAAGGCGTGAATAAAAAGGCCCATCTCAAGGGATTTATAAGCTAAGGGGAGGGGGTGGAACAAATATAATAACTGCTGGGAATTATCGGACATGGAGCTGGCTGAGAGAACATTTTAGGTGGAGGTGGGGTAGGCTTCCCGGATGAAATAGTTTTTTTTGGACACCTAGGTGTGCAAAGGGTAGCGCCTGGTGGGACATATGGGGGTGGGGAGAATATTACCCCAAGAGAGCAAAGAGAGACCTAATAGATACTGCCTTAGGAGCAGGAGGTGTTGCCCTGAGTAGCCTAAACACAATGGATTTAGAGGTACTCAGAAACAAGCTAGGAGGGTTGGCACAGCATGTGGGGGAAGGGGTTGAGGTGCAGCTAGATGTGAATCATATTCTTGAAAATATACAACATGCTCATATTGATGCTACTGCCTCATTGTCTGAGATAATGAAACAGAAGTTGACCGGACAGATAGCGGGCTACCGTGTTACACCCCCGAGTCCATCATGATCTGATGGTTTATGAGTCTGAACAACCTCAAATGATTGATACTAATGGGTGCTGGAGGAAGGAAGGGGTGGTATTATGTCAAGGGAAACAGGATAGGATCATGAGACAACAATGCTGGCACAAGGAAGGGTCATGTCTCCTGGATGCCGAGGAATTGTCCCAACCTTATGTAAAAAACTTGGGGCAAGGATATTGGTGTTGGTATCAAATGTCCAATGATGCCCTATATTCTGCCTATGGGTTGAACTGTACTCAACGGGGTACATTACCTCAGGGAGTCTACTGTACATCTTCCCTGGTCTTGGGAATAGATATAGCCGGGACACAAGGACGTACCCCTGTTACCCCAGAGAAAAGGCTTGATATCAAACCCGACACCCCCATACATCTACAGAAACTTCTTCTGGGGTTTGGGGCTGAGTTAAAGGCTTGGCTGGTAAATTTTGGACAACAGGATGAAATATTAAATGTGCTACGAGATGCTGAGAAACAAGCCACTATATGACTCACCCATGATCAAAATAAGTTGATCCAAGTTTAGAGGCAGACGCTAAGATTTCCTGGTGGGAAAGTATATTTGGGTATAGTCCTAACGCGTCAGCTTTCCTAAACATTTTGCTCCACCCTGTTGTTGTCCTAATCTGTGTAGCTTTATTGCTCTCCCTGATGCAAGTAATGATGTGCATTACTATCAGGAGAATGAACGCCAAAACTATGAGAATGTGCACCTCAACGAGGTATCTTCTCTCAAGGAACAGAAAAGCAACTAACTCAGAAACAAATTTCTGAAGAAGCCTGTTCCAATCCAGACCAGTACAAATGTACCATTTTTAATACTTCTAGTTTAAATTTTTATCATGTTCGTGTAATTTTTTTTTAGTATTTTTTTATTTCCATTTTTTATTTCTATTTTTTTTTTTTTATTCATTTTTTTATCCATTACAATTTTTTACTTTTCATTTTTATACATTTTTAAAAGTTTTGGAAACTTTATTTTTATTCATTTTTTTCTCTCTCGGTTTTATTTAAATTTTTATTCATTTTTTAATAAATTTTCTCATTTCTAATTTTTTTATTTTTGTTAGTTTTATTTTTTATTTTTTTTATTTTTATAATGCATTGTTTTTTAATTGCCCTTTTGTTAGAGAACTATATATTATTATTATTATTTTTTATTATTCTTTGGTTTGGGCAAAAGCCTCTAAATTTTTTTAGTAATAAGTACAGTCGGGTTTGACTAAATTCTAAAAGAGTTTTGAGAGAGAGAGAGAGAGAGAGACTTGTAAAGCGCAACACATGCGAACTGAATCGCCTCTGGGCGCTGTATCCATTTCATGGGTAAGGAACCCCTTGACCTCAGAAGAGATGGGTTTTAATCTTTCTCCTGAAGGCCAAGTGGTCCGACTCCAGTCGGATGGTGGTTGGTAGTGCATTCCACAGGCGAGGTCCCTGGACTGCAAATCTTCGATCTCCTTTGGACTTGTATCTGGCCTTGGGTATCTGGAGGAGGTTTTGATTGGTAGATCGCAGAATGCGATTGGGGTTATGGGCTTTTATTTTTTCGCATAGATATTGGGGGGCGTTGCCTTGAATACACTTATGTATTAGACAGAGTGCCTTGAAAGTGATTCTGTCTTTTACTGGCAACCAATGAAGGGATCTCAGTGAAGGTGAGATTGATTCCCATGGTTTTTTCCCAGTCACTAGTCGAGCGGCCGTATTTCGAACGACTTGCAGACGAGTGATTTGGTATTTGGGGAGTCCTAGATAGAGGGCATTTGCGTAGTTGAGTCTGGAATTGATGATTGTTCCCACCACGACTGCAATGTCCTCTTTCGGGATAAAGGGCGTGAGTCTGCGTAGTAGGCGCAGCAGATGGTGGGATCCGCTAACTACTGACCCTATTTGTGCATCCATTGTCATGTAGGTATCGAAAATGACTCCGAGACTTTTGACTTTGGTGCTAGGGGTGATAGTTTTACCCAGAATGGGTGGGGGAGTCCATGTTGACGCGGGGTGATTTTTCCGGTTAGCGTGAAACAGGAGAAGTTCTGTTTTCGAACCATTGAGTTTAAGATAACTGTTTGTCATCCAGTTATCTATTCGAGTGAGGCATTTCTCTAGTCCAAGAGAATGATCCTTTTTGTTGCAGATGCGGAAATACAGTTGTGTGTCGTCTGCATAGGAGTGGTAAAGTAACTTCTGGTTACTGATGATTTCAAAGAGAGGGCGAAGATAGATATTAAACAATACGGGCAATAAGGGAGATCCCTGAGGGACTCCGCATGACACCGTACGTTTTTCAGAAGTGAAAGACCCCAGTTTCACTATTTGTGATCGGTTTTCCAAGAAGGAGTAGAACCAGGGTAAAACACATTCAGCGACTCCGGCTACTTCAGCTAGCCTAGCCAGTAGTAGTCCATGGTCTACAGTGTCAAAAGCCGCGCTTAGGTCCAGCAGTATCAGGAGACAAGATTCTCCTTCGTCTGCGGCCTCTAGAGCGTCATCCCATATTTTAAGCAGCGCCGTTTCTGTTCCGTGACCCGGACGGAAGCCTGATTGAAACGGATCGAGTAATTTATGGGTGTCTAAATGCAGTTGCAGCTGTTGTACAACTACGTTCTCCATTACCTTGGAGAAGACATTTAGAGCTGTTATGGGCCTCCAGTTGTTTGGGTCTTTGGGGTCAAGGGTAGTTTTTTTTAGAATTGGTTTTATTGTACCTTGTTTTAGCAATGTGGGCACCATGCCCTCCTTGAATGATTGGTTAATGAGCTGCGTGATAGCTGGTGCCAGTATATCGGCACTTTCTTTCAGCAGTTTAGTGGGGATGATATCATTGGGTGCTGTGCTATTACGCAGAGTCCCGATGATGTTTTTAGTGGCATCGATGGAAATGGGGTTTAGAGTGAACTTTGGTGGTCGCGATGGATTTATGTGGGTATTAGGTTTGTGATTTGGGGGGGAGTTGGTGACGGTTCCATTTTGCTGAATACTTTCACGGATTTTTTCAATTTTATTAATGAAATAATCTGATAATTCGTTGCAAAATTCTTGTGAATCAGAATTGGGGGCCTCTAAACAAGCTGGATTCATAGTCTGAGTGACCAGCTTGAAGAGTTCTCGGGGGCGGTTAAGGGCATTTGCGATGATGTTGGAGAAATGATTTTTTTTGGCCGTGAAGATTTCTTTGTGATATTTCTTTGTTATTATCTTGTAAATGGTGTGGTTTTTATCTGAAGAGCACCTTTTCCACGCAGCTTCTGCTCTTCTACGCTCTTGCTTTAGCAACGTCAGCTGGTCATTAAACCAGCTGGAGTTGTTTTTCCGGATGCAAGTTTTGCGTTTTGGTGCTACTAAGTCAGCTGACTGTAGTAGCGCCTTGTTGATGGCGTCAAGTGTTTCTGTGGCTGTTTGTTTTTGTTGGGTTGTTTTTATTTTGTTCCCAAGTGTTGTTTTGAAGAGTTCCGAGTGGAGCTTCTTCTGAGATCTAGTCCAGTGAGTTGTCACCGGTTTTGTCGTTTTTTTTGCGCTGGCATTTTTGGTGATTGTGAATTTGATGGCATGGTGATCGGTCCATGGTTGCGGCTCATTTCCCAGGACGTCAATTTCCAAATCTTGTTTGAAAATGAGATCGAGCGTATGGCCTGAGGCATGAGTGGGGCCTTGTATTAGTTGCTGCAGACCTAATCCTTCCAGATGGTCGATGCAGGCATCGGCTACAGGGTCCAGCGAGGAGTTGGCCCAGAGGTTGAAATCCCCAAGCACCAAAAGGTGTTTGATGTTTAGGGTATATGCGGAGATGAATTCAGTCAATGACGTGAGAAGGTGCGTTTTTGGGCCTGGTGGTCTATAGCAAAGTAGCATATGGACCGTATCTTGGGGATTTGTTTACAGCTGCAGAGTGAGGGTTTCCATGAATGGAAGCGGCTTTTGAAGGACTGGTTTGGTGATTGAGAGGTGAGTCTTGTGGATCACCGCCAGCCCCCCCTCTTTGCCCCACTCTGTTTTGCATTTGAATGCGATAATTTGCTGGCACCAATTCTGCTAGAATGGTGTTACAGTCGGCTGTCAGCCAGCTTTCTGTGATGAAGAGGCAGTCTAGATCGTGTTGAAGGATGAAATGGTTTTGGCAACCATTGTTTAGTCTCTCTTTTTAATATTACAATTTTTATGTTTTCAACCCGACTTGTAAATTGTTAAGGGACCATGGTCATGTTCACCTGTTGGTTACCAGTATGAGAGAGGAGTTGTTTTTAACAGAACAATATTTTTTTTATTTTTTTTTTATTTTTTTTCTCGCTGTCAGCTAAAGCTGGCAGGGCAACTAGGTATTAGTTTTTTTTTTTTTTGGATACCGATTCAATGCTCTTTAACAATCTAAAGTGGAATGTAAACTGGAGATCTTGGTTGGAGCAGCATTAAATCTGTAGTTTTTATTTTTTATGTTTATAATTTTTTTCTATTTTCCTTATTCTTTTTCATTACTCACCTCTCTTCCTTTCCTCCTTTAATATTATGCTCTCTAAGTTTTTATTTTTGGCTTCTATCATACATCTTCTCAGGATAATGTAACTAGAACTTCAGTCATATTTTGTTTTTAAGGCACGTGAGCATTCCTGCCCGCCAGTGCAATATTGTACACCCATTTGACCAAAGTATCCCTGGACATCCAGGTTTTCATGTCTTAAAGTAATTCTACCTCCCCTAGTCTACCTACGGCTTTATAGTCATAAAAGAGACCCCACTGCTCCTGTCTGACATTCCTCCAGTAACTGTACACTGACGTTCTCCTTTCTCCTTTTTATATTCATACATGACTGTCCGGAGGCCCACCCAACCACCACCTGAAGAAGCAACAACAACCAAGTCATTCTTTTTGAGACAAACGTGCCACGAAGAAGACTCTCCTGAACTTTCCTTCATCATGCTGAAAAAGTGCTGTCTCGCGGTCCGATTCAATTGTGACAATCATATCACCACATTTCCAGGATACAGGACTAAATATGTAAGGATCCCGCCATCAATGTTGGAGTTCCACTCCTCCAATGCAGAGGGGTGATAAAAAATTGCAGTACAGACACTCATGGTTCGGATCTGAAGTCTCAAAGGCACCAGGACTGTCTAAAGTCTACATTGATGAGTTACGGCGAGTTCAAGAAAGGAAGAAGCCGCAGTGGTGGTGGGGGAAGGGTCGGGGCTTCTGGGCCGTTATGAGGGGGTACCGGATCCTTGAAGGAGGACATAAGTTCAAGAATGAACTTCAGGGGGGACTGTGGTGGAAAGTTTGAACTTCATATTTTATACCAGGGAAACCAGTGCAAAAGATGAATGTATGTTTTACTGGACTTCAAGTTTGTGATCTGACAAAATTGAAGGGCTCAGCTGTCCTTTACATTAGCCAAATTGTCCTTTTGAAGATGGACAGGCTCACAGCAGGGGCCCTTTGCTTACTGGTGTGACTACACATCAAAGGTTGGCTTGACACATCAAACAGAGTTTTTTGGCACACTAGAAACATTTCTTTAAGGCTTGAAAATGCAACCAATCCGATACTGATTGATACTCGGGACCAATGAATTTCTGAGCTTGAGATTCAACCAATCTGGTTGTAAGGCAATTTTACACCAATAGCATCCTAAGGATTTTGAAACCTGGAGGAGGGGGGGTAGAGCAGGCCAGGGGACCTTAAAGGTCAGAGAGAAAGCTCTCAGAGCTCTCTCTTGCCCTGAACATGTGGACCTAGCAGAATGGTGACGTATCCTCTCCCCTTCTCTCTCTCTCTCTCTCTCTCTCTCTCTATCTCTATACCTCTCTCACTCTCTCTCTCTCTCTCCCTCTCTCTATCTCTCTCTCTTCCTAAGCTTAATCTCTGTAACTTTTCCTTTCCTATGAATTGTCTTGAGATACTGATGTATCCATTTTAGCCATCTTACTGTTTGTATAATTGTGTGCCTGGGATATCATCTTGGTTTTGAAGGTGGTATCGCTTATGTTTTGGTTGTAACTATGGGAATAATATAAGTGTCTTCTCTGTATCAATAAATGTAATAATTTTTCTCTTTTTCGCAGCGCTATTCTTTGTTTTTAATTTTTATATAGACAAAAGGGTTTTTATAGCTTATTTTAATTATTTACGTGCAATATTAATATTTCTATGAATCGCTGATTTTTAATTATGTACGTGCGTTATTAATTATTCTATGACACCATCAATTTTCGCCACTGTGCCCATCAATTTTTGCCACTGTGCTCATCAATTGTAGCCACTGTGCCCTGTAAAATGCTGCCAGATTAAACCCCCGCCCGGCACTTACCTTTCTGGGGTCAGCCATCCTCCTTCCACGGTCCCTCGATGTCTTCTCCCGCCCTCGATAACGCTTCAGCCAATCAGGTTACCGGTAACCAGAACTGTTGAACCTGATTGGCTGAGACGCCTGTCAGTGTTAGCCAGGGAAAGCACCCCCCGTGTGTCCCCTGGTTAACTATTTGGAAGCCGATTACAGCCTTCGGGCTGTAATCGGAAAGCCTATCAGAGCCGCTGGCTCTGATAGGCACTTCCAAAGCAAACCAACTGCCGTTATTCAGATGGCCGGCGCTCACCAGCTAGTGGGCGGCAGCAACAATACATAGATTCATGCAATGCAAACAGAATATTGTCATGCATTAAAAAGGGGATTAACTCCAGAGATAAAACAATAATTCTCACACTCTACAAGACTCTGGTCCGGCCACACCTAGAGTATGCTGTCCAGTTCTGGGCACCAGTCCTCAGGAAGGATGTGCTGGAACTGGGGAGAGTCCAGAGAAGGGCAAACAAGCTAATAAAGGGTCTGGAGGACCTTAGTTATGAGGAAAGGTTACATGCACTGAACGTATTCTCTCTGGAGATGAGACACTTGAGAGGGGATATGATTTCAATGTACAAATACCATACTGGTGGCCCCACAATAGGGATAAAACTTTTCTGCAAAAGGGAATTTAAAAAAACACGCGGCCATCCACTAAAATTAGAAGAGTAGCGGTTTAATTTTAAACTGCGTAGAGGGCTCTTTACTGCAAGATAGGTAAGGATGTGGAATTCCCTTCCACAGGCAGTGGTTTCAGCAGGGAGAATCGATAATTACAAGAAACTATTAGTTAGGCACTTGAGCAACCACAACATACAGGGATATACAATGTAATACGGACACAAAGTTAAACTTGATGGACTTGTGTCTTTTTTCAACCTCACGTACTATGTAACTATGTTTCTATTTACATTTGGCTAGTAGTTTATCTTTAAAAGGACCCCATGAGGACAAAAAAATTGCACCTCTGAGGTTGTCATCCTTATCCTTGTGCACAACTCAAGTGCGTCACTGCCCTGGACCAAGTATACTCAAATCTCATATACCAGCACATACTTGTTGAAGGTCAGTGAATAATTAAAGTGCATATACAGTAAACGCAAAATTATTATAGACTTTTAAACAGAAACTTTACGTGAACTCAAAAAATATTTTTCAGTATGTTTGGCATGATGCCTCACTGTCTACAGTTTTCTAAAGCAAATACATTTTTCATGAATCTATTGCAACATTTCTTAGCCAGAGACCCTGCCAGCAACAGTAGTTCTAAGGCCGAGGACACTAAACCACTGCCTTTCAATTAGCAGCAGTGTTTTCAGTCTAAAAAAATCAGCTATGCTGATTACAAACGTATTTATTTATTTATTACAGGTACTTATATAGCGCCATGAATTTATGCAGCTTTCTTCCTTGTCATCCTTAAGGACCAGTTCACACCTGAATCACATGAGAACGTGGCCGGAGTTCCTACGTGATTCACTGTAGTGTGATTTTCAGCCCATGCATTTAAATTCACTGAAATCACACCAAAAGTAATGTATGCTTAACCTCCTTAGCGGTAATCCCGAGTCTGGCTCGGGGTGAATTTTTTATACCAAAAGCGGTATCCCCGAGCCAGACTCGGGATTGCATTGCAGGATACAGGGGGAAGAACTGGAGAAAGTGCAGAGAAGGGCAACCAAACTGATAAGAGGCGTGGAGGAGCTCAGCTATGAGAAAAGATTAGAAGAACTAAATGTATTCACTCTTGAGTAGAGGAGAATAAGGCCCCATTCACATTGAGGAGTTTTTCAGGCGGTACAGCGCTAAAAATAGCGCTGCTATCCCGCCTGAAAAACTCCTTCACTGCAGACTCAATGTGAAAGCCCGAGGGCTTTCACACTGAGGCGATGCGCTGGCGGGAGAAAAAAATCTCCTGTCAGCAGCATCTTTGGAGCGGTGAGAGGAGCGGCATGTATACCGCTCCTTCACCGCTCCTTCCCATTGAAAGCAATGGGAAACCGCAGCAATACCGCCCGCAATGCACCTCTATAGAGGTGCATTGCGGGCGGTATTAACCCTTTATCGGCTGCTAGCGGGGGTTAATACAGTGGCTGTGTTTGGTACAGTGGCTGTGTTTGATGGTACAGTGGCTGCGTTTGATGGTACAGTGGCTGCGTTTGGTACAGTGGCTGAGTTTGATGGTACAGTGGCTGCATTTGATGGTCACAGTGAGGCTGCAATTGATGGGGTTTTTTTTCTGAAGTTTTCAGTTTGTTTGCCCCCCCCCAAAAAAATTTGAGCACCAGCCGCCACTGCATTTTACACTAGGGTAGCTAAAACAAGAGGACTGATATTTCCACTGCTGAAGCAGGAGAAGTGAGTCTTCATGGTACAGGATGATAGAGCTGGTGGAAGGAGTCTAGAAGAAGCCTGTGCATAATTCTTTATACCAGCATGAGCCCATGGTTAAAATATGCAATATGGGAAGCTCTTATTTTATTTCTGAAGCCAAGAATTTATTGTAAAATAGACACATTTTGGCTTTCTCTGAAGCAAACTAGTTTATACCTTGTAATAGCATGTATTATTGTTGTTGATGAACAGCTTATTAGTGGCTTTGCAGAATTTTGCAGTAAAACTAAAATCACATTTGACTTAGTCATACATACTGTACATAAAACACCATTATCAAATGCACTGGCATGGACTTGGCAGAAGTCGTAATAGTCCATATAACCGGTACAGTGCTTTCAGAAATTACATTTTGTCCCCATTCAACTAGAATTTTCAATTTGTGATAGCCCAACACAGTATGCAGATAGCTCCTCTTCCTCTGCCAGGACTAATGAAGGGATTGGCACTTAGTGGTATTATTTTATTTATTTTCAGAATTCACAATGCAGTAACAGATGCTTAAACAGATTCCTAGTTCTTTTGCAACATCAGTCCCAATGTGTTTGATTCCTTGGCTTGTTTGTTAAAAATCAAAAATACCAGCTGTTTCAAATTGAGAAAACACAGCAATCTTTGTTCACTGGTCCCACTTCTGTGCTCACCATAAAGCCCCAGAATAAATGCTGGACATGAAACCTCTCAGCCCACACAAAGTACAAACTTTAGGAAGCCGCTGCTCAGTGCCATTCATAGTAATCTGAACTGCATCGCATCTGTTACTGAGGCTGAGCACAACACCGAGACAATAATAGTAATTGAAGTCATTCTGCACATCATATTGCGAGTATAAAGTTAGAAGAAGCATAAACATATTAAAATATCTCCAGAGTTTAAAAAAATAAATGTTGTTTTGTTCACTAAACCTTGTGGCTGAGATTCAATTCTGTGACAATTTAATGCCTGAAGTGCAAGATACATTTATATTCTTGCATTTTCTTTTGAATATTAACCAAATTTAGGCAACGTGTAGATGGAATACAACAGTTTTTTTATGCTTTTGCCCTGAGAGCAGATTTATTTTATGCTCTGCAAATAACTTCATTGCGTCCAGCTTTACATAACATTTTTATTTTTAACAATGTATTGTTTTATGACCCTATTAAGGGATGAGAAGATGTTTAATGCCTTTTAGCAAATTGCAAATATTTTATAACCAGCCTCTTCAAACTCCATATTAAATAGACATACAAAGAGAATTAAAGAAAACTTGTGGTGAGCAAGCATGGAGGCTGCTATCGCTAATCTATTCTGAAAATTCTTTGGCTGACATGCTGATCCAATGGCTTTAGGTCTCTTCTAACGGGACGGGACGGGAATGGAGAAAATTGGCTTGTCGAGTTTCGACGGCTTCACAAGGAACTCGACGAGCAAAACGATGTGTTTCGCCCGTCGAGTTTCTCGGTCGTGTGTACGAGGCCTGAAAGTGTTGAAGTAATGCCCTGTACACACGATAGGTTAGTCTGATGAAAACGGTCTGATGGATTTTTCCATCAGTTATCCGATGAAGCTGACTGATGATCAGTCGTGCCTACACACCATCAGTTAAAAAAAACGATTGTGTCAGAACGTGGTGACGTAAAACACGACATGCTGAAAAAAATGAAGTTCAATGCTTCCAAGCATGCGTCGACTTCATTTTGAGCATGCGTAGATTTTTAACCGATGGACGCACCTACAGACGATTGTTTTTTTCTATAGGTTTTTTATCCATCAGATAATTTTAAAACAAGTTCCTATTTTTTTATCCTATGGATAAATAACCGATGGGGCCCACACACGATCGGTTTGGTCTGATGAAAACGGTCCATCAGACCGTTTTCATCAGACTAACCTATCGTGTGTAAGCAGCATAAGAGACAGCCAGGCATAAATACACTCACTGGCCACTTTATTAGGTACATCTTGCTAGGACCAGTTGTACCCCCTTTTGCCTTCAGAACTGCTATAATTCTTTGTGGCATAGATTCAACAAGGTTCAAAAGGATTTTGGTCCAAATTGACATGATAGCATCATGCAGTTGCTGCAGATTTGTCGGCTGCACATTAATGATGTGAATCTCCTGTTCCACCAATTCCCAAAGGTGCTCTATTGGATTGAGATCTGGTGACTGTGGAGGCCATTGGAGTACAGTGAACTCATTGTCATGTTCAAGAAACCAGTTTGAGTTGATTTAAGCTTCGTGACATGGTGCATTATCCTGCTGGAAGTAGCCCTTAGAAGATGGGTACACTGTAGTCTGAGGAATAGACATGGTCAGCAACAATACTCAGGTAGGCCGTGGCATTTATACAATACTCATTTGGTACTAAGAAGCCCAAAAGTTTCAGCAAGTTTCAGCAAGTTTCTCGGTCGTGTGTACGAGGCCTAACCAGTCTGACCATTCTCCTCTGACCTTTGAGATCAATTTGGCATTTTTGTACACACTGGATATTTTCTCTTTTTCGGACCATTCTCTGTAGACCCTAGAGATGGTTGTGCATGGAAATCCCAGTAGATCAGCAGTTTTTAAAATATTCAGATCAGCCCGTCTGTCACCAACAACCATGCCACATTCAAAGTCTCTTAAATCCCCTTTCTTCCTTATTCTGATGCTCAGTTTGAACTTCATAAATTCTTCTTCACCACATCTAGATGCCTAAATGCATTGAGTTGCTGCCATGTGATTGGCTGATTAGCAATTTATGTTACCAAGCAATTGAACCGGTGTACCTAAAAAAGTTAGCCGGTGAATGTATAAATATATGCAGGAATGTGCTTTCAGTTAACAATGACCACACCAAATAATTCACAAGTACAATACAAAATGCTTACATGAAAATGCTCATTTTTTTGGTGGCTATTTGCCTTTCTTCGAAGTCACATAACAGTATCATAATATTTATCAGTGCACATGTCTGGTTGCCTCTTGCCTTTCTTCATAGTTATGAATGTTACAATGGCTGACCTACACATTGACACATTGATTGATTTCCTGAAATTTCTGGCCAGTTGCCTTCCCTTGATGACTGTGCTGTGCAAAGATGTAACTGAAAGTAAAAAACACACTGGAAAGATATATAATGCTCTTTTAAGCTACACGCTTGACTGGAAATGTGGTGGTGCTGCCAGACACAGAGGGACTTCATATTTGCAATTCTTACTTCTGGTGAGCTTTCCTGGAATGGTTCACTTAAATATTTGAACTCTCTGGTTTGCTTATTAAAAAGCGTAAACTAATATTTTTTCATAACAGACTGTTTAAACATACAGTACCTTATTTATCAAAGGGTCTGATGAAAGACCTGTATGTATTAATTAACAGCAACCAAAACCTTCTCAGGAAAATCATGGATGATAAATATTTGAATCCTGTGGGCTTCTATAGGATGATATAAACAACTCTTATTTTAAACACTTTTATCAGTAAGGTACAATAGGCCTGGTTTAACTCTTAAAAGTGTCTAAAGGAATTGTAATAACAAATCATATACACACAGTATAATATATATTATATATAATGTATATATATATATATATATATATATATATGTGTGTGTGTGTGTATTTACCCTATTTGCTGGTGTATAAGACTACTGGGCGTATAGAACGACCCCCTAATTTTCCAGCTAAAATGTTGGTTTTGGGATATACTCGCCGTATAAGACTACCCCCTTCCTACTAGTCATGCCTCGCCTCACAGTGCCACCATTACATGCCAGACTGTGCCACTACATGCCTCACTGTGCCATTACATGCCAGACTCACTGTGCCCCATTACATGCCAGACTCGCTGTGCCCCATTACATGCCAGACTCACTGTGCCCCATTACATGCCTCACTGTGCCACTACATGCCACACTCACTGTGCCCCATTACATGCCAGACTCGCTGTGCCCCATTACATGCCAGACTCACTGTGCCCCATTACATGCCAGATTCGCTGTTCACTTATGACATGCCTGACTGTGTCTTGACGATCCCTTACCTTATCCTAAGACATGCAGAATCGCGGCCGTCCATTTTTCAAAAGCCGCACCTCCTACTTCTTCTGTTCCGTGATAGGTGGAACACTCAGCTTCCCAGGAGGCACTGTGTTCAGTGTTCGCCTATTACGGAGGCCATGGTGAACACAGGCTGCATTTGGTGGACATGAGCTGCATTTGGTGAACACGGCTGCATGGTGAACACGGGCTGCATTTGGTGAACACGGGCTGCATTTGGTGGACACGGCTGCATTTGGTGAACACGGGTTGCATGGTGGACACGGGCTACATTTGGTGGACACGAGCTGCATTTGGTGAACACGGGCTGCATTTGGTGAACACAGGCTGCATTTGGTGGACACAGGCTGCATTTGGTGGACACAGGCTGCATTTGGTGGACACAGGCTGCATTGGTGGGCATAGGCAGGCTGCATTGGTGGGCATAGGCAGCCTGCATTGGTGGGCACAGATACAGTTGTTGTTAATATTTTTTTTTATAATTTAATTCTGCATAAAACATTTAAGTGTCATTTCATGAGATTTATGAGGGCGTGTTTAGGGGCGAAATTAGGGGCGGGGCGGGCTGGGTGGGGCAACTGGTGGCGAGTAACCCTTGAGGCCTGGCTAGTAGCTCAGGACTTGGAATTTTGAGCCCTGTGTGTGTGTGTGTGTGTGTGTGTGTGTGTGTGTGTGTGTGTGTGTGTGTGTGTGTGTGTGTATATATATATATATATATATATTTACTTGAGTATAAGCCGAGTTTTTCAGCACATTTTTTTGTGCTGAGAATGCTCCCTCGGCTTATACTCGAGTCTGTGGGACGAGGTGAGGCTTGCGATGGGCACAGTGAAGCTGAAAATGGGCATTGTTGACTCTCTTATCCACTTACAGTAGCTGCTGCATTTCTCACCCTAGGCTTCTACTCGAGTCAATACGTTTTCACAGTTTATTGTGGTAAGATTAGGTACCTCGGCTTATACTCGGAACGGCTTATACTCGAGTATATACGGTATATTGATTTTTTTCTTTGTAAGAAAATTCTAGAAGTTTACATAAAAAAAAGAAACAAAATTGACAACATGGAAATATGTAGTAAAGATTATAGTTGCCTTAAGTATACCCGTGTATCTTTACATAGATTGCCATGAAAGTTACTAAAATAGAATTACAAGTGTACATTCAGAATTAAGCATAGTTAATAGTTAATGACAGCTGAAATGTAATTAGTTATTATGGCCAATATTAGCAATTGTATGTAAACCCTAAATGCAAAAGCAAATCAGAAAATTGGATAGACCTAATAAACAGTCAAATATCAAACTAAAGCATAGTGAATGGCAGGCTGATAAAGCTGCAGTTTATTGCGATGCAGTGATTACGTTTGCTGAATCTATAACAGCAGTATTATTACTGCCAGAATGTCAAGATAAGAAACTTCATAAAAGATTACAAATAAACGATTTGCTTAAGAAAACTGTATATAGGCAGGCATGATGCCAAAAAAATAAAAAAATACATTTAGGCTTTACATAGAGTTTCATTTTTTGTTCAGAGGTATATTATTAGTATAAAGGGGTCATTAATGTATGTAGGGGCTTGCCTAGATATTTGATACTCATCAGAAATTATTTTTAACATTCCTACTTTTATGTCAAAATTAATGTTGGTTATAGCCATCAATAATCATAAAATTAGCCAATTAAAATGATGGCCAAAGAAACAGAGACTGTAAAATATTTCTTTATAGGATCATTATAGATATAATTATGGCAGTAAAAACACAGAAACAAAATTCAAGGAATTAATTCAGTGGAACACATGGGGACAAATTTCACACAATACACAGATATTGACACAAGAAGAGGCCTCTGGTGTGCCCCTTGGCAAAAGTGTGCAGATACAAGATGTGGGCATTATTCCTTAAGCCACAGGTGGCTATACTAATCTAAAGTGTTTTTTTAGCACATTTGAGAAATTCTCCCAGGGTTGGAGGCACTCGACCACTGGACCGTTATCTTGTCCACACCAATCTCAACGTCAACACTTAGATGTGATTAATCTTTCCTCCCACAGACTGCGTTTCATTGATATCCAAGTTTAAAGCTTGGGGTCTTAACATCTGTTCAGATCAGCCCATGAACAAATTTGAGGTTATAAAAAATGTATCTATTTTTGCCCATATTCTAACTTTTAACCACTTGACACCCGCACGCCGTCATATGACGTCCAAAACGGGGACCTGTTATCCCGGGTGGACGTCATATGACGTGATGGGCTTTGCGGGGGGATATCTCAATGATGCCTGCACCCGGAGGCATCATTGAGATATAATTCTTTAGCGGCGGCGATCCTGCGCACCGTAAGAACGATCATAGCGGCGGTTCCGCCGCTAGATCGTTCTTACAGGCGGCGGGAGAGGACATCCCCCCCTCCCGCCGCCATCCGGTGCTTCTCCGGGCTCTCCCGTCCCACCGGGGGCCCGGAGAGATGATCGCCGTCCGCCGGATGTTTGCCATAGAGAAGACTGGTGACCATCTGGTCACCAGTCATCTCTATTACCGTCGGAGGCCCGGGCGCGATGTGATGACGTCACGCCCGGGTCCCCGTAAGTAAACAAACCGCAATTGCGGCTAGTTTGAATGAGATCTGTGAATTTTTTTTCACAATCTCATTCTTTCCAGCCTGCAGGAGAGATGTGGGGTCTTATTGACCCTGCATCTCTCCTTAAAGAGGACCTGTCACGCACATTCCTATTACAAGGGATGTTTACATTCCTTGTAATAGGAATAAAAGCGATTGAAAAAAAAAAAAGTGTAAAAAAAAGTGTAAAAAATAAAGAAATAAGTAAAATAAAAAAGAAAAAATAATAATAAAAAAATTAAAATGCCCCTGTCCCCGGTAGCTCGCGCTCAGAAGCGTACGCACACGTAAGTCCCGCCCACGTATGTAAACGTCGTTCAAACCACACATGTGAGGTGTCGCCGCGTGCGTTAGAGCGTGTGCAACAATTCTAGCACTAGACCTCCTCTGTAACTCTAAACTGGCAACCTGTAAAAATTTTAAAGTGTCGCCTATGGAGATTTTTAAGTAACGAAGTTTGGCGCCATTCCATGAGTGTACGCAATTTTAAAGCGTGACATGTTAGGTATCTAGTTACTCGGCGTAACATCATCTTTCATATTTTACCAAAAAATTGGGCTAACGTTACTGTTTTGTTATTTTTTAATTTATGAAACCGTTTTTTTTACCAAAAAAAGCCGTTTAAAAAATTATTGCGCAAATACGGTGCAAGATAAAAAGTTGCAATGACCGCCATTTTATTCCCTAGGGTGTCTGCTAAAAAAACATATATAATGTTTGGGGGTTCTGAGTAATTTTCTAGCAAAAGAATGAGGATTTGTACATGTAGGAGAGAAGTGCCAGAATAGGCCCGGGAAGGAGGTGGGTTTTAAAGCCCGGTATTGAAGTGGTTAAACACTTTATGACAAAGATAGAACACAGCAACGGGATGATTGAATTGACTTGGATGAGTTCAAAAACTACACTAAGGCAGGTTTCAGAGCTCTCTAATTTAACTATTAAATGAAAATGAAACAGTTAAAACAGAGATTCAGGGAGTCACTGAGTATTTGGACTTTCCTGGTGGAAGCCATCAGGGAAGTAGAGTCTTGGGTCCCTGATCCAATTAATAACAGCAATCTAACTAGAGATCAACACAAAGCCCTACAGCAGCTATAAAACAACTTCAGTATAGTCATCAAACCTGGCATTAAAAGCATGAACGTTGTTATGGACATGTAGAAATCTGATAATATGTGTAGGACCCTACTGAGAAATAAAGAACAGTATGTACCCATTTCTTAGAATAGGGTTCAAACTTTCCAGATTCAGTTTAATATCCTTTTGGCCTCTGTAAACAATGAGGCAATTATTGATAGAGAAATTTATGATTACTTTAAAGTAAACCATCCTAGGATTTCAATATTCTATTCTCTACCAAAGATACACAAAAAACACACAAAAAACTTGAGACATCCAATTATTTTTCATATTAGGACCCAAACGGAACCAGCAAGCAGACCTATACATTTTTATTTGATGCCCCATGTCACCAGATTGCCATAATTCATAAATAATACTCCTGGCCCACTGGAGGGGATGATTATTTCTGAAGGTGCCCCTTCTTTTTGCAATCAATGTGAAAGCGCTATACTCTAGTATCCCACATAAGCAGGGACTGGACTTAGTGGCCTCCGTCCTTCAGGAACAAGAAAAGGCCACATGGCAATTTAATGAATTTCTTCTTCACCTTTTGAGACATATCTTGCACTGTAATTTATTCTCCTATTCTGGCTCCCACTTCCTCCAGGTGCAAGGCACTGCAATGTGAACGTGTTGTGCCCTGTTGTACGCTAACCTGTATCTGGGGGGGTGGCAGTGGGACCTTTACCTAGGGTGGTACAGGTACATATTGTAAACATTGGGGGTTAGCTTAAGTGGTAAATGCGATTGTTAGCGAGTCCACAGCAGCCAGTTGTAAGATTTAAGGGCATGGCAGCCCATTTTTATTAAAGGGAAACAAAATAAAAAGTCCATTCATAGGATTCCCACGCAGGGGTTCTTCTCCAGTACAGTTCACAAACACAAAATGCCAAGCTTACTGGCTCCTAGGCTTACTTCAGCCTGGCTGTACCTGTTAAACCTTGGCTCACTCCTGGCCTCAACAGGATTCTCCAGTCTATTGTCTCCCCGACTTCAGGACTTCCTTCAGCCCCTCTTGCAGGGTAGACAGACAGCTCCCCACACACAGGTCTGCCTTGCAGCAACAGCCAGCTGCACACTCCACCTTCCTCTCCACTCTGTTCTCACCAGTACCTCATTATATTGGCTGTTTTCACCTGAGCACCCAACCTGCTGGCTATTCCCAAGACCTGGACACAGGGCCGGAGATCCCATCCCGCCCAAGTCTCTGCAGGATCTCCAAACCACACAGCCCCATTCAAACTTAGCAAAACCCGGAGAAAGCTGCCAAAACAGTTTTCTCCGTTTTAAAGTTATGCTGTGAAGTTCTGCTGTCCACTGACATGCAGACTCTGTGTCCGTTTTTGCTGCGTTTTTATGGTGACCGGGACCCTGACTATTACAATATATAACATCCTCATTGTATTGACAGTGTTGGTTGAACTATTATATAGTTTCATTCAATCATGGGACAACAATGATTTCAATGTAATGTTTACTTATGCTTTTAACAGTAGCAAACTTTAATTTTTTAACATTGAAATAATAATTCAACCAGATGGTCTATTGGCAACTAGTGTTGAGCAGAATACGCCATATTCGATTTTGCGATATATCTCGAATATATAGTCGAATATTCGAGATATATTCGCTAAATTCGAATATTCGTGATATTTTATCGAAATGAAATGATTGCGAATTTTCGCTATTGCGAATGCGAAAATAATTGCGAATTTTCGATAACTGCGGTAGGAGCACTCTGATTGGCTCAGAATATTCTTGATATTTTTTCGAAATTTCGCAAAATGCGAATGCGATATTTACTGCGCAATTTCGACAAATGCTGTAGGAGCACTCTGATTGGCTCAGAATATTTGTGATATTTTACAATACAAAATAATTGCGAATATTCGGCAAATGCGGAAGGAGCACTCTGATTGGCTCAGAATATTCTTGATATTTTACAATACAAAATAATTGCGAATATTCGGCAAATGCGGAAGGAGCACTCTGATTGGCTCAGAATATTCTTGATATTTTACAATACAAAATAATTGCGAATATTCGGCAAATGTGGAAGGAGCACTCTGATTGGCTCAGAATATTCTTGATATTTTACAATACAAAATAATTGCGAATATTCGGCAAATGCAGAAGGAGCACTCTGATTGGCTCAGAATATTCGTGATATTTTACAATAGAAAATAAAAAGTGTTTTGCATTGGTGGTGATTCTTTACTCTATCCATCTGTCACAGCCGTTTGTCAATCAAACACCTTGAAGATTGAACACGTTCATGCTGCATGCTTTGGACTTTTTTTCACTTCACATATCAAAGACATTTTTATGAAAGATTATTTTTCTATTATTGGGACTATATTTCTTTATATATTTGTTTCACTGTGTATTTCACAAGTTATTTGCGCTTGCTTATTTTATAATTTGCCCACATGTCTTGTCACTAGACATATTTTTTATTCTTGTAGAGCGACTCCATTTTCTGTCTTGTATTAATTTATGTTGTATAACATTTTTGAGTTGCTGCTGTATTCTCCCCTTTTTTTAAGGTATGCGCAATTTTTTCCTTCTTACAAAAAAAAAATAATATCAAACATACAAATATTCATAACAGAAACATACACAAAGCCCCCCCCCCCTTTTGCATCAGAGACAATCAGAGTTCTCCTACCACAGTTATCGAAAATTCGCAATCATTTTCGCATTCGCATTAGCGAAAATTCGCAATTTTTTTTTTTTCAATTCGGCAACATAAAAGGATCGCCTCAGCTTAGCTACTCGGCCCAGGGTCTCTAATCATACCAGCAATGCTTTTAGACGTCGATAGGATGTGATCTGTTTTAAAAATCAAATTGAAAAAATGCGAATATTCGGAATTGCGAATATTCACCGCGTAATTCGAAATATATTGCGAATACTCGAATATGCCATATTCGAGCCGAATATTCGCAATACGAATATTCGTGAGCAACGCTATTGGCAACTCGGCAGCTTCACAAATAAACAGCAGGAAATACAATTGTATGAGCAGACATTGCCCATCCCAAGGCACTTCTAAGTAGCATCCCAAATGGACAATACATAATATATATATAAAAAAAAATGATCTTATGAGGCTCATTTCCAACAATTAGTAATAAAGCTGAAAGACTGCCTGCTTTCACAGGTCCATATTAAAAAAAAAAATCGTAAAAATTAGCCTATCAAAAGGAAACAGTTAGGTCACGCTCTGAACTTATTTTACATGCCCTATAAAAAATATTGACACTCAAATGTATTATTAGATATACTGTATATACCAACAGCAAGAAATTTATAAAGCATTAAGGACATTTTGGTATTTACTCAGTTCGGATGATATAGTCCAAAAATATGTAGGACCCTACCCAGAAATAGTGTACAAAAAGGTAATCCCTACATGGTAAGCTAGTGAAAAGCCATTTTGTGATTGACAATGACTTGTGGGGTAGGCACCTTCAGTTGTAGGGAAAGTATGGAGTGTCTATAGATTAGGGAAACAGTTTGTCTTAAGGCACCACATGGAGTATGCCACAGCTGGTGTTCTCTATTCGAAGACGTGCAACTGTGGTGCAATGTTTGTGGGGAAGATCAAAAAAACATTTCCACAAGTGTGTACATGATCATATCTAACATATCAGTAACTGTAAAACAATTTCACTGAATCGATGCCATGTTGGATTGAAACACAATTATGATGTCTCTGTCATGCACTTTATGGCACTTGGCAGAATAAGTGAGGATCCCTGTAGGGGAGATTTTGATAAGTGTGTCCTACAGCCGGAAACACAATAGATATAGTGGTTGAAAGCAACTGTATACCCAGGTCTTAATGACGTCATGAGATATAAGCCGTTTTTATAACAACATCAAAATTAAAAAAATTGTAATATGTTAGTTACAAACCCCATATTAGTGTATTGGGAACTGGCAGGTGCATTTTTGGTGAGTTTTGTGAAAGGACTAATGTCGCGATTAGTAAAAAATTGATGAATTGGAGTTGATGTGTAATCTATTTATGTATCCATTAAACTATCCCATTGTCATATATTAAATTAGAGCCATGAATCCATATAGAACTAACCTCCTTGTATTTTGTAGAATTATACACGTTTGCCTCAGTTACAGTATGTGTAGCCATCTTTGTGGGGAAATTGTTCATATTTGGAATAAACTGAGGAATAATACCTAATATCTCCTTTTAGGTCTCAGTGATTATATTGGCCAGTCAATGAGTATTTAAAGTGCTTATGGTGCCATTGCGGTCATGCCAAATCCTGCAGGGATTTCCCCCCCCCCCTGTTTGTTACTCTAGCCTGTTTTTTAATCTGGTCTTCCAACTCCCAGAGCGAAGGAGAAGTACCTTAGTATATCAGCATATGTAGAAATGCCACAATTCAGTTGTTTGCAATAGTATTAATGTATGCATTTATTTTGACATTTTAGTCTGCTGATCCCCTTTGTTGCTCCTGATGATGTGGAGTCATAAAATCTGAGAAATGTGTTGAGCTTCCTAATTTTCCATTGCATTTTCAATAAGAATACCTGCAAATATTACATATGGAATGATTCCGTAACTGCCTAAGTTGTAATGGTTTCTAAATATGTGATGGATGTTGTAAGATGGTGTCATAACTTTTAATAACTTTAATGTTGTTGAGACTTGGAATAAGAATGTTCCCTTTTAATAAGTAATATATAAATAATAATCTGATTTTATGACTACAGTTTGCATTGTTTAGTGACCCAAAAGTCCTACCAGCTTTCTTAGATTGGGGTAAACATTTGTTCATTGGGACTTGGCACTTTGGAGCCAACCTACTCAATTATTGTGAAGGACCACCTATCACCCAGCCTGGGTGCCTCCTCCAAGATACAGCTTCCTCCACTCTGGAACCAGGAACCAGGTTTTATAGCTGAGAACTGCACCCGAGAACTAGCTTAGGTGAAAACAGAACTAACCCTTTATTGTAAGTTAACACAGAATTTATACCATGCAAAATCAGATAAGAGCTTGATCACATTATCATAAACAACACAAACTCTAAACAGTAATATCACCAATACATCTAACAGTACATCTAATGAATAGCCAACAGCTAACAGTGATCTAACTAGACAATGCATTTCCTGAGGAAAATGCGAGTGGGAATGCTGAATTGCTGAGCCCGCACCAAAGCCATTCACCATAACCACTACAGTATATTTAGGACATACAAGCAGTGTTCCTTCAGTACTTATAAAGCCTAATATCACACAGCTCCTTTCTCTATCTGCAATATAGAGAGTGTCCTGACTTGCCTGGTCGCCCCTCCCCCCTCCCCCCTCAAGAGGCTTTCTCCACATGAGGTGGGGGAGGAGGACTGCACTGAGGTAAGGAAAGCTATTTAGGGAATCAAAATACCATTAGAAACGCTTTCATCCACACGCAAAATCAGTTATTGTAGCCTTCAAACAAAACGTAATAAATCCACAACCGTACATGCGATCGATACAGCGACTACACCATTTGAAACACAAGGCTTTTGTGAACGCATCGATATGAAATTTATGTTGATAAACTTAAAAATGTGGCCATGTCAGCGATTTAGAAAAGAGCGTCTTTGTGTGTTTTGCAGGAATTTTTTTTAGACTTTTTAACATGACGGTCAATGGGAGGGCGTTTGAGGCACTTGTCCTTTAGAAGCTCCTGGAACTAAAAGTCAAATGCCTATCGCAAAACTGATCACATTGCCTGAAACCAGACAAGCATACCTACGTTTTGATATATAAATTGTGTATGACAAGTAGATCTTGTGGGCGTGAGAGCAATTTGTTCGCCCTTTTTTTAAAGATAATTTTTGTTTTCAAAGATCTCCACTCTAAAGGTCACATGACACACTCTAAACCTGCTCCATAGGATTACATTATAACCGATAAAAAAATCACTAAACGTAAATTGCGTTTTCACAAAAACCGTATAAGATATCAATCTAAAAAGTCATGTTTGGATAGCTGAATATTTTGTGACCGCTTTAAAGTTTGTTTGGTGTCTGTAAGTGAAAGTATGAAGGAGCTGAAACTTTTGGCAGAACGTGTGTTTTGAAGCAGGAAAAAGGATGTTCTCATTGACTTCAATGTTAAAAAAAAGTGTCTAAAAGCTTAATATTTTAAAAAGTATAAATAGTACAAAAAAACTTGAAGAAGTCCCATCGTTAGCTGAACGAGATGAACATTTTAAAAGTTGAATGGTCTCAATAGCTGAAAGTATGCAGAAGTTACGCAGAGCCAAGAAACGTACGGAATAATAAAATTAAAATTAAAACTAGAAAATGCATTCCCTGAGGAAAATGCGAGTGGGAATGCTGAATTGCTGAGCCCGCACCAAAGCCATTCACCATAACCACTACACTATCTTTAGGACACACAGCTCCTTTCTCTATCTGCAAAGTAGAGAATATGCTGACTTCCTGGTCGCCCCTCCCCCCTCAAGAGGTTTCCCCTCCCCCCAGGTCAGTGAGGAGGAATATTGCACTGAGGTAAGGAAAGCTATTTATGGAAAGACATTCCATTACAAACGCCTTTTAATTCACAGACCAATACATTAATTATGCCTCCAAACAAAACGTAATAAATCCACAACCGTACATGCGATCGATACAGCGACTTCACCGTTTGAAAGACACGGCCCTTGTGAACGCATCGATATGAAATTTATGTTGATAAACTTAAAATTGTGGCCATGCCAGCGATTTAGAAAAGAGCGTCTTTGTGTGTTTTGCAGGAATTTTTTTAGACTTTTTAACATGACGGTCAATGGAGGGCGTTTGTGGCACTTGTCCTTTAGAAGCTCCTGGAACTAAAAGTCAAATGCCTATCGCAAAACTGATCACATTGCCTGAAACCAGACAAGCATACCTACGTTTTGATATATAAATTGTGTATGACAAGTAGATCTTGTGGGCGTGAGAGCAATTTGTTCGCCCTTTTTTTAAAGATAATTTTTGTTTTCAAAGATCTCCACTCTAAAGGTCACATGACACACTCTAAATCCCTTCCATAGGGTTACATTATAACCGATTCCATTTTCTGAAAAAATCGCTAAACGTAAATTGCGTTTTCACAAAAACCGTAAAAGATATCAATCTGAAAAGTCATGTTTGGATAGCTGAATATTTTGTGACCGCTTTAAAGTTTGTTTGGTGTCTGTAAGTGAAAGTATGAAGGAGCTGAAACTTTTGGCAGAACGTGTGTTTTGAAGCAGGAAAAAGGATGTTCTCATTGACTTCAATGTTAAAAAAAAGTGTCTAAAAGCTTAATATTTTAAAAAGTATAAATAGTACAAAAAAACTTGAAGAAGTCCCATCGTTAGCTGAACGAGATGAACATTTTAAAAGTTGAATGGTCTCAATAGCTGAAAGTATGCAGAAGTTACGCAGAGCCAAAAAACGTACGGAATAAAATTAAAATTAATAAGAACTAGAAAATGCATTCCCTGAGGAAAATGCGAGTGGGAATGCTGAATTGCTGAGCCCGCACCAAAGCCATTCACCATAACCACTACACTATCTTTAGGACACACAGCTCCTTTCTCTATCTGCAAAGTAGAGAGTATCCTGACTTCCTGGTCGCCCCTCCCCCCTCAAGAGGTTTCCCCTCCCCCCAGGTCAGTGAGGAGGAATATTGCACTGAGGTAGAAAGCTATTTATGGAAAGAAATTCCATTACAAACGCCTTTTAATTCACAGACCAATACATTAATTATGCCTCCAAACAAAACGTAATAAATCCACAACCGTACATGCGATCGATACAGCGACTTCACCGTTTGAAAGACACGGCCCTTGTGAACGCATCGATATGAAATTTATGTTGATAAACTTAAAATTGTGGCCATGCCAGCGATTTAGAAAAGAGCGTCTTTGTGTGTTTTGCAGGAAAATTTTTAAATTTTTAACATGGACGGTCAATGAGAGTGGTTTTGTCACTCTTGTCCTTTAGAAGCTCCTGGAACTAAAACTAAAATACGTATCACAAAACTGATCACATTGCCTGAAACCAGACAAGCATACCTACGTTTTGATATATAAATTGTGTATGACAAGTAGATCTTGTGGGCGTGAGAGCAATTTGTTCGCCCTTTTTTTAAAGATAATTTTTGTTTTCAAAGATCTCCACTCTAAAGGTCACATGACACACTCTAAACCTGCTCCATAGGATTACATTATAACCGATAAAAAAATCACTAAACGTAAATTGCGTTTTCACAAAAACCGTATAAGATATCAATCTAAAAAGTCATGTTTGGATAGCTGAATATTTTGTGACCGCTTTAAAGTTTGTTTGGTGTCTGTAAGTGAAAGTATGAAGGAGCTGAAACTTTTGGCAGAACGTGTGTTTTGAAGCAGGAAAAAGGATGTTCTCATTGACTTCAATGTTAAAAAAAAGTGTCTAAAAGCTTAATATTTTAAAAAGTATAAATAGTACAAAAAAACTTGAAGAAGTCCCATCGTTAGCTGAATGAGACGAACATTTTAAAAGTTAAATGGTCTCAATAGCTGAAAGTATGCAGAAGTTACGCAGAGCCAAAAAACGTACGGAATAAAACTAGACAATGCATTTCCTGAGGAAAATGCGAGTGGGAATGCTGAATAGCTGAATTGCTGAGCCCGCACAAAAGCCATTCACCATAACCACTACACTATCTTTAGGACATACAAGCAGTGTTCCTTCTGTACTTATAAAGCCTAATATCACACAGCTCCTTTCTCTATCTGCAAAGTAGAGAGTATGCTGACTTCCTGGTCGCCCCTCCCCCCTCAAGAGGTTTCCCCTCCCCCCAGGTCAGTGAGGAGGAATATTGCACTGAGGTAGAAAGCTATTTATGGAAAGAAATTCCATTACAAACGCCTTTTAATTCACAGACCAATACATGAATTACGCCTTCAAACAAAACGTAATAAATCCACAACCGTACATGCGATCGATACAGCGACTTCACCGTTTGAAAGACACGGCCCTTGTGAACGCATCGATATGAATTTATGTTGATAAACTTAAAATTGTGGCCATGCCAGCGATTTAGAAAAGAGCGTCTTTGTGTGTTTTGCAGGAAATTTTTTAGACTTTTTAACATGACGGTCAATGGGAGGGCGTTTGAGGCACTTGTCCTTTAGAAGCTCCTGGAACTAAAAGTCAAATGCCTATCGCAAAACTGATCACATTGCCTGAAACCAGACAAGCATACCTACGTTTTGATATATAAATTGTGTATGACAAGTAGATCTTGTGGGCGTGAGAGCAATTTGTTCGCCCTTTTTTTAAAGATAATTTTTGTTTTCAAAGATCTCCACTCTAAAGGTCACATGACACACTCTAAACCTGCTCCATAGGATTACATTATAACCGATAAAAAAATCACTAAACGTAAATTGCGTTTTCACAAAAACCGTAAAAGATATCAATCTGAAAAGTCATGTTTGGATAGCTGAATATTTTGTGACCGCTTTAAAGTTTGTTTGGTGTCTGTAAGTGAAAGTATGAAGGAGCTGAAACTTTTGGCAGAACGTGTGTTTTGAAGCAGGAAAAAGGATGTTCTCATTGACTTCAATGTTAAAAAAAAGTGTCTAAAAGCTTAATATTTTAAAAAGTATAAATAGTACAAAAAAACTTGAAGAAGTCCCATCGTTAGCTGAACGAGATGAACATTTTAAAAGTTGAATGGTCTCAATAGCTGAAAGTATGCAGAAGTTACGCAGAGCCAAAAAACGTACGGAATAAAATTAAGAAGAAGAATAATAAAAAACGAATATCAATACTGGGAATGCTTATTAAAGCATTCCCACTAATTAAGAAGAAGAATAATAAAAAACGAATATCAATACTGGGAATGCTTATTAAAGCATTCCCACTAATAATAAAAAACGAATATCAATACTGGGAATGCTTATTAAAGCATTCCCACTAATAATAAAAAATGAATATCAATACTGGGAATGCTTATTAAAGCATTCCCACTAATAATAAAAAACGAATATCAATACGAAGACCCAGGGCTGTTCAAATCTCATTAACCAGCTTTATTTTCACATCCATCTTCTCATTGAGTTTCAAATTGGCAGAGACCATCATGGCTTCGTTGACTGTTAAATGTGTTAATAACATGTCATCTTGCATTATATAACAGGACATCTTCCTGAAAGCTTGTAGCTCTCTCAAATGCCAGGGGCTATAGTCAGTAGTCAAGAGGCAACCCTTCAGTTCCTTCCAAAAGCCCCTGTCCCAGTTGGGTTTGTCACAATTATAATTCACATGTGGATAATAGTGGTGTGGTGCATTATTGACACACCTGCAGGGAATTATATTAAAGTATTAATACCTTGCTCTAAACAGGAATTATTTGAAAATACATAGTCAAAACAATTGAAAATCCTGAGCATACGTGGGCAACTAGTGGGCAATTGTAGGAAATGTGAACCATCATGACAATTAAATGGGTAAGCGTCACAGTATGAGGGCACAAAATGTACAATCATAAGAACATGTGAGCAACAAATGGTGAAATAGTTAGTTGCTTAAATATGTGAGCAACAAATGGGAAATCATGAGAATACATGGTCAACAAATGCAAAAATCATGGCAATGGAACTGATTTACTAAAGGCAAATAATGATCATAATGAAGGGAAATTTCTGTGTGGTAAAAAAATTCAGTTTACAAAGAATACCCAAACGTGCAAAAAAAAAAAAAAAAAAACACTCAGTATATTTACTTGCACAATATGTGGACATCAACATTTATGACAGTTATGCATATAACAAATGGAAAATTGCTACAATATGTAGACTACAAACTTGGAATCGTGACAACATGTGGGCAACAAATTGTCAGTTGTTACAATACACAGACAACAAACAGGCAATTGTTACAGTATGTTGGTAACAAATGAGAAATCATGACAATATGTGGATGATGATAATAACATTGACAATAATAACAATACCCAAAACCCTGCAAGAAGAAACACAGCTACATGGTCAGTGGAGAATGCAGAGAGACACATACAAATATAATTGGTGTCAGCGACACTACTATTTGTGAGAAAATATAGGCACCTCCATCAGCTGAACTGATGCTGATGAATACTGATCCATCTGCTGGTGCTTGCACTTCCACATCAACCTGCAGCTGGCTGCACCCTGGGTAGAGTGCATACCCACTCCACCTTAAACAGAACTATGCTGCATCTGAGCACCACAAACCAAAAATACTATTTCATTGTTAATATTCAACTCTAACTCCCCCATCTATCCATGTCTCTCTGTGTTATTTTGCTGAGCAATCGTCTTAAACAATACCTCCCAGCACTTCTGTTCCTGACCGTCTTGAGTAAGATGTTGATGTCTTGAGTAGGAAGTTTACCTCCTGGACTCCATCTGCCCTTAGCTCAGGCATGCATGCAGGACGGTGTGCTTAGCTGAGTAAACCCCTCCTTTCCTCTTGAAGACTCCTGGGATGTATGACATTGTTTGCCTAGGCCTGAAAACCAGGCAGTAACTGAAGAAAAAAGTAAAAAAAAAAGTAATATGATATACTTTCCTATCGATTTACTAATGCTAGCAGCATAAGGATTACAAATAGTCAATGCTGACTGAGAGAGTGAAGTTCCACTTTCAGTATAACACTGGGGTGTCTATGTATAAAAACTTAAATGAAAGAATGTTGTAAGCCTCATCTAGTTGACAAAAGTAAATTTTTCCCCAACTGGGGTACTGAATAACAAATACTGCATTATGGCCACTATATGGCACTTATGGTCGATAGAGATAATTATATAAAACAGAATACAGCAAGTGCTGTTGGAGCTGTGTGAATGTGTGTGTCACATTCAACCAGCAAATTTTGTATACATAGATTGCTTTATGTAATCTATCAGGCATTTTTTATGAGATTGTTCTGTCCCTGTCATTCACCCCCACAAGCACGTTTATACACTATGGGGTTGATTCACTAAAGCAGTTGAGGCTGATCACTTTGCCAAGTAAAGCTTTCAATAAACTTAGTGTAGCACTACCCCTGAAGGAGCTGCTGGTTTGTTTTGGGTGGCATGTTACTTCTGTGACTCTGCCGTCTAGGGTAGTTGATGAGAGCCGTAGTAATGGAATGTCTTTTTCTTGTGCTTTTATTTACCCAACAAGGTAAAACAGTTGGACTTGGTGAGGGATAGAGGAATAGCAGAGATGGAGAACACAGATTCAGGTGTAGGTAAAAGGGAAACAGTCCTGCTTCCAACGACAACATTTCACTTTGCCACTTCAGCCAGAATGGGTATAGCGCACCTGGACAGGCCTCTCTCACAAGCCTGGCAGCCAGAATGTCACACAAACTTGGGGTTTAGTCTCTGCCACAGACCCTCCGAGTGGTTTCAGAAAATAGTGGTCCAAAGTCCCCTTGGCTGGACTTAACACCTGGATCTCCTTCAGGTAGTTTAATTTAGGGTACCGACTGATAGGTGACCAACATCCAACCTCTCAGTGTCCGGTTCCCCTGGTCCCCGATGGATGGTCAGGCCCCTATTGGAACACCAGCCTCTCTTGGCACTCCTCAGGCAGACTCTCCACTGAACAGCTTGCTCCATGAAAAAAAAGGACGGACAGCCCAGGACCTCTTTAGGTGGCACACAGTTGATTACTGAGTCCCAAGCGGCAGATCAGTTGCTCCAGGCCAACGTGGTCCCGAAGCCAGGATCTTTGCGTAGCACATGCACCTCGGGCCCGGAACGCCATTTGTCGGGGCACCGTGGAATGGCTTCCCTGAAGGTGGGTGCCACACGAGGAGAAGACCCAGGAAAATGGCATCTGCCCCATAATTACCCCTCCTCAGCATGCACAGCGAGGAAGCCTCCTCCTGATAGGCTGCCGGGAAAAAGTATCCAGACCTGGGGTGGAACTGAACCCCAGGAACAACAGCATGAGCCCACAGTACAGCCAAGCTGGGACAGAGGCTCCGAATTTGAACTAATTAACAATGGTCAGAGTTACTTAACTCTCTGACCCCCTCTAAATTTAAATAGCACCGGTTCGTTATGTGGAAAGGATATTAAAAAAAAAAAATACAGGATTGTTTTCATGCACATTGATTGAATGAAGTAAACATGGCTTCACATAATTTACTAAGCTCAGCTAACATTCGCTGTTCTAGTTATACAGACTTACCTTGTCTCATTTTGTAATAAGCCTGTTGTTTACAGAGATCAATAGAATCACTCAAGCTTAAATATATACACAACGAATGAATGAGCTGAAGCAGTGACATATCCTCCTATTTCCCCCTCCCTCCTTAACCCCCTGGCCGTATTCCCGAGCCTGACTCGGGGTTAAATTTTTCTGCTGCGATCGGTAACCCCGAGTCAGACTCGGGCTCGCCTCGCAGAATCCACAGGCTTGGTTTACTTACCTTGTCCTTGGATCCAGCGATGCCACCGCGCTGTGTGAGCGAGCGGGACCTCGCTCGATTCACACAGTGCCTCTGTGTGCCGTCGCTCTTTGTTCCCTGCGAAGTTACGACACACGGGGGCGGAGAACGGCGCCAAATTCAAAAAGGTAAACAAACACCTTACATACAGTATACTGTAATCTTATAGATTACAGTACTGTATGTAAAAAATACACACCCCCTTGTCCCTAGTGGTCTGCCCAGTGCCCTACATGTTCTTTTATATAATAAAAACTGTTCTTTCTGCCTGGAAACTGTAGATTGTCCATAGCAACCAAAAGTGTCCCTTTATGTCAAAAATGGTTTTAGAGCAGCTAGAAAACAGCGATAATAAATTATAATCACTTGCAGAATTGTGCGATAGCGATTTGTGGGAAAATTCATCATAAAAAAATAAAAGTAATGACAGCGACAATTCTGCAACTGAGAAAATTTCAGTGATTTTGAGTTGATTACATTATTGAATCATTTTTATTATAATTATATTATTATTTGTTATAATTATTATTTTTTTTAACTTCAATACTTTTTTTTATTATTTCCATTCAAATACAAAAAGTTAAATATCCATATTTTGCAGTCCATACATTTTATGTGCATATAAAAAATGAATTACATTGTTATAATTATTTATAATTATTTATTATATTATAATTTATAATTTTGTTTTTAAAAAAACTTCATACCCGGGATGTCTACTAGACTCTTGTTTGGACAGATTTAAGTGAGTTATTTTTAAGAATTACAGGCCTACAGTATAAAACGCCAAATTTCCATGCAAATAATGGTACCGCTTTCAGCACCTTTTTTCTGAAATAATCATACCGCCAGGGAGGTTAATGTGTTAAATCTTTATTTGTGAAAGAAAGGTACATTTATTAATAAAACAATATATTTTTTTACGTAAAACTTTAAAAAAATAAAAAAAAAATAGCAAAAAAAAATAAATTTAAAGCGGATCTCCACTCTAAAGTGGAGTCCCGCTGATCGGCACCCTCCCCCCCTCCGGTGTCACATTTGACACCTTTCAGGGGGGAGGGGGGTGCAGATACCTGTCTACAGACAGGTATCTGCACCCACTTCCGGCTCTACGATGCGGGAAAAAGACGGGTTTTTCCCTTGCTTCCCGTCCGTCCCCCGTTGTATGCTGGGAACACTCGGCTCCCAGCACACAGCGGGAGCCAATCGGCGGGCGCAGCGCGACTCGCGCATGCGCCGCAGGGAACCGGGCTGTGAAGCCGGAGCGCTTCACTTCCTGGTTCCCTCACCGTGGATGGCGGGGGGAGCAGCAGAGAGACGAGCGATCGGCTCGTCATCTGCTGCGATCACCGCTGGACTCCAGGACAGGTAAGTGTCCTTATATTAAAAGTCAGCAGCTGCAGTATTTGTAGCTGCTGGCTTTTAATATATTGTTTTAGTGGCACATCCGCTTTAAAGTGATAAAGTTAGTTAAAAATAACAAACATTTTATACTTACCTGATCTGTGTAGTAGTTTTGCAAAGAGCAGCCCAGATCCTCCTCTTCTCCGGTCCCTCTTTGGAGCTCCAGGCCCCTCCCTCCTGTTGAGTGCCCCCACAGCAAACAGCATGCTATAAGGTACCCTTTCAGACCCAGAGCTGTGGCCTCATCCTGCCTCCTCGCTCTCCTCATTAGCTCACTGACTTTGACAGCAGTGGAAGCAAATGGTACTTCTCTGGCATCTCAGCCAATGAGGAGGGAGAGTCCTGGACAGCCAAGTCTCTTGTGCAACATCGCTGGATTTAGAGGGAGCTCAGGTAAGTATTAGGGGGCTGAGGGGGCAGCTGCACACAGAAGGCTTTTAATCTTAAAGGGGTTGTAAAGGTTTGTTTTTTTCACCTTAATGCATCCTATGCATTAGGTGAAAAATAACCTGGCAATGACGGCCCCCCCCAGCCCCCCCCCCCCGGTTTTACTGTCCTAAGCCCCAAAACTCTGTGGGCTCGTTCCCACGACGGTTTCTCCAGCTTGAGTCGGCTTGTCATTGGATATTGATAGCAGCGCAGCCATTGGCTCGTGTTGCCATCAATCATATCCAATGGTGCGCTGAGGAGCGGGCCGAGTGATATAGCTGCCGGCTGTATAACGGGAGCACGCCCGCAATAACTTTCCACCATGCGAGAGAGCTTGCATGAAGGTGGAAAGTTCTTGTGGGGGGGAGCCGAGACAGCCGCTGAGGGACCCCAGAAGACCAGGTTCAGGGCCACACTGTGCAAAACAAGCTGCACAGTGGAGGTAAGTATAACATGTTTGTTATTTATTTATGTTTTTTATTCTCTTTAGTGTTCCTTTAATGCATAGTATGCATTAAGATAAACAAAAAAACCCTTCTGCATTTACAATCACTTTAAGTGTCCCTCTAAGGCCTAGTACACACCAGAGGATTTATCCGCGGAAACGGTCCGGGGGACCGTTTCCACGGATAAATCCTCTGGCGGATTTTGATCTCATGGTTGTACTAACCATGAGATCAAAATCCCTGCGGAATTCCGTCCGTGGTGACGTGTCGCGCCGTCGCCGCGATGATGACGCGGCGACGTGCGCGACGCTGTGATATAAGGACTTCCACGCATGCGTCGAATCATTACGACGCATTCGGGGGATGGATTCGGACGGATTGATCAGGTGAGTCTGTACAGACCAGCGGATCAATCCGTTGGACTGGATTCCAGCGGATCGATTTCTTAGCATGTCAAGAAATTTTGATCCGCTGGAAATCCATCCCCGGGGACAAAAATCCGCGGAAACAGATCCGCTGGATCGTACACACCAGGGGATCTATCCGCTGAAACCGGTCCGCGGATCAATTCCAGCGGATCGATCCTCTCGTGTGTACGGGGCCTAAGAGGCTGTCTGAGGTCTGAAGATATGGCCTCACTTTGCACAGCTAAAGCAGCCCCTCACCAGCTTATTACAGGACTGTTGTGTGCATGCACTTGGCAACCTGTGTAGTGCAAAACATCTCAGTAGGAACATGTACTATTATTATTATTAGTAGTATTACGAATATTAATATTATACAGTATTTATATAGTGCCAAATGTTTGCACAGTACTTTACAAAATTGAGGAAGAAAGTACCGTAACAATACAACTTAATACAAGAGCTTACAATCTAAAAGATGTTCCATTACTTATTTTGTGCTATATTTAGTAAAACAATTGGGCACAGTCCAATGCCAGTAGGACAAGATAAGACCCTTCAATGGCTGTCTACATGTTGCCATAGACAAGCTTCATCCAAAAGTGGCGGTATATATACAAAAATATATTTATATTGTAAAGCGCTGCGTAAACTGTTGGCGCTATATAAATCCTGTATAATAATAATAATTTATTAGAAATATGAATCTTTATAAAGAATAATTTGAAGCAAATCATTGCACTGTAACCTATAGCAACCAGTCATTGATCTGCTTTTAACAATGTGGCATAGTAAATGAAAATAGCAAAAAAAAAAAAAATCTGTGATGAGTTGTTATAGTTCCCACGCACCTTTTGCTATGTGTTACTATTTCTGCTGCCTTCCATTATGTACCTTTTAACAAAGTAAGTAAACCCTTGCTCCATAAACCCATACTGTTCTATACTTCTCAAATAAAGCCATTATGTTCACTATTCTTCTTTGTGTACAAATATGTTCAATAGAGCCAAAACTTTGTGACAGCTCGTTTGTCTGGCGGTGGTAGAAATGGAAGTGTGAAGGTTTAATGGGCTGCTTTCAGCATGATATATTTTTGAAGAGAAGCTGTGATATCAAATAGAAACAGCTTTGGAACAAAGCAGTGGTGCAGCAGGAGGCATCATAATTAATAAGGGGCAGCCACTGCCGTGATGTTTAATGTAACATGACAACTCTGAGCTTTGCCTAGTAAACAGCATGGGAACACGTTTTCACTGACAGACTTTGTCATTAATTCTAACTTGAAAATAAGACACTATTAGGTAGTTCAGTACGTATTGCCACATCTCCGCAAAACACATAGCATTACATCAGTCCTCTGAAGCATTTAGTACAGATGGGGTGCGATGTGAAAATGATTTGTGGATGTCTTGTACTCTTGTCCTTGTATTAATGTTTTAGTAAACAAAAAAATTGAACATGCTTATGAATGTCTGTCATATTCCTTTCATCGTGAAAAATGCCAGGCTATCATAATTGATTGCCTAGCCCATAAAACTGCCAATTATTTGCTTTTAAATCTTGGTCTACAATTTAATTTAAAATATTATCATAAAGTAATATATTTAATACAAATTTTTTTTTTTCTTAAAGGACACTGAAGGTGGTTAGTTACATGGAGACATTGATTAACTCAAGGGATGCACATGTCCTAAACTGCATGTACACAATATTTGATTTTCATATACAATCAATCCTTTTATTATAACCAATACTATAATAATATACAAACTATAACACATTTCCTATTTAATTTTAGCCGTATACTGTTTGTGTTATCTATAAATATTAAAGGAGAATGATATAAATATTAAAGGGGTTGTAAAGGTACCATTTTTTTTTTCTAAATAGATTTCTTTACCTTAGTGCAGTCCTCCTTCACTTACCTCATCCTTCCATTTTGCTTTTAAATGCCCTTATTTCTTCTGAGAAATCCTCACTTCCTGTTCTTCTGTCAGTAACTACACACAGTAATGCGACACTTTCTCTCTGGTGTGGAGTTTCATGCTCGCCCCCTCCCTTGGACTACTGGAGAGTCAGGATGCCCACTAACACACAGCTCCTTTCTCTATCTGCAACATAGAGAGCGTCCTGACTCTCCTGTAGTCCAAGGAAAGGGGCGAGCACGACACTCCACACCAGGGAGAAAGCCTTGCATTACTGTGTGGAGTTACAGACAGAAGAACAGGAAGTGAGGATTTCTCAGAAGAAATAAGGACATTTAAAAGTAAAATCGAAGGATGAGGTAAGTGAAGGAGGACTGCACTAAGGTAAAGGAAGCTATTTAGGGGAAATAAATTGTACCTTTACCCTTGTAAGGGTTACAACTCCTGACAGTTTATCTTTTACTGTTTGTGTCCCATTGGGGAGATTTCCTTTCATTTGCTGCTGAGGAGACTAAAAGGACATGAGTAGAAATCTGTGCAAATTGAGAGGAACACCTGTCTTAGACAATTGTCACTGAAACAATTGACCCTATCGGAAAAAAATACCTCTTGTTCTAGTGACACCTGTAATTTTGGATTTCCCATCATTTTGTGTTTCAGTGACAAGTTTACTAGGACAAAAAGACTAGTTGGGGGCATAGACAGCCAAAGAAGATTGACAGACATTTGAATTCTTCTTTATCCAACACAAAAAAGCATAGTTTAGCTATACATAGGACCTTTATTTTATGGCACATAAGCCTTTTTTAGAAACACTGCTCATTATTGTGTAAGGCTATAATAATGTACTTCCAGCTGAGCCTTGGAAAACATCTCGTTTTTTAATCTAACTTTCCTTCAGTGCCGATCATCCCTTTAGGTCTTTTAAGGCCATTTGTACTCTGTATGCTCACAGAAAATGTATTGTTCACATCTTAAAACTGTATCTTATATTTGGACAATGATAAAGTGTCACTAAATTCTCCATCTTAAAAAAAAATCTTAAAGTGGAAGAAAAGCGTAAAGCATTCCATCAATTATGCAATTATTTTTTCCTTCCACTATGGAACTGACATTGCAAAAACTGTGCTTGGGAGCACACATTAGTGGCATGGGCTACATTAGTGACTTTGCAGTATTTGGCTATGGAGAAGCATGCTTCCATACACAGCTTGTGTGCTACCTGGGGTCAAGGGGTACAAATGCAGGCAGCTAGGATAGAGAAGGATCCAGCATACCTGGAAGTGTTGGATTCCTGTAACTATATTGGTTCCTATAACCAATGAGCCTTTTTATTGTAAAATGTTGAGTCTGAATCATAAAGATGCAGAAACAGAAAGGGATGTATCAGATAAAATAGTAATACTGGTAGATGTTAGTTTGTAAGTGCCCTGAAATGAATTGGCGTAATGGCACTGCTGATCCAGCAAAAGGGTGGACATTTTTATACTCTATACGGGACAATTGTTTAGGACAGCTTTATAGATTTTATAGATACTCAAACTTTAGGTATAGCCTTATAAATTCCCCAGCTACAAATTACTCGCTCTGAAAAAAAAAATTCAGAGCTAAAAGCAATTGTAAAAAAAGTTGGATCTTACTTAAGTATTTACTTTGCTCGAGGAAAAAGGCATTATAGAATTTCCAGATCTAGGGGAGTGCTGGGGTGGGCTGAAGCCCACTGTTGGGCAACATCTAAATCAGGATCTGCCCACATGCCTGGACCGGCACCTGTCTCAACCTCTCAGAAAGCCACTGAGAGCCTCAGCAAGCCACTTCCACCCCCTCCACAGCCCAGTGCTTCAGGGAGCACAGGGGGGGGGGGGGGGGGGTCAGAGCAGAGAACAGACAGTCACCAGCTCTCTCAGGGAGCTCTGAAGAACTGAGTGATAGGCGGTGGTTGATCGCTTGGTTCTTATGCCCCGTACACACCATCACTTTATGTGATGAAAAAAAATGACGTTTTTAAAAACGTCACTTTAATTGACTGTGTGTGGGGGAAAACGTTGTTTTATGTCTTGTAAAAAACGACCAAAAAAAATTGAAGCATGCTTCAATTTTATGTGTCATTTTTCAAAAGTGCACTTTTTACTTCACAGAAATTGACCGTGTGTAGCAAAAAACGTTGTTTTCTAAGACGTTTTTTCATCCATGCATGCCCAGAAGCTACTTATGAAGCGAGCTTCAATGGTAAAACGTGGTGAACGTAACCTCGCTTTGCAAGAACATTGTGAGAAAAACGATGGTGTGTAGGCAACTTCGTCTTTGAAAATTGAAGTTTCAAAAACGTCATTTTTTACTTCACAGAAAGTGTCGTTTTTTTTCATCACATAAAGTGATGGTGTGTATGCGGCATTAGTGTTAGAGCTGGCTGGGGACAGATGCAGCATCAGTCCAAAGTTGGGTTTAAATAATGCAGAGTGTGAGAATAAATGTATTCTTTCCATGTGTACATTTGACACAAATCTATATATTGGAATACAGTACTTGCAAGATGCCGCTAATCTATAAGCAGATATAGATGCACAGTTGTTTGGCTAGCTACCTGACTAATGAGGATCAGTGTGAACAAATGTAAAGTTATGCACTTAAAGATAAAACATGCAAGTATCAACCATTCTGGGAGAGGAGGGGAAGGGGGTTGGTAAATCAATTATGGAAAAACATCTGAGTGTCCTTGTAGACTGATGACCTAATAAGACCATGCCATTCGATTTTTTTCTTTTAAAACAAGCAAGTTCCATCTTATAATAAAAGAGTCATCAGACTAAGAAGAAAAGAGTTATGAGTAAGATCTCATCTTGAATATTCCTTCAGTGTTACAGTCCACATACAGGGTTCTGCATAACTAGAGTACAGAGAAAGGCAACTTAATTAATAGGAGGCATAAAGGACCCCAGCTATAACAGATTAACCAAACAAAATTTATTCCTGCTAAAGAGACTCTCACACTTGGCCTATTCAGGTCAATGTGACAAGGATTCTTTATTGCCTGCCCCTGACCCACTTATACTTACCTGCCCTGCCCTGCACTCCATAGCAAGCTAAGGGAGGAGTGATGACTCCACAGTTTTATTTAACTGTTACATAGAAAGTGGTGTTATCCTCCTGGCCATGCTTTGTGATTAGGCTGTGCAAATTTGAGCAATCAATAGACAGAAATGACATGAAAAACCTCTCCCTTATATATATTTTACATATAAGTCCAACTATAGAGGGATTTTATCTCCTTGCATTCAAGCATAGTACATTTAGTTGAACATCATTTACTTCAGGATAACTAAATATGAATCACTCTTTGCCACTAAAAGGATGGTTGAATCCGGTTGAACTATGACACCCAGGGCCGCCATCAGGGGGGTACAGGTATTACACCTGTAAGGGACCTGTAAGGGACCCCAGGGGCCCATTTTTTTTCATTTTTTTTGCATTACACCTGTAAGGCCGCGTCAGACAAAACCGATGAGAATGGACCGATGTTCAGTTTCATTGGTCCAAACCGACCATGTGTATAGCCCATCGATCTGTTTTCCTTCGGTCCAAATTTTAAAACCTGCTTCAAAATCGAACCGATGGACCGATGCTCGATCGGTACAAACCGATGGTTAGTACAGAAAGCATCGGTTCAAAACCCGCGCATGCTCAGAATCAAGTCGACGCATGCTTGGAAGCATTGAACTTCGTTTTATTCAGCACGTCGTGTGTTTGACGTCACCGCGTTTTGACTCGATAGTTTTTTGGAATGATGGTGTGTACGCACATCAGACCATCAGGTCACTTCAGCGGTGAAGCGATGGAAATGGTCCATCGGACCATTCTAATTGGTTTGGAACGACCGTGTGTACGCGACCTCAGGGGCCCGATGGTCCCCAGTGCCCCTTACAGGCCCGGCTGGCCCCCCTCCCATTTTTTTTTTGCATTACACCTAGGGGCCCAATGGTCCCCAGGGCCCCTTACCGGCCTGGCCGGCCCCCTCCCATTTTTTTTTTGCATTACACCTGTAAGGGACCCGATGGTCCCCAAAATTTGTGATGGCTGCCCTGATGACACCTCTATTGATATGATTTCACTAGGGTCAGAGTCAACTACTAAAATATGTAAGTGAACGATGAAACTGCAGACAGTTGTAAATTCAGAATTTGAGTGTTAACTGGCAATAAAAAAAAAAAAATATTTACTATATTCTTACAAAAAACAAAACCCAGGCTCATTATGCTTTAAACTGGCTTTTTACTTGTCATAATTTTACAGTAAGATAGATTATAAACACTTCTAAAGACGATGAATGTATATTAGACGAATATCATATTATTAATTAATATAATTTACAATATAATGTAAAGTCTAAAACACAGTTTTATTTATTTTAACTCAAGATTACATTTTTCACTTTCGTGTCATTTAATTTTATTTGAGTTTTACTTAAAGTAAAACGAAAAGCAATTTTTTTTAATTTTCGTTTTGGATATGGTTGAGAGGGATGTAAAAAAAAGTCCTGTCTCCTGGACCAGAATTGGACAGTGTGCTGTCTATTAGAGTGGCTAGAAGTCTAGGAGTTGGGACTTCGTTTGATAGCGTGGCTATTCATATACAAGATGTATCTCAGCAGGAGATCCCCACTCTGCACGATCCAGCCACCAGATCCTCCCGATTCCTCCCTGCTGCACTTTTGGACAATGATAGGCTGCACTAATGGGCAAAGGTTGGCTGCATTGATATGCAATAATATACTGTGTTACAAACAAGGAGGGCAAAAGGATGGGACTTTGAATGAAACACGTAGCAGCAACTAAGTATTGGGTGGACATGTAAAAAAAGTATTTATTGGTGCAAAACACTGTTATACACACAGAGGGGTAGATTCATAAAGAAGTTACCCTGGCGTATCTATTGATACGCCACGTAACTTCTAGGTTGCTCCGGCGTATCTTTTTTCTGTATTCAGAAAACAAGATACACCGGAATTTGGCTAAGATCCGACTGGCGTAAGTCTCTTACGCTGTCGTATCTTAGTTGCATATTTACGCTGGCCGCTAGGTGGCGCTTCCGTAGATTTACGCGAGGAATATGCAAATTAGGTAGAGACGCCAATTCAGAAACGTACGCCCGCCCGACGCATTTTTTTACGTCGTTTACGTTAGGCTTTTTCCGGCGTAAAGTTACCTCTGCTATATGAGGCGTATCCTATGTTAAGTATGGACGTCGTTCCTGCGTCGAATTTTGAAAATTTTATGTCGTTTGCGTAAGTTATCCGTGAATTGGGCTGTGCGTAATTTACGTTCACGTCGAAAGCATTGGCTTTTTGCGGGTTAATTTGGAGCATGCGCACTGGGTTACTTTCACGGACGGCGCATGCACCGTTAGTCAAAAACGTCATTTACGTGGGGTCATGTTTTATTTGCATAAAACACGCCCACCTCTTCACAATTTGAATTAGGCGCGCTTACGCCGGCAGATTTACGCTACGCCGCCGTAACTTAGGGCGCAGGTTCTTGGTGAATACAGAACCTGCCTCACTAAGTTACGGCGGCGTAGCGTATCTGAGATAGGCTACGCCCGCAGAAAATTAAGCCAATCTACCTGAATCTACCCCTTAATATATATAGAGAGAAAAGTATGGAAATGAATCCTACAAAGTAACCATGATAATAATATGGATATCAATAGCATGACATAATAACGCACTAGAATCCACCAAATTTTATATATATACAACATTGTTTCAAGATAATGCCTGCATGGCCCATGGCCTTACTATTCCCAATAGAGTTAATATGGATAAACATGATTGAAAAATATTTCAATTGATCACATGATTGGTACAATACACAGCATATATTGGCTATACGCCTTTTGTGGTGTATAACCACTTGTCAGGAGCAGGCACGTGGTAGATCTACAATAAAAAAAAAATGGATAAAAGATGGGTCTAAATATTCTGTCATATACCATTATGGGAGAGGGGAAACCCCCCTACCGCATGTTACGTACAGAAGAACTTTGTGCTGGTGGTGTAATGCTAGGAATCACGTGTAATCTGGAGGCATCATGGCCCGAAGCCGTGGGGGTATCCCAGTGAGCATGCTGGAAATTAAACCGGAACAAGCCAATGTTTACGACGGTGACGTCATTCTACGCAAAGCCCTATTTGCGAAGGAATTACGCAAACGGCGTAACATTTTTAAAATTCGACGCGGGAACGACAGCCATACTTAACATAATATACGCCTCATATAGCAGGGGTAACTATACGCCGGAAAAAGCCGAACGCAAATAACATAAAAAAATGCACCGGCCGGACGTACGTTCGTGGATCGCCGTATCTAGCTAATTTGCATACTCGACGCGGAATTCGACGGAAACGCCACCTAGCGGCCAGCGTAAATATACACCTACGATCCGACGGCGTACTAAGACGTACGCCTGTCGGATCGATCCCTCATTCCGTTGTATCTTTTTTTGTGGATACAAAACAAAGATACGACGCGGGAACTTTGAAATTACGCGGCGTATCAATAGATACGCCGGCGTAATTCGTTTGTGAGATGCCCCCAAGTGTCCAAGAAAGGACTGTGAGGGGAGAAGGGGAGAGTGACTGTTAGGAACCAGAGTACCTGGTAATAGGAGGAAAGGAAGGACAGTGTCTGTGGTGATGCAGGGAGTCCAGCATGTGAGATCTTGGAAGCTTAGCAGACCCAGGGAGACCGTATATGTAGGCGCTGATGCTGGACAACCCACCACTGCCACGTGCGCGTACACAGTGGGAAAGGAACGGAGACGCCGTCACCTGGGCGAAGATGCTTTCCTCAATCAGCACCATCGGAGTCTCCCGATTGCCTGCGAGTGTCGAAACCCATCCTGGGTGCCCGACATATCGGCGTCACAAGAAGCGCCGCACGTCCAGAGTGGGAGGCGTGACACCATACAAAGTGATAATTTAACAAGCAATAGTGCGCTAAAATGAACCTCCTATTAAAGCACAGAATAGATATTACACATCAAAAAATTGCAAATTATATACGAAAAATGTGTGACTGGTGAATTCCCCCTGTGTACAACAATCAACACCACCTGAATAAGGAGGTGGAGTGAGGAGGAACTCGCTACATGCGACTGATCGTTCTATATGCGCTGTTTGTTTGAACAAATGTTATTTTAGGCACTGTGCAATGATGTGTTTCTTTGCTTTTATTTGAGAACCATTCTACACAAAGGCCCCGTACACACGATAGAATCTATCCGCAGATAAATCCCAGCAAATGGGTTTCTGCGGATAGATCCTATGGTGTGTACACGCCAGCGGATCTGTTTCCGCGGAGAAATCTCCTCTGGGATGGATTCCAGCAGATCGAATATTTGTTGTGCTGCACAACATATCCATCTGCTGGAATCCATTCCAACGGATGGATCCGCTCGTCTGTACAGACTTACCGGATCCATTCGTCCAAAGGGATTCCCCGCACGCGTCGTAATGATTTGACGCATGCGTGGAATTCCTTATATGACAGCGTCGCGCCCGTCGCCGCGTCATAATCGCGGCGACGGCGCGACACGTCATCGGCAGAGGATTTCCGCGCGGATTTCAATGGGATGGTGTGTACACTCCATCCCATCGAAATCAGCGGATATCTTTGAGAGGATTTATCCGTGGAAACGGTCCGCTGGACCGTATCTGCGGATAAATCCTCTCGTGTGTATGGGGCCTAAGAACCATAGAGAAAACTGAGAGAAATCATCTGGATACTGATCTATGTACTGATTGCAGTCAGGATTGTTTTTATATGAGAAACGGAACACACCTATTTTCACGGGATGGGAACACGCTATCCTTATTCGGGTGGTGTTGATTGTTGTACACGCAGGAAATTATCTGTCACTAATTTTTCGTATTTAATTGGCAATTTTTGTATGTGCTTTAATAGGAGGTTGATTTTAGCGCACTATTGCTTGTTAAATTATCACCTAAAAAAGAAAGAGAGTAAAAAGTCACTAGCAGTATATATGTCATTAATAACCTTATAAAAATGAAAAAAATAAATAGGAAAGGGCTAACTAACATGGGACCAATTAGTTGTAGGATAATGAGATGAAGAGGTATATCAACTTGGAGCTAACTACGTGTTGTCATCCCTGGTTCGATTATTAAAAGGAAAAGGGGGAAGGGGAATATACTGCATTGATGGGAAATGATATGCTGCATTGATGGGCAATGATACGCTGCACTGATGGGAAACTATACGCTGCACTGATGGACAATGATAGGCTGCAATGATGGACAATGATAGGCTGCAATGATGGACAATGATAGGCTGCAATGATGGACAATGATATGTTGCATGGATGGGCACTGATATGCTGCACTGATGGGCAATTATGGGCTTTATTTATGGGCACTGGTAAGCACTGATGAGGCTGCACTGATGAGCACTGATATGCTGCATTGATGGACATTGATAGGTTGCACGGATGGCCAATGATAAGGCTGCAATGATAGGCTGTACTGATGGGTACTGATATGCAGCACTGATAACCACTGATGAGGCGGCACTGATGGTCACTGATGAGGTGGAACTAATAAGCTGCACAGATGGGGGCTGCACTGATAAGGCAGCACAGATATGCTGCACTGATTGGCACTGATATGCTGCACTGGTGGGCACAAATAGGATGCACTGATGGGCACAAAAAGGATGAACTGATGGCCACTGATGAGGCTGCAATGATGGGTACTGATGAGACAACACTCTTAAGCTGCATTGATGTGGCTGCGCTGATATGCTTTACTGATGGGGCTGCATTGATGGGCATTGGTGAGGCTGCACTGATGGCCACTGATGAGCACTAATAAGCTGCACTAATGGGCACTGATGAAGCTGCACTGATAAGGCAGCATTGGTATGCTGCACTTATGGGCACTGATGAGGCTGCACTGATGAGTACTGATGAGACTGTACTGATGGGCATTGATGGACTGTACTGATGGGTACTGATAAGATGCACTGATGAGGCTGCACTGATGGGCACTAATAAGGCTGCACTGATGGGACTGCACTGATAAGGCATAACTGATATGCTGCACTGATGGGCACTGATAGGCTGCACGGGTGGCCCCTGATGAGGCCACACTGATGGCCACTGACAAGGTGCCACTGATGGGCACTGATAAGCTGCACTAATGGGCACTGATGAAGCTGCACTGATAAGGAAGCATTGGTATGCTGCACTGATGAGGCCGCATTGATGAGTACTGATGAGGCTGCACTGATGGGACTGTACTGATGGGCATTGATGGGACTGTACTGATGGTTACTGATAGGCTGCACTGATGGGCACTGATGAGACTGCACTGATGGGCACTGATAAGGCTGCACTAATGGGTACTGATAGGCTGCATTGATGAGCACTTATGAGGCTTCACTGATGGGTACTGATATGCTTTATGTTAATATTGTTGAAGCTGTTGTTAATATTTATTTTTGGAACTAAATTCTGTATAAAACATTTAACAGTGTAATTTTAGATAATTTTAGGAGGGTATGTTTAGGGGCAGACTTAGGGGCGGGACAGGGTAGAGGTTGGGTGGGGTAACTGTTGGTGAGTTACTTTTAAGGCCTGGCTAGTGGCTCAGGACTTGAAATTTTGAGCCCTGCTTTAAGTATATGGGATCCCAGAATACACACTGGAGCCAGTGCCTGTAAAGATGATTTTCCCTGGGCGAGCTGGGCAGTGCATCTGTAAAGTAAGTTTATTTTTATCACTTACTTTGATAAGAAGAGCCTGGAGGAGGAAAGCAAGCAGTAGTTCACAGCTACAGTTACACTTTAGGTGAGAATAAGAAATACATTTTGAAAAGATGCTTGAAGCAAATACATTATGGATAAACTGCCAACTTTTGCATTAATAACCCCTGTTATGTTTGGTTCACATCACTTATGAGAGAATCATCCCTGGCTATGGGTGCGCTCGGATTTCGATTTTCCTCTTTTCTATCAACTCAACTTTTTACAGATTGAACTGGATGCCCCTGTGTCTTTCTTTACCTGAGAAAAAGCTGTGTGTTTAGGTCTTTATTCACATGTTTCACAGCCATATACATGAATTATGCATCCTTTATAAATTGTTCTGTCTTTTACTCTGAAATCAAATCTGAAATATGGTATAAATCTATAATTAGTGCCTGAAATGTGAAATTGACTATGTGGCACATTAAATGAAGCAAACAAATGCATGCCAGTCAAATGTAATGACACCTTTGAGATAACTTCTTTGATATATTTTGATTACACGTTGTATTCATTAAGTGTTTTTTTTTTTTTCAGTTGGTGTAAATTAATAAAAATTTCCATTGTCACTTTTCTAAATGTACTTGAAACATGGTTCGAGAGGTGTGACATGTCAAACATGCTTAGAAAAAAATGTTCATTCATTAAAGCGTGAAGAATTTAGAAAACAATAAAGTAGCTTAGAGTGCCATTCCGATGGTAATGCACCATCGGCCATTCCAAGCCCAATAATGCTGGTAATGCTGAAGTGGAAAGACACAATTCCAGTCAGCCCAGTTGGCTGTTTCTTTGGTTTTTAACCACTTAAGACCCCGACCAATATGCAGGTAAAGGACCAGGCCCCTTTTTGCGATTCGGCACTGCGTCGCTTTAACTGACAATTGCGCGGTCGTGCGAAGTAGCTGCCAAACAAAATTTGGCGTCTTTTTTGCACAAATAGAGATTTCTTTTGGTGGTATTTGATCACCTCTGCGGTTTATATTTTTTGTGCTATAAACAAAAAGAGAGCGACAATTTTGAAAAAAATTCAATATTTTTTACATTTTGCTATAATAAATATCCCCCAAAAATATCTAAAAAAAGTTTTTTTTCCTCAGTTTAGGCCGATACGTATTCTTCTACCTATTTTTGGTAAAAAAAAAATCGCAATAAGCGTTTATCGATTGGTTTGCGCAAAATGTATAGTGTTTACAAAATAGGGGATAGTTTTATTGCATTTTTATTAATATTTTTTTTTACTACTAATTGCGGCGATCAGCAATTTTTTTCATGACTGCGACATTATGGCGGACACATCGGACAATTTTGACACATTTTTAGGAACATTGTCATTTTCACAGCAAAAAGTGCTATAAAAATGCATTGTTTACTGTGAAAATGACAATTGCAGTTTGGAAGTTAACCACTAGGGGGCGCTGAAGGGGTTACGTGTGACCTCATATGTGTTTCTAACTGTAGGGGGGCGGGGCTATATCAGGGAAGAGACAATCAATGACAGTGCCACTGTGAAGAACAGGGAAGGTGTGTTTACACACACCTCTCCCCGTTCTTCAGCTCCACGGCTGGGCACTTAGAGAGGTACAGGTACGTGTTTGTGCCCAGCCGTGCCATTCTGCTGATGTATTTCGGCGTTAAGAGGTCCTTAAGTGGTTAAAGGGAACTCCTGAACTCAGCCTCTGATGCTAGAAAAGGAGAGAGCACACTGTACATGCATCAACGCTGTATCATGGCCTAGGCCAACAAGGCCCAGGCCTAGGGCAGCACTTTGCAGGGGAACAGCACAGAAAGTGTCCCAGCCGGCTTGCACTACACCGTTAGGCAAATTAGTCTAACGGTGCACTGTTTCCAGTATGCGGGCGGTTGGCATTCCGCAACTGTCCTATCATCTTGGACCACAAGATGTCCTCTCCATAAAATTATCAGAAATTTATGCTTAAAGTAGAACTATAGGCAACACTTTTTTTTTCATTTTGAATAGAGTAAGGGAGAGTTATAGCCCCTGTCAGATTTTTTTTTACCATCCCTGTCCCATTGCAGAGAATTCCCTTCACTTCCTGCCCCATAGCCAAACAGGAAGTGAGAGGAAATCTATGCAAATTATGGGAATCCATTGCCCCCCAGGCCTTCAAAACTAGTGTCCCCACTCAAACATTTCAGGGTGGGTCTTAAACAGCAGGGTGTGTGGCCTTAACAGGAAGGGGTGGGTCATATTTAAATTAGGGGGTGCACAAGTTTAGTCAGGCCTAGGGCAGCACAAAACCTATATACACTACTGACATGCATGCGATTTGAATAAGTCAGAGCATCCACTAGGGGGCACACACTTGTAGCATTTAACCTGTCCTGCAAATGGCAGAAAGGAGGAGTGTTCAGGGGCCAGCAGCTTCTGTGGAGATGTCCCCCACAGCTGCATATGTAAAGAAAAGCAGCAATTTAAAGTGATGATTACAGGTATGTTCCATTTATGGGAGCAGAAATTACATGGGGGGGTTGTAAAATTTTACTAAAGATGTACTTACATTTTAATGGAAGGATCACTAAATATTCTTTAAGAGACTCTATCACCAACTTAAAAAATGCAGATAAATGCAACAATCTGCAATGAGGTACATGGCTAATGATACATTACATATTATAGTATGCAATCTTGGGCTTGGCCCAATTGGCTATATCCTATATTACTGTATATCCTACTTTTCTTACCTGCAGTTTGAAATGTTTAAAAGCAATACATGCCACTCCTACTGGTTAATGACTTGTGACTTTACAATAAACTTGCATTTTTTGAAGTTGAATTGATGAAGCTACAGTGTATTCTCTATAAGCTGGAATTATATGACGGCCACCCACCACCAACCTAACATATGAGGTAAAAGGTGTTTGTGTATTTCTTCTTCACTACCCACTCCTGTTCTCAGCCAGCACCTTTTAACTCATATCCGAAGGAGTTCGTAAAGAGTGTCTATAACACTCTTTAGGATTCTGATATGGCTCTACAGACAAGCGCCACACCTCCATCCTCAGTGCAGCTGAGCTCCCTCCCACCTCTGCAACTGTCATATAGACATGTGCATTAGTTTTCGTCCAAATGCATTTTCGTCCAAATTTCTGGGATTTTCGTTATGATTTTAACAAACGAAAACGAACACGCAGAATCCGAAATCCGAAAGATCCAACATAAAAAATGCTTTATTTAAATTTTCCTTGCTACAACAGTTTGATATAGATAGGTGATTCGACATGATGCTGACAATAGCAATCTGTGTCTATCGAACCTGTGGTTGAATGTGCCTAACCTAACTTTATTAGTCCAAGATTATGGGATTGCAATCAGCCCACAGCCCCAATAAATAATAATTAATTTTAACCTTAAATAAATAAACAAACACAATTGTACTTTTGGCAAAAAAATTTAATGGCCGTGGCACTATATTGGTATAATATAAAATACAATTCTTAAATATATATATTAAAGATTATTATTTAAAATAAATATCATAAAATCAATAAATCTGTAAATATGTCAGCTCAGTTATTGGAACTCGAGCCAAACCAAATATTTAAAACATAAAACATCCCCCCCGGAAATCCGAGGTGATTTAAACCACATAAGTGCCTACGACAGGGGAGGGTAGGGTGGGTAGCTCCTTAAACTCTGCTTGATAAGCTAGTCTGAGGTGAATTACCTCAGAGCACCCCTATATATAGGGTACCAATCCTTCTGGAAAAATCCATAACTCCCTATTGGTCCATACAATCACCTCAAATTTTTAAAGAGACAGTACACATTATACAACATTAATACCTATTGTTAAAAAGAGCGGGAATGACCTGACAGGAAAAGGAAAAAAGGGGGCGGGGCTGCCACAAGCCCATGAAGGCGGGCACAAATCCTTGCTCCCTCCTTTTACATGGGATTGCAATCAGCCCACAGCCCCAATAAATAATAATTAATTTTAACCTTAAATAAATAAACAAACACAATTGTACTTTTGGCAAAAAAATTTAATGGCCGTGGCACTATATTGGTATAATATAAAATACAATTCTTAAATATATATATTAAAGATTATTATTTAAAATAAATATCATAAAATCAATAAATCTGTAAATATGTCAGCTCAGTTATTGGAACTCGAGCCAAACCAAATATTTAAAACATAAAACATCCCCACCAGCCGGGGGTTTGTTTGTAAAACAAAAAACCGGCCTAACCCAACACCACAGCCTGTTCAATCGCATTCTGTAAACCTAAGTTGAATATATCTATCCCGACGTCTGAAAGATGTATGCCATCTTGGCGATAGAGACCAGGGAAAAAACCTTCCAAATCTACATGCCGGTAAAAACTATCGGTAAAAACTTCGCTATAGCCCGATTAATGCGCTTCCGAATCTTTTCCCGAAAACGAAACTGTTCCGTCGAACACCAGCAGAGTCTGGGGATTATTTCAGAAAAAAACACTACGGATGAGGGAGAAATTAATTTAAATCTCTGAATGTCGCTTTTAATTTGAAAAATCAGATCCAATGTTCTAACTGCACACAGGTCATTCCCGCCTAGGTGAATAATTAAAACATTTGGCAACGGCCAAATGCTCAATAAATTTACTAGCAAACTATAAAGGTTAGCCCATCGAAGACCTCTGATTCCTTTCCACAGAACTAAGAAAGCCTCTTGAGGCAGGGATAAATTTTCGGAGTAAACTCGTTGTGCAGCTCTCTTTCTCGCCCAATAAATGTACGAGTGACCAATGATCCATGTACACTTTCTGTACCCTAAATAATAAATCAGATAAACAAATTAGGACGAATGTACCTACCTTAAAGCAGTTGGAATCCCACCTACCTAACTTCTGGATGTCCTCAGACTTCATTCCATTCTCCGCTGCAACCGATGCTGCCCCAATCCGAAACGAATGGGGGGTGAATTTAAACTTACTCAGACCTAAAACATTAATGCATTTCTTAAAAACCGCAGAAAACTGAAAATTAGTAAGAGGGGTCCCTTCAATATGAATAAAAAGATGACCAGTTGCAAAAGGGCGAACTGCCATATATTTCCTCAAGATGAATAACGGGCAAACATTGCGTCTGGCTGAAGGGTGAATAATTACCCAACGCCCATTCCCTAGCTGATCAGTCTTTGACCTACTGACTAAAATTTTAAGCAAATTCTCCTCAAAAACAATTTGATCCCACATTAAACCCCCTAGACTATACCTGTTATATGGAATCAACTCCGAAATTCGTAATGCCCCGAAAAAGAAAAGAACAAAAACGGCCCTAAAAAGTAATGCTTCAAAAACTGAAAAACACACGGAATTCGTAACTCCGCACAGCCTTTCAAGCAACTCCAAAGAAATGGGCCTCCTGTCATCAGGAATTGCCTTCTGTCTTCTGTAGCCTTTTAACGCCTGTCTCACAGAAAAATAACTATTGCAAGACGGCATGTGCTGCAAATGACAGAAAAAAGATACCCCTGACAACAGTTTAACAATATGGCTTGGAGAAAAACTCCCAAGCATTAATGTTTCCAAAAATAACAAAACATGCTCCTCTTCTGGAAATAGATCATAAAATCTGTTCTCGGTGCAAAATATTTCCCACTTCTTCCAAGCTCTAGAGTATTCACACCAGGTTTTATGAGCTACAGAAGACTTAATAGCCTGAGAGACTAAATTTAAATTAAATCCCAGAGAAGCCCTGGACACGGGTGACCTTCTGCGTCCGCCGTGGGAAGCAACTGCCGAAAACGCAGCATCTGGAAACGAGAGAGTGCATCTGCTAAGTTGTTATCCTTACCAGGAGTAAATTGTGCTTTCAACCAAATATTATGTTTAAGGCAAAGAAAGACCAGATGCCGTAATAATTTTTTAACTGGTAAAGATTTTGAGGAAAGGCAATTCACTGCAAAAAGCACACCCTTGTTATCTGTTCTAACAAGAATGCGTTTATTTACAAAAAACCTCCCCCAAATCTCGATAGCTGCCACGACTGGAAACAATTCCAGGAGGACAATGTTTTTTGTCAACTCCCTCCGAATCCACGCTTCTGGCCACGCCCCGCAACACCAGTGATCTCTCCAAATGGCAGCAAAACCTTTGGAACCAGCGGCGTCCGTAAAAAGGCAAAAATCCTCTGCAAAAATAAATTCCTCTTGAAAAAACGAACGCCCGTTATACTCGTCCAAAAATCTTGCCCATACCACTAAATCCTCCTTTAAAGACTCTGTTAATCGGACGTGCGAAAAAGGAGATTTAAGTCCAGCCGTCGAAAGGTAGAGCCGCCTGGAAAAAATCTTTCCCACTGGCATAACCCTGGATGTAAAGGCCAGCAGACCCAACAGAGACTGCATTTCCCTCAAGGTGACTTTCTTTTTCCTTAAAAATGTTTGGATCATGTTCTGTAATCTAATAATTTTTTGCATAGGAAGTCGGAATTCTGATAACGATGTATCTAACAATATACCTAAAAATTCGATCGAGGTGCATGGAAACACGTTTTTTTCCACCGCTAACGGAATCCCGAAAAGCTCCGCTAATTTGAAAAAAATATCAAGCAGATGATGACAAAAGTCCGAATCTTTAGGTCCAATAAATAAAAAGTCGTCTAGATAATGGACAATACCAGACCAATTCGTCTGTACTGCCAGAACCCAGTGAACGAAAGAAGAGAAATCCTCAAAGTAGGCGCACGAAAGTGAACAGCCCATCGGTAGGCATTTGTCGAAAAAATAAAAACCGTCAAAGAAAAATCCTAAAGAATTAAATGCCTCCGGGGCGATTGGCAAAAGCCGAAACGCAGACTTGATGTCAGCCTTGGCTAATAAAGCGCCAGGGCCCACCTCTCTGATTTTCCGTACTGCCTCGTCAAAGGATGAATAAGATACCGAACACGCCGAGACATCTATCTCATCATTTAGCGATTCCCCAAACGGAAAGGACAAATGGTGGATTAGTCTGAACGAGTTCGGCTCCCTCTTTGGAACTAAACCTAAAGGAGATGTTCTAAAATTTAAAAAGGGGGGGGGACAAAAAGGGGCCCGCTATCCGGCCTTCATCCAACTCACACTGTAGTTTTCTCCAAACCACCTCAGGGGATTTATCCACTGATTTTAAATTCTTAACTACCACACAACCCTTACCTTCAAACGCAGGAAGAGGAAAGCCATAATGAAACCCCCTCATAAGAAGTTCAGCTTTCGTTTTGTTTGGGTACCTGCCCAGCCACTGGAGCATATTTTCCAGTTTCACTGGTGTCCGTGCCCTTGCCAACATGCTCTCTTTGAGACTGAAAGGATGAGTTCCTTTTATAACATTTCACAACCGGATGTGACCCCGTGCAGAAAGAGCACTCGTGCCTTACGAGGTATTCCAACGGCACTGAGATTCGTTATAAGAGAAACAGGTTCCCTTTTTATAAGCACTCCCTACATTGCTCACTACCGTTTGTCTAGCTGAAGGCGGCTTTTGAGGTGTGATCAAATTTAGCCAGAGGCTGACATCCTTCATCCCAAATTTAAGAGACGGATGAACCACTAGTTTATGACGAAAAGATTCATCATATTGGTACCACCCCATACCACCAAAGTTGCGATAAGCCTCCAGCACATGTTCTACATGCTGAAACAAACCGCAACACAACTCGAACTTTGTTTTCCGCTAAAACGCTTGAAAAAATGCAGAAACCTTGAAGCCAATTAAAAAAGGATCTTGGCACGGCTTTGCTTTCACTATGTTTGTCATCAAGTTTCTTTTCCTGGCGGCTATTAAATTCTTTGAAATTAGGGAGAAGTGACATTACATCAACAAACTCCCCATTCCAAATTTTTTCTTTTGTAGCCATGGGTAAGTGGAAACCCAAAGGCGACACATCACATGGCATCACCTCCTTAAATAAAACTTCAGGAACTGTATTCTTAGCAGCAATGGGGTGCCCGCCAGAATTAACTAATGCAGAATGTCCAATAGAATCGTTAACAACTACATTCCCAGCCAATTCTGTATTCACACTGACTGGAACTGCAGCTGTGGACACATTCTTTTGCGCTACTGACTTTACAAGCGCAGTCAAAGAATTTACCAGTTCAATTAATACATTATTATTCACTGACTCACCTGTGCTCACAGTGGAATTCACACTACTAGCCACCTGTGAAATTGACTGAGCCATACTATTATTATGAATAGGTGTGTTCTGGCAGTTCCCACTGCCTCCATCGGCAGCGCTATACTCCGATTCTCCAGCTCCTACTGCAGTGGAATGTGTAACAGCTGGTTGCCTAGCAACCCTCACTTCGCCATCTTCACTCACGGCCCGCCCAGGGGATGTGCGCGGCCTGGACGCTCTCCCAGCGCTACCTACATTGCTCCGTGCTGGTGTGCTGCGCTGAGCTGTCGCCCTCAGACTCACCGCTCCCGACTCCCCGCGACCTCCGAGCGCCCGACCGGCCTCCTGCTCACCCGCGCTCTTCTGTTTCTTCTTTCGTCCGGCCGCCGCAGGGCTCTTCGGAGCTCCCTTTGAAGACGCCGCAGCTTCACTTGTCCTCACAGGCGGCTTGCTTCTCCCTCTCTTGGGTCGCGCCGACACTGCCGCTCCAGACGGCTCTTGGGACGAAACCCCCGGAACCTCTTCAGCTTGTTCCGCAGCCACGTCCGGGGAAGACATGACATCCTCTCCTTCAGCGAGAGCAAGGCACTTGCGGAGCCATTCCTCTCCTCCGCCACTCTCGGCTTTCTCTAATAATTGCCTCAGGAGGGTCTTCATTGCAAGCAGGTAAGCAAAATAGCTCCTTAAACTCTGCTTGATAAGCTAGTCTGAGGTGAATTACCTCAGAGCACCCCTATATATAGGGTACCAATCCTTCTGGAAAAATCCATAACTCCCTATTGGTCCATACAATCACCTCAAATTTTTAAAGAGACAGTACACATTATACAACATTAATACCTATTGTTAAAAAGAGCGGGAATGACCTGACAGGAAAAGGAAAAAAGGGGGCGGGGCTGCCACAAGCCCATGAAGGCGGGCACAAATCCTTGCTCCCTCCTTTTACATTCTACATAGAGAGGAAAGATTCAACATAGAAAGAAAAGATTAGACATTATAGAGACAATGTTGGGGTAGACCATTCGACATGAATGTCAAAGATTCGACGAAGCAGCGAAAAACATACATAGTTGAATCTGTCATTGAAGGCTTATGGTGTCTGTCGAAAGTTCTAATGCCCCATACACACGGTTGCTTTATGTGATGTAAAAAAATGACGTTTTTAAAAACGTCATTTTAAATGACCGTGTGTGGGGAAAACGTTGTTTTATGTCTTCTGAAAAACGCAAAAAAAAATTTAAGCATGCTTCAATTTTTTTTGTTTCGACGTTTTTAAACCCGCGCATGCTCAGAAGCAAGTTAGGACACGAGTTTGAATGGAACAGAGTGCCGTCGTACGTGCTGAACGTAACCGTGCTTTGCTAGAGCTTTTGGAAAAAACTATGGTGTGTATGCTACATCGTTTTTGAAAATGAAGTTTGAAAAACGTTGGTTTTTTTCATCACATAAAACGTCGTTTTTTTCTATCACAAAACACGACCGTCTGTACGCGGCATAAGAAGATTCGACAAGCAGCTAAACTGTACGACGTCACAATCGTACATTTCCGGTCAAATGCTCAGCCCATAGGCTATAGAAGAATTTGAATGTTAGTTGACTAGTAATAATAATTTAAAAATATAATTATTACTAGTGTCATACAACATTACAATTCTTCTATAGCTTGTAGGCGGAACATTCAGCTGGAAATGTATGATTGCGGTGTCGTACAGTTTAGCTGCTCCGTCAAATATTCTTAGAACATTCGACAGACATCATAAGCCTTCAATGACAGATTCAACCTTAATTAATTCGGATTTTCAGATAAATGCATTTTTTAACAAAACAAAATAAATAAAAAAAAAATTCAGGAGTAACTAAATAAATGTATTTTTCGGGCGAAAACGAAATTCCGAAACAAAATATTTTTGTGTGCACATGTCTACTGTCATATAGACAGTGCAGCAGACAAGGATTTTTAAATCTGAGTGGACAGAGCCTGATGGGGATTCAGACACAGTCAAGGGCGGACTGACCATTGAGGCACTTGGGCACTGCCCGAGGGCCCCATGCCACTAGGGGGCCCCATCAGGGTTGCCAGGCTCAGTAAAACCAGAGACAGTATGTAGAAATCTGTGTTTTTTTTACATCTGTCCCTGATATGTCCAAAACCGACATGCTTTTGATGTGAAAATCCCAAGATTTTAGCTGCCCCGCCTCTGTACTACCTCCTGGCTTGGTGGCCATCTGTAAGCCTGGGGGCCCCATAATCTTCTATTGCCCAGGGGCCCCATGAGCTGTCAGTCCGTCCCTGTACACAGTAGTTCTTCATCAGGTCTGCTTTCCATGTGATTGACAGCAGGCAATGGTCAGATCCATAGAGAGTCTGCTGTTGGATATACAATCCATCTACTGCTCGTTGTCAATCACAAGGAGAGAGTGGACCTGAAGGGGAACTAGTGTCTCTGAAACGCTATTAGGCTGTGCCCACTGTCAGCTTCACTGGTTGACGACAGTATTCTCAAAGTAAAGCTATAGGCAAAACATGTTTTTTTTTTTTCACTTCATTTTCATCTTGGATAAAGAAGGGAGGGTTATAACTTTTTTTTTACATCTATGTTCTATTGAGGAGTTTTATCTTCACTTCATTTCCCATAGTCAGAACAGGAGGTGACAGGAAATCCTTGCAAATGAAGGGAATCCCTTGGGGCCCCCTGGTCACCAAAACTAGTGTCCCTATTTGTCAGAACCTGTACTCACCGAGACCGAGATGCTGAGGGCGGCTCACCTTTGCGACCCTGTGCAGACCACTCCCTGGAGTTGGGACAGAGGAGGGACGGCACAAGGAGGCACCGGTGCCGGGAGCTGGCAGGCAGACTTGGTGCAGCTGACAGTAGCAGGGCAGGTGCAGAAGACTGGAGACAAGCGTTGGTCAGGCAGGAACTGGTAGGTAAGTCTGGTAGGGTCCACAGGAGATGAAGGCAAATCCGAGTCACAGGCCGAGGGTCAAGGGCAGGAGAGTTCAGAGGGAGTCCATGAGAGCAGGCCAAGGTCAAGGAGCAGGAGACAACAGCAATCCAGGTAACGTTAGCCAAAGGGTCAGAGGTTCCAGGTGAGAGGAGAGTCGTCAGGAATTCCGGGTCAAAACAGGCAGGTACGGCAACAGGTAAACACATAGGAGCTGAAGACAAGCCAGCAACTTGTTCAGGGGATGAGGCCAGTTTAAATAGGAGAGCCAGTCCTCTGATTGGCCACAGAGCTGTCACGTGCACGGCCGTGCACGCGTCCACGCACACGGCGCGCCGCTGTACCGCGCATGCGCGCGCACATATTGCGCCCGGACGTGCGCCCGTGCCCAGTCGCCCCGCGCATGCGCGGGAGCTCAATGGAGCCGAGAATAGAGCCCTGACAGTGCCCCCTCCCAAGGGGCGGACTCCGGACGCCCAAACTGTCCATTACCTCAGGGTGCTCCGCATGAAAGGCCCGAATCAGACGAGGGGCATGGAGATTTCGGGAAGGCTCCCAGGAGTTGTCTTCAGGGGGATACCCCTTCCATTTGATGAGGTATTGTAATTGTCTTCCTCTCTTCCTACAATTCAAGATGGCCTCCACCTCAAATTCCTTTTCCCCCTCAATCTCCACTGGTGGTGGCGGCAGTTCTTCCCTACCGTTGAAGGGGTCAGACACAACGGGCTTAAGCAGGGAGGCGTGAAACACAGGGTGGATCTTGTAGGACCTGGGTAAAGCCAACTCAAAAGCTACTGGGTTGATTTCTCGCCTGATCTCAAATGGCCCGATGAACCTTGGACCCAGCTTCCGAGAGGGAATAGGTAACTTGAGGTTGATGGCGGATAGCCAGACCTTCTCACCCACTTTGAAGACAGGGCAATCCTTCCTCCCCTTGTCATGGAACCTCTTATAGTCCTGCTGAGCTTGCTGCATGCTTTCCTGTAACTTCTGAAAGTTTTGCTGGATGCAGGTCACACGTTCCTGGACCGCTGGCACAGATGTTTCCGGGATGGAGTCCGGCAAAAAGGAAGGGTGGAAACCGAAGTTAGCCCAGAACGGGGTTTGGTTTGTGGAAGAATGTATGGAATTATTGTAAGCGAACTCGGCTGTAGATAACAAGGAGGACCAATCGTCTTGGGAGACTGAGCAAAAGCATCGTAGATACTGTTCTAGCGTTTGATTAGTGCGCTCTGTCTGGCCATTACTTTGAGGGTGATAGGCCGAGGACAGACAGATCTTCACTTCCAAAGCTCTGCAAAGTTCCTTCCAAAATTTGGATGTGAATTGAGTACCTCTGTCAGATACTATGCTTTTGGGCACTCCATGGAGCTTGATAATCTCTTTAAAAAAGATTTTGGCTGTGTCTGCCGCGGAGGGCGTACCCACCATGGGCAAGAAATGCGCCATCTTGGACAGACGGTCCACCACGACTAGGATCGTGGTAAACCCGGCTGAAGGAGGCAAATCGACAATAAAGTCCATGGAGATGTCAATCCAGGGCCGTTCTGGGATAGGAAGGGGTTTCAGCAGCCCCCAGGTCTTCGTGTTTGGCCCCTTACTCCGCTGGCAGCGAATGCAGGAAGAGACATAATCCTTGCAGTCGGACCTCCATTTAGGCCACCAGAAGGAGCGAGAGATCAGTTCGGAAGTTTTACGGGTACCAAAATGGCCAGCCAATTTACGATCATGGAAGGTGCTGAGGTAAAGGCCGCTTTGAGTTTGATAAAGGCCTCCTGAGCCTCTTGTGGCCACTGGAAGCGGTGCCCCTGGCGGGTCAACTTAGTGATGGGAGAAACAATTGATGAAAAACCGATGATGAATCGTCTATAAAAATTGGCGAAGCCAATGAATCGCTGAACGCCCTTTTTGTCTGTTGGAGGTGCCCACTCCTGAATAGCACTGATTTTCTGGGGATCCATGGCTACCCCATTCACAGAAATGATGAATCCTAAAAATTGCACTGATGTCTTTTCGAACTCGCATTTTTCTGATTTGAGATAAAGCCGGTGTTGTCTCAAGATGGTGAGAACCTGCCTGACATGTTGCCGATGTAATTCTTTTGTGGCTGAAAAGATGAGAATATCGTCCAAGTAGACTACGAGGAAGTCATCTAAAAATTGTCGAAAAATGTCATTGACTAGATGCTGGAAAGTGGCGGGCGCATTACAAAGCCCAAAGGGCATGACCAGATACTCGAAGTGCCCGAATCTGGACCTGAACGCAGTCTTCCACTCATCTCCTGCCCTTATTCGGACCAAATTGTAGGCGCCCCGGAGGTCCAATTTAGAAAAAACCTGAGCTGATCGGAACCTTTGAAAGAGCTCGGGGATTAGAGGCAGCGGGTACCGGTTCTTGATGGTAATTTTGTTTAACTCCCTATAATCAATGCAGGGTCTAAGCGATCCATCTTTTTTCTCGACAAAGAAGATCCCCGCCCCCGCTGGCGAGGAGGAGGGACGGATGAACTTCTTACTTAAATTTTCTTCAATATAGGCCTTGAGGGTCTTCAACTCAGTCTCTGACAAGGGGAATATGCGCCCAAAGGGAATTTCAGATCCGGGCAAGAGGTCAATGGGGCAGTCATATGACCGATGTGGTGGGAGACAATCAGCTTGTTTTTTGTCAAAGACATCCTTGAAGTCTAGGTAGGCTGGAGGAACATGCTGTAGGTCTTCAGGTGGAGTAGCTAACGTGGAGCAAGCGACTGGAACGGGTGCGAGACAGTGCTGGGAACAGTAGGTGGAAGGGAAGCTGACTTATTTCTTGAGCCAATCAATGCAGGGCAGATGCACTTGTAGCCAAGGGAGACCCAGAATGATAGGGAACATGGGGGACGGGATCAAGTCCAAACAGAGGAACTCCCGGTGCCCAGAATCTGAGATGGCACAAAGAGTAATCAATCCGGAACGGGGGAGAGAGCCATCAGCCAGATGAACTTGCAGCTGAAAATCCTTGGTACGGCAGGGGATACGCAGCTTTTGGGCCAAGGATGAGTCCAAGAAGCAGCTGCAGGCCCCGGAATCAATTATCGCCGGCAGACGTGTTGCCCCTTCCGGGAGCTGTAGGGAAAGAAAGAGGATAACATAAGTCTGAGGCAAACTGGTAACAGGGAAATTGATAGCAGATGGAGGTTTCGACTTACAAGGCCTTACTGGGCAAGTGCGCAAAAAGTGTCCGGCGGCTCCGCAGTACAGACAGAGGTTAGATTGACGCCTCCGGAGTCTCTCTTCTGGAGTCAGAGGGGCCCGTACTATACCAAGCTGCATCGGCTCTGGGTCGGGTAATGAGTAGTGTTGAGCAGAATATGCCATATTCGATTTCGCGATATATCTCGAATATATATTCGAATATTCGAGATATATTCGCTAAATTCGAATATTCGTGATATTTTATCGAAATTAAATGATTGCGATTTTTCGCTATTGCGAATGCGAAAATAATTGCGATTTTTTTGATAACTGCGGTAGGAGCACTCTGATTGGCTCAGAATATTCGTGATATTTTATCGAAATATCGCAACATGCGAATGCGAAATTTATTGCGCAATTTCGAGAAATGCTGGAGGAGCGCTCTGATTGGCTCAGAATATTCGTGATATTTTATCGAAATATCGCAACATGCGAATGCGATATTTATTGCGCAATTTCGAGAAATGCTGGAGGAGCGCTCTGATTGGCTCAGAATATTCGTGATATTTTATCGAAATATCGCAACATGCGAATGCGATATTTATTGCGCAATTTCGAGAAATGCTGGAGGAGCGCTCTGATTGGCTCAGAATATTCGTGATATTTTATCGAAATATCGCAAAATGCGAATGCGATATTTACTGCGCAATTTCGACAAATGCTGTAGGAGCACTCTGATTGGCTCAGAATATTCGTGATATTTTACAATACAAAATAATTGCGAATATTCGGCAAATGCGGAAGGAGCACTCTGATTGGCTCAGAATATTCTTGATATTTTACAATACAAAATAATTGCGAATATTCGGCAAATGCAGAAGGAGCACTCTGATTGGCTCAGAATATTCTTGATATTTTACAATAGAAAATAAAAAGTGTTTTGCATTGGTGGTGATTCTTTACTCTATCCATCTGTCACAGCCGTTTGTCAATCAAACACCTTGAAGATTGAACACGTTCATGCTGCATGCTTTGGACTTTTTTTCACTTCACATATCAAAGACATTTTTATGAAAGATTATTTTTCTATTATTGGGACTATATTTGTTTATATATTTGTTTCACTGTGTATTTCACAAGTTATTTGCTCTTGCTTATTTTATAATTTGCCCACATGTCTTGTCACTAGACATATTTTTTATTCTTGTAGAGCGACTCCATTTTCTGTCTTGTATTAAATTATGTTGTATAACATTTTTGAGTTGCTGCTGTATTCTCCCCTTTTTTTAAGGTATGCGCAATTTTTTCCTTCTTACAAAAAAAAATAATATCAAACATACAAATATTCATAACAGAAACATACACAAAGCCCCCCCCTTTTGCATCAGAGACAATCAGAGTTCTCCTACCACAGTTATCGAAAATTCGCAATCATTTTCGCATTCGCAATAGTGAAAAATCGCAATTTTTTTTTTTTTCAATTTGGCAACATAAAAGGATCGCCTCAGCTTAGCTACTCGGCCCAGGGTCTCTAATCATACCAGCAATGCTTTTAGACGTCGATAGGATGTGATCTGTTTTAAAAATCAAATTGAAAAAATGTGAATATTCGGAATTGCGAATATTCACCGCGAAATTCGAAATATAGCACGATTTCTCGAATATGCTATATTCGAGTCGAATATTCGCAATGCGAATATTCGTGAGCAACACTAGTAATGAGGTGTTTGGTGGAGCTGGGTGAGGCGGAGGTACTGGAGCATATCTTGGTGGAACCCAGTTAGGCCGGTTGGACTGGAACCTCTCCGAACGACGTTCTCGAAGGCGCCTATCCAGCTGAGTGGCGGTTTGGATTAAATCCTCCAGAGAGGCAGGGGGTGCCGACCTGGCAAGCTCATCCTTTAGGTTCTCAGAGAGGCCCTGGCGGTATTGGTACCTGAGGGCCAACTCATTCCAGCCTGTGTCAGCAGACCACTTTCTAAATTCGGCGGTGTAGTCTTCCACCGGCCGTCTCCCTTGATTTAAGCTGTGCAGAGTACCCTCTGCGGTGGCTGCACGTAGAGGATCGTCGTATAATTTCCCCATGTGGGTGAAGAAGGTGTCCATAGAGTCAAGTATTGGACTGCGTTGTTCCATTAAGGAGTGTGCCCATGCTTGAGGCTCCTCAGAAAGAAGAGAGATTACGAATCCAACCTTAACAGCTTCGGTCGCAAAAGTTCTAGGTTGCAAGGCCAGGTAAAGGGAACAGGCATTCTTGAAAGCCCGGTATTTCCGGCGGTCGCCTGAGAATCGCTCGGGCATGGAGACCCGGGGTTCGGGATTACTCCCCATCATGGCAGGGCTTGCAGAAGCTTGGGCAGCAGAAGGTCCGGGTGAAGAGGCTAGGGCTGCAGCGGATGGACCTGGGGAACCGGCCAGTTGTTGGAGGCGGCCATCAATCTGGAGATAGCCTTCCTGAAGCTTCTGGACTGCCTCTGTTAAGGCGGAGACCTGTTGGCACAGCGTCTCAAAGGGTGAGCGCGCCCTGTCGGTCTCAGACATCTGGCTGGCTTGTACTGTCAGAACCTGTACTCACCGAGACCGAGATGCTGAGGGCGGCTCACCTTTGCGACCCTGTGCAGACCACTCCCTGAAGTTGGGACAGAGGAGGGACGGCACAAGGAGGCACCGGTGCCGGGAGCTGGCAGGCAGACTTGGTGCAGCTGACAGTAGCAGGGCAGGTGCAGAAGACTGGAGACAAGCGTTGGTCAGGCAGGAACTGGTAGGTAAGTCTGGTAGGGTCCACAGAAGATGAAGGCAAATCCGAGTCACAGGCCGAGGGTCAAGGGCAGGAGAGTTCAGAGGGAGTCCATGAGAGCAGGCCAAGGTCAAGGAGCAGGAGACAACAGCAATCCAGGTAACGTTAGCCAAAGGGTCAGAGGTTCCAGGTGAGAGGAGAGTCGTCAGGAATTCCGGGTCAAAACAGGCAGGTACGGCAACAGGTAAACACATAGGAGCTGAAGACAAGCCAGCAACTTGTTCAGGGGATGAGGCCAGTTTAAATAGGAGAGCCAGTCCTCTGATTGGCCACAGAGCTGTCACGTGCACGGCCGTGCGCGCGTCCACGCACACGGCGCGCCGCTGTACCGCGCATGCGCGCGCACATATTGCGCCCGGACGTGCGCCCGTGCCCAGTCGCCCCGCGCATGCGTGGGAGCTCAATGGAGCCGGGAATGGAGCCCTGACACTATTGTAGATTTTCCCCTCTACTATTTTTCTCTGAGACAACTCAAAATTTGAGATTTTTTTTTTTACTTTGACTTTCAATGATAATGATAAACAGGACAAATTGAGAGGGCAAATCTCCCTAATGGGGGCACAGAGGGTAATAAATGTTGGCTGAGTATTATGATGCGCTGGAAGCTTCTTGAATACATGAACAAGAACAAACAACGCTGAGAATAAAGCACTAACTCTCATATACAATAGAGTTACAATTGAGTAGATTTACATGCGCATTACACTATAACACTACAGCACCACCTGCTGCACAGACAAGTATAATGCATACAGTATATAGTCACAGTACATTAGCAACAGTAAAAAGCCAATAGGTGCGCTAATCCATCTGCACTCTGTCCAACAAATAAAACGTTTTGCTTTTAGTGGTACTTTAACAGCCAGGGACAGTAGGAAGGGGAGGAGAGCAACGGCAAACGTGCCACCTGCTACACTGATGCCTGTCTCTGTATTCCAACTTACAGTTGGTTTTAATTACCTCCGGTTTCATTATCTACAAACTAGAGTAATTATTCTTTAATTTAATGCAGTAATGGCGGCACTTCGTAGAAGTGGTAATATTGGAAACTACTTGAATCTTCCGCACTTGATAGTAAAGTTACCAAAATGGGCAGTAAAGATTTTTTAATCTGGCACAGGAAATTTTAAAGGGTCCATACCACCAGAAATGTGTCATAAGGGCTTTATTAAATTCCCCCAAGTAGTCTCCTACACCACTCTGCTTCTGGCTCAGCATAAATTCCTTTTCATAGGTGGTCTACAGGTGGGCTAGGCATCAGAGAACAGTGCTAAAACACACCAGGCATTGATTCACAGTTTTGGATGCCATTTAGAAAGCAAGGATATTGGCAGCTGAAGAGATTTAGCTAGTGCAGAAGATGTACAAACTGGATGCCAAGGTCAAAGTTGGAACTATTCATATTTCATACTGTTGCAGTGTTAATTTTTTATGTTTGACTTCAGTGTATTTTCGGGTTATACCTTCTAGTACTATACAGTGCTCGTTGCACCTTTGCTTTATAACCCTGAATACTTAAACAACTGAAAAGGAATTTAGAAGTACCAGAATTTTATCTGCCTGTTAAAAAGCCAGTCAGAACAGAATGTATCATAAAACCACCCACTGCACAGACTGACATGTTAATTAGCTGAGTGTGGAGTTGGTTTGTTTTAGTATTATGTACATGTACTTTCCAGCAGAGTAGTGGGATTTCATAACCTGGATATTTAAATAAGTGAATGCTCGGGAAACAACAATTACTTTACTTTGTTCTTTTTCCCTTTAAATGGATTCCAGCCTTTCACAGCATTGATCAAAACTTTTCTAGGTTAATTATGCTATAATTTGAATATACAGTACTTGTAGAAAAGTTAGTCTTGTTTTTGTTCTCTAGGTTTCCATCTTGTATGGCATAATCATATACAGATGAATTTTAAGATAACCTTAAACTCTTCTATGACTCTATTTCACAACATTGTTTTGTGGTAAACACCTATTTTAATGTGTGTTACAATGCACATTATTGTATGCATCCACATTTGGTGGGCTGAAGTGCCATGCATTGTGAATGGCACATGAAGACACTATACAATAGTGGGCAATGCACCCATACTGAAGCACGTCACAATGCAAAAAACATGTTTTGCAGTACGTGACTTTTAAAAAAGTCACATGAGCATCCAAAATAAATAAGCTGCCTTAATGCAAAGCACATTAGGGGACCAGTTCACATATAATGCGGTTCCCGGTGTTTCTTATGCACTGAAAGAAACACACAAAAACAATTGTTTACTGTGTACCCTATTCACACTGCAATGCAGCCTGAGCCTGGAACTGCAATGCAGTAAGCTGCTATAAAATGCAGACAGTTTATTGCAGTTTACAGGACAGGATTGCATGTCACTGTACAGCAGCAAACTGCACCATGCTGCTGTACAATGACATGAATGAATTGTCACTTTGTAGACTTCAAATAAAGTTGAGCAAAAAAAAGGATTTGTGTGTTGCCCTTAAAAATGTGCATCACCCCATCCCTTAGGCCTCGTACACATGGGCAAGAATCTCGTCAGGAAAAAAACTTTTAGGTAGATTCACAAAGAGTTAGGCCGGCTTATCAGTAGATAAGCCGACCTAACTCCGAATCTACGCCGCTGTATGTTTAAGCGTATGCTCAAACAGAGATATGCTTAAACAAAGCTAAGATAGGATGGCTTGCGCCGTTCTATCTTAGCTTGCAATTTTTCGGATGGCCGCTAGGTGGCGCTTCCATTGCGGCCGGCGTAGATTATGTAAATGAGCTTGTACGCCGATTCCCGAACGTACGCCAGCCTGCCGCAGTCGAATTACGTAGTTTCCGTAAGGCCTTAGGCGGCCTAAAGTTATTCCACCTATGAGGTGGAATAACAATGTTAAAGTATGGCCGCCGTTCCCGCCGCAAGGTTTGAATTTTTTACGTCGTTTGCGTAAGTCGTCCGCGAATCGGGAGTTACGTTGTTTACGTCCACGTCAAAATCAATAGGCCCGTACGGCGTACTTAGCCGCAATGCGCACTGGGAAATGTAGGCGCCCGGCGCATGCGCAGTAGCAAAAACGTAAAAAAATGTGAGGTCAAGCCTCATTTCGATACAACACGCCCCCTCCAACCAATTTGAATCAGGCGCCCTTACGCCCGCTCGTTTTAGGCTACGCCGCTGTAGATTAGCAGGTAAGTTGATTTAGAATCATTACTAGCCTAGCTAATTTACGGCGGCGTAGCCTAAAAAGGCTAAGCTACGCCGCCGCAAGTTTAATCCTATCTACCTGAATCTACCTATATGTTTTTCCAGACGAGATTCTTGGCAAGAATCTCTTGCAGCCCAAGTGTACACACTGACCTTTTCAAAAGAACCGCGGTTCTGTTGAAAGGCAAGAACGCAGTGACGTCATCGCGTACGACGAGCATGCGCTCATCACATTCGATGCCGTCGCTTCCATCTTGCTTCACCCTACCTATGCCGTGGAAGCTACCGCGCATGCATCAAAGTCATTTTGAGCATGCACAGGTTTTCACGGCGACATGTAAGTATACACACTCTTGGGTTTCTCATCGGGAAAGAGGCTGACAAGAATCTCGACGAGAAAAAAGAGCGCAGGTTCTCTATTTTTCTTGTCGAGATTCTGGCCAGATTTCCTGACGAGAAACCTGAAAGCCTCGTACACATGAACGGTTTTCTTGGAAAGAAAGCTCTGCCAGCAGTTTTATTGCTGGTTTTTGCTGAGAAAACCGGTCGTGTGCATTGGCTCACTGCAGCCAGAATGGACAGCTACTGCATACTGAACCACTGCAGGTTAGCATGTAGCAGCTGTGGGGGCAGTATGAATGGGCCCTAATGCTCAACAGAAAGCGTAATTGCAGCACAATGCCCTGCTTTTGTGTCAATTCAGTCTAATGGACTGAAAAGCTATGTAGTAGCTATATGCTAAGAAATTATGGCCATTTTGAATAATTCACCATAGGTTCTGCTATCTTACTATTACACTAATTAATGTGAAAAACAATGGAGGAATATATATATATATACTGTGTATATATATATATATATATAGTAGTGGGCGTGTCGTATGTAAATGATTTGTGACCCCACGCAAATTACACGCTTTACGAACGGCGCATGCGTGCGCATGCTCAGTATCATGACGAATTTTCTCCCTAATATACGTCGGCTCAATGTTTAGTTGACGTGAATGTAACCTACGCCCATCCCCATTCACGCACGACTTACGCAAACAACTTAAAATAGGACGCTGTTCCGACGTTTCCGACGTCCATACCTAACATGACTCACCCCTGCTTTATGAGGGGTATATTTACGCCGGACCAACGCCTTACGTAAACGGCGTATATAGATGCGCCGGACGGAACTACGTTTATTTGCATATTCGACGCAAAAATCAACGGAAGCGCCACCTAGCGGCCAGCGTAAATATGCACCCCAAGATATGACGGCGTAGGAGACTTACGACGCTCCTATCTTGGCAACCATGAGGCGTATCTGATTCTTTGAATCAGGCGCCAAGATACGACGGCACACACTCAGACTTACGACGGCGTATCTGGAGATACGCCGTCGTAAGTTGTTTCTGAATCTGGCCCATAGTCTGTATGTATGTACAGTACAGTACGTATGTATATATGTGTAGCATCCCCCTAGATACAGTAAGGAAAAAAGTATTTGATCCCCTGCTGGTTTTGAATGTTTGCCCACTGACGAAGAAATGATCAGTCTATAATTTTAATGTTTATTTTAACAGTGAGAGACAGAATAACAACAAAAATATCCATAAAAATGTATTAAAAAAAAAGTTATAAATTAATTAGCATTTTAACCACTTCTAGACTGCCCACCGTACATATAATGCTGCAGGGCAGACCGCCTGCTCGAAACAATGTACCTGTGCACCCGTCCCCACGACAATTGGATTAGTTACAGAACCGATCAGTCTACAAGTCTAGGTCTGGTGAACTGGCAAGCACCAGTGGCCTAGTACATCCTGGTCGTAGACAAACCGCCAGCACTGCAGTAACACTTGGTGATGTGGCGAGTCCCATAAGTGCAGTTCAAGCTGGTGTGGTGGCTAGCACATGCAGTGTCCTCCAGCTACCAAGACTTCAAACACAGGCCTGTAGACCCCATAGTGCCCTCTTGGATGCACTTGCAAATCCTGATTGGCAGCCCACCATTTTTGCAGCGCCCGTACTCCCCCTATTCACTAACCAACCTGGAATTTAGGTGGAAACAGCACATTTAGCTTTTATGAGCTGTTGTTCACGGAAGATCTTTACAGATCTATTGTGGACCAAAGCAATTTTTTATGCTGGTCAATTTATCATCACAAATCCACATTTGACCATTGCCAGACAATTTGGCTGGAAACCCAAATTTAAGACCTTTCTTGGCCTATCCCTCCTCATTGGCATTACTAAAAAGAGTAAAATGCGGTCATATTGGTCCACTGACCCAATTCACCAAATGCCTGTGTTCTCTTTGCTGCCATGGCCAGGACTATCAGATACAAGCAATTCTTGCGGTTCATGCACTTCTTCTTTTTTTTTTTTTTTTTTATATATTTTTATTGAAAGAAGTTTCATACAGAGTATAAAAATGACAACATCCATAAAAAAAAGTAAAAAATTTGGGTACAGGAAAGAAAAGAAAACAAAGCGAAAATACAAAAAAACAACCGTAATAATAACGAGTCTTGTAATCTAGGGATATTGAACCTGAGTCCCCAAGGTGGGGTTGAGATCAGGGACGAAGTCACACTATAAGCATAAACAGCCATCAGATTTGACAAATCGAAAAAGAAGAAAAACAAAAGGGTAAACTGGATGGATCCGAGGCATGGTATGGACCCTAGTAATCCCGAAAGGGAACTCAACGATGATTCCAGAAAGGTGGGGGGAGGGCGTGAGCACCAAGAACAAGTTGTTGATGTAGAAGAAGGGTAGACAGCGAGGCCTTGGCTGCAGTTGTGAAGGTGGCAGTCACTTTTGTCATGGTTGGATGGGGGCAAGGGAATTTGGTGTCCAGAAGGGGTTGGCCCCCAGGTGCCTTGTCAGGAGTTAGATCCCTTTCTTTGTTGTACTGTCAAGTTGGAGAGAACGGGGCCAGTTGAGGCGGGGAGAGCTGTGATATAAGAACGAGAGCTTTTCAAAATTTGCCATATCCGTAGGAGTGAGCGCTGAGGCCATGAAGGGTTTCCATTTGCGATAGAAGCGTGTTTTGGTCCGCTCATGTGTTAAGTCTGCGTTGAGCTTGTCCTTGTAAAGTAATTGCAGTAATTCCTTTTTGAGTTGGGAAGTATTTGGGCAAACGTTGGATATCCAGTTCTTGAGGATGGATCTTCTGGCAAGCAAGAATCAGATCAGAATCCAGTCTTTGCCGGAGGGTAGAAGTGACCAGGGTAGCAGTTGGGGGTCCCAGTGGGCAAAAATGAGAAGTAGAGGGTCTTTGGGTAATTTTAGCAGAGTTACTTCGAAAATGTATGATAGGACTTGATCCCAAAAAGCGGAGATGTAAGTACATGACCAGAAGCGATGGGTCAGTGAAGGCCTGGGGTGGTGACACAGAGGGCATGCTGGGGTGGTTTGGGCCTGTTTGGCAGAAAGAAAAGGAATGTGGGCCCGGTGGACGATTTTCAGTTGGGTTTTCCTCCAGATCTCCTTGGGGATCAGTTTGTGGACGGTGTTGAGACCATGAAGAAGCTTGTCCACCAGCTCGGTGTCTGGGAAGTCTTTAGACCAGTTGGCAGCTGACGAGGACGCTAGGGGAGGAGTAGTTTTCAGGAGAAGAGGTAGGTAGATGTCCGAAATTTTGTAAGAGCCCTGAGAGTGGAGGGTGTCCATTAGAGATATTTTGAATCTTTTGCAGTCGTCTCTACAGGCGTTTTTCAGCGACGGGGGGGGGGGGGGGTGAGAACTTGACGGCTGGAGTTTGAAAGCCGATGGGGCTGCCAGTTTGCGGGTCGCAAAGCGAGAAAAATTCCTTAAGTCCCTTTTGCTGCCAGGAGGTATGGCTGATTTTCCAGGCCTGGGAGGAAGCTCGGATTCCCCTGAATTGGGAGGTGGCGAGAAATAAAGGGCGATAGTTTGAGGCCCTTCCTAGATTCTTTCCATGCGATGACCGTGTCACGAAGCAAGAGATTGTGTTGAAGGGGTGGGGGGATGGATTTCCACTGACAGTGGAGGAGGGCTACCAGGGAGAGAGGGTGGACCATTGCGGTTTCCAAGGGGAAGTTGGAGTAGCGAGATGCCCAGGCTACCCAGTCCAAACCAGTCCTTAATAAGCAGGCTAAATTGTATGTTCTGATATTAGGTAGGCTGATACCCCCCTCGCATCTGGGAAGATAAAGCTTAGAGAAGGCTATACGTGGCCGTTTGCCTCCCCAGAGAAAACTAGATATAGCCTAATTGAGAAGTTTTACGTCTTTATGTTGTAGAAGTAGAGAAATAGTTTGTAAGGGGTATAGCAGGCGAGCAAAACTGACCATTTTTACTAGATGACATCTTCCCAGGAGCGAAAGGGGCAAATCCATCCAGTTATCTAACTCCTGAAAGATTTTCGTGAACAGGGGGGGATAGTTGAGATGATAGAGAGAGGAGGGTAGTTTCCCAATTTTGATGCCTAGGTATGTGATGTGGGATTTCGCGACAGTGAAGATGGATGTTTGAGTCCAGGGAGGGTCGGAGAGGGAGCCTAGGGGGAGGATTTAGCTTTTGCCGTAATTTATGCGGAGGCCTGAACACCGTCTAAATTGGTCAAACGTTGCTTTGATCGTATTCATGTCATGAGAGGGGTTAGCTGAGAATATAATTGCGCGTACACACGATAATTTTTCGGCATTAAAAAAACATTGTTTATCAAAAACGTTTCTGAAAAACGGCAAAAAATTCGAACATGCTGCATTTTTTAACATTGTTTTAAACTATGTCGTTTTTCGGGTTGTAAAAAATGATTGTGTGTGGGCTTTAACGACGTAAAAAACCCGCGCATGCTCAAAAGCAAGTTATGAGACGGGAGCACTCGTTCTGTTAAAACTACCGTTCATAATGGAGTAAGTACATTCATCACGCTGTAACAGACAGAAAAGCGCAAATCGTCTTTTACTAACACGGAATCAGCTAAAGCAGCCCAAAGTCGAATGGAACTTCCCCTTTATAGTGCCGTCGTACGTGTTGTACGTCACCGCGCTTTGCTAGATCATTTTTTAAAAACGATGGTGTGTAGGCAACGTCATTTTAATGATCAAGTTGGGAAAATTAAATTTTTTAGACATGCTGAAAAACAACGTTTTTTTTTCATGCTGAAAAATGATTGTGTGTACGCGGCATTTGGTCAGCGAAGAGGGATGTGTGTAGTTCGTGATCGCTGATTCTAATACCATGTAGAGGGGCTACTTGGGTCAGGTATCTAGATAAGGGTTCTAGAGCAATGTTAAAAAGGAGCGGGGAGAGGGGGCAGCCCTGTCTCATTCCTTTGTGGAGGCAGAATTCATCCGATAGGAGGCCTGCGGCAACCAACCCTGCTGCCGGGGCATTATACATGGAGTTTATAAGATGGGCAACGGGCCAGATAATCCCATTTTAGTCATGTTGTCGAAGGCTTTCTCAGCATCTAGAGTGATGATGGCATGATCCCCTTTGGGTTACATGTGGCATGTTCCAGGGCCATCATCACCTTCCTGATATTCATGGTGGCCGTCCTGCCTTTCACGAACCCTGATTGGGCAGGGTGTATCAGAGAGGGTATGATGGCAGCCAATCTGGTGGCAATAATTTTGGAGAGAATCTTGACATCAAGTTTTAAGAGTGAGATGGGTCTATATGAGCCTGGCTCTAGAGGTTCTTTCCCCTTTTTCGCCAGAAGTTTAACGATTGCTTGGTTGCCTGTGGGTAGGTAGGAACCACCTGACCAAATATGTTGATAGACTTTGTGAAGGGTGGGTGTCAGGAGCGTGTGCAGAGATTTGTAAAATTCACCTGTGAAACCGTCTGGTCCAGGGGCTTTAGATGGGGCAAGGTTCTTAATAACGGTGTGTATTTCAGGAGGGGAAATGGGAGCATTCAGAGCTTCCAGTTGGGATGGAGAGATTTGAGTGAGGGCCGTTTTCTGAAGGAAGTCAAGCGCAGTTGGTACATCTATGGGGTCGGGAGCGTAAAGGGAGGCATAGAAATGAAGCATAGCGTCATTTATGTCTTTTTGGGTGGTTTTAACGGTACCCGACGAGTCCCTGAGGTAATGTGAGTCGGGCGATTCAGGCTCTTGCACAGTCTAGAGAGTAACTTGCCTGATTTGTTGCCAAATTTGTGAAAAGTGGCATCCAGGTGTGCCTTTTTGGTCTGTTCGAGAGTCGCAGCCCACATGTCAAAGGACTACTTGGCCATAAACCAAGCCTTCCTGCTGTCAGGAGAGTCGTCAGTGTAAAGGGATCATTGGGCGCAGTGTAGTTGTGAACTGGCCAATTTATAGTTCCTGAGGGTGTTTCTTTTGAAAGAGGCAGCATAGGATATTATACAGCCCCTAAGGAAAGCTTTACCTGCTTCCCAGAATAGATTGGGGTTTTCGGAGTGTAACGCATTAGTCGAGGTGTATTTAGACCATGCATTTTCCATATGTTGGGGGGGTGTTGAGGGGGTGGGCACCTGTGCACGCGTCGCCGGACCGCACATGCGCGTGCGCTGCGCATGTGCACCATTCGTGGCCGGCAAAGCTGGCTCCCTGACACCTGTGTGGATAGAGAGGACCAGGCAGGCATGCCAGGGGGATGCCAGGGGGAAAGAAATCAGGTATAGGTTTAAACAGTAAACAGTATGAAACAATCCAATGATACATAAAACAGTGGAAAAAAAAAAAAATTCTCGGCCTACCGAGAGAATTGATGAACAGTGAGGAGGAGGGAGCAAGGGTACGGCAGGCTTACGACCTGGGCTGAACCAGATCGGCCGATTGAAGAGTCATAGGGGCCGCGTCTAATAGAAGCGTGGTTGAAAAGACGTCAATAAGGTGTGAGTCGTTGTTGGTTTGGACCAGAAGCTCTGAACCTTTTTGGAGAGTCTTTGCGTGGACTTCTGTGTTCAAGGGCACGGTTGGTGGGGTCTGACCTGGGAGAAGGACTGAGCTGTGGGCCCGAGTGTTGCGATCTCAGGAAGGCCTCCGCTTCAGACGGTTCGTGAAAAGAGAGTTGGTCACCGTTGGGGGCTTTAAGCTGGTGGGTAGCTGGGAATGCCAGGGTGAACTTGACTTGTAGTCGGTGAAGCTCTGAGCAGATCTGTTGGAATGCTTTTCTTTTCTTGGATACTTCTATGGTATAGTCCGCAAAAATCAGGATCTTTATTCCGTCGATCTGGAGAGATCTGGACTTCCTGAATTTCTGTAGGATGAGAGCTTTGTCTGAATAGTTGAGGTACTTGGCGATTATGGGGCAGGGTGATTTGTGATCGGAATTAAAGGACCCCATACGGTGGGCACGCTCGACTGTGCAGAGGCCTGGGAGGCCTAATGCTTCAGGAATGCGACTCGAGCATCGATCCGTGAGTGCCGAAGGTTGTAGCAATTCTGGGACGCCCACGAAACGCAGGTTGCTCCTTCTGGACCTATTTTCCAAATCGTCCAGCTTCTCAAGGATGTACCTGTTCATCTTGTCTTGGGCCTGCTCTGTGAACTGGGCCTGGTACAATTCCTCCTCCGCGTTAGCGATGCAGTGTTCAGCCTCATTTAATCTGGAGGCGTGCTCCCCTATCTGGGCCTGGAGCTTCTGCATGCCTGCACTGATGGCCTTCTCCACAGGGGCTGCAATCATTGGAGACAGGAGAGCTGCCACTGCCTGGGCAATGAGCTCTGTATTGGGATCCCCTGCGTGTGGAGGAGCTGTGACAGCCTGTGAGGAGGAGGGGGGGCCGAAGCGCTGCTTACCTCCATTGCGGGAGCCGTTTCCGCGGAGGGCCGAAGCCTCGATTTGCGGCTGTCCCGTTCACGCATACGAGCGCGGGCCGTTTTTTTCCACAAAACGGTCCATCTTATTGCCGGGGGATGGAGGATGGTGCTGCCGGTGGTCGGGGATGGGTCTGCCAGCATTGTAATCTGTTTTGTAAGTCTGGCTGCGGGAGCTGTGGTGAGGGCCAGCTACTCCATGCAGCGCCGGAACCGGAAGTGTTCATGCACTTCAATGACAATGAACTCTGTCATCCTTGGGGTGACGCTGAAAAAGATCGACTCCACAAAATCCAGCCCCTCGTAAACCACTTCAACCAAAAATTTGCAACCTTGTTTGTTTCCGATCAATGTGTCTGCGTTGATGAGTCCCTGTATACGTTTTCTGGCTGCATTGTTTCATAACAGTTTCTCCCCAGAAAGCCTGAAGATTGGTTTTTGGGGTCATGTACATGGCTTGGCTCACAAAAAGTCTCACACTTTTTGTCAGCCTTTTGGGAGGGGGGGGTTGTGCTATCTTGGCATGTTATGGCCTCTGAAACTGTGATAGTTTTTTTTTTTTTAACATAAAGTAGAAAAAAATATCTTTCTTTTTCAAATTTTTTGGTCTTTTTTCATTTATATCGCAAACAAATAAAAATCCCAATGATGATCAAATACCACCAAAAAAAGCTCTATTTGTGAAAAAAGGTATGCAAATTTATTTTGGGTACAGCATGGCATGACCGTGCGATTACCAGTTGAACAGCGCAGTGCCAAATTGCAAAAGTGCTCTGGTCCTTAAGGGGGTAAAACCTTCCAGGGCTGAAGTGGTTAATGAGTGAAATAAGTATTTTATCCCCTATCAATCAGCAATATTTCTGGCTCCCAGGTGTCTTCTATAGAGGTAACGAGCTGAGATTAGGAACACTCTCTTTAAGGGAGTTCTCCGAATCTCAGCTTGAATCTCAGCTTGTTACCTGTATAAAAGACACCTGTCCACAGAAGCAATCAATCAATCAGATTCCAATATCTCCACCATGGCCAAGACCAAAGAGCTGTCCAAGGGACAAGATTGTAGACCTATGCAAGGCTGGAATGGGCTACAAGATCATCACCAAACAGCTTGGTGATTATTCACAAATGGAAGAAACACAAAATAACTGTCAATCTCCCTCGGTCTGGGGCTCCATGCAAGATCTCACTTTGGGGGTTTCAATGATCATGAGAATGGCGAGTAATCAGCTCAGAACTTCACAGGAGTAGGGATGAGCTGAACACCCCCCTGTTCGGTTGGCACCAGAACCTGCGAACACACCAAATGTTCATGTGAACTTTAGAACCCTGTTAAAGTCTATGGGACTCAAACGTTTGAAATCTAAAGTGCTAATTTTAAAGGCTAATATGCAAGTTATTGTCCTAAAAAGTGTTTGGGGACCTGGGTCCTGTCCCAGGAAACATGTATCAATGCAAAAAAAAGTTTTAAGGAGGCAACCAGCTGTCTTTGAGCCTTGTGTGAGTACAGATGGTTCTGAGAGATCTTAGAGACTTTTGGGCTGCTGTCACCCTTCTGATTTACAAAAAGAGTCAGCTGTGGGTCTACAGTATGTAAAGGGGACATCGGCTGGTGACCTGAAGAGCTTAGTCCACCTAATCCTATATAAAGGAACTCTGCTCTTGTTCCTCTAAAGAAAGGAGTGTGCTTTTAACAACTATTACTTTAAAGCTTAGGCCCCATACTCACGAGCAAACATGTCTGCTGAAACTGGCCCGCAGGCCAGTTTCAGCAGACATGTTTGGTCGTGTGTGGGCGCGAGCGGGCCGAATTCCAGCAAACATTTGCCCGCCGGGCCTTTTCCCAGCGGGCAAATATTCCTGGACTTGTTTTAAAACAGCCCGCTGGAATTCAGCCCGCTCGGACATGTACGGTCGTCAGTACAGACCTACCGTACATGTCCAGGCGCCCGCCGTCCCTCGCATGCGTCGAATGACTTCGACGCATGCGTGGAAGCATTTTAAAGGCGGGCCGCCCACGTCGCCGCGTCATTGTCGCGGCGACACCGCGTCATCGACGCGGCGACACCGCGGACACGCCCCGCGTATTGTTTACGCGCGGACTTCTGTACGATGGTGTGTACAACCATCGTACAGAAGCCCTCTGGCAGACATGTATGGTGAAAACGGTCCGACGGACCGCTTTCACCATACATGTTTGTCCGTGTGTACCCGGCCTTAGTCCACTATTAGTTTCAAGCATGGACTTTACTAAAGCTTTTTCCAGAATGAATACACAGTCCTCAAGTTGTGCATAGCTCTTGGAGTGTCCCATTCAATTCCCTCAACCCTATACAAGTTCTCCAAGAATATAAACAACCAAAAACAACACCCCTAGACTGGTCATTGAAGAAATGTGTGACTGAGCTTGTGTGCCTGGCTGTGGGGCAAAACATCTGGGGAAGATGTGGGCAATATTCCAGCAGCTCCTACTGGAGTAGTGCTTACATATGTTATTATACAACCCTATCCCACTGATCTAATGGGCTTTTTGTGGTAGGCTCACAGCTCACCTACCAGCACATGCCAAGTGTTGTATTGTAATATGTGCTTGCTAATGCTCAGTGTATATTGGCACATCAAGTGCCTGGTATATCAAAGTGAACCCAAGAAGAACATTCATTTAAACACATTTTGCAGTCCCTGTTCTGCACAATAAATACCCCTTCTTGTTTTTTGTACCTTTGTTGGTTTTTTTTTTCATATTAAAACCCAGCTCTGGCTGCAATATTCACCTTCTCTCCAGTGCTGTCCGCCACATTACCATAATTCTTTTTGACACAAGATGTTCTCAGTCTTATGGGTTGAATGTTAACCAGGGGACATGTCAGACACATGATTTATTTGCAGTTTTTTTTTCAAAGCAATTTTCATAATAGAAATGTTATGTATTTTCTAGCTTAGTAATTTTACAGTGATTTACAGCTCAGTTGCTTAGAAACTGATTTTGATCAGTGTTTCTTCATTCAACCCTTTGGCTGAGCTACAAACCACTGAAAGAGAGATTTTTAGCATAAAATCCAATGCTTTAGTCCTTTTCTAAAATTGTAGTAGCAATATATCGCTTCTTGGCAACAAATTGCCTCTAGGAATTGAATTGCTAGCTACAACACTGTTATCAGTGGCACTAGCACTGGTACAAAATGGCCCCTCAGACATGGCCCATACTGTATGTGCAGGGTTTCATGGACCCATCCCCTCAGGGGGTGTCATGATTTTTGTCCTCTGACCTTGTAACTACTTGAATTGATCAATCTTCAGACTTGAGTTTCTGGAGACATGACTGTGGGATAGACCCTTTTCCAGTGATCTCTTTGTCCATATACTGGCTTAAACCTCTTTGGACAAATGTATCATGACTAATCTATGATGCCCAAGAGCCCCTTCACACTGAGGCAGTTTTCAGGCATTTTAGCGCTAGAAATAGGGCCTGCAAAGTGCCTGAAAACTGCCTCCCATGCCGCCGGAGTGTGAAAGCCCGAGTGCTTTCACACTGGGTCGGTGCGTTTGTGGGAAGTTAAAAGTCCTGCAAGCAGAATCTTTGGGGCAATTTGGGAGCGCTGTATACAGCGCATGGGCAGCCCCAGTGTAAAAGGAGTTTAAATGTATGGTTTAAATATACAGATGGTGCAATATAACTCGCACACCATTTAACATAATATCCCCTTACTTTTGTTTGGTGATTGTGCAATAAGGCTGCTGGCTCTGCATGGACACTCCATGTCTAGTACACACATCAACACTCCCTTCACGGTGAACCATCTGACCCCAGTGAATCACTGGCTGGGCACCTGTTCCGACACTCCCCGCTGATGTAAGGAGGACAATATGCAGCCATTTCTTTATTCTGGTTACTCTTTCAAGATGTACTCATTGTCGTAAAAAATAGAAATCTCCTTTGTTTAATGTTCATGAACCCCTGAAGAAGAAAAGCAATTTTGAAACGGTGTTTATCATCTGCACTTACTGTTTTGGTGACTCCAATTTGAGTACATTGTATTCATAAACCTTTTTTAACCCTTTTTAATGTGTATTGTAACTTTTTATATTTTGTAACAATAAAGATATTGTAAACATTTTAAATCATTCCAAGACACTTTCCATTGACTTAGAAATTACTCATTGCCATTAAAGTTCCATTATGAGGGTTTTCCTATATGTACATAATTAAGGGATGTTGGCATTTAATCAGCTACTATTCCTATTTTGAATACTGTAAGTGCAGGGTGTCATGGACCCATCCACTGAGGGGGTATCACCATGGCACCCTAGACATGTAGTACAATGATGCAGATTGTGACACTAAGGTCATTACATGGGTGCTGTCTAGTGCATCATTGAGCACTGTCCACTGCTGATAGAAGATTTAAAGAGGAAGAGGACCCTGTGAATCATGTAGCTGGACTAAAGACTTCTTTAACCACTTCCCTACCGCCCATAGACATATGACGTTCACAGATGGGATCTCCCATTCTGGGTGGACGTCATATGATGGCCTGGGATTCCCGGCCATCTAGGAGGGGCACACAATGTCAGCCGGGCACCCGCTATTGCCCGCAATCACGGCAGGACTGTGGATCTGTGTGTGTAAACACAGATCCACGGTCCTGACAGGTGAAGAAACCGATGTGTGTTCCCAGTACAGAGGAACACACATCAGTCTCCTCCCCTTGTGAGTCCCCTCCCCCTACAGTTAGAATCACACATTAGGGAACATATTTAACCCCTTCAGCGCCCCCTAGTGTTAACCCCTTCCATGCCAGTCACATTTATGCAGTTATCAGTGCAGTTTTAAAGCACTAATCGCTGTATAAATGTGAATGGTCTGAAAAAAGTGTCAAAAGTGTCCGATATGTCCGTCGCAATGTCACGGTCACATTAAAAATCGCAGATCGCCGCCATTACTAGTAAAAAAAAATTGCAATAAAACTATCCCCTATATTGTAGACGCCATAACTTTTGCGCAAACCAATCAATAAACGCTTATTGCAATTTTTTTTTACCAAAAATATGTAGAAGAATACATATTGGCCTAAACTGAGGAAAAAAAATTATTTTTAATAGATTTTTGGGGGATATTTATTATAGCAAAAAGTAAAAAAATATAGCATTTGTTTCAAAATTGTCTCTCTATTTTTGTTTATAGCGCACAAAATAAAAAACGCAGAGGTGATCAAATGCCACCAAAAGAAAGCTCTATTTGTGGGAAAAAAAGGACGTCACTTTTGTTTGGGAGCCACATCTCACGACCGCGTAATTGTCAGTTAAAGCGCTGCAGTGCCAAATCGCAAAAAGTGCTCTGGTAAGGAAGGCGGTAAATTCTTCCGGGGCTGAAGTGGTTAAAGGGAGGAATACAAAAATTAAATGCAGGCAGGCCTCTGGGTGGATAGAGGGCCGAAAACATGGACATTGGCTTTTAAATTGAATACTTTTTATACAATGATCTTCAAATAGTTAGAACATCCAACGCTTAGGGATTTTGAAAAGATTATCCTTGGATGTAGCTACAGTATATATATTAAATTCAAAAGTTGGTGAAATTTCATCAAATGCAGAAATGGAGAAAAGCTTGTTACCTTTTCTGAAAATATTTCAAACTGATTGTGTTTACTTGACTGTAGCATTTCTAAATTTCATAATGATACCCTGGTGACTTGCTCACTAGTTGAACTGAATCCAATATGTATTTTATTTTCCATAAATGTTTTATAACTTTGGTTTGGAAGCTTATATCAAATAAATTCAACTCTATGTCAAATGATATTATATTTCTATGTGTCCAAATAAATTTACTTTATTTCAGAATGTTTTAGTTTTGAAATACTCATTTCATTTAAAATTTGTCATATCAATAGAAGCAATCATATAGAAAAACTACAGTAACAATACTCCCTAAGAGACATTTTGGACTGTATTGGTCCTCTCCGTATTGTTTAGTGCCATTGTTAATCAAAGTTTAACTTGATTGCCAAGGTCAAACCTGAACTCTGCCTTATCATTGTGCTCATCTCCAGAATGCACACTTTTTTTTATTACCCAGGGAACTAATATTTGTAAGATCAGAAAGAATCCCAACCCACACACACACACAAGGCAAAATTCATAGCTGCCATAGAGTTGTTGTTTTACCTTTCTCTGGTTTGATTTTTGTGAGGAAGACCTTGACAGACATTTATCTTTTTTTTTTTTTTTTTTTTTTAACCTAACAATTGTGTAAGTATGTGCAGGCAGGTATTATTTTATACTTATGTAGCCCTATCGTTTTGTTTTTTTATTTTTTTTACAGATATACAGTGATGTGCAACAGATTCAGGCAGGTGTGAAGAAATGCTATAAAGTAAGAATGCTTTCAAAAATATATTTTTTAATGTTTTATATTATGAATTTATAAAATGAAAAGTGAGTGAACATAACAAAAGTCTAGATCAAATTAATGCTTGGTGTGACTACTCTTTGGCTTCAAAAGAGCATCAATTTCTCTAGATATACACAGTTTTTGAAGGAACTTGGCAGATGGGGTTGTTCCAAACATGTTGTAGAACTAAACACAGATCTTCTGTGGATGTAGGCTGAATCAAATCCTTCTGTCTCTTCATGTAATCACAAACAGGCTGTGGGGATATATGTCACCGTTAATGACAGGTGATGGATTTAATATGATAGACTTTTTGGGGGATTTTTATTTTTTAATATAGGACTGGTCAAACATTAGGATGTCTTTATTTCTAGGTTACGATATCTCTTGTATCACAAGAAACTATTTTACTTGCTTTAGAAACTGATATTGCACTATTATTAGCTTGGTATTTCTGACTATTATTAAGTATGTGATCTACCAGAGCACCCAGATTCTTCTCAACTTTTTATCAACACCCCCCCCCCCCCCCTGTACTCCTTCTAGAATGTAGGATGCATGCAGACAAACTTCATCTGCCACATAGTTGAACTAAAGGAGCTAAAGGACCCAGTCAGTTTTTGCGATTTGGCACTGCGTCGTTTTAACTGACAATTGCGCGGTCGTGTGGCGTGGCTCCCAAACAAAATTGGCATCCTTTTTTCCCCCACAAATAGAGCTTTCTTTTGGTGGTATTTGATCACCTCTGTGGTTTTTATTTTTTGCGCTATAAACAAAAATAGAGTGACAATTTTGAAAAAAATTCAATATTTTTTACTTTTTGCTATAATAAATATCCCCCAAACATATATAAAACATTTATTTTTTCCTCAGTTTAGGCCGATACGTATTCTTCTACCTATTTTTGGTAAAAAAAATCGCAATAAGCGATTATCGGTTGGTTTGTGCAACATTTATAGGTCCGGATTCAGAAAGAAGTTACGATGGCGTATCTCCAGATACGCCGTCATAACTCCGAATGCGGGCCGTCGCAACTCGGCGCCTGATTCATAGAATCAGATACGCCTCACAGTTGGCTAGAGATGAGCGGCGTAAGTCTCCTACGCCGTCGTATCTTAGGGTGCATATTTACGCTGGCCACTAGGTGGCGCTTCCATTGATTTCCGCGTTGAATATGCAAATTAGCGAGATACGCCGATTCACGAACATACGTGCGCCCGGTGTATAAAGATATGTCATTTACGTAAGGCGTCGGACCGGCGTAAAGTTACCCCTCATAAAGCAGGGGTAAGTCATGTTAGGTATGGACGTCGGAAACGTACGAACAGCGTCGATTTTATGTCATTTGCGTAAGTCATCCGTGAATGGGTCTGGACGTAGGTTACGTTCACGTCGACTAAGCATTGAGCGGGTGTAATTGAATTTGAAAATTCAACGTGATACTGAGCATGCGCGCGCATGCGCCGTTACACCGCCTATTCATTTGCATGGGGTCACGGCTGATTTAAATACAACATGCCCACTGCCTGGAGCATTTGAATTCCGCGGGCTTACACTGGCCCATATACGCTACGCCCCTGTAACTTCAGGCACAATATCTTTCTTAATACACTACTCGCCTGACTAGGTTACGGCGGCGTAGCGCATATGAGATGCCCTACGCCTGCAGAAAGATACGCAATTCTTTCTGAATCCGGGCCTTAGCGTTTACAAAATAGGGGATACATTTTTCGCATTTTTATAAAAAAATAATTTTTTACTACTAATGGCGGCGATCAGCGATTTTTTTTCATGATTGCGACATTATGGCGGACACTTCAGACAATTTTGACACATTTTTGGGACCATTGTAATTTTCACAGCAAAAAATGCATTTAAAATGCATTGTTTACTGTGAAAATGACAATTGCAGTTTGGAAGTTAACCACAAGGGGGTGCTGTTGGGGTTATGTATGACCTCATCTGTGTTTCTAACTGTAGGGGGTGTGGCTGTAGGTGTGACGTCATTGATTGTGGCTCCCTATATAAGGGAACACACGATCAATGACAGTGCCACAGTAAAGAACGGGGAAGCTGTGTTTACACACAGCTCTCCCCGTTCTTCTGCTCCGGGGACCGATCGCGGGACTCCAGCGACGATCGGGTCCACGGGTCCCGCGGTCACACTCACGGAGCTTCAGACCGGGTCGCAGGCACGCGCCGCGGGCGCGTCCCCGCGACCCACGGCTGGGCACTTAAAGAGGACGCACCTGTACGTGCTTGTGCCGTTATGCCGTTATACATTTTTTTTATCATTTTTTTTTAAAACTGCTTTGCGGTGCCTGCAGCTGCCGCTGCTGAGTCTCTCACTCTCTCTCTCATCACCAGGGCCGGACTGGCCCAGCCCGGTAGGCTGCCTGTCCTGAGGCTACTTTGAGCTGTAGCTGACTGCAGCGCTCCCCCTCTCTCCTGCGTGTATGACACCGGGCATCTCTCGCTGTGTGTGAGAGCTGGGTCTGTGTTTGGCTGTGCTGCCTGTGCTAGACCTGCTTGTGTGATAGTAGATGGAGATGGAACACTGATTGAATCAGTGTTTTGTCTATCACACAAGCCCGTCTAGGGGGGGACCTTGCTAGAGAACACTACCCTGCCAAACACAGACCTACAGCTCCTGTTTGTCCCATGACAGACGTCGGGAGAGAAGATACCTGCTGTGTGTAATCAAGGCCATGGTGAGTGCCATGCGCAGTGGGGCTTCATTCATATACAAAGTGGGGCTGCATTCATATACAAAGTGGAGCTGCATTAATATACAAAGTGGGGCTGCATTCATATACAAAGTGGGGCTGCATTAATATACAAAGTGGGACTGCATTCATAGACAAAAGTGGGACTGCATTCATAGACAAAAGTGGGACTGCATTCATAGACAAAAGTGGGAATGCATTCATAGACAAAAGTGGGACTGCATTCATATACAAAAGTGGGGCTGCATTTATATACAAAAGTGGGACTGCATTCATATACAAAAGTGGGGCTGCATTCATATACAAAAGTGTGGCTGCATTTATATATACAGCGGGGCTGCATTTATATATATACGGCGGGGCTGCATTCATATACAAAAGTGGGACTGCATTCATATACAAAAGTGGGGCTGCATTTATATACAAAAGTGGGGCTGCATTTATATACAAAAGTGGGACTGCATTAATATACAAAAGTGGGGCTGCATTTATTTACAAAAGTGGGGCTGCATTTATATACAAAAGTGGGGCTGCATTTATATATACAGCGGGGCTGCATTCATATACAACAGTGGGACTGCATTAATATACACAAGTGGGACTGAATTTATATACAAAAGTGGGACTGCATTTATATACAAAAGTGGGGCTGCATTAATATACAAAAGTGGGACTGCATTCATATACAAAAGTGGGACTGCATTTATATACAAAAGTGGGGCTGCATTCATATACACAAGTGGGGCTGCATTCATATACAAAAGTGGGGCTGCATTCATACACAAACGTGGGGCTGTATTCATATACACAAGTGGGGCTGCATTCATATACACAAGTGGGACTGCATTCATATACAAAAGTGGGGCTGCATTTATATACAAAAGTGGGACTGCATGTATATACAAAAGTGGGGCTGTATTTATATACAAAAGTGGGGCTGTATTTATATACAAAAGTGGGACTGCATTTATATACAAAAGTGGGACTGAATGTATTTACAAAAGTGGGACTGAATTTATATACAAAAGTGGGACTGCATTTATATACAAAAGTGGTTTTATACAAAAAAATCCCACTAGATGGCGCTACACCATGTCACAGTGCCATACATGATGATGTAGCTATGCAATATTCCTCGTGGCCAGTTCGTCAGACTTCGTAGGAATTGTGCTTTGGATTCCGATTATGCTGTACAGTCTGAGGAATTGGCCACTAGATTTGTATCTAAAGGCTATTCCAGGTCCTCCGTGAATCAGGAGAAGGAAAGGGTCAAAAACCTAGATAGGAATCTAATTATTATGGATAAACCTCCGACGGCTGAAATAGACAGATCCAATTACAAAATGTTGTTGGATTATAACATCCAACACAAAAAGTTTGAAAGGATTGTGGCCAAGCATTGGCCTGTCTTAAAGGGAGATGTGGTCCTAGGTCCGGTTCTTCCAGAACGTCCACAGTTTGTGTACAGGAAGGCCCCTTCACTTAGAGATCGGTTGGCTCCAGGGGTGATAGATCCACCAGTCATCCCGAGACCCAAACTTTTTAATTTCTTATCTGGTTTCTATGCCTGTGGCAGATGCGCAACTTGTAAACATGCCAAACGTAATATCAAGAAACGTAAGTCCTTTATTTCCAATATTACCGGAATGGAATATCCAATCAAGCAATTAATCACCTGCTCGACTACGGGCGTGGTTTATATGCTTGAATGTAAGTGTGGATTGCAATATGTCGGACGTACCTCGCGTGAGTTGCATGTAAGGGTTGGAGAACATATTAGCAACATTCGACGTGGCATTAAGACTCATAGCGTCTCTAAGCATTTTAGAGAATGCCATGGCAGAGATCCCAAAGATCTTAAATTTTGGGGCATTGAAAAGGTCACCAAACATTGGAGAGGAGGACATTACATACGACAGCTTAGCCGTCGTGAATCTTTTTGGATTTATGAAACCAAGGTTTCGGCTCCACTAGGCCTCAATGTCGAGTTCGACCTTAATTGTTTTATCTCTAATCGTTAATTTTGTATTTTGTATTATTCAGTATTTGGGGTATATTTGTAATTTTTAATTAATTTTAGTATTTTTATCTTTTTTAATATTAATATTTAATGTTATATATCTTTATCTTTTACATTTTCATATGACTAGATTCTGTGTGTATATTATTGTAATATTATATATACCTATTGCAGACTTGCTCTGTATAAAAAGGGATTAAGATTTTTTATATATTTTTCAATTTCCCTTTAAGGTTTCATATAAAGGTTTTTAATACGTTGTGAATTATACTGGATTTATCTGCTAAGTCTAGTGGTATCCTTTATTGTAATGGTGAGGCGATCGTGGTTGACGTCACGTCTAAAATAATTTTTAAATTATTTTTTCCATATTTATAAACCTGCCGGTCCTTCTTTAATTAGGTGGACCGTTTCTTCCTGTGCTTTGTGCTATTGCATATTAGTTGCCGTTCTGTTAATTGGCCACTAGATGGCGCGGGTTAGCAGGAATTGGTGTGTTGCGATGGCAACAATACACTATATATGACGCCGCGGGACGTTCACGTTAGCCTCTCTACCCCACGCTGAGGAAGTTCCGCCCATAGGAACGTAACGCGTACGAGGGGGAGGAGCTTCGTGACGTCACCCGCGCTCGCCGACCCAACGCTGAAGTGTGAGCTGTGTTAGATCCGGAAGCCCTGGAGCTCCGTGCTGTGCTGCCACGCTCTACACTCGGCTTTGAGTGTTATTGAATGTGAGTTCATTTTGATTTATATCTTTCATTAAATCCAGTTTTAAAACAGAGAGCACTAGTTTGTCCCCTTTCTGTTTTATATAAATTCTCCATGGTCTCTGGGAGTGCTGAGCCGTTTTGCTGCCTGCTGCCTGCTGTACATCTCTTTAACTTGGAAGTGTCCTGTATTTGCCTTGGAGGTTTTCAAAAAGCTTTGTGACCTAGCCATGGTCGAATGGCTGAGGTGAGGGGCCATCTGTAGTTAGTGGTGGAGGAACCTTTCCTGTTGATCACCGTTTCTGATGTTCATCACTAATAGTCACTTCATTATTTGGAGCACCTTTGGACTTTTCACTGATGCACTTTATGGACTTCTCTTTGTGCCATTATCAGAATCTTTATATTTGATCACTTTTGATGTTATTTAAATTTTATGTTTTTGCGCTGCACTTTATTACTAATGATGATGTATAAGGCAAATAATATAAAACCTATCGTGCAGCTATAAACCACTAGGAAACATGGAAATAACAGAATACAAAAAAGTACAGCGCACAGTGGTTAAATGAATAAAACTTTATAGTCTTTTAAAATGTGAAATGCGAACAGTGGAACATGAATTAGTAAATTATTAACAATAGCAACAATGTTTATAATGAATATAAAACAGGTCTGATAATAGTCCACGATGCATCTACAGAAGCAAACAGATGGTAAAGTGATGGTAAGGTGGAAACTAAGGCACTGAGGGGAGATAGCAAAAATGCTTCCATACAGTAAGTGTGGAGAGATGTAAAAGTACCTTCACAGCCAATCACAAGACTCCATGCTGGCAGACGATTCAAATGGTGGCAGAAAAGCTATTAGTGCCAGGGGCAGTCGATGGAAGGAGGCTCTGGAGCCGGGAGCAGTGTGGCCAAGCCACCCAGATGTAAGAACGAGCGCCGCAAAAGCGAGAAGCTCGTCACCGCTGCGATGGAGGGCAGCGGGGGGAACCTGGGTCAAACGCACCCAAACGGATTGAAGGAGCCAAAGACGCCGCCGCGTCAGTCAAAGCATGGAGGGGCGGGATCGTCAGTGGGTTGCAGAGTAGAAGGAGGCGGTGTCTGGACACACTCCTTCTCAGGTTACGTGGTGTCTGCAACCAATCGGAGGACCAGAATCCGGACGAAGGAAGGTCCTACACAGACGTTGCTGGAGGTCTCCCAGAAAGTCAGAGTGCAGTGAAAACAGCACTTGGGGGCTTCTGTAGGCAAAGTGGATGTCAGAACACATAGAGACAAGCCGTGACTGACATGTTTCGCGTCACAGACGCTTTGTCAAAGTCACGGTACGGCTTCAAGATAGGACTATTAAAGGCATACTAGCCACATTATTGGACAATAATAAAAGGAGGGAGTGATTTAGTTATTTAACCCTACCATCACTGAACCCTTTAAAAAAGGCTCATGCTAATTAATTAAATCTGAAAAACACCAACAAAACATGTAACGTCAAATTAAAACATAAAAAAATATATTAAACACACAACTGGTTGCAGATCAATGGAAAAATGGGCTAATCATAAAGAATTACTCATAATGGAATACTTTAATGAACTCTAATATAGAACCCAGCAAACCCTGTACATAGGCTTATATGATAATGCAATAAGATTACATAGAACTCCTCAAAGCATAAAGCCAGCTCTTGTGAAGCATAGCACACAAGACTTCTGGAAGCATAGTAAACGTGATATCCATAAATAATAAAATAAAATAATAATGATAATAAAAAATAAAAATAAATATAAAAAAATATATATATATATATATATATATATATATATATATATATATATATATATATATATATATATATATATATAAACATAAGAAAATTTATGTATAAAAAATAAAAATAAAAATAAAAATAAAAATAAAAATAAAAATAAAAAATAAAAAATAAAAAATAAAAAATAAATAAAATATAAAAAATAAAAAATATATATAAAAAATATATATAAAAAAATATATATATAAAAAATAAAAAATAATAATTAAATAAAATTGGAAAACAAAATTAATTAGTGATGCTGAGGATATCAAGCTCCTCGTTTAAGCCACCAGGCGATAAGGACCCGAGCTGGAAAATCCAGAAAGTCTCTCTTTTGCATAAGAGAGAAAATCTTTCATTTTCAGTAAGGGTCCCCACCGGAATGGATTCTATAGCAAGTACCTCCAAAGCTCTAAAGTCTTTCTTATGAGTATACAGAAAATGTCTGGGGACGCTGTGTTTATCGCAGCCTTTTTGAATCAGGCGTCTGTGTTCGCCTATTCGTATGCGTAGGGTAAGGATCGTCCGTCCCACGTATAACAAATTACAAGGACAGCGTAGTACATAGACAATATACTCAGTGGAGCAAGTAAGGAATTGTTTGATCGGAAAAGTACAGTCATTGGTTTTTATGACATTAGTACCGCCTTTGGGGATAGATTGGCAAGTAAGACAACCCCTCTTACAACATCTAAAAATACCGGTTGTGTTATTAAAATAGGCCCGAATATTCAGTGGTCGTGTAGAATTAGTCTTTACTACCTTACTTGGTGCAATAATATTGCAAAAAGTACGGGACCTTTTAAAAGTAATCTGTGGTTTGGATGGAAGGGAGGATGAAAGGCATTGGTCTAAATGAAGAATATTAAAATGTTTATTAATAATATTGATGATATTTTTGTGTTTGTTATTAAATGTAGAAGTGAATCTTATATTATTTTCTACTATTTTATTCGTGGTCTCCTTTTTGGGTTTTGTATTCATATTTGATTTATATGCATCATCTATTAGTTGGTCTGGATACCCCTTTTCCTTAAATTTGGACTTCATAACAAGGCCCTGGGACATATAGTCCTTAGTATTGGTACAATTTCTCCGAAGCCTGTTGAATTGACCATGTGGAATATTGGTCTTCCAAGAAGGGTGATGGCAACTATTAAAGTGCAAATAGGAGTTGCCACTAGTAGGCTTGGTATGATTAATGGTTGTAATGGTCCTCTGATCATGCGATAAAACCAAATCCAAAAAAATTAAATTATCATTATCAAATACGTGAGTAAATGAGAGACCCAACTTGTTGCTGTTACAGTGATCTACGAAGGAAGAAAAAAGACTGGCACCTCCACTCCAGATAAGGACAACATCGTCTATGTAAAGCCCGTAAAACACAATGTGCTCCAGAAATGGATTGTTGTTCCAAATCTGGAGTGTTTCCCAATACCCCATTGTTAGATTCGCATATACAGGAGCAAAATTAGCCCCCATAGCAGTGCCGTTTTTCTGTAAGAAAAACTCATCACAAAAAGAGAAATAGTTGTGTCTAAGGCAGAAATCAATACCTCTAATAATGAACTCTGATTGTAGAGAGTTCATGTCGTCATTTTTACTTAGAAAATATTGCACAGCCGCTAGTCCGATGTCATGGGGTATGGAAGTGTATAACGAAGCCACGTCTAGAGAGGCCCAAGCATAGCCATCCTCCCAGGAGTAATTTTGGAGGGTCTCAATGATGTCGCTGGAATCTCTAATATACGATGTTAAGTCACAGACCATGGGTTGTAGAACATGGTCTATGTAAGTAGAGAGACCGCTGGTGAGACTGTTAGTGCTCGCAACGATTGGTCGACCAGGTGGATCCACAAGAGATTTGTGTACCTTCGGAAGGTGGTAAAAGTGGGGGGTACTCAATATTTTGGGCAACAGGAAGGATCTTTCTCTCTTATTGATTACGCCTTTTTTAAAAGCCGTATCCACTAGAGTAGATAATTCTGATTGATAAATAGAAAAAGGGTCTGTATCTAGTTTCTGATAGATGTCACCATCCGACAGTAAGCGATATGCTTCTCGGAGGTACTCTGTTTTATCCTGAAGGACCAAGCTTCCGCCTTTATCGGCTTGCTTGACTATAATATTTTTATTTAGCTTAAGGTCCTTGAGTGCCTCTCGTTCAGCAGTATTCAGGTTTGGGCTTCCTGACTTGGATTGGTTATCGCATAATGTAGAAAAATCCTTAAAAACAGCCTGATAAAAGGTTTCCATATAAGGCCCTTTAGATTGGGTCGGGTTAAAAATGGACTGTGGCTTAAAATTAGTGTGAACTATGTCCGGATCCATGAAGGGACAGAAGGTTTGACTCTCAATATTCCCCTCAGTCCAAAGCTCCTCTAGGATTTGTAATAATCCATCGGAGTCCTGCTCAAGGACCGTATTGTTAGAAGTAGTAGCAACATATATTTTATTTATTTTTTATTTTTATTTTTATTTCTCATTTTGTATACATAAATTTTCTTACGTTTATATATATATATTTTTTTATATTTTTTTTTTTTTTTTATTATCATTATTATTTTATTTTATTATTTATGGATATCACGTTTACTATGCTTCCCGAAGTCTTGTGTGCTATGCTTCACAAGAGCTGGCTTTATGCTTTGAGGAGTTCTATGTAATCTTATTGCATTATCATATAAGCCTATGTACAGGGTTTGCTGGGTTCTATATTAGAGTTCATTAAAGTATTCCATTATGAGTAATTCTTTATGATTAGCCCATTTTTCCATTGATCTGCAACCAGTTGTGTGTTTAATATATTTTTTTATGTTTTAATTTGACGTTACATGTTTTGTTGGTGTTTTTCAGATTTAATTAATTAGCATGAGCCTTTTTAAAGGGTTCAGTGATGGTAGGGTTAAATAACTAAATCACTCCCTCCTTTTTATTATTGTCCAATAATGTGGCTAGTATGCCTTTAATAGTCCTATCTTGAAGCCGTACCGTGACTTTGACAAAGCGTCTGTGACGCGAAACATGTCAGTCACGGCTTGTCTCTATGTGTTCTGACATCCACTTTGCCTACAGAAGCCCCCAAGTGCTGTTTTCACTGCACTCTGACTTTCTGGGAGACCTCCAGCAACGTCTGTGTAGGACCTTCCTTCGTCCGGATTCTGGTCCTCCGATTGGTTGCAGACACCACGTGACCTGAGAAGGAGTGTGTCCGGACACCGCCTCCTTCTACTCTGCAACCCACTGACGATCCCGCCCCTCCATGCTTTGACTGACGCGGCGGCGTCTTTGGCTCCTTCCATCCGTTTGGGTGCGTTTGACCCAGGACGAGCTTCTCGCTTTTGCGGCGCTCGTTCTTACATCTGGGTGGCTTGGCCACACTGCTCCCGGCTCCAGAGCCTCCTTCCATCGACTGCCCCTGGCACTAATAGCTTTTCTGCCACCATTTGAATCGTCTGCCAGCATGGAGTCTTGTGATTGGCTGTGAAGGTACGTTTACATCTCTCCACACTTACTGTATGGAAGCATTTTTGCTATCTCCCCTCAGTGCCTTAGTTTCCACCTTACCATCACTTTACCATCTGTTTGCTTCTGTAGATGCATCGTGGACTATTATCAGACCTGTTTTATATTCATTATAAACATTGTTGCTATTGTTAATAATTTACTAATTCATGTTCCACTGTTCGCATTTCACATTTTAAAAGACTATAACGTTTTATTCATTTAACCACTGTGCACTGTACTTTTTTGTATATACAAAAGTGGGGCTGCATTCATATACAAAAGTGGACTGAATTTATATACAAAAGTGGGACTGCATTTATATACAAAAGTGGGGCTGCATTCATATACAAAAGTGGGACTGAATTTATATACAAAAGTGGGACTGCATTTATATACAAAAGTGGGACTGAATTTATATATACAGTGGGACTGAATTTATATATACAGTGGGACTGCATTTATATATAAAAGTGGGACTGAATGTATATACAAAAGTGGGACTGCATTTATATACAAAAGTGGGGCTGCATTCATATACAAAAGTGGGACTGAATTTATATACAAAAGTGGGACTGCATTTATATACAAAAGTGGGGCTGCATTAATATACAAAAGTGGGGCTGCGTTCATATATACAGTGGGGCTGCATTCATATGTACAGTGAGGCTGCAATGATGGGCACTGGTGAGGCTGCATTGATCTCTTGTACCATGTCTTCAGTCTCTGACCATCTTGTGTACCACATCTGCAGTCTCTGACCATCCCTTGTACCATGTCTGCAGTCTCTGACCATCTCTTGTACCACGTCTGCAGTCTCTGACCATCTCTTGTACCACGTCTGCAGTCTCTGACCATCGTCTACAAACTATGGGATAGATTTATGTCATTTATATTTAAATATTTTTTACTAGTAATGGCGGCGATCATTGATTTTTTAGTGGTACTGCAACATTGCAGCGGACACACCGGACACCTAATTGAGTTCTGTAAGCAACACCTTATTTTCTGTCAGTGCCCCTCCCGAGACTAGACTCTGGATCCACCCTTGGGTCATGCTGAACCCTCCCCAGCATGCGACTAGACAGTAAAAAGAAATGCAATACAGCAATGGGCTTATCTCTCTATCACTGTCATTTATATTCCTATCCACATACTTCTTGTCAGCACATGAACTAATTGGTTACTTATATTGATTCTTCCTCCTGCACCCCAGCTCTGCTATACAGGGAAGGCAAGAGGTCACATTCAGGGACTTATGCACACACAATAATTTTTCGGATTGTAAAAAACTAAGTTTTTCAGCCTCTAGAAAAAAACGACTTTTTTTCAACTTCTTTATTAAAACAATGTTGCCTACACATGATAGTGAAAAAAAAAATGCTCTAGCAAAGCGCGGTGACGTACAACACGTACAACGGCACTATAAAGGGGAAGTTCCATTCGGATGACACCACCCTTGGGGCTGCTTTTGCTGATTTTGTGATTGTAAAAGACGATTTGCGCTTTTCTATCTATTACAGCGTGATGAATATGCTTACTCCATCACGAACAGTAGTTTTACCAGAACGAGCGCTCCCGTCTCATAACTTGCTTCTGAGCATGCACAGGTTTTTCACGTCGTTAAAGCCCACACACAATAATTTTTTACAACCCGAAAAACAACATTGTTTAAAACGTCGTTAAAGGGAGGCGTGGCTAGCCATCGAGCTGAATGGACGGCTGATTCCTCAGCTCCCGCACGGACCTGAGATTTGACCCGCTAACGGCACTGTCCCGAGCACAGAAATGCAACACCAAGACCCCCACACAGTGGGGAACCAGACCGGAACCTCCCGCAAGCGAAAGGAGTACCGGGCCCCTCGGAAACTGACCGACTTCTTCTCCTCAGCGCCCGGAGACCATATCCAAGATGGCGCCCGCGACCGCTCCCCGCGCGGTGATCGAGCATACACTGACCTGCCTGATGAGGAGGACTTGTTCACCCAGCCGCAAATACCATCCCCGGATCCCTCCACTGCTCCTGGGCCTCCGTCCACCTCCAACAGCCCGGCGAAGGCGCGGATGCGGCTCGACTCAGGCATACAGGCCTCTGAGGTAAGGCCTGCTCAGGACGCTCTCCTCTCACTACCTCCCGCACCATCCCCTATTGCAGCCTTCCCCACGTCAGGCCAGCCTGTCGTGGACACACAGCTAAAAGAGATGCTCACCTCACTGCATAGCTCACTACACAGTGACATTTCCTCTATGTTTGCTGCCTTTAAGCTGGAGGTGGGATACATAGGGAACAGGATGGGGCATATTGAAAGCCAGATGAGCGCCATGACAGACACAGTAAATGACCTAGTGGACGCCCACGACCATGTTAGATATGAGCAACAGTGGGTACGGGCCAAAATGGCGGACTTCGAGGACAGGTCGAGACGTAATAACGTCAAGATTCGCGGTATACCCGAATCGATCATCCCAGCGAATCTCAATACATATGCTAGAGAAATGATTTCCACCTTACTGCCTGATCTTCCTCCTGTGGAAACTATAATAGACCGCATACACCGCCTGCCAAAACCCCCCCACCTACCGGCAGAGGTCCCCCGAGACACGCTAATGAAAATACATTTTTTCCACACCAAGGACATGCTCCTGACCAAACTCCTAGTGACCAAAAATGGAGTGAAACATGCCATACACACAGTTGAGGAAGGAATACGCTTGCTTAAAAAATGGAAGATCATCCCGGAGGGGGTGCCATTACCCCACACACCCGCTGCAGGGAAACAGCTGCCTCCCATGAAATGCCCTCACTCAGATGGGATCAAATGACCATGTTTCAGTGCTGCTCTGTCTTTACTTTTCACTAAGCACTCCGGTCCGGTGCCTGCTCGTTGCAGCTAGTTCACAAACTTTTACCCTCCAGCTACGCTCAGTTGTTCTGCTGGTATACCACTGATCCTTGTTTGTGTTTATTGCTCCTTCCCCTCATTTCCTTACCTGATCCCATTGCATATCCATTCTATTGCAATAACTGTTGTCCTCTTCTCCCCTCCACCTATCCTGTTCCGGAAGAGCACCTCTCTACCACTACACAGCCTCCACTGAAGAACCTACCTTCGTAACCCTCCAAAACCTCAGGACTTGCGAGATCCTACCAGGTCCTGATCCAGAGCCACACGAACTGTGAGTACTACCTCTTTCCACCTTTTTGTTTCCACGATGCCGAAATTTCTGTCACTGAATGTAAAGGGCCTGAACCACCCGGCCAAAAGGGCATCTCTATGGAAAACAGCCCAAGACTCCAAATGCGATATCCTCTGTGTACAAGAGACAGATTTTCAACTCACTGCAGAACCCAAATGCACGAACAAGAACTTTCCTACCATACTCAAAGCCTCGGGACCTGAAAAAAAAAATGGCATACTGATGGCCTTCAAGACCACGGTATCTCTAGTCATTCACAATACTCTCACTGATCCCAATGGCAGATTCTTAGCACTGGACTGCTCTCTGAATGGTGTCACCATTGTGTCAGTGTACGCACCAAACAAAGGCCAAATCCACTTCTTGTCCAAACTGATGAAAAAAATAGACCGCTTTAAACAAGGCCGCCTTGTCATCTGCGGTGACTTCAACATTGTACCAGATAATTCAATCGATGCTTCTTCCAGGCTCAACAGAACAGCATCGCCTATGGGCGCTTTCATACGCTCACATGACCTGTACGATGTATGGCGTTGCCACCACACCACCGAAAGAGACTATTCCTTTTTCTCTCCTTGCCATAACTCCTACACTCGAATTGACTACTTTTTGGTTGACAAGTGGACCCTGCCCACTGCCTCAGCATCTGAGATAGGTACCATCACGTGGTCAGACCACGCACCTATTACCCTAACTACAAGTGGCTCTCCATCTGCCTCTGCTACAAGAATTTGGAGGGCTAATTCAGCTCTCATGAACTCTCCGCTTTATTCAGATTATATCAGGACAAGTTTAGAGGAATTTTTTGAATTGAATACTGATTCTGTTGCTGATAACTCTGTTTTATGGAATGCCCATAAGGCATTCGTGCGGGGGATTCTCATCCAGATTGGGGATAGAGAGAGGAGGAGGAGAACACAACGTCTAGACTCCCTGACGGCAGAAATCAAATCACTAGAAAACCTAAACCAATCTCACCCTGACAGGGCCCTTAAGCATAAATTAGGTCTCCTTAGACAGGAGCTAAGGTCCCATCTTTTAGACTCCTACGAGAAAGCCCACACACGTTTCGGGGCTAAACATTACTCCACGGGCAATAAAGACGGTAAAGCCATGGCTGCCAGGATCAAAGGGCATTATGCCAAAACCAAAATCGCCCATATATATCACCCTGACTCCAAACAAAAACTAGTAGACCCCTCGGCCATCGCCGAAGCTTTCCGCCATTACTACAATACCCTCTATAACCTGAAAGACGACTCCTCTGTTCCGCAGCCCTCCCCCCAAGACATTTCAGCATTTCTAGAGCACATTAACCTTCCCAGACTGTCTAGCGACCAGCTCTTGACGTTGAACACCCCGTTTACTCCTCAAGAGATTCTAGAAACCATTTCGAAATTGCCCTCTAACAAGTCCCCGGGCCCAGATGGACTCACTAGTGAGTACTACAAACTCTTTGGACAAACACTAGCGCCCTTCCTCTCGAATGTCTGCAATGACGCTGCCTCGTCCTCCTCTCTCCCTCCTGAAATGCTGTCCGCCTTGATTATTACACTGCCGAAGCCAGGCAAGGAACCCACCCACGCGCAGAACATTCGCCCTATATCCTTACTCAATATAGATACCAAGATTTATGCCAAACTCATAGCCAACCGGCTGATTAACTTGATGCCCCTGCTCATTCACAAAGACCAGTCGGGCTTCACAAAAGGGAGGCAAACATATGACGCTACCCGCAGGATTCTCAACATCATACATGGTGCTGGATCCACCCGAACGCCTTCTCTGCTCCTTTCTCTGGATGCAGAGAAGGCGTTCGACAGAGTCCATTGGGACTATATGAAAGCGACTCTTATTAAATTCGGTTTCCAGGGCCACATACTGTCGGCCATATTGGCGCTATACTCCTCCCCCTCGGCCCAAGCATATACCTCGGAAATGCTGTCACGACCATTCTCCATAACCAATGGCACCCGCCAAGGCTGCCCTTTGTCCCCGCTCATATTCAACCTGGTCATGGAACCGCTCGCGGAACATGTCAGGTCTCACCCCGATATAGCGGGCTTCTGCTTCGGCATTAAAGACCACAAAATTAATTTATTCGCGGACGACGTGATACTAATGATCACAGATCCAATATCCTCCCTGGCTTCGGTACAACTGCTGTTACAGAAATTTAGTGCTGTTTCGTATTACAAGGTGAATGAACAAAAATCTCATATTCTAGACCTGGGCTTGGACGCAATTACTAGTAACATACTCAGACACACTTATCCTTACTCCTGGGCAGACGATGGCATAACATACCTGGGTGTAACACTATATAAGTCGCTAAAAGATACCTCAAAGCATAACTACACTAGCATTAAGCAAATACTGATCAAAGAAACTAACAACCTCTCTAAACACAAATTCTCATGGGCGGGTCGCCTCGCGGCATTCAAAATGATGCTACTCCCCAGGCTGTTATACATCTTCCGCACGTTGCCGTGCCTCTTTCACGCTCCTATCTCAATTCTCTACAGTCCATTTTGACACAATTTGTATGGCAAGGGAAAAAATCTCGATGTGGCCACTCTAAACTCATTAAACACAGGTCAGTGGGCGGGATGGGCCACGTAGACATCAGGGACTACTATTTAGCCTCAATCCTCTCCCAAATGAGGGACTGGTTCTCCTCTTCGCCATCTACACTATGGGGAGACATAGAAAACACAGCGACACCGGGACCTAACCTAGCCAGGTGGCTGTTTAGCATGACCACAAAAAATGCACCATTGACTAACTATTCTCCTACCGTCCAAGCCTCTGTTAAGGCATGGAAAATCCTTCACAACACCCGATGGCCGAACCGTCTGACGAAGCCAATACCGGTCCCGCTAGAAACATTGGAACTGCTATCACCCGACCTGACCATCCCGACTTGGCTTGCAGACCGAGTACACTCCACATCTGACTTACGCTCCCTTGTGGCTACTACTTCTTTTCTACAACTACAACAACAGTTCCTCGCTCCAACCAGGGATTATTTCACATACTATAGAATACAAAAGTGCCTAGCGGCAAACCCTTCTCTAGAAGGCTCTTTACCAATTCACATCTGGAACTACTTCCTAAATGACGTTAGTAAACCTAGGGGTACCTCCATATTGTACTCCACTTTCCAGGACAAGACCTTATTCCACAAAACTAAACCCCTGGACGATTGGGAAACTGATGTCCAGACTCTCTTTACTGATGAGCAGTGGCAAACGGCAATTAAGTCTGTTTATAAATACACCTCTTGTACCTCCCTGTGGGAGCTGACCCAAAAAATACTAATGATATGGTACATGACACCCCACAAGATAGCCAAGTGTTATACACATGCCTCTGACATGTGTTGGAGAGACTGTGGCCTGCCCGGTACACTCTTACACATCTTTTGGACATGTCCACTCGTACGACAACTTTGGTCGGCAGTTGAGACGACCTTGCGGGACATCTTTCGTTCCCCCATACTTCTATCTTCCCACCTAGCCGTTCTCAACTTAATTATCGACGACCTACCACCGACCCATCGACTGGTGACCACACACGTTTTCTTAGCGACGAAACTACTGATTGCTAGGAAATGGAAAACAAAAGATACCCCCACACTCACGGAAGTCATTAACCTAGTACAGACCCACTACACATATGAAACAGTCTTAGCTCGGGGGAAACCCACTTACTCTAAATTGCTCGCCCTCTGGAAACCTTGGACCACTTGGTACACAAACACATACGCCAAGTGATACAATTTTGATCTATGTTGCAATCCTTACTGGTCCTCTCCCCTCCCCCCCCCTCCCCCCCTTCCTCCCCGCTCCCCTTGACATGACTTCACCCGCTCCCTATTTCCCCTGCCTCCCCTCCCTCTGTGTTATGCTCTTGAAGTAACGCACACTATGTTAACACCATGACCCTCACTCTTGGTATGGTTTTTGTTCTTTCCGATGTTACTATGGTACTATGGATATACCGAATCAAATCAGGTGCACCTTAGCGCACTCATAGTACTTGCCTAATGTTCATGATAGGTACGCTGTAATTTTTTGGCATATTTTACACTTTGTTATTGTACTTGCTATACTGTACTTTGAAAACCTCAATAAAAACTATTTGAAATAAAACGTCGTTAAAAAATATAGCATGTTCGAATTCTTTTTATTGTCGTTTTTCAGAAACGGAAAAATGCTGTGAAGCCCCCACACGATCATTTTAAATGAAATTTTTAATAAAAATTCGTTTTTTACAAGCTGAAAAACACACTTCTTTCATTTGAAGATAAATATAATGATATATTAAAGTAGGTAAAAAGCAAAAAAAAAAAAAAAATTGGGTAAATTTCCTTTGACTTCCCATAGCCAGCACAGAAAGTGAGAGGGAATCCCTCTAAAGGGAAAGAATGTGCCAGAACTACTCATACTCTGTTCCTGTTCTGGTAGCCCATAGATGATTTACCGTATTTATCGGCGTATACCGCACACTTTTTTGCCCTGAAAATCAGGGCAAAATCGTGGGTGCGCAGTATACGCCGATACCCGCTTTCCCGCGCCGAGTTTAAATACTGCGCCGACATATACCGAGCGCAGTACACTCGGGTATAGTCGGGCAGTCTCGGCTCCTTCCGCGCTCACGTCCTGGACGTACAGGACGTCAGCGCGAGAGTTGCCGAGCCTGCCCGACAATACACGAGTGTACTGCGCTCTGTATATGTCGGCGCAGTATTCAAACTCGGCACGGGAAACAAGCGGGGAGGACACGAGGACGCCGCAGAAGGATGCCGGACCCGACGAAGAGGACACCCGAAGCCGCAGACGGCCCCCGGACCCGACGAAGAGGACACCCGAAGCCGCAGAAGGACGCCGGACCCGATGAAGAGGAAACCCGAAGCCGCAGACGGACGCCGAACCCGACGAGGCCGCCGATGGACGCCGCACAAGACACCAAAACTGTAAGTACAAAAAAAACGTATTTTCCACAGGATTCGGGGTAACTTTAGGGGTGCGGGGTATACGCGGGAGCGCGTTATACTGCGATAAATACGGTAGTTTTCTTTCCTAAAAATTTATTGATTTCCCATCAACACAGTCACAGTCAATGCCTGCCACAGCGCTATTGGATTGACTGGGGTACAGTCAGCCTACCCATACATTGATCAAATCTTGCCTGGTCCCTGCTGAATCAGCTATATTTTGGCTGGATTTACTCTAAGGCCCTGTACACACGAGGAGACATGTCCGATGAAATCGGTCCGCGGACCGTTTTCATCGGACATGTCTCCTGGGATATTTTGGTCTGATGTGTGTACACACCATCAGACCAAAATCCCCGCGGACAGAGAACGCGGTGACATGGCGGTGACGGTGACGCGGCGACGTGGGCAAACCAGGAAGTTCAATGCTTCCACGCATGCGTCGAATCAATTTGACGCATGCGCAGGATTTCGGTCCGCTGGTTAGATGTACTAACCAGCGGACATGTCCGACGGACAGGTTTCCAGCGGACAAGTTTCTAAGCATGCTAAGAAACTTTTGTCCACTGGAAAACGGTCTGCTGGAAAAATGTCCACTGGAAACCGGTACGATAGGCCGTACACACGACCGAACATGTCCGATGAAACTGGTCCGCGGTCATGTGTACGGGGCCTCAGTGATAAAAGTAAACATTACAAAAAGAGAGGAGGCATCTTCCTCATCTGGGCCCAGATGAGAATAAAAACCTGACAGGTGTTCTAATGCCTCTCCACTCTATCCAAAGTTAACAAAGTTTTGTATTTAGTTATACGAGGGGTCTTCCAAAAAATTTCAAACTTTTTTATATTAGAATTTAAAAAATGTACGGAAACTTTTTGAAGAGCCCTCGTACTGTAATGATTATAGAGCTGCATTAATTTGTGTTGTTTTTTATATATGCCTGGATGTGAGCTTTAAAGGGGTTGTAAAGGTTCATTTTTTATTTTCTAAATAGGTTCCTTTTAGCTAGTGCATTGTTGGTTCACTTACCCTTTCCTTCGATTTCCCTTCTAAATGTTTTTTTTTTCTTTGTCTGAATTTCTCACTTCCTGTTTCCTGTAAGCTTGCCCCCATCATCCGAGCAGGGGTTAGTCAGCCAGAACAGCTTACTGAGGAGGAACAGGAAGTGAGAAATTCAGATAAAGAAAACAAAGAAAAAAACATTTAAAAGGGAAATCGAAGGAAAAGGTAAGTGAACCAACAATGCACTTGCTTAAAGTGATTGTAAACCCTTATTTGTCACTTTTACCTACAGGTAAGCCTATAATACGGCTCACCTGTAGGTATCAAGAATATCTCCTAAACCTGTATGGTTTAGGAGATATTTCCCCCGAAATGCGCCGCTGCAATGCAGCGGCGCATGTGCAGGGGGGATCCTCGGCTAAAGGACCGGCAGCCGCCGGACCTTGCCGAATTTAAATCTCCCGCGCGCACGCGCGGGAGTGACGTCATCGCCGCTCCAGCCAATCACAGCGCTGGAGCGGCGATACCCGCAAGACACACCGGAGCAAGATGACATCTCGCTCGGCGTGAACCAGGTAAGTGTTCCTCACCTCGTTCCGAGGTAAGTATTTCATAATCAGCCAGTATGCGGTGCATACTGGCTGATTATGCCTTTTGCCTTGCAGGTTTAAAAAAAAAAAAAAAGTTTATGCGGTTTACAACCGCTTTAAAAGAAGCTATTTAGAAAATAAAAAAACGAACCTTTACAACCCCTTCAAGCTTAATGTGGGTATTCTTGCTCTGTAAACTAATAGGAGGCATGAGAAAGTAGTTACATAGGCTTACAGTAAGAATAGAGTTTGAGGTGACCATAACCAGTGTAATTGTGTCTACTAATAATCTGAAAGACAGATAGGAGGAGTCAGGTGTACCAAGCCTGCAATGCTTTTGGAAAGTTATTCAGTGTCACCTTTATGTTATGCAAACATACAGCACATCAGAGATAAATGGATCACAAAAGTGTGCCTATTATAAAAAAATTGATAGATAAAAATGTTTTTACATGTACCTTAGCTATTTGTTTAGAAAATCTATTAAGACTATCGCTTTCAGATCATTATAAACAAGTGCAACTTTAAACATCACTTTTGTATATGTGCAAAGTTCTGTGAACTATTTCTTTGCCAGCAAAAATAGTGATTAAGCTGCTTCTTGTCAGCTATTTATTTCCTGCTGCTTTATATTACCTAAATTTGTTCTGCTAGAAAGGGAATGCACATCAAAGAAGACAAAATGGGGAACCTTGAAGTGCTGCTTCTCTAATTATGTCTTGATTATATACCCGAGGCAATTAAAGCTCCATTATGTACATCAGACTAACCATTAACCTATATGTGCATAAAATAATTACCTCAGAATCATGACAAAACTGACAACCTTAGTTCAGGAACATTGTTTTGATTAAAAGACCAGCTCTGTATTAAATATACTTCTATTGTATCTGCAATCAAGCTGGTAACACTTCAGCTGACTGAAAAGGGTTTGCACCGCTCATCATAATACATCTCTTTGCTGATGAACACCTGGTTTATTATTCCATTCAGCAAATCATTTATTTTCCCAACTTACATGCTATATTTAAGATCTCAATAAGAACAGAAATTTCTTCTGCAGAATAGAAGGTTTATTTATTTGCTATTGTGCTTTTTATTTCTTTCAAGATGTAGATAATGAGCACTAGAGCTACTCAAATACCAAATGAATTCATAAAATTGTCTGACTAGCAATAAATAGAAATAGAAAATAGATAAATTATCAATGCATTCTAGAGGGAACAGAGTAAAAAACATTAAAACTGCATTAAGTATCAAATTCTCTACAATATATTAGGGATGAGCCGAACAACCCCCCCCCCCCCATCCGGTTCGGTTCGCAGCAGAACATGCAAACAGGCAAAACAATTTTTCAAACACGCGAACACCGCTAAAGTCTATAAGACACGAACATGAAAAATCAAAAGTGCTAATTGTATAGGTTAATATGCAAGTTATTGTCATAAACAGTGTTTGGGGACCTGGGTCCTGACCCAGGGGACATGTATCAATGCATAAAAAAGTTTTAAAAACTGCAGTTTTTTTGGGAACAGTGATTTTAATAATGCTTAAAGTGAAACAATAAAAGTGAAATATTCCTTTAAGTTTCATACCTGGGGGTGTCTATAGTATGCCTGTAAAGTAACGCATGTTTCCTGTTTTTATAACAGTCCCTGCACAAAATGACATTTCTAAATGAAAAAAGTAATTTAAAACTACTCGCGGCTATAATGATTTGTCGGGTCCCGGCAATACAGATAAAATTCATTGAAAAAAATGGCAGGGGTTCCCCCAACAGTCCATTAACAGGCCCTATGGGTCTGGTATGAATATTAAGGGGAACCCCGAACCAAAATTGAAAAAAAAAAATGTGTGTGGGTCCCCCAAATTCCATATCAGGCCCTTCAGGTCTGGTATGGATATTAAGGGGAACCCTGCGCCATTGTAGGGGTCCCCCTCAAAATCCAAACCAGACCCTTTAGGTCTAGTATGGATTTTAAGGGGAACCCCGCGCCCCCCAAAAAAATGGTGTGGGTTCCCCCAAAACATGCACGGGTGATTCCGCCCTTCTCTGATGCAATGCGGTTTTCCCATGATGCGCCAGAGGGGGCGGGTCACCCATGACACAACAGGGAAACCACTGGAAACCCCCGTTGCATCAGAAGGAGGCGGGGTCACCCATCCACATCACAGGTGGACCCGCCCTGGGTTATAAAAGAGCTGTCAGACGGGTCATGCATCATTCGTACGGGATCCTCTTATGGAGGCGGGTCAGACTCGTAGAAGGATTACGGCGCTGGAATTTTTTTTTTTTTTTAATTAAAGGACTTTGTGTGTTTTTTTCTCACTTTTTAGGTTGAAATCTTAGGGGTACAATGTACCACGTTACCAATTCACATAGGGGGGCCGGGATATGGGGGTCCCCTTTGTTAAAGGGGTCTTCCACATTCCTATAAGCCCCCCGCCCACAGACCCCCACAACCATGGATTTTTGGGGGGAGCCCCACGCCATTTTTTTTATTTGGCACAGGGTTCCCCTTAATATCCATACCAGACCCAAATGGCCGGTAATGGACTGGGGAAGAACCCATGCCATTTTTTTCAATTACTTTCATCTGTATTCCTGGTACCCGACAATTCATTATAGCCAGTAATTTTAAATGACTTTTTTTCCTTTCATTTTGTGCAGGGACTGTTATAAACACGGGAAACATGTGCTAATTTAGAGGCACACTATAGACACCCCCAGGTACGAATTTTAAAGGAATATTTCACTTTTATTGTTTCACTTTAAGCATTATTAAAATCACTGCTCCCGGAAAAACTGATGTTTTAAAACTTTTTTTGCATTGATACATGTCCTCTGGGGCAGGACCCAGGTCCCCAAACACTTTTAAGGACAATAACTTGCATATTAGCCTTTAAAATTAGCACTTTAGATTTCTTCCATAGACTTTTACAGGGTGTTCCGCGGCTTTTCGAATTCGCAGCGAACACCCTAAATTGTTCTCTGTTCGCCGAATAGGCGAACAGGCAATGTTCAAGTCGAACATGAGTTCGACTTGAACTCGAAGCTCATCCCTATTGTCAACCAGAACTTGGCCAAACCTTGTCAATATAATAATTTTGAAACAGAGACACAATGGGGCTGATTTACCAAGCCTTTACTCCATGACTCATGGAGTAAAAGCAGGAGTAGCAGCCGTTTGGCCATTTACTAAAGAAATACGCTGGTAGTGCAGTGTATTTCCCTAGTTACTAATGTGCTCCGTGCGCCCAGGAGAGGGTGCATTGTGCACCAGTACAGACCTGGCGCACGGCACATTAAACTGTAAATTGCGGGGGTTCGGGCGGGAGTTTATTAGGGGGGGAGGTGGGGGGATGCAGGGGAAGTGAAGTGACATGTGTTTTGAAGTGTTTGGCGGGCCGAATTGAAAGGGAAAGTGTTTTTTGAAAACAGATCCCCGTACGCTTGCACAGTGCGCCTGAACCTCGGGAGGTTCATTTGCATACTGGGCATGCGCAGAGAGAAAAGTCAGGGATTCCCGTGCGCCTTGTCAGTACGCCATGAAAATCTTGGTAAATACCAAGCGGCGTACCCGTGAATGCGCTGCGTGACGCGGCGCACGGGAATCTCCGAGCTGTTTTCAGCCCTGAAGGGGAACTCGGCGCCAAATTTCAAACTTGAAATCGGCGCGGGTCCCCCTCCAGGGCTACATTAGGCTCTTAGGCTTGGTCCGGAACGTGAGGGGTTAAACCCGCGCCGATTCGGCGCGGGGGTCCCCCCCAGATCCAAACCAAGCCCTCATCCCAAGCATGCAGTCTGGCCCGGACAGGAATGGGGGCGGGGACGAGCGGGCGCCCCCCCCCCCTCCTGAGCCGTACCAGACCGCATGCCCTCAACATGGGGGAGTGTGTGCTGTGGGGGAGGGGGGCACTGCCCCCCCACCCCACAGCACTCTTGCCCCCATGTCGATAGGGACAAGAGCCTCTTCCCGACAACCCTTGCCATTGGTTGTCGGGGTATGCGGGCGGGGCTAATCGGAATCTGCGAGCTCCCTTTAATAAGGGGGCCCCCAGATGCCGGCCCCCCACCCTATGTGAATGAGTATGGGGTACATCGTACCTCTACCCATTCACATGGGGGAAATGTAAAGTAAAATAAAACACCACACAGAATAAAATATTTTATTAATCTGCTCCGGAGCCCCCCCTTTCTTCTTTAGCTCTCTTACAAGGGGGGGTTTCTTCTCTCCCGATCTTCCGCCGGGACCCTGGGCTTCGGTGATTTCTGCCGGGGGAGGGCGCCATCCCTCGGTCCTCTCCGGAGCCTTCCGCCGGATGCCCCCACCCCATTTAAGCTCTTTTTCATTAGGGAGGGGCATCCGGACTTCGGGGTCTTCTGCCGGGGGATGGCGCCTATCCCCCGGTCTTTCCGGTGCCTTCCGCCAGGGTTCCGGTCTTCCTGGTCTTCTGCCGGGGGTGCGCCAACTCCCCGGTCTTTTCTCTGCTCCCTCTTCTGCCTGGCTCCCCCGCGGAGCCAGGGCTTTCTTCCGTCTTCTTTCTTCTCTCTTCCTTCTTCTGCCGGTCTCCTCCGGGAGCCCAGGGCTTGTCTCCGCTGTCTTCTTCCTTCTCTTCCATTGGATGTTGACACGACGAGGTTCCGCACTGACATGCCGTGTCAGCGGCGGGCATGGACTTATATAGGGTAATGCCACCATGTGACCTCAACCCACGTGACATCACATTCCCTGGGCATGATGGGAATGTGATGTCACATGGGTTGAGGTCACATGGTGGCATTGCCCTATATAAGTCCATGCCCACTGCTCAGACGGCATTCCAGCGCCGGACCTCGTCGTGTCAACATTGAATGGAAGAGAAGGAAGAAGACAGCGGAGACAAGCCCTGTGCTCCGCGGAGGAGACAGGCAGAAGCGGAAGGCATCGCAGAAGCCCGCGGGTGTCGCCCCCCGGCGGAAGACACCGTACAAGCCCGGGACCCTCCCCCAAAGGCAGGAGCCTCACTGGTGAAGGGGGTCCCGGTGAATTACGTCGCTGAAGACGGGGGTGGGGTGCCAGTGCACCCCCCCGCAGAAACCGTTGTGGAAGCCCGGGACCCTCCCCCAAAGGCAGGAGCCTCACTGGTGAAGGGGGTCCCGGTGAATTACGTCGCTGAAGACGGGGGTGGGGTGCCAGTGCACCCCCCCCAGAAACCGTCGTGGAAGCCCGGGACCCTCCCCCAAAGGCAGGAGCCTCACTGGTGAAGGGGGTCCCGGTGAATAACGTCGCTGAAGACGGGGGTGGGGTGCCAGTGCACCCCCCCGCAGAAACCGTCGTAGTAGCCCGGGACCCTCCCCCAAAGGCAGGAGCCTCACTGGTGAAGGGGGTTCCGGCAGAAGATGGCGAAGCCCGGGGCCTAATGGGGTGGTGGTGGGGGGCCCCGGCAGAAGACCCCCGGCTGACTAATAAATTAATTTTTAAATGTGTGTGGTGTATTATTTTTTTCCATTTTTTTTCCCAGGTGAATGGGTAGGGGTACAATGTACCCCATACTCATTCACATAGGGTGGGGGGCCGGAATCTGGGGACCCCTTTATTAAAGGGGCCTCTCAGATTCTGATAAGCCCTCCGCCCGCATACCCCGACAACCAACGGCCAGGGTTGTCGGGAAGAGGCTCTTGTCCCTATCGACATGGGGACAAGAGTGCTTTGGGGTGGGGGGGCAGTGCCCCCCTCCCCCACAGCACACACTCCCCCATGTTGAGGGCATGTGGTCTGGTATGGCTCAGGAGGGAGGGGAGCGCTCGCTCGTCCCCACCCCCATTCCTGTCTGACCAGACTGCGTGCCTGGGATAATGGCTTGGTTTGGATCTTGGGGGGGACCCCACGCTGGTTTTTTTTGCGCGGGTTTAACCCCTTATGTTCCAGACCAAGCCTAAGAGCCTGGTATGCACCTGGAGGGAACCCACCTTATTTTTATTTTGGGGGTCTGGAGTTCCCCTTCATGAACAGCGATCTGTCATTTACACATGTCAGTCCCACCCCCCCCCCCTACAGTTAGAACACACCCAGGGAACATATTTAACCCCTCCCTCGCACCTAGTGTTAACCCCTTCCCTGCCAGTGGCATTTTTAGAGTAAGCAATGCATTTTTACAGCACTGATCGCTAGAAAAATGCCAATGGTTCCAAAAAAGTGTCTGATGTGTCCGCCATAATGTCGCAGTACCGATAAAAATCGCTGATCGCCGCAATAACTAGTTAAAACAAAAAAAATATATATTTTGTAGACGCTATAACTTTTGCCAAAACCAAACACTAAACGCTATTTGCGATTTTTTGGAACCAAAAAGATGTAGAATACGTATCGGCCTAAACTGAGGTTTTTTTTCTTTTTTAGAATATATATTTTTGGGGATATTTATTATAGCAAAAAGTAATTTTTTTTTACATATGTGGGCGGGACTTACGCAAGTCCCGCCCACATATATAAACATCGTTCAAACCACACATGTGAGGTATTGACGCGTGTGTTAGAGCGAGAGCAATACTTTTACCACTAGACCTTCTTTGTAACTATAAACTGGTAACCTGGAAAAAAAAGAAAAAGGTCGCCTATGGGGATATTCACGGAATTCATTTTGGCCCCATTGCAGGAGTGTTTCCAATAGTAAAGCGTGACATGTAAGGTATCTATTTACTCAGTGTAACATCATCTTTCACATTATCCCCAAAAATTGGGCTAACTTTTGTGTTTTGTTAATTTTTAACCACTTGAGTCCTGGACCATATTGCTGGTCAATGACCAGGCCAGGCTGGAAAGCATGAGATCAGGGGGAAAAAAAAAAAACTCATGCCATTGCAGCTTGGTTCCTACATGTGTGATGAACTGAGCATGCTCAAACACTTAGAAAAAATCCATTCTTTTTAAAAGGTGAAAATCTCTTGGATGGTCATAGAGCGTGGGTTGGGTTAATTAACCAGGTGTAAGCTCACCCACACTAGAGACTGCAATTTGTTCATGTGATTTCAATTGCTTCATTACTAGCACATGTTATAAAAACCGTGCATCGATCAGTCCTCAGCTGCCCTCATAGGGGCAGGCAGAAATGCTGTTGTGGAACACAAATGTGGTTTGTTGCATGGGTTTTTTTTTTGCCAATGGTTTTTGTTTATTTTTAAATGATGTTCACTTTGATGTATTTGTCTCTGCTGCCTTATTTTATGAAAAAATTGTGAAGATGTTGCGACTTTAAATCTGTTTATTTTGAGTTTTGAAATGTATTTTTGTTTGTGTGTGTTTGTTTGTTTTTTTTTCTTTCCTTGTTTTGTTGACCAATAAAAATTACTTTAAAATTTTGAAGTTTGTTTTTTGTTACTTTTTCATGCAACATATTTTGACAGCTGCAGCTGAACTAGGTTAGGGCCTAACAAATTAGGTGTGATTTTTGTCTAAGCTTCTTTCCTGGTGTGTAATCATGAAATGTTTGCCATGTTTATTCCCCATGACTTTAAAGACAAAAACTGGTAAGTATTTTCTTTTAACTGTAGTGGTCCTCGGCCCTCAAGTACCCCCGACAGGACATGTTTTGTGGATTTCTCTTAAGAATTGCTGTCCAGACTGTCTTTTAAAGCACATGTGCAAGATGAAGGAAAACCTGCAAACATGGCCTGGGGGGGGGGGGGGTTGCTATTGGTGGACAGGCTTGAAGTGCTGATTTACAGCACTGTGCTTAAATCTAGCGCAAGGCAATCCTATTCTAATTGTGGGTGTTTGAGGGAAGCCAAGTGAGTGTTAGAACCACTGCTTGTGTTGTTTTTTTTGGTGTTGAGCTTTGTGTCCCTTTTCTTAAAATTGGCTTCACTTCCTGTCACACAGCTGAACAGGAAGTGAGGTTAAAACCCTACCAGTGTCTTTTCTTGGGGACACAGGTCAATCTAACTAGTGTCCCCATTAAGCAAATTGCACTCCAGCACTGCTGTGTACACCCCAAATCATGGGTCTTCAAACTACGGCCCTCCAGTTGTTCAGGAACTACAATTCCCATCATGCCTAGTCATGTCTGTGAATGTCAGTGCATTACAAGGCATCATGGGATGTGTAGTTCTACAACAGCTGGAGGGCCGTAGTTTGAGGATCCCTGCCCCAAAGGATTATTTAGTTTGGGGTTTAGTAAAGGCAAAGCCACTCTGCAGTACAAGCATAGTTGCTGAAAATCAGAGAGGAAGCACTGATGGTTTTAACATCCAATCCTGTAGAAGCAAAGTTGTTTTGTTTTCTTCCTTGCTTTGCACTTGCCTTTAGTAAATGGACCCCAAAGTCCAAGATCCCTAATAATTTGGGGTGTACACAGCAAAATACTAGAGTGCAATTTACATAATGGGAAACTATTTAGATTGATCTCTGTGTCCCCAATAAAAGATATTAGTAAGGTTTTACCCTCACTTCCTGTTTGGCTATGTGACAGGAAGTGAATGAATTTGAATTAGAAAGGGTGAAGACACCTCACAATTGTTCTCACTATCAGGGGTGCAGACATCCCCAAAAAATAAGCAGATAATACTTATTTGCAAATTAATAATTTTTTAGTTAACATTGGGTGGGGTGCTCTAACACACACATTCATACATATTAGCCACGCTGTATCCTGGCCTATTGGCATGGTTATATTTTCTTAGGCCTCTCAATAAAACTCTATGAAATTTGTGCTTAAACTAGAACCAGGGGCGGACTGACAACTCATGGGGCCCCCGGGCAATAGAAGAGTATGGGGCCCCTCTGGCTTACAGATGGCCACCACGCCAGGAGGTAGTGCAGAGGCGGGCAGCTAAAATCTTGGGATATTCACATTAAAAGCATGTCATTTTCGGACATATCGGGGACAGATCTAAAAAAAAACACAGATTTTTACATACTGTCCCTGGTTTTACTGAGCCTGGCAACCCGGATGGGGCCCCCTAGTGGCATGGGGCCCTCGGGCAGTGCCCGAGTGACTCAATGGTCAGTCCGCCCCTGACTAGAACTATAATCAACACTTTTTATTTTCTTTAATTTTGGATAGAGTGAGGGAGGGTTATAGGCCCTGTCAGTTTATTTTGTATTATCTGTGTCCAATTGGGGAGATTTGCCTTCACTTCCTGCCCCATAGCCAAACAGGAAGTGAGAGAAAAACTATGCAAATTAACCACTTCCCGCCCAGCCTATGGCCGATTTACGTCCGGGAAGTGGTTACACAATCCTGACAGGACGTCCTGCAGGATTTCATGCCGCGCGCGCCTGTGGGGGCACGCAGCGCGGCGATCGGTGATGCGGGGTGTCAGTCTGACACCCTGCATCTCCGATCTCGGTAAAGAGTCTCTCACGGAGATCCAATCACGGCTGATCACGATGTAAACAGGAAGAGCCATCGATGGCTCTTCCTCACTCGCGTCTGACAGACGCGAGTATAGGAGAGCCGATCGGCGGCTCTCCTGACAGGGGGCGTTCGCGCTGATTGTTTATCAGCGCAGCCCCCCCTCGGATGACCACACTGGACCACCAGGGATGCCCACCCTGGACCACCAGGGTGGGCAAAAAAACAAAAAAAATATGGAAAAAAAAACAAAAAGCATTAAAAAAAAAGAAAAAAGATGCCAATCAGTGCCCACAAATGGGCACTGACTGGCAACCTGGGAAAATCAGTGCCACCCCACAGTGTCCATCAGTGCCACCCCACAGTGTCCATCAGTGCCACCCCACAGTGCCCATCCATGCACAGTGTCCACCTATCAGTGCCCACCTGTGCCACCCATAAGTATTCATCAGTGCCACCCATAAGTGCCACCCATGAGTGCCCATCTGTGCCGCCCATGAGTGCCCATGAGTGCCCATCAGTGCCGCATACCAGCGCCGCCAATCAATGCCACCTCATCTGTGCCCGTCGGTACTACCTTATCGATGTCCATCAGTGCCATCTCATCGGTGCCCATCAGTGCCGCCATATCAGTGCCCGTAATTGAAAGAGAAAAACTTATTTACAAAAAAATTAACAGACAAAAAAAAAAACATTTTTTTTTTTCAAAATTTGCTGTCTTTTTTTAGTTGTTGCGCAAAAAAAAATCGAAGAGGTGATCAAATACCAACAAAAGAAAGCTCTATTTGTGGGGGAAAAAGGACGCCAATTTTGTTTGGGTACAGTGTTGTATGACCGCGCAATTGCCATTCAAAGTGCGACAGTGCTGAAAGCTGAAAATTGGCTTGGGTGGGAAGGTGCGTAAGTGCCTGGTATGGAAGTGGTTAAGGGAATCCAGTGCCCCCCCAGAACTAGTGTGTGGGTCCCCTGAAAATTACTGGGCGGGTCATACAAAAACAGGGTGTGACCTTGACAGGAAGGGGTGGGTCATTTTTCTATTAGGAGGTGCAGATATGTAGTCAGGCCTAGGGCAGAACAAAACCTAAATATACTACTGCATATTGGGGCTTAGTTAGACCGGATCCGATTTACAGCGTGTTTTTATATTGTGGGAGGAAACCCACGCAGGCACAGGGAGAACATGCAAACTCCATGCAGATGGTGTCACGGGCTGGATTCGAACCAGCGACCGCAAATACCGTTGGAAATCAAATAAAAAATTACCGCCACTTTATTCCCTAGGGTGTCTGCTAAAAAATTAGATATAATGTTTGGGGATCCTGATTAATTTCCCAGGAACAAAATATAATTTTTACATGAAGGAGAGAAGTGCCAGAATAGGCGCGGTATGGAAGTGGTTAAAGTGAAATAATAAAAGTGAAATATTCCTTTAAATTTCAGACAGGGGGGGGGGGGGGGGTACACGCATGTTTCCCGTGCTTAGAACTGTCCCTGTACAAGATGTCATTTCTGAAGTGAAACAAAAAAAAGGAAGTTTAAAGTACTCATGGCTATAAAGAATACAGTCATTGCTCATTAAAAATAATAAAAAAAAAAAAAAAAAATGGGGGTCCCTCCAAATTAAATTACCAGGCCCTTCAGGTCTGGAATGGATATTAACGGGAACCCCGCCGTAAAAAAACCCCAAAAAATGGCGTGGGGTCCCCCCAAATATCCATACCAGACCCTTCAGGTCTGGTGTGGATTTTAAGGGGAACTCCACCCCAAATTGAAAAAAAAATGGCGTGGAGTCCCCCTAAAAATCCACACCAGACCCTTATCCGAGCACGTTGACCTGGCCGGCCACAGAAAAGAGGGGGGGACAGAGTGCGGCCCCCCCCTCTCCTGAACCGCACCAGGCCACATGCCCTCAACATGGGGAGGATGTCCCCATGTTGATGGGGACAAGGGCCTCATCCCCACAACCCTTGCCCGGTGGTTGTGGGGGTCTGCGGGCGGGGGGCTTATCAGAATCTGGAAGACCCCTTTAACAAAGGGGACCCCCAGATCCTGGCCCCCCCCTATGTGAAATGGTAATGGGGTACATTGTACCTCTACCATTTCACCCCAAAAAAAATGTCAAAAGTGTTAAAAATGACAGTAGCCGGTTTTTGACAAATCTTTTAATAAAATCTTCTTTTCTTCTTTCCTTCGGGTTTCTTTCGCTGCTTCTTTCTTGGGTCTTCTCGTCCACATCTTGCCCGACGTGTTCTTCTATCTTCTCCGTCCGTCCTTCAGCCTTCTGGTCCCGCATCTTGCCCGGTGTCTTCTCCTGTTTTCTTCTCGGTCCGCCAGCCTCCTCGTCCGCATCTTGTGTCTTCTCCGGACCCAGCGTTTGAATTTGATTTGGCCGCCGTGTTCCCGCTCCTGGGACCCGCCCCCCTCTGACGCCACAAGTAAACTCCTTAGAAGGTCATGTGCGTCAGAGGGGGCGGGGTCACATGAGTGTGACACGGCGGGAACTTCAATTGGAAGCGGGGGCATCTTCTTCTCTGGGCGGCGCGATTGAAATTGAATTCCCCCGCTGTGTGATGCTCTGTGACCCGCCCCCCTCTGACGCACATGACCTTCAAAGGAGTTTACTTGTGGCGTCAGAGGGGGGCGGGTCCCAGGAGCGGGAACACGGCGGCCAAATCAAATTCAAACGCTGGGTCCGGAGAAGACACAAGATGCGGACGAGGAGGCTGGCGGACCGAGAAGAAAACAGGAGAAGACACCGGGCAAGATGGGGGACCAGAAGGCTGAAGGACGGACGGAGAAGATAGAAGAACACGTCGGGCAAGATGTGGACAAGAAGACCCAAGAAAGAAGCAGCGGAAGAAACCCGAAGGAAAGAAGAAAAGAAGATTTTATTAAAAGATTTGTCAAAAACCGGCTACTGTCATTTTTAACACCTTTGACATTTTTTTGGGGTGAAATGGTAGAGGTACAATGTACCCCATTACCATTTCACATAGGGGGGGGGCAGGATCTGGGGGTCCCCTTTGTTAAAGGGGTCTTCCAGATTCTGATAAGCCCCCCGCCCGCAGACCCCCACAACCACCGGGCAAGGGTTGTGGGGATGAGGCCCTTGTCCCCATCAACATGGGGACATCCTCCCCATGTTGAGGGCATGTGGCCTGGTGCGGTTCAGGAGAGGGGGGGGGCCACACTCTGTCCCCCCCTCTTTTCTGCGGCCGGCCAGGTCAACGTGCTCGGATAAGGGTCTGGTGTGGATTTTTAGGGGGACTCCACGCCATTTTTTTTTTCAATTTGGGGTGGAGTTCGCCTTAAAATCCACACCAGACCTGAAGGGCCTGGAATGGATATTTGCCGGGAACCGCACGTCTTTTTTTTTTTTTTTTTTACGGCGGGGTTCCCCTTAATATCCATTCCAGACCTGAAGGGCCTGGTAATTTAATTTGGGGGAACCCCTACACATTTTTTTTTGTTTTATGAATGAATCCCTTTAGAATTGTCAGAGCCGACAATTCATTATAGCCGCGTGTGAATTTTTAAATGACTTTTTTCCTTCTGAATGTCACTTTGTGCAGGGGCAGTTCTAAGTGCGGGAAAAATGCGCTATTTCACATGCTGACATTACACCCCCCCTAGGTACGAAATTTAAAGGAATATTTCACTTTTATTGTTTCACTTTAAGAATTATTAATTTCACTGCTCCCGAAAAAACGGCCGTTTTAAAAAATAAAAAAATCATTGATACATGTTCCCTGGGACAGGACTGAGGTCCCCAAACACTTTTTAGGACAAAACTTGCAGATTAGCCTTTAAAATGAACACTTTTGATTTCTCCCATAGACTTCTATAGGGAGTTCGGCGCAGCTTTACATATTACTTTCAATGCGCCGGCTGCTACGCTGGTTCATGCGCCCAATTAAGCCTCCACCCGGAGTACTAATTAACGCATGAACCAGCGCAGCGCACAGAGCATAGTAAATCAGGCCCAATGAGTGATGGAAGTTGGTCTCAGTAACGTCATTTTTAAAATTTTAATTCCCAGGAAAGATCTTAGAGGAGCTTCTCCACCTCTTGTATATTATGATGTATATATGAATTTCTCCCTTTGCATTAAAGTTATGCTTCCCTAGTACCTAGTACGGGGCTCTTCTAAAACATACATATATAGACTTCAGTAATGTCATGGAGGGGTGTGAAAATGTTACAGCACTATTAGAATTCTTGCAGCACCTACAGTAAGCACTATAAAACCTCCATAAGCTTACAAAATACAATTATATGGATTATGGAATCTAATATGGGTTAATGTCAAATTTTAGGGCGTCTTAGTTTCCTATTGCTCATAAAATGCACAAATTTTACTGCAGAATGCAGATACAGGAACAGGTGGCTACAAACCAATATGTGAATTTTCTATTAAGTTTTTTTTCAGAAGACGGCGGGGATCTCCCCAGATAAGTTGGAGCCCCTAGTGTGCCTCCTTTTGTTCCACGGCCACGGCTGTGGACTCCTGGGTGGTTATTACCCCCCGGGTTATACTTTTTTTTGCTTTTATAGGTCCCTTTTTTTACCTATTTTTCACTTTTTGTTTGTTGTACCTACATTTTTCTTTTTCATCGTCATTCTTCACTAATGTTGAATACTATTTCATGTTTTCCCTCCACAGGATACACCATGGACTTTTTTGCTCAGTCTGTTTGTTTATGTTTGCATGGACATTATTGTACTATAGTCACCATAGCTTAACCATATTTCACCGTAATGGCTCTCCGGGTTCTCACTTATAATGTGAAGGGCTTGAACTCTGTTCATAAGCGTTGGTTGGCTTTGAAGGAGTTCAAGTCTTCAGCTGCAGACATAATCCTTGTCCAGGAGACATATTTCCGCTCTGGGGGATCCTTTAAATTTGCAGTAAAACATTTTCCTGTTTCATTTATAGCTTCTCATCCCTCTGGCAAAGCGGGGGTGGCCATATTGATTAGAAAGTCCTGCCCCTTAAGAGTAAAATCCTCATTCATGGACCCTCGGGGTAGATCTATTTTTCTGGACTGTGATTATCTCTCATGCTCTTTCACTTTGATTAATGTTTATGTCCCCAACTCTGGTCAACTACAATTTCTCACTGATGTATTTGGAAAACTTGGCAAATATGATTGTTGGGGGAGATTTCAACATGACCTTGTCCCCTAGAAGAGACAGACGCACACTATTCTCTTCCAGCCCTTCAGCTAAAGTAGAACGCCAATCGGCCTCTTTCCGTAGACTCATTAGATCTCATAACCTACTGGATATTTGGAGAATCAAACACCCCACACATAAACAATTTTCGTTCTTCTCCCCCCCACACAAGATGTACTCCAGATTAGATTATCTCTTTGTCACGGCCCCCTTACTAACATCCTCTGTAGCCTCAAAATTGTATCCTATAACTTGGTCAGACCATGCCTCTGTTCAGCTCGACCTCACACTTTCCTCATCTACACCTAAAACCTGCTATTGGAGACTTAATGACTCTCTCCTCCACAACTCTATCACTGAGACTCAATTGTCTCAAAATCGAACCAAATTCTTCCAACTGAATGACAACTCTGTGGCGGATGTGTCCCCCCTATGGGAGGCCCATAAAGCATACTTTAGAGGCATATGTATCTCAGCTGGCTCCCACTTAAAAAGGGATTCTGCAGCTCAGAGACTCGATATTCTATCCCAGCTACGTAAAGCAGAAGATTTGCTACTGGCCTCCCCTACGGTGCTGCGTCTGCACACAGTCACCTCTTTACGCGAACGGTTAAAATCTCTTGATATGAACAAATGCTCCAGATCCTTTCTCTGGGCTAAACAGAAATTCTTTGAATTCGCTAATAAACCTCATAGGATGCTAGTAAATAAGCTCAAACCGCGTCCGTTTCACTCTTACCCAGAATTTCTTACCCAGGCTGATGGAACCCCAACTCACTGCCCGCAGACGATGTCCAAAGTTTTTGGGACATTTTATACTAAGCTATATAATTGTTTAAACACAGACCCCACGCATCTATTCTCCCAAGATGATTTTGACTCCTTTTGTGGCTCTTTGAAATTGCCCAAACTGTCATCATCCCAAACGGCTACCCTTAACGCTGCTATCACACCAGAAGAACTAGCTGAAGTTGTTAAAGCGTTGCCTTTACAAAAGTCACCGGGTCCAGACGGCTTACCCTATCTTTATTACTTCATACTATGTTTGGAACCCTTAGCTGAAGCTATCCGTATGCACCCCGACATAAGTGGAGTCTCCCTGCGACAAGGAGAGTACAAACTGTCTCTTTTTGCAGACGATATATTGCTTACCTTAACAAAACCACACATCTCTCTCCCAAACCTTTACGCTTTACTAGATACATTTAGTAAACTTTCTGGTTATAAAGTTAATACAGCCAAGACAGAAGAAAACTTTATTCCACCTTTGAATGTCCCATGTTTGGTGCTCTCTTGCAAACAAGCAGTTCTGTGGCATTCAAGGAGACAAGGTTTTTGAAGATGTTTATTGTTTTTGAAGCCCTTCAGTCTCAGATGCCGTCTGATGGTTATGGGGCTGCAGTCAGCACCAGTAAGGGCCTTAATTTGGGTTGAGGATCGTCCAGTGTCTTGACGGACAGCCAATTGGATCCTCCGGCTCAGTGCTGGTGAAATTTTTTTTGGGTCTTCCACTTGACTTTTTTGTTCCATAACCCTCAGGATCATTTAAGAAATTCCAAATGACTGTCTTACTGCGTCCCACCTCAGCATCGATGGCGCGCTGTGAGAGACCCTGCTTATGCAGTTTAGCAACCCGACCACGTTCAAAAAGGGAGAGTTTTTTTTTCCTTTGCCATCACAACGTGTGACTACCTGACAGAGAATGACAATGAATGCACATCTTTGCACAGATTTGGCCTTCTAAAGGCATGTGGTCCTAAAATTTGGATCAGCTGAAAAACAGCCTGTTTCAGTTTAATAGTTATTTTCAATTAATTGAATGCTCCAAAAAATTTTTGTCTCACTCTGAGGCCCCGTACACACGACAGAGTTTCTCGGCAGAATTCACCGAGAAACTCGGTCAAAACCCGGATTCTGCCGAGAAACTCTGTCGTCTGTACAGTTTTGGCTCGATGGAGCCGCCGAGGAACTCGACGAGAAAATAGAGAACATGTTCTCTATTTTCTCGTTGTCCTCGTTCTTCTATGGGAGAAGCCGGCCCGCCGAGCTCCTCGGCGGCTTCATCCCAAAACTCGACGAGGAACTCGACGTGCCAAGCACGTCGAGTTCCTCTGTCGTGTGTACGGGGCCTCATTTCTTCTTGTTGCATGTTGAAGCTCTACTTGGAACCTTGTTAAGATCCAAAAATGTAAAATATGATTTTTTGCCATTTTTTAAGTGGTCTTAAACTTTTGATCAGGACTGTATCTAGGTATACACTTGACGGCGTCTTATTCCACTCTGTACCAAGCCAACTTTCCCTCCCTAATTTCGGAAACACTTGGCTTATTCCGTAAATGGGCGGAATGCCCTCTGTCTCTTCTGGGTAGGATAAATGTCCCCAAGATGGCTATACTCCCGAAGTTTTTGTATCTTTTTGAAACATTGCCTATTGCGCTCCATATGTTACAACTTTGAAATATTCAACGGGCCTTTACTAAATTTATTTGGGGAAATAAAGCGCACAGGATTGCTAACACAGTGGTATTTGCTCCCCGCTCTCAGGGGGGGTTAGGAGCACCCGATATTGGTAAATACTACTATGCTACCCATCTTACAGTGACCGTCTCTTGGTCAACATGCTTTGCAATGAGTAGATGGTCAGTGTTAGAACTTAGTGTTACTAGCCCTGTACATCCTTGTTCAATGCTCTGGGTCGACTTGACTTCATCCATATCTCAGCTCAGACGCATATGTCTAGGTCCATTGTTATTTACTCTATCCATCTGTAAAAAAGAGGTTCTCTCTCTCTTCTCCATGTCCGCCTCTCTTAAACGTTATTTTTAACCTGGATATTTCGGATAGCCTATCCTACAATACCATGTATCCATGGTCTCAGGCGGGCATTTTTCAGCTCCGCCACCTAGTACATCCCGGAACTCGCAAATTATTCTCCTTTCAAGATCTCCAAAACAAATTTGACATACTCAAAAAGCTTTTTTTTTTCATATCTCCAATTTAAACATTACGTCTCATATCTTCTATATATAAGATCCTCCATGACTCAAATCCTCCTATGTTAGATTCTCATGTATATATGCGGAGATGGGCCAAGGTGCTTCCTACCCCTATATCCCTCCCTCAATGGCAGGAGATTTGGACCTCTATATCTAAAGCTTCAAGATGCGTGGAGCAGAGAGAGACAGCTTATAAGGTCCTCATGTTCTGGTATAGGACTCCAGAGGTTATCCATAAATATGATCCCTCTATACCACAGACATGCTGGAGATGCTTACGGGATATAGGAACACACTACCATATCTTCTGGGAATGCTTGTTAATTTTGCCATTTTGGTCCTCAGTCCAATCAGTGCTCCAATCTGTGTTAGCAATGGACATTCCAAAAGACCCGGCCCAGTACTTGTTAGGTCTCCCAGTCCCTGGAATACCTAAACATGCCATGCTAGCTGCCAAGAGGGTAATACCTACTCATTGGTTATCCCCCAACCCCCCTACACAACCCCAGTTGATCTTGGCTATAGCACAGATACGTAGAATGGAACATATGACAGCAGTCATTCACAACTCCTTGCCTCAAAGATATGGGATCCTTGGGACAACTCCTCCTTTAATCCTGAAACGCTTTCCTGAACTACTATTACAGGTTTCTTAGGCAACTAGTTCCTGCATGTTCGAATAACATGGTTGGTAAGGGCCATGGCCAAAAAATTGATGTAATATATTCTGCTAGCCGCCAAGAGGGTAATACCTACTCATTGGTTATCCCCCCAACCCCCCGACACAACCCCAGTTGATCTTGGCTATAGCACAGATATGTAGAATGGAACATATGACAGCAGTGATTCACAATTCTTTGTCTCAATTCTCAAAGATATGGGATCCTTGGGACAACTCCTCCTTTAATCCTGAATCACTTTCCTGAACTACTTTTTAAGGTTTCTTAGGCAACTAGTTCCTACATGTTCGAATAATTAGCCTACATACCATTATTATTTTTTATATACTATTACTATATGTTTGCTACGTTTAGATCCATGGTGTACCTCCCCCCTTTATTTTCTTCTTTCTTTTTTCTTCTGATTATGACATCCCCCACTAAGAGACGCTTATCTTCTTCTGTATAAGCTGATGTTACTTTTCTGTATTATGTTCGCCTTTTCTTGTTTTTGTAAAAAATCTTCAATAAACATACAATTACAAAAAAAAACATTATGTGAAATATTTATTAACAAAAATATATAACTGAACGTAAAAATATGAAAAGGATATCAATGCACCTGGTAGACATTACAATAACTAAACAAATCCCTGAGTGCACACCCTAGTTGATCTTCTACTACACATTATTTTTTCAGAATTAACTGTGTTCTTGGTACAAATATAGGAAAATCTCTTAACAACCTTGAAACAAACACAGACAGTTCTTTGTAAATGGGATCATAATTGTAAGATAAATAAATTCACCCTATGAGTCAAGAGATCCTTATCTGATTTGAAGCATCCACAGTTCTGTGCCTCTATGGGCATTTTACTCTATCTTAACCTTCAGGGAATGCTAGAGACAGCATTACAACACGCAGAGGTAGAATACATGTGAAATCCATCACTGATTAATAAATGATATGGTCTCTTAACCACTTCCAGACCTGCGCACGACGATGTACGTCCTATTTTTAAAGACGGATATCTCGGTAACGGCAGCAGCTGCTGTCACAACCGAGGTATCCATCTTTAGTGTGCGCGGTCTGGAATCCGATAATAGCGGTCTCCGCGGCGGATTCACCGCGAGATCGCCGTTATCGGTGGCGGGAGAGGGGCCCCCCCCCTCCCGCCGCTCTCCTGCGCCCTCCGCCACTTACCGGAGCCGTCGGTAGCGGCGGAGGCGATCGGATGCTGTCGGCTGGTGAGCGGGGACGAGACTGAAGGAAAAATCTCCTTCGCCCGTCCCCATAGCTCGGCTGGGCGAAAGTGACGTCAAAACGTCAGTCCCGCCCAGCCTCTTAAAGAGACAAATTTTTTTTTTGGTCATTTGAAAAAATGACATTTTTTATTTTTTTTTCTATTTTTTGCATTTAAGCCCAAATATGAGATCTGAGGTCTTTTTGACCCCAGATCTCATATTTAAGAGGACCTGTCATGCTTTTTTCTATTACAAGGGATGTTTACATTCCTTGTAATAGGAATAAAAGTGATAATTTTTTTTTTTTTTTTCAGTGTTAAAAATTCTAAAATAAATAAAAATAAATGCGAAAAGCAAAAAAAAAATTTTTTAAAGCGCCCCGTCCCGACGAGCTCGCGCGTAGAAGCTAACGCATACGCGAGTAGCGCCGACATATGAAAACGGTATTCAAACCACACAAGTGAGGTATCGCCGCGATCGTTAGAGCGAGAGCAATAATTTTAGCCTTAGGCCTACTCTGTAACTCAAAAAATGCAACCTGTAGAATTTTTTAAACGTCGCCTATCAAGATTTTTAAGGGTAAAAGTTTGACGCCATGCCACGAGCGGGCGCAATTTTTAAGCGTGACATGTTGGGCATCATTTTACTCGGCGTAACATTATCTTTCAAAATATATAAAACAATTGGGCCAAATTTATTGTTGTCTTATTTTTTAATTAAAAAAAGTGAATTTTTTCCAAAAAAAGTGCACTTGTAAGACCGCTGCGCAAATACGGTGTCACAAAAAGTATTGGAATGACCACTATTTTATTCTCTAGGGTGTTAGAAAAAAAAATATATAATGTTTGGGGGTTTTAAGTAATTTTCTAGCAGAAAAAAATGTTTTAGTCTTGCAAACACCGAATCTGAAAAACACCTAAGGTCTGGAAGTGGTTAAAGAAGAGCAATAATGCTTTGCTAAATGATAGTAATGCATCTTTTATTGAATCACAATGGTATTGCAGCACAGGGATAAAGTATACTGATATACAGTAGTTTTACAAGTAGCCATCTATGTAGTAGTTCATTAAGATAACTACTTCACAATAAATGGGTAAAAAAATGCTAATTGCCTCATGGATGTAGTATGGAAAATTGTAATGTACTGTATGTATTTCCTTATTCATTGACCTAAAAAGAATCTTCATCCCTCTTCCCCCAATCCCTCCCCCCTACTTTTTTTTAGGTTATGCACAAAAAAAAAATCATACTCACATGCCCAGCATTCCATTGGTGTTTTATGGAGCTCCACTGCAAGCCTAGGCCAACACTGCCATCTTCTTCTCACCAGGGAACTGGAAGCGTCTTCCAGTTTCTTGCAGTCAGCCCCTGGGCCCTGATGGCACATGGTAGACTCCCACAATGCCTCTTTGGATGGGCTGTGCATGCATCATAGGCGGTTGTAAGGATCTAATGCATAATTCTCACCTTGGTGAGAATCCAGGATGTGCAGGGTGGAAAAAGTTGTTAAAAAAATCATAGCATAATGCCGCGTACACACGACCGTTTTTCATGACGAGAAAAATGCTATTTTTTTAATTGGTTGTGTGTATGCTCCAGAGCATTTTTCTTGACGATAAAAATGGACGTTAAAAATAAAGGGCCAGATTCACAAAGGAGATACGATGGAGTATCTCAGATACTCTGTCGTATCTCTCAGAGTATCTATGCGACTGATTCATAGAATCAGTTACGCATAGATAGCCCTAAGATCCGACAGGTGTAATTGTTTTACACTGTCGGATCTTAGGATGCAGTACCGCGGCCGCCGCTGGGGGGAGTTTGCGTCGTAAACCAGCGTTGGGTATGCAAATTAGGAGTTACGGCGATCCACAATGGTTTTTCGCGTTTGCTACGTCGCTGCTAGTCTAGTTTCCCGTCGCAAAGTTAGTCGTCGTTTTTGGTGCCCTAACTTTACACAGCACACGTATGTGCTGTATAAATTATGGCCCTCGTTCCCGCGTTGAAATTTGAAAATGTTTCCTTCTTGCGTAAGACGTCCGGGAATACGGAAGTACGCTACGCACGTCGCCGTTCGGAAAAATGACGTCACTTCGCGCAAAGCACAGCAGGAATTTCAAAACGGAGCATGCGCAGTAGGTCCGGCTTGGGAGCACGCCTAATTTAAATGGCACACGCCCATTTAAATTACGTGGGCTTACGCCGGAGGCCGCCAGCGTAGGTTTTCATTGCAAGTGCTTTGTGAATCAGGCACTTGTGATGAAAACTTGCGGCGGTGTAACGTATCTACGATACGTTACGCCGCCGCACTTCTATGTGAATCTGGCCCTTAGAACCTGCTCTATTTTTTTCTCTTAGTTTTTCACATCGTTGTTTTTCACGTCATGAAAACCGGTTGTGTGTACGCTTTAACGAGGGGGAAAAAACACGCATGCTCAGAAGCAAGTTATGAGATGGGGAAATTAACATAAGCAGCCCAAAGGGTGGCGCCATTCTACTTCCCCTTTATAGTGCCGTCATACCTGTTGTACGTCACCGCGCTTTGCTCGAGCATTTTTTTCACGAACGTGTGTATGCGAGGCAGGCTCGAGAGGAATCACGTCAAGAAAAACATCGTTTTTTTACATGACATGAATAACGGTCGTGTGTACGCGGCATTAGAGAGGATGGTGGTAGGATTGGAAAAAAAAGGAAAGTGTTTTAGGGAGTATAAAGTTATTTTTTAATAAGGAATAAAACCTTCCAAGGTATTAATAGGGTGAACACACACACAGACACTAGAACAAAACACAAAGCTCACATACACTCACCGTAAAGGGAACCTTGTTATATTACATTTTTAAATTTTTAAAATCAAATTATTATTTTTTTTTTAAGTATATACTTTCATTTTCTGCCACCCACAGAGAACTTGCTTCCAGAAGTTCACTTGCTCTTTAGGAAGGGTCGATTTCCATGTTCTCACTTGTTCCGTCCTCTGACCTCCTGTCTGTCAGGCCAGGAGCAGATAACAGGTGTGCTGATTGTGCAAAGAGTTCAAGGAACAAGAGCACATACCATGAGCAGGTCTAAGCAGAGCAGGTCAGCTGGGACTTGTACTTCACAGCTGCAGATGAAGGTACTACAGTAAAATAAGACAAAGCGTAGTCTAGGCAAGCTGGGTTATACACAGGTAGATCAGAGTCCAAACGGTACCAAATCAGAAGCGAGCAAGTAGGGTCAAAACTAGCAGGGTCATACACCAAACGCAAGCAGATCAAAGCTGGATCAAACAATGGCACACAAAAGTAACAACTCAGCACGGTGGTGTAGTGGTTAGCACTTTCATCTAGCAGCAAAAGGGTCACTGGTTCAAATCCCGACCACGACACCATCTGCCTCGAGTTTGCATCTTGTGTCTGCGTGGGTTTCCTCCGGGTACTCCAGTTTCCTCCAACGCTCCAAAGACATGCTGGTAGGTTAATTGGATCCTGTCCAAATTGGCCCTGTATATATGTGTGTAGGACTGAGTGTCCAAAGCATGTCGAGATCCTACGGGGTAAGACACTGGCTGCAAAAAGCGCCTAGAAGCAATTCAGTTTGCATGTGTAGCGCTATAGAAGTCAATCATTCATTCATTAAAGGGATCCTAGTACTGACACTGTCACTATTGTATCCTACAAATACTTCCCAGAAGAATCAGGATCTCAGCAGGCTTTGAAAAATATTCTGGAGAATCTCCTTCACAGGCAAGATAGCGGTGTCTCTGGCCAGGGAAGTGCACATGACTGCATCCAGCAAGGTTACCATACTGGGCATACAGGTGATTTTATGGCAAACAGGAGGCTCATATTATGCTATAATCTTTCTTTACTGTCAACCAGCAGCAAGAGAGTTAATGAAAAGAAAAAACGTTACACAGATGGATATGCAAATGAACATAGGTAGACTGTCCAATCAGGTAACAGAGTACGCTATAAAGGTGAGGTGTAGATGATGCTCTTCCTCTTTCTTGCTGCTCCAGCCAGATAAGTACTTTAAAAAATTCTCCTCAGGTGCTTATGCTTATACTTAGATTATATATATATATAACTCTTACATATATATATATATTTATACTCATATTCGACAAAGAATTTCCCTGCAAACCTGCACTTGTCTCAGCTTTGCAGGGTCACACTTTCATCCTTAATCAGCACCTCCACTGCCCATCCCCCCCCCCCCCCTTCTCCTACTCATTATCTCCTCAGGTGTCTCCTCACCTTTTTTCATTCACTCCCGCTTTCAACATTTCTCTCATACCCTGACAACCCACGTCCCTTTACCGCGGCCGTTCCGACGGGTTCCCGACACTACAGGCTATCATTTTTCTCCTCAGCTGGTGATCAGCTGTGCGCGGTACCGCGCGGATTCGCAGCCTGTCACACAGTGTCTCCCCTCACGACACTGCAACACTGCGATACCGCTGTTTCCCTGACAGAAAGTTTCTGTCAGGGACACAAGCAAGAAATGCTTTCTTCTGTGTGTCTGTGTGCCTGTCACACACACACATAGTAACACATACGGTAAAACATAGCATTCACAATTTCTAATGTTAAATAACTTATGTTTGTTCATTGATATATACATGTAGTTGTATGTTAATTGTGGATGTATATGTATATATAGATATATATACTTACAAACACTGAGCTGCAGTCTGAATATTAATTATAATATATATATGTATGTTTGAGGTATATGCTTTTAATATATATGCCGCTTACTGACATGTGTATTATCTGCTGATACAAAACAGATATATATAATTCGACTGCATATACTAATTAGTTGTCCTATTATATTTTCTCTTGCAGGACAATTTGTCTTCAGCCACTATGTCTGATAAAGATCACACTACCGTTACCCCCTCAGATACCCCTGAGGAAAACCAAAAAATCCAATCCATAGTAGATAAATCCATCCACTCTGCTATGCAAACGGCCATATCTTCTATGCATGATTCCATTGCACAATCGGTAGTCATGGCCCTGTCCCAAAGTAAACCTCAGGTTACCCAGCAACCTTTACCTGCTACCCCATCTGACATTTATTGGTCAGCGGAGGACTCTACATCCCACATGATCCAGGGATTGAAAAAAGGGGGTAAAGTGTCTCAAAAGCGACATCATGCATCTCATACCGGTCCCTCCCATTCTAAAAGAATGGTCCTGATGGAGAACCAGGGTGAATCTTCTAAGCCTTCTAGTAAAGGAAAGGCTATTTTTAGTGACAAGAAGTCACACATTACACCCTCTGCCCGGGAGGAGTTGCTCGTTCAACGGGTAAAAATGGCCTCAAAAAGGCAGAAACCAGACTCTTACCGTACCTCGTCCAGCAATTCCTCTTCTAATGAGGACGCTCTATCGGAAGAGGAAGGAGACTCTGAATACGAGTATGTCTCTGATACGGAAGAGGGTATACCCCTTGAAAAGGAGGAGTCCGAGGACACAATCTTAGACGGCTCTGGTGACCCGTATTTCGACCCAGGTCAAATTAAACACCCCCGTTCAGGAGAATGGGTGGCCCATTCCTTAGTTACAAAATTTTTAAGCCTCTGGATCCAGAAACCATTAGATAAGAACGAGGCTAGTAAGTTAAGAGCAGAGTGCCCGAGACCTTCCCTCCCAAAGAAATTAGCCAATACACCTGAATTAGACCCCGCACTAGTAAAATTTCTTCTAAAATCAGGAAAACACCCAAAAAAGGGTGTGGACAGATCATTTCGCTTCTGTCAAGACAAATTATTAGACATGTTAGGCCCCTTAGCTAAGATTCTGGATTTAACAGAAGAGGCAGTTTCATCTAACACCCCGATAGATTTAAATATCCTGAAAGGTTGGGCTCAGCGAGCCTTTGTGCTATTTGGCAACGCCAATGCGGCCATCTCTAATGAAAGAAGAAGATCGATTCTGATGAAGCTGGATCCACAGCTTATGCATCTTGCTTCATCTCAACCATCTTCCATCACCGAGGGTCTACTTTTCGGTGACTCTTTTATAAAAGAGATCAACAAATACGTGGCTCTCTTTACATCTCTAGACAAGGCCCAATCGTCACTCAAAAAGGTTTTCCAACCAAGAGTTTTTCCCAGAGCTGGGAAACGTAGGGGCTGATTTCCCCGCAGACCTTCTACCGAAGGTCACTTCCCCAGAGGCCCTCCCAGATCAGATCACTTTGCCCAACCGGTTAACACCTATCAACAATCCCCTTTCTTCCCACAAAGAGGTAGACCTTGGAGAGCGAGAGGCCATCGCGGTTTTCCCAGGTCAAGACCTTCCTTTGGTAAATCCCCATCCGAGGTGTTTTTCCCCAATTCCCTTGGGAGGCAGGATAATGTATTTTTTCCAAAGTTGGAATATGATAACCTCAGATGCGTGGATTCTGAACACCGTGTTAGGTTACCGGATAGATTTCACCTCTCTACCGACTCTAAGGCCCGGTACACACGAGCAAACATGTACAATGAAACCGGTCCGTCGGACCGTTTTCACCGTACATGCCTGCCAGAGGGCTTCTGTACGATGGTTGTACTAACCATCGTACAGAAGTCCGCGCGTAAACAATACGCGGGGCGTGTCCGCGTCGTCGCCGCGACGATGACGTGGCGATGACGTGGAAACGTGGGCGGGCCTGCCATTTAAAGGCTTCCACGCATGCGTCAAAGTCATTCGACGCATGCGAGGGACGGCGGGCGCTCGGACATGTACGGTAGGTCTGTACTGACGACCGTACATGTCCGAGCGGGCAGGATTCCAGCGGACGGTTTTAAAACACGTCCAGGAATATTTGCCCGCTGGGAAAAGGCCCGGCGGGCAAATGTTTGCTGGAATTCGGCCCGCTCGCGCCTACACACGACCGAACATGTATGCTGAAACTGGCCCGCGGACCAGTTTCAGCATACATGTTTGGTCGTGTGTACGGGGCCTCAGTCAGGACCCTATTCCAATAAGGTTCTCAGAAGAGGACAAAAAGCTCATCTCACTGGAGATAAAAGAGCTTTACTCCAAAGGGGCCATAGTTCAGGTTCCCCTACAAACTCCAGGTTTTGTGAGCAACCTGTTCCTGGTCAAAAAGAAGGACGGAGGTTTCAGACCAGTAATAAATCTGAAATACCTAAACAATTTCGTCCATTACCGCCATTTCAAAATGGAAGGTATTCACCTGTTAAAAGACCTTTTATTACAAGACGACTGGTTGGCCAAAATAGATCTGAAAGATGCCTACCTTTCTGTACACATGCACGAGAATTCCCAACCATTTCTTCAATTCCTATGGCAAAACAAGAAATGGCAATTCACCAGTCTCCCGTTCGGGCTGTCATCTGCCCCCTGGTGCTTTACGAAATTACTGAAACCAGTAGTAGCGGCTCTGAGGAGCAGGGGTGTTCGTCTAATAATATATTTAGACGACATTTTGATCATGGCACAATCACTTCAGACCATTCAGTTACACGTTCAATGGACAATATCCCTTCTGAACATGCTGGGATTCATAATCAATTACAAGAAATCCATCTTAACCCCTTCAAAGGAGGTAGAATTTCTGGGTTTTCTCGTCAACACCCAACTATCCCTTCTGAGTCTTCCAAACAGGAAATTGAAGACGATCAGAAGAGAGATTCGCTCAGTCCTGAACAAAAGTCAAATATCTCTTCGGACAATTGCAAGGATTGTCGGTCTATTATCAGCTTCCATTCAAGCGATATTTCCGGCACCTCTACACTACAGAGCACTACAGAGACTAAAAGCTCAACATCTAAGAGACGGTCTGGCATATTCCGACGAGATAACACTAACCCCGGACACCAAAGAAGAATTACTTTGGTGGCTGACTCACATCCAGATGTGGAATGGGAAGACAATCTTCCATCCACATCCGGATTTGATAATAGAATCAGATGCAAGCAACTCAGGCTGGGGTGCCCGCTGCGGCCCTCTTACAACGGGAGGGAAATGGTCTCCAGACGAAGCTCGGTTGCATATCAATTGTCTCGAACTCCTAGCGGGATCATTTGCTCTCAAGAGTTTCGCGAGAGACAGGTCCGATTGTTGTATTCTCCTGCGCATGGACAACATATCCGCAGTACAATACATCAATCGATTAGGAGGTACGAAATCCAAACCTTTGGCGAACATGTCAAAGGATTTTTGGCATTTTTGCCTGGACAAGAACATTATATTGAAGGCGGAATACATCCCAGGCCTATCCAATTCCATCGCAGACTGGAATTCCCGTTATCTAACAGATTCCAGCGATTGGATGTTGAACAAGCCAATCTTTCAACATCTAAACTCCCTGTGGGGTCCTTTACAAATAGATCTGTTTGCATCACGCCTGAACAGACAGATTCCAACTTACTTCAGTTGGCGTCCAGACCCAGAAGCATTGGGGACAGACGCCCTTCTACAAATTTGGCCGAAAGGAACATCTTACGCTTTCCCTCCCTTCACTCTAATTTCAAGGGTTCTTCTCCTGACACGTTACCTGGAATCGAACATAGTTCTGATAACCCCTTACTGGCCATCCCAAACATGGTTCCCCCAGGCTCTGGAGATGAGCATAGACTACCCACGATTACTCCCAGTATTCCCTTCTATTCTACTAGACCCATTTCAGAATCCTCATCCTCTAATAATCTCAGGAGTTCTTTCCCTGGTAGCCTGGAAGTTATCAGGCAATCGGGAATTATCTCAGAACTTTCGCAGACATCTAGAGACATCTTGTCAGAAGCCTGGGCTCCAGGAACCAAAACAGCTTACAGATCAGCCTGGAAACTTTGGTCTAATTGGTGCATGCAAAGGGATCTGGATCCCTTACATGCACCTCTCCCTCACGTGTTAAATTTCCTATCTGACGCTTTCTCTTCCGGCAAGGCCTACAGAACTATTAACGTATATCGTTCAGCCATTTCCTCGAGTCACTCACCCGTAGATTCTATTCCAATAGGGAAACATCCATTGGTCTGCAAATTAATGAAAGGCATAAAATTCAAAGGACCTCCTAAACCCAAATACCTTTCTACTTGGGATGTTTCCATCCTCTTAAATTTTCTTAACTCCTGGGGCGATAACGAGAATCTGTCTTTTAAACATCTATCCTTCAAACTAACGGTACTATTTTGTCTTATCTCCCTCAAAAGAGTAGCGGATGTAAAAGCCCTAGATATATCCCGTAGACAATTCTCCCCCCAGGGCGTTCCATTTTCCATTTTCAGACGCACAAAGACCAACTTACATTCGGTCTTCTATCCGGCCTTTCCCTTCAACCCAAACCTTTGTGTAGTCCAATGTCTAAAAACCTATGAAACTAAATCACACCCTTTTAGAGACCCTGTCTCATCTCAATTACTGATTTCCTACTGCAAACCCTTCCATCCAGTTTCCTCACCCACCTTAGCTAGATGGGTGAGACAAACCATGGATTTAGCAGGCATTGACATTTCCATATTTGGCGCCCACTCCACCAGAGGCGCTATGGCCACTAAGGTATTTCAATCAGGTGGTTCACTATCAGATTTAATGCGAACAGCAAACTGGTCTTCAGAATCCACCTTTAAGAATTTCTATTTTAAACCTGAATCTCATGTGTCTATGAATGCATTATAACTATAGGTTGTATGTTTATCTAATGCTAGGGTACACAGCTTTGAACTAGCATAATATGAGCCTCCTGTTTGCCATAAAATTGGAGATTTTCCTACCCTCTGGGACGGAAAATATAGATTTTATTAAAAACAGGAGGCGAGTATTATCCCACCCTAATACCCTACCCTTAGAGATTTATCTTGTTCTTACATAATGTATTATTTTTTCAGCTTAAATACGCCTATTCTACGGTGGACTTCATGACATATTGAAGTATAAGTTTCCAGTTCAAGTTACCCCGATTAGCCTCCAGTTCAAGTGGTTTCCAGTCTAGTTTATCATCAAGAAAGAGGAAGAGCATCATCTACACCTCACCTTTATAGCGTACTCTGTTACCTGATTGGACAGTCTACCTATGTTCATTTGCATATCCATCTGTGTAACGTTTTTTCTTTTCATTAACTCTCTTGCTGCTGGTTGACAGTAAAGAAAGATTATAGCATAATACTCGCCTCCTGTTTTTAATAAAATCTATATTTTCCGTCCCAGAGGGTAGGAAAATCTCCAATTGTCATCCATTAGCAGTCCTGTTGCTGCCATGCTGTATGCTTGTGTGATATGCCCGAGTTCATTGACTATGCTCAGGTGAGTGTAATCATAAAGAGATGAGGTGAGGGATGGTCAGGAGCAGTATGCTTTGCGAGTACACGTGGCCATGTATAGTTTGGACTAGCTTCCTGGGTGTGCTTTAAAATTAACTTAAATTGACATCATAATTTCTGTACTGTCACTTTTAGCACATAGCAGGTAGCTCATGCTGCCTTTATGTCATCTCAGCGTAGCTTTTCAGTGCCCATAATTCTCTAATACAAATGACGGTATCAGCTGCAGTTTTGAAGCGTTGTTGTCATAGCAGGCTCACTTATTTGAAAATGTTTTTTTTAACTATTTTGAACTTATTTTAAACTAATATTCCACCAAAACATTGCAAACCAAGTAAGTAATCGCCATATATCTCTTTGCAACTATCCAGTTTGTCAGTTTCATGATACATCCTAGATGACCTTGAGTTGTGCACACCTGAAATCATGATTGAAATAGAAATGATTTAGAAGAATTTGTTTTCCATTAATAAAAGTAAGATTTTGAAGTCTCTGGCAATTTTAGAACAGTGTAAACAACACACTAAGCTCCTATTTAAACACGAGCCTCATCAATGTACAACTTCATGTCTAGCAAATCAATAACCTCGCTGAATCTAAGAGAACACAAATGGATTTGATGGCATAGACATTTATGCTGCCTTACATGGGGTTTGAATAAATTACACATTGTCTAGACATTCTCTTATTGCAGGCTCGTTTACTTTCCCAAGGACAACCAGAATAAAAATGTTCAGTTCAGTAGGTTGATTATATGAATTAAGATAATATGATCAATAATGATCATCCTTACATAGAAATCCCAGGATGTTTTGTTACAGGTCATTCCATTCAATTAGAATTAAAATAGTGTAGCGCCTGGTTACTTTTATAGCAGGTGCTGCTGTAAATTTAGAAGGGGGTCAGAGAGTTAATTGACTCTGACCAGGTTTATTTGGCGACATTTAAGGCCTCTGTTCCAGCCCTGGTTGTACTGGGCACCTATGCTGCTGTCTGGGGACTTCAGTCACCCCCAGACGGTAGGTGGTGGCAGTGGAATCAGGGTTATGTGGATACTTCTCCTCGGCAGCCAATCAGGAGGGTTGATCGCCTCGCTGTGCATGCTGGAGAGGGGTATTTAAGGGGCAGACGCCATTGGTCGAGGTCGTTGCCGCCCTGTGCCTTTCACCTGGGCAGTTGTCCCACCACCCCCGTGTGTGTGTTGCTGTGTTCCTGGCTCTGGGACCACGTTAATCTACCTTGTGGGCTCAGTTAGCAGACTGAGTCTACAAATTTACAAGTAGTCCTGTGCTGGACCGAGATTGTCTCCACCTTTAGGAGGGTCTGTGGCAGAGACTTTAACCGGAAGTTTCCGAGTGACACTCTGGCTGCTAGGCTGGTGAGAGAGGCCTATACGGGTGCACTATACCCACTCTGGCTAGAGTGGTGAAGAAGTTCATAGTTGGAAGCAGGACTGTTTCCGCAGCAATTAACCCTGAATCCGCCGTTTTCATTTCTTCTATCTCTTCACCTACTCCTATTTCTATCGTTTTTACCCAGCTGGGTAATAAATGCACAGAAAAGACACCTGTCGAGTGGACATTGACTTTATTACAGCTCTCATCCAGTACCCTAGATGACGAGAAGACAGAGGTAACGTGCCACCCAAATCAAACCAGGAACTCCTTCGGGGGTAGTGCTACAATAGCTTGTATATTGCATGTGCGAGTGTAAGTTTCATAAGTGTGAGTAGTGATTAAAATTGTGTGGAAGGGGAAAGAATGTGTGCACTTACATGTAAATACCTTCACCTGCAGCTTAACCTTAAGCTGGTATTTAACGATTAACTATAGGTTCTTGGCTGTGTGAGATTTGTAATTTGTAGCATGGTTCTAAACTTGTAATTTGTAGCAAGGTTCTAAATGTTAAACTATCCTTAGAAAACTAGAGGTGGGCTGCTAAAATCGAGGGGTACACTCTGTTTCAGAGAAGCAGAATTGTCAGAAGAGTTGGAGGGGTATTTATGTATGTAAAGGATGATCTAAAATTAATTTGAGAAATGATATCCCTAATAAGAACTCTGAAGGCGCCTAGTAATTTTGGCTGTAGCTACATACAAATGCAACAAATATTAAATTACTTGTGGAAATATGTTACAAGCCAACGAAAACAAATGATGAGGAAGAGTCTAAGCTCCTTTCACAGACTGAAATTACAGGGAAGCAGGGCAATGTTATTTTTATTGGTGGTTTAATTATCCTAATATTGATTGAGCAAATGGAACTGCATACTCATCAAAAGCTTGTAATTTCTTAAACGTTTTGCATGACAATTTCATGGAACAGATGATGGAAGCCCCAGCAAGGAAACATGCTATGTTGTATCTATTATTTAAAACAACATGGAGCGCAATACAGATGTGCAAGGTAGAAACAATTTAGGTGATAGTAATCATTATATAACTGCATAACAATCATTAGGACCAAATATTTGCAACAGCGAACACACAAGGCAAGTGAGAGTGTTTTAAAGATAAATTAAACAAGTCCATTAGTGTTTGTATTCCATTGGGTGACTAACATAAAAGAACAATATTTAAACCTATGTGGCTGAACTGGAGTAAAAAAAGAGAGAGAGAGAGAGAAAAGAGGCCTTTAAAATTTACAAAGTGCAAGGTATACCCTTAAGGACCGTTTCCAGCGGATAAATCCTCTGGCAGATTTGGATCTGATGGCTGTACTCACCATCAGATTGAAATCCGCGCGGAATCCATCCGCGGTGACGTGTCGCGCCGTCGCCGCGACGATGACGCAGCGACGTGCGCGACGCTGGAAGGTAAAGACTTCCACGCATGCGTCGAATCATTACGACGCATGCGAGGGAGGGGAGCGGACAGATTGATCCGGTGAGTCTGTACAGACCACCGGATCAGTCCGCTGGACAGGATTCAAGCGGATAGATTTCTTAACATGCTAAGAAATTTTTATCCGCTTGAAATCCGTCGGCTGGATTTTTATCCGCCGATAAATGTCCGCTAGGCCGTACACACGACCGGATCTATCCGCTGGAACTGATCTGTGTATAAATCCCAGCGGATAGATCCGGTCGTGTGTACAAGGCCTGAGATTTCAGATTTACATGGAATACAAATGAAAATGCAATGCAGCAAAATAAGGGACTAAAACAGAAGAGGAGAAACACATTGCTACAGCATTCCCACATTGTTATTTCTATTTTTTAACCACCTAAGGACAGGGCCTAGTTTTGATATTTGGTGTTTACAAGTTTAAATCATTTTTTTTTACAAAAAAAATACAGATGATGTTATGTCGAGTAAATTGTTACCTAACATGTCGCGCTTCAAAATGGCTAGTGCAATGGCGACAAACTTTTACTTTTAAAAATCTTCATAGGTGATGTTTAAAAAATTCTACAGATTGAATGTTTTGAGTTACAGAGGATTTCTAGTGCTAGAATAATTGCTCTTTCTCTAACGATCATGGTGATACCTTACATGTGTGGTTTGAACACTATTTACATATGCGGGCGCTACTCACATATGCATTCGCTTCTGCACTCAAGCTTGGCAAGGCAGGGCGAGTTAAATTTGTTTGGAATTTTTATTATTTATTTTACTTTTTATTCTCTATTTTTACATTGTTCTTTTCAAAAAAAGATTGGGTCACTTTTATTTCTATTAGAAAGGAATGTAAACATCCCTTGTAATAGAAAAAAGGCAAAAGACATGACAGGACCTCTTAAATATGAGATCTGGGGTCAAAAAGATGGTATGGAGCTTTGGTGGGGACCATTTTCCCATCACTCAGCTCCATACCAAAGAGGGGAGAGGACATGATCGCCTCCGCTGCTACACACAGCTCCGGTAAGCCTCGAAGGGCAATAGAATGTGGCGGGAGGGGGGCCCTCTCCCGCCACCGATAAAAGTGATCTTGCGGCGAATCCGCCGCAGAGACCACTTTTTCCTGAATGCCAACCGCCCGCTGAACAAGTGGATACCGAGGTTATGGCGGCTAGCTGCTGCCATAACAACAATATTCCATTTTAAACAACCAAGGTATAACGATGGTGGGCGGTCGGCAAGTGGTTAAAGACACCTTACTAACTGGAATGGTACTAACTGATTGGCATAGAGCAAATGTGGCACCAATTTACAAAACTGAATCAAAATATGTACCAGTAATCTACAGACCAGTCAGTCTAACATCAATAGTATGTAAGGTATTTGATGGAATGGTAAGAAGCTCAATTCAGAAATGTAACTGTGATAATCTAGTGTGTGTATGTATGTATGTTCCAGCATCACGTCCAAACGACTAAAGATATTAACATGAAACTTGGCACACATGTTACTTATATGTCAGCAACAAACATAGGATAGGTGGTTTAACCCTTACCCACCCCCATTTGCCATGGTCGGGGTTTTTCTTTAAAGTCCCATTCAACTCTATGGGAAATACATGTTACTTCATGTTCCAGCATCACGTCCAAACGGCTAAAGATATTAACATGAAACTTGGCACACATGTTACTTATATGTCAGCAACAAACATAGGATAGGTGGTTTAACCCTTACCCACCCCTATTTGCCATGGTCGGGGTTTTCCTTTAAAGTCCCATTCAACTCTATGGGAAATACATGTTACTTCATAACTTCCAAACGGCTGTACATATTTCGATAACACTTGGTCACATGTTACTTATATGTCCACTTAAACTATAGGATAGTTAATTTATCCCTTAACTACCCCCATTTGTGAGGGTCGGGGTTTTTGTTTAAAGTCCCATGCAAATCAATGGGAAATGTATGTTCCCACATAACTTCTGTACGCCTGGAGATATTTCAATAATACCTGGTACACATATTACTTATATGCCAAATAAAAATATATGACAGTTAAATTAACCCTTACCTACACCCTTATATAAAAGATGGGTATATTTATATTACTATGATTTTCCTCCCCAAAAGGTTAAGATAGGAAGACTAGTAGTGTCATAAAAAACAACCAGCATAGATTTATGAAAGACTGTTTTGGTCAGACCAACATTTTTTTGTTCTATGAGGAAGTACTTCAGCAATTGGATGGTGAAAAGAGAGATGTAAAATTTCCAGAAATTTCGAAGCATGGTAAACAAATATTTCTTTCCCTGTTTTGTCCTGGGGAAAAAAATGAATTAAAAAAAAAAAAAAATTAGCGTGGGGTAGTTTTACAAATTGAAAGTAATTTTGTTACATTGGGAAGGTGAAATGCAGTGTATATACAAGTATTATGCTTGGAATAAGAGTACAGCTTCTTCAGTAAATTAATGATTAAGGACAGCCCTGGGTCAGACTTTAAAGGCACATTGGACGATATTTAAGTAAAAAATATATTTTTTATTGATAACAATTCATTTGTGAAAACAGAGCAAAAGAGTAGAGAGTTATAAACATATACCGCATAATAAACACGACTGCATGGCACAGGAAGAGTAATTGCACCATATAAATAACAGTGAGCCCCTGTGCATCAACGTGTTTCGCTCTTTCAGATCCAGATGTAGCAAAAAGAGTGTTTCTGGAATGAGAACTCTGGAGGGAAAAGCTACTCGCATTTTCATTATGACCCTCATCATTAAATTCCATAAAGTATTTTGTAGTGTCTTTAGGGCACCTCTAGCATACCAGGAAGTGTTTTGTCATTCTTGTAACGTCTTGAAAATAATAATTCTTCTCACAATATTTGCAAATTGCAGCTTTGCTCTCAACAGAAATTGCACTGTAGAAATGTTTCCAAACTCAATGATAGATGTTGGTCTTACCCTTTTACTGAGAGGAGGAAAAGAAAAAACAATGTACTGACCAGGCAATAGGGCAATATTAGACTGTGATGGTGGAGAACATTAATAGGAATCATTTAAAAGTTAAAAAGGATAAACTAATACTAGACAAATGTCCCCTTTTACCTATCAATTAAAGCCTGAGAGGACAGAAACGATGGTCTACTGTATCCCAACAATCACCATACTGTAGGAGGTACAATATGGAACCCACAAGAAAATGAAACTGGAGTCTTTCCCCTGCAGTGTTCCCTAGTGCATATTTCTCTTGTTTGAGAACTGCATTGAGAAGTACAGTGTTGCTTGAACTTTGTTGCAAGGTTTGCTTGTCTTAATTTAAGACTTTACATTTATATAGTTTGAATACCATGTCATACATACTGTATATTACAGAACATATTCCACATTACTTGTTTTCAAATTTTTCTGGAAGAAAGCAAAAAACGACTTTGAAAAGAAAATTTTTTATTCCAACTTTCCCATTTTTCCCCCAGGCCTTCCCAGGCCTTGATATTGTACCTAATAGATTTTTAACATAGGTTAAATTACTCTTTCTCTGAATGGACTGAAGTTGTAAGTGATGCGCCCCAAGATTCTGTCTTGAGGTCATTGCTGTTCAGGTTTGTTATTAAACACTTACGGACCGCCCGCCGTCATTATACGGCAGCACTTTGAAGTGGAATATCGTTGTTATGGTAGCAACTAGCTGCCATAACCCCGTTATCCACTTCTTCAGAGGGCGGTCTGCTTCCAGATAAAAATGGTCTCTGCGGCGGATTCATTGTGAGTTCACTTTTATCGGTGGCGAGAGAGAGCCCCCTCCTGCCACGCTCTGATGAGTTCCGCCGCTTTCGGGAGGTTTCCCTGCTTGGCCTGGAGCTGAGTAAGAGGAAGATGGCTCCATACCATTGCAGGGCAGAAGCAACGTCAAAACGTCACTTCTGCCCATAGCTCTTAAAGGGACTTTTTTTTTCAATTTCAATGTAGTGTAAATATGAGATCTGAGGTATTTTTGATCCCAGATCTGATATTTTAGAGGACCTGTCATGCTTTATTTTTATTACAAGGGATGTTTACATTCCTTGTAATGGGAATAAATGCAACACATTTTTTTTAAAAAGAACAGTGTGGAATTTTTTTTTTAATGCTTCCTGCCCCGCCAAGCTCGCGTGCAGAAGCGAACACATACGTGAGTAGTGCCCGCATATGAAAATGGTGTTCAAACTACACATGTGAGGTATCACAGCGATCGTTAGTTAGTATTTCTAGCCCTAGACCGGGGATATGCAGCGGACCTCCAGCTGTTGCAGAACTACGATTCCCATGAGGCATAGCTGGACTCTGACAGCCACAAGCATGACACCTAGAGTCAGAGGCATGATGGGACTTGTAGTTTTGCAACAGCTGGAGGTCCGCTAATTGCATATCCCTGCCCTAGACCTTCTCTGAAACTCAAAACATGCAACCTGTAGAATTTTTTAAACCTCCTATGGAGATTTTGAAGGATAAAAGTTTGTCACCATTCCACGAGCGGGTGCAATTTTGAAGCGTGACATGTTGGGTATCAATTTACTCAGCGTAACATCGTCTTTCACAATCTAAAAAACAATTATGCTAAGTTTACTGATGTCTTATTTTTTTATTAAAAAAAGTGTAATTTTTCCCAAAATGTGCGCTTGTAGGGCTGCTGTGCAAATGCGGTGTGACAGAAAGTATTGCAACAACCACCATTTTATTCTCTAAGGTATCATAAAAAAATATATATAATGTTTGGGGGTTCTAAGAAATTTTCTAAGCAAAAAAAATTATATTTTAACTTGTAAACCACAAGTTTGAAAAATGGGCCTGGTCCTTAAGTGGTTATTGATATAAAGAAATAAAAACACACTTTCAGTTTCTGTTAATGATACAAAGTTATGCCAGGAAAAAAATTCAGCACAGTATGTAGCATCATTACAGAACAACCTTTACAACATAGGGAGTTGGGCAGATGCATGGATATGTGGATGCTTGTAGATCACAGAGTTAGCGATAGCATGCAATGCCAAGCCAAAGCTAATTAGCCTAGCAAAATACTGCCATGCATTAAAAAGAACATACATTCCAGAGAGAAATCAATAATTTTAGCCTTTTACTAATAATAACAATGCATTTACCCTTTTACAAAACACTGGCTCTGTCTCATCTTGAATATACAGTTGAGTTTTGGTTACTAATCCTCAGAAAAGACTTTGCTGACTTAGAAAGATTTCAGTGAAGGGCAACAAAATAATAAGGGGAAGCTATGATCAATTTAATTGACTACAGTTATTCACTGGAGGGAATGGGAGGGAATATAATTGCAATGAATGTACAAAGTACAAATATTTCAAAGGTGACTCCAGTAACTTAAGTAACTTTAGTAAATTGTTTACTCTTAGGCCTCGTACACACGACCAAACATGGCTGCTGAAACTGGTCCGCTGACCAGTTTCAGCAGACATGTTTGGTCGTGTGTACAGCCGACCGGACCGGATTCCCGGCCGAGCAGACTTTTTCCAGCGGACAAATGTTTCTTAGCATGCTAAGAAACATGTCCGCTGGAAGCCTGTCCGTCGGACGTGTTCGGTCGTGTGTACAGACTCACCGGACACGTCCGATCGGCCGCCATCCCTCGCATGCGTCGAAGTGATTAGACGCATGCGTGGAAGCATTGACCTTCCAGGGTTGCGCACGTCGCCGCGTCATCGTCGCCGCGACAGCGCGGCCACGTCGCGACACGTCACCGCGTTTGTTTTCCGCTGGGATTTTGGTCTGATGGTGTGTACAGCCATCAGACCAAAATCCGGCAGCGGACATGTCCGATGAAAAGGGTCCGCGGACCGTTTTCATCGGACAGATCCGCTGGTGTGTACGGGGCCTAAGGTTCCTTAAAGTGGTTGTAAGCCCTCTGATACTACTTGCACCTAAAGGGTATTAAGGCTTACCTGTAGGTGCTTGCAATATCTCCTTAACCTACACGGTTAAGGAGATACTTGCAGAAAATCGGGCACCGATGTCTACGGCACATGCACACCGTAGACAACGGCACAGGTGCACTGAGCATGTCGGGTCTTGAATGGGATAGTGCTGGAAAAGCGCGCATGCACAGGGATCATGCCGGTGCCGCGCATGTGCGGGAGTGACGTCATCGCCGCTCCGGCCAGTCACAGCGCCGGAGCGGCAATACCCGGAAGTCAGTCTGGGTATCATGGCGACAGCGGAGGAGAGGAACGAGGGTCGCTACGGGGGCTTCGATCTAAGGTAAGTAATTCATAATGAGCTAGTATGCTAGTCATACTAGCTCATTATGCCTGTGTCTTGCAGGGGTTTTCTTTATGTTTTTTTGGATTTACAACCACTTTAACCACTTAGGGACCGCCTAACACCGATATACGTCGGCAGAATGGCCCAGCCGTGGGTCCCAAGCTCCGTGACCACGGCTGCGAGACCCGCGGACCCGATCGCCACCGAAATCCCGCGATCAGTCCCTGGAGCTGAAGAACGGGGAGAGGTGTGTGTAAATTAGGATTTTCGTATTTCCTGATTAATCGATGAGAGATGAAATTGATTTTAAAATTATACACAATGGGGTAAGTTGTTTGCGCCCTTCCTCTGCCACAATATCTCTAAATTTGGAATTGTTACATTGTTTACATTATTCTTTGTCTAATCATTACAACATTTTTGAGAGCAAGTAATATGCTGTGTCATATCTATCTTTATATTTGTAATTACTACACTGTTCTGCTGACCATCTGTTTTACACTGACCTTTTCTGATACATTGCAGTTAGTTCTAACACTCCTGAAGAAGCTCAAACGAGCCAAACATGTTGAGCAAACTATAACTGCAACAAGTCGTCCTACGTTATTGAAGTTTGTCTATGTTTAAAACTTCAGTTGGTCTTTTTTCTAAATATTTATTCACTTTTGTATGTATAAACTAATTAAAAATATTTTCTATTTTTTAAACAATTGTGTCCTTTTACACTTTATCAGCACCGTCTTATAATCCCAGGGTTCTCAGGTACCCATTTCCCTCCTTCTTCTATTTTGCATTGTATGGGATGAGGTGCTTCTCAATTTGAGGGTCTGCATATCCACAAAATAGTACACCTTCACCGTTCTTCACAGTGGCGCTGTCATTGATCGTCTGTTCCCTAATATAGGGAAAGGCGATCAATGGTATCACACGTCCAGCCCCACCCCCCTACAGTTAGAAACACATATGAGGTCACACTTAACCCCTTCAGCGCCCCCTAGTGGTTAACTCCCAAACTGCAATTGTCATTTTTACAGTAAACAATGCATTTTTATTGCATTTTTTGCTGTGAAAATGACAATGGTCCCAAAAATATGTCAAAATTGTCCGATGTGTCCGCTATAATGTCACAGTCACGAAAAAAAATCTGATCGCTGCCATTAGTAGTAAAAAAAAATATTAATAAAAATGCAATAAAACTATCCCCTATTTTGCAAACGCTTATTGCGATTTTTTTTATATCTTTTTTGGGTATATTTATTATATCAACAAGTAAAAAATATATTTTTTTCCAAATTGTCGCTCTTTTTTTGTTTATAGCGCAAAAAATAAAAACCGCAGAGGTGATCAAATACCACCAAAAGAAAGCTCTATTTGTGGGGAAAAAAGGACGGCAATTTTGTTTGGAAGCCACGTCGCACGACCGCACAATTGTCACTTAAAACTACGCAGTGCCGAATCGCAAAAAGGGGCAAGGTCCTTAACCTGCATATTGGTGAGGGTCTTAAAGTGGGAGTTCACCCTAAAAAAATAAATTTAACCTTAGATTGATGCTCATTTTGTCTAGGGGAATTGGCTAGTTTTTTTTAAATCAAAGCTGTACTTACCGTTTTAGAGAGCGATCTTCTCCGCGCTTCCGGGTATGGTCTTCGGGACTGGGCGTTCCTTCTTGATTGACAGTCTTCTGACAGGCTTCCGACGGTCGCATCTATCGCGTTACGAGGAGCCGAAAGAAGCTGAACGTCGGTGCGACTCTATACGGCGCCTGTGCACCTACGTTCGGCTACTTTCGGAAAATCGTGACGCGATAGATGCGACTGTCGGAAGACTGTCAATCAAGAAGAAACGCCCAGTCCCGCAGCCCATACCCGGAAGCGGCGGAGAAGATCGCTCTCTAAAATGGTAAGTACAGCTTTGATTTAAAAAAAACTAGCCGATTCCCCTAGACAAAATGAGCATCAATCTAAGGTTAAAAATGGTCATTTCCGGGTGAACCTCCACTTTAAGTGGTAAAGGTAAAAAAAAATTGTCTCTAATTAATGTCTGACAGGTGCTTAAATAGAATAAATTAATTATTGCCATTTAAAAAAGTTATATACCTGTTTAATTATAGCTTTTGTATCGGCCTCCCTCTTTCCTGTATGCTTAGTATCCCTTACTTTCGGCTTTGCGGTGCGCGTGCATTATAGCCACATCACAGCCTAATGGGAACTACAGTTCCCATTAGGCTTAGCGGCATCGCGCCTGCGCAGAGCCTTTTTTTCCCCATAATGAGAACGAGCAAAGTTCTCATGGACACAACGGCTCGAATGATATAGTTACACACTAAAGAACAGGAACAAAGGAAGAAAAAAATACATTTAGAAGTGAACGAGCACTGCAGTGGAAAAAAGAAACCTACTTAAGAAAAAATAATTACCTTTACAAATCCTTTAAGCTAGTGTATTGTTGGTTCACTAACCTTTTCCTTCAATTTCCTTTCTAAATGTTTTTTTTTTCTTTGTTTTGTTTGTCTAAATTTATCACTTCCTGTTCCTCCTCAGTAAGCTGTTCTGGCTGACTAACCCCCATGGATGATGATGGAAAGCTTACTGAGGAGAGTAAGAAAGTGTGAAATTCAGACAAAGAAAAAAAACATTTAGAAGGGAAATCGAAGGAAAAGGTAAGTGAACCAACAATGCACTAGCTTAAAGGAACCTAATTAGAAAATAAAAACAAACCTTTACAACCCCTTTAAGCTTTAAAAAAGGAGCTAGAGGAGCGAGAGTCTTTACATAAGTACACATCACATGTTGGCAACGTAACATGCTCACATAACCTGTGTGCAAATCTCCTTAAGCCTAAGTTCACACAGGGCTGCGGGAGTGAAGCCATGCAAGTTCAGCTGAACTCGCACAATTTCACTCCCGCTTGACAGTCCCGATTTCAGCTGCAATTACAGGGACATCAGTGTACTACTTTTTGCGATTGGGCCGAAATCGCAAAAAGTAGTACAGAAACTACTTTTTGAAATCGGTGCAGCACTGCATATGCGGTGTCGCACCGATTAGGACGGTGCCATTGCCAGAAATTGCCGCCGATTTGACATGCAATTTCACATGTCAAATCGCACCAGTGTGAACCAGGGCTAAAGCAGAGTTCCGAAAAAAAATATTTTTAAGTCAGCAGCTACAAATACTACAGCTGCTGAGTTTTAAAATAAGGACACTTACCTGTCCAGGGCACCCACGATGTCTTCACCCAAAGCTGACCTGTCCCTCGGGTCCCAGGTGCAGGCGCCGGCATCTTCAGTAAGGGAATCAGGAAGTGAAGCCTTGCGGGATTCACAGCCTGGTTCCCTACTGGGCATACGCAAGTTGTCCTGCACATCCTGACTAGTCTCTGCTGTCTGCTGAGACCTGTGTGTCTCCCAGAAGACAGCGGGGGGGACAGAGGGAGGAGGCATGGCATAGATCGCGGCAATAGAAGTGGGAGCAAATACCTGTATTAAACAGGTATCTGATCCCCCCTCCTCCCCTGAAATGTGCCAAATGTGACACCGGAGGGGGGGAGGAACCGCATAAGTGGAGGTTCCATTTTTGGGTGGAACTCTGCTTTAAAAAAACATAAAGGTGAACCAGCTTAAAAAAAAAAAAAATCAAGATTAGAGGTGAGCCCGTTTAACGAATGCAATTGCATGTACGTTGCTTAACATTTACTACGATTCTGGGCATGCAATGAAAAAACGAATGTGAGTGAGCGCAAGAGCCCCTTGCACATGCGCAATGCTTACATGGCTCTCAGGCAGTTCTAAACGTCCTTGCAGGCGCAGCAGGCTATCTCTGAAAAATGTACTTTCTCATTCTATTTTGGGCATGTTTGTTACTTGGGCAGTTGTTACTAAACTTCCTCACATCACCTCATAATATTAGCACCTCCATCTACAGTTAATATTGAATTGGAGATGCCGTGCGCCATGTCCATAGAGGTGCACAGATTGCATTCTCCAGTGCGCCGAGATCATAATAGTAAATGGTTGATTCGAGCTCTGTTACCGGCGCACCATGTCGTAATTATGGAAATGTTGCGTTGCACCTCGCCGTGCGCCTCTATTGACGGTGCATTGCTTTAGTAAATCAACCCCACTGTGTGCAGACACCTTTATCTTGGGAATACTTTACTGCAATTCTATTTGAAAACTGTACACATACACCTTTACCAACAACCATTTCAAGGAGTACCATTAGCCTGTTTAACCACTTAACCCCCGGACCATATTGCTTGTCAAAGACCAGGCCACTTTTTGCGATTCGGCACTGCGTCGCTTTAACTGACAATTGCCTGGTCGTGCGACATGGCTCCCAAACAAAATTGGCGTCCGTTTTTTCCCAAAAATAGAGCTTTCTTTTGGTGGTATTTGATTACCTCTGCGTTTTTTAGTTTTTGCGCTATAAACAAAAATAGAGCGACAATTTTTAAAAAAATTAATATTTTTTACTTTTTGCTATAATAAATATCCCCAAAAAATATATAAAAAACAATTTTTTCCTCAGTTTAGGCCGATACGTATTCGTCTACAAATTTTTAGTTAAAAAAAAAAAACGCAATAAGCGTTTGATTGGTTTGCGCAAAAGTTATAGCTTTTTGGCATTTTTATTAATATTTTTTTTTGCTAGTAATGGCGGCGATCAGCAATTTTTATCGGTACTGCGACATTATGGCGGACACTTTGGACACTTTTGACACATTTTTGGGACCATTGGCATTTTTATAGCGATCAGTGCTATAAAAATGCATTGATTACTATAAAAATGCCACTGGCAGTGAAGGGGTTAATCATGTTCCCTGGGTGTGTTCTAACTGAAGGGGAGGGTGGACTGACATGGAGAAATGACAAATCGGTGTTAATACATTGTATGAACAGACGGTAGGTAATTTCCCCCCTGACAGGACCGGGAGCTGTGTTTACACACACAGCTTCCGGTTCTCGCTCTGTAACAAGCAATCGTGGGTGCCCGGTGGTGATCACGACCGCCGGACACATGCGTCGGCATCAGGGGCGAGCGGGGGCGTGCCCCTGGCTGCCTATTGGCTGCTCGGCGAGGTGACATATAGCTACATGCTCTCGCCCAGCAGAGCCGACCTGCCACCGTATAACTGCGGCGGCTGGTCGGCAAGCAGTTAAGAAAGTCAGTCTGTTAATGCATCACTATGCCTTATTGGATATAATCTAATGAGCCTCAACTACCGGTGAAGACTATGAGGCCTGCACCTCGGACATTGCTGTTGCTACTATTTAAAGGGCCCTATACTATCCTTATTCTGTATGATCTCTCATTAGGATTCAAGGGTTAAATAGGCCAGCCCTGGGTTCCCCTTTAAAATCTAACCAACTGCATTAAACATTTAACCCTTTATTGCCCTTGTTCTGTTCTCGCTTCACGTATGCCCCTGGCGTATATGTAGCTCAACATACAGCTTAAACCTTGCATCCTAAATAACCAGACTGTCTGTAACTTTGGATCTTTATTACGATGAACAGGTGGTGGCCATATAAGATGCGTATGAATAATGGTGAAACTAGAGATAAACAAATAATTGAACATATAAGAATTATATGAACACAAACAAATGTCTACTAGGCATATAGATAAACAGTCTTTATCATACCAGCGATGCTGTCCCAGGAGAATCAAGACCTAGGAAACATGTGGTGCAGGCTTAGCTGATTCCATGTGGACTGTCCAGTGGAAAAGAGATGAAAGAGTGGTGATAGGAAGTAAAGACAGTTTTCAGTAACACAACAGGAAATGTACATTACAAGTCCAGAAGATATTACTGTATTTCCTTGTAGGCCAAAGGCATGACAGTCCTACAGGTCATGCTTCAGGTGGTATCTCATTGTACATATGTTTGTATTGTATCCTTCCACTGTTAACTACTTACCCCCCGGACCATATTGCTGGTCAAAGACCAGAGCACTTTTTGCGATTCGGGACTGTGACGCTTTAACTGACAATTGCGCGGTCGTGCGACGTGGCTCCCAAACAAAATTGGCGTCCTTTTTTTCCCACAAATAGAGCTTTCTTTTGGTGGTATTTGATCACCTCTGCGGTTTTTATTTTTTGCGCCATAAACAAAAATAGAGCGACAATTTTGAAAAAAAATTATATTTTTTACATTTTGCTGTAATACATATCCCCCAAAAATATATAAAAACATTTTTTTTCCTTAGTTTAGGCCGATACGTATTCTTCTACATATTGTTCGTAAAAAAAATCGCAATAAGCGTTTATTGATTGGTTTGCGCAAAAGTTATAGCGTTTACAAAATAGGGGGTATTTTTATGGCATTTTTATTAATATATTTTTTTTACTAGTAATGGCGGCGATCAGCGATTTTTTTTCGTTACTGCGACATTATGGCGGACACTTCGGACACTTTTGACAAATTTTTGGGACCATTGGCATTTTTATAGCGATCGGTGCTATAAAAATGCATTAGATTACTATAAAAATGCCACTGGCAGTGAAGGGGTTAACACTAGGGGGCGGGGAAGGGGTTAAGTATGCCTGGGTGTGTTATTACTGTGGGGGGGGGGGGGGTGGCCTCACTAGGGGAAACACTGATCTTCTGTTCATACATTGTATGAACAGAAAATCAGCATTTCCCCCGCTGACAGGACCGAGAGCTGTGTGTTTACACACACAGCTCCCGGTCCCCGCTCTGTAACGAGCGATCGCGTGTGCCCGGCGGCGATCGCGCCCGCCGGGCACACGCACGGGAGTCGGGGGCGAGCGGGGGGGCGCGCGCACGCGCCGCCTAGTGGCGGCTATACGATAGGACGTATAGCTACGGGCTCTCGCCCAGGAGAGCCGACCTGCCGCCGTATAATGACGGTGGCTGGTCGGCTAGTGGTTAAACTGTTCTTAAGCAGTCTTTGGGGGAATTCCTCTGCCAAGTCTGGGCTGTTATCCAGAACTTGATTGATATATTGCCCTTCCCTTTTGTAAATTAATACTTCTTTGCCTACTTCAGTAAAAGCTGAGATAATACAAATACATTGACTTGTGTGCCATGTCATTTAAAGGTGCTTGTGAAAGATGTCTGAACCCAAAGTGTCAGGTGGGTTGAAAGGTTCACAGGGTCATAGGCGTGCACAGCCTATTGCATTAGGGTGTGCACCCCAAACAGAAGCTCAAACACACATGCCTATACATTGTATATATTACACACAAACACACAGAACTATGGGCCAGATTCACGTAGAATCGCCCTACGCTGCGGCGGCGTAACGTATTACATTTACGTTACACCGCCGCAAGTTTTCAGCGTAAGTGCTTGATTCACAAAGCACTTGCCTGTAAACTTGCGGCGGCGTAGCGTAAATCCGCCCGGCGCAAGCCCGCCTAATTCAAATGGGGCGGGGACCATTTAAATTAGGCGCGTTCCCGCGCCGAATGTACTGCGCATGCTCCGTCCCTAAAATTTCCCGACCTGCATTGCGCTAAATGACGTCGCAAGGACGTCAATGGTTTCGACGTTAACGTAAATGGCGTCCAGCGCCATTCACGGACGACTTACGCAAACGACGTGAAATTTCAAATTTCGACGCGGGAACGACGGCATTACTTAATATTGGCTAGACCACCTAGAGGGCAGCTTTAGTTTTACGCGGCGTATCTCTACGGAAACAACGTAAATTTACAGCGACGGGCAAAGCGGACGTTCGTGAATTGGCGTAACTAGTCATTTGCATATTCTACGCCGACCGCAAAGGAATCACCACCTAGCGGCCGGCCTAGAATTGCAGCCTAAGGCCGGGTACTCACGAGCAAACATGTACGGTGAAACCGGTCCATCGGACCGTTTTCACCGTGCATGCCTGCCAGAGGGCTTCTGTACGATGGTTGTACTAACCATCGTACAGAAGTCCGCACGTAAACACTACGTGGGGCGTGTCCGCGTCGTCGCCGCGACGATGACGCGGCGACGTGGGCGGGCCTGCCATTTAAAGGCTTCCAAGCATGCGTCGAAGTCATTCGACGCATGCGAGGGACGGCGGGCGCTCGGACATGTACGGTAGGTCTGTACTGACGACCGTACAGGTCCGAGCGGGCAGGATTCCAGCGGACGGTTTTAAAACACGTCCAGGAATATTTGCCCGCTGGGAAAAGGCCCGGCGGGCAAATGTTTGCTGGAATTCGGCCCGCTCGCGCCTACACACGACCGAACATGTATGCTGAAACTGGCCCGCGGAACAGCCTTAGTAAGTAAAAGCAGTGCACTTTACACATTGTTAGACACACAGTTAATCCCTTGATTGCCCCATGATGTTAACCCTTTCCCAGCCAGTGTCATTAGTACAGTATTATCACTGATCACTGTATTAGCAGTAGTGTCCCTGCGACATCAATGTCAGTTTATGACCCTGCCAGCCAGCGTCAGTTAGTACAAGATTGCTCACAGTGGGGCACAGTGCCCCCTTAAATCAGAAACCTGCCACAGTGCCCCTTTACATCAGAATCCTGCCACAGTACTCCCTTACATCAGACCATGGCACAGTGCCCCCTGACATCAAAATCATGCCACAGTGCCCCCTTACATTAGAGCATGGCACAGTGACCCCTGACATCAGAATCCTGTTACAGTGCCCCTGACATCAAAGCATGGCACAGTACCCTCTTACATCAGAGAATGGCACAGTGCCCCTTACATCAGAGAATGGAACAATGCCCCCTGACATCAGAGAATGGCACAGTGCCCCCTTACATCAGAATCCTGGCACAGTGCCCATGACATCAGAATCCTGGCACAGTGCCCCTTACATCAGAGAATGGCACAGTGCCCCTTACATCAGAGAATGGCACAGTGCCCCTTACATCAGAGAATGGCACAGTGCCCCTTACATCAGAGAATGGCACAATGCCCCCTGACATCAGAGAATGGCATAGTGCCCCCTTACATCAGAATCCTGGCACAGTGCCCCTTACATTAGAGAATGGCACAGTGCCCCATTACATCAAAGCATAGCACAGTGCCCCTTACATCAGAATCCTGGCACAGTGCCCCTTTACATCAGAATCCTGGCACAGTGCCCCCTGACATCAGAGCATGGCACAGTGACCCCTGATATCGGAATCCTGTTACAGTGCCCCTGACATCAGAATCCTGGCATAGTGCCCCTGACATCAGAGCATGGCACAGTACCCTCTTACATCAGAGGATGGCACAGTGTCCCCTGACATCAGAGAATGGCACAGTGCCCCTTACATCAGAAAATGGCATAGTGCCCCCTGTCATCAGAGAATGGCACAGTGCCCCTTACATCAGAGAATGGCATAGTGCCCCCTTACATCAGAATCCTGACACAGTGCCCCCTGACATCAGAATCTTGGCACAGTGCCCCTTACATCAGAGAATGGCACAGTGCCTCCTTATATCAGAATCCTGGCACAGTGTCCCTTACATCAGAGCATGGCACAGTGCTACCTTACATCAGAGCATGGCACAGTGCCCCTTTACATCAGAGCATGGCACAGTGCCCCTTTACATCAGAATCCTGGTACAGTGCGCCTTACATCAGAGCATAGCACAGTGCCCCCTTACATCAGAATCCTGGCACAGTGTCTCTTTACATCAGAATCCTGGCACAGTGCCCATTGATATCAGAGAATGGCACAGTGCCCATTGACATCAGAGAATGGCGCAGTGCCCCTGACATCAGAGACTGGCACAGTGCCACCTGACATCAGAACATGGCACAGTGCCCCTTACATCACAGAATGGCACATTACCCCTTACATCAGAGCATGGTACAGTGCCCCTTACATCAGAGAATGGCACAGTACCCCTTACATCAGAGCATGGCACAGTGCCCCATGACCTCAGAACCTGGCACAGTGCCCCTTACATCAGAGAATGGCACAGTACCCCCTGACATCAGAGACTGGCACAGTTCCCCTTACATCAGAGAATGGCACAGTGCCCCCTGACATCAGAGACTGGCACAGTGCCCCTTACATCAGAGAATGGCACAGAGCTCCTTACATCAGAGAATGGCACAGTACACCCTGACATCAGAGACTGGCACAATGCCCCCTGACATCAGAGCCTGGCACAGTGCCCCCTGACATCAGAGTTAAGTCATCCCTAAGTGCTAGCTGAACAATAAATCTATTTGGCAGCTCCTGGAAGGGGGGGGCAGTGTAGCAGCCCCCACGGATCTGCCAGATGCTGCTCAAGATCTCCCGCCCACACATCTCATTTCTCAGACACAGGCTCCATCCAAGGATTGCAGTGTGGGCGGGGCAGACACAGGAGATGGGGGCTGGAGGAGCCAGAGAGGATCGAGACCTCTCTCTTGTACGTGCAGTGTGGGGGGAGGAAGGGGGGATTTCTTCTGGCTGAGTGAAGTGAAATCTGCCATGCTAGATTCAGCCAGGCCCCCACTAGATACTACTGACCTCCTATCCTTTGACAACAGAAGATACAGTGGAGGGCAGGCAGAGTGCAGCTGTATCACTCCGCTGCCAGAACTATAGAGGGAGCATCGGGAAATGCGGCCAGCTGTCAGCTTACTCCGCAGCTGCAGTTTTTATAGTTCATACTCTCTAAGAGTGTACATATGAATCAAACTTGTCTCACAAGCAGCACTGTCACTGCCAGTGAGTGTCAATTAGTGAACCCAGCAATTTCACCAGTATAAAGCCCTGGCTGGCACAGGGGAGGATTACGGTGTGCCCAGGCACACCCGGCACACCCTGTGCGCACGCCTATGCACAGGGTCATGGTGGAAATGCAGATGAGCAGGTAAATCCAAGCAGCCCTCAAGGGGACCGTGCTACACAAAATATTGACAGGACAAAATGACCAGTGAGACATTTAAAACTTACATATTTCAGATGTAATTTTAGCTGTCTGCCATCATTGCCACTTTAAGGAATCCTGCTTTACAGAGCCACAGGTCTGTAAACAGAAGTTTTAAAATGTTCTAAAGTATTCTATGTTGCACGAAGGCTGGTTACAAAACCCACAAAATTAGACTATATCCTGTTAAATGCTAAATTTGTTTATTGCCTCAAGTATTCCCCCAATGAACTTTTGCCATTACAATGTAAAGAACCTTAGCTTTCTAAGCAGCTGATCACAGCTGAGACATTTAACAAAATAACCTGCCACTGAGCATCTAAAACTATATTTACTGCAACACGCTGTGCTTGGAATTGCAGCTGTATGAGAAATATAGAAGTATTGCTCCAGTCAACCTATGTTTTTAAAAGTTCTGCAACTGTATTCATTATAAATGATATTACTACAGAGAGAGATTTTTTTGAAAAGTTTTGTCACTGAATTGGCGAACAGAACATTACTATTGAAAATTCTTCAGTTGTTTATAGTAGCTGAGTTGACACTATACATTTAAAGCTGAACTTCAGCATAATCTTCAGTCTCACACAGTTTGCCTTCTCTGATTTTATTGCACAGTGTATGCGTATCACAGTTTCCATTAGAAGCTGATATATATATATATATATATATATATATATATATATATATATATATATATATATATATATATAGCTATCTATATCTATATTTCTATCTATCTATCTATCTATCTATCTATCTATCTATCTATCTATCTATCTATCTATCTATCTAGATAGATAGATAGACTGTATATAGATCTCTCTCTCTTTCTCTCTCTCTATAGATAGATAGATAGATATAGATCCATCTATCTATCTATATCGAGAGAGAGAGAGAGAGAGAGATCTATATACAGTCTATGGGCTAGATTCACAGAGAGATACGACAGTGTATCTCCTGATGCGCCGTTGTATCTCTGACTTAGGCCAGTCGTATCTATGCGACTGATTCATAGAATCAGTTACGCATAGATATGCCTAAGATCCGACAGGTGTAACTGTGTTACACCGTCGGATCTTAACTGCAATTTAAAAATGGCCGCGGGGGGCGTTCTCGCTGATTTACACTGAGAAATATGTAAATCAGCGAGATACGCCAATTCACAAACGTACGCGGACCCGACGCAGTGTTGTTACGACGTTTACGTAGCGGTTTTCCCAGCGTATACTTACCCCTGCTTCTATGAAACGCAGCCAATGTTAAGTATAGCCGTCATTCCCGCGCCAAATTTTGTTTTTTTTTACGTCTTTTGCGTAAGTCGGTCGCGAATACGGATGGCCTTAATTTACGTTAACGCCGAAAACAATGACGTCCTAGTCATTTGGAGCATGCTCACTGGGAAATTTCGCGGCGGCGCATGCGCAGTTAAATCGGCGCGGGGACACGCCTGATTTAAATTGTACACTCCCCCTAGCCACGGAATTTGAATTCCGCCGGGGGATTTACGATCCGCCCACGCAAGTTTGGAGGTAAGTGTTTTGAGAATTACCCACTTGCCTCTCAAACTTGCTGCAGCGGATCTTAAATCACATAGATCACGCGGATCTAAAGATCCGCTGATCTACTGTATGTGTATCTATCTATCTATCTATCTATCTATCTATCTATCTATCTATCTATCTATCTATCTATCTATCTATCTATCTATCTATCTATCTATCTATCTATATAGCTATATATAGATCTATATATAGATCTATATATATATATAGATAGATAGATAGATAGATAGATAGATAGATAGATAGATAGATAGATAGATAGATAGATAGATAGATAGATAGATACCGGTCGGATCTTAGGGAAATCTATGCGTAACTGATTTTCTGAATCAGTCGCATAGATACGACGGCCCGCACTCAGAGATACGATGGCGTATCCGGAGATACGCCGTTGTATCTCCTTTCTGAATCCGGCCCTATAACTTTTGTGCAAATCAATCAATATACACTTATTGGCCCGGATTCAGGTACGACTTGCGCGTGCGCAATCGCGATATGCGCCGCGCAAGTACTGATTTGCGCCCAGGCAAATATGCGGATGACCCAGAAAACAAGCTAAGCCTGAAATTAGGCATTTTTCCACGGGCGCAGTTTCTCTGCCCCGGCGCATGTAATGTGCAATTTTGCGCAGGGTGCAACTTGCGCTCTCATTGTTTTCCCTCAGCAAATATGCAAATGAGGAACTAACACTGATTCAAAAACCTGCACGTGTGAGGCGCAGTTTGCACACCAAGCGCACAAGCTGTTTGGCCAGGGAAAAATTGCTCCTCATAAAAGCAGGGGCAACTTGGCAACAGACGTCCACAGGTCAGCTGGAGAGCAACTACAGCAGCACCGTTACGGACGAGCTGAGCAAGCAGAGCACCCACACTTTCTGGACCTCACATCTGTGTGCCAACATGCCAGGGGCAGCTATGGTTCTAGCAATACTACTGAGTGAACCGACTCGTAGGAGGGCACAGGAGAGGATATACAGAGTGGGCAGGAACATCTTTGCCATGGGGGATTCGGAGGTGTATCGCATGTTTAGATTCAGCCCTGAAGTCATCCTGGAATTAGCCACAACCCTGCATGATGACATCACCAGCCAGACACATCGTGGACATGCAGTGGAGCCACTGGTCAAGGTAGTGGCAACACTGCATTTCCTGGCCACTGGCTCTTTTCAGCGTACAGGTGGAATGGTGGCTAGGATGTCACAATCCAGCATGAGCAGATGTGTTCACCAGGTTATTCCTGCAATCCTGAGACGCATGTCCAAACAATTTATCAAACCCACCCAGGAGGACCTGCGGCAGAGGGCAGTGACAGATTTCTATCAGATTGCAAGATTCCCATGCACCGTGGGGGCCATTGATTGTACCCATGTGGCACTACAGCCCCCCCCCCCCGTGAGACCGAGCACATATATTGTAATCAGAAGCATTGGCATTCCATCAATGTCCAGGTCATAGTGGATGCCCATGGCCTCATATGGCACATCCGTGCCAAACACCCAGGATCCTGTCATGACAGCTTCATATTTCGTCAGAGCAGCATCCCAACAGAATTTGACCAGAACATGTATGGGGACAGCTGGCTGGTTGGTGAGTGACATGGGTGTCAGGTATGACTTTCCCCCCCCATGATGCAGACATCACGAGGGGCACATGCATGACTAACATCCTTCTGTCTTTTCCCTTCCAGGTGACGCGGCATATGCACTGGGACCTCATCTAATGACCCCATTCCGGAACCCCCAAACCCCAGGAGAGGAAAGATATAACGAAGCTCACGCACGTACCCGTGCAGTGGTGGAGCGCACATTTGGCATCCTGAAGTCATGTTTCAGATGCCTGGATAAGTCTGGGGGTACCCTGTTGTATTCCCCAAACTTTGTGTGCCAGATCATCGGGGCATGTTGCATTCTGCACAACTTTGCAGAGAGAAAGGGCCTGCAGATTGACATATGTGATGACCTGACCCCCCAACCACACAATCCCCCCCCAAGAAACTCTACCCGGTCATCTGAGGGAAGAGCAGTCAGGAGTGGTCTCGTGGAACGTCTCTTTGCACGTTAAACACACACATTAATCATGTCACAAGTAGAATGCACGCGTGCACACCACTGTGGTCCCTAGCACACACACCCCACATGCACCCAAAATTGGATTAGACCCAAGGATACCCCATGGTATTAGGGAGCAGCAGCGCCGCGTCAAGGCTCCAATTATGTTGCTGTCCATTCATACACCTTTTACTTGGCAGAGGGTGACACCCCTTTTCCAGCAGGAGTGACACCCCCCCCCCATTCACACACCAGTCACACTGTAGTATACACTCCTCACCGTGTGTAGGGACTACAAAATAAAATAAAAACTCAAACTTTGAGCATAAATTAAAAAAATAAAAGCTCATAATCTGAGCATTAAATAAATATAGAAAAGCTCAAAATCTGAGCAAACAAAAAATATGAAAAAAATAAATCATATGAGCATAATCAAACTAAATAGAAAAAGCTCCTTATCTGAGCACCAAGGGATATGTAAAAAAAAAAAAAGGGACAGGAAAATATTTTTTTTTTTTCGACATCCTCGTGCCAAGGGTGCCCCGACTCTGGCTCCTCAGCCGGCGTGGTGGAGCCTGGGCTGAGGATGGAGCATGGGGTGGGGATGGAGCATGGGGTGGGGATGGAGGGGGGGGAGGAGCATCATCCCCTACTTCCTCACTCCTGGCAGGTGGTGCCTGCCTGCCCTCCATGGCGTTGGCCAGGCGGGTGAGCACAATGTTGGTTTGTGCCAACATCCGCAGCTGCCGGGTGGTAGTGTTCCTTTGTCGCCGCCAGTTTCGTCTCCCCTCCTCCCGCACAGCATCAGTGTTGGCCTCCACCGCACCTGCCAACCTGCTCACCTCCGCTGTGAGCAAAGCGGTGGCGCCCTGCTGCTCTACCATGCAGGTGACCATGGCTCCACAGTTCGCGCTGACTTCCTCCAGGCTCTCTGTATCTCTTTTCCCCCGGTCAGCAAGCAGGGTGAGGGCCTGCTGCACAGATGAGGAGGAGGATGCCAGGCTGTCCGCCACCCGCCTCAAATCACCCACCATGGCCCCTATATGGCAGGTCTGCCGGGCCTGTTCCTCCTGCAGCCCTTCACGGAGGCTGGAGGGTACACACCTCGTTTTGGAAAGAGCCTTAGTGGGAGGAGAGGCTGGGGCCCGTACTGAGGGAGAAGAAGGGGAGGGGGTCACACTGGTGGTAGGGACACTGGAGGGGGTGACAATGGTGGGAGGGACAATGGTGGGAGGGACACTGGAGGGGCTTGCCCTGGAGGGTGATGACGTTATGGTCGGGGGGGTGGTGGGGAGGTCAGGGATGGTGGGATCCTCCTGGAGGTAGACAGAGTCCTCCTGGTGGAGGTCAATAGACTCCTCCACCACTTCCTCCTCCATAGATGGACTATGGCCGCTCTCCTCCTCCACCAACATACCAAGGACTTGCATGGGGGTTGACTGGACCCCATGATGATGTGGGGATGGCGTGGGTCACCCTGCAGCCGACGACGGCCCAGCTTCATCCTCAACATCTGTGGATGACACAAAAAAACACATGTTGCTGGAGCCACACACTTGTCTTTTGTTCCCTTCTATCCCCTCCCATGATACACAGCAAATATGAGAAAAAACACACTTGTTACATGTTCCCTTATACCCACTCACATGTTCCCTTCTACCCCCTCCCATGATACACAGCAAATATGAGAAAAACACACTTGTTACATGTTCCCTTATACCCACTCACATGTTCCCTTCTACCCCCTCCCATGATACACAGCAAATATGAGAAAAAACACACTTGTTACATGTTCCCTTATACCCACTCACATGTTCCCTTCTACCCCCTCCCATTATACACAGCAAATATGATAAAAAACACACTTACCAGTCCCCAAGTCCCCAACAGTGGAATCATATCCTTGGACTCCCTCCACCTGCTCCAGGGCGAAACTTTGGGCAATCACCTCCTCCTCTGCATTTAAACGTAAAGAGCAGGCTGGTCCTCCTCCCGTGCCCCTGGTATGCTTGCGTATTAGGACCATTTTGTCCCGGACCCGACGCCGCATGTCGTAAAACTTTTTCTGTATTTCGTCCCAGGTCCTCTCCTCATTGCCCAGCGCATTCACGTCTAAAGTGATGGCATCAAAGATTGCCCTCCTTTGGGCTGTGGTGGTATTCTTCCGCTGGGCACCATACAGCACAGCAGTATGGCGAGTGAGTGCCGCCAGCATTATCTCCATCTCAGAGAGATTAAAATTGTTTTTTCTTTTTTTTTTTCCTACGGGGAGGTGCCATCTCAAATAAAGGGCAAAATTACCTTGCTCAGGGGGGGGGGTGGAAAAAGCAGGATGTAATTTTGTACAGGACATGCGCAGATCTGCCCCTATTTATTTGCTCAGTGCAAGCAGGTGGGCCGGCGTTGCCCAGAAAGTAGGACAGGCGCAGTTGCACGCATGCGCACACGGGAGCGTTCGATCTGCGCATGCGTGCGCCGGGCGCAAGCCACTGCTGAGCGGACAGACCATCATTTGCATAGGTGCACACCCACTATCACTTGCGCTGGCTTGCAGAGCAATTGAGCTGAGCTGCACAGGTGTAATTAATGGGCAAATCTACCTGAATCTACCCCATTGCGTATATCAAACTTGTCACTCTTCTTTTGTTTATAGCGCAAGAAATAAAAACAGCAGAGGTGATCAAATACCACCAAAAGAAAGCTCTATTTGTGGGGAAAACAATGATAAAAATTTGGGTACAGTGTTGCATGACCGCACAATTGTCATTCACAGGACATGGTTCCAGTAATCCATGTCCTTAGTCTGCTTGTCTTCAGCAAACTGTTTGCGGACTTTCTTGTGCATCATCTTTAGAAGAGGCTTCTTTCTGGCACGACAGCCATGCAAACCAATTTGATGCATTGAGCAGGGTTTGTTCTGAGCACTGGCAGGCTGACCCTCCACCCCTTCAACCTCTGCAGCAATGTTGGCAGCACTCATCTACATCTATTTCCCCAAAACAACCTCTGGCTATCACGCTTAGCATGTGCACTCAACTTCTTTGGTCTACCATGGCGAGGCCTGTTCTGAGTGGAACCTGTCCTGTTAAACTGTTGTATGGTTTTGGTCACTGTGCTGCAGCTCAGTTTCAGGGTCTTGGCAATCTTCTTAAAGCCTAAGTATAAGTATAAGTGCCCAGTGGGACAAGTGGTTAATATTGTATCCCATATCTTTATTGTTGAAGAAACCATGAATAAATCTGTTGTCCCAGGTCAAAGTTGGAGATTAACACAAAAAAGTGATTTAAGTTTCATAGGGGTAATATCTTCCTCTGTTGTCGCCCATTGTTTAGATTTTGCGTTGTAGAACCAATCCACAATCCAAATCATAGATGCTGATCTTAATTATAGTGGCCCAGATTCACAAAGGAGATACGACGGAGTATCTCAGATACTCCGTCGTATCTCTCAGAGTATCTATGCGACTGATTCATAGAACCAGTTACGCATAGATATCCCTAAGATCCGACAGGTATAATTGTTTTACACTGTCGGATCTTAGGATGCAGTACCACGGCCGCCGCTGGGGGGAGTTTGCATTGTAAACCAGCGCCGGGTATGCAAATTAGGAGTTACGGCGATCCAAGAAGTTTTTTCGCGTTCGCTACGTCGCCGCTAGTCTAGTTTCTCGTCGCAAAGTTAGTCGTCGTTTTGGGTGCCTTAACTTCAGACAGCAAACGTATTGCTGTCTAAAGTATGGCCGTCGTTCCCGCGTCGAAATTTAAAATTTCACGTCGTTTGTGTAACACGTCCGGGAATACGGAAGTACGCTACGCACGTCGCCGATCGCAAAAATTATGTCAGTTCGCGCAAAGCACGGCGGGAATTTTGAAACGGAGCATGCGCAGTAGGTCCGGCGCGGGAGCGCGCCTAATTTCAATTGTACCCGCCCATTCGATTTGGACCGCCCTGCGCCGGACGTATTTACAATACACCGCCGCAAATTTCCAGGTAAGTGCTTTAAAGATCTGGCACTGAAACTGAAAACTTGCGGCGGTGTAATGTAAACGGCTTACGTTACACGGGCGCAATTGTACCTGAATCTGGCCCAGTGTGTATTGAAGTGGTTAAATATGCCTTTGTAAGCATTTTGTTATAACTAATCATAAGTGGTTGAATAAAAACCTTGCGGAAATCTAGTGAGTGGCTGAGTGCTATTTGTGCTGCAGTTATTAGTTACCATCCTTCCCAGTTCTCTTTGTGGACTACAAACCCCCCCCACTATATTTTGTAGATGAGAAGGTGGCATTCTATAGTACTAGCAGACTTCCCATTCTTGAGTAACAATTTTGCGGCTCCATAGATGAAGTACAATGTGTTGGAAATGTGGGGTTTCAGTTTTTCTTGGCTTTAGATAAATTAACCATTTTCCGACAACAAATGTTCGATGTTTGATGGGAGCTCGAATCGTCTCTCACCAAACTTCTACTAACCCGACAACATTTGTGAGACCATGTGTATGCAAGACAAGTTTGAGCCAACATCTGTCAGAAAAATATCCATGGTTTTGTTGTCGGAATGTCCGATCGTGAGTACGTGGCATTAGGGGTATCCCTTAACCTCTTCCATACAGGGCTTTTATACACACCTCCATACCAGGCCTATTCTGGCACTTCTCTCCTACATGTACAAATCATAATTTTTTTGCTAGAAAATTACGCAGAACCCCCAAACATTATATATGTTTTTTTAGCAGACACCCTAGGGAATAAAACGACGGTCATTGAAACCTTTTATCTTGCACTGTATTTGCGCAGTAATTTTTCAAACGCCTTTTTTTTGGAAAAAAATTGTTTCATGAATTAAAAAAATAACAAAACAGTAAAGTTAGCCCAATTTTTTTGTAAAATATGAAAGATGATGTTATACCGAGTAAATAGATTTCTAACATGTCACGCTTTAAAATTGCGCACACTCATGGAATGGCGCCAAACTTTGGTACTTAAAAATCTCCATAGGCAACGCTTTGAAAATTTTTACAGGTTACCAGTTTAGATTTACAGAGGAGATCTAGTGCTAGAATTGTTGCTGGCACTCTAGCGCACGCGGCGATACCTCACATATGTGGTTTAAACGGCGTTTACATATGTCGGCGGGAGTTGCGTGTGCATTCGCTTCTGCGCGCAAGCTACTGGGGACAGGGGCGTTAAAAAAAATATATATATTTCTTTTTTTTTATATATATTTATTTCTTTTTTTACACTTTTTTTTTTATTTTTATTTTTTTATTATCACTTTTATTCCTATTACAAGGAATGTAAACATCCCTTGTAATAGGAATGTGTGTGACAGGTACTCTTTATGGAGAGATGCGGGGTCAATAAGACCCCACATCTCTCCTCCAGGCCTGAAAGCATGAAATCGGTGAAAAAAAATTCACCGATCTCATGTTTACTGTTGCTTAGCAGCCGCAATCGCGGCTTTGTTTACTTACGGGGACCCGGGCGTGACGTCATCACATCGTGCCCGGGTCCTCCGATGGTCATAGAGATGACTGGTGACCATCTGGTCACCAGTCATCTCTATGCTTCCTGCGAGCGCCGGACGATTCGTTCTCCGGGCCCCCGATGGCACGGGAGAGCCAGGAGAAGCACCGGATGGCGGCGGGAGGGGGGATGTCCCCTCCCGCCGCCTGTAATAACGATCAAGCGGCGGAACCGCCGCTATGATCGTTCTTACGTTGTGCAGAATCGCCGGCACAAGAGAAGGATATCTGAATGAAGCCTCTAGCTGCAGGCATCATTCAGATATAATAAAAGAGATAAATATTACAAGGACATAAATGCACAAATAATAAAATCACAAACAGCGCTAATGGTGACAGTTCTAGTGTAGATGCCCACAGCACCACGTCTACACTTCAATGAGGCGTGAAGGGAATCAGTATGGTAGAAGCAAAAGTTCCAAAAAGAGTGTGGTCCAATTTAGGAAAGAACAGATAGTAAGCACCTTCCACCCGAACTCCTCAAGTGACACCACGTGGGACACAATAAGCCCCCTCCCACCACGTGGGACACAATAAGCACTCACCAAAAAGTAAATAATACAGGGCGATGTATGTGTAACTCCAGACTGATAATGAACCTTCATGCAGGGTGATCAAACACGTCTGTGTGGGAGCTCCCAATTAAACCAGGAAAAAAGACAAAAGAAATGCCATAGCATAATTCTGTTTTTTAATGGATAAAAAGTAGCCCACAGATGCAAAAACCCCTTCAAACATTAAACGTACAATGTAAATGAATTAAAAGTGCATAATCACCAACTCCTCAATGATAGGAGAAGCGTCGCACTGGTCCTGGTTCAGTCTCATGGAGGCTAGCAACTCCAGTGCGACGCTTCTCCTATCATTGAGGAGTTGGTGATTATGCGCTTTTAATTCATATACATTGTACGTTTAATGTTTGAAGGGGTTTTTGCATCTGTGGGCTACTTTTTATCCATTAAAAAACGGAATTATGCTATGGCATTTCTTTTGTCTTTTTTCCTGGTTTAATTGGGAGCTCCCACACAGACGTGTTTGATCACCCTGCATGAAGGTTCATTATCAGTCTGGAGTTACACATACATCGCCCTGTATTATTTACTTTTTGGTGAGTGCGTACCCCAGAGGGGGCTTATTGTGTCCCACATGGTGTCTCTTGAGGAGTTCGGGTGGAAGGTGCTTACTATCTGTTCTTTCCTAAATTGGACCACACTCTTTTTGGAACTTTTGCTTCTACCATACTGATTCCCTTCACGCCTCATTGAAGTGTAGACGTGGTGCTGTGGGCATCTACACTAGAACTGTCACCATTAGCGCTGTTTGTGATTTTATTATTTGTGCATTTATGTCCTTGTAATATTTATCTCTTTTATTATGTCTCCATTTTTTTAAACGGCTGCTCTCATCACTGTTTTATACAGAACTTCTGTCATCTGCGGTCATCTGTTATTGGGTTATTTTAATAGTCTATATCCAGTGTTGGCGCTGGGAGGTGTGTTGTAGGCCTTTAATACACTTTTTGTTCATCATTCAGATATCCCCCCACAAAGCCCAGGACGTCATATGACGTCCACTCTGAACGGCAGAGGTTCTTTGTGGACGTCATTTTACTATGGGCCGGTAGGGAAGTGGTTAATCTCAACCTAACCTCTAACAGCTTAAGTAGCTGCATAACCCTAATGCCGCGTACACACAACCATTATTCATGTCATTGAAAAAAACAACGTTTTTCTCAACGTGATTCCTCTCAAGCCTGCCTTGCATACACACGTTCGTGAAAAAAATGCTTGAGCAAAGCGCGGTGACGTACAACACGTACAACGGCACTATAAAGGGGAAGTTCCATTAGAATGGCGCCACTTTTTGAGCTGCTTATGCTAATTTCCCCGTCTCATAACTTGCTTCCGAACATGCACGTTTTTCACCCTCGTTAAAGTGTACATACGACCGTTTTTCATGACGAGAAAAAATAGAGCATGTTCTAAATTTTTAACGCCCATTTTTCTCATCGAGAAAAATGCTCTGGAGCCTACACACAACCGTATTTCACGTCCAATTAAAAAATTGCATTTTTCTCGTCATGAAAAATGGTCATGTGTACGCGACTATGCAAACCATACAAAACGACACTATTGAAATGTTAACGCAGTATTCAACCCAAAAACAAAAATGTATTAAATTGCATCTTACCATTTCTGAGATGTGGTGACTGCATTAATTTAGGCTTTTTTCCTTTATTTTCATCTGGTGGCCATTACGTTTGTTATTTTTCTATTTTAACCTTTTAACAAACAAAGCTGCCTAGACAAAGTAACAGTTAGAGGGCATGGGCAAATCATTTAGCACTGATAGGGGTACTTACATTGGTCAGCTTTTATGTGTTGATGTTAAAGGGTTTGTAAAGGATTTTTTTTTTTATCTTAAAGTGGAGATTCACCCAAAAAATCATTTGTTAACATTAGATTGAGGCTAATTATGCTAAGCAGAATCGGGTGTTTTTTTTTTTAAATCAATGCAGTACCGTTTTAGAGATCGACGTTCTCCGCCGCTTCCGGGTATGGGCTGCGGGACTGGGCGTTCCTATTTGATTGACAGCCTTCCGACGGTCGCATCCAGCGCGTCACAAGTTCCCGAAAGTAGCCGAACATCGGTGCGCAGACGTTCGGCAACTCGTGACGCGCTGTATGCGACCGTCGGGAAAGGCTGTCAATCAAATAGGAACGCCCAGTCCCGAAGATCATACCCGGAAGCGGCGGAGAACGTCGATCTCTAAAAACGGTAAGTACTGCATTGATTTTTTAAAAAAAACACCCGATTCTGCTTAGCATAATTAGCCTCAATCTAATGTTATTTTTTTTTTTTTGGGTGAACTCCCACTTTAAGAGCTTTCTTTACCTTAATGCAGTGCTGTTTTCATGTCCTCATTGTTAGTTTTTGCTCTCAAGTTGCTGTAATTCTTCTCTGATCTCCACACTTCCTGGTTGTCTGTTTCCTGATAACCACAGTACTGGGAGCTTTCTCTCTGTGGTCACTAATCAAGGAGGTGTGATTACTGTGTGTCTAAAACCCCTCAGCACCAATCAGTTTCGTTTTCCAAACCCTCACTGCCCTGTATTGGCTCTGTGGCTCTGTACATCAAAGAAGCAGGAAACAACATGCAAAAACGAAACTTGGAACTGCAGGTACATTATATGATTGATTTTGTATCTATTTTTAATCGTTTTTAAAAGGAATCAGTTAACTATTATGTCCTATACCCTGTAAACAGTCATTTCAGCATAATTTTTTTTTTTATTTACAACTCCTTTATGTCTTTATTCCAAAACGAAAAAAAAAAAAACTTTTAAAGTGTCCACTGGAGTTTAGCTTCAATTTGTTAGCTGGCCAAACATTATAAAAAAAATTATATTCAATTTCCCTTAGATTTACCTTCAACTATGAAGTGCAAGGGCCTTCTTGATTGCAGTGTAATGGTTTGACCTCATATTATTGGGTTTAGGTAAATGTAAAGGAAAATTAAACAAGACAATTGTATAATGTATGACCAGTTCCATCTAAATCTGCTAATCTAACATGACCAACCCCCCCCCCCCCCCCAGACTGAAAATGCTGATGTTGAAGAACAGTGGGGTGGATTCAGCAAGCAATTACGCCTGCGTATCCATAGATACGCAGCGTAATTGCTAAGTAGCGCCGGCGTATCGACTTTCTGTATTCAGAAAGCTCGATACGCTGACTGTAGCCTAAGATATGACTGGCATAAGGCTCTTATGCCGTCGTATCTTAGGCTGCATTCTTACGCTGGCCGCTAGGTGGCGTTCCCATAGTGGTCAGCTTAGAGTATGCAAATTGCATACTCACGCCGATTCACAAATGTACGCACGCCCGGCGTTCGAGTTTTACGTCGTTTGCGTTCGTCGATTTCTGCGTAAGGCTGCTCCTGCTATTAGGAGGCGCAGCCAATGGTAAGTATACACGTCGTTCCCGCGTCGCGATTTTCGAAATTTACGTTGTTTGCGTAAGTGAATCGTGAATGGCGCTGGACGCCATTTACGTTCACGTCGAAGCAAATGACGTCCTTGCGACGTCATTTACCGCAATGCACGTCGGGAAATTTTCCCGACGGACCATGCGCAGTACGTTCGGCACGGGAACGCGCCTAATTTAAATGATCCACGCCCCCTACGGGATCATTTAAATTACACGCGCTTACGCCGGCCACTTTTTACGAAACGCCCCCGCAAATTACAGAGCAAATGCTTCGTGAATGAAGCGTAGCTCCAGTAATTTACGGAGGCGTAGCATAAAAACGGTACGCTGCGCCTCCGTAGTAGTGGGCGCCCCTACCTGAATCTACCCCAGTGTTTGCTTTAGTACTTCATGCAGACACACTAAAGCCTGGTGCACACTAGTCGTTTTTTTTGTTAAACCCAGCAGGACTGAATGAAAAAAACAACTGACAGCTCCGGTGGAACTGCTGTACTAATCATCCAATGTTAGTACAGCAATCTTTGCTGCTGTGCTACTGTGTTCTGACAGGGGGATGGCCACCCATCAGAACACTCGAGTCAATGGCTCAGAGTGCTGATTGGGAGCCAATCGGCAGGTCTGTTTGATTATGCTCCAACGGCTGGCTTCTATAACACCTGATGCAGTACACACGGCTGAATTTCAACCAGTTTCTATTGAGCTGGCCGATGCCGTCTGACATTCGGCCCATGTGTACTAGGCTTCAAGGGGTTGTAAAGGATTTTTTTTTTTAGCTAAATAGCTTCCTTTACCTTAGTGCAGTCCTCTTTTCATTTCTTGATTGTTAGTTTTTGCACTGAAGTTGCTGTATTTCTTGTCTGTTCTCTCCACTTCCTGGTTGTCTGTTTGTAGATAACCACAGTCAAGGGAGAATTCATGCTGTGGTCAGTGACATGCTTGCCCCCTCCTGGGGACTACATTTGTGCGGCAGGACGCTCTGTACGTGTTACAGACTTCAAGGGGGTGTGAATTACTGGGTGTGTCTATAACACCACAGCACCTCCTCCCTTGGATTAGTTTCGTTTTAGGAAAGCTTCACTACCCCGCCTGGACCCCACCCCCTTGCTGTTTGAAAAACTCCCAATCAAAGACACTGAGGGCTAGATTCAGGTAGAATTAGGCGGGCGTAGCGTATCTCAGATACACTATGCTGCCGTAAGTTTGAGCAGCAAGTCCTGTATTCACAAAGAACTTGCGCTGAAACTTATGGCGGCGCAGTGTAACTGGGCCGGCGTAAGCCCGCCTAATTCAAAATAGGCTGGTTGGGGGTGTGTTCTATGTAAAATACTAGTGACCCCATGTATTTTACGTTTTTAATGAACGGCGCATGCGCCGTCCGTGGACCTATCCCAGTGGGCATGCTCCAAATGACGTCGGCAAATCGTCATGCTTTCGACGTGAACGTAAATTACGGCCAGTCCCATTTACGGACGAGTTACGCAAACAACGTAAAATTTTCAAATTTCGATGCGGGAACGACGGCCATACTTAACATTTGCTGCGCCATGTATTTGGTGGAATAACTTTACGCCTGAAAACCCCTTACGGAAACGGCGTATCTTTACTGCGACGGCCGGGCGTACGTTCGTGAATCGGCGTATCTAGCTGATTTACATATTCTAGGCGTAAATCAACGTACACGCCCCTAGCGGCCAGCGTAAATATGCAGTTAAGATACGACGGCGTAGGAGACTTATGCCGGTCATATCTTAGCAACATTTAAGCGTATCTCAGTTTGAGCATACGCTTAAAGTTGTGACGGCGGGGTTTCGGACTTACGACGGCGTATCTACTGATACGCCCGTCGTAAGTCTATGTGAATCTGGCCCTGAGTGTCTAAGCAGCAGCAGCAGAAAGGAGAAAACTGTAAAATGCGCGATGCGCAATGGATACTGGAAAATGTAGTTCTAACAGTACGGCGGCGGCACTCACATAAACAAGCACCGAGAAGCAGGAAGTCAATAGCAGAAATTAAACTAGAAACCCAGAGGTAATATATATGAATGATTTTAATTGCTTTTTAGTCGTTTTTAAAAAGAAACATTAAACTATTCTGTCTGTCTACCTTGCAGACAGACATTTTAGCACAATTTTTTTTTTTTATTTACAACTCCTTTAAGGCTAGGTTCACACTTCTGCGCTGCAAATGTCTTCCATTTTTTGTCCTGTGTAAGGTGCCAGTTTACTACGAATTTACCACGATTTGACCGCAAATTTCAGGAGTTGGACTTGTTAACTTCCTGTGTACTTCCTGGCCCAGATTCACATAGAATCGCGGCGGCGTAACGTATCATAGATACGTTACACCGCCGCAAGTTTTCATCGCAAGTGCCTGATTCACCAAGCACTTGCGAGAAAACTTTGTAAGCCCGCGTAATTCAAAGGGGCGTGTGCCATTTAAATTAGGTGCGCTCCCACGCCGGACCTACTGCGCATGCTCCCTTTTGAATTTCCCGCCGTGCTTTGCGCGAAATGACGTCATTTTTTCGAACGGCGACGTGCGTAGCGTACTTTCGTATTCCCGGACGTCTTACACAAGAAGGAAACATTTTCAAATTTCGACGCGGGAACGACGGCCATACTTTATACAGCACATACGTGTGCTGTGGTAAGTTAGGGCACCAAAAACGACGACTAACTTTGCGATGGGAAACTAGACTAGCAGCGACGTAGCGAACGCGAAAACCGTCGTGGGTCGCCGTAACTACTAATTTGCATACCCGACGCTGGTTTACGACGCGAACTCCCCCCAGCGGCGGCCGCGGTATTGCATCCTAAGATCCGACAGTGTAAAACAATTACACCTGTCGGATCTAAGGGCTATCTATGCGTAACTGATTCTATGAATCAGTCGCATAGATACTCTGAGAGATACGACGGAGTATCTGAGTTTCTCGGCTGTGAATCTGGCCCCCTGTTTTTTGTGGAGAATAGTGTGGTGAAATTCGCACATATGTGAACCATCAATGCGATTCCAGAACGATTTACATTGAAGTCTATGGAGCTGAATTTGCATTGCACGCGGATCAAACTCGCACAGGACCCTTTTTGCACGCAGCTTAGATTCGCACCGCACTGATGTGAACGGCACTAATGTAAAACAATGTTATTTAAATGACTTGCGAATTTGAGCGATCCCAACGGCTCAAATTCACAAAAGAATTTGCAGCAGTGTGAACCTAGCCTAAGGCCCCGTACACACGAGAGGATCGATCCGCTGGAATTGATTCGCGGACCGGTTTCAGCGGATAGATCCCCTGGTATGTACGATCCAGCGGATATTTTTCCGCTGATTTATTTCCCCGGGGATGGATTTCCAGCGGATCAAGATTTCTTAGCATGCTAAGAAATCTATCCGCTGGAATCCAGTCCAGCGGATTGATCCGCTGGTCTGTACAGACTCAGCGGATCAATCCGTCCGATTCCATCCCTCGCATGCGTCGTAATGATTCGACGCATGCGCGGAAGTGCTTATATGACAGCGTCGCGCACGTCGCCACGTCATCATCGCGGCGACGGCGCGACACGTCACCGTGGGGGGAATTCCAATGGGATTTTGATCTCATGGTTAGTACAACCATGAGATCAAAATCCGCCAGAGGATTTATCCGCAGAAACGGTCCTCCGGACCGTTTCCGTGGATCAATCCTCTCGTGTGTACTAGGCCTTAGACAGGAAGTGTGTTACTGACCAAATCACCATGTAAACTAAAGGGAATAAAAAGGACTAATAAGATGCAAAATATAAAAAAAAATGTTTTTGGGATCCATATCGCTTTAATGATGAATCTACAAAGAAAACTTACAAACAATCAATGCACCAAAGTTTGCATCCTCAAACATCTGAAGACAAATTTACTTGTCAAAACCTAATGATTTGAGTCTCTCACACCGATTATACAGTATATACAAATACAATATAAAGAAGTTGACTGGTCATGTGTTCATTGCACTTAAAGAGTCTAGTTAGAAAGATGCAATCTGATAAACACCGATCTTACTGCTATTTTTATAATGTTTGAAACGTTTTTAATGAAATCTTCTCTAATGCTTCTCCACAAACGTTTGTTGATTTTACACAGGTTTAATACAATTGTATTCACTTTAAACCAATATATATATGTTATTTTTTTTCTGTGTTTAAATCCTATAATACTTCGGGTTCCATTACTATTGGTTTATTGCAATCTAGACATTTGTTTTGTCTTTTGGTCCATCTTTTCAAACATACAGTATAGAACTAGTGTTCAACAACTGCATTTATAGGTAGATTTTTTTGGGCATCTGGAAAGTCTCCACATAATTTTAGAGTGTGGCCACTGGAAACCTTTGGTTCAAAAATGAATCTGCTCTTTACAGCTTTATACCCCTCAGAGCCACTTCAGCTACCTCTCTTACCTCCCCCACTCCATCCCCTCTCTGAGGCCCTGTACACACGTCCGAGAAACTCGACGAGCAAAACACATCGTTTTGCTCGTCGAGTTCCTTGTGAAGCCGCCGAGGATCTCGGCGAGCCAAGTTTCCCCATTGACTAACGAGGAAATAGAGAACATGTTCTCTATTTGGCTCGACGAGTTCCTCGTCGGTTTCCTTGGCCAAAAGTGTATACACGACCGGGTTTCTCGGCAGAATACGGCTCCGATCGAGTTTATGGCTGAATTCTGCCGAGAAACTCGGTCGTGTGTACGGGGCCTAATAGTCATGCTGTCAGATCCCACTGCTACCACCAGAATGTAACAATTACAGAATAAAGATGTCCATAGATGGATCAAAATATGCCAGATCCCTGCCGAACTGGCTAAATTTTGATCATTGTGTTGCTGGTTCCTCTTAATAGATAGTTTTTTTTAGAAGACTTTTCTCAATTAGTGGCTAGCACCAATGGGCTGAAACTGTTTATCAGTGTATTCTGACAGCAGAAAGTGTCTGCTGTCAGGATACAATGCCTCAGCAGAGAAACATTTTTATTCACCTTGATGGCTGAATGAAAAAAAAGCTCCATCTATGTTCAGCCTATAGGCTGAGCATAAATTAAGCAATTTAATTTCCTCCAACCTCTGCTGCGCTATTGTATTCTGACAGCTGGAGGTTTTCCCACTGTCAGAATACAATGAATACTGCTGCCGGCGGCAGTATTCGTACAAAAATAACCCACCAGCTTCTGAACCAGATGGATTTTGATCATTCAATAGCCGGCTTAAGCCTCACTTCGCACAGAGAGGGCCAGATCCACAGAAGAATTACGCCGGCGTATCTATTGATACGCCGCGTAATTTCAAAGTTCCTGTGTCGTATCTTTGTTTTGTATCTACAAAACAAGATACGACTGCATCTGGGCGCGATCCCACAGGCGTACGTCTTAGTACGCCGTCGGATCTTAGGTGCATTTTTCCGGAGGGCGATAGGTGGGGTTTCTGTCGAATTCCACGTCTAGTATGCAAATTAGCTAGATACGGCAATCCACGAATGTACGTCCGACCGGCGCATTTTTTTACGCCGTTTGCGTTCGGCTTTTTCCGGCGTATAGTTACCCCTGCTATATGAGGCGTACTTAATGTTAAGTATGGCCGTCATTCCCGCGTCGAATTTTGAATTTCTTACGTCGTTTGCGTAAGTCGTTCGCGAATAGGGATTTGCGTAGAATGACGTTTAATTTCGAGCAGGCGCACTGGGATACCCCCACGGACGGCGCACTGGAAACTTTTGGTTCAAAAATGAATCTGCTCTTTATAGCTTTATACCCCTCAGAGCCACTTCTGCTACCTCTCTTACCTCCCACACTCCATCCCCTCTCTGAGGCCCTGTACACACGTCCGAGAAACTCGACGAGCAAAACACATCGTTTTGCTCGTCGAGTTCCTTGTGAAGCCGCCGAGGATCTCGGCGACCCAAGTTTCCCCATTGACTAACGAGGAAATAGAGAACATGTTCTCTATTTGGCTCGACGAGTTCCTCGTCGGTTTCCTTGGCCAAAAGTGTATACACGACCGGGTTTCTCGGCAGAATACGGCTCCGATCGAGTTTATGGCTGAATTCTGCCGAGAAACTCGGTCGTGTGTACGGGGCCTAATAGTTATGCTGTCAGATCCCACTGCTACCACCAGAATGTAACAATTACAGAATAAAGATGTCCATAGATGGATCAAAATATGCCAGATCCCTGCCGAACTGGCTAAATTTTGATCCATGTGTTGCTGGTTCCTCTTAATAAATAGTTTTTTTTAGAAGACTTTTCTCAATTAGTGGCTAGCACCAATGGGCTGAAACTGTTTATCAGTGTATTCTGACAGCAAAAAGTGTCTGCTCTCAGGATACAATGCCTCAGCAGAGAAACATTTTTATCCACCTTGATGGCTGAATGAAAAAAAAAAGGATCCATTTATGCTCAGCCTAAGGCTAGCCATAAATTTGAAAACTGTTCTATCCACCATGATGGATGAATGAAAAAAAAGCTCCATCTATGTTCAGCCTATAGGCTGAGCATAAATTAAGCAATTTAATTTCCTCCAACCTCTGCTGCGCTATTGTATTCTGACAGCTGGAGGTTTTCCCACTGTCAGAATACAATGAATACTGCTGCCGGCGGCAGTATTCGTACAAAAATAACCCACCAGCTTCTGAACCAGATGGATTTTGATCATTCAATAGCCGGCTTAAGCCTCACTTCGCACAGAGAGGGCCAGATCCACAGAAGAATTACGCCGGCGTATCTATTGATACGCCGCGTAATTTCAAAGTTCCTGTGTCGTATCTTTGTTTTGTATCTACAAAACAAGATACGACTGCATCTGGGCGCGATCCCACAGGCGTACGTCTTAGTACGCCGTCGGATCTTAGGTGCATTTTTCCGGAGGGCGATAGGTGGGGTTTCTGTCGAATTCCACGTCTAGTATGCAAATTAGCTAGATACGGCAATCCACGAATGTACGTCCGACCGGCGCATTTTTTTACGCCGTTTGCGTTCGGCTTTTTCCGGCGTATAGTTACCCCTGCTATATGAGGCGTACTTAATGTTAAGTATGGCCGTCATTCCCGCGTCGAATTTTGAATTTCTTACGTCGTTTGCGTAAGTCGTTCGCGAATAGGGATTTGCGTAGAATGACGTTTAATTTCGAGCAGGCGCACTGGGATACCCCCACGGACGGCGCACTGGAAACTTTTGGTTCAAAAATGAATCTGCTCTTTATAGCTTTATACCCCTCAGAGCCACTTCTGCTACCTCTCTTACCTCCCACACTCCATCCCCTCTCTGAGGCCCTGTACACACGTCCGAGAAACTCGACGAGCAAAACACATCGTTTTGCTCGTCGAGTTCCTTGTGAAGCCGCCGAGGATCTCGGCGACCCAAGTTTCCCCATTGACTAACGAGGAAATAGAGAACATGTTCTCTATTTGGCTCGACGAGTTCCTCGTCGGTTTCCTTGGCCAAAAGTGTATACACGACCGGGTTTCTCGGCAGAATACGGCTCCGATCGAGTTTATGGCTGAATTCTGCCGAGAAACTCGGTCGTGTGTACGGGGCCTAATAGTTATGCTGTCAGATCCCACTGCTACCACCAGAATGTAACAATTACAGAATAAAGATGTCCATAGATGGATCAAAATATGCCAGATCCCTGCCGAACTGGCTAAATTTTGATCCATGTGTTGCTGGTTCCTCTTAATAAATAGTTTTTTTTAGAAGACTTTTCTCAATTAGTGGCTAGCACCAATGGGCTGAAACTGTTTATCAGTGTATTCTGACAGCAAAAAGTGTCTGCTCTCAGGATACAATGCCTCAGCAGAGAAACATTTTTATCCACCTTGATGGCTGAATGAAAAAAAAAAGGATCCATTTATGCTCAGCCTAAGGCTAGCCATAAATTTGAAAACTGTTCTATCCACCATGATGGATGAATGAAAAAAAAGCTCCATCTATGTTCAGCCTATAGGCTGAGCATAAATTAAGCAATTTAATTTCCTCCAACCTCTGCTGCGCTATTGTATTCTGACAGCTGGAGGTTTTCCCACTGTCAGAATACAATGAATACTGCTGCCGGCGGCAGTATTCGTACAAAAATAACCCACCAGCTGCTGAACCAGATGGATTTTGATCAGTCAATAGCCAGCTTAAGCCTCACTTCGCACAGAGAGGGCCAGATCCACAGAAGAATTACGCCGGCGTATCTATTGATACGCCGCGTAATTTCAAAGTTCCTGTGTCGTATCTTTGTTTTGTATCTACAAAACAAGATACGACTGCATCTGGGCTCGATCCCACAGGCGTACGTCTTAGTACGCCGTCGGATCTTAGGTGCATTTTTCCGGAGGTCGCTAGGTAGGGTTTCCGTCGAATTCCACGTCGAGTATGCAAATTAGCTAGATACGGCGATCCACGAACGTACGTCCGACCGGCGCATTTTTTTACGTCGTTTGCGTTCGGCTTTTTCCGGCGTATAGTTAACCCTGCTATATGAGGCGTACTAATTGTTAAGTATGGCCGTCATTCCCGCGTCGAATTTTGAATTTTTTACGTCGTTTGCGTATAGGGATTTGCGTAGAATGACGTTTAATTTCGAGCAGGCGCACTGGGATACCCCCACGGACGGCGCATGCGCCGTTAAAAAAAACATTGTTTACGTTGGGTCACGACATATTTACATAAAACACGCCCCCATCACATCGATTTGAATTGCGCGCCCTTACGCCGCCAAAGATACACTACGCCGCCGTAACTTACGGCGCGCATTCTTTGAGGATTAAAAAAAAAGTAAGTTACGGCGGCGTAGTGTATCTTAGATACGCTACGCCCAATGAAAATATGCGCCAGGGTACGTGGATCTGTCCCAGAGTTTCCAAGTACATTAACAAGCTAAGTGCCAGCAGACTGAGGGTGTTTTAATGGAAACATTCAGAAAATTTCTTTATCACTTACTACCACACACAGCTAAGGATGTAACAGAGTTTATACTAGAATAGTAACTTAACAGAAGCACACATTCTTTAATTTCAATTTGTAACATTAGGATAATGATTTTAATTTATAATTTTTTTCAAAAGAAAAATAGTGCTAAACATTTTTACATAACTATATTTTATAAGCAACAAGATATTACAAAGGATACAGTAAAATAAAAGTGAAAAGTAAAAAAATTTAAGTAAAAGATACATTCAATATGATGTTTGCAAGTGGTCTTAATGGCAACTATCCTAAATACAACAATATTTCCATCTGCCAAGGTTTCACAACCTTACAACCAGCATATTATTTAGCAGAAAGAAATTAAGCTTTGTTAGATATCAAACATGAATTTCTGTAAAAAAATATTCTAAGAAGCCTAACGTGTCTTTTTAGCCTTGTAGACTTTGCAATGTAGGTGTGTTTGGTGTCTAACTAATAGGCATCTTCTCCTACATTAACTAATAAAAATCATATCCTACATTAATATAACCACTTTTTATCAGAGTAAATCCATTACTGTAGGAGTTATGGAATATGGATTACAGTTGAGAAATAAAGAAATAAGAAAGTTCAATTTTAGGTCAAAAACCAAACTCCCAGCTGTGTATTGCTGAACTTATCTTTGTTTTGTTTTTTATTGTTTTTAATGTATGTTAAAGCAATAAAATATAAATCGTGATAAAATATGGTAAAAACCTAAAACAATATATATAATCACTTCAATGAGATGTGTGTTACTGTTTGAATTCTACAAGTACAAAGAGGAAGAATATTTTTAAAGCAGACCTGAAAAAATAGGATTTTTCTCAGACTCCATTGTTGAATACAGTTTGATGATAATAAAGTAACCTAGGGTTATATTACCACCTACAGGGTAAACGAATATTAACTGAAACTGAAAGCCTGTACCTTTAAGGATATAACCGCTCCCACTTCACTGCTGCTCACTTGTAGGAAGCAGTCCAAAAGAGTGAACAACAGCATATGAGGGGAGAGATCTGTGTCACTCATTGTAATCATTGAGTGACATAGCTTTGACCATTGACCAATCAAAAGGATATACATACAAAGATCAGGTTGCAGTAGCACATATCTGACACATAGTGATACTGAAGAGAAAAACCTCAAGAAATACTCTCTACTTCTGTGGGATGAGCTTTTCCATTGGGAAAATGTAGCACTGGTCTTAAACCTCACAGGCCTGCACCACAATCTGTTGAATCAACTAGAAATCTGGAGGTTGGAGAACCATGTGTGCTCTCCTCCAAAAGAATGTATCAGCAAACCCAGGGTGTAAATTAAAGAGGAGGGTTTCTCCCAATGGCCAACTATCAGTTACATAAAGGTATAAAATAAACCAATAGTAAATAGTGTAATTTTAATCCCTTTACAAAAAAAAGCAAAAAGGCACATCTGTTTTTGTAGTAAAAGCACATGCAGCCTCACAAACATAGGAAGAGTCCGCAGAACAACAAAGGTCAACTGCACAAACTCACAAATCATGGAGTATTTAGAGAGAGGATGAGATGAAGTGTCACAGCTCTGGTCCCAACAGAAATACCAAGATAACTTACCATATCTAAGTATCATAGTCCCCTGCCACTGGAACACAGACTGGGGAATTCTGTACTCGATAGTTTATCATACTTGGAATTTTTTCAAAATTTAAATTCTTGCAAATACAGTGCCTTGAAAAAATATTCATACCCCTTGAAATTTTCCACATTTTGTCATGTTACAACCAAAAACTTAAATGTATTTTATTTAGATTTTATGTGATAGACAACACAAAGTGGCACACAATTGCAAAGTGGAAGGAAATTGATACATGGTTTTCAAATGTTTTACAAACAAATATCTGAAAAGTGTGGTGTGCATTTGTATTTGTATTCATTTGTATTCAGTCCACCTTAGTCAATACAAAGAACCACCTTTTGCTGCAATAACAGCTACAACTCTTTTTGGGTATATTAGCTTTGAACATCTAGAGAGTGACATTTTTGCCCATTCTTCTTTGCAAAATAACTCAAGCTGTGTCAGATTGGATGGAGCATGTCTGTGAACAGCAATTTTCAAGTCTTGCTACAAATTCTCAATTGGATTTAGGTCTGGACTTTGACTGGTCCATTCTAACACATGAATATGCTTTGATCTAAAGCATTCCATTGTAGCTCTGGTTGTATGTTAAGGGTCGTTGTCCTGCTGGAAGGTGAACCTCAGCCCCAGTCTCAAGTCTGTTACAGACTCTAACATGTTTTCTTCTAAGATTGCCCTTTATTTGGCACCATCCAACTTCCCATCAACTCTGACCAGCTTCCCTGTCCCTGCTGAAGAAAAGAATCCCCACAATATTATGGTGCCACCACCATGTTTCACAGTGGAGATGGTGTGTCCAGGGTCATGTGCAGTGTTATTTTTCCGTCACACATAGCGTTTTTATTTTAGGTCAAATTGTTTTATTTTGGTCTCATCTGACCAGAGAACCTTCTTCCACATGTTTGCTGTGTGCCCCACTTGGCTTCTGCTAATGGGACAAACTGCTAACAGGACTTTGTATGGCTTTATTTCAACAATGGCTTTCTTCTTGCCACTATTCTATAAAGTCCTATATTGTCCTGTAGACAGGTTCTCCCACCTGAGCTGTGGATCTCTGCAGCTCCTTCAGAGTTACCATGGGCCTGTTGGCTGCTTCTCTGATTAATGTTCTCCTTGACTGGCCTGTCAATTTAGGTGGATGGCTTGGTAGTTTTGCAGCTGTGCCAAACTCTTTCCATTTTCTGATGATGGATTGAACAGTGCTCAGTAAGATGTTCAAAGCTTGGGATATATTTTTATAACCTAACCCTGCTTTAAACTTCTCCACAACTTTATCCCCGACCTGCCTGGTGTGTTCCTTGGCCTTTAATGATGCTGTTTGTTCACTAAGGTTCTCCAACAAACCTCTAAGGGCTTCACAGAACAGCTGTATTTATACTGAGATTAAATTACACACAGGTGGACTCTATTTACTAATTAGTTGACTTTTAAAGACAATTGGTTCCACTTGATTTTAGTTAGGAGTATCAGAGTAAAGGGAGCTAAATACAAATACACGCCACACTTTTCAAATATGTATTTGTAAAAAAAAAAAAATGAAAACCATTTATCATTTTCCTTCCACTTTTTTTTCCACAATTATGCGCCACTTTGTGTTGATCTATCACATAAAATTCCAATAAAATACATTTTAGGTTTTAGTTGTAACGTGACAAAATGCGGAAACTTTCAAGGGGTGTGAATATTTTTTCAAGGCACTGTGCTATATACTGTTTGGTTTAATGGTAAATATCTGCCCCTTTTCTGGGGGGGGGGGGGGTTTATCCTTGCTTGTTCTGGTTTTGGCCCTTTCCAGCACGGTGGTCCCCAGGTGACCTGATCCTATATTTAAGGGTACAGTTTATGCCCTCCCAAGCGAAGCGGCTCCGCCCGCCTTCCCCTTTCCTCTTCCCCAGATAATTTTTCATGTTTACTTACAACAATGTTAGTGTGGCCATTCCGGCCTTGTTATTCTTTTACCATTAGGCCCCGTACACACGACCAGTTTCCTCGGCAGAATTCAGCTTCCGACCGAGTTTCTGGCTGAATTCTGCCGAGAAACCCGGCCGTGTGTACACTTTCGGCCGAGGAAGCCGACGAGGACCTTGGCGAGGAAATAGAGAACATGTTCTCTATTTCCTCGTTGTTCTATGGGAGCTCTCGGCCCGCCGAGCTCCTCGGCGGCTTCAGGGCTGAACTGGCCGAGGAACTCGATGTGTTTGGCACGTCGAGTTCCTCGGCCGTGTGTACGAGCCTTACTCCCTTTTCTCTTTTTTTCTTACTTTCTCTCTTCAGGGTCCTTGCCTGGTGCTGTCCCCTTCCCCCTTCCCACTCCCTGGAGACGGTGTGCTCATCCCTTGTAGACATTTGCTCTTCCCCTATACAGCTCTTCCCATGGCTACACTCGCTTTCTTGACAGTTTCCTCCCTGAATTGCAGGGGCCTCAACATCCCAGAGAAGCGGAGGCAGACTTTATTTCACTTTCATAAGTTACATACCAAAATTCTCCTTCTTCAAGAAACCCATTTTAGGTCTGACTCTACCCCAAGGCTTCTTCACAAACAATATCCCAACTGGTTTCATAGTACCAAGCCTTCTGCAAAATCTAAGGGGGTTTCCATAGCTTTTCGTGCATCATTCACACCAGATGTTCTTGATACTTATGTAGACGCTGCAGGGAGATATATTTTTCTTAAACTGTCGTATAATAATGTGATTTATACTGTTTTTAACGTATATTCTCCTAACCAGGACCAGCTGCAGTTCTTCTCCTCTGTGTTCTCGCGCTTGAAAAAGTTTAGCATGACCAACATTATCCTGGGTGGTGACTTCAATGCTGCTCTGATACCCCGCATCGATACATCGACTGGTAAGTCCTTGCTCTCCCTGGCTTCTCTGACCAAGCTGCGCATCCTCCTTTCCGACCTCTCCCTAATAGATGTGTGGAGGGTCTTACACCCCACTGCTAGGGACTATACATACTATTCCCCTGCACACTCTTCATATAGCGGACTGGATTATATACTCATTTTACAATCCCTGTTGGACCTCTCCCCCAGTGCCTCTATTGGTCTCACGCTTTGGTCGGACCATGCCCCGATACACTTGTGTTTGGGGAAGGTTCCTGGATCCAAGCCCAGATCTTTTTGGAGACTTAACGATAACTTGCTCTCGGACTTGGCCTGTACTGATGATATCATTCAGACCATCACACACTTTAATACAGACCACGCTCATGATGACACCAATCTGCTTACGAATTGGGAAGCTCTCAAATGTGTCCTTAGGGGGAAATTCATTAAACATGGGTCCAGACTCAAAAAAGCCTGCACAGCGGATGTCACTCGCCTTCTTGCCACTATCGCCGCCCAAGAAGTCTCCCACAAGCGCTCCCCTGATGCCGCCAAGTTGGTAGATCTGGCTAACGCTCAGAGGGACCTCTTACACATTTTTGCCGACTGCTCCCTGGTGGCGAGGGACAAGGGGCATTTTACACACTACTCCCAAGCTAACAAATGCGTCAGACTCCTGGCAATTACACTCCAACCACGTCAGGCTAGGAAACAGTCAATGTCTCCTCTAGTAAGGGTAAATTATTGACTAACTCTGCCATCGCCGAGGAATTCCGTTAATATTATTCGGGCCTTTATAATCTTCCCCCTACGTCCCCAACCCAGTCGGGGCGACTCCCTATGCGACATGTCGTCTTACATTCGAGACACTGCTCTCCCGTCCATCCCGGCTTCTGCTGTAAAGCAACTGGAATCCCCCCTATCTGATGCTGACTTCAAACTGGCCATCAAAAAACTCAAAAATGGCAAAAGCCCTGGCCCAGATGGGTTCACTCCACATTTTTACAAGAAATTTGCTCAGTTGGCCCTTCTCCTCGCAAAAGCTTTTGTCGCCATTGATGAAACTCTTTCCCCTTCCCCTACCCTCCTTCTAGCACAGATAGTGGTCCTCCCCAAACTCGGTAAAGACCCAACTCAATGCCCCAATTATAGGCCAATATCCCTTTTTAATATCGATTTGAAGTTATTTACGAAAATCCTATCTGATCGCCTCTCACCCTTACTGCCCAACGTTATACATAGAGATCAGGTGGGCTTTGTCCCAGGCTGGGAAGCCTGAGACAACACTACCAAGACTATACAACTCATAGCTTATGCCCAACGTAATCGCATACCGACCTGCCTTATCTCCTGTGATGTGGAGAAGGCCTTTGATAGGTCAGTTGGTCTTTCCTGCAGTCTACCTTTGCTCAAATAGGTCTCGCGTATAATGTCCCTTTACTCCAACCCCTCTGCTTCCATCTTAGTCAATAGCGTCCAATCGGGAGTGCTTTCGATAAAGAATGGCACTAGGCAGGGATGCCCTCTCTCCCCCCTCCTTTTCACCCTGGTAATAAAGCATTTAGCCCAAGCGCTTGGAGCAAATCCAAACCCACTCATCCCACTGTAAACTTTCCTTATAAGCAGACGATCTGCTACTTTATGTCACTCAACCCCACAATAGTATCCTGTCCATATTGGCGGAGATTGATCGGTTTGGCAGACTTAGTAACTATAAATTAAATATATCCAAAACAGAAGCATTGAACCTATCATTATCGCAGCCCATCCTTACCACCCTCAAATCTAATTTCTCCTTTCAATGGCAGGCGAAATCCATCTCCTATTTGGGATCTGCCATCCCTGTACAGTTATCTGAGATCTATGCCCTGAACTATAACCCACTCCTGACTAGACTTAGACGTCTCACTGAGGACCGCTTGGACTTACCAGTGTCATGGTTTGGACGTATGAATACGCTGAAAATGGATATTCTACCCAAGCTATTATACTTGTTCCAAGCACTCCCGATTGCTCTAACACCCGCTTTCTTTCGTACGTTATGCTCCATGGCCATACCGTTTGTATGGAAGGGGAACCGCCCAAGGTTGAAGCACAAACTCCTTTGCTCACCCATCACTAATAGCGGAACCGGTCTTCCAGACTTCGAGCTCTACCATACGTCAGCGGTGCTTTCTCGGATCCTGGAGTGGTTCCCTCACCCATTGAATAAAATTGCCACTCTAGCTGAGCAAGATTTGTCCTCAGTTGACCTTCGAGCTCTCCTTTGGGGACACGATCGGTTGCATCAGTCTCTCTCAGAGTTTTCCCCCCTCACTAGAGACGCCATGGTGATTTGGTACCGAAAGAAGGAGGTATGCGCTCTCTCTACTGACCCAAGCCCCCTGACTCCCCTATTTGACAACCCAGCTCTCCCGAAGAGCAGACCAATCCAATTTATTGATGACTACAATAGAGCTTCCTGGCCCACTACACAACAATTTGTCTCCTCTGGCTCCTTTGTAGCACCGTGGCCCCTAGAGTTACGTGGCCCCTAGAGTTACCTGGCTCACCCATTTGACAGCTTACTGCAAAAAGCTTCATGACTCTGGACAGGTTCAAAGACCTCTGACCGGTTTTGAGCAACTTTGTTCATTTCCAGAGACTCCTCAACATACTCTTTCTTTGAACTATAAAATGATCTTAGGCCACACCATGGTTGCTTTCCTAAATTCACCACAGCTTGGTCGGAGGAACTTGGGAGAGACATTAGTGAGGCGGATTGGCGCAAAGCTTTTTTCTATACTCACAAATTCTCTATTTCGAATTATGCTCAAGAAAAAAAACTATAAAGTGATATCATGATGGTATCGAGTACCAACCACCCTCAGGATCATGTTTCCATCGACTTCTGACACTTGCTGGAGATGTACATCTGGTGGGATTGTGACATGATTCGCCCATCCTGGAACCAAATTTTCCAAATATATTCTGAACTTTACGATGATCCTCTCCCTCCCTCCCCTTCTATAGCCCTCCTCCCCATTCTCCCAGGTACTGTCAAATTCCAGAAAAATACCCTCCTTAAATTCTGTCTCAGCGCTGGTCGACAATTGATTTCTAGACTTTGGAAATCTTGTCGAATGGGTAAGCGAAATGAATGGCATTATGCTTATGGAAGAGATGCAGGCCAAATCCCTTGATAGATACGCAAAATTCTCCTTCACCTAGAGTGTTTGGAGGCATTACTCCACCTCAGAAAAAACTTAAGAACAGACTCCCGCCCAAAATGAGCCTTTGAATTCTTGCTGGGTTCCAGCCTACGTCTTCGAATAGTGTGGGGAATTTGAAATGATACATTCCGCGGTGGATTTGAGCATGCCGTCTCCCTTACCCCTTCCCCCCCCTTTCTTTCTTGGACTTTCCCCTTTCCCTTTCTTCTTTGTCTTCTCGTCCTCCTCTTTGGGCCAACTCTGCCTGGCCATACCGTTTATTCATATGCACTCCGCAAGTCTTATGTGTCAGTTTTGATTTTTGTGTATTGTACAGACTTATTGATGTTTTGATGCTATCTGCACTCCTGCCTTAATTGCCTTCCTTTCACTTCCCCTGGCCCTGGACGCAGATGCGGATTAGCACTGTGTACTTATATTTGTACTGCCAATATTACAATGTGGTAATCATTTGTACACACCCTCTTACATGTTATTGAATGTATATGTTTCATATTTTGTGGATTAAGCTGCCCTTTGTCGGACGTTTGGTCCGATTACTTTTGCTTTTGGTTCAAACTTGTTTGGAAAAATAAAAACGTATTGAACATAAAAATTAGAGCCTGAACAAGTTGTGAATTTTTTTTATAGGCATTTGCTTTTTAAGCCATTACATTTTAGCAACATGTGTTAAATATAGCCCAACTGGTGATTTTAAAGATTATTACTCCACACAAATTGTTAACCAGATAGTTACCTGACTGAGTTCACTATTCCTTTTCTTACCTGTTTTTAGACCTGTAAGGCCTCGTACACACGATAGGTTAACCAGAGGACAACGGTCTGAAGGACCGTGTTCATCGGTCAAAACCGATCGTGTGTGGGCATGACCATCAGTTAAAAATCCATGCATGCTCAGAATCAAGTCCAAGCATGCCTGGAAGCATTGAACTTCATTTTTTTTCAGCACGTCGTTGTGTTTTACATCACCGCGTTCTGACACAATCGGTTATTTAACCTATGGTGTGTAGGCGTGACGGACCATCAGTCAGCTTCATCGGTTAACCTATGACAACGGTCCTTCAGACCGTTCTTATCGGATGGACTGATCGTGTGTACGAGGCCTTACTTTTGACTTTACCTAAGATGACAATTTTTTTTAGATTGCTAAATACCTCACCATTGCTTGCTTATTCTCATTTGCGGAGACTGTAATAAAATGTTCCATTGTATTGTACCCATAAAAACGTTCTAACAAAAATGACATAAAAAAAAAACTTGGGCCAACATATAGAGCGCAAAAGTCAGAAGTAAATAACGTACATAGTGCAGGGCTCAGGAGTGGGTAATGCACAGACTACAGGAGTCAAGAGTATGTAAAAAACTTAGTTTAGGAGTCAGAGGTATATGCACCACAGTCCACAGCTACCCCAGTCATTTTTTTAATGACACCGCATTCTTATACATAACACATCATTACCACTTGCACATGCACATACATACACACTGCAGACACATACACATACACATACAATATACATACATACTGCCTACACATACATACATACACACTATATACACAATCACATATCCCTCTGGTGGTATTGCTGGCATCTTCAGTTTCCATGTCCTTGCTCCTGCCAGTGGAGAAACCTGGGGGCAGCTCACCCAGTCCATTTGCTGCCACACAGCTCTTCTAAGAAACCAGTGAATATAGGGCACAGTTTAAGCAAATCAGAGAAATTACATCACGCATGCTGGGCTTTGTTTATATCTCCAGAATAGAAATGTTGGAAATGTAGTGATTCCGGGAAAATGACCCAGCAACTGGAGTTAAATTTCAGTGTTGCCAGGTCAAATCTGGCAACTTCACAGGTATGTGGCTAATTGGGGAGACTTCAAGGATTTCTAGTATCTAGCATGAATCTACCAGTGCTCATTGATTAACTGGAGAGAGTTCCAGGATTTTTAAATAAAAATTTCATCCTAAAGGGGAAATTTCATTTTATATCCTCCTCCTCTTCCTTTTTGGAACTTTTTTTTGTAGGGGAGCAGCGGATACCAAGTTTTTATAGGTACTTGCTACCACATCTGGTCTGAATGCCTAGGCAATTCCACTGAAAGTATGGCACCCTCCTCCCTGCCCAGCCTTCTGGGATATATAACAGGTCCCAGCATGCTGCAGACCATTCACACAGCGCAGCGAGGTTTGAGCATGCATAGTGGGATTCCGGCTGTAAAGCCCCAAGGATTCACAGCCAGGTTCCCATACTAAATATGCCGATTCAGGGGACCAGAAGTCTGGTGAAGAATGGCCCAGGTGAGGACGGTGCTGGATCCTTGAACAGGTAAGTGTCCATTTTCTAAACGTCAGCAGCTGCAGTATTTTTTTAATTCATTTTTGTGAAGAACTGCTTTAACCTCCTTTGAGCTGGTGCCTCCGGGCCATTTAGGGGTTTCAGATGCTGAGAGGTGGGGCAGTGTTTATTATCATAAAACGTGATTGGCGGTCACATGATCATAAAGCTCCTGATCACAAGAAGTGATCAGGAGCTTTCTTTTAGCCGCCAGTAACTGTGCTGGGGCCCAACCGCCAAGAGGTAACATGTACGTACTTTCTGCACCTAGGGGTTAATATCTGGCATGAATCAGCCAGTAGCTGTTGATCGAAAAATATTTTTGGTCTAGCTAAACATACAGCAAAGAAAAAGGAGATATCCACTCTCCTGAAGACTCTAGGCGTAACTGAGCAGATGTGAGGTATCAGGGATTAAAGCCTTAAAGGGGTAGGCCTTCACTTGCATGACATCTAGTGTCCATTTCTCCTGTAAGCAATAATATAACCCTAGGATGCTTAATTATTATCAAGTTGTGTCCCTCAATGGATGACAGAAAAGCTCATAATAACAGATGCTGTAGAGAAGATGAAAAATATTTAAAGGTTTGGTTTTAAAACAAATAGAGATATTTTGCACAGTTTCTAGAAGGACTTAAAAGGGCACATAGTTTTGAATTGGTTCAGTAACAATAGTTTCATGATTCTCAGGAATATATAGATTGCCCAGAAGCTGCACTTAACATTAAAACTCATTTAAATAATGGCTCTCATAAGACTAAACTGAATAGCCATATTTGCATAATTAAAAGTGGTGCTAAAAATGCTCATATAGTGATGTTGAATAGCATGCCAGTTGGAAAAAAATGTAATTACAGAGTACAGTACATTGTTGTGTATTAATTTAAATGCATTTTTTTATTCAAACTCTGCAGCTGTAAATTAATACTATAAAGAGTATCTAAAGTCAAAATTATTTTATTTTAGACATATTAGACCATTTATTTTAGACATGGGGCAGATCCACATACATCTGCGCCGGGCGCAGCGTATCTAAGATACGCTACACCGCTGTAACTTACTTTTGTTTGGTTTGAATCCTCAACGAATTTGAGCCGTAAGTTACGGCGGCGTAGTGTATCTGTTGCGGCGTAAGGGCGCGGAATTCAAATGGAAGTGAGAACGACAGCCATACTTAACATTGAGTACGCCACCATATAGCAGCTTTAACTATACGCCGGAAAAAGCCGAACGCAAACGACGGTAAAAAAAGGCATCCCAGGTATGAAAAAGTTTGAAAAACAAAATTATAAATTATAATATAATAAATAATTATAAATAATTATAACAAATAATAATATAATTATAATAAAAATTAGGGTTGTCCAGATACCGATACCAGTATCGGTATCGGGACCGATACCGAGTATTTGCAGGAGTACTCGTACTCGCGCAAATACCCCCGATACCTAAATAGAATACTTCCCCCTCCCCCCCCCCTCCGCTCCTGCCGCATCGTGCCGCCGCATCGAGGGACATGGCTAGAGTGACATTGCTGCATATGTGAGGGACATGGCTAGAGGGACATTGCTGCATATGTGAGGGACATTGCTGCATATGTGAGGGACATTGCTGCATATGTGAGGGACATGGCTGCATATGTGAGGGACATGGCTAGAGGGACATTGCTGCATATGTGAGGGACATGGCTGCATATGTGAGGGACATGGCTAGAGGGACATTGCTGCATATGTGAGGGACATGGCTAGAGGGACATGGCTGCATATGTGAGGGACATGGCTAGAGGGACATGGCTGCATATGTGGGGGACATGGCTGCATATGGGGGGGACATGGCTGCATTTGGGGACACATTTAAAAAAAGTATCGGTATTCGGTATCGGCGACTACTTGAAAAAAAGTATCGGTACTTGTACTCAGTCCTAAAAAAGTGGTATCGGGACAACCCTAATAAAAATTATTCAATAATGTAATCAACTCAAAATCATAGAAATGTACTCAGTTGCAGAATTGTCGCTGTCATTACTTTTGATTTATTTTTGATGAATTTCCCCACAAATCGCTATTGCACAATTCAGCAAGTGATTATAATTTATTATCGCTGTTTTCTAGCTGCTCTTAAACCACTTTTGACATAAAGGGACACTTTTGGTTGCTATGGACAATCTACAGTTTGCAGGCAGAAAGAACAGTTTTTATTATATAAAAGTACATGTAGGGCACTGGACAGACCACTAGGGACAAAGGGGTGTGTATTTTTTACATACAGTACTGTAATCTACAGTATAAGACTACAGTATACTGTATGTAAGGTGTTTGTTTACTTTTTTGAATTTGGCGCCGTTCTCCGCCCCGAGCGTCGTAACGTCGCAGGGAACGGAGATCGGTGGCACACGGGGACACTGTGTGAATCGAGCGAGGACCCGCTCGCTCACACAGCGCAGCGACTTCGCTGGATCCAGGGACAAGGTAAGTAACTTTGGCTCTGGCTGCAGCGAGGCGAGCCCGAGTCTGGCTCGGGGATACCGCTCTTGGTATTAAAATCTTACTCCGAGCCAGACTCTGGAATACCGCCAGGGGGTTAAGGTACTTACTTATAATGTGAGGGGTCTCTGCTCTCCACACAAATGCAAAAAAATGGTTAGGATTGAAACATTTAGGGGCCCAGATAGTATTCTTGCAGGAGACACACTGTAGGCAATTGTCCCTCCCCAAGATGCCTGCACACCTCTTCAACCAATGATTCTTTAGTAACTCCCCGGTTGCTAAATCCCGCAGTACAGCAATTGTGTTCCATAAATAATGCCCCTTCTAATACTAATTCTGCCTAGACCCTCAAGGCTGCTTTGTCTTTGTAAAAGGGGTCATAGCCACCAAGAAATTTACCTTTACGACCCTCTATGCACCCAATGCTCAAAAACGTTCCTTTCTAGATACAGTTTTGGAGAAGTTGGCAGACTTCCATACGGGCCTCCTGATTCTTGGGGGGGATTTCAATGTCAGCCCCGACCCCCTTCTAGATACGTCTCATGGCCGCCCAGTACACTCTTATGCCTTTCTTAAACATTTCCACAAATCTCTGCAGAACAACTTCCTTATTGACACCTGGAGACCGTTTTTATGCGTCAGACAGGGATTATAGCTAGTACTCCAGGGTGCATGATGTTTATACCCGCATAGACCTTTTGTCTATACCATGGGTCTTCAAACTATGGCCCTCCAGTTGTTCAGGAACTACAATTCCCATCATGCCTAGTCATGTCTGTGAATGTCAGTGTGTTACAATGCCTCATGGGATGTGTAGTTCTGCAACAGCTGGAGGGCCGTAGTTTGAGGATCCCTGGTCTATACTAACCGTCGGACATGTCCGACGGACAGGCTTCCAGCGGACATGTTTCTTAGCATGCTAAGAAACATTTGTCCGCTGGAAACCTGTCCGCTAGGCCAGAAAACTGTCCGGTCGGCCCTACACACGGTCGGACATGTCCGCGGAAACTGGTCCGCGGACCAGTTTCAGCGGACATGTTCGGTTGTGTGTACGAGGCCTTAGGCGTTTGACTGACCTAAGGTAGTTGTTCTTGCACCTTTTAGATCGCTGTGTTCGTAGGCAACTATGCTATCTGTCCCACAAATATTACAAGCATGGCAGCATGTGTGGCAAAATGCTTGCCAGGGCACTTTGGAAAAGACGAGTGGCCACCCACATACATAAACTCAAATCCCCTGGTGGTGAGGCGACCCTACATTCCTCTAAGGCCCGGTACACATCAGAGGATATCCGCTGGAAAGGGTCCGCCGGACCGTTCCCAGCGGATAAATCCTCTGGCGGATTTTGATCTGATGGCTGTACTCACCATCAGATCGAAATCCGCGCGGAATCCATCCGCGGTGACGTGTCGAGCCGTCGCCGCGACGTTTACGCGGCGACGTGCGCGACGCTGGAAGGTAATTACTTCCACGCATGCGTCAAATCATTACGACGCATGCAAGGGAGGAGAGCGGACGGATTGATGCGGTGAGTCTGTACAGACGACCTGATCAATCCACTGGACTGGATTCCAGCGGATAGATTTCTTAGCATGCTAAGAAATTTTTATCCGCTGGAAATCCGTCGGCTGGAGAAATCTCCGCCAAAAAATTTCCGCTCGGGCCTACACACGACCGGATTTGTCTGCTGGAACTGATCCGCGGATCAATCCCAGCGGATAGATCCGGTCGTGTGTACGAGGCCTAAGATTGCTTCATTATTTTGGGACTATTATATGGAATTATATAGTTTAGATAAGAATGTCCCTCCGGCAGAGAAAACTTCTAAGTTGTGTGCTATCCTCAAATACCTTGCTTTGGTGGGTCGCCCTTCTCTGACGTTGGAACAACCATCAGATCTTGAATCTCCTGTTTCCACTCAGGAGATTGCTGCAACAGTGAAATCTTTGCCCAATGAGAAAAGCTCTGATCAAGATGGATATACCAAAGTGTACTACGACAAATTTCTCCCTCTACTGCTAAATCACCTATGTAGGTATTTCAACTTGTTCGCCAATGGTAGCCCGATCCCACCCGAAGCCCTGTTGGCTCACATCACGGTGCTGTCAAAAGAAGGTAAAGATCCTGCCCTCCCCCAGTTATCATCCAATATCGCTACTTAATGTAGATATAAAAAAAATTCAAAAATGTTGGTGAACCGTTTAAAACACCTTTTACCATCTATTATACATCCTGATCAGACTGGGTTCATATCAGGTCGGGAAGTTAGGGATAACTCCATCCGGGCCACGCAGCTTATTCATTGGGCACGCACTAGCCAGGACTCCCTATCCTACCTCATTCTTTCTACAGATGCCGAATAGGCATTTAACTGGGTTGACTGGTAGAACCTCAGAGCAGTCTTGAAGGCCCTGGGCGTAGGCCCTCATGTGCTACAGTGGATTATGGCACTCTATACGACTCCAAGTGTGATGGTTTGGGTAAACGTCCTCTTCTCCCTTAGGTTCCCGATACAAAAAGGCACGAGACAAGGATTTCCCCTCCCTCCCCTTCTTTTTGCCCTGGTTCTGGAACCATTTCACCTGCCTCCACCTCTGGTTATTCTGCTGCCCGCCTGCTACCGACCCGGTTTGTACTTTTGACCCTGCTTCTGCCTCCACATCTGTTCCTGTATTGTATTATGTCTGTGTATGACCCAGCTTGCCTGTATTCTCCTGCGTTCCAATCCATTTAAAAACCTCCCCTCTGCCTGCTGTTCCCTGCACTCCTGTGTGTGGCACCCAGATATTAGCCTGATCCATTCTTCATACAGTCTGCTTTTCCAAGCTTCTCATCTCGCTGATGATCCTCCAGGGTGTGTAACAGGCGCTCCCAGCGCCATTAAAGCATTCCACGCTGGAACGCATTACAGCGACTGCGCAATGACATCATCGCCCGGCGCCGCGTGCGTTGTAGCTTTGAACGCGGAAGTGCACCTCACCGATGGCTCGTATCAGTGCTTATGCAATGCACCTGTCCCCTGCCTATAAAGGCATTCACCTTAAAAAGAAACCTGGTTCTATTATTGTCAGCCGTGTCGGCCACGCTACAATAAAGGTACCAATGCTCCCCATACTGAATTTCCAGACAGCAACATTATGGCCAGCTAGCAAGGACCTTCACTACGTCCAGGCTGCCATCGCTGCAGACAACCTAAGAGTTCTTCCTTGCGGACACCCTCCATAGAAGAATCCCTTGGCTGCTGTGATACTCTGGAAAAACACTCATCCCTGCAAAACAGATAAGTAACAACTACTCCTTTACAATTACCTGTTCACTTATTGCCGTTATGAAGTACTGTATTTAACTCTGGCTTGCTAACTATTAACATACTGCTTGGGACTGATGCCGCATACACACGATCATTTTTCGGCTTGAAAAAAAATATGTTTTTTAAAAATGTTATTTCAAATTATTGTGTGTGGGCTTCACGTCATTTTTTGGCTTCTGAAAAACTAAAAAAAAAAATTCGAACATGCTGCATTTTTTAACGACGTTTTAAACAATGTCGTTTTTCGGGGTGTAAAAAATTATCGCATGTGGGCTAAAACGACGTAAAAAACCCGCGCATGCTCAGAATCAAGTTATGAGACGAGAGCGCTCGTTCTGGTAAAACTACCGTTCGTAATGGAGTAAGCACATTCATCATGCTGTAACAGACAGAAAAGCGTGAATTGTCTTTTACTAACACAAAATCAGCTAAAGCAGCCCCAAGGGTGGCGTGATCCGCATGGAACTTCCCCTTTATAGTGTTGTCGTACATGTTGTACGTCACCACGCTTTGCTAGAGCATTTTTTTAAAACAATCGTGTGTGGGCAATGTCGTTTTAATGATTAAGTTGGAAAAAACGTTTTTTTCTAGATGCTAAAAAACTTTGTTTTTTACAAGCCGAAAAATGATCGTGTGTACGCGGCATTACTGTTGTGCCTGTTGGCTGTCGCTGTAGAATATCTTGAAGGGACATACACTTTCAATTTGTCTACGCTAAAGTTGCCTCTCTAAAGTAAACTGCTATTGCATACAGTATTCTCATATGCTATGTACCTGACATACGTTGTTACTTGTATATGGGCTTCGCTCGAAAGTACTGAAAATGTTCGTCTAAACTTTCTATGCTAAGGGTTGAAGCTATTTCTTACCTGCACCCTTAGTGGCCCAATGCACTGCTGTATCAGTGATATGATGTAGAGAACACCCAAACTCCTGTTTGTATGGAGTAACGCCTGGGGTCCAATACTGATAATCACTTGCATACAGTTGTGCATTGGAATCTCCTAGTGAATTGTATTTTTTAACGCTAGGGTTTGGTTGCATGTTGTAATGCGTCCACCCCTAGTAGCCCAACGTATTCCTTTATGTGAGAGAGAGATGATGTTGAGAACCCCCAAACTCCTGTTTGTGTGGAGTGACGCCTGGGGCTCAGTATTGAAATCTCACATACATTTTTGCTATCCGCAGTTGTGGTTCACTCCCGTTTACCAGTGCCGTTACAGGGTGTTATTAGGAGCTTCGAACCAGCTTCCCTGCTAGTGATCCTGCCAGGCACTTGTGCTACTGTGCACTCCCATGCCTTCTGTCTGAATTATTTTTAAGACTCAGAGCTGCAACCATCTTCACTAAACTAGACCTTTGGTAGGCCTACAACCTGTTCCGCATCATGGAAGAAGACGAATAGAAGTCAAACTTTTGCACCCGATACGAGCACTTCGACTACCTGGTGATTCCATTTGGATAGTGCAATGCCCCTGCCACTTTTTAACACTGATGCAATGATATCTTCCGAGATTTCCTAGACCTGTTCATCATGGTATACCTAGATGATATTCTGATCTTTTCTTCTTCTATGGACAATCATCTCAAGCATGTCAGATGTGTGGTGGGTCGGCTTTGGCAACATGACTTATACGCCAAGCCCAAAAAGTGTGAATTTGAACGGCAGAGCATCAAATTCCTTGAACTGATTAACTTGATTGAAGGTATTAAGATAAACCCCCGGAAGGTTACTGATATCCTGAATTGGCCAGTTCCTGCGAATAAAAAAGGAATTCAACGTTTCGTGGGATTTGCCCATTTTTATTGGAAATTCATTAAAGGGTTCTCGGCTATCATATCTCCCATTATGCAGTTAACCAGACAGGGAATCTGGTTCCACAGATCCTCTGAAGCCCAGACTGCCTTTGAAACCCTTAAGAGACTGTTCTGCATCTGTTTTAAAGCATCCAGATTCTACCTTGCCATTTGTCCTGTAAGCATCTGAAACTGCAGTTGGGGCGTTACTCTCCCAACGACAGGAGTCCAAAGCCCTCTTACACTCAGTTGCATTTTTCCTTGCAAATTATTGACAGCAGAAATAAACTATGATGTTGGGGACCGAGAACTTTTGGCAATAAAATATGCATTGAGGGAGTGGCGATATCTATTAGAAGGGGCTCCATATCCAATTCTGATCTATAAGGATCACAAGAATCTGGAGTATTTGAGGACTGCAAGGAGATAAAGGCCATGTCAAGCAAGGTGGGCATTATCCCTTTTTGAGACTTTCCTTCCATATTACCTACCGGCCTGGTTTGAAAAACACAAAACCTGACTCATTGTCTCGTTTGTGCAATGATTTTGAAGGAACTACATCCCCGGATACCAACTTGTCCTTTAGGAAATTTTCTTCTAGTACAGGAAGATCTGCTGTCACAGATCAAACAAGCTTCCGCAGGGATTGCTCGCTTCTCAGAATCAGATTTACAGGCAAAAGATGGTCTGTTTTGGTAAAAAAACTAAATCTTTGTACCAGAGGGTCTACGGGATGCCATACTGGAGCTGTGCCACGATCATGTTTTAGCCAGACATTTTGGTATATCCAAGATAATGCCAGAATCTCCCCATTAGAAGAGCTGTGCAGGCTGGTGCGCAGTTGCGGATGCCAATGCAGTGCCAAACTAACTATTTAAACCAAGTCTGTACACAGGGTCAATGATGTCTGATCTACAGTGTTCCCTGTGTTATACCTGTGACTCTGCATCCATTCCTGTGTTTGATCCAGCTTGCCTTTGCCTACTCCTGCCATCCACCTGCATCTGACCCTGGCTTGTCTCTGACTTTGCACCTGCCTCCTCCTTTGGTTATTCTGTATAACCCGGCTTGCCTGTATTCTCCTGCTTTCCAGTACATTTGGAACATCCTGCTGTTCCCTGGACTCCTGTGTGTGGCACCCAAATACTAGCCTGTTCCAGTCTTCAGCCAATCTGCTGTTCCAAGCTTCTCATCTTGCTGACAACTCTCCACATTATCATCAGGAACTCTGGACCAGTTTCTCTGCTAGTGGTCCTGCCAGGCACTCATGCTACTCTGCACTCCTGCTCCTCCTGTCTGCTCTATCAGGGGCCTTGAGTCAAAAGCATAAGAGAAGCCTTTCTCTGCATTTCCGGCTCATCTACTAGTTATGTGACAGACCTTTTAGTAACTCTCAGGAGTTATTTAAATCCTATTGAACCCTTTACAACCAAAGATGATATATATTTTTTTCAATTGACTGATACCAGTTTTATAAAAATGTCAAAATTTTACCCAAATCTCTTAATTTTTACCTTAGTGTTGATGAAACGGAAGTCTGAATTTCATTCATTTCTAATATTTTTTTCATTTTTGTGAGGTCAACTGGGAAGGCATTGGAACCTTTTTTAAAGTACAGCTGCATTTTGAACAATAACCATTAAAGGAGTTGTAAATAAAAAAAAAAATTGTGCTGAAATTACTGTTTACAGGGTATAGAGACATAATAGTTAACTGATTCCTTTTAAAAACGATTAAAAATAGATAAAAATCAATCATATAAAGTACCTGTAGTTTCTAGTTTTGTTTTTGCATATAGTTTCCTGCCTCTCGGCTGTTGATTTCCTGCCTCTTGGCGCTCGTTCATGTGAGCGATGTCGCCGGAGTGCTTAGAACTACATTTCCCAGTATCCTTTGCACATTGCGCATTCGCAGTTGAAAAAAACGGGCTCTAAGGTCGCTCTCAGGTTTTAAATACACCGTTGCCATAGACAACAGAAGCCAGCAGCAACAACAGGACAAAAACAAAGGGAAAATGGTAAGATTTACAAAAAATGTATTAGCAGTAACTGGAGCATTTTAAATTTAAATTGATGGTACATATAATATTATTTTATAAAAAAAAATATGGTCCAGGCGGGGCAGTGATGGTTTGTAAAACAAAACTAATCCAAAGGGAGGAGGTGCTGTGGGGTTTTAGACACACAGTAATCACACCTCCTTGAAGTCTGTTTCATGTAGAGAGAGAGCCTGACGCACTGCTGTAGTCCAGAGGACGGGGGCGAGCACGTTACTGACCACAGCTAGAGAGCTCCCATCACTGTGGTCATCTGCAAACAGACAACCAGGAAGTGTCCAGATAACAGAAGAAATACAGCAACATCTGAGCAAAAACGAACAATGAGGACATCAACAGAGCACTGCAGTAAGGTAAAGGAAGGGATTTAGATAAAAAAAATTCCATTACAAACCCTTTAATCATGCCCAAGTGCAACAACACACATGTCCACTGTTGCCCCAGGTCAGTCAAGACCCTTGTTCGTACCTTCTATCTAGCACTCATTTTGAAAGATTCCTTGCAAGTGACTTAATATGGGCAAAACTTTTGAATAATATTTGCTATTCTTGAATTATAGACCTAGAGGGGAATATTTAGTCTCAGTACAACTGAGTTACATTTTACAAGAATGTCTAAGAAGTAATTTTCAGGTATATTGGGGGTTATTTACTAAAGGCAAATCCACTTTGCACTACAAGTGCACTCAAATTGCACTTGGAAGTGCAGTCACTGTAGATCCGAGGGGGACATGCAAGGGAAATATTTTTTTTATTTTTTTAGCTTGCACATGATTGGATGATAAAATCAGAAGAGCTTCCCCTAATTTCAGATCTACCCCTCGGATTTACAGTGACTGCAATTTGAAAGTGCATTATCAGTGCACTTTTAAGTGCAATTCCAGTGCACTTGTAGTGCAAAGTGGATTTGCCTTTTGTAAATAACCCCCATTGTGTTTTAACATGACTAAACTATGACAGAAATATGGTTTTGCATGTTGGTTCTCAGGCCCAGAATTATGGGATTGCTTGTATAGTCCCACCAGACTAATTAAACATAATGATAGCTGCTAATTACTTATGTTAATAAAAAAGCAAGGTTGATGGCTGACCACAATGATGGTCTAATGGATTGTGAATGAAATCAAATGTGTTCGTTTGAATGATCTTAATGCATCATTATGGAATTCATAATGTGTTTATGTGGAGAGAAGCAAATTAACCTCAGGTAAGTAACTTATATTTAGAAAATGATTCAGTAGATAAGAGATTGGCTTCCTGCCATTATCATTTTCTGTATAACCTTGACCAAAAAAATCCCTATGTGAGGTCAGCTGATTTATTTTTTTATTTTTAGTGTGTCTTCTTATATAAAATGTTGTAAAATGTTAATGAAATAGATGGAATTATTTGCATTTTTTGTGTTTTTATAGGACCTTCAGGTAGCACAATTTGTAGTTGAATTTAATATTAACTATATTGCTATGCTTGAACAAACCATATCTATTCTAAATCACAGTTCAATTATCTCCACTTTTGAAATAGTGCGTTTTACACTTTTTTTATTGTATATTCCTAATAAGTCAGATACTTTAATCTTCTTCTCCGCAGGTGTATTACTGAATATGTTGTAAACACATATTTTACAGTACTGATTCTATACAAATGACCTTTATAAAATATTAGCCTATTAAAACTTTTTTCTCCCTCATGTTTAATGCAATATATTCAAACTTTGCAGACTTGGCATGGAGTCCCAGATGAAATTCAATATAACAAAAATGACACATGATAAATTCATCTTCGGGATTACAGAAGAAAAGCATTACAAAGAGCCCAAGGATGTTGAACTTAAAAAGAGGCTCATATAATCATGGGACTAAAGTGTCCATAATTAAATCCGCTTAGTAAATATAAGGTTTGGGTTCACTGTTACCATGGGATTCAGGTGAGTCCTGTGAATTTAAGATTCATACTGGTTGACTTACTAAAACTGGAGGGTGCAGCTTCCAATCAGCTTTCAGTTTTTTTTTCTTTTTCTTTGTCAAAGCCTAATTAAGCAAGCTGAATTTAGCTCAATTATGCACATCTGCACCAGATTTTGCACTTCCCAGTTTTATTAAATCTACCCCTATATTCCTACCAAATTGCACTTTCACCAAGGATGATTTTTTTTTTAAATTAGAAGGCCCTTGATATATTGCCAGCAGGCTTAAAAGGGCCAATATAGTGGCTTTTGGTCAAGCTGACTTATTTAGTATAAAAAGGGGAAAGGGGGTGCAGCAATCAGTCAGTGAATTGAAAGCTGTTGTAGGGAAAACATAATGAACGCTGAGAAAAACTGCATAGTGAGAGATTAGGTTTAATTAGGAAACTGTCATTTAATTCTGATTGCTAGCTCTTTGGGCAATAAATCCCCCTTTTGAGGCCAGTAGTCACTTTTATCTGCAACCCATCCATAGAATTACAATTTTTGCTGCAAGGCTGGTATTTGGATAGTTTTTTACTTCATGCTGATAGTGCCTTTTTTTAGGGGTGATCCTTTTTATGTTGTTTAAAGCAGAATATTCACTTTATACTGACCATCAGTTGGTGGACCTCAGTTGAAAAAAATAAAAGGCTAAGTGCAAGAACAGTGTGTACTTGAACCACCAAGCATTATATCACTAACATTCACTGCACCCCCTGCTATCCCCGTAAATAAATCAAAAGTTTGGCTTACACCCTTTGGACCTATTATCCATATTATCCAATAATACATGGTTTTCAAAATATTTTACAAATAAATATCTGAAAAGTAGGGATGCACCGATATATCGGTGCCGAAACATATCAGCCGAAAACAGCTGTTTTGGGCACATGCTGAAACAGCTTTAAAATTGCCGATAGGACTAGTGGCTGCAGAGCGGTAAAACACACTGAAACTGTCTCTACACGCTGCTAGCACACAGCCCCGCCTGCTCCTAACCCCACGCTGTGATAAACAGAAAGTCGTTCTAATGCTGAGATGTGCTCTGTCTATCACAGCGTGGATTAGGAGGAGGCGAGGCTGTGTGCTAGCAGCGTGTGGAGACAGTTTCAGCATACAGGCGACGGTGAGTTGCTTTTCCTTCTAGCAGCCTTCCGTCCACCCCGTCCCCCCCCTCCTCCTCCCTCCGGCTGGCTATATGTTCGGGATGCTGTCCCCCCTCCTCCTCCCCCCGGCTGCCTATTCTGGCTTCTGTACCTGACGCCAATCCACTCCTGAGGTGACAGGGTTAATAAAGAGAACCTGTCACCTCCAATTGTGTAAAAAAAATAAGAAATAATAATTCAATGAATAAAAAAAGTAAAGAATAAAAAAAATAATATTAAAAATAAGAAAATTATACAAAAAAAAAGTAAAATGACAAGCTTACAAAAAAAAGTGATAAAGTAATAAAAAAAAAAGAAACAAAAGGTAGGCAATTGGGGGCACAGTGAGGCAGCAATTGGGGGCACAGTGAGGCAGCAATTGGGGGCACAGTGAGGCGGCAATTGGGGGCACAATGAGGTGGCAATTGGGGGCACAGTGAGTGTATGTTTTAACATACAATTATTTAAAAAAAAAAAAAAGTAATTTTCGGTTTCGGCCTGACATTTTTTTTTATTTCGGTTTCGTTTCGGTTCTGAAATTTCCATTTCGGTGCACCTCTACTGAAAAGTATGGCGTGCATTTGTGTTCAGCTGCCTAGAGTCAATACTTTGTAGAACCACCTTTTGCTGCAATTACAGCTGCAAGTCGTTTGGGGGATATCTCTACCAGCTTTGCATATCAAGAGAGTGCCATTTTTGCCCATTCTTCTTTTGCAAAATAGCTCAAGCTCTGTTAGATTGGAAAAAGGGCATCTGTAAACAGCAATTTTCAAGACGTGACACAAATTCTCAGCTGGATTTAGGTCTAGACTTTGACTGGGCCATTCTAAGGCCCCATACACACGAGAGGATTTATCCCCGAATACGGTCCAGCGGACCGTTTGCACGGATAAATCCTCTCGAGGATTTCAGCGGATTTCTCTGCGATGGAGTGTACTCACCATCGCATTGAAATCCGCGCTGAAATCCTCTGGCGATGACGTGTCGCGCCGTCGCCGCGATTATGACGCGGCGACGTGCGCGACGCTGTCATATAAGGAATTCCACGCATGCGTCGATTCATTACGACGCATGCGGGGGATCCCTTCGGACGGATGGATCCGGTGAGTCTATACAGACCAGCGGATCCATCTGTTGGGATGGATTCCAGCAGATAGATTTGTTTAGCATGTCAGCGAATATTCGATCTGCTGGAATCCATCCCAGGGGAGAAATATCCGCGGAAACAGATCCGCTGGAGTGTACACACCATAGGATCTATCCGCTGAAACCCATTCGCTGGGATTTTTCAGCGGATGGATTCTATCGTGTGTATGGGGCCTAACACATGAATATGCTTTGATCTAAACCATTCCATTGCAGCTCTGGCTGTATTTTTAGGGTCTTTGTCCTTCTTGAAGGTGAACCTCCGCATAGTTTCAAGTCTTTTGCAGACTCTAATAGGTTTTCTTCTAAGATTGCCCTGTATTTGGCTCCATCCATCTTTCCATCAACTTTGACCAGCTCCCCTGTCCCTGCTGAAGAAAACCATTCCCACAACATGATGCTGCATCACCATGTTTCACAGTGGGGATGGTGTGTTCAGGGTGATGTGCAGTGTTAGTTTTTCACCACACATAGCATTTTGCTTTTAAGCCAAAAAGTTCAATTTTGGTCTCATCTGACCAGAGCACCTTCTTCCACATGTTTGCTGTGTCCACCACATGACTTTCTTGCCACTCTTCCATAACGGCCAAATTTGTAGAGTGCACAACTAAAAGTTGTCCTGTGGACAGATTCTCCCACCTGAACTGTGGATCCCTGCAGCTCCTGGCTGCGTCTCTGATGAATGCTCTCATTGCCCAGCCTGTCAGTTTAGGTGGATGGCCATGTCTTGGTTGGTTTGCAGTTGTGTCATAGTCTTTCAATTTTCATGTGATGGATTGAACAGTGCTCTGTGAGATGTTCAAAGTTTAGGATATTTTTTTATAACCCAACCCTGCTTTAAACTTCTTCACAATGTTTTCCCTGATCTGTCTGGTGTGTTCATTGGCCATCATGATGCTGTTTGTTCACTAATTGTAACGGAATGACCCGGGACACCCAAAGACTTTGTGAGGATGGAGGATACTCCTGTGTCAGCGTCACTGATAACTCTTGGGTCTGAGTCCACTCTGTGCCCTTTGGGCATGGGGTGGCAAGTGAATCATAATTCATGTATTACATGAGATGGGACATCACTGATAGTTCGTATTGCAGGATTTTGAGACCCTGCAAGATGTTGGTTAATTGTGACCCCAACCAGTCAATAGTGACTCATCTCTCTGTGAATACTGTTAATATGTTAAATAAGGCTAGCTTTTGAAAGGCCTTTAATTGTGTGATAACACTGTCTAAAACCTATTGATGCTCAGAGGTGTGAATAGGTGTCAAGCTGCATGCGGAGATGAAACGTCTGCCTTGGGAACTCAGTGTGTGATGGGTTTGTTTGTTATGCTGTTGATTAAGGAATGTTTAGTGTGTGATTAGGGGGGTGGAGATCTCATTGTTGCTTTAATGCCTGGTACTGTATAAAAAGCTGAGAAGAAACCATTAAAGTATCATTACATTTGAAACCAGAAGCACAGAGCTGTGTGTCTCGTGTCTGGGGGGAATTCTTATGGATCGGGTCCTGTCGGTTGGAGTGTCGATAAGCTGTCGTGACTGGGATGGAAGGTCGTAAACGGTGGTGACCGTTACACTAATGTTCTCTAAAAAAGCCCTGAGGGCATCACATTTGTATTTGTACTGAGATTAAATTACACACAGGTGGACAGGTGGAATTATTTTCTAATTAGGTGACTTCTGAAGGCAATTGGTTCCGCTAGATTTTAGTTAGGGGTATCAGAGTAAGGGGGGCTGAATACAAATGCACACCACACTTTTCATATATTTATTTGTAAAACAAATTAAAACCATTTATCATTTTCCTTCCATGTCACAATTATGTTCCATTTTGTGTTAGTCTATCACATAAAATCCTAATTAAATACATGTATGTTTTTGGTTTTAACATTATTATTATTATACATGATTTATATAGCGCCAACAGTTTATGCAGCGCTTTACAATGTAGAGGGGGGACCGCACAATTACAGTACAGTTCAATACAGAAAGTAAAGGAGGGCACTGCTTGTAGAGCTTACATTCTAAAGGGAGGGGGTGGTGGTACAAAAGGTAATAGCTGCAGAGAATGATTTGATAGGGGTGGCTCAGGGACAGTTGTTAGGTGGGTGTGGATTAGGTTTCCCTAAATAAATGAGTTTTCAGGGATCTCCTAAAGGTGTACAGGGTAGGGGCTGATCGGACATACCGGGGCAGGGAGTTCCAGAGGATGGGCGAGGCTCTGGAGAAGTCCTGAAGGCGAGCATGGGAGGAGGTAACAAGGGAGCTAGAGAGCAGGAGGTCCTGGGAGGAGCAGAGGGAACGATTTGGGCGATATCTAAAGATACTGCTAGAAGACATGGTAGAAGCTGGTGGAGCTTTTAAAGATGGAGAATGCATTATTGAATCAGGAAGGCTATGAGAACTATTCTGTGGGTGTTGGATACCAAAGAAAGTAATACAGATAGTTTTCAAATAACTGTGGGACAACACTGGGGAGTGGAGAGTAGTGTTGGGCAAACAGTTCAAGCAAAGCAAAAGTTTGGCCATTGTCTGTCCGCCCGTTCAGCGAATACCCAAATTTGAGTGTCTCTCAGAGGGAATTTTGTCCGCTGAGCACCCCACAATGCACTGCGGGCTTCACAGTGCATTATAGGGCCCTAATGGGATGTAGCCTTGCACCTGACTACTGGAGAGGTGCAAGGCTTTGCCAATTAGCACTATCAGAGCCCTGATTGGACAAAGTATAATGACTTTCTCCAATCACGGCTCAGTGCTCATTGTTCCACTACACACTATAAAAGGTAATTTGCCATAGAAAACGTTTGCAGTGTGTTGAAGTGGAGATAGATACAGCAGGGCTCAGTTTGCTACTAGCGAGTTAGTGTGATCACTTATTGTGTAGAGTGCTAGTGTAGTACAGTGCCGGAATTACCAGGGTCACAGCAGTCACACTTGCGACCAGCCCTGGCATTCTGCCACTGTGGGGGGCCCCAAGATGACCAAATGGTGCTCGGGTTCAGACTCAGGGGCAGGATGGGGCACCGGGATGTTTCTAGAAAGGAGAAGCGTAGGCCGGCACACAACTGCACACACCAGATAACTATCCTTCAGAATGTTTGAAGAGCTGCACTTCACCTGGCCTGGACAGGAAATCTCTCCCTCAGCTCAATATCACCAGGAGCCCAACCCCTTGCCAAGCCGATGTCTCCATTGCTAGTAAAAGTCTGTCCTTATACACAGAGTGGAGTTGGTCTTCAACAATATGGCACCCAAAACCACAACTATGGGACAACTGCTATGCCAGGCCACACAGAGTCTATGGGGGGTCACTGTGGTCACCAGAATCCCCCTCTTTAGCATACCCTTTTACATCAAAGTCTGCAGGATGTCTCTAGTGCAAGGTAGAACTCTGTGGAACCCAATGTAAATAGGAACTCTGATGTAATGGAGAACTCTAATGTAAAGATAAACTCTGATGTAATGGGAAACGCTGATGTAAAAGGGAATGATTCGGGATCATGATGTAAAGCGTATGATATGGAGGGGGGACTCTAGTGACCACAGTGACCCCCCCATAGACTCTGTGTCACCAGAGTCACCCCTTACATCATAGTCTACAGTGTTCCCCTTTACATCATGGTCTGCCACATTTCCCTTTACATCAGCATTCCCCTTTACATGAGTATCTGAAGAGTTCTCCTTTTCATCAGGGTACACTTTAAGGGGGATCCCTGCAGACTCTGATTTAAAGGGGAACTCTGTGGACTCTTACGTAAGGGAGAAATTTGAAGACTGTGATGTAAAGGGGAATATGGAGTCTGATGAAAGGGGGAAATCTGTGGACTGTAATGTAAAGGGGAACGCTGATGAAAAGAGGAACACTGCAGACCATGATGTAAAGAGGAACTCTGACGTAAAGGGGAATGCTACAGACTATGATGTAAGGGAGAGTTTTGATGTAAAGGGAAATGCTGTGGACTGGCATATAAAGGGGAACATTAGGGACCATGATGTAAGGGTGGGGGTGGGTCGGGGGGGCCTTCATGGTTTCTTGCACCTGAAGGTTCTAGTTACGCCTTGGTGTATTGTTAGTATAATGTGTGAGTATTCTGTGTCAGTGTAGTGTCAGTGTGTGTAGTGTGTTAGTATAGTGCAGTGTTTAACACAGCTTTACATAACATTTTACTCTGAGTGTAGAGTGTTAATGTAGTATTAGTATAGTGTGTCAGTTAGATATGTGCATTCCCGTTCGTACAAATGTTATTTTCGTACGAAAATGTTCATTTTCGTACCCGCAGAATAATGTGTACATACGAAAAAATTTAAGCACCAAAATACGAAAACGACAGGATTACAAATGAGTCGAATAACGAACAACCGCAAATACGAACGAACGATCCAACGAAAATACGACAAAACGAAAACGGCAAAAGCACGAATATGACATCTATAACAAAAGACTTGCATTCTGTATTTTGTTTGAATCCTTGTTCTGTTCGTATTTTGATTTTCAGTCGTATGTTCATATGACATCTAACAAAAGATTTTCATTCTTTATTTTTGTTTGAATCCTTTTTCTGTTTGTATGTTCATATGACATCTTATAACAAAAGATTTGTATTCTGTATTCTGAATTCCTTTGTTCTGTTCGTAATTTGGTTTCAAAATACAGAATGCAAATCTTTTGTTATAAGATGTCATTTTCGTTTTTTTGAATGGGCAGTGAGTGTAGTTAGTTAGTGAAGCAGCTTCTCTTTTGTGCTGAGTAGTACAGTAAAGCCAAATAAACTTTTCTGTGGATTTTCATCTGAAGGGAGATCAGTTGGCCAGACTTTTGAACCTGGAACCCAAAAATGGTTTTCTGATGGAGTTTAAAAACGAACGAACGTTCGGTAAAACGATCGTTTTTATGTTTGTTGTTAAAAAAGTCTGACCAAGTGTATGGGGCTTAACAATAGTTAATATGGATGAGCCGCGTGTTGAAAGTGCCGCGAATCCCGCAATATATTTACGAAAGTACAAAATGACGAAAATTCACGAAAATTATTGTCTAACAAGTAACAAACATGAATTAAACAGAATAAAGAACCATCCCGCATGTACGAAAATAAAACGCTAACCAAAATACGAAACGATCGGAATACGAAAAAATCGCGTCGTACGAAAAACGAACGGGAACGAACAGGAAAACGGGCGTCTTACGAAAAACGAACGGGAACGAACCTACGGAACGATACGAAACGAAACAAAAAAATACGAAAAAAAATTCTGTGCACATGTCTAGTGTCAGTATAGTGTAGTGTGTTAGTGTAGTGCAGTTTTTAACACAGCATTACATAACATTTAGTGCTGTATACCCCTTTTTTTATTAGTTGCTGCATGGATTTTTTTTTGTCAGCCACAGTCTTTCTGACTGCATCGCTGGAGTTCTCCCTTTTCAATTTTTTTATAGTTTTTACATTTCTGTCAGCATCAGTCCTCAATTAGCTTACTAAACAATCCTTATCCTCCTCATCCTCTATGACCTAAGCTTACACTAGTGAGTGAGCAGTCCTCCGCAGCTGCCAGAGCTGCCTTAATCTGCCTCCTTGTCCACAGCTACTTCTGCCATAGCCCCAGCATCATGCATGGAGGAGTCAGCTGAATTTTTTGAACACAACATCAGCCACTTGCTTCTTGAGGATGCAGAGACATTATCTGATTGTGATGTTGGTTCTGAGGTAGATGAATGGAGAAACATGACCCTACAGAGAGGGGAGGACACTGATAAACATCAAATTGGCAGTTATGTTCCACCAGCTGCATCGTATTGCCAAGTTGGCTTCAGTGATGATGGGTATGGAGGGGATGATGATAAAGAGGTCACTGATGTGACTTGGGTGCCGGCGAGAGCATAAGAGAAAGGTGAGGGGGAGAAAAAACCCCAAAGAGGCAAGATGTCCTCCAGAGTCAGCCATCATGGAAGGGTAGAGAGCATCTACCCTATCCCATCAGATTGTGGAGCTGTTATCTCCCGGCCCATTTCACACAGCTCAGTTGTCTGGGCCCTTTTTAGCAAATGTGCAGCCAATCGTACTGTTGCTATGTGCAATTTCTGCCATAAGCAGATCAAGCATGGCAAAAACACCAGCCATTTGGGTACCATATACTTAACAAGGCATTTAAAGTGGATGTATACATGAACATTTTTATTTATTTTTTTGGTGTCACAACATGCAGTATAAGATTTCCTATCATTTGTGCCCAGTCTTGCCACACAGAGTTAATCCAGCTCTGAGCAATCCTCTTTTATTATTCAGTAAAATAAAACAGACTAAGGCCTCATACACACAATCAGTTAAACAGAGGACAATGGTCTGATGGACCGTTTTCATTGGTCAAAACCGATCGTGTGTGGGCCCCATAGGTTATTTAACCATTGGTTAAAAAAAAGCCAACATGCTTTAAATTTTAACCAATGGATTCCTAACCGATTGGTCAAATCCGATTGTTAGTAGGCACAACCATCGGTTAAAAATCCACGCATGCTCAGACTAAATTAGGGGACGGGAGCGCTCGTTCTGGTAAAACTCGCGTTCGTTTTGGGGATGGCACATTCTACATTTTTAAAATTAGTTAACAACAAAACCTGGGAAATGCCCAGGGAAAAACCAAGCCTACTTACTGACCAGCTCGCAGAACAGCCAATTAACCTGTCTAACAGTATGCGTTAAAAACAGGGGTTTTGTCCGCACGCATTTGCAAACGCATGCGTGAGCCAGAGAGCCACACCAAGGCACCCTGTAATCTGTGGTCCTAACACTAAACAATGAGTGTCCCCACCCCTCCTTAAAGGTGCAGGAGCACACCAAACACCCAGCATGTAGCACAATGGCTGCAAAGGTGTTGGTGCGCTGCTGGACCAATACAAGCACCACAGGTGAAACATAAACATGTCCACCACCCCCATCTATAGCTGGCATTCTACATTTTTAAAATTAGTGCCTCGTTTATTGCAGCGCATTTTTTTATTTGTTCTATTGCTAGAATAAAGACGTTGTTTTGCTGATGGAATTTAGAGTTCTCCCATACTGACTTTTTTTTTTGCTTGTGATCTCATAAATATATATATTTTTTTTTTAATAAAGCCAGATCTCCAAAATAATTTGTTGTACTCCACTTTTTTTTTTTTATAATTCATATATATATATATATTTTTTTTTTGAGAAATTTCATTTTTTTAGAGAGAAATTTCATTTCTTTTCTCAACTTATCACACCACCCCCCCCCCCCCTCAAGGAGGTTGTGTCCTTTGTTAATTTCACATTGTATTTTGGAAATGTTTGATGGCTATTCATCAGAAAAACACAATAGACAAGTATTTAACTTAAATTAAATCTCCATTTATTCTGGATAATAAAAAAATCAACATGAAGGGCAACAATTGACCAATCAGCCAAATATATGCAGACTTTGGACACCAAAGGCACATTCCATCATGATGAAAACAACAAAATCGATAACATCAGGAGTCCCTCTAATTTGGGTCACAATGTGCTCCCCAAATCCCAGATATCAGAAGCAGCAGCAGATGTCATACATGACCCCAAGCTGTGGTACTACAACAACCTCATTTTTTTGGCAAATCAGCTTGAAGCCAGGGAATCACTTTCTGGTCTTCCTTGCAGCCTTCCTTCCACGGCTCCTTGCAGGTGGTGGAAATGTGGCAGCAGGAGGAGGAGGAGAAGACTGGGCCGGGTCACTGAATTTTGTGGTCTCAGTCAGCAGGCCCCTTCTTCCCCTCTGTATCACAGATGCTATCAGATCCTGGGCCAGGCCCCTTTGTCGCTGCTCCATTGCTTGCACCTCGTTTGCTATGAAGTTGTAGCCCTCAACGGGGTCAAGTAGGGCCCTCATGATTTCAGCTGCCTCCCTAATAATGCGCAGAGACTCCTCCTCCAGCTGGGACATACGTTTATGTTTTTTTGGTGGGGACGCATCTGGAGGGGAGGCACCTGTGACACAGTGCTGCCCCTGGGCCTGGGCACCTGCTGACTGCCACTCGGCCCAGCTACCTCCTGTCTGCCACTCACCCTTTCCTCCTCCTGGCTGACACATTCCTGAGCCTCCTCCTCTTGGCTGATCTCTTCCTGTGTCTAAAAAAGGGACATGTTTTTTTTGGCTTCATCAAACACACACATTTTAAAGCTCATGACTGTTGCATTTTTTTGGTTGTTTTTTTGGTAAATTGAACAGACTCTAATTCTGAGCCCTGCAGTTGGCATCCCTGTCACTATATTTTCTGCCCACGACTTTTGTTTGGGTTTTCAAGCTTTCATGTTGGTTCAAAAAACATCTTGTCAAGAAATATGTTGTAAACTACTATACCTGACTGTAGATGTTCAGATCTGGCTCCTCAATCTCAGCCTGCTCCTCTGCACCTTCTGCAGGGGTGGGGGGAACAGTGGAAGGAACACTGGAGGGAACTATGGAGGGTAGGGTGAAAGGAAGACTTGAAAGTGATTCTCTGGCCTTGATCTGATCGTCCAGAGAACTGAGGTGTTTATAGTACCACAGCTTGGGCTCCTGTACTTCATCTGCTGCTGCTCCTGACCTCCGAGAAGCACGGACCTGTATCAAACGCTTCTTGTAAGCATTCCTCATGTTATTGGTTTTATTACTTATCATGGTGGACGTTAGCTCTGGTATCCAGGTCTGCATATAAGTGACCAAGTGGGCAATTGTTGCCCTTCGAACATTCTTGTTAGAATAGGATAGATTTTTGATTTCCCACAGGTTTTTAAAAGTGCAATATTTGTCGATGAATCACATCATATTCTCGGGCTTAAAAATCCTTTGCCAGGGCTCGTTGTCGCTCATCCTTGCAGCTGATTAGCAAGGTAGGTGATGTAGTCCTCAACAGGGTTAAGGGGGCCCTCATGATTTCAGCTGCCTCCCTAATGTCCTGCAGACACTCTTCCTCCAGCTGGGACATGCGCCTCTGTCTTTTTTGTTTTAAAAGAAATATGGTCTGGCATAGCAATGGCCCCCCTACCAGTGAAGTACTCAACGTACTCAACGGGCATCTCGAGCAGTTCGGGGGGGGCAATCCAGTACGGCCAGTGTCCAGGCCAGTCAGGTTCTCAGATGATTGTCTGGCCTCAGGCCCAATGTTTGAAAGGTAGGTCTCTGAATACCTGCAAAAAAAATTCTGAAAAATGCAGCAGGAAAAATGACAGTGTTCAGTTTATAGTCCGCCATGTGGATGGCTGTCTGGAACAGGCAGAATCGTCTGGCCATTATCATGAAGGCATTCTCGACAACCCTCCGGGCTCTGGCCAGCCGGTAATTCAAAACCCTCCTCTCCAGGGGTGAGAGTCCTCTGGGGAAACGGCCTCATAAGATGTGGTCCAAGCCCGATAGCTTCGTCCGCAACAAAAAACACAAAAGGGAGTCCCTCCACATTGTCTTCATCCCATGGCAGGGCCAGGCCACCAGTCTGGAGATGGTGGGCAAACTCCATCTGCGCAAATACTCCCCTGTCGGACATCTGGCCGTTCATCCCCACGTCCACATACAAAAATTCGTACTGTGCCGACACCATCAACACAATACTATGAAAACCTTTGTAGTTGAAATTGTATGACCCCGAACAGGGTGGCCGGACTATGCGGACATGTTTCCCATCTCTCGCCCCTCTGCAGTTAGAAAAGTCCTACCGCTGGGCCAATTGGGAAGCCACAGTCTGCCATTCCTGTGGCATGGAAGGAAACAAAAATACAAATTAGTACATAATAATTCTCGTTTGCAGTTTGCGAGAAGCCATGTGGGGGGACACAGCAAACATGTAGAAGAAGATGCTCTGGTCAGATGAGACCGAAATTGAACTTTTTGCCCTAAAAGCAAAGCGGTGTGTGGCGGAAAACTAACACTGAACATCACCCTTTACACTCCACCCCCATAGTGAAACATGGTGATAGCAGCATCATATTGTGGAGATGCTTTTATTAAGCATGGACAGGGAAGCTGGTCAGAGTTCATGGGAAGATGGATGGGGATGAACACAGGTACATTTTAGAAGAAAACCTGTCAGTCTGCAAAAGACTTGAGATTGGTGTGGAGGTTCACCTTCCATCAGGACAAAAAAATGCAGCCAGAGCTACAATGTAATGATTTAGATCAAAGCTTATTCATGTGTTAGAAGTCCAGACCTAAATTCAATTGAGAATTTGTGGCAAAACTTAAAAATTGCTTTTCAAAGATGTTCTCCATCCAATCTGACAGAGCTTTAGCTATTTTGCAAAGAAAAAATGAGGAAAAATGTCACTCTCTAGATGTGCAAAGCTGGTAGAGACATTACCAAAAAGACTTGCAGCTGTGATTGCAGCAAAAAATCGTTCTACAAAGTATTGAAGGGGGGGGGGGGGGGGCTGAATACAAATGCACACCACACTTTTCACAAATTTGTTTGTACAAAAAAATGAAAATCATTTATTATTTTCCTTCCACTTCACAATTATGTGCCACATTGTGTTGGTCTATCACATAAAATCCCAGAAAAATACCATTACGTTTTTGGTTGTAATATGACAAAATGTGGAAAATTTCAAGGGGTATGAATATTTTTCAAAGCACTGTTTTAGAGCACGTGTATCCACTCCCCAGGGCCCTATTAGTATTGGTTACAGAAGGCAGATGACCAGAGTTTGATATGGGTTTTATGGACATCTCTAGAAGTTGACTCGAAGGGGAGTTCCAGGCATTTTTAACGTTTATTAAAAGTCAGCAGCTATGAAAAGTGTAGCTGCTGGCTTTTAATAAACATGCATTCACCTGCTCCACAGTCCAGCGATGAGCCGGCCGGAGATCCGCTCCTCTCCCCCCCTCTCCACCCGGCGTCCTCATTGTTAGTGTGGGCACCCGGCCGTGACCGCTTTCGGCTTCACGGCCGGGCACTGACTGCACATGCACGAGTGGCGCTGCGCACTGTGATTGGTCAGGTGATCGCCTGGGACCTGTCACGTTTTCCAGGCGATCGCCTACAGGGAGGGGCCGCCTATTTAATTTTTTCTCTTTTAAAGCAGATATCTCTGTTATTTTTACTTTATTTTACTGCATATGTATCTTTGAAAAAGTGGACTTTGTTCCAAGAAAAACACTGCATGAAAATGATCAGATGCAGTATAATCTGCTGTTTGATATAACTACATTATATAACTTTCACGTAGGTTGGACTTGATGGACTTGTGTCTTTTTCAACCTCACCTACTATGTAACTACATGTTTGTAAACAGATCTTATGGTTTTAAAAAGGTATTTAAATACAAGTTCTCCTTTTCTCTTAATGTAATAATTGAGCAACTCTTTTATTTCCGTGACACTGATTAGCTTGTGCATATCATAAATACCCCTACCTTTTCCGTCTTCTTATTATACTGTAAGTGATGATATTTTTATGGAGGGGAAATAAATAAAGTAATGCCTCTGATCCCTCATTTATTATTGGTTACTGATTTTCAAATTGAACTATGAAGGAAGAATTGATATGTGAAAAAAGTTTCTATAACTTATTAAAGTTTATATAATTTATCCATAGTTGAATAATGAAGTTTGCCATTTGACCATTATGGTCCATTTGAGTGACTTTTTTTCCATACTGTTTATTTACTTATAATACTTTTTAATAGCAATCACTGTAGCGCAACACACCTTTATTTTGTGTCTGTAACTTATTTACCTTCTTCTGCATTATAGTAAGAGTCTCTTTCAGGTTTAGAAGAATCTGCAACTGAAACTTAATCATGGCTCATAGTCATTGTATTCTACATTTCAGATTTCAGCATCAACAAGACTTTTATGTGGCGATTGCAAGTCCACCTTTAGCTTGGTCAGTCCAATCTATGTTGGTATAAATCTTACACCAGATACTATGATTCAGCTTTGGTGACCCCATATTACTTATAAACAGCCAAGGACATTACATTATCAGCGCTTACACATTTTCCAAAATGTTAAAATCAATAAAGTGAAGTAAATATGTCCGAGAAGAGATGAATAAAAATACACAAAAATGTTTCTGAGTATTAAATTGTGCTGTAAGAGCAGATAACATGGCTAGAAGTAGTTTTGCTTGATAACATAGTTAACATAAATAGTATGGAAAAATAGGGCAATCATGTAACTTTGAAAAATAAACTGGAAAAATGCTAAGGCAGCAAACACATTGTAGGACAGATTATTTATAGCACATGATAAGCATTACGTGATTTTTCCAGAACATTTGCATTCTAACATTGCACTCAAGTAATGCATCTCTGTGCTAAGGTTTACACTTAAAGGGAAACCAGTATTGAGAGAATATGGAGGCTGCCATTGCTAATCTTTCCTTTTGCAGATGATAGTTGGCTGTCAATCTGCATCACTGATATTGAAAAAGTATGTAAATCCACTCATTTTAAATTTTCTTTTCAAATGTTTTTATTAGTTTCATCAGATACAGGAATAAACAACAGTACATTGTCAAAGTACAAAGTACCAACAGTAAGATAACATATCACATATATAGCGACAGTAAAATCATTAAAGGTGAGGAAAGCATACCTGCTAGTCTGGTTTTGTAGAGAGGGCCTATCATCCTACTGCTAAACGTGGACAAGTCAGCCCCTTAGTCGGGTACAATGCAAGCACTAAGCTCCTCACCTCCCCAAAAACGCTGTCATTAATTGGGCCTGTGATCTGACAAACATTTTTCTAGTACAGAGATTGAAAATACAACAAAATATAACAAATCCTATTCAATTGAAACCAAGGTTTAGAGTGACACTGAATAGGATGAATAAAGAAAATTACACATATAAATAATAAGTAAAATAAAATGTAATGTAAAATGAAACAAAGGAAATGAGCAAAAAGAACACAAGTGTACCAAGGTTAGGTAGGAACTATGAATCTATAGACAATACATCCTGGTCGGAACCTGTAGAGAGGTGTTTTTAGGTGGGGCCCTGTTCTATGTTGACCAATCTAGATGACCAAGGAGCCCACTGACTATTAAAGGCAGGAACTGAATGGGATTGTATGGCAAAGTGTTTTTCATACGAATATTGTACATTGACCCTTTGGATTACTTCAGAGATGTTCGGAACTATAGTGGATTTCCATTTGGAGGTGATAGTTAATCTAGCGGCGATCAATATATGGGTCACTACGTTTCTAGAGGGTTTTGGGAAACCATTGATGGTTAATGAGAGAAGAGCTAATTGAGGGGTAGGTGGCACAGATGAGTCCGTGATAGATGACAATAGCTTAAAAACCGCCCCCCAGAAACCACGAATCCCCCTGCAGTCCCACAGTATGTGGAATATGTTGCCCTTGGAGCCACATTGTCTCCAGCAAGAGCTAGTGTCTAGGTGGAAGATCATGGCAAGTCTTACTGGTGTAAGATAGGACCTGTGGAGGATCTTCAACATGATGTCCCAATGATTAGTGCAATGAGAGTATCTATAGCTTGTTTGGATTGCGGCCTTCCATTCTCTGTGGACCCAAGATCTTTTTCCCAATTTGACATACTAGCGGTTTTAGTGAATGACTCGTAACGTTGAAGGAGAGCATAAAACCACGACAGACCTTTAGGCCTATGATAGTTGGATAATAAATAGCTCCACGCACCACCATGCACGTCATACGTGCAGTTGGGGTGTTTGGATCGAAAATGCAGTATCTGGGTCTTAGCATAGGTATGAGATGAAGGGTTCTTAAGGAGCAAATCCCCCCAAGACTGTATACCCTCCCCTAACCATGACTGTATATTAAGGTTCGGGATTAGATGTTCATAAATTTTAATATTGGTGAGTTCTTGGCGCAATTTAGATTCAGAATTTGTGACCCTATGCAGTTCCTCCCATGCCGAGAGTGTTGCCACCACAGACGGTAATGAGGGGGAATCAAAGGATACATTGGTCAATTTGGACTTTATTCACTTATTTGTGGTTCTTTAATTCCAATTTATTTAATAATTTGTCACGCCTACGTGGCAATTCTCACTATATTGCATTGCTCAGTAGGGCCAGGTGGCTTTGGGCCCTCTGATCACATGGGATTACTTTAATGGTGTATAAATTCAGATTGTTAATCTAAGAATTTTTTAGCACATGCACCTCAGTACACGTTCAATATGTTTGATTAACATATGTTCATTTTTTGGTTTAGCGCAATTAATCTTCCTTTTTTATATACTTACTTTGTTTATACACAATTTAATTGCTGCTTATTAATCCTAAACTCTCTACCTTAGCGCAGTTGTTCCCAAAATAATTACATTGGTCAATTTAGCTAGTAATAGTGAAGGGAGATCCCTATTTTGCAAAATGGTCTTTTCTAAGTGGACCCAGAGTTTGGTGGACTCCGGCTCAAACCAGGCCTTCATTTGGTCTAGGATAGCAGCTGTGTAGTAGTGGTGAATATTAGGGAATCCTGTCCCTCCATTAGATCTATGTTTCTGAGCAATGGAGTAATTGATCCTGGGCATTTTACCTTTCCAAATAAAGTGCCTAAACATCTTATTTATAGACTTAAAAAAGGCCTCAGGTAGGCATATGGGGATCGTCCTGAAATAGTAAATTATTTTAGGTAGGAGAGTAATTTTCAGGGCCGCAATTCTACCCAACCATGATAGTTCGTAGGAAGCTATATGTTGCAAGTCGGTTTTCACCGTGTCGATTAGGGTAGGGAAATTAACATTGTACATGGATGACATTGGTGATGCTAATTTTATGCCTAGGTAGGGAATAGATTTGGTCATCCATTGAAATTGATAATTGTCTTTAAGTAGGGAGATTTGGCGCTTATTCATATTGATAGGCAATAAACAAGATTTTGTGACATTCAATTTGTAATAGGATACTTCACCATATTTCTGCAGAACTATACTGATCCTAGCCAGAGAAGAAGCCGGATTGGATAGAGTCAATACCACATCATCGGCGAATAAGCCAATCTTGTGAGAGTAATTCGCAACTTTGATTCCTGTTATATTATCATCTGCTCTAATAGCTTCCGCCAGAGGTTCCATCATCAGGGTGAATATGATAGGCGACAGTGGACACCCCTGGCGGGTGCCATTGGTAATAAAGAATGTGTCTGATAGGGCGTTGGACGTGAATATCCTAGCTGAAGGCCGAGGATATAATGCTAGGACTGCTGACAATATTGTCCCTTGAAAGCCAAACCTTTGTAGAGTCGCCTTGAGGTATCCCCAGTGGACCCTATCAAAGGCCTTCTCTGCGTCTAATGCCAAGATTACTGTGGGAAGTTTTTTAGTTTCTATCACATGGAGAAGGTTGAGCAGTCTTCGCGTACCATCAGGGGCCTGTCTACCGTGCACAAAGCCCACTTGGTCCGGTTTCACCAAACTAGGGGTAATTTTGGCTAGTCGATTCGCTAAAATTTTGGCGTATATCTTTAGGTCTGTATTTAAAAGAGAGATAGGCCTGAAATTTTGTGGGGAATCCGGCTTCTTACCTGGCTTTGGTAAAGTGACTATTGTAGCTTGTAACATTTCCTCAGGGAATGAAGCAGTAGAAGCAGCGCTGTTGAACAGGACACTCAAGTAGGGGACCAGTGTCTGTGAAAATGTTTTATAATACTCGGATGTGAATCCGTCAGATCCCGGGGACTTGTTTTAGGTAAAGCTTGGATAGTGTCAGAAATTTCCTTAGCTAAGATCGGCGCGTTAAGTAAGTCCAGGTCCCCCCCCGACAGAGACGGGAGTGACACTGAGTTTAGGAAAGCAGATATAGAATGTGTATTAGGCTGGGGAGTGGCGCTATCTAAGTGTAGGTTATATAGATCTCTGTAGTACTTCATGAAAGCATTAGCTATTTTGACCGGGTGATGTTCTACAATACCTGTATGAGGGTCCTTGATAGCTGGGAGATTTGATTTACGTTGCCGCATAGAAATATAGTTAGCTAGCATTTTACCTGCTTTGTTACTTTGAGCATAAAATTTAGCCTTTGTGCATCGTAATAGATTTTGGTGGTTAGAGAGGAGTGTTAAACGCACTTTTTGTCTGCACTCAAATAATTCAGTTTCTACTTTATGTGAGTGGTTTTGTTTGTGTATATTTTCCAAATTTTTAAGGTCATTGAGTAAAGTGTTCAACAGCTCCCCCCTACGCCTTTTGTTTCGTGCTGCCGCCTGGATAAGCAGTCCTCTACTAAATGCCTTATGGGCGCACCACAATGTAGTTATGTTAATATCGCTTGTGTCATTTAGATCAAAGAATTCAGAGACCTGTTGATTCATTTTTGAGGAAAGGGCAGGGTCCGCCAAGATCCCAGTGTTGTTCCTCCACATGTAGGTCGGGGAAGCAGAACCCTGCTCTTTCAGTTTTATGGAAATTGGGGCATGGTCTGACCATGTAATAGAGTGGATTGCAGTGGACACAGTCCTCTGGAGCAGGTTGAAATAGGAAAGAAAAAAGTCAATCCTTGAATATGCTCGGTGGGGGAACGAATAATACGTGAAGTCTTTCTCCGATGAATGCATGCATCTCCAGGTGTCATAGAGTTCCCTCTCAGAAAGAAGAGGCTGAAGTTCCTGTCTATTGGAGGGGTTCTCACCTGAGCAGTCCATATGCTTATTTACAACACTGTTGAAGTCTCCACAAAGGAGGAGAGACCCCTTCTTAACTCTGTCCACTTTTTTCAACAGGGATCTTAGGAAAGAATGTTGCCTTCTGTTAGGGGCGTACAGGTTTACTAGAGTATAGGTAGATCCATTCATATCGCAGACCAGTATAATAAACCTTCCATTAGGGTCTGTAATTACCTCATGTAACTTAAAGGCAACTGAGTGCCTTATGGCTATCAACACCCCTCTCTTTTTAACTTGAGCAGATGCATTGAAGACATGGGGGAATGCAGTGTGAGAACATTTAGGTTGTCTGGATGCCATAAAGTGTGTTTCTTGAGCACACAAAACCTCTCCTTTAAGTTTGTCAATTTCTCTCCACATTGCGGACCTTTTATATGGGCTGTTCAGGCTGTGAACATTCATGGAGACAATGGACAAAGTCATCATCCTGGAAAGAAGGGATATGCTAAATACAAAGGCATTCCGAGATCATACCAATGCAATTCTAGCTTGTTACCTATAGGTGGCGGTGGTGATGTAGAAGTCGGCAACCAGTACAGGGCTGAGATGAAGGTGACTGTTGGCATGGATTTCCTGTCTGTAGGTAGGGCAAGTTCTATCAGATGTTCCTCAGGTATGGCAGCAAAAAATAAAAGAGACAAAAAAGAAATAGAAAAACACAAAAACAGAGAGGTAAAAAAGCAAAAATAGTCATAAGGTGCGAAAATATCTTGCATTGTAACAATAGGGGGGAAATGAGCTCCAAGCGAACCAATTTCAGCTGTTTCACAGCCAACAGAGCCATAACTAAAGAACAGTCAAGGTGCCTGCATTGTGGTTTAAATCAGGCTGTACTCCACTCAGGGGACATCCTAGCAGGTGCTTGTTTAGTTGGTGGGACCTGAGCTCCCTCTGGTAGTAGGTCCCATCTTTTAGCTAAAGCTAAGCCTTCCTCTAGGGTTTTGATAACCTGGGTACGGTTATCCTTGACAATGAGCAGCTTGGTGGGGAATCCCCAGGAGTAAGGGATTTTGTGGTTCTGCAACAGCTTGGTGATAGAGGAGAGCTTTTTGCGTGCCAGCATCGTATGCTGCGACAAATCCGCATACACAGTGATATCAGAATATGGGGCTGGTAAAGGGTGATTTTTTCTTGAAAAGCGCATAAGGTCGTCCTTTATATGAAAAAAGTGGATGTGGGCAATCACATCCCTTGGGACACTTTCAGGTAGAAATTTGGGCTTGGGAAGGCGGTGAGCCCTGTCCACAATGACCTCTCCGTCTGGGATATCGGGCAAGATAGCGGCGATGAAATGCTGAACATAGCGTCTCAAATCAGCAGGGGACACAGACTCATCCACCCCTCTCAGCTTAACATTATTCCTTCGAGATCTGTCCTCTAAGTCTGCGATCTTCTCCCTCATAGCCTGCATCTCCCCTTCTGCTTCATCATGTGCATCAACTAGTTCATTGTGTGCAACTGCAAAGTCGCCCATCTTGTCCTCTACATGACTGACTCTATCACCAATGGATGTAACATCAGACTTAATTTGTGAGATGCAGTGCATCATGTCCCTGTGTAGAGACCCCCGCAGGGTCACCAGCATATCTTTCATCACAGTGTCGCTCAGCGGCATCCCAGACGTGGGGAATTCATTGATTTGTTCAATGAAAACCCTTGTGCTGTCCCGAGAATCACATCCATCACCCTGCTCACCTGCATATGTGTGGCTGGTGGATCGTTTCTGCGCCGATTTCTGCGGGCTGGAAACCGGAGAAGGGCCTGGGGAGGATCCTCCGTTGCTGGCTAGGGATGCTGATGCTCCCACTGTGCGGCAACCCACGCCGCAAGTCCGAGGCCTCGGCGCCATCTTGAGGCCTAGGTGTGCTTGTCGGCGGGTAGAAGTCGGTGAGTTTCCGAGGCTTGTGCTCGTTTTTTCTTTTCCCCATATTCGCAGGAGTGCGTCTGGGACTCACTGGGTCACTTCCAGGGATCTGTAGGGCTGATAGAGTCGCTGGATGTAGCTGGATTAGGGTTCTTGGCTCGGAGCTCTCTCCTCACACAGCCATCCGCCTCGGCTGCTGGCCACGCCCCCTCATTTTAAATTTTCATGCTGTCCTAGGTCAGTGACTCCCAAGAAATTAGAGACAGTCAGCTAGTATTTTAAGTAAGCAAGATTACCACCTCCTTTTAATTGACTTGACTTGTTATCTAAAAAAAAAAATCAAAAGAAGACAAAGCAAACAAAAAACACTTACCAGTCTTACTGCCCATTCTACTGAACTCCACCGCACTGAAGTAAGAAGGTTACCTAAGAATGCTCAGCATTTAACATTTCTGGGTGTGTTGGATGCCTGGTCCCCTGCTGTGCTCTGTAGTACCTTCCACAGCTCCCTATGTCTTTTTTTGTGTCCTACATTTATCTAAGGGCAAGTGAAGAAAACCACAAAGCACAGCAGGACACCAGCATCTGACACTCATGAATGTATTGAATAATGAACATTCATTAGCAAACTTTTCTCTCCAGTGCAGCAGAGTTCAGCTCTTTTAAACATGGTAAAATTGTAGACACAGTGAGCAACAAAATAGTTTTCAATAACATCTGCTTTGCATTTTATACTTACATTTTTTATTTTAATTAGCATCATTGTTTACCTAGCTTGATACCTTATGATAGGTGCAGAAGCTACTTTACAGACAAAAGTGAATGACACGATTTACCTAAATCTAAAAAGATTTGCTTTTATTAATCAAAATTTCACTTTGTAAGCATAGAAAAGCAGGCTGAATTCGATTTGACAGACACCGCTATATTAGAAACAATTTTTATTTATTGTTTTAAAACAGTCAGACCTCCTCCATCCCAGATATACTGTATCAGTCTAACACAACTAGGCATATACAATAATTTCTCCATAACTAGAGGGTAGGAGAGTGCTGTGTTAGGATGAAAGAAGAAGGTATTAACTCCCAGGACAGTACAAATAATAGATGATGGGCTAATGGACAAATTACAGTATTCAGTTCTAAATCAGAATAGGACCCAACAAGACAGCATGCTATTATTTGCATAGAGCAGCAGTCATTTCTCAGCTCAAAAAGTATTTCCTCCCTTACAATCTATCTTTTATAGTGCCCCTTTTTTAGCATCCATATGTGTATATAAATTTAAGCTGCAACCTTTCCCTATGGCCATCGGTCACTGTAGCAATATTACTTCGTGGAGTGCACTTTCAGTAGCTCACAAGCAACTGTCCCTTGTATGAAAGAGCACATTGGTTGTGTTTGCCCCCCTGGCCAACTGCTCCCAGTGCTGCAATGCTTGAGGGCCAGCAAGTTTGCAGTCTCCTGCCATGCTAATACTAGCTTGTATTCATCATTAAAGTTGGGCTTGAGAAAAATACATTACTTTTAAACCATTGATGCTTGATGCTAACAGGGACCAAAATCTTCAACTCCTCTCAGGATAGAGAAAATGTGTCAGTCCTTACTGTAAGTTCAGTACATTTTGTATGTATTTTTTAAATTTTAAACTTAAAAGAGAAGTATGGGATTTTTTATCCCATGATCATGCTTACCTAGTTGGATGCAGCAATGGTTCAATGCTGCATCTGTTCCTCGCCACCTCTTCACTGAGAACCGAACACCGCCAATGGCTCGGTTCTCTCACCTCCCCGAGCGGAGAGCTTCTGCCTGTCAATCAGCAGCTCTCCTGCTCTGCTTCTCCACGCTCATTGGAACTGAACTGTGGAGGGGCGGGGAGCATCCGTCTCAGCCTCCCAGTGGCTCGCTGAGAGGCCTATCAGTCCAGGCACCTGGCGGATCCAGACTATTTTGGCAATATCAGCAGAGAGGGAACTTCAGACCACTCTGCTGAAAACAGGTCACAGGAGTGCAAAACAAATTGCACTCCTGTGACCCATAGGAGAAGCCCAGCTGAATGAGCTCAAGCTGGACTTCTCCTTAAAAAAAAAAAATGCCCCTACCTATTTTTTAATGTCTGTGTCCAGATTGTGAAACCCTTCTGATCTGTAATGGCCTAAACTGTGTCTCCTTTTTTTGTAAAAATTCTGCATGGGATGAAAGCTCAAGGAGTTTAATTTCGATCTTTAGCAACAGGATATCATTTAAATCGTTTAACAAATGCCACTTTTCCTTTGGGATGATGCATCGGAGACATTGTATTTTTGTTTCCAATGTTAACATAGTATCTGTCTGCTGATTTAGTAAAAAAAAAAAAGATCCAACTATCTGCATTTACCTATAGAACCAAACGTAAGGAATTTGTTAATGTCTCTCATTTCATAAAGTCAAATCACTTTTCAAGTTAGTGCTCTAACAGTATTGTAAAATAACAGTGCCTGTTTTGCTAAGTAATCCTGGAACAAAATCTTTTTGGTACATGTTGGAGGTGATATTAAATTCATCAAACCTAAAGTATTTTAAAACTCTTAAAAGTGGAGGAGTTTACACATGTTATACATATGTATTTTCAGATGCAAGGGGAAAGAATAAAAGGCTGATGTATTTTAGAAATGCAATTTAAATGCAAATTCATTTAAATTTGTTTCTTGTTGTTTAATGAGATTTTGGACACAGAAATGATAATTGCCGTGTAACATTATTTATTGCTTTTCATCTTTACTGTTTTATTCAAACCTATATATAACATCTGAATGACAATAAAGAAAAACTCAGTAAAAGACCCTTACAAGTAAATCAAATTTGAAAAGCCCAACATTTTAATATATTTGTATCATTTACTAAAGCTTATTTCACTTTGAGATTAGTTGTTTGTTAATTTTAAGTGGGCAATCACTTGTGTGCCTCAATGATATTGTCATGTTAGATTCAGTAACTGATTCCTGTGTAGATTGAATTGGAAACCTTGGTACTTAATAGCTTGTTTTAGCTGAAGAGTAGAGGCTGCAGAGTAGAGGCTCACTTTCTTCAAAGAAAGCATATTGGTGACAGCAGGTGTGCAGACCAAGGAACTAGAGCAAACATCTGATCAGTTGGGCTCCTGAGACATATAAGAAACTGTCAGGTGACTTAATTTTTCTGTATTTACCACAAAAACGAAATAACAGTCTCAACTAACACTTGAAATGTGTATTGCGTATAAAATAAAAATCACAATGGCTACATTTTCAACATGACCACGATGATTATAAATAATATATGACATGATCTCTACCATCTTTACTACAATACTGAAATGACTGAGATACTGTATATGTTTATATATATATTAAGTCTTTGATGAGAATATATTTTGGAATGGAGTATGGCCCTTGTATCTCTAATGATGGAATACTTTAGAGACGGAAGGATTGAATTGTAATGCAAATTGCCAAGTGTACCTTTTCCATAGGCAAATTTGTGCAATTTTAGCTGCCATACCAGCCACTCTAGCATCAAGCAAGCACAAATAACACGTTTAATTAAAGTGATTGTAAAGTCTTGATAAATAACAAACATGTTATACTTACCTGCTCTTTGTAGTGGTTTTGTACAGAACAGCCCAGATCCTCCTCTTCGCGGGTCCCACGCCAGCTCTCCTAGCCTCTCCCTCCTGCCCAGTGCCCCCACAGCAAGCAGCTTGCAATGGGGGCACCAAAGCAGGCGCGCTCCTGAGCTGTGGCTCTGTGTGTCCATTCACACATGGTGCTGTGGCTCGACCCCAACCCCTCCATTTCCTTATTGGCTCACTGGCTGTGATTGACAGCAGCGGGAGCCAATGGCAAAGCTTCTATAATGAGAGTTGTATTAGGGAAACCAACTCCGTGAAACAATCATACATATATATCAGAGCTAGATTAACTCTGAGTGCTAATATTACACCTATGCGGCATAAAGGAACATACAAAAGAAAATTCTTAGGTAATAAGTGATTATAAGTGCGGATAAACACAAATAAAAAAGTCCTGAAAAGTGGAAAGGGGGGAGAGAAGGGGGAACTTCCAAAGCTTCCCCAGAGTTGACTGTTCGTCACTTCAGCTGGAAACACTTCTTCCACATCAATGGAGAATCCTTTCCCTCAGAAAATGCACATCTTCAATTCCTTGGCATATAAAAATTAAGGTACTCTTACCAGCTTAAGTTGACCCACAGCTCACCGTATGGTGGGTAGGTCCTCAGGGCTTATGTATGCTGGCCGTCCTCCAGTTGCACCAATGGGTAGATGGATATCCCGATTCCGATATTCCGGATGGATCCCAGGAGGAAAGTTGGTAACAGCAGCCACAGGAACGTCACATGAGATGATACAGGGGGGGAACTCCCAATTTCATGAGTGATATGAGAAAAGAGGGAGAAAACACCTCCTCATAGTGTAGAGATTTATTTAAAATTCTCAATCAAAAAAGTTTTGACATTAACAAGGAGATAGTCCAAATCTCATAAAATTAGTACACAGCAAGGGAATTGTCCAAAGTAAAAAATGATAAAATGAAAAAAGACTCAAACGGTAGAGACACTCGTTCACCACGGCACATCAAAGAAAAAATCCACAGCAGGCAGATACCATAAACTGACACAGTATTGGTGGTATGGATCAAACTTCTAACCGACCGGTTTCGTCTCACAGACATCAACAGGGTTATAGAGCTGATCCATAACTCTACCTGCACCTATATATAGCCATATGGTTAACTCACCTGTGATCTGCACCTGATAATCCACTCCCCTCGGGCGTGCGTCTCACCCACTGCTACTTCCTCTTCCTGCGTTTCAACCACCGGAGATGAGACAACGTGGGCGCGGCTGAGGGTACCAATCGCAGTGCTGCAATATGTGACGTCATCTCCTCCCGTCCCACATGACAGCCTCTGTCCAATGTGAGGATGCGGGACACGGGGAATGCTCCACCCTCACCTAACGGCGAATCCGCATCACAGACTCAACATCCATGAAACGAATCACTGAGGGGGCAGGCGGTGATGTGCGCATAGTCACTTAGCCGCGACGATGTGTGCGTCAGCTGACGTCGGGCGTGGTGACGTATGCGTTCCATCTAATGCGTCCCAAGGGAGTCATTGATGAATGAGAGGCATAAGCTACAGCTATAGGCCTCTGTGGTGAGAACGGATCCTAAGCAGTAAATATAATGCATTAGGTCCCCGGGGTGGTGTATGCAGATTGATCACAGGTAGTATGCATCCCTAGTAGGCTAATTGGTGCAGGCAGACATACTTATAATAAATGTGTGGTGATATAACACAAACATTCACTATATATAAAAATAGACACAAAAAAGGAGATATTAATTTATACTAATAAATGGAGATTCATGATTGGTTTATAAATGAATTTACATCCCACTCCACGTTAAGCCCGTGGGGCGTATAACATTTTAGCTGGTATATCCAATATACTTCCAACTTAGATACACCCCTCGTGCCTGGTTCACCCCTCCAATGAGGTACAAAGTGATCTATAATTTGGAACAAAGTTCCCTCGACCTTCTTATTGTGGTGTTCCAAGTAGTGTCTTGGTACAGTGTGTTTGGGATACCCTGCCAAAATCTTGGCAATATGTTCACCTGCCCTTGTGGAAAAGTTCCGTATGGTACGCCCCACGTACTGTTTTCCACAAGGGCAGGTGAGAAGGTAGACAACATACCGAGTGGCACATGTTGAAAATTGCTTAATGGGGAATTCAACCCCGGTAGCCGTAGATCTAAATTTAATAGATTTCTTCTTGGTAATGTTGTACGTACACACCTTACACCTCCTGCATGGATGGTACCCCTTAGAAAGAGGGAAAAAATTGGGTTTGACTGGGGGGTCTGGGACATTTGGTGCGATCTGATTCCTCATTGACATTGCCCCTCGATATATTACCGATGCACTATTGGGTAAGGTAGGTCCTAAGGTGGGATCACTCGTTAGTATATTCCAATGTTTTTGGATGATTGACCTAATCTGCTTATATTGCATAGAGAATGTGGTGAAAAAAGAGTTCTTAAACCTACTATCCTGTATCGTTTTGACTTTCTCCCGTGTCAAGGTGGCCCTATCAATCATTGAAATTCTTTCAATTTCATCCTGGATAAGATTCTCAGAGTATCCCTTATCAACAAAACGATTCTTGAGGATCTTTGCTTGTTCTTTAAAGTCTGCCACATTAGAACAGTTCCGTCTAATTCGCAGAATCTGGCTACGTGGGACAGACTTCAACCAGGAGGGATGATGGCAGCTGTCAACCGGGATAAACCCGTTACGGTCAGTTTGTTTAAAGTGGGTTTTAGTTTGTAAACTATTATTTTCTACAAAAATTTCCAGATCCAAAAAGTTTATTTTAGAGGTACTAGCCTCATATGTTAAATTGATTCCAACTTGATTGTCATTAAGATGACTCATGAAGGACTCCAAAGACCCAAGGTCACCACGCCATAGGAGGAGGATGTCATCTATGTACCGCGCCCAGAGAACTATCTCCGGTCGGGCGGCAGCATAGACGACATCCTCCTCCCATTTGGCCATAAAAATGTTTGCGAGACTGGGGGCAAACTTAGCCCCCATCGCGACTCCCTTATGCTGTAAGTAGAAATCCCCCGCATGCCAAAAATAATTATGCGTAGTCGCAAACCTGAGGAGATCCATTACAAACAATCTTTGCAGAATAGGGAGATCTGATGACCTATTGAGAAAACATTCCACTGCTTGGAAGCCTAAGTGATGGGCTATACTGGTGTAAAGTGAGGCCACATCAGCTGTGACAAGAATAATGTCATTGGTGTATATCACTTCCTCAAGTTTGGCAATAGTATGCCTGGTGTCCTTGAGGTAGGACGGAATGTTTTTCACTATGGGTTGGAGGTGGAAATCAATGTATTTCCCCAATCTGGAAGTGACGGAGTTGATGCCACTGATAATTGGTCTTCCTGGGGGACATGTGCTATGTTTATGAATTTTTGGCAGGTAGTATATAACGGGGATACGTGGCACCTTGGGTACCAAGAAGCATCGTTCCTTGTTATTAAGGATGCCTCTCTGTGTACCCTTCTCCACTAATTTCTTTAAGGAGTGGGTGTAACTACTAGTGGGGTTAGATGGTAACTTGATATAAGTCGCATCATCCTCTAGTAGTCTCGACATCTCTGAGTTATAAGCAGACTTGTCAAGAACTACTATCCCCCCACCCTTGTCGGCAGGGCGTATGACAAGATCCTTTCTCTCACATAGGGATTTCAAGCCGTTCTTAATATTGGGATCAGAATAAAACCTTTTTAAAGGCAATTCTTCTAGGTCCTTCACAACCAAGTCTCTGAAGACTTTAATACTCGGTGCCAAAGGGCAGGGAGGATTAAAAAGAGAAGGGTTCGAAAGGCCTGTGTGTCTAACACCCGTTGTGACATCTGCTATATTTGGTCTGGCTGGATTGGAGATGAAGTATCGTTGGATACTCAATTTTCTCGTAAATTTTTGTACGTCTATAAAGGTCTGGAATTTGTTAAGTCCTTTCGGAGGAACAAACTTCAGGCCCTTATCTAGAACTCGTCTTTCAGCATCATTAAAGGTAGAGGTGCTTAAATTAAACACCCCAGTACCTGTTATACTCTCGGCCTTTTTCTTCCGGGCGCGCCGCCCCCCTCTCGACCCCCGTTTGGTTCTCCCCCTTTGGGGTGGTTGCCCTGTCCCTTGTGAAAATCCCCCGATTGGGTTTGATTAGGTTGAACCTGGTTATAATTGTAGGGTGGTCTATCGAAATAATCTTCCTCTCTTTCTAGATATCCATAGTAGGGGTCATAATGTCTGGGTGGGTAGTCCTTCCTAGGTGTATATGGTCCACCCCCACCCCTGCCCGGTGTTCCATATCCCCTAGGAGGGTGGTAGTAGGATTCATTCCTTCTCCGAGGTGAATAATCATTAGTATGATATTCACGGGATGGGTCTCTTGAACGGTGTGAACCCCTTCTCGGGCCTTTACCTTTCCCCTTAGTCCTTGGGGGAGGGCCCCCTTGGGACTGATTAGGGGTTCGAGGACCAGGATAATAACCATAACCAATATCTCTATTGGGGGGACCTGATGTTGGTATGGACTGGGAGAAAGTAAGGACTTTAGCCTCATTCGTAGATGGTTGGGAAACATCCATTTCCACACTAGAGGGGCCCGTACCCACCCCAGTATTCTCCTTATTCTGCCAACTAAAAATCGAATGAGATCTATAATCAGCAGAATCTCTCGTGTATTTTTTCTGTTTTTTATGTTTCTGTTCCCGCTCCTCTTTCTCCAGATGAATCTTCAAACTGGTAGATAAGGTGATGTATTCCGTGGAGGATTTAAAAGGAATAAGTTTCTCCTTAATTTCTTTAATTTCTCTATCTAAGTTGGACAGTCGGGTCTTTTTCCTATCGATTAAAAAATTTAAAAGGGATACACCCTTAAGGTTAAAAAACTGGTACCAGGACTCAAGATCGGGATCTCCCTGTTGGGGGTGTACATCCCATCTTAACCCTCTGGGGACCATGTTCTCCTTGACATATTGTTCCAAGAACGCCATGTCCCATTGGAGATGGAGTTCCGAGGTCATTATGTTCTTAAGTCTCATAAAGAGACCACCCGTTTCCGAGTCTGTTTTCAGAACAGTAAATACACCTTCAGTGTTAAGAGTGCGACTAGTACGATAGTCAAACACATCCATTATTGTATGGCAGCAATATATGAAATCCAAGTGCAAATAGTATATATAAAAGAATATATTGCGCTAAACAAATCTACGTGTGTATATAGTGTAAATAGGCAGCCAACATACCAGTGGATAAGTGTAAGCAGAAAAAAGAAAATAAATGTAGCGCCAAAACTATAAAAAGAAGAAGGGTAACCACTGAGTGGTGTTGAGGATGTGACCTCTATAATGAGAGTTGTATTAGGGAAACCAACTCCGTGAAACAATCATACATATATATCAGAGCTAGATTAACTCTGAGTGCTAATATTACACCTATGCGGCATAAAGGAACATACAAAAGAAAATTCTTAGGTAATAAGTGATTATAAGTGCGGATAAACACAAATAAAAAAGTCCTGAAAAGTGGAAAGGGGGGAGAGAAGGGGGAACTTCCAAAGCTTCCCCAGAGTTGACTGTTCGTCACTTCAGCTGGAAACACTTCTTCCACATCAATGGAGAATCCTTTCCCTCAGAAAATGCACATCTTCAATTCCTTGGCATATAAAAATTAAGGTACTCTTACCAGCTTAAGTTGACCCACAGCTCACCGTATGGTGGGTAGGTCCTCAGGGCTTATGTATGCTGGCCGTCCTCCAGTTGCACCAATGGGTAGATGGATATCCCGATTCCGATATTCCGGATGGATCCCAGGAGGAAAGTTGGTAACAGCAGCCACAGGAACGTCACATGAGATGATACAGGGGGGGAACTCCCAATTTCATGAGTGATATGAGAAAAGAGGGAGAAAACACCTCCTCATAGTGTAGAGATTTATTTAAAATTCTCAATCAAAAAAGTTTTGACATTAACAAGGAGATAGTCCAAATCTCATAAAATTAGTACACAGCAAGGGAATTGTCCAAAGTAAAAAATGATAAAATGAAAAAAGACTCAAACGGTAGAGACACTCGTTCACCACGGCACATCAAAGAAAAAATCCACAGCAGGCAGATACCATAAACTGACACAGTATTGGTGGTATGGATCAAACTTCTAACCGACCGGTTTCGTCTCACAGACATCAACAGGGTTATAGAGCTGATCCATAACTCTACCTGCACCTATATATAGCCATATGGTTAACTCACCTGTGATCTGCACCTGATAATCCACTCCCCTCGGGCGTGCGTCTCACCCACTGCTACTTCCTCTTCCTGCGTTTCAACCACCGGAGATGAGACAACGTGGGCGCGGCTGAGGGTACCAATCGCAGTGCTGCAATATGTGACGTCATCTCCTCCCGTCCCACATGACAGCCTCTGTCCAATGTGAGGATGCGGGACACGGGGAATGCTCCACCCTCACCTAACGGCGAATCCGCATCACAGACTCAACATCCATGAAACGAATCACTGAGGGGGCAGGCGGTGATGTGCGCATAGTCACTTAGCCGCGACGATGTGTGCGTCAGCTGACGTCGGGCGTGGTGATGGAACGCATACGTCACCACGCCCGACGTCAGCTGACGCACATATCGTCGCGGCTAAGTGACTATGCGCACATCACCGCCTGCCCCCTCAGTGATTCGTTTCATGGATGTTGAGTCTGTGATGCGGATTCGCCGTTAGGTGAGGGTGGAGCATTCCCCGTGTCCCGCATCCTCACATTGGACAGAGGCTGTCATGTGGGACGGGAGGAGATGACGTCACATATTGCAGCACTGCGATTGGTACCCTCAGCCGCGCCCACGTTGTCTCATCTCCGGTGGTTGAAACGCAGGAAGAGGAAGTAGCAGTGGGTGAGACGCACGCCCGAGGGGAGTGGATTATCAGGTGCAGATCACAGGTGAGTTAACCATATGGCTATATATAGGTGCAGGTAGAGTTATGGATCAGCTCTATAGCCCTGTTGATGTCTGTGAGACGAAACCGGTCGGTTAGAAGTTTGATCCATACCACCAATACTGTGTCAGTTTATGGTATCTGCCTGCTGTGGATTTTTTCTTTGATGTGCCGTGGTGAACGAGTGTCTCTACCGTTTGAGTCTTTTTTCATTTTATCATTTTTTACTTTGGACAATTCCCTTGCTGTGTACTAATTTTATGAGATTTGGACTATCTCCTTGTTAATGTCAAAACTTTTTTGATTGAGAATTTTAAATAAATCTCTACACTATGAGGAGGTGTTTTCTCCCTCTTTTCTCATATCACTCATGAAATTGGGAGTTCCCCCCCTGTATCATCTCATGTGACGTTCCTGTGGCTGCTGTTACCAACTTTCCTCCTGGGATCCATCCGGAATATCGGAATCGGGATATCCATCTACCCATTGGTGCAACTGGAGGACGGCCAGCATACATAAGCCCTGAGGACCTACCCACCATACGGTGAGCTGTGGGTCAACTTAAGCTGGTAAGAGTACCTTAATTTTTATATGCCAAGGAATTGAAGATGTGCATTTTCTGAGGGAAAGGATTCTCCATTGATGTGGAAGAAGTGTTTCCAGCTGAAGTGACGAACAGTCAACTCTGGGGAAGCTTTGGAAGTTCCCCCTTCTCTCCCCCCTTTCCACTTTTCAGGACTTTTTTATTTGTGTTTATCCGCACTTATAATCACTTATTACCTAAGAATTTTCTTTTGTATGTTCCTTTATGCCGCATAGGTGTAATATTAGCACTCAGAGTTAATCTAGCTCTGATATATATGTATGATTGTTTCACGGAGTTGGTTTCCCTAATACAACTCTCATTATAGAGGTCACATCCTCAACACCACTCAGTGGTTACCCTTCTTCTTTTTATAGTTTTGGCGCTACATTTATTTTCTTTTTTCTGCTTACACTTATCCACTGGTATGTTGGCTGCCTATTTACACTATATACACACGTAGATTTGTTTAGCGCAATATATTCTTTTATATATACTAATGGCAAAGCTTCTCCGATGCTGTCCCTGCTCCAACTGATGCTAAAGGCAACATTTCCCCTTAAGAGACCACTAGGATCACATTCTTGTGATCCTAGTGGTTGCTGACCTAGCGGTCAGCCAGTTGCTGACCGGCTTACTCCTGGCCTGATATTTGATTCTGCTTCTGGCTTGTCGTTCATTCCTGACTTTGGCTCTGCTCCTGATTTGGTACCTCATTGTCTGCCTGTTGATGACCCTGACTATCTGATGACCACGTTCCTGTCTCTGATCCTGACTTACCACTCTACTCGAGTGTCTGCCCAGCAGTTCTGCACCACGATGATTGTTCCTGCTGAAAGTCTGCTGAGAGCTCTGACCAGCCACACACTGGCCCCACAGCACAACTGGAGTGCTTCCTTAACCTCAGCTAATCTGCTGTATATGGTTAGAGTTTCAGAGTTTCAGATATGATGATTCTCCTGCTGCCTTGGAACCCTATATCCTGCTGCAAGTTCCCTGACCTACATATGCAGGCACTCGTGTTCCTCTTGTACCTTTGTTGCCCTCAATTTCACTCTCCAAATTTTTTTTTTTTTCATATTTCTACATTTAGTAACTCTTTAAAAGTTCCATGGGCAAAACGTATTTTCTGTGTTGCAGGGCATGAGGCCTGGTACATTTTAGGAGGGGAGAGCGCTCTCTTGTCCCCCCCTCTTTTCCTGCTGCCTGTCAGGTTGCGTGCTCGGATAAGGGTTTGGTATGAATTTTTGGGGAAACCCCACACCATTTTGTTTTTATTTTGGCATGAGGTTCCCCTTAAAATCCATACCAGACCTGAAGGGGAATGGGAAACATAGGCTACTTTACAGGCATACTATAGACGTACCCCAGGCATGAAATTTAAAGGAATATTTCACTTTTATTGTTTCACTTTAATTATTAATAAAATCACTGCTCACGAAAAATCTGCCATTTTTAAAACTTGTTTTGCATTGATACATGTCCCTTGGGGCAGGACCCAGGTCCCTAAACACTTTTTATGACAATAACTTGCATATTAACCTTTAAAATTAGCACTTTTGATTTCTCCCATAGACTTTTAAAGGGTGTTCCTCAGCTTTCGAATTTGCCTCGAACACCCCAAATTGTTCGCTATTTAGCCAACGGGCGAACAGCCAATGTTCGATTTGAAATCATGTTTGACCCGAACATAAAGATCCTCCCTAATGAGCAGTACAAGGACAATCTTGAAAAGGATTGGTATGAAAGGAGATTGGTGCCTGTCTCTGTCCACATAGGGAGGAAATAAATTTAATCTCCAAATACTGGAAAGGTTTCTTCACAGTAAGGCCCTGTACACATGGTCGGACAAAAGCGATGAAGTTCAGTTTCATCGGTCCAAACCGACCGTGTGTGGGCCCCATCGGTCCGTTATCCTTCGGTCGCAAAATTTAGAACTTGCTTTAAAATTGAACCGATGGACGCCTAACCGATCGGTTCCGGTTCCAAATCCGGGCATGCTCAGAATCAAGTCGACGCATGCTTGGAAGCATTGAACTTAATTTTTCTCAGCACGTCGTTGTGTTTTACGTCACCGCGTTGGAATCGATCGGTTTTTGAACTGATGGGGCCAGATCCTCAAAGAAGTTACGCTGGCGTATCTATTGATACGCCGCGTAACTTCTATTTTGCTCCAGCGTATCTTTGTTTTGTATCCACAAAACAAAATATGCCTGAAGCTGTGCTAGATCCGACTGGCAAACATCTTAGTACGCCGTCGGATCTAAGGTGCATTTTTACGCTGGCCGCTAGGTGGCGTTTTCGTTGATTTCCCCGTCGAGTATGCAAATTAGCTAGATACGCGAATCCACAAACGTACGTCCGGCTGGCGCATTTTTTTGCGTCGTTTCCGTAAGGCTTTTTTCGGCGTATAGTTACCCCTGCTATATGAGGCATATCCTATGTTAGGTATGGCTGTCGTTCCCGCGTCAAAATTTGAATTTTTTTACGTCGTTTGCGTAAGTCATTGGCGAATAGGGCTTTGCGTAGAATGACATTCACGTTGTAAACATTGGCGTGTTGCGGGTTAATTTCGAGCATGTGCACTGGGATACCCCCACGGACGGCGCATGCGCCATTAAAAAAAACGTCAATTACGTCGGGTCACATAACATTTACATAAAACACGCCCCCCTGTTCCACATTTGAATTAGGCGGGCTTACGCCGGCCTATTTACGTTACGCCGCCGCAACTTACGGAGCAAGTGCTTTGAGAATACTGCACTTGCCCATCTAAGTTGCGGAGGCGTAACATAAAAATGATACGTTACGCCCACTCAAAGATGCGGCGAACTACGTGGATCTGCCCCATGGTGTGTAGGCACATCAGACCATCAGTCAGCTTCATCGGTTAACCGATGAAACTGAACTTCAGTCCGTTTTCATCAGTTTGGACTGATCATGTGTACAGGGCCTAAGAGCTGTGAAAATGTGGAATATGTGGAATAGACTCCTTCCAGAGGTGGGTTTGGCAAGTTCAGTAGATTGCTTTACAAAAGGCATGGATTCTTTCCTAAATATACACTAGGGATGAGCTTTATGTTCCACAGTAATAATAAAACACGTAAATAGATGGAGCACGGTGATATGATTGGAAAAAAAAGCATTGCTTAGCAGTGCTAAAATCAAACTGTAAAGTGTGCTAGAGAGAGTATAATGGGTCTTATATGCCTTGCCACCTCATGGACAGTACAACTGGCAATTAGGGATGAGTGAACACTAGGGATGAGCTTTATGTTTCGAGCCGAACAGCGAACAATTTGGGGTGTTTGCGGCAAATTCTAAAAGCCACGTAACACCCTTTAAAAGTCTATTGGAGAAATCAAAAGTGCTAATTTTAAAGGTTAATATGCAAGTTATTGTCATAAAAAGTGTTTGGGGACCTGGGTCCTTCCCCAGGGGACATGTTTCAATGCAAAAAAAAGTTTTAAAACTAACGTTTTTTTCGGGAGCAGTGATTTTAATAATGCTTAAAGTGAAACAACAAAAGTGAAATATTCCTTTAAATTTTGAACCTGGGGTGTCTAGAGTATGCCTGTAAAGTAGCACATGTTTCCCGTGTTTAGAAAAGTCCCTGCACAAAATGACATTTCTAAAAGAAAAAAAGTAATTTAAAACTACTGAATTGATAGGGTCCCGGCAATACAGATCAAAGTCTTTGAAAAAAAAATCATGGGTTCCCTCCGAGTCCATTACCAGGCCCTATGGGTCTGGTATGAATATTAAGGGGAACCCCAAACCAAAATTAAAAAAAAAATGCGTGGGGCCCCCCCCTAAATTCCATATCAGGCCCTTCAGGTCCTGTATGGATATTAAGGGGAACCCTGTGCCATTTTTTTTAAATGGTGTGGGATTCCCCCCAAAAATCTCAAAATCCATACCAGACCCTTTAGCTCATCCCATACCAGACCCTTCAGGTCTGGTATGGATTTTAAGGGGAACCCCACACCAAATATTAAAAAAAAAATCCATACCAGACTCTTATCCGAGCATGCAACCTGGCAGGCTGCAGGAAAAAAGGGGGGACGAGATGCCCCCCTTCCTGAACCGTACCAGGCCACATGCCCTCAACATGGGGAGGATGTCCCCATGTTGATGGGGCAAGGGCCTCATCCCCACAACCCTTGCTTGCTTATCAGAATCTGGAAGCCCCCTTTAACAAAGGAGACCTCCAGATCCCGCCCCCCCCCATGTGAATTGGTAAGGGGTACATGGTACCCCCTACCATTTCACAAAAAAAGTGTCAAAATGTTAAAAACCACAGGAGACAGCTTGGGACAAGTCCTTTTTTTAAAATAAAAAAAAGATTCCAGTGATGTAATCCATTCTTGATCTCCAGCAATGTAATACATTCACAATTTTCAGCGATTTAATCCATTCTCAATCTCCAGCGAGGATACAACCCACATGATCCTGCCTCCACGGGAGGCACCTGATGAATGATGCTCTCCAGCCTGACAGCTCTTATATAGCTGAGGGCGGAGCCACCCCCACGTGCACGGGTGACCCTGCCCCCCTCTGACACAAGGGGAAACACCAGGGTTACTCAGTGACGTGTACAGGTGACCCCGACCCTTCTTATGCAATGGAAAACCTGCTGATTTTTGGGGGAGCCCCACATCATTTTTTTTTTGGCATGGGGTTCCACCTTAAAATCCATATCAGACCTGAAGGGTCTGGTATGGATTTTGAGGGAGACCCTTATGCCATTTTTTTTAAATTGGCGCAGGGTTCCCCTTAATATCCATACCAGACCTGAAGGGCCTGATATGGAATTGTATTTATTTATTTTTTTGCTTCGGGGTTCCCCTTAATATTCATACCAGACCCAAAGGGACCCCATGCAGTTTTTTTTCAATTACTTTTATCTCTATTGCCGGGACCCGACAATTCATTATAGCCGCAAATAGTTTTAAATTACTTTATTCCTTTAGAAATTTCATTTTGTGCAGAGACTGTTATAAACACAGGAACCATGCACTAATTTACAGGCATACTATAGACACCCCCACCAGGAACAAAATTTAAAGGAATATTTCACTTTTATTGTTTCACTTTCAGCATTATTAAAATCCCTGCTCCTGAAAAAAATGGCAGTTTTTGATACATGTCCCCTGGGGCAGGACCTAGGTCCCCAAACACTTTTTATGACAATAACTTGCAATTTAACCTTTAAAATTAGCACTTTTGATTTCTCCCATAGACTTTTAAAGGGTGTTCCGCGGCTTACGAATTTGTCGCAAACACCCCAAATTGTTTGCTATTCGGGGAACGGGCGAACAGCCAATGTTCAAGTCGAACTCATGTTCGACCCTAACATAAAGCTCATCCCTAGTGTTCACTCATCCCTAATTGCCAGTTGTACTGACCATGAGGTGGCAAGACATATTCCCGGCCAAAGCTCTCACCGCAGTTTTCCCGATGGGAAAACCTCTGATGTGTACACGGGAAAAGTGACCGAGCAGGTTCTCGGTTTCCCCCCCCGGCAGACTTTTTACCGCCAGGAATCCTGATCGTGTGTACGTACGGGTCAGAAGTGTTTGGAATTACGTTTGTACTTGCTCTGAGGTCCTTACACATATCTTTTGATGCGGCCATAGCGTATTTTAAACTGAAAATTCCAACAGGGCGAAAAGCAAAAATAACTAAAACTGTAATTAAATGTAATAAATTGTCTAACTTGCTAATTTGAATGCTTGTATTAAATTATTATTTTTCAAAGTAATTAAGCAGGTTAATATACATTTTCATCTATCATTCTGAATATTAAGACCATTTATTCAGTAATGGCATGTCAATAAAATGTTATCTAAGTTTGAATTATTTTGTATCATAACTTAAATGAGGTTCAAATTACATTTCTGAAGTATTTCAAGCAGAAATGCAGATCACACATTAGTCTTCACAGGCGTTTTTCTAAACAGTATATAACAATGAGCTATTAACTAAGCAGTTTATTATCAGTGATACATGCTGGAGAAGGGTTTAACATTTTTGGGTGGCCTTGGAAAGCTCCCTTGCCTCATGGGCTTTGCCTTGAATGATATTTCGTACAGCTGGAGTTTCTCTTGCTTCCCAGGATTGCATTTAAAGCTGCTCTACAGTTTGAATAGTATAGATTAGGGTTGTCCCGATACCACTTTTTTAGGACCGAGTACAAGTACCGATACTTTTTTTTTTCAAATAGTTTTTAATGAGAATTTTCATGGTACAGAGTATTAAACATAGTACAAAGTACAAAATAGCAAAGATAGCAAACAGAGCACAACACAACACAACCCAGTGTACATGAGGAGACTGTGGTCACCGTAAGGCGAGCAATAGGACCTAGATACACACCATTAACAACACATGTTGAGCTCATCCATAAGAGTCTGAGGCACTAATACTGCGGAGGCATCTAGTGCTCCGCCAGCAGGTGACGTAGGATGGCCCAAAATGACAGAAAATTGTAGACTGGGTGGGTAGAGATAAATAGAAAAATAGCGTATAGGGAATAGAGAAAAGAGAGGAAGAAACAGGAGAGGAAGGAAGGAAGGAAGGAAGGAGTGGGATGGGATGGGAAGCTGTGAATTTTTTTTTTTCAAACTTCATCATACAAATACAGTTGCTTTATGCATATCAAAACATAGTCATTACCAATGTGAAGGCAATTTAAAATTTATTTTGAAACAGACCATACTGTCCAAGACTGCCACTGTTTATTGAATGTAACAATTCTCCCCTCTCTGTATGCCAGCATAGCTTCAAATGTGTAATTGGTTTTGGTAATGTCCAGAACTTCTGAAACATTAAGGACCTTGCTTGATTTCCAATTCCTAGTAATCAGTGTCCTAGCGGCCAATAAGATATGGGTGACTACAGTCCTAACGTGTTGGGGGAATCCCTCTATACCCAAGTTCAACAACGCTAATGCAGGACAGGGGGGTGTCAGGATCCCTGTAATACGAGAGATACACCTGAATACACCCCTCCAAAAGCTTGTAAGATGCTTACAAAGCCAAAAAACATGAAAAATATTGCCTACCGCCCCGCATTCCCTCCAACAGAGTGGGGACACGGCGGGATAAAACTTTGCCAATCTGTATGGGGTAAGATACCATCTCTGAGCTATTTTTTGGGAAAGCTCCCAGTGATTAACACATCTGGACGCCTTGTATACGCTTTTGAACGCAAGTTGCCATTGGTACGTTGTGAATGTTTTATCTAAGTCGACTTCCCACTTACGGAAAGGGGGGGAGACAGAGAAAACTAGTTTTTCCTGGAAAGAGTTGTAGAATAGGGATATGCCCTTAGTCAGTGGGGAGTTGTTGGTATAAAACCGCCATATATTATCCTGAAGAAGTATGTGCCGGGATTTCAATGTTTTTAGGAAATGGGAAGCTTGCGTGTATTTAAAACAGTCTGTGTGAGGCAATTTGTATTCCGCCTTAAGCGTTTCAAACGATTTAAGCGAATTGTTCACATACAGATCGTCGATCTGAGTGATACCCCTTGTGGCCCAGGAGGAATATGTGGTGTGTGGAATAGCGTTCGACAGGATCCCAATTGGGGTAGGGAGAACCACAGTGTCGGGGGAGCTAGATGCTATGTGACACAGATCCCTCCATGCCAGCAAGGAGGCCTGGAGAGTTAATGGGAGTTGGCACAGGGGGAACGGCTTCCATGCATCCAGGATCAAGAGACTACGTAGATCCGTGGTTGGGCTAAGAGCCTGCTCGATACCGCACCATAAGATTTCAGGGGACGGGGAAATCCAACATCTAAGTTGAGTGAGTATGGCAGCACGATAATAATCTTTAATGTCGACCAGGCCCATGCCCCCCACCGATCTATGTTTAACCAGGAGGGATTTAATACACCGCTGGCGTTTAGTACCCCATACGAAGCGTCTCAAAATGAGGTTTAAGGAGTTAAGGTGGTCAGGTTTTAACGGGACAGGTAGTGTTCGAAAAATATACAGGATCCGAGGGAGTAAGAGCATTTTGAACGAGGCTAGGCGACCTGACCATGTTAATTCAACTTTGGAAAGGCGGTCAACTTCTTTGGATAGCTTGTCTATTAGGGGAGTGTAGTTAGCTTCTGCAAGTTTCAGGGGATCGGCCGTTATTTGAAGTCCCAAGTATGGGATACTAGATGCAGCCCAGGAGTAGGGAAAGGAGACTTGCAAATGACATTGGAGACGAGGGGGGAGATTAAGGCCCAATAAGAGGGATTTCAGGAAGTTTACTTTATAGTAGGAAATGCGGCTAAACTCGGAAAGAATATTATGTGCCTGGAGTAATGATGTTTGTGGGGACGTCAGGAAAAGAATGATGTCATCCGCAAATAGACTAATGTTATGTGATCTGCCCAATAGTGTGAAACCCGGGGTGCCAGCATGGGATCTAATCTTTTCCGCTAGGGGCTCTATGAGGAGGTTGAAAATGGAAGGGGAGAGTGGACACCCCTGTCTAGTACCATTGGTAATGCAAAATGGACGTGAAAGCATACTAGAGGTGTAAACCTGAGCGCACGGGGAGGAGTATAAGGCCAAGATAGCCGACAGAATAGGGCCAAAAAACCCGAATACCTCGAGCACCCGACGCATGTAACCCCAATGTATCCTGTCGAACGCCTTCTCCGCATCCAGGGAAAGGAGCAGAGAAGGCGTTCGACTAACCCCAGCATGATGGACAATGCCAATGACCCTCCTGGTGGCGTCAGAGGACTGCCTACCGGGAGTGAACCCCGTTTGATCTGGGTTGATCAGGGTTGGCAATATGGGGAGTAGCCTGGAAGCTATAATTTTGGCATATAATTTAACGTCTGTATTCAACAGCGAAATGGGCCGGAAGTTAGCTGGGTCAGTAGGCGGTTTCCCTGGTTTTGGAATGGTAACGATGTAGGCTTTAAGCATTTCATCTGGGAAAGAGGCAGAGAGCATTGCTTCTGAAAACATTTTACCTAACGCAGGAGCAAGAAGGGAATCAAAAGTTTTGTAGTAACAATTGGGCAGTCCGTCCGGACCGGGCGACTTCCCTATAGGGAGGGTCCTAATCACCCTCAGGATCTCAGGCTCCGTTATAGGTGAGTTTAGAGACTCCAATTGGGACTGGGACAATGTGGGGAGTGCAAGATCAGCGAGGAAGGACTGCATGGCGGCCTCCGTGGGCTGAGGGGTGGCAGGGTCTTCCCGGAGGTTGTATAATGAAGCATAGTAATCTGCAAAAGAATTAGCTATATCCTGAGGGTTATAGATTTTACTGCCATCAGAACTATTTTTAAGAAAGGGGATGGAGGTTTTTACTCTACGGTTTTTCAGCCGTTGAGCCAGAAACTTGCCTGCGCGGTTACCAGAAGCATAGTGGGTTAATTTAAGGGATTGGATATGTTTGTTGTATTGTTCAAGTAGGAGCCGCCTGAGATCCGAGCGCAATTCGAACAGCTTAGCAGCCATAAGGTTGTCGGAGGACCGTTTGTTCAGGGCCTCTAGGGTCCTAATCTGAGCCAAGATAGTGTCTAATTTCTGTGCTCTCTGCCTCTTTGCCCTTGCACTCAATTGAATTAAAATACCTCTAATATAAGCCTTATGGGCACACCAAACAATACACGGATCAGAAACAGACTCTAGGTTCAATGAGAAGTATTCTTTTAAGTGGGCGGTTAGAGCGGTCACCTGATCCGGTTGCTGGAGCAGGTGGGAATTAGCTCTCCAGACATGGTAAGGGGACGTCGGGCTTCTCCCGCCCACCACCGCAGACACCGGAGCGTGGTCTGACCACGTGATGTCGTGGATGGTAGACGAGGAGATCCTCTGCAATAAAAATCTATCTACCAAAATCATGTCGATGCGTGAGTAGGAATTATGCCTGGAGGAGTGGAAGGAGTAGTCCCTTTCATTCGAGTGTTGACATCTCCAAGCATCAAACATGTCCTCCGTGTGAAGCAGGGGTTGAAGAACAGGTTGTGACCGTTTAGACTTGGAGGTGGTGTCCATCGTAAAGTCAGTTGTCAAGTTGTAGTCCCCACACATAATCAAAGCCCCCTGCTTAATTTTGTTGACTTTGCAAAAAAGTTTCCGTAGGAAGCGAAGTTGGTGGGTGTTGGGCGCGTAGAGATTAACTATGGTGAGCAATTGGTTATTAAAAACTCCCACCAGAATCAGGAATCTACCTTCAGGATCAATGAACGACTCCTTAAAGGAGAAAATCACAGACTCCTTGACAGCAATGAGAACTCCTCTGTGTTTCTTGGTAGCAGAGGCCTGGAACACGTGAGGGAACTTGCTGTGATGGAAAGGGGGTGCACCCGACGCCACCAGATGGGTCTCCTGCAGGCACAGGATGTCAGAATGTAATTTCAAGGCCTCCTTCCACACAGAAGCCCGCTTAGCTGGATGGTTTAAACCCCTGACGTTAAAGGAGGTTACCGTGAGAGCCATGAGTCAGCAGAGAAATAAAAGAAAGAAAACGGTACCTCTCGAGGTTCCCAACGGGCACTCGATTTCAATGAAGTCCAGGCATCAGGTGCTGAGAAGAGGCGGGACGTCTTCAGAGTAAGCGGCACAGCGTCCATCCCAAGTGTGGTAAGGAGAAGAGTAGAAATCGTGGAAACTGGAGATAAAAAGAAGAAAAAACAAACAAAAAATTCAAGGTATAAAAAGGGAGATTCCATTCGGAATCTGATGGCAGGGTAACTGCTCATAATTCAGGAAGGGGAGAATTGTGGTTAGAGAGCTCCAGGGAGCAACAGGAAACTTGTAGCTCTATTAGAACTTAGTTACTGAGGCACAGGGCGTTCAAGCTTTTTTCTTGTTGTTACGCTTGTGCGACACCACTTTCCAGTCGTCGTTATTGTGGACTCTGGGGGAAGAGTTCCGTTCGTCCGGGGGGTGTTCAGGCAGGATGTTCCATTTGCGCAGGAGTGTCAAACCTTCCTCCAGGTTCGAGACTGTGGAGGAGACACTGTCCTTAGTTATCGTGAGCTTAGCTGGATACCCCCACCTGTAAACAATGCTGTGGTTGCGGAGAGCCTTGGTGACAGGTAAGAGCGACCTACGCCTCTGCATAGTGTACTGCGAGAGGTCCGCAAACACTTGGAGTTTGGAGTAACGTTCAGGGGCCTGAGGGTTCCTGCGAAATGCCAGGGTGAACTGATCCTTCACGTGATAGAAATGCACCCGCATTAGCACGTCTCTAGGGATATTTTCTGGGAGGTGCGCCGGTTTAGGGAGGCGATGGATTCGGTCGATAACCAGCTCAGAGGCTGGAATCGAGGGCAGAAAAGATCCCATAAGTTCCTGGGCATATTGATGGAGTTGAGCAGGGAGGACAGTTTCAGGGATGCCACGTAGCTTGACGTTATTCCTCCTTGATCTGTCCTCGAGGTCTGCGACTTTGGCTTTGAGCCATGTGACTTCATCGGCTTGATCATTATGGGAATCGACTAAGGTGTTGTAAGAGGAGGCATATTCGCCCATTTTCTTTTCCACATGGTCAACTCTGCCACCCAGCTCCCCCATCTCTGCTTTGAAGTTCCTCATGCATTCCATCATGTCTGAATGCAGGGAACTGCGCAGGGAGACCAACATGTCCTTTAACGTGGTGTCAGAGAGAGGTTGGTTAGAAGTGGGGAATGTGTTGATAGTGCCTGCCAGCTCTCTAGTGTCATCCATTGAGCCCTGTTGCTCACTCACCTCGGAGCTGTGCAGATCAGCAGACATGCGGGGCCTCGACTTCACCGGGCTGCAGGAGGCTGGTGTAGAGACATCTGGAGAGCAGCGGTGATGGTCCCCCCTCGGACCTGGGCTTGGTGTGCTGGTGGATGAGCCCCCCATGGAGGCAGGAGATCCGCCGCCGGCGCCATCTTGGAGCGCGCCACTGCCTTTGGGGGAGAAGTAATCCTCCAGTCTCGCCGGCTGGGCGGCGTTTTTTCTCTTTTTAGTCATCCCCGGGTGTCCTGCAGTGATACCGCCGGGATGTGGTGCCTTTTATGGCCGCAGACAGTGCCTCAAATCAGCCTGTTTCCCGTCGCTGGAGCGGAGCTCTGAGTTCAGGCTTCCATACAGCCGCGCGGTAACCACTCCCCCCCGTACCGATACTTTTTTTCATGTACTCGCCGATACCGAATACCGATACTTTTTTTAAATGTCATGTGACAGTTTTCAAACCACAATACAGACTAAGGATATTTTCTTTAGAATTATGAAGAACTCTAACTCAAGACATTATAAAAGAATAAAAATGAGTAAAAATGAATAAAAATGTTTTGTTTGCTTGTCACGCAGTAGTAAAAAACTCAAAGAATTTTCATAGAACATGTTGATAAATACAAAAAAAGTATTCTATTCAGGCATCGGGAGCATTTGCGCGAGTACAAGTACTCCCGCAAATACTCGGTATCGGTCCCGATACCGATACTAGTATCGGTATCTGGACAACCCTAGTATAGATTGGTAGTTTGGATTAAAGGTAGCTATAATAAAATTTCCTAAAGTGACTGGTGCCCAATTTCTTCCATCCCACAAAAAGTCAAGGATACCACCCTGAGGTGAAATGCTAGCCCATTGAGCCACCTGGGGATCCCTATTCATATACTATATAGTTCCAAATGTGTGTGTGTATATATATATATATATATATATATATATATATATATTTATAAGATATATAGATATATATCTAGGAAGTACAATAATAATAATACAGAAACAGAAGGGCTTGATAGAAAACAAGACGAAATATATACATTTATCAACTAGTAGTTATGGTTCACAAAGAACAATTTTTGTTCAGCGAGTTAGATGAGAATGAACAATGTTCCATAAGGGACTCCTTATTTCTTTCACCCTGAGAGGTAAAATGAAGAAAGTAAAAAATGATATAAACAATACGATCCTTTTCAGTCATTCCTTCCAATGTAAATAATGAAAGCAGTGGGATGTTTGTCCTTATGATCTTGAGAAAAGTCACATCAATTGGATATGGGTTTCAGAAAATACATTATTTTACTACAGATTTTAAATGGTGTATGGTGTTCAGATACTGGATAACATTTACAGTTGTTACTTATCTTTTTTTTACATTTTATTTGATGGTAGATCTAACAAGAATAATGAATGTTATTATTATTTTTATTGAAAGGAAAGAGGAGATGGCTCTGAGGAGGATTCTGGTGGTAGTAGGATGTTGAATGTACATAATTTGTCTTGCTTGTAAATTGCGTGCATATTTTAACTAACCAAAGGCATACACTAACCTTCTCTCCATTCAGCACAGTTATCTACCAATTTTTTCTGGCTTGTTTATACTAGATCGTTCTTGAACAGATTATTTTCCACTATAATATCAGCTTTAAAGAGATGCAGGAACCATTTACTAAAGGCTTGCCACAGTAGAAACCTTGTGTTTGCCATAAACAACAAACTGGGTTGGAATTTTCTATATTACATGTATTATTTTCCTCACTATTTCATGTTCACTCTTAAAATACAAACTGCTCTTGATTAGCAATAAGGAGTGTAATGTTAGCAGTTCTGATGCCCATTTAATTCTCTGACTGTATAGCAGAAAGCTGCTTAGAGCTTTTGACGCTTCTCTTTGCCAGAGCAATGCACATAGGTATTTAAAATGGCAGGATGTTATTTGTAGTATGTTAAAAATCTACAATAAAAGACATACTAGAGCATACGTTAATCTAAGATTCATGGAAGAATGGATGTTATTAAAAATAACATTGACAATTTTCCTTTTTGTGACTTCTATAGTGAACCATTTTAGGATTTGTGTTTGATTATATTACTTATCAAAAGTCATCATCAAAACTATTGGTAATGAAAGCAAACGTTTATTTTTACAACATAAATTCTATTTAAACCACTTAAGAATATCCTATGTGGATAAAATTGTATTACAAAAAGAGAGTAAATATGGCTCTTGAAAGGAAAACTGGCCTAAACCTTTGGATTTTTGGACCATTTATGTGAGAATATACTTTCTTTATTTCTGAATGGATAAACCCAGTTGTGGGCATAGATCTTACAAGCTTATGCTTTGACATATTTTTATTAATAGGCATTTACCAAGCTGCAGTAAGAGTATTTGAGGTGCTTTACATCTAAACCATAGCTTTGTGAGTGCTTTTTGTTAAATTATTTTAGTGATAATATTTATGAGGTTTTTACAGTATATAATAAATTGTTAACTATTCAGTGTGTTCTACAATATGGTGATTTTATTTTGTTAAAATTTTTACATAGAAAAGTGATGGCAGAAAATACTGAGTAGTTAATCGAGTCTGCCCATTTTATTTATTTTATTATTACGGTATTAATTTTTTCATTAACCTTGTTGCTTGACTATAGATATATGTTTATCCCAAGCATATTTGAGGCCATTTACTGATGACTGTCTCACTACCTCTGTTGGTAGTTTATTCCAATCATCAACTACCCTTTCTAAGATTCCATTTGAACTTTCCTCCAGTTAGTTTAAGGTCATGTCTAGGGATGAGCCGAACACCCCACCCCCCCGTTCGGTTTGCACCAGAACCTTCGAACGGACCGAACGTTCGCGCAAACTTTTAGAACCCCATTGAAGTCTATGGGACTCAAACGTTCAAATTCAAAAGTGCTAATTTTAAAGGCTAATATGCAAGTTATTGTCGTAAAACAGGTTTGAGAACCTGGGTCTTGCCCCAGGGAACATGTATCAATGGAATTTTTTTTTTTTACACGGTCGTTTTTCTGGAGCAGTGATTTTAACCATTTCCCTACCGAGCCATAATAATATGACGCTTAAATAAAAAAAAAATAATAATGAAAAATTCCTTTAAACATTGTACCTGCTGGGTGTTTATAGTATGCCTGTGAAAACGTATTTGAGAACCCGGGTCTTGCCCGAGGGAACATGTATCAATGGAAAACAAGTTTTAAAAACGGTCGTTTTTTCAGGAGTCCTGAATAAAAACGACAGTTTTTAAAACTTTTTTTCCATTGATACATGTTCCCTGGGGCAAGAACCGGGTTCTCAAAGATGTTTTCACAGGCATACTATAGACACCCAGCAGGTACAATGTTTAAAGGAGTTTTCCTTTTCTTTTTTTTTTTATTTAAGCATCATTAAAATCACTGCTCCTGAAAAAACAACAGTTTTTAAAACTTTTTTTTCCATTGATACATGTTCCCTGGGGCAAGACCCGGGTTCTCAAACCCATTTTCCGACAATAACTTGCATATTAGGCTTTAAAATGAGCACTTTTGAATTAGAACGTTTGAGTCCCATAGACGTCAATGGGGTTCTAAATGTTTGCGTGAACGTTCGGTCCGTTTGAAGGTTCTGGTGCGAACCGAACGGGGGGGGGGGGTGTTCGGCTCATCCCTACTTGTGAGTCCCCCTGCCCCTACAGTTAGAACTCACTCCCAGGGAACATATTAACCACTTCAGCGCCCCCTAGTGTAGTGCGCAAGGAGCGCACAAAGGGGATTGATGGCCTCACAGCATTTGGGGTCCGTGCTGTTGCCATCTTTCAGCTATAGCACGGATCCCTAGTGGTTAATATGACTATAAGTGAACATTTTTAAATGAAAAAATCCATGAAATGACATGTCTGCGGGATGCCCTAAACCTGCTTGTGAAGTGCTACATCTGTATGATGTATACAACCTACTACAGCAAAACTGACATTTGCAAAGAAAACACATGCCATTGAAATTACCAGCATGAGACAGTTCCATACCCACTTTCTTCTGTTTGTAAACAAAGCAACTAGGGACTCCCTTTTTTAATTTGTATTATTATTTATACAGGCTTTATATAACAGTTTGTGCAGCACTTTACAACATGAGGGCAGCTTACAATCTAAAAGGGAGGGTCAAGTGATACAAAAGGTAATAACTATGGGGAGTGAGCTGATGAAGAAAAAGAAAGTACAGTTGTTAGGTGAAGGCAGAATAGGCTTCTCTGAAGAGGAAAGTGTTAAGGGATGACCTAACACCAGATAGAGTAGGAGATAGTTGGACAGAATGGGGTTGGGAATAGCATAGGATAGAAGAGGCTGGAGAGAATTCCTGGGGGCAAGTAATTTGGTTGGTATTTTGAGACTAGTGAGGTAGCTGGGGGCCAAGTTGTGGATAGCTTTGTAAGTTATTGTTTTTTTTTTTTTTTAATCCAACAAGATTTTATTCAGTTTACAGAGGTACAAGGTATACAAGGTCCCCTTAACATTGCGGGGAATGATAAAGATAAAGAGCAGCAACGAGACAACCACCACTCAGAGTACATCTATGAACAGGAGGTAAACCCCCCCCCCCAGCAAGTCAAACATTTCCCTCCCGACACATAACTCAATGCCCACCTCACCCAATATTAATGCCCAGAAGCCTGTCCATCACCAGGTCCACAGGGGCCAGACCCAGGACATCCAGCCACTTTGCCCATAACTTCTCAAATTTTTGGGCATTACCCCTGTGTTGATATATCACCTTCTCCATCCTCAGCACTGTCCCAATGTTATTGATCCATTCAGCTAGAGTCGGAGGAGCCTCTGCCCTCCAATGAACCATAATAAGCTTCCTAGCTTGGAACAGGACCCTTTGCACTGCCTCCCTGTCCACCTCCTCCCATTCGTACTCCTCCAGAGCCCCCAAGAGACAAGCCCTCGGGTCCTGCGGAAGAGACACTCCAAATGCTGAGTTGATGGTACTCACGACTCCCGCCCAATACGTGTGGAGTTTTGGGCATCTCCACAGCATATGTATCAGATCTCCATGGTCTCTCTTGCACCTGGTGCAGGTAGGGTCGAGCTGTGGATTCATTCTATGGAGTCTGTGAGGGGTATAATAGGTTCGTAACAAAATGTACAGTTGCGTGAGCCTCTGTGAGACATTCAGTGAGCACTTGCCTACTGCTTGAAAAATTTCTTCCCATTGTTCACCGTCCAATTCCCCTGCATCTGCTTCCCACCTTTCCCGTATCTTCAGGGGATGCTGCTTCATTACATACTGTAACAGGATGGCGTAGCATTGGGAGATAAAGCCCTTAGATGTCCCAGCATCCCCCAGAAGGTCAAAAGCAGGGGTCGGCGACAGGCACCACTCAGAGGAGCGACCCTGTGCCGCCACTGCATGTCTCAACTGTATGAATGAGAAGTGCATGGACTGTGGCAGGCCAAACGCCTCCCGCAATTCCGGAAACGTGCGAAGTACCCCGTTACGGAATATGTGGGTAAGGTGTGTGATCCCATAATGTTTCCACCTGGCACCGGACTGCAGTTTAGCCAGTTCAGTGTACGTGTCATTTTGCCATATAGGACTGTACTTCGTGTAACCCTCTGCGTTTTGGACATATTTAACCTTATTCCATACCTTCTGAATCAGACTAAATGTGGGGAGCTTCTTGTGTGGTCTAGCAAATGCCTGCGCCTCCAACGCCTCAGGGATCTGACCTCCGCCCACGGTGTGCTCCATAAGCCTCTGAGCCGAGGACCGCACCGTCGGCCGAAACATGCCAACCAGCTGCTGCATCTGAGCCGCTAAGTAGTATAGCCAGGGGTTTGGCAACGCCAATCCCCCGCTATCTTTAGGTCTCTGCAGGTGTTCCAACTTAATCCTAGGATTCTTATCCTTCCAGATGAGACCCCGAAAAATACTGTTTACTGTATGAAAAACTTTCAGGGGGATGACCATGGGGGTGTTGTGGAGAAAGTATAGTAGTTGCGGCATGAGTATCATCTTAATAAGATTCACCCTCCCAGCAACCGACAGAAGCAGGGCCTTCCATGTTTTAACTTTGTCCCTAAACCGCAGCAACAGGGGGGAAATATTTAGATGTATGAAATCTCGTGGCCGAGCCGTTATCTGCACCCCTAGGTATTTAAAGGATGAGGTAATGGATATGGGGCAGACAGCGTTAATTACTTGAGTGTCATCACCATCCAACAAAAGCAATGCTGACTTTGCCCAATTTATGAGCAGACCAGAGAATTTTCCAAACTCTGTGATCGCCATCATAGCCTCTCTAAGGGAGGAGTCCGTGTCTCCCAGCAGAAGAAGCGTGTCATCAGCATACAACATCACCTTTTCCTGCATGTCGCCATAGCAAAAACCGGTGATGCGGGGGTTAGCCCTGATACTCATGGCCAGCGGCTCAATAGCCAGGGCAAAGAGGAGGGGGGACAGGGGACAACCCTGCCGCATCCCCCTCCTCAGTGCAAAGCCCGCCGACAACGAGCCAAATGTCCGTATCGCTGCCTGCGGCTGGCTATACAGCAGCCGCACCCAGGAAATGTAGACAGGGCCAAATCCGAATTTCCGCAACACGGTCCAGAGATAGTTCCAATCAATACTATCGAAGGCTTTTGTTGCGTCTAAGGATAATAGAGCCCTACTGCCCATGTTGTCCGCCCGCGCTTGTATATTAAGGAACAGCCTTCTCAAATTAGCCGCCGTCGATTTGTTAGGCATGAACCCGGCTTGGTCTCCATGTACTATAGATGTCACCACCCCATTTAGCCGAATGGCGAGCACCTTGGCCAGGATCTTAACGTCGCTCTGTAATAAGGAAATGGGACGGTAGGCCCCCGGGTCCACGGGATCCTTGCCTGGCTTAAGTAACAGTACTATATTTGCTTTGGACATGGAGGGGGGCAAAGTCCCCCCCTCCCTGGCGCTGTTAAAAACCTGCAAAAGCTGCGGCAGCAACACCCCCGAGTACTGTTTATATACCTCCATGGGCAGCCCATCCTCCCCCGGGGCCTTACAGTTAGGGAAGGCACTGACTGCCTCTTGCAATTCCTCAACAGTAACCGGTTTCTCCAGCAAAGTACGCTGATTATCGGACAGTCCCGGGAAGGTCAATTGGGTCAAATATAACTCCAGATCCTCCTGGGTATACGCCGCGCCGGAACTGTACAGGGCCTCATAGAAACCCGCCAGTTCCTGCATAATCTGGTCTGGCTGCGATACTACCCCTCCTGACCTAGCTCTAATAGCCCCTATCTCAGGTGAACGTTGATGGGAGTTCGCAATCCGTGCCAATATACGGCCGGTTTTCTCACCCTCCTCAAAGAACGCCTGTTTGGCAAAGAATCTCTTCTTTTCTGCTGACGAGGAGAGCAACTGCTGGTAGGCGGATTGAGCCGCCTGCCAGGACTCCCTGGCCAAATCAGAAGGATCTGCAATGTAAGCCCGCTCCATTTCCCTGACCCTGTTCTCCACTTCTATCAGTAATGCAGCAGAGGCCCTCTTCACCCCAGTCACTTCCCGTATGAGGAGGCCCCTAAGATATGCTTTGAAGGCATCCCACTGTAGCACATTTCGTTCCACCCCCTCCTCCGCAACAAAATACCTCCGTATACTCTCCTCTATTTCGGCATGGGATCTAATTAATTTCAACCAAAATGCATTCAGCTTCCATGGTGCCTTAACCAGGTTCCCCTGCGGTGCCACGCAGAGCTGCACCACCAGGGCCGAGTGATCCGACACACTACGGGGCCTGTGCGACAGGTCCGCTATCAGTGGAAGCATGCTTGCGTTACCCACCCCCAGGTCTATCCTGGACAGGCAGCCATGCGTCTTCGAAAAGCACGTGAACTGCCTACCCCCAGGATTACGGTGCCTCCAGATATCTACCCAGCCCACCTCTTGCAACAACCGCACCAGGGGAGTACTCCTAGCGAGGGCAGAGGGTCTAGGGCCCGGGTGTCTATCCGCCACCTGGTCCATACAACAATTAAAGTCGCCGATCACGAGCAACGGAACTTCCGGCTTGCCCTCCAAAAAAGAGAGGAGGAGCCTGAGCACCGCTGCCGTGAATGGCGGGGGGATATATACACACGCCAATACACAAATCAATGTACCAATTTTGCAATGGATGAATACATAGCGGCCCTCCGAGTCTACAGCACTGTCAATTTCCTGGAAATCCAGGGCATTGTGCACTAGTACACTCACCCCCCTAGAGAAGGAGGTGTGTGTAGAATGATATGCCTTGCCCACCCACACATATTTCAGAAAGCACACAGTTTCCGCTGTCAGGTGTGTTTCCTGAAAACAGATCACTCCTGGCAGAAATTTTTTTAAACACATAAATAGCATCGTGCGTTTCAGTGGAGAATGCATACCCCTCACGTTCCATGACACAATAGATACCTTAGCCATGGGTGTCTTCCTTTAACATCAAAAAGCAATATATTTGTGGGCAAAAATATACAGTCTGACCCCACCGTCGGGAAAAAGGGCCTCCCCCCATCTCTGTCCGCTCCTGCACGATATCTTGAGTAAGGGCCAACAGCCCAGGTCTGTTGAGTTGTACCTCTGTCTTCATATGGTAGCTAGAAAAACAAAAGTTAGCATAACTTGCGGACCAAACGGGTCCCGAATCATCAAAGTCCGCCAACCAGGCGGTTCCAACGCTTAGTGCGACTAAACATCGGCTTACTCCAGTCACAATAATCATCTTTCTAAGAACAGCTTTCCTCACGATGTGCTGCCAATCATAATGTCCCCCGGCCAAAGGGTAAGTGAAAAAAGTATTCAAACAGGCAAAAAGTAGGGAATCCCCCCTAACAAGACAGCAGTGAAGCATAGAAACCTTTCAATCTTGCATATTCAGTGCCTGGAGGCAAAACCAAAGAAATAAAAAGTAAAAATAACTTGCTCAAGCCTCACTCCCCCTCCTCCTGCACTTGGCGTTGTAGAGATTGTTCGTTTCTATCCAGCCATGACATGGCCTCCTTTGCAGACTCAAAGAATTGGGCTTGACCCCGCACCACCACCCGAAGCTTCGCAGGGTAGAGCATAGCATATGGGAGTTGTATACGTCGCAGCCGCCTCTTTACATCAAGGAATTTGGCCCTGCGCCTTTGTACTTCCTGCGAAAAATCTGGGTAAAATGACACCCGGACGCCATTATGTTGGATGTTAGCTCGCTCCCGAGCCTGACGTAGCACCGCTTCCCTGTCCCGGTAGTGGAGTAGTTTTGCCAGGATGGATCTAGGGGGGCCCCCCTGCTGTGGTGGGCGCGAAGGTACTCGGTGGGCCCTTTCCACCGCAAAGAATGGTGACAACGTATTCTTGCCAAAAAGTTCAATCAGCCAGTTCTCTACAAACATGGTGGGGTCTTTACCTTCCACCCTCTCCGGCAGCCCTACTATACAGACATTATTGCGTCTGAGACGGTTCTCCATGTCTTCCACGCGGTCATAAGCGTCTCTAGCCATCTGCAGGGCAGCTCTAGTGTCTTGGGCCATGGGCTGCAGCTGATCCTCCACCTCACTGACTCTGCTTTCCACTGCAGTAGTACGTTCACGAATCTTTTGCATATCCTGCCTTAGTAGTCCAAACTGCTCCTTCAAAGTGTCCACAGATGCAGTACATTTATTAACTGCTTTAAGTATGTCTGCCAGCGTGGGTTGCACCGTGTTCTCTGCTTGTGCGTCTGGGGCCTGCTCGTCCTCCGGTCCCTGGCCTGCTCCTTCTCTGTCCTCCTCCTCCCCCCAGTAAAGTGGGACACCTTCGCCCTGCGTTGCAGGCCTAGCCTGGTGCGTGGCACCTGATCGGGATGGTTGTTCTGGCCCCCCCATTCCAGACATATTTTGGGCATAGTAGAGCATGTCCCTGGGGGGTCTTTTCCCTGGGTCTTGGCAGGCTTACCCTGTTTGTGGCCTGTTTTGTCCGCTCCACGAGGCGTCCCTCTGGCAGTTGGCGCGGCGGCGCCATCTTGGGCCTCCATCCCCGCGATCTCCGCCTGTCCTTTGCGGGTCTTTCCCCTGGTGCACAACGCCGGTGGTGGTACCGCTGTGGTCCCGGGAGTGCTGGCTTCCAGCATATGGCGGTCTCGAACCGGAATAACGGCCGGGGGAGGATCAATACCGGATCAGCACTGGGAGCTGTGAGAGATGCGTCCTCTCACATGCCTGTCCTGGCCACGCCCCCGTAAGTTATTGTTAGTATTTTGAATTTAATTAGTTGGGTGAGTGGCAGTCAATGGAGGTATTGGCAGAGAGGGGTATCAGATACTAAACGGTTGGTAAGATGGATGAGCCTGGCAGCAGTATTCATGATGGATTAAAGGGGGATAGCTTATGTAAAGGTAAGCCAACGAGGAGGGAGTTTCAGCAGTTTAGGAGAGAGATAACAAGGGAGTGGATTAGGAGCTTTGTGGTGTCATTGGTTAGGAAGGGGTGTATTTTGGAGACGTGACAGAGATTGAGACAACAAGCTTTGGAAAAGAATTGGATATCGGGCCCAAAGGAGAGTTCAGAGTTCAGGATTACACCTACAGTAGCACCCGGGCATGCAGGGATGGGTTGATGGTTGTGCCATTAATCTTGACAGAGAAGTCAGGGGAAGGGGCACGTGGGGGAGGAAATATTATGAGCTCAATTTTGGACAAGTTAAGTTTGAGGAAATGGTGTGAAATCAAGACTGATATGTCAGTCAGTATATTAGTGATGCATGAGGAGACTGATGTTGTAACCTCTTTTGTATCATGTCTGCAGTCTCTGACCATCTATTGCATGGGTGCTCAACCTGTGGCTCTCCAGCTGTTGCAGAACTTCAAGTCCCATCATGCCTCTGCCTTTGGGAGTCATGCTTGTAACAGTCAGTAGCTTGCAATGCCTCATGGGAATTGTAGTTCTGAAACAGCTGGAGAGCCACAGGTTGAGCACCCATGATCTATTGTATAATGTCTGCAGTCTCCTGTAGTATTTTAGGGGTACCCTAGAGCTTCTCTAAGTTGTTGTCTGCTGTGTTTAAACTTTGCTACAGGCAATGAGTATTGTCTTTTTATTTGAAGAACAGATAAAATTAAAAAAATTGATTTTCTTCTGACTGCTTTAATTTTTTGGATGAAAACCATGGGCAGTAATCGTGATGCATTGTGATGAATCACAAAATCTAATCAAATCGAATCGTTAACAGGATAATCGTAATTTAATCTAATCTTGAGACCAAAGAAGATGCGCACCTCTTGACCACACAGAGCAAAAAGTAAGGATTCTCTCCATAAATATTAGACATGTGCATTTGTTTTTGTCCGAATGCATTTTTGTCCGAATTTTGGTGTTTTTCATGTTCGTTTTAACACAAACAATAATAAAATTGCAGAATCTGAAATCCGAAAGATCTGAAATAAAAAAATGCTTTATTTTCGCTGCAACAACATTTCGATATAGATATCACACGACCGTTTTTCGGGTTCTAAAAAATAAAGTTTTTAAGAGTCTAGAAAAAACAAAGTTTTTTTCAGCCCGATCATTAAAACGGCCTTGCCTAGCAAAGCGCGGTGATGTACAACACGGCACTATAAAGGGGAAGTTCCATGTGGATGGCGCCACCCTTTGGACTGCTTTAGCTGATTTTGTGTTAGTAAAAGACGACTCGCGATTTTCAGTCTGTTACTGCGTGATGAATGTGCTTACTCCATTACGAACGTTAGTTTTACCAGAACGAGCTCTCCCGTCTCATAACTTGCTTCTGAGCATGCACATTTTTTTTCACGTCGTTAAAGCCCACACACGACCATTTTTTACAACCTTAAAAATGACAACATTAAAAACGTTGTGAAAAAAATAGAGCATGTTCGAAATTTTTAATGGCCATTTTTTAGATCGCGAAAAATGCTCTGGAGCCCACACATGATCGTTTTTAATGACATTAAAAAAAAAAATTATTTTTTAGAACCCGAAAAACGGTCGTGTGTATGGGGCATATCAGTCCAAGATTATTCTCCATAGAGAGAAAAGATTCAACATTATAGAGACATGAAGAATCGTCAAAGCAGCTAAAAACATACAATCGCCGCAAGCGGACATTTATGGTCAAATGTTCCACCCATAGGCTATAGAAGAATTCTAATGTTGGTTGACTAGTATTTAGGGTTGTCCTGATACCACTTTTTTAAGACCGAGTACAAGTACCGATACTTTTTTTCAAGTACTCGCCGATACCGAATACCGATACTTTTTTTTAATGTCAAGTGACAATTTTAAAAATAGGCATGACAGGGGGCCCTGATGGATGGAAGACACTGACAGGGGGGCACTGACAGATGGATGACACTGACAGGGGGCACTGACGGATGGATGGCACTGACAGGGGGCACTGACAGATGGATGGCACTGACAGGGGGCACTGATGGATGGCACTGACAGGGGGCACTGATGAATGGCACTGACAGGGGGGCACTGACGGATGGATAGCACTGACAGAAGGGAACTGACAGATAGATGGCACTGACAGGGGGCACTGATGGATGGCACTGACAGGGGGCACTGACGGATGGATGGCACTGACAGGGGGCACTGACGGATGGATAGCACTGACAGGAGGGAACTGACGGATGGATGGCACTGACAGGGGGGGCACTGACGGATGGATGGCACTGACAGGGGGGCACTGACGGATGGATGGCACTGACATGGGGGCACTGATTGATGGCACGGATAGGGGGCACTGACGGATGGATGGCACTGACAGGGGGCACTGACGGATGGATAGCACTGACAGGAGGGAACTGACGGATGGATGGCACTGACAGGGGGGGCACTGACGCATGGATGGCACTGACAGGGGGGCACTGACGGATGGATGGCACTGACATGGGGGCACTGATTGATGGCACGGATAGGGGGCACTGACGGATGGATGGCACTGACAGGGGGCACTGACGGATGGATAGCACTGACAGGAGGGAACTGACAGATGGATGGCACTGACAGGGGGGCACTGACCCATAGGGCCTGGTAATGGACTCGGAGGGAACCCATGATTTTTTTTTCAATGACTTTGATCTGTATTGCCGGGACCCGACAATTCAGTAGTTTTAAATTACTTTTTTCCTTTAGAAATTTATAGGAATATTTCACTTTTGTTGTTTCACTTTAAGCATTATTAAAATCACTGCTCCCGAAAAAAACGTTAGTTTTTAAAACTTTTTTTTGCATTGAAACATGTCCCCTGGGTAAGGACTCAGGTCCCCAAACACTTTTTATGACAATAACTTGCATATTAACCTTTAAAATTAGCACTTTTGATTTCTCCAATAGACTATTAAAGGGTGTTACGTGGCTTTTAGAATGGATGGCACTGACAGGGGGGCACTGATGGATGGATAGCACTGACAGGAGGGAACTGACAGATGGATGGCACTGACAGGGGGCACTGATGGATAGCACTGACAGGGGGCACTGACGGATGGATGGCACTGACAGGGGGCACTGACGGATGGATAGCACTGACAGGAGGGAACTGACGGATGGATGGCACTGACAGGGGGCACTGACGGATGGATGGCACTGACAGGGGGGCACTGACAGATGGATGGCACTGACATGGGGGCACTGATTGGTGGCACAGATAGGGGGCACTGACGGATGGATGGCACTGACAGGGGGGCACTGACGGATGGATAGCACTGACAGGAGGGAACTGACGGATGGATGGCACTGACAGGGGGCACTGATGTATAGCACTGACAGGGGGCACTGACGGATGGATGGCACTGACAGGGGGGCACTGACGGATGGATAGCACTGACAGGAGGGAACTGACTGATGGATGGCACTGACAGGGGGGCACTGACGGATGGATGGCACTGACAGAGGGGCACTGATGGATGGCACTGACAGGGGGCACTGACGGATGGATGGCACTGACAGGGGGGCACTGACAGATGGATGGCACTGACTGATGGAGGGCACTACTGACCACTGCTCTGTCCACTACATACTGACCAATACTGACTTGTCTAAACTCCTCTAACCTCTCTCTGGCTGACAGTCTCACCTGCAGCTTGTGTGTTCCATCAGCCTGGAGGAGGTGAAAGAGAGGGTGTCCGGAGGAGAGGGGGAGCCTGGAGTATTGGAAGACAGCATATCATCGGAGGCTAGAAGGAGGTGGGACCAGCCCCGCCGTGATCGTGGATAGGCTAGCCTTGCCCCGCCATGATCATGGATTGGCCAGCCCCGCCGTGATCATGGATAGCCCCGCCCCGATACATGACCATTCACAGGGACACATTAGGGGGACGGATCCGGCAGTGACACACACTGCCTGGCGTCCTCCTAAATTTATGCACCCGGCGCCATCCACGCTGCGCTACCCCACTGGCTCCGCCCCCTCTCCGCCGACTTCCGGGTATCGGATCAGACATCGGGAGAATTTGTGCGAGTACAAGTACTCGCACAAATGCTCGGTATCGGGACAACCCTACTAGTAATTAGGGTTGTCCCGATACCGATACTAGTATCGGTATCGGTACCGATACCAAGCATTTCCCAGAGTACTTGTACTCAGGGAAATGCTCCGATGCTTCACCCGATACCTGGGCAGTCAAGGGTGATCGGTGCGGCGCGAGGAGTTACAAGCACCGATCTTCCTGTATAGATTTCAATAAAGGCTGACAGCTTCTCACTGGACCCCCCCCCCTTTTTATCTGCTTTTTTGTGAAATGTATACAGTGGTGATCGGTGCTTGTAACTCCCCCCAAAGCCGCACCGATCACCACTGACTGTCCCTGTATCCTCCTCCAGTCCCCCTCCTTGCTGCTCTCCATGTCCCCCCTCCGTGCTGCTGTCCTTCTCCACGCTCTGTGTCCCGTCTCCCCTCTACGATGCTGCTCTTCCCCTCTGTTCTTCTGCTGTCCCCCTCCGTGTCTCCCTCTATATCCTCCACTCCCTCTGTCCTCGATCTGTCAGGATAGAGAGCAGGGGTAGGAGCCGCTAAAGCTGGCTCCTACCTTTGCTGACTGAACAGAGTCAGTGTCTGTTCATACATATAACTGAAACATCGTAACCTGTGTTTACGATGCTTCAGTTTATGAATGAAGAGGAGCCGCTGTCTTCTCGCCATTCATTTTAGCTGAGGCTGCAGAAAAAGGGACTGGGGAATCCGTGTCCCTAGTCCCTTTCTCTGTCTCAAAGGGGAGATGCAGAAGAAAGCATTGTAAAAAAACATAACGGAAAATTGTAAAAAATAAAAATTGTAAAAAAAAAAATACTATCACATGACATAAAAAAAAAGTATCTGTAATCGGTATCGGCGAGTACTTAAAAAAAAGTATCGTTACTTGTACTCGGTCTCAAAAAAGTGGTATCGGGACAACCCTACTAGTAATAATAATTAATAAATATAATTATTCAGTCAAACAACATCAGAATTCTACTATTGACAGATTCAACCTTAATTCTGATTTTCGGACTAATGCACTTTTTAAAGAAACAAAATAAATTGTCCTTTTATTTTCATTCTGATGTAACTCTGGATTTCCCAGCTGACAGGTGAATGGGCCAGACAGGGATGACTCATGATTGTTCCTTAAATAAACTTGTACTTTAGATACTGGCAGGTGCTGGTGAATTAAACCACCCAACAGTTTCTTATATTTCTTAAGGTCTTTATTGGTGAGACATCTAATTATGGTAGTCCATATTGGTTATTAAGCACACATTGCAGTTGATATACTAAAGTAGTAGAGACTATATACTCACCAAAGTGAATATTTACTTTGTCACTTCAATTTTAAAGCATATGCATAGCCAAAGCCATTTTTACGCTTTGGATAGAGTAGGTATGGTTTAAAAATTATGATAGTTTTACCCTGTATGTGTGTTCTGTTGGAGAGATTTCTCTTTGTTTCCTTTTCTGGAGATGTAACATGAAGTGAGAGGAAATCTCTACAAACTGAGGGGAAATCCATCTTATAAAGTTGTCACTGGGATAGGTGTCCTCATTGAAAATCTCAACCTTGCCCACTGTTATGGTGACAAATGTAACATTTTGATTTCCCATTATCTTCTGTTCTTATGATGATGGCAACAAAGACAAATTCATTTAATTTTCATAATATTGATATGCAATATTTCATATTGACCTACTGAACGAAAATATAAAAATATATTTTTTTTTACTAAAAACAAACAAATAAATTAAAAATAAAGAAATGTACAACACCACTAATCACCCACAAAACTAGCAGAAGGAAGGGTCAGCAATGGTGACCTCCGTTTATAATTTATTTTAATTGATGGTGAGTGTAGTTAGAAAAAGAGGGAGATGATCAGGAGCAAAAGACGTTATACCCATTGGGGAGGCCCATGCTGTTGGATCCGCATGTGGCTTTACTACTGCTGTTTAAAAAAAAAGGCCAGTGAAGATCAAAGCATAGTAGATGCATAAAAATGGTTTTGTAAGTGATGTAAAACAGGGTTTCCCACCTATTGTTCATGTTTGGCAGATGTGGAGTCCCGATTGTCTTAGCAATATGATTTTATACGAGCTAGCCTAAAAACATGACCTGCTGATGAGCACTTAGGGCTTACCCATTGGATAACCATGCCCTAAGCGACAAAACCTTCCTTCTATAATAACCTGTTCCAGTCAAAAACATTAACTTTTATTTTAAACATTGCAAATTGAAGTTGATTTAAAAAAAAAAGGAAATGAGAACGTTCACTAAGTTCAGTGAATCTATTTTTGTTTGCAGATAGGTTGATGACTGGAGTAAACACTGCATCACTTTATTTTGTAAAATAAGTGAACATTCTCTATTTCTTTAGTAAATCAATTCTGCTGTCTTATAATTCTGTAAACAGCTATGTGCATTTTTATGTATTTTTGTATTATTATCAAATTTCCCTGTACTTCATAATTGTTTTGGGCTGCTTAGTATCTTGTGTGCATTTTGGCATGTTTTGTAATATAATTTCCAAAAAAACTGGCATTCCACAGAACAATAAGTTTCCAGCTGCAACTATTGTGTCTGTAAATACATTGAAAGGGGACTGATGCATATAGAAATGTTTTGGCTATGCACTTCTTTGCGACTAATTGGAAGCTAAAAAGTTACTGACAGGCAGAAATGTATGAAAAAAATGTAATGTTCCTTTTCTCTTTATCGTTTGCGACATCATGCAATTTCCACAGCATAACTTATCGCTAAACAATGTGGCATGTGTCACTGCAGTACATATCAATAGAATATCCAGTGAAACATTCTTGTGGGAGGCAATTAAATCAATTTACCTATCATGATTTATGTATTGTTTTGTGGAGGCATTTTTCAATTTTATATGGGTGTCAGAAAATTTTCTTTTACCCATTTTGGTAAAACAAGATGCTTAATATGACGCCCTTTGGAAAGTTCTTTCTTTTTTTTTTTCCACTTCAGACTTAACCATTTACCAGAGGAAGGTGGCGAGATTTGCCCGCCATTCATTTGCCCAACAAATCTCCTTCTGGTTTTGCATCATATGTGGTAGTTTTTATTTATAAGTTTATATATATTTTTTTTTTGTTTGTTGTTCTTCGTTTTATTCCTTTTTTCCCGATCCACAAGGAGCAAATAGATACCTCAATTACTAATGTAGGATTTTTTTTTTTTTTTTTTTTTAAGGAAAGTTCTTTCTTACAGTTTATTTAAAGGTAGGCAAGTTTGTATAAAGTACACGGAACTTCAGAATGTGATTTAAAAAGTAAAAAATTATAATAATAATAATGTTTGAAAAGTGAAATACAAATACGATAAATAGTAGCGTATCATTGATACATGTAGCATATCAAGTAAAATATAGGCCTATTTTTGGTGGGTTACAGTGTAAATGTTTTGTAGTGATGCCACACATAAATGTCATGCCTGCACATATTGTAATTAATAGCAATGTCAAATGACCTTGAGTGATTTACTAATCCATGAAGTAGTGAGCTTTTGCAACCTCAGATATCTTCACATACTTCCATTTGTTGGTTAATCCTCTGTTTGCTCTGCATTTGCAATAAACTCGATATAACACCTCCATAAGCACAAAAATATGTAGACCTTACTTGTTTTATACTACTACTGATAGCAGTGACCTGAAAGTGTCAGCACTACCTTAAAGAGGTTGTAAAGGTTAATTTTTTATTTTCTAAATAGGTTCCTTTAATCTAGTGCATTGTTGGTTCACTTACCTTTTCCTTTGATTTCCCTTCTAAATGTTTTTTTTCTTTGTTTTATTTGTCTGAATTTCTCACTTCCTGTTCCTCCTCAGTAAGGTGTTCAGTAAGCTGTTCTAAATGACTTTCCACCGCTCGGATGATGGTGGAAAGCTTACTGAGGAGAAACAGGAAGTGAGAAATTCAAACAAAGAAAACGAACATTTAGAAGTGAAATCGAAGGAAAAGGTAAGTGAACCAACAATGCACTAGCTTAAAGGAACCTATTTAGAAAATAAAAGACAAACCTTTTCCAACCCCTTTAAGTTCTAAGACTTTCTGCTAAATAGAACCTATAGTCATGATAAGGAGATCCATTAAATTTAAAGTGTAAGTAAAGATTTTCCTTGAAAAAGTCTTCTCGTCTGGACCCTTGCATCTTACCCCGTGGCTGCCTCCAAAACACTGGCCTGAAACCCTCCTGTCTCACCCACTCATCGCCCCATCTCTCCTGACCTTTAGGAAGGCCTCTCTTCATGGGAATTTTGCCCCCCACCCAAGCCCTCTGACTACCTTAAGAGGGAATCCTGATTTCCCTCTGGGTATCTCCGATGCCTTTTTGAGTCAGGAGTGGCCCTATGAGGATATCCTGGCCCTTCAGTTTTACTCAAACGAGAATCCCCAATCTTATGAACAACTGAGATCCATTTCCAAGACGTCCTCCTTATCTTTTTGGACCTATAGACAAATTAGGCATTTCCTCACAACTCACGCTCAACAGTCACTCTGGACACGACATCTAACTCCCTTTGAATCCCTGTGTTACTGCAAAATCCTGCAAAGACATTTGATTTCGCTCCTCTATTCCTTTCTTTCAGGGGTCCCAGCTCAGGATCCCACCCTGTCGCAAACCTCCTGGAACAGAGACCTACAAGTGTCCCTCTCCAAGGAGGATTGGAATACTATCTACGATTATGCTCACAAGGGTTCACTAAATGTAGCCATTCAAGAAAATGGCTATAAGCTGGCCACCAAATGGTATAGAACCCTGTCACATCTGCAAACATTTTCTCCTAGCATTCCGGATACATGTTGGAGATGCGGGTCGGGTGTGGGCACTATACTCCATGTGTGGTGGGACTATGTGACTCTCCAGCCATTTTGGAGGGAGGTCCATAGTCTCATTGCACACATCACCACCTACACCCCGGCCCAATTCTTGTTGCACCATACATCGCTGCCAGAAAGAGATTATTATAAGTCCTTGGCCATGCATATGGTTAACGCTGCCAGATTATGTATCCCCAGACATTGGCGTTCTACTCACGCCCCGACAGTTAGGTAATGGTTTGCTAAGATCTCCAATATTAAAGAAATGGAGGAACTGATTCACATCTCACAGGACAGGATTCACAAATTTTCAACAATGTGGGCCTGCTGGACCTATTTTTTACCCATTGCCAGATACCGGCAGCTTGTCTCTTAGGGTTGTCGTTCGACCATGACATCCCTTTTGTCGCTGTGATTAAGTTAGTGGGGGGGCGGGTGTGGATCCACTCATGTTCCTCTCTCACTTATCCCTTCTTTGTTTTTCCCCCTGCCTCTACCCCCTCCCTAGTATGTTCTTTGTCCCCCCCCCTTTTTTTTCTCTTCTCTCTCCCTCGCCTTTCTTTCTCTTTTCCTTTTCTCTCTTTCCTTCTGTCCTTCTCTCTCTCTAATGAAGGTGCCTTTCTTCGGCCTTAGGTTTCATGCTATGGTATGATACGTTGCATCCTAGACTCTGATCAGGATCGATCTAGTACACCTTTATCCCCCCCCTTGGGTGCCCGGGGGGGTGGGGGGGAGGGGAGAATATAAAATGTGATCCTCTGCCCTGTTTTGCTACTGTTGAACCATATATTTGTGGTCTTGTATTTTATGTCTAATATCTCATGTCGTGTCCTGCTCTTGGTACCTTCCATGTTTTCTATTTGTATACCATCTGGTGTCTATATCTTTGACATGTATGTTTTTCTGTTCTATACTGAATAAAAATTTTATGGAAAAAAAAAGTGTAAGTAAAGCCAATTTTCTTTTTGAGTTTGTTAATGGTGAGAAGTTAGACCCTCTGTCAGGTTTCTATTGTTGCCTGGGTCGCTGCAGGGAGATTCAGACTATCTATTTATCCTGATTACCATTGGCACCAATACAGAAATTTAGGAAAAAAATAATATTTTAGAGTAGTCACCAGAGCAAGAGGTGAGAGAAAAATCATCCAATGGGGGAAAATGTTTTAGTGACAACTGTATTAAGGCCCGTACACATGATTGGATATTCCAACAACAATTGTACGATGGACGTATTTTGTCGGATAATGCTCCATCGGACAAATGTTGGCTGTGCATGCTCTCAAATTGTTCGACAACAAATGTGTTCCATCGGATTAACTGATCTTGTGTACACAAATCCGTGGGACTAAAATCCAAAGTACAAAGCATGCTCCGAACGAACGGTAAACATCAGACAACAATAGCAGAAGTTGCCCAAACGGTGGCAGTAAAGAGCTGAAAAACCACGTCATTTGGCGTATGTTGGCTGAAAATGTTCTGCCGTCTGTATGCAGAACAAGTTCACGGACAACTCACTTCGGACAAAAATCCACGGATTTGTCCGATGGAAGTCTGATCATGTGTATGAGGCTTAAAAAGGAAATCACTCTCTTTTGCTGCATCTCCCCTCTTTTTCTGTTGTATTTCCAGAATAGAAATAGAAAGGAAATATCCCCTCTGGGCCACAGCCAGCAAACAATTACCCAATAGGCGTTTAAACCCTTCCTTACACTAATCAAAACTAAAAAGTAAAGTTTTAGATTTATGCAGATATTAAGTAATATTTGGTTACATGCACTCATTTTTTTGAGAGTTGCAGCAGTGCCTACATTATAAGTTGCTAAGGAAATTGCCACAGGCCTGTAGGTTGACATACAGAGACAGGCAGAGCATTGGTCTCTGTAAGCTGTAAACCAGGTGGTGTTTTCTACCACTACCCCCCCTGTCATTGGTTGTTATGCACACTGTCCACTATGAAGCAACAGGTGATGCTGACAGTTTCCCATCAGGCCCACTTGCTCCTTGTGATTAACAGTAGGCAGTGGGCTGATTCCATAACCAATGGTAGGCTGTCCATTGGTTGTGGTTTTACCCACTGCCAGGTTGTCAATCACAAGGGAAGCGACTCTGAGGGGAAGCCAGTGTCTCTCAATCTCTATCAGGCTCTGCCCACCAAGCCTTAAAATCTTCAGCTGCTGTGCATCCAGGGGGGCCACCATAAAGACCTTACATCTATTATGTTGTTGTGCAATCTTTTCCTCCATCCTCATCAAACGGCACTCCTCGATCACCTATTTTACATTTATAGGGGAGTTGGTAGTCTGCTAATGACTCAGGATCAGTGCTTTGGTCATGCTAAGAAAAAACCCAAGCAATGGCTTCTTACTTGAAGAAATTGTACCAGTGATTACTGAGAACAATACCATCTCCTAGGTCCATTTAGAATTGCTTTATATTACTCTATCATACTGCATAGCCATGCTATTTCATCCCAAAACTGCTTATTAAGTAGGCAAGGATGCAGTTAAAAAACTTTTTCATTTGACATATTTCTGTCAAATAGAAAGAACATCAGATTTCAATAAACTGCACACAAGTATGCTGTCTCAAGCCTGCTAATCACATGTGGTCATGAAATTTTTATGTGATATATTTTATTCTTATGTTTTACAGCAGGATTCATATTACTTTAGGTTTTACCATATCATCCTTTTCTTAAATGCAAGCTGCTATTATGATTTTACTATGTGGGTGGTATTGAGTCACATCACCTTTGTTACAAGTGAAGTGTAACAATAGTAACCCACCACTCTTTTAGTCATCTTGATTGTCTCTAAGTGTATGACATGTAAATAGGCACATGTCACATTTCAAATATTTCAAGTATTAATTATATGCATCAGTCACTGTGATCATGAACATGGTCTTAAATTACATTATACAGAGGCACCAGAAAAGCCTCTATCTTGTATTTAAACAACTTTAAAAAAAAAATAGTTTTCCCTGCAAAGAAAAGGGTAATACTTCCAGCTGTGCCCCTGGTTTCCATTATCTTTAAATGCTACACTGCATCGGACACACTTTCAGGTGTTCTCAATATCTTGTTGACATTACCAAAGTCATTTACGGTTTAGAAAATGGCGAACTGATACAGTCATTCAAGGCTAACTAATTTATATCAATGCAATTTCTGGCCTCTAAACTGTGAAAAGTTTTTTTTGAGGGGCCATTAATGGGGGCTTTCTTATGTACCAGCCCCATCCTTATAAAAGTCAGGGTTCACAGCAACCTTCAGTGTATCTTAGAGGAGACATGGAGCAATTAGGGACAGATTGCTGAGCATTTGCAGGAAGAGCTAGCTGTTGCTGAAAACTTTTATATTTACATTAAGTCACATACATGTTCACTGTGTGTTGGTCCGTTTTGAAGCAGATAGGTGCAGATCACAGAGTATGTGCAGGGAGAGCTAGTTGCTGCTGGTAATTGCTGAATGCTGCTCTATATTCCTGGCTTTTCTCTGTGAAATAAATGCACTATATACAGTATATATATATATATATATATATATATATACATATATATATATATATATATTGTGACAGGAAGACAGGTAAATCTGCCTTGTTTAGACAATACACCACTTATTATCAGGTGTCGGCTGCAGAAGTAGCCAGAAAGGTTTAAGGGTGTTGGAAAACTTCAGCTGTTCAGAATGAGGCAATTAAGACCTCTATAAGTAAACCATAGGATTACTACTGATTGCTGCATCCTGAGGCTTTCTGAGTGAAGGAGAGCAGTGAGATGAAATACTTATGAAGAGGTGAGGTGCTGTTGATTTTTCTGTGTGAAAAAAACAAAAACACTATTGTTTTCTGCTGTATGACCAGCAGTGTCTACCCAGCAGTAGGCTGTGCCAGACTCCATAGATAGATTCCTGTGTGGTGAAGGTAGATGCCCAAAGTGGCCAGGGTTTATTTTATGTTTGATTTTGTTTATGCTGTTTGGATGCTTGCACTTGTTTCCAGCAAGATGGAAGAATAAACCAAAATCTTTGGGCCAAATCCTCAAAAGAGATACGCAGGCGGAACTGCTGTTCAGCCTGCGTATCCCTGTGCCTATCTTTGCAACTGATCCTCAGAAGCAGTTTTCCAAAGATAGGCAGAAGATCTGACATCTGTAAGACACTTAGGCCCCGTACACACGACCAAACATGTATGCTGAAACTGGTCTGCGGGCCAGTTTCAGCATACATGTTCGGTCGTGTGTAGGCGCGAGCGGGCCGAATTCCAGCAAACATTTGCCCGCCGGGCCTTTTCCCAGCAGACAAATATTCCTGGACGTGTTTTAAAACCGTCCACTGGAATCCTGCCTGCTCCGACATGTACGGTCGTCAGTACAGACCTACCGTACATGTCCGAGCGCCCGCCGTCCCTCGCATGCGTCGAATGACTTTGACGCATGCGTGGAAGCCTTTAAATGGCAGGCCCGCCCACGTCGCTGCGTCATCGCCGCGTCATCGTCGTGGCGACGACACGGACACGCCCCGCGTATTGTTTACGCGCGGACTTCTGTACGATGGTTAGTACAACCATCGTACAGAAGCCCTCTGGCAGGCATGTACGGTGAAAACGGTCCGACGGACCGGTTTCATCGTACATGTTTGCTCGTGTGTACCGGGCCTTACACTGTCAGATCTTAGGATGCAGTACCGCATCCGCCGCTGGGGGCATTTCTCATTGAAATGCCGCTTTGTGTATGCAAATGAGGACTTACGGAGATCCACAAAGCTTTTCAGCTTTGTGTTTTCTGCGTAAGTTTACGTTTGCATACGTAAAATTAGTTCTGCTTTTACAAAGTGTAAACTAGTAACACCTTGTAAAAACAGATCTTTTTTTCGATCGCCGCGATTTTTTTTAAAGTTTGATTTTTTTTTCCCGGCGCGTAACTTTTTTTTTACCCGACGCAACTTTATTGTCCCGTCGCAATCCACAAAGCCCGATGTAACGTAATTTTGCGCGCTGCCCGTCAGGAAAATTACGTCACGAGCATGCGCAGTACGGCCGGCGCGGGAGCGCGCCTCATTTAAATTGTCATCGCCCCCTGCAAAAGAGGACCGCCTTGCGCCGGAGACATTTAAGTTACACGGTCTGAAATTTCTAGGTAAGTGCTTTGTGGATCGGGCACTTAGGTAGAAATTTTAAGTCAGTGTAACTTAAATGGGAAAAGTTAAGTTAGGCAGGATTTTTGAGGATTTGGCCCTTTGTTTTCAACTGTCTTCGACTGCCTTTCTGTGTGTAGTGAACCCATCCCGGGGGGGTCACACACCCCTGCTACCGAGCTAACCCCTTACAATATATATATATATATATATATATATATATATATATTATAATATCTGCCACATACAGTATCTCTCCTGTTCCCAATTTGACTAAGTAAGAGTGATTAAGTACTGTGCATGTACTATTTTCAGCTAAATAAATATAATCAAATTTTATTGTTGTTTTTTTGTTTTTGTTTTTTTTTATTAAAAGCTGCCTAGTGTTTCTATCTTCAAAATTCAGCCTAATGAAAGTGCTTAAATACTAAGTGCCTTGCAAAAGTATTCACCCCTCTTGTCTTTTTACCTATTTTGTTACATTACAGCCTTTAGTTCAATGTTTTTTTAATCTGAATTATATGTGATGGATCAGAACCCAATAGTCTAAAGCCTTGTACACACACACAGTTTTCTCGGCAAGAACCAGCAAGAACATTGCTGGCAGAGCTTTCTTGTCGAGTAAACCAAGCGTGTTTACGAGGCTTTCAGGTTTCTCGTCTGGAAATCTGGCCAGAATCTTGACGAGAAAAATAGAGATCCTGCTCTCTATTTTCTCGTCGAGATTCTTGTCGTCTGTTTTCCGACAAGAAACCCGAGAGTGTATACTTACCATGTATACTTGCCATGGAAACCTGCGCATGCTCGAAATCACTTTGACGCATGCGCGGTAGCTTCCACGGCATAGGTAGGGTGAAGCAAGATGGCAGCGACGGCATCGAATGTGACGAGCACATGCTCATCGTACGCGATGACGTCACTGCGTTCTTGCCTTTCAAGAGAACCGTGGTTCTTTTGAAATGAGTGTGTGTACACTCGGGCGGCAAGAGATTCTTGCCAAGAATCTCGTCAGGAAAAACAATGTTTTTTTCCTGACGAGATTCTTGCCCGTGTGTACGAGGCCTTAGTTGGTGAAGTAAAATTAGAAAACTATATACATAAAACTATTTTTCAGAAATACAAAACCGATAATTGGCATGTGCATATCTTATGTTATGAAGCCCATAAAAATCTCTGGTGCAACCAATTACCTTCAGAAGTCACATAATTAGTAAAATTATGTCCACCTGTGGGCAATCTACAGTGCCTTGCAAAAGTATTCCCCACCCCCCCCCCCTGGTATTTTTCATGTTTTGTAGCCTCACAACCTGGAATTAACATGGATTATTTGAGGATTTGCATCATTTAATTTACAGAACATGCCCACAACTTTGAAGATGTTTTTTTTTTATTGTGAAGCAAACAACAAATAGGACAAAATAACAGAAAAAGTAAATGTGCCTAACTAAATACTTTATAGAGCCACCTTTTGCGGCTATCCAAGCTCCAAGTCACCTTGGATAAGTCTCTATGGGCCAGATTCACAAAAGGGATACGACGGCGTATCTGCTGATACGCCGTCGTATCCCTGTTTCTATCTATGCGACTGATTCATAGAATCAGTTACGCATAGATATCCCTAAGATCCAACAGGTGTAATAGTTTTACACTGTCGGATTTTAGGATGCAGTACCGTGGCTGCCGCTGGGGGGAGTTTGCGTCGTAAACCAGCGTCGGGTATGCAAATTAGCAGTTACGGCGATCCACGAAACGTTTTCCCGTCGTTACGTTGCCGCAAGTGTTAGTTTGCCGTCGCAAAGATAGGGCACCTTTTACAAAGTGTAAAATGACTACACCATGTAAAAGTATACCCGTCTTTCCCGCGTCGCTTTTGAATTTTTTTTTAAATTTTTTTTTTCCCGGCGCAAGTCTTTTTTTCACGTCGCGATTCACAAAACGTCGGCGCATCGTAATTTCGCACAAAGCACGTCGGGAAATTTGCGTCGGGAGCATGCGCAGTACGTCCGCTGCGGGAGCGCGCCTAATTTAAATGGTACCCGCCCCATTTGAATTGGCCCGCCTTGCGCCGGACGGATTTAGGATACACCACCGCAAATTTCCAGGTATGTGCTTTGTGGATCGGGCACTTAGACAGAAAATTTGCGGCGGTGTAACCTAAATCGGTTACGTTACGCTGCGCCCGGGCTACGTGAATCTGGCCCTATGAGCTTGCCACATCTTACCATTGGGATTTTTGCCAGTTCCTCCTTGCAAAACTGCTCCAGCTCCTTCAGGGCAAAAAAAATAAAATATGTTGAATGAGGATTAAAAAAAAAATGAAAAAAATAAATAAAAAGATAAGCTGGCAATAATTGCATTCTATATCCACAATTAATGTGTACCTGGAAGTAAGCTGATTGGCTCCAGGTGTTATGCTAGTGGCTAAAGCTACCACAGACAAGCTTACCTGGGGATTCTTAAAACATCTTCCATTTTTAAATAGCAGTGCAATTGGAAGTACATACCACAGTGCTATTTATAAGAAAGTCGGTGGGTTTCAGTCATTATAATGAACCTTTGCCATCAATTTTAAGTACGAGACACTTGTTTAATTCTTAAAGTCAGATACCTGCTCACTTTTCTGTCTTTTAAAAGAATCCCTATGTTAGCTAAAACAGGTACTAACTGACACAAGTTGGTAGGAACATGACTTAACTAAGATAATTATTTTATAATTACACTGCTATTGCCAATTACAGCATTTCCAATTCCTGGCACTCAACAGCATTCCAGTAAGAAAAATGAGAAAAAAATAAAAAATTGTAATAAAATATTTTTTTCTTCTCTTTTAATGAAAAGCCATCAATTACAAATCTGGAGCAATACTTTTCTGATAGAAAGACAGACATGTGTAGCAGTGTAAAATTACGGATTTAATAAATAGAGCAAATTTGAAAGACATTGTTCTCATGATTATACAACAATGTTGAAAGTGCAATGTACTGTAGCAAAGTCTGCATTTTAAGTAGACTGTTGCTGATGCCATACATCTGCAAAGTGACAAAAAATGACAGTTTACAAATGTGCTAGCAGCTGAAGGGTTTTATTTCAATTCAAATTCCTCTATGCCAAGCTTCCATAACAGAAAAGTTTCCAGATGTCAGACTAAGATTTATTAAATTTTGCAGCGTTGAAATTTATCTTTTGAGTGATGTCATAATTAAAGGTATATTACAACAGAAACAACTATTGGCTTTGAATAGACTATAGGGTATATTTCACTATTTATTTTCCAGGCTCCATTTTACAATGGCACCTGGTATAAGAGGCTGTGATTGTCTACCATCAGTTAGTTGCACTGGAACTGCCTGCTGTCATTGACAAGAACCTGACCCTTCATTCCTACCAAAGTGTTCTATTAGAGTACTAATTAGCACAATGTGAGCACAATGCTTCTGTGTTGTGGTTACAATGGTAATTTGGTGATATTACCTCTGATAGTAATAGTAGTTCTTGTGAGCTCCCTGCCCCTTTTGGTACCACCTTTCCATTTACCGCTAGGTCCCAAAAATATGTGAAATGTTCTAGGCTGTTTGCCATTGAAGAAAAGCAATTTGGGGATATTTAAGTTTATCAGCACTTTTTCTAACTTCCAAAAAAAGAGCAAATGCATAGGGAGAGGGACCATGTTTTTAAAATGGATTGTACATCTATTTTCAGAGTATGGTCAGAATAGTAACCAGTCCTATTTGCAACCTCAGAACACTCAATAAGGAGATAGTATGTGTCCAGACAAAACTACAAGGCTTGTTCACTAATGCCATGAGTCTGGCAGACAAGATGGGAGAACTAGAGCTGCTAATGTATAAGGTGGATTTGGATTTTGTGGGAATTTCAGAGACTTGGTTCAATAGCTCCCATGACTGGCTGGCAACCATTCAAGGATATTCCCTATATCGCAGAGATAGGGAGGGTAAAAATGGGGGCGGTGTATGCCTGTATATCAAGAATAATATGCAAGTGAATGTGAGGAACGACATCACTAATAGAGCAAGGGAGGAGGTGGAATCCTTATGGGTAGAACTACAAAGTAGGGTTGTCCCGATACCACTTTTTTAGGACCGAGTACAAGTACCGATACTTTTTTTCATGTACTCGCCGATACCGAATACCGATACTTTTTTTAAATGTCATGTGACAGTTTTCAAACCACAATACAGACTAAGGATATTTTCTTTAGAATTATGAAGAACTCTAACTCAAGACATTATAAAAGAATAAAAATGAGTAAAAATGAATAAAAATGTTTTGTTTGCTTGTCACGCAGTAGTAAAAAACTCAAAGAATTTTCATAGAACATGTTGATAAATACAAAAAAAGTATTCTATTCAGGCATCGGGAGCATTTGCGCGAGTACAAGTACTCCCGCAAATACTCGGTATCGGTCCCGATACCGATACTAGTATCGGTATCTGGACAACCCTACTACAAAGGGAGGAAACCAAGGTGAAAATAATACTGGGAGTATGCTATAGGCCCCCTAACCAGAGGGAGGAGGGGGAGGGGGACCTCCATGACAGTTTGGAATGGCGGCGAGGCTGGGAAGTTTCAATATATTCAGGGATTTTAATTATCCAGCCATAGACTGGGCTAAGGAACAGTGAATTTGTCTAAAGCTCGCCATTTTCTAAATGTCTTACAGGACAATTTCATAGGTCAGATGGTAGATGCACCAACAAGAAACAATGCGTTACTAGACCTACTGATCACCAACAATACAGGCCTGATCACAGGTGTGGAAATATGGGGCAACCTAGGAAACAGCGACCACAGGTCAATTAGGTTCAGTATAAATTACACAAATAGGAAACACAAGGGGAATACAAAGACACTGAATTTCAAAAGAGCCAACTTCAATAAACTACACTCTTTGTTAGAAGATATTAAATAGGATAAAATCCTAGGAACAAAGAACGAGGAGGAAAAATGGGTGTGCTTTAAGAACATATTAAATAAGAGTACTGGCCAATGCATCCCAATGGGTAATACAATAAGAAATGTAACGTTGCAATCAGGGTGGCTAAGAACATTATACCAACCTTGTGCAGATCGCTCCTCCTGTTCCTGCTTCTGCTCCTGATCCTGCTTCTGCTCCTGCTCCTGCTTCTGTTCCTGCTCCTATGTAACAGCTCTAGAGAACGAGAGTGAACCACAACTGTGGTTAGCAAGGATTTCAATGCTCTTATTTATGTGAGAATTCAGTATTAGGCCCCAGGCGTCACTCCACACAAACAGGAGTTTGGGGGTTCTCTACATCATTTCTCTCTCACATAAAGATAGGCTTTGAGCTACTGAGCTTGGACACAAAATTGGATACAAAATGCGACCAGAGTTTAGCGTTTAAAATTATAGTATGCACTAAAAGATTCCAATGCACAACTATATGCAAGTGATTATCAGTATTACATAGCGTTGTGCATTAGGCCACTAAGGGAGAAGGTATGAAATATGTCAACCCTTAGCATAGAAAAATTTAAGCGAACAAGTTCCGCAACTTAGGGCATAGGCCCATAAACAAGTAGCACTTATGTCAAGCACGTGCTAATTAGGCGTTGTAGAGACAACTAATAGTTGCATAAGAGTGGCAATTATAGCTCAGGTAATAATAATTGCATATGAGAGGCAAATATAGCTCAGGTACTTTGAGAGTACACGTAGTAATATAGGAGTTGTAGAGACAACTAATAGTTGCATATGAGAGGCAAATATCGCTCAGGTAATTTAAGAGTACATGTTAGCGATAGCAACTAGTAATTGCATATGAAGGGCATCTATAGCACAGGTATTTTGAGAGAGTGTATGTCCCGTTAAGATACTTTGCAGCAACAGCTAAAGACACACCAGTCAGTCCCAAGAAGTATGTTAATAGCCACAAGCCATAATAAATATTAGCAATTGTTTTAGGTGGAAAGTATGCAGCAGATCTTTCTGTAGAACTACAAGTGACACAATTGCTACTTATCCATTTGCAGGGCTTCAGTGTTTAGCAGCAAGGGACTCCGTACTGTAGGACATCAGCAAGGAAGAACTCCCAGGTTGTCCGCAGTGAGGGCTGGCTGCACGCAGTGAAGGTCTGTTGCTAGCTGGCCATAATGTTGCCTCTATTGTAGCGTGGTCGGTACAGCTGACAATAATAGAACAGGGCTTGACTGTAGCTTGAATGCCTTTATATGCCGGTAACAGCTGCAGTGCATCAGCACTGAATATAAGAGAACCGCCGTGAGTAGCGGTGCACTTCCGCGTTCCAAGCTGGAACGCACCACGGCGCCGGACAATGATGTCATTACGGCGCTGAAAGCTCCTGCTATAACAGAGAACAGGCGGCGCAACGGCGCCTGTTACATCCTGCTCCTGTTCCTGCTCCTGCCACAAGCTCTCCTCCAGGGAAACAGCCTCCGAAGACTTGGTTATCGAAGGCTGCAGGGAAGACTGCAGGGAAGGCTACAAAAAAAACAAGAAAATTATAATACTGTATATGTGCTTCTCATGGTCCCAATTTTGTTCTTGACATCCTTGGTTGTTTGCTGTGGGGATCTGTGTCTGTACAAATTCAAGAAGGGTCTGCAGTGCTGCCTTCCTGGCATCTTTGTTTTTATTACCTGTATTTTTGGTTTGCCTTCACATTTTTTTTATTTTGAACCAGAATAAATGGATTTTTGGTTTTCTGACAAAACTTGACCATGTGTTTTTATTAAAAATAGAGAGTTTGCTAGTGTGTAGGCAGAGTCTTTTCAAAAAAACATTTTCTTATTAACAAGGGACACTAACCTCCTTGTGGGTAAACAATACTAAATAATAATGTTGTTGTGGTAACTTGACACACTCAAAAAAAATGGAAAGCGGTCTAAAATATTATTCAATTAACCAAAAAAAAGAAGATCTTCATTAATAAAAGATAGAAAATCTCATTACATTTTTTTATAGGGAGATCTGGCTTACAAAAAATAAAGATTATTCATGAGATCACAAAAAATAATAAAGAAACGAGTTTGTCATAAGAATTTGATTAGCGTAGCATTAAAAAGAAGAAAAGAATGCGCTGCATTAAACGATGCAATAATTTACAATATGACGAATGTGCTATCTCCATTACGAATGCTAGTTTTACCAGAACGAGTGCTCCCGTCTCATAACTTGCTTCTAAGCATGCAAGGTTTTTCCCGTTGTTAAAGCCTACACACGACCGTTTTTCGCGATGTGAAAAACAACTCAAAAAATTAGAGTATGTTCTAAATTTTTAATGCCCATTTTTCACATAGAGAAAAATGCTCTGGAGCCTACACACAATCGTTTTTAATGACCAAGTTAAAAAATTGCATTTTTCTCGTCATGAAAAATGGTCACGTGTACACAGCATAAGAGCGGTAAGGATGTGGAATTCTCTTCCACAAGCAGTGGTTTTAGCAGGAAACATAGATAATTTAATAAAACTATTAGATAGGCACCTAAACTTCCACAACATACAGGGATATACACATTGTAATATTGACATAAAAGTGTGCACACACACACAGGTTGGACTTGATGTCTTTTTTCAACCTTACCAACTACAGTATGTAAGGCCCCTTTCACACGGACGGCTGTTTTACCGCAGATAAAAGCATGTTTATCTTTTGCTGGAATTCAAGACTCCAGGCACATCGGTCAGCTGCATTTGTATTTTGTACAGTGCGATTAGCTGCGGTTGCGTTTAGCCGCGGCGCGATATTGAACGGGGATCCGACTTGGATCCCTGCCAATACCAAGCACTGTGTCTGGTATGAATCTTGAGGGGGAACTCCATGCCAAATTTCAAATAAAAAAACGGCATTGTTTCCCCCTCCAAGAGCATACCAGGCCCTTGAGTCTGCTATGGATTTTAAGAGGAACCCCCGGACGCCGAAAAAACAGAGTGGGGGTCCCCCAAAAATCCATACCAGACCTGTATCCGAGCACGCAGCCCGGCCGGTCGGGAAAGAGGGTGGGGGACGAGCAACCCCCCCTCCTTATTTGTACCAGGCCACATGCCCTCAACATGGGGAGGTAGGTGCTTTGGGGCAGGGGGCGCCAGTTGTATGGTGTATCATCACATTCCACTGGACTTGTTCTGTAATATGGAAGACATTTCCTATCTTTTTCTACTCACTTTTTCAGAGCTGAGGAAGTAGCTTGAATAAACTACAACATGTTTTCAATATTACAGAGTACTGACAAACTTCTGCTAGATAATTTTTACTGCTTTTTTTTAACTTTCCATTGGTTTAAAGAGTAACTCCAATTTTTTTGAAGAAAAAAAAAACCCTCCCTGGGTAATCAGTGAACATTGCATGGATTTAAAAAAATGTTGTTGCAGATGCCTACTTGTTTCTGCTCTGAAGGAATAGCTCTTTGTTAGACAATGTCCTTTGCAAAATGAATGCGAATGGGAGTGACTAATTCATTTTGATCAGATGATGCACTTTGAGTGTTCTGATGATAAAATGTCTGTATCCTTTAGAACTGATTAACCCCTAGAAAGTATCCCACCAAAAATTTTTTTTTTTGTTGCAGAGGATGCCTAAAATCTGTCTTGTGTCTTAGTGCAGAGATCTTCACAAAAGCAGGAAATTACATTTTTAGAGGTGTTCTACACCAACTAAAGTGTGCAAAGTGCCTCCAGGTTGCCATATTATTAAAACAGGGGTTACACTGTGAAAAGTATTTGATTTATTTTTTGGAGTCAAAGAGGAGAGGGGATTTACCAGCCCAGCTGATAGGGAGTACACCTGAGCACAAGCTGACCCACCAAACATTGGGTCCTTATTTCTGGTGAGTGGCAATGTGTGCAGTGGTGAAGAGAATCATGAAGATTCATATCACTTTTCATGCATGACCGGAACACTATTGAAAATATTTATAAGGACTTACATTATGGTCAAAAGATTCACAAAAAAATGAACACTACTGGGTTAAGAAGAGGGGGCCAGATTCACAGCCAGGCGGCGCAGCGTAACGTAACCGATTTAGGTTACACCGCCGCAAATTTTCTGGCTAAGTGCCCGATCCACGAAGCACTTACCTGGAAATTTGCGGCGGTGTATCCTAAATCCGTCCGGCGCAAGGCGGGCCAATTCAAATGGGGCGGGTACCATTTAAATTAGGCGCGCTCCCACGCCGGACGTACTGCGCATGCTCCCGACGCAAATTTCCCGACGTGCTTTGCGTGAAATTACGACGCGCCAACGTTTTGTGAATCGCGAAGTGAAATTTTTTTTAAAAAAAATTCAAAAGTGACGCGAGAAAGACGGGTATACTTTTACATGGTGTACTAATTTTACACTTTGTAAAAGGTGCCCTATCTTTGCGACGGCAAACTAACACTTGCGGCTATGTAACGACGGGAAAAAGTTTTGTGGATCGCCGTAACTGCTAATTTGCATACCCGACGCTGGTTTACGACGCAAACTCCCCCCAGTGGCGGCCGCGGTACTGCATCCTAAGATCCGACAGTGTAAAACTATTACACCTGTCGAATCTTCTGCCTATCTATGCGTAACTGATTCTATGAATCAGTCGCATAGATAGAAACAGGGATACGACGGCGTATCAGCAGATACGCCGTCGTATCCCTTTTGTGAATCTGGCCCAGGACTCTTACTCATTCTTTTGTTTATGGACATTATGGATTGATGAACACTATTGTGACATTTTATAAGACTGCATTATTAATTTGGTTTTATACAGAGAGGATATTCTAGTTTAATAGATTCTAAAGGATATCTAGCACCCACAAAATATTTTCTTTTCAATTTAGGTTGTGTTTGCACACACAAGGGTGGTAGCAGCAGGGATAGTAATCATATTAGTAAAACCGTATAAATACATACTTTACTTACAAGTACCGTAACCACCTCTGCTTCCACTCATGCCCTACGTGTTATGTCACAGTCACGTGACTTCTTCAGGGGATCAGTGGAGGCTCCACCTAGGAAAAGGTGTGAGCCAGAGCAGCAAAGGGCTGAAAGCTGTATGGACAAAGCTTGTTTCTGTAAAATAACAGACTGTAGGAAATAGGGCCTGAAGAGTAAGGCCAGAACCTCAGTGCTGTATGTGGAAGCTCAATGTAATTTTGAATACCCCTGTGAGGGAAACTCATGTTTTGTTTTTGAACTTTCTTTTAATAAAATTGGGCCAGAAAAGTCCTTGAAAGCTTTACTCGTTGATGCTAGTTCTCCCAGCATGAAAAGCCAAAACATTTTATGTATGATAGAGATATGCTTAAACAGATAACACTTCTGATAGTTAAAGAGCAGCTTAAAGTGAACGATTGATAAGGCCATGATCATTAATGTATTTACAATTTCTTAACAAGCAGGAAATTACCTTTATAAAACAAGCACCACCACAATTTGCAAGCCATGTGCAACAATTCATCCTCAGATTCACAGCATTGACATTGTTCAACTCATTCTTTCTTGGCTTCCCCTTCCCAGCAGTAATTCAGCAGCCTTGCAGCCAAGTTATATATATTGTATAATGTAAAGACAGAATAGGTGCTCTAGAAGGAGAATTAGGGTGAGCTGAGTTGCTGGGAGAAGGTCTTGGATAATCTTTTCTCAGGAGTCAAGTCCTAGGAAAAGCCTTTCTAATACCTTAAAAACGTGTTTAAAATGATTTAATTCCTGTAGATTTAATGATCTCCCTTTCCATTGATATAACTAGAGGGCCCTAGTACATAGAATAATTGGATCTAAGGTCCCCGAACCAGAGAACCAAGAGGAGGAGGTGGCCCCAGGGGGTTATGTGACCACACCATTGTAGGTTAGATCTTCATTTTTTTTACCCCAATGTCCGCAACCAATGCTTTAGTTCACCCTGGTGTCTAATTTCATTAGACACCCTTACCTTATATGTATTGATTATGTATATTGTTTATTTCTTTTGCATTTTGCATTATCTTCTATATTGTATATTTACATGCCTTTTATGCAATACTGACCGGGCCTAGTTGCTCACCATCCCCTGCTGCCTAGTGAGCTAGTATGGCGTTTCCAGACACTCCCCCTACGGTGGCTTTGGGTCTGATAACCTTTTTAGTTTTGTATTCTCTTTTGTCTGTGTTTGAATAAAATGTATTTTTTGTTTTAAATATTTACTCTTACCTCTTACCTTTGTATCAGTATCGTAATAGTCCTATTTGGCCCCCTCCTCCTCTTGGTTCTCTGGTTCGGGGACCTTAGATCCAATTATTCTACGTTCTAATCTCAAGGATGATGGTACCCTTTACTATAGTATTTACATATCCTACTTCAGAGGCTCTCATTCATATTGTATTAGGTGGATAACACACCTGGGCCCCTGTATGGCAGCATGCGACTGGCGCTTGGCCGCGCCTCTAGCATCCCGCCTACTCAATACTCCTCAGTCTCTCCGGGGATTAGCCTCTTATTTATTAAGCATTATTAATCTTTACCTTAGTTTTCAATACGTGGTGCGACTCTGGCATTGACTTGCTGTGATAAGGTTGGGCATAGTCTTGGTACAAGTTTTTGGTTTGCTCTTCTGTCCCTGGTCTGACTACCTTCAGACCAGACAGAGCAACTCAGGAACCTTCCAAAACTGAATGAACAGTTTGCCCCAATGCAAATTACTATTGCTGGGACATACTTGGCATTCTTTAACCATCTTGAATGTATCTTATTAGCCCTATATGAACACTGTGATCTCCCACAGACGATTGTCCCAGGGGGTTATGTGACCACACCATTGTAGGTTAGATCTTCATTTTTTTGACCCCAACGTCTGCAACCAATGCTTTAGTTCACCCTGGTGTCAAATTTCATTAGACACCCTTACCTTATATATATTGATTATGTATAGTGTTTAGTTATTTTACATTTTGCATTATCTTCTATATTGTATATTTACATGCCTTTTATGCAATACTGACCGAGCATAGTTGCTCACCATCCCCTGCTGCCTAGTGAGCCAGTATAGCGTTTCCAGACACTCCCCTTACAGTGGCTTTGGGTCTGCCCTGGTGAGGCTTACGGCTGGAGCTGCACCTCACCTGCAAATGTCCTAGTGCAGGCTTCCGCACTCACGTCTGTGACACTGACGCATGGCACATGTGTGAACGTCCGTACTGACGTCATGCACACGGCTCTCCCCAGCGACAATGCAATATGGCTCCCACCTATGTGGTTCAGTAGCGCCGGGTGTAGGACATATTTATAGGACCTTCCTGCCCCCAGCGATTGCCAACGCTGGATCCCGGATTGCTGCGGCTCCATCTAGCCCACAGTAAGTCCTCTTTTAGCCCCATCTCCTTACCTTCAGCCTGCCTTATCCCCTGGTCGATATACCCCACCATTTACCACACACCCTCACCCTTCTCTCTCACTAGGCATCACAGGCTAGCACCCTGATGCTACCTTGGGGCCATGAGTGGTCCCCCTCATCACACATACTCACCATTGAACAATGGGGGGAACTAATGCGCAAACCACGCTATATTGAGAATAGCTAACAATTAATTAAAACTGCATCCACCATAATAGTAATGTAGTGAAAATAAAGGGGGGGTAAACACCTAGGCAGCGGCCACAACTAATTAATGTTCGCACACTGATAGTATATGAAGAATGGGGGGTGTTGGGGCTCTTACCAGTAAATTAATATGATAACTAACGATAATAATATAAAGTGTAATGTGCTCACTGATATTGGATGAATATTTACAATCCAATATGTAAACAAGTGATAGCATCAATAAATAAAACAATAAAATGTATGCAATAATGACCAAATAAATATTGTGCAACAATATGTGATAAGTGCTGATAAAGTGAATCAGAAAAAAGGTATTACAAGTGCAACAAAATACATTTTCCATAATATAAAAGTCCAAACATATTAAGGGAAGGTGAAAAAAGTCTTCATGCAAATGTGCAATGTAAATGTGCAAAATTATCAATCCAGGGCAAATCCAAGACATGCAGCCCAGAGGTAATTAATAAAAATGTCCACACAATGGTTCTCCAAGTGAAAAATATATAGTGATACTGCGCTGTCAGATAGATAAACAAACTAAATAAAAATGCTAGCAGCTTAAAATGTGAGATACCCACAAAAAAAGAGTGCAATAGAAAAACAAGCTGCGCAACTAATGTGAACACTCTAGTATCTTTGACACATAGTGATATAGTACAAATTGAATTCACATGGAACAAATGATTTGCCCCAAAGGAGAGATGAAATGTCCAAATGATTGCAAAATGATAATTAAAGTAAACCAAAAGTGAAAAATAAGTCTCTTATGCAAAACACAATATAGTGCATCTGATGATAATTGATAGTGGTTGAATATTGTTCTCCTTCAAGCAAATGGTGACATCAATGCAAGAAAACCTCAGAATAGTGCACATGATAGACAAGACACCTCCACCTTTCAATCACACTGCCCCTTACCATAGGAGAAGATCCCAACTAGAGACCTTCTGACGGCAGATGGCTTTCTCCCCAGCCAAGGGTTTGTGTGGCAGGATATCCGAGAGCCAAAATTTCTCCCACAGTGGACCGATGATCAGTGTAGTTTAAAACCAATATGGAGAAGGAAAAGAGCTCCTCTGCTGCCACTTCCAGCAAGTGCAGTGCTCAAAACCAAATCCAAAAACATGCTCCACTCAGGGTAACCAGTAGCACCAGCCTCTTACCTCCAAGAGGCTTATAATAAGCCTTAATGATTTCCCAATGGCCGCAGCTTCTCTTCCCTTAATGCATATGCAGGTCACTTATACTTCCACAACAGCAGCAGCGTTTTGGCCGATATTCAAGTCCCTCTCTCCTTGGACCAATGGCTCCCCCAAGGTGCACATAAGGAGGAAACACTCACAATAGTGTAAAATCGCAAAATTATTTTATTTAAACGCAATAAAAACTCACATTTCAAATTGTAGAAACGAACATCAGGTGTAATAACTTCTCTGCTCCCGACCGAGAGCGGAGATGACATCACCGATGGCTCAGCTTTCCTCACGCATATCGTGGCTGGTCACGCCACTTAGTCATACTCACCATTACCCTCACACTCTGTGTTGAGCTTGCGTGTATCCCAACATGTGATACCATTGGGCTACTGCTCCCGGGACCCCCCCCACCTACCATCACTTTCCTTGCAATCAAGGAATATTGTTTTATATATTTATCTCATTAATTCGCCGCACTACTACCTTGATTCCTCTCACCCTCCTACCTTCCCATCCCCCATTTCCTTCCTTTCCCTTCTTCCCACCCCAATTCCTTGCCCCTTTCCCCCTCCCCCATCCCATCTCTTCCCCTTTCCCCCTTCCCACCCCCCCTTTTGTACCTATCCCTTACACCCCCTCCCTCTTTCCCCCCCGTTCTTTCCCTCTCTATCCTCCTTTCTCCCTTTTCCTTGTTTTCACTCATATTCCCACATTCACTTCTCAATTTTCCATCACCCACATGCAGTGATCACTCATGTTACACAATCCCCAATTGCTCTAGGTTTGGCTCCGTAGATGTTAATTCATATATTTTCATATTTTATACAATAGACAAGTAGGTCTTTTTCACACATGTGTCCCCCCTGGCTACCGTACGGTAACCTGTTTTGTTGTGCACGCTGTTCTCCTCTGGTGGGATCTTTTAGGTAAGCAGCTCAGCCCGGTGTTCCCCCATTTATATACTGTTGTTTTTTTTTTTATTAAATTATTGATTTATTTTTTAATCATTTTTAGATTTTCTCCCGATGAAACGGTAAATACCGCGAAACTAGTTGAGACTGTCATAACCTTCAACACATCATGCCGTTTTCCCCCCCTGGGGACCTCTATTTTGGTGTTGTAGATGGTTATCACCTTTTTAATTTTGTATTCTCTTTTGTCTGTGTTTGAATAAAATGTATTTCTTGTTTTAAATATTTACTCTTACCTCTTACCTTTGTATCAGTACCGTAAAAGTCCTATTTGGCCCCCTCCTCCTCTTGGTTCTCTGGTTCGGGGACCTTAGGTTCAATTATTCTACGTTCTAATCTCAAGGATGATGGTACCTTTTACTATAGTATTTACATATCCTACTTCAGAGGCTCTCATTCATAGAGGGCCCTAGTAATGAAGATGCAACCTGATTTTGCAATATTGCTCTATTGTAAACCACATGCCATAATGAATTTAGCACACTTCTTTTGCATATTTGAATATCACATCCTTATTGCACAGCTTCATAATATGTGAAGTATTTCAAAATAATTTATTTGGATATTTTCATGGATACCTTAAAATATGCCTTAACATATATCTGATGTCAAAATAGACAGAATAGATGCTCTAGAAGGGGGATTAGAGTGAGCGGAGTTGCTGAGAAAAGGTTTTGGATTACCTTGTCTGCTATGAAGAGTGGGGATGAATCGATTCTCAGTGCCTGCATCTACAGAGGCTAGTCATTTATTTTAAAGGCATTGCCTCCTTATTACCAGCAAGCAACTGCTTGAATGACCATAGCCAGGTTGCAGGTTCACTCAAAACTGTTATTTAACATCCTACATCTACAGTACTATCTGTTTACGTTAAGTTTTTAAAATGTGGCTTCAAATGCGTGTGGTGAGCTATGTCTTGAATATTTAAAGAGTCACTAAAGGAATTTTTTTTTTTAGCTAAATAGCTTCCTTTACCTTACTGCAGTCCTGGTTTCATGTCCTCATTGTTCGTTTTTGCTTTGATGTTGCTGTAAATCCTCTCTGTTCTGGACACTTCCTGGTTGCCTGTTTCCTGATAACCACAGTACTGGGAGATTTCCCACGGTGGTCACTAATCAAGGAGGTGTGATTACTGTGTGTAAAACGAAACTGGATTGGTGCTGAGGAGTTTTAGACAAAGTATCACTGCTCTCTATTGGCTGACTGCCCTCTAGTGGCTCTCTGTACATCAGAGAACCAGCAAACAACAGCAAAAACGAAACTACACTGCAGGCACATTATATGATTGTTTTTTTTTATCTATTTTTAATCATTTTTAAAAGGAATCAGTTAACTATTATGTCTCTATGCCCTGTAAACAGTCATTTCAGCTAAAAAAAGTTTTTCCTTTAGTGACCCTTTAAGAATGAAAATAGAGAGACATCTGAAGCCTTTCTAATACCTTAAAAAAAATGTGTTGCTTATTGCATAGCTTCATAATATGTGAATTATTTCAAATTAAATTATTTGGATTATTTCATGGATAAATCTAAGTGCCTTAAAATATCTCTGGTGTCAATACAGGTATAGCATGAATTTTAAAATGTCTTTATAACATATTGGATGCATTAAATGTCCTACAGTAAGAGCCGGTTCACACTGGGGCGATTTGTGATCCGACTTGAAATCGCCTCAAGTCGTCCCAAGTCGTGCTGTCAAGAAAAACAATGCAAGTGAATGGGAGTGGTGTTAATACACACTACTCAAGGCGATCCGACTTCAAAAGAAGTTCCTGTACGACTTCAATCCGACTTGTAGGCGATTCCTACCCATTGATTTCAATGGAAGTAGCTTTCAAGTCTGATCACTGTTCATAGTGAGGCGATTTTGCCAGAAGCAGAGAGGAATTTACCCAGAAGCCACCAGGTACTCCCCTGTCCCCAGGCAGCCCCCACCTTCTTCCCACCTTCTTGGCACAGATTACTTTCACTTTCTTAGTACGTTGTCTCTGTTTGCAGCACGGCTGCCAGAGTTAGGAAAGAGGCCGTGGATAATGAGTCCCTTATAAGGCTGGTAAAAGAGAGACCATGCCTCTACGACAAGAGGGACCCCTTTTACAAGGACCAAATGAAGAGGGACAATGCCTGGCTGGACATTTCTCGCCTGACCTTTGAGGATTGGGGCATATTGTCTGAGACCGACCGCACTGCCAAAAGTAAGTTTAACCTTTTTATTATATGTCTATTTTCCTTGCCTAGGCATGCTGGTTGTAGTTCCATACATGCCACTTGTTTGCACAGAGAATGGCGGCATGAACTCCCTCTTGAAGACAGCAACAATAGAGCACACCGGCATCAATAGATCCCCTGGCAGGAACAGTATATCCCATGCTGGCAATAGTAGATGCAGACAGGAACCATAGATTCCCCAAAAAAGTAGATCCCTAACAGGAACACTACTACAAATGACAAGAACAACAATAGATCCCTGATCGGAACACTAGTTCACATGATAACAACAATAGATCCTTGACAACACTAGATCCCTGGCAGGAACAATTAGGTCCCCCAAAAACAATAGATCCCTGATCGGAAAACAAGTTCACATGAGAACAACAATAGATCCTTGACAAAACTAGATCCCTGGCAGGAACAGATCCCTCAACAACAATAGATCCCTGATGGGAACACAAGTTCACATGAGAACAACAATAGATCATTGACAACATTAGCTCAATAGCATGAACAAAAGATCCCCCAACAACAATAGATCCCTGAAAGGAACACAAGTTCACATGAGAACAACAATAGATCCTTGACAAAACTAGATCCCTGGCAGGAACAACAGATCCCCCAACAACAATAGATCCCTGATCGGAACACAAGTTCACATGAGAACAATAGATCCTTGACAACACTAGATCCCTGGCAGGAACAACAGATCCCTCAACAACAATAGATCCCTGATCGGAACACAAGTTCACATGAGAACAACAATAGATCCTTGACAACACTAGATCCCTGATCGGAACACAAATTCACACGAGAACAACAATAGATCTTTGACAAAACTAGATCCCTGGCAGGAACAACAGATCCCCCAACAACAATAGATCCCTGATGGGAACACAAGTTCACATGAGAACAACAATAGATCCTTGACAAAACTAGATCCCTGGCAGGAACAACAGATCCCCCAACAACAATAGATCCCTGATCTATTGTAACGCACAGAGAGCATTTTAGACACAGGAAAACAGGGAACAGGGAAGAAGAAATCAAACAGGAAGAATAATGATGTCAGAAGAGCTTAGTAGCTCTGATTGGCCATTTCTGACATTCCCTGTCCTGGAGGCGATTTATAAATCGCCCCAGATCGCCTCAGGTCGCCCTGTGGTTCACATTCAAGTCGTGTCGGAATCGCCTCTGGAAGTCGCGCTGGAAGTCGGATCGCCCCAGTGTGAACCGGCTCTAACTGTAAAATATGGTATTGATGATGTTGTAGTATTGTAGCAATGTACTTTCTCTGGAAATAAATATTTTGTTCAGCATCTGTTGCAGTTTTTGATTGTTCTCAAAACAAACCACTATAATTTTGCACCACCGGGAACTAAAAGGAAACAGTTCTGGTAACATAATAATTTTTCTTTTCCTTTTGCAGCTGCTCGGGTATGCTTTTTAATAGGACAACATTTGGTTCAGGTTTTCTTTACCACTCGCTGGAGACAGTCCATGAAAATAAAATTTAATAAAGCAAAAATATAATGGTTTTAGATAGAAGCTAGGTTATTTTCAATATGAATTATTGCTGTTTCTTATATAGTATGTGCTTGCTTGCAAAATATCTTCATAAATATGGAGCAAAGCACTTTAATAAAGTTTACATTTTATACTGTAAAAACATACGAAAGTACTTAAAAATAAATAATATAAGTTGTCATCAAAAGAGATAATCAACTTTGTAGAGATAGGGGGCCAGATTCAGATACAATTACGTTGCTCCACGGCAGCGTAACGTATCTGATTTACGTTACACCGCCGCAGGTTTACAGCGTAAGTGCCTGATTCTCAAAACTCTTACCTGTAAACTTGCGGCGGTGTAACGTAAATGCGCTCGGCGCAAGCCCGCCCAATTCAAATAGGGCGGGAACCATTTAAATTAGGCACGTTCCTGCGCCGAACGTACTGCGCATGCTCCGTCGGGTAAATTACGCTAAATGACGTCGCACGGACGTCATTTGTCTAGACGTTAACGTAAATGGCGTCCAGCACCATTCACGGACGACTTACGCAAACGACGTGGTTTTTTAAATTTCGACGCGGGAACGACGGCCATACTTAACATGGCTTAGAACAACTAGGGCTCAGCCCTAATTTTACGTGGCGTTTTTCGAAGGAAACTACGTAAAGTTAGATCGACGGGCAGCGCGGACGTTCAGGAATCGCCGTAACTAGTCATTTGCATATTTTACGCCGACCGCAATGGCCTCGCCACCTAGCGGCCGGCCTAGAATTGCATCTTTAAGATCGGACAGTGTAATTCGAATAACACCGGTCGGATCTTAGGGCTAGCTATGCGTAACTGATTCTATGAATCAGTCGCATAGTTAGGACGGCCGGAACACAGAGATATGACGGCGTATCAGGAGATACGCCGTCGTATCTCTTCTGTGAATCTGGCCCAGGGTTCTTAGACAGCAGATACAGTGGGGCAGATCCACAAAGCACTTTTGCCAGCATATCTCGAGATGCGCGGCGTAAGTGTAAAAATGCGCCGTCGTATCTATGCGCCGTATCCACAAAACGAGATACGCCTGAAAAATAGGTTTTTCCGTCCGACTTAATTTTTCTGCACCGGCGCATCGTGGGCGCAAATATACGCTGGACTCACCATTGTTTTGCTATGCAAATATGCAAATGAGGGAGATACGGCGATCCACGAATATACGCGCGCCCGACGCGGGCTACGCGCACCGCGCATAGGTCATACGTCCGGTCTAAAGTTACCCCTCATAAAAGCAGCTTTAACTTTGCATCAGACATGTGCAGGTCAGCTTCAGCAGCACCGTCAGGGACGAGCTGAGCGTCCACACTTGCAGGACAACAATCTGTATGCCAACATGCCAGGGGCATCCATGGTCATATCTATACTACTGGCTTTAGATGAGCGTAGAAGGAGGAGGGCACGGAGGAGGGCACCGGCGTAGATATACCGACCGCGCATAAACGTTTTTGGCATGGTGGATTCTGAGGTGTATCGCATCTTCAGATTCAGCCCTACTGCCATCCTGGAATTAACCACAACCCTGAAAGATGACATCACCAGCCAGACACACCGCTCGCATGCAGTGGAGCCACTGGTCAATGTACTGGAAACACTCCATTTCCTTGCCAGTGGCTCGTTTCAGCGTACAAGTGGAGTTGTGGCTGGAATGACACAATCCTCCATTAGCAGATGTGTGTACCAGGTTGTCAGAATTGCAGGATTCCCACGCACCGTGGAGGCCATTGATTGCACACATGTGGCACTACGGCCCCCTCATGACACAGAGCACATATACCGCAATCGGAAGCACTGGCATTCCATCAACGTACAGGTGATAGCCGATGCCCAATGCCACATATGGCACGTCCGTGCCAAACACCCAGGGTCCAGCCACGACAGCTACATATACCGTCAAAGCCCCATCCCAACAGAATTTGAACAGAACGTGTATGGGGACAGCTGGCTGGTTGGTGAGTGACATGGGAGTCAGGCATGACTGTCCGCCCCCATGATGCAGACATCACAAGGGGCACATGCACGGCTAGCATCCTCCTGTCTTTTCCCTTCCAGGTGACTCTGCATATGCACTTGGACCCCATCTCATGACTCCATACCGGAATCCCTAAACCCCAGGAGAGCAAAGATACAATGATGCACACGCACGTACCCGTGGAGTGGTGGAACGCACCTTTGGCCTCCTGAAGTCCCATTTCCGATGCCTGGATAAGTCTGGGGGTACCCTGTTGTATTCCCCAAACTTTGTGTGCCAGATAATCGATGCATGTTGCATGCTGCACAACTTCGCCGTGAGAAAAGGCCTGGAGATTGACCTACGTGAAGACCTGACCGCCGAACCAGACAATCCCCCCCTAACCGAGGCTACCCCGTCTTCTGAGGGAACAGCAGTCAGGAGATGCCTCACAGTAGGCATCTTTGCACATTAAACACACACATTAATCATGGCACAAGGAGAATGCACGCATGCACACCACTGTGGTCCCTAGCACACACACCCCACATCCTCATCAAATTGGATTAGCCCAAGTCCACCAATCAGGACTTGGGAGCAGCAACGCCACGCCAAGGCTCCAATTATGTTGCTGGACATTCATACACCATTCACACGGACCTGGGGATCCCTTCTCCCTGGTCCTGGGGATCCCTTCTCCCCAACAACCGAGGGTGAAAACCCTTTTCCGGCAGGAATGTCACCCCCACATTCATACATCAGTCACACTGTAGCCTGCCTGGGCTACAAAAAAATAAAAAAACTCATAACCTGAGTATAATAGAAAAATAAACAAAAAAAACTCATAACCTGAGTTGAACTTAAAAAAAAAAAAACTTAACGGCGCTGTCGTGCCCCACGCCTGTGGCGGCCCTGGCTCCTCAGGGGAGAATCATGGGGGGGGAATCAGGAGGAGAAGCATCCCCTGGTCTCTGCACACCTGGCGGCCTGCCCTCCAATGCCAGGGCGATGCGGGTGAGGATCACATTGGTGTCCTCCTGCAGCCTCACCCCCGCCTGGATGGCTGCCGTGTTGGCCCTGACAGCCTCTGTCAGGGCGTGGATCTCCTCACCCACGCCTGCTGTGGTGGTCTGAAGATCAGTAATGCAGGTGATCACAGCTGAGGAATTGCATCCGACATCCTGCACAGACTCCTTTATGGAGGCCATGCTGTCTGCCATGTGCTCCATACTCCTCACGACCTCACCCAGATGGTGGGTCTGGCGGGCCTGGTCCCTCCGGAGGTTTTCTGGCAGAACGTCTGCCACCCCCTTGTCTTCCTGGTCATCTTCCTGGGTCCTGATGTGGCTTGGGGCCTAGGAGAAGGGGAGACCCTTGGGGGGGAAGCCCTGTTGGGGGAGGAGCGGGAGGGGCTACTCCTGATGGAGGCCTGACTGGTGCCAGCAACAGGGGAAGACAACTTCAAATGGAGCCTCACCTCATTGCCACTGGTGACCTCCTCCTCCTCAACCTCCTAATGAGGAGAGGTGTGGCCACTCCCTTTCACAGAGGACTCCTGGCTTGCCAGGGGGTCTGCCTCAGACTCATGTCTGGGGGATGGTGTGGACTGGCCAGATGGCCCAGCACCCTCCTGCACATCTGTGGATGACACAAACATTCACATGTTGGAGGATCCACACACTTGTCACATGTTCCCTTCCACCCCCACACATGCCACACACCAGATAGGAGATAAAACACACTTACCTGTCCTCAAGACCTCCTCAATGGAGTTAAAGCTGGGAACTCCCCCCACTTGATGCCTGTGGAGGCACTGGGCAACCACCCGCTCCTCAGCAGTGAGCGTCAGGGTAGTTGCTGGTCCCCCTCCAGTGCCCCTGGCATGAGTGGTCATCTTGGCCAGCTTACCTCGGACCACGTGCCGCAGATCGTTGATCTTTTTTAATATCACATTGGGGGTCCTGGCCTCACTCCCCAAAGCATTCACATCATCTGCAATCAGCGCCAGGATCTCCCTCCTCCTGGCCTGGGTGGTATTGGCACTCTTTGGCCCATGGAGATACCTATCATACTGGGTCATGGCCCTGATAATGATAGCCTTCTCCTGTGGGGAGAAATTAAGCTTCCTCTTCTTCCGAGGTGCTGACATGGCTCCAAAACAAACACCTACAAACAACAGAACAAAAGCACCTTGCTTCAGGGGGGGAAACAAGAGGATGTACTTTTGCACTAGACGGGCGCATGTTTGGGCGTATTTATGCCCTGGGCGTATCTCACTAATTACGCCGGGCCTAGTTCGTATCTCACTGATTACGCCGGGCCGAGTTCTGAGCATGCGCAGAGAGGCGCTGAACATAGTCAGCGTCATTGTGAATGCGCCGTCCGGTCAGCCCTTCATTTGCATGGGGTCACGGCTCATTTCAATGGAACACGCCCACTTCCTTCCTACTTTCAATTACGCTGGCTTACGCCTCGGAATTTACATTGTGTCGGCGCATCGTCCGGCGCAAATACTCTGAGGATACGGTACTTGCCTCTCTAACTTGAGCCGGCGTAACGTAAATGAGATGCACTACGCCGGTCTATATATGTGTCGGTGTACGTGGATCTACCCCAGTATATTTAAGTCCACCAGACCCGATCCACTCTTTTGAAAATGTGTTCCACTCCTAATGCCGCGTACACACGATCATTTTTCGGCATGAAAAAAAACGTCGTTTTTAAAAACGTCATTTAAAATGATTGTGTGTGGGCTGCACATCGTTTTTCAGTTTCTGAAAAACGACCCAAAAAAAATTTGAACATAACGTCGTTTTAAAAAATGTTGTTTTTCGGGTTGTAAAAAATTATCTTGTGTGGGCTAAAATGACGTTTTAAACCCACGCATGCTCAGAAGCAAGTTATGAGACGGGAGCACTCGTTCTTGTAAAACTACTGTTCATTATGGAGTAAGCACATTAATCACGCTGTAACAGACAAAAAAGCACAAATCGTCTTTTACTAACAAGGAATCAGCTAAAGCAGCCCAAAGGCGAATAGAACTTCCCCTTTAGAGTGCCATTGTACGTGTTGTACAACACCACGCTTTGTTCATATTTTTTTTAAACGATGGTGTGTGGGCAACGTCGTTTTTAATGATGAAGTTGGAAAAACGTAATTTTCTGGACATGCTGAAAAACTAAGTTTTCTTTCATGCCGAAAAATTATCGTGTGTACGCGGCATAAGAGATACAAGCTTTGTGCACCAGGTATACAGACTAATAGTCCTGTTACAAGAGTATCAATGGTAATAAAGCCCCATTGCCTTCCTACCGATCCGTATGCTTGTCACAAACTAGAATTATTCCTGACACACTAACTCTTTTGCACCCCTTTTGGGCCTCACAATGTGGTTCAGACATTAGATGGGAGGACAAAGGGCAAGTAGTCTTGGATATTTTACTAGAACAGGGACTATCTACTTTTTCTGCCTTGCATGTAATGTCAGATATTTTAGCTATCCAGTAAATGGGTAATTTACCTGCTCTTTGAATAACAACTGAAATAAAAAGGGAATGGGGGTTATAGAAAACATCTATTTAAAATGAAGATTACTCTTCATTCAATCATTACTTAAAGTTGAACACTCAATCAATCAATCAATATAGTAAAGACTGATGGACTTACAGCCCTCACACTGCTATAGAAAAGCTTCTATAGCTATCTGTGTCCTACTGGAGAGATTTTTCTATTGTCTTGCCCTAGAAAGTAAGGAAAAGCATTCTAGTGTAGACACAAAAAATTGTCTTTCTAGTTGGGTTCTAAGGCATAAATCTGATCTCAAACAAAATAAAGTAAACAAAGTCACTTATGCAGCGCTAAAATCTAGATGAGGGTTGATTTTTCTAAAGAGAGATGATGGAATTAGCAGCCACTATATTAATATAATACAATAAAATCCATAAACCATAAAGTTAATACCTAAAGAGAGTCCTTAAGACAAAGCAGCACTTTGAAATAATACTGTTCACCGTTAGATGACAATAATACAAGACACCAAGTGAGACAAATTTGGTTAAGATCCCTGGGCGACAGTTCATAGAAATTTGTCAGGTGTATGGAGAATCCACCTTCACCTCACCACGTGACTTCACTCCCAGAGGAATTGCACTTACCAGAGATATGGTAAGTAACGTTTTGGATATATTATGCCCAAACAATATTAGGAGATCATTATCCATACAAAAAAATCACTGGCGCTCAATGGGAAATAATTAATATCCCATGAAATACTTGAAACCCTCGTATGGGCTGAGAACAGTCCGTGCTGCAGAGATCCGGATACCCTGAAGTACCACAAATACACAAATACACCAAAAAGGAAAACTCTGCGCTCCTGAAAGTTCACCAATTATAAATCCACTTAATGTTTGTGAAGAAAAAAACATACATTAACACTTTAATTTTCGGAAGATCCAGTCCTTTATATGGTTAAAAAAGGGAAAGTTTCCACAATGTACACAATATAATAAAAAAAGTATAAAAAAAAAACTTTCCAAATGTCTGCATCAGACCAGCACCCTCTTCAGACTTCAAATGGTTAAAGCTTGCGGTTTTAGTTTGTGGGCTGTCTAGCAAGACATCATTAGTGTAAATGGTGAGCACAGTACATTACCCAGCCAGATGTAAACATCGATCGAATGTCCTTCTCCTGGCTGATGTAACAATGTCCGGGATCCTAGGCTCTCTCCTATGCGGGTCTGGAAGCTTCACAAACCGATAAATGTGACTGCTGGAGACACAGGGTGGATCAGCCTATCCGAAAGGACGCTCTCCCTGGGTGAACATGCAAGCGTCCCACTTCTGAGACGCTGTCTCAGTAAACCAGCTGTACTGACGGGAGAAGTTTAGGCGCCCTCCAGTGGGCAAAATGCAGTATGCGCTTGTTGAAAAATCAACAGCGTTGCATGGCGATTAAAATAATCGGATATAAAAGTTCTTATGCATGAATAGGATCTTCCATCATAAAAGGGGGTTATTAAGAGGGGTCCTAGACGACGCGTTTCGCCCTTACAAGAGCTTTGTCACAGTCCCAATTACGTAAATTCTCACTCATGTAATAATAGGTATCCCCTCAGATCCAAACAAGCAAAGCAGCGGATCGAAATAATAACTCCCACATGAATTGCACTTTGCCAGAGATCCAAACATAAAGTAAAACAATCTTCATAGCGTAACTCTATTAAGATTTTATTGTAAATCAATTCCCCCTTAACCCTTTGTACTTACAAACAACAGTTAAAAATCAGCATTCAGTAAAATATGGCACTGTATGCCATCAATCAATACTCTCTCACCGCTTTTGAAGGTAAATTTGTCTGCAGTGATTCACGGAAAAAGCTTGAGTACTGTGGACCAGTGCAGCAAGCAGTGTGGTCAGGCCTAGATGCGTTTCATCATTACATCTTTCTCAATAGGCGCCCATTTGATTTACAATAAAATCTTAATAGAGTTACGCTATGAAGATTGTTTTCCTTTATGTTTGGATCTCTGGCAAAGTGCAATTCATGTGGGAGTTATTATTTCGATCCGCTGCTTTGCCCTAAGGACTTTCTTTTGGAATTAACTTTATGGCTTATACATTAATCTGATATGCTTAAAAATGCCATATATGCAGGGTATCATGTTCTTTTTGCCCAGAGAGATCTAATAGGTTATAATACCTACTGTAAACCCCCCCCCTCCGTCAGAATATGGGTGGGCTCTTGACATCATCATGTACAATGCAAGACCAATGATAGCCACTGGTCCTACATTGTTAATGATGACATCTATGATCGGGAATGACACTACCAGATACCAGAGAAGAAGATTAATTTCACTACCAGAAATTTCAGGAAGAAAAGCTTGTGGACTGTAGAGTAAAGTAAGTATTTCTCTCTAGATCCCTCCAATAATAAACATGCATTATACCCAGCATATATGGGAAGGGGGAGGAGCACCCACATTTAGTTATTTTGGCTAGCCTGGAGTTGGGCTTTTTAAATCCCTACAGGAGTTAAAATGGATCTCACAGAAATGCACATGTTGCAAATTACACCTAAACTTTGTTAATGCACACAACAAATGTTTATTATATAAGGGAAAAGATCCCATTCTGGCCAATGTCCTCTCAGTTATAATATGATTGTAATTATGATTTGTTTTATCTACCTTGTATATCCATTGAACTGTTGATTATTATGTAACTGTTGTTGAAAACGTTTCTAAGCTTTTTTAGAGGCTATGTGCCCGCAATATTTTGGAGGTTATATGCCCATAAATATTTTTTACATGAAATTATACAACATAAATAAACATCATATCTTGGTCACTTGACGTCTCTTTTGCTGCTGTGTGCTTCATTTAAAGTCCCACTATGTGCTCCTTCCTTTTTAAAACAAATGTTTAGTTGAAATTCTTTTTTTAATCAGTTCTCTCATATTCATCAGTGATTCATTGGCTGAATCAAGACAGAAGGTACACAGTTACAGTGATAGTGCCACAATCTATTTTACACATTGCTAGTTAGAGCAAATGAATTATGAGTGTAACATGTTTGAAGTAGGAGCAGTGCAATCCCTATGTGCTATAAAACATAAATGTGAATATATGAATGTAAAAAACAATTACCTAGCTAATCAAATCCTATCCTGACTTGACATACAAATTGGGCATATGTATGCATTCTAATTTTTTCTCCTTTCTAGTGAACATCTTTAGATATATGTATTTAGATTGCTCTCAAGATCCCTGACTACTGACTATAAATGTATTTCAATGAGGCAAATCAATTATATCTCAGAAAGCTGTATAATATTCCTATTCTTAAAAAAAAGGAAGAAATATGTATTTGAGTCTGAAATATAAAGCTTTAGATCATTTTGCCTTTGCATGAATAGACAGCATTTGCAAATAGTATTCTTGGGATTAAAATGTTCTTCACATATTTTTGGGCAGTAGAAATCAAAAGGAAAAATCTATGAGTGTAAGATGAAGGATCAGGAAGAAAATTAACATGCTTAACGGAATGACTAAGTGGTGCTTTGTTTCAAGTATAAATTTCAAAAATTATTCTCACAGAATTATTCTTGGAAAAAGTGTTGTCATAAAACAGCAGGGATTTTAGGAACACCAAAGAGGTGACGATGTTTAACTTCAATAAATATAGCTGCGTATATTATTACAAGGAATTGCCAAATAATCTACCTAAAGGAAGAAGAAAAAAAAAACATACTAAAGGGCAGCTCCCAAGATGGCCGCCGTCATCTAGAGCTCCGCTCCACCACGGCCTAACGAGTCCCACCGGAGCAGTCTGAGCGCCCCCGCAGCCGTACCACCGGGATCACCGTGTAGGGGAAGCTCCCCTGAGCCCGCAGATGTCCGCGCCGTCCGTCCGGAGGGATCTGACAGGTCAGATGGCGGCGTCTCCGGGCCCCCTCAGTTATGCCAAGATGGCGGCGACACGAGGCCTGCCTGAAACGGCGCTGCAGGAGGACTCCATAGCGGACCAGGATCTGCACCCCCCGCAGTCCCCGGGTACAGAATTCCCCCCCCTGGCAGCAGCTGCATCCCCAGCATCCACCGAGTCACTGCTGGAGAGAGTGGGAGCTGGATTCCCCACTACCCCCATGATGGACCCCCATACAGGGATGCTGCTCTCAGTATATGAGGTACAGGAGGAGGCCCCCATCCCCACAGACTTTCCTTCTATGATGTCTGCCTTCTCCCTAATGCTATCCAAAAGCCTAGCTGTAAACGCAGCACAAATCACATCATCCATTCATGCTGATTTACTGCAGTTGGGGATGAGGATGGACACTATTGAGCAGAAAGCTGATAAGGCAGTAGCAAGGATTAATCAGAACTCTGCCAGATTACAAGACGTGCAGGAGCAATTGGAAACAGCATTTGCAAAAATAGACGACCTCGAGAACCGTTCGAGACGCTATAATTTTAGGGTGAGGGGGCTCCCCGAAACCGATAAGGAGGTACAGGTCGCAGTGAAAACCCTCATTAAAAACCTCATCCCTGACATTGCTGAGCACCGTCTGGAGCTGGATAGAGCTCACAGAGCATTGCAAGCCCCCCGATCGGATGGATTACCCAGAGACATCATTGTGAAACCACACTTTTATGCGGTCAAAGAGGAGGTGATGAAAAGGGCAAGGCGTTCGGACAATCTCATGTTGAACGGTCACAAGATTCAAATCTTTGCAGACCTGTCCCCCTATACAGTACAAAAGCGGCGAGCTCTGAAACCGTTGCTGCAGGTCCTTATGGAAAAGGAGGTCACATACAGATGGTCTTTCCCGATCCGGGTAAACTTCACCTACAGAAATAAAAGCTATGGCTTTTCAACTTTCGCGGAGGGGGAGCACCTGCTGGTTCAACTTGGACTGATCGCCCTGGAACCCCCGAGCTCACAGAACAACAGAGGACCCTCGGCTTCAACGAAAAGGCCTTCGCCTGGCAGCCCGCTGCAGCAGACCTGGATGAAACAGACCCACAAGCGTTCCAAGGAGAACTTCCGTACCTGAGGATCGGGCTCTGATGTCCCTCTTTGTCCTTTAGGGACCCTGACTCGAGAGGGTATCCCCTTCTTAAAGGGGACTTGGGGACCATCCGCGGTTTCCTTGTTTTTTCCCCAAGGGACAGCTCGGAGGGGGGAGGTACCCGGGGTGCAGGGACCTAACACCGTATAAGTTTTACACAATGTTTATGTTTTTTTTTTTTTTTTCTTTTATTAGTTCTCTTGCTAAGTTTTTGGGAGTGTTACTTCTCCCTCCACCGGAACTGGGGGGGTTAACCTGGACTCGGGGGAGGAGGGGGATTGGTTCGGAGCCACAGGGCTCCTGGGGGATGCATTTTTGCAAAGTTACACGGGGAATAGAGTTCATAGCAGGTATAGCCATGCTACTCAAAGGTTACAATATTGGCATTACGTTAACATAGGATCACTTGGTGGGGGGGGGGTGGTGCCAACCCCGGGGAGGTAGCATCCCTCACAGTATATGTACCGGTTTGCGCTTTGGATGGGCATCCTAGCTCCCGGGGGAACACCCCCGCTCAGGGGGGGCGCTTAGTTATTGGGCATCACGGGCTCCTGGTTAGCCCTCAGTTATCGGTTAGTGGTGGTGGGGCCGTGGTGGACCCAGTGCACCTCCGTTGGATCGAGAGCGCCATGGGTGCAATCGAATCCATATCCGGTTTTCCGGCATTAGGGAAGCTTCAGTTCCCTAATAGGGCAGGGGTAGAGGCGGGCGTGCCCACTTCACCCCGGGGTGGGGAGGGGTCGGGGGACCCCCAGGATCAAGTTATGCACTGTTTAACACTGATTTTTGCAGGTATGCATCGATGCAGACATACATGCATAATATTGTCTCTTCTCTCTTTCCTCTCCATTTCATCTCTTTCTTCTCTCCTTCCCTTTCATAATCCCTGGAGTGCTCTTAGGTCCCACGGCAGGTTCCGGTCCTTCGTCCCGGGTCTCAAGACCAGTGTGCACCGATGGTCCGTTCTCAACTGGAAGCTCTCGCTGCGGGCTCAAGGTAGGCTGCGTGTGGCTGGTATAGTTTCTGCACCTCTGATCCATGACTGACACACAACCCCCCCCACCTACCCTCAAACTCATCTCCCATAATGCGCAGGGACTAAATTCACCCGTTAAACGCAGGAAGCTCCTCCAACTCTACCACTCTATGCACGCAGATATCCTTATGATTCAGGAGACCCACTTCCCATCTTCTTACAAACCCACGTTCCTACATCAGCGTTACCCCCAATTTTTTCTTGCATCAGCAGACAACAAAACAAAAGGGGTAGCCATCTGTTTCGCTAGACACATCAACCTCTCCCTGGTGGAATCGATTGTCGATCCGCTGGGTCGCTATCTCCTGGTATCAGGACACATAGATGGGGAACTTTATACATTCGTGTCGTATTATACCCCAAATAAGGGCCAAAAATCCTTTTTTGACTCCTTGCTTCGGAAGCTACAACCGCACCTTAAGGGCACAGTCTTCATGGGAGGGGACTCTAACACAGCTTTTGACTTCTCACTAGATAAATCTGTGGACGGGAAACCCAAACCTAAACGCCCTTCCAAACAGAGCTCTAAAATAGCTAAACTCCTTCACTCAGCAGGGTTGATAGACGTCTGGCGGGAAGCCAACCCACGGACAAAGGACTACACACACTTTTCGGCACCACACAACTCTTACGCCAGGATTGACCACATTTTTACCCACGCCACGACTATACCACTGATACGTAACGCCCGGATAGTAGACTCCCCCCTTTCAGACCACTCTATGGTGACGGTGACAACCCAGAGGCCCACAGGAGCTAGGAACCCACCGCGATGGCGCCTGAGGGAATCGCTGTTGAGCGACCCAATTCAGTGCTCCTTGCTGGAGGGGGACATCAAAGAATACTTTCTTATTAACGCGACAGGGGAGGTTTCTGCGTCCACGGTCTGGGCGGCGCACAAGACGGTGGTCAGGGGGAAATTGATTCAGCTAGCAGCGAAGCTTAGAGCGGAACATAGGGCGGACACGCTTAAACTTGAGGAGGAATTCCGCACGTTAAAAAAGAACCACAAACGCCACCCCACGACTGAACTGCTCTCCCGACTGGACAAGGCACGGGCCCTACTTAACCTCTCCCTAACGACGGCGGCCGAACAACACCTGCGGTGGACCGGGGCGAAATTTTATTCCCAAACTGACAGGACGGGCTCCCGGCTGGCCACTAAATTGAGCCCCAAACAGCGATCATTAGCCTTCCCTAAAATCAAAACGGCCACGGGTGACTTGACACAGAACCCGACCAAAATTATGGACAGCTTCCTACGGTTCTACTCGGACCTTTATAAACCGGCCGGTTCTCCCCTCAGCCCGGCAGGGAAAGAGTTTCTGGCGGAACTACCCCTGCCTTCTCTTACGGAGGAGCATAGGGACCTTTTGGATTCCCCGTTCACACAGGAGGAAGTATTAGCGACCATTAAGTCCCTGAAGTTAGGCTCCTCCCCGGGGCCGGATGGCTTCTCCACGGGGTACTATAGGAAATTCGGCACATGTTTGGCACCCCACTTGACGCGACTGTTCAACTCTCTCAGGGATGGAGCCCGGCTGGGAGCTGATTTAAACTCGGCTTACATTTCGGTCATACCGAAACCAGACAAGGACCCTAGCGAAGTGTGTAATTACCGCCCCATATCTTTGATTAATAACGACATTAAAATTATGACAAAAATCTTAGCAAACAGACTATCGAGTTTCATAGCATCTTATATACACAAGGATCAGGTGGGCTTCATCCCTGGGAGACAGGGAACGGATCAGATCAGACGCGCCATTGATGTAATCTCCCTACTTAAATCACAATGGGACGGAGGGGCACCCCAAAAGGGTTTCCTGCTGTCCATAGACCTCCACAAGGCCTTCGACTCCATAGACTGGGAATACTTAAACGGAATTCTGGGTAGATGGGGATTTGGCCCTAGCTTCCTTAGCCTCATACAGTCACTTTACTCACGCCCCTCTGCACAGGTACGCCTCATGGGCAGATACTCGGAGACATTCGCCATAGGCAGGGGAACCAGACAGGGGTGTCCGCTCTCCCCGCTTCTTTTTGCGGTGGCCATAGAGACTCTGGCAGTAGCCCTGAGAGCAAACCCGGACGTCAAGGGGGTTACATGTGGTACAAGGGAACACAAATGCGCCCTATACGCGGACGACCTCCTACTCTTCGTCACATCACCCCTGCTGTCCACGCCAATCATTCTTAAAACACTACGGGTTTTCAGTGAGATCTCGGGTCTGCAAGTGAATCTGGGGAAATCCCTAGCGATGAATATCTCTGTCCCCCCCGATCTACTCAAACAGATATCTAGTAATTTTACCTTCACCTGGACCTCCACACACATCCCATATTTGGGTATCAAATTGACGCCCGACATCAACAACCTTTTCAAGGCCAACTACCCCCCTATGATCCTCCGATGTAAAGGGGATATCACGCGTTGGGCTAAAGGTGGGCTGTCATGGCTGGGCAGAGTGAACGCGGTCAAAATGACCCTGCTCCCACGTCTTCTGTACCTTTTCCGGGCCCTACCAATCCCGGTGAAGAAACAGTTCCTTAGCAAATTTCAATCAGAGATTGTCCGATTCGTCTGGGGGAAAAAGGGGTATAGATGTCCCTCGGGCATACTCTATCGGCTTCGGACGGAGGGGGGAATTGGGCTTCCCAACCTTTGGGAGTACTATAGAGCAGCCCAACTGGCACAAATATCGGCAGTATTCTCAAACGGACCAAAACCCGACTGGATAGCCATGGAACGACAAGCCATCCCATTACACACCATTGATTTCATTTTAGGGGGCGACCCCAGACGCAGACCAGCCATTCTAGCCCCAACACTGTCCCACTCGGTTGCCCTCTGCTCCAGACTCTACTCCCTTCACTCCCTGATTTCCCCCCTGAAACCACTGAGACATTTGTTTCATAATCCTGACTTCCCACCAGGGTTGGATATTAGGGCATTCCGGTGGTGGACAGACAAAGGCTTATACAGGATAGGACACTATCTCTCCCCAGCGGGACCGCTTTCCCTACCACACTGTAGGAAAAAACTAGATATGCCCGACAGTGAGCTCTTTCGGTTTACACAAATCTCCCATTTTCTCCACTCTATGTGGACGGAGAAGTCGGTCCCCCCCTCCATAACCCCCTATGAGCACTGGTGTACAAACACAATGGATCAGAGGGGTGGAATATCCCTGATTTACATAGCATTGATGTCTAAGACGGAGAAACCATCGTATGCACGGGCCTGGGAGGAGGACTTGAACAATGCTTGGAGCACTGCGGTATGGTATCGCGCCTCCACAAGGGCGTACAAAGGTATTATGAATGTGGGCCTCATAGAGGCAAGCCTAAAACTCTTGGTGCGGTGGTATTACGTCCCCTCCAGGCTGGCAAGAATGTTCCCAGGAACCTCTCCACAATGTTTTAGGGGCTGTGAATTGAGGGGCTCCATGCTTCACACGTGGTGGTCCTGCCCTCGCATTAGAGCCTTCTGGAAAAAGGTTTTCCGTGCCACCGGAGCCCTGCTGGGGACAGTGATTTCACCGCAGCCTAATGTTGCACTGTTGAACCAGTGTATCCCTGGTCTACCTAAACTATCCCAGAGCTTAGCATTTTTTATACTGTTGGGGGCCAAAATGACCATAGCTAAGGCATGGAAGAAGCCCACAGTCTCCTTCCTGGCATTTAAGAGAAAAGTCTCCTGGATAATGTCACAGGAGCAGATAGTAGCGAAATGTGCGGACCAATCGGAGAAATTCAGGTCTGTGTGGGAGCCTTGGGCGACATACTGCGGGGTGTCCCTTTTACCAGGGATACAGCCTGGGGGTGGGAGCACTCCACTCCACACATAAAGACATCTCTCTGTCCCTCTTCCTCTGTCTTTCTTCTCTTTCCTCTTCCTTTTTTCACCTTTCCTCTTCATCCCACGTGTCTTGCTCTCTCTCTCCCTACTTCTGCACCTCTCTTGGTGTGCGGTTCAGCTAGCGGCGCATTTAGTCATTAAGTGATAGCTACTCAGTTTGACTGCCTGCGCAGTTGCAGGCAGATGCCTTGAATCACATAGGCCGTTCGCTACTATATGGGGCGGCGTGGGACTCCGGGGCCTTGGCTCCCAGGGCGCAGTGTGAACCCGAGAGGGGCGCCCGGGGAGATGAGTGTCATGGGGCCCGCGCAGCGGTAGTATACAAACCTGGCTGCCTTACGGGCAGACACGAGGCCGACAGCTCAACTACGGACACTAGAGTCGGGCTGAGAGGATATGATATGTTTGCCTTGTTTATAGACGAATACCTACAGATCTCTGTTATAACTTAAGCTATGTACTGTTATGTGCCATTGTCTTCTGGCATTTTGTTATGACAAAACCTTCAATAAAAACCATTAAATATAAAAAAAAAAAAAAAATTAAAAAAAAAAAAAAAACATACTAAAGAACAAACGTGCGCTAGCGGCTGATATGTGAGCAGCGGTGAGATGGAACTCAGACCCAAGACGATTAATCCTGCAGCTATCCTGAGTGTCAGAGACACAAATCTTTCTAGACCACAGCTGGCCAAAGGTACAGAGAGGCGGCTGGGAGAACCATTATGATTAAATACTGACCAGCACCCATGGAATCAACCGGAGAAAGACTGCCCAGATTTGTGTGGGGATCCCAAGATGGTGGCGGCCATGCAGAGGAGACACATGGGGAAGGCAGCACACAACGGAGCATAGCTGATCAGTCACACACAGACTCCAGTGCGGTAAGCCCTTTCCCTCGCATAAATTGTGGCCTGGATAGGCTGCCTCAGGGGGATCATGCTGATACTGAGAGACAAGGGGAGGACACTGAACCTTTCCTGAAGCAGATCATGGAGGCCATCTATTCATGTCAAACAATCCTGACTGCACATATAGATGGCATTAGAGCTGAAATGTCATTTTAAAAGCAGGACATGCACAATGCTAAAGACAGACTCACTGAAACAGAGCAGAGAATTAGCGATCTGGAGGATACAACTCGCCCTATGGAGTTCACAGTACAAAATCTACAAAAAAGAGGTTGCTACCCACTCTGATAAGCTTGGAGATATGGAGGACCACCAAAGGAGGAATAATGTTCACTTTGTGGGCTTTCCTGAGGAGAGAGAGGGTAAGCAACCTGAAGATTTCCTAGAAATCTGTCTTAGGCCTTGTACACACGACCGAACATGTCCGCTGAAACTGGTCCACGGACCAGTTTCCGCGGACATGTCCGACCGTGTGTAGGGCCTGGCGGACAGTTTTCCAGGCCTAGCGGACAGGTTTCCAGTGGACAAAAGTTTCTTAGCATGCTAAGAAACTTGTCCGCTGGAACCATGTTCGTCGGACATGTCCGATGGTTAGTACGACTCATCGGACATGTCCACTGGTTATGACGTGTAACCAGCGGCCCGAAATCCCGCGTATGCCTCGAATTGATTCGACGCATGCGTGGAAGCATTGAACTTGCGTGTTAGAGAACGTCGGTGTCTTATACATCACCGCGTTCTCTGTCTGCGGGGATTTTGGTCTGATGGTGTGTACACACATCAGACTAAAAGCTCCCAGCAGACATGTCCGATGAAAACGGTCCGTGGACCGTTTTCATCGGACATGTCTGCTCGTGTGTACAAGGCCTTAAAGGTTAAATGACAGATTCTACCTTCTCTCACTTATTTGCTATAGAGAGAGAACATAGGGTTCCTTTCAGACCACCACTCCCTGGGACTCCTCCACGCCCGATGATTGACACTTTAGAGATTGTGAAAATGTCTTGCGTGCTGTGAGGTCAGGAGGAGACCTACAGTATACTGGCAACCACACCTCTCCATATCCTAATTTTTATGCAGTTTCTCAGAAACAGTGTGTCAGCTATATACATGTGAAAAAATGGCTCAGAGATATGCAACTGGTGTACAGTATGCTTTATCCAGCTAAGCTCAATGTGGTGGATAGAGGCAAGGTACATTTTTTCAATACACCTATAGAAGCCTCACGCTGGTTGGATGCTAGGGGGTGCTCTAGCCCTGCTGCCTATCGCTAGCAGATTCCTTGTTCTCAATATCGGAAGATGTTGATTCTAATCAGAAACCTTACTGAAATATGTCATTTGCAGGGATCAGTGAGATGTACTGATTATTGTTGTCCCCCCACTTCACTAAAAAATACCTGAATACCTATGAAGACCCTGTTGGTTCCCTTTTTTGGACAGAATTGTCCCATCTTCATAAGTTCTGGTGTCTTGGCCAGCATATACAGTAGATGTGTCCTTCAACTTTATCTGACGGTCCTATAAAACTACCAAACCAGTGAAAGTCCCGGACTGGTTTGTATGTTCCTAAACCACAAAGCACTGTACTATATTTCCACATTTTTTATGTTCATGTATAGGAGATACTTATCTTGAGCTGCTTCTTCTAGCTACATTTTTTTCCCTCGTATACACAGTAGTGGAACATTTGCTGGTTGCAGAGCATTCTTGCGATTTTTACAGGTACTATATGCATTGACTCAAAGCTCATTTTCAATTTTCGCTTTTTTTTTCTCTAGAAACCTTTGACTCCCCAAGATCATTCAATATTCAAATATGGGATACAAACACTCAACATGTTGGAGTTGTGTGCTGGGAGGGAAAGGATGGGAGTTGTTGTTTTTTTGTTGTTTGGTGCTGTGTGGTAATATACCTTTTTGTTCTGGCCTGGGTGAAATGAGGCTACAGCAAAAAAAAATCATAATTCACGGTTCTGCCATCTGTATAATTTTATAAATACTTACCAATCCTGAAAATCTACATATAGCATTTATATGTATATATGGCTAACAAACTAAACGTAATATCATGGACTGTAAGAGGCCTAAACTCAAGGCTCAAATTTTCCTTAGTGTTTGACTATATTAAGAGGTTCAAGCCACATATTATCCTGCTACAGGAGACCCATTTGCAGGGCTCTAGGGTTTTGGCACTGAAACAAGCAAATATTATGAAGGTTATTCATGCGGAATACTCCACCTACTCTAGAGGTGTGATGATTCTGGTCACAAAACAGGGGAATGCTCATATTTTGCATATCAAGACTGACGTTAAAGGCAGATATGTTGATTTAGTTTGTAAAATATTCAATGTATGCTTGACCTTGGTGTGTGTCTAGTTCCCACCTCTGTTTTCTTTTCAGGTGCTGGAGGAGGTACTGTCGGCAACTGAGATGATAGCACAGGGACCAATGCTGTTTCTAGGAGACGTTAATGCAGTGTGACTCTGGATATTCATGGCTGTACATTGGGATCTTCCTCGATGATCTCTTCCTTGTTGAAGAGTTATGCTCTTAATGATGTATGGCGCCAAAAAAAAAAACCCAGGGATTAGAGTACTTCTGTCATTCAGAGACACATATGACACTCTCAAGAATAGATTTTCTGCTCTCTACGGCAGATGGTCTCTCTTTCATATCTAATATCAGATATTTGCCAAGAGCAATATCAGACCAGATAGAAGTTACCTTGAACTAAAATGTTGGCCAAGGGAAAAAACACTGGCGCATGAATGCTCAATGGCTACAGGAAGATTTTATTACAAGTAAGTGCCGGACTTCTATTTTTAACTACTGGAAGGAGAATGGTGCAGATACCCTATTCATAACCAGTGGAAAGCATTCAAGGCAACCCTCAGGGGGGTGTTCAGCAGGGAAGTGAGAGATTTCTCTAAAGCTTTAGACTCAGATGTAATACAGGCAGAGCATCAAGCTACCACCGCCAAAGGTTTAAATGTACAGAACTTCTCCCCTGAAACTTATAGGACATGACAGCAATATGTAAGATGATACAAACTTCTTCTAACAGAAAAGACCAACAAAAAAACAATTGCATCAATGCAGGCACATTTTTTTTAATTTGGAACAAGAATGGAACCCTGTTGGCTTTTCTAGTAAAACCTCCTTACACTCTGGTTTCTATAATGCGCCTCAACATTCGGAGTGATGATGTTGTTCAGGAACCACAGGAGAATTTATATACCTTTAGAGATTTTCATGAAATGCTTTACAGGTCCCAATCCCAACAGACGGAGGGCGGATATAATGACTTACTTGGGAGCTAAAAAATTTCCCCGCCTTGAGCAAAATTCTGGATCAGGCCATAACGCAGGAGGAGATCAATTATGGCCTTACTATTTTTAACTGCATAAATTACCAGGTCTGGATGGTTACCCAGCTGAATGGTATAACTTTCATAAGGAAACACTGGTACCCCAGTTACAGAGTGTTCATGGGGGCTGAGAAAGAGGGTATACTCCCAAAATCTATGAGAGAGACTCTTATAGTGGTATGCCCAACCTGGAAAGACCCATTAGAATATGAATCCTACTGACCTATCTCTCTAATTAATTCTGATGTAAAAATATTGGCCAAGGTTTTGGCCAATAGATTGCAGTCGGTAATCACGCAATTAATAAATTCCGATCAAACAGGATTTATTTCAGGGAGGAGTGCTCAAATTAACTTCAGATGGCTTTTGTTAATTTACAAATATAGCAGGATAATACAGGGAGCAGGGTGATAGCTTCTTTGGACACCAAAAAAGTATTTGACTCAGTGAAGTGGGGGTATCTCTTCTCTCTTATGGCTAGATTGGGATTTAGGCCTAGATTCATCTCATGGGTAATAATTCTGTATACAGACCCCAGAGCATGTGTTAACTTTATTGGACTTATATCTGACACATTTAAAATACATAGAGGAACCAGACAAGGTTGTCCCCTATTACCTCTCTTATTTGTGCTTGCCAGTGAACCGCTGGCTGCTAAACTACAAGAATATGATGGTATTAAGAGCCTGCAGATAGGGGATCTCGAAGAGCACGTTTCTCTATACGATGACGATAGGCTCCTATACCTTGGAGATTCAAATGCATCGTTGTCGGGCGCTTTTCGGTTTATACAGGAATTAGAAGGTTTCTCCGGAATCTGGATGAATTGGTCTAAGTCTACACTATTTCCATTGGACCCACAACCTAACTTAGTAATTCCTGCTTACTGCCCCATCACGGTTCCCTCAAAGTTTAAACACCTAGCAATAAACATGCAAATGCCTGTGGATTCATTTGTGGAGGTACATTTTTGGCCCATAATCAAAACATTTAGCCCTGGTTCACACTGGGTATGATTTGGTACGATTTGAGATGCAATTTGACATGTCAAATCGCATCTCAAATCGGCGGCATTTGACTGCAATTGTCGGCAATTGCACTGTCCCAATCGGTGCGACGCCGCATCTGCGGCGCTGCACCGATTTCAAAAAGTAGTTCCTGTACTACTTTTTGCAATTTCAGGCCGCAATTTACATTGAACCCTGCACAGATGTCTCTTAAATCGCGGCCAAAATCGCGGCAAAATCGCAGCCGTGAAATTACGGTAAAATTGTGATTTTACCGCGATTTCGAATTTGCAGCAGTGTGAACCTAGCCTTAGACAGAGAACAAAAATGTGAATGTGTACATCTGGCAATAAAAAAAAAGAACAAAGGTGCAGAGTATATAGCTAGTCTTGGTCACATTATGGAGGGGGGCTCAACTATGATGTTTATTGTCACTCTGTTTGAGTTTACATTCTGTACAGAAAAACATGCAGTGTACTATTTCTTTTCCTTTTTTGTTCTATTATCAGCTCTATGAGCATCTGGTAGGCTTATATTTTTTTTTTCTTACATTTTTATATTTAAACATTTTATGACATGTTCACAAGTATACTACGATCATAGCGATCATTGTTTTTTTTTATTAAACTCTCCAGTATCTTACCAACTGCAGACGTTAAATTAACTGTTTTATAGTTACTTGTTAAAGACTTTGATTACTTTTTAAATATAGGCACCACATTGGCCTTATGCTAATCCAGTGGTACTATTCCAGTCATTAAAAATTCCCTTCTATTATCAGCTCTTTGAGCAACTGAAAGGCTTATATGTCTTTTTTTCCTTACACTGTTTTTACATTTTCAATTTTTATAAGATATTTTTACATGTAGAGTTAAAGGCTAAATAAAGCACCACGTTCCCCTATTTATATGAAATTTGTAAGTTTAGCCATCTTTCCTGTAATTCTAGCCATGCACAGATGGAATTTTGGCAAATTCCTGCTCAAACACTGTTCTGACACTCTGAATTGTTGAAAAGCAATTTCAAGTCATAAGGAACTCAGGAGCAACTCAAATGGTACTCCAAGGAAAAATATATACAAAATGTACATATATCACCGCGCTGTTCAATAATGTGAAAAAAGCAGCCCACACCACAAAATAGATCGATTTTGAAAAAATGGAAAAGAAAAAATAAAGTGTAGCGCTAGAAGAAAAAACCCTGGTTTAGAGGGTCTTTATGTAATACAAATTAAGAAATGTCCGTAACACAACAACAAAAATGATTATTAGAATCAAAAGTCCATGATGAGCTTCAATTCACCGAAGATAGTGACATTAATTATGACACAGTGATTGATAGAAGGTCCGCCACCAATTAGTGAAAATTTTGAGGCTTACCGGAGGGAATGAACCCAAATAAGCGTATACTTATCAGGTCAATCAAACTTAAATGATGCCAAGGATCAAGATGTACTTCAAGCGTTGAATAATCAGTAAACCTCCTGGGACATCCTCATAGATAGTACAGTGATTTTACAGATGCCAATTGAATGGTCTTTAGTGTATGTACTCAGGTGATAATATGCACCATGCAGGGTATCATATTTATGCAGACAAGGAAAAAAGGAAAATAAAAGTGCACATAGCGTGATTCTGTATTTCCATAAAAAATAGCATTTAATAAAAACCTTTTTAGACTCACATTTAAGAAGAATAAAACAAGCGCTTAGAAACAAATTTCAGCAGTGTGGTCAGTGTAATCTCCTGACACGTTTCGTTCCCTTAGAACGTCATCTGGGGTGACATTCTAAGGGAACGAAACGCGTCGGGAGATTACACTGACCCCACTGCTGAAATTTGTTTCTAACTTCATTTTTCTTCCTTTATATTTTACAAGTGAGATGGCTACTGTATAAATGAAAGTGAACCTCTTGCCACTTTGTTTTTGTTTTTTGAGGGAAGGGTTTTGGGAGGTGAAGGGATAGAACTACTTTTACAGTGGAAGTAACAGCTGTAAAATGCAATTTTTTTACTACTCCTTAATGGAGTTCACAGGACAAATATATAATTACACTTGTAGGTTTACTTTTAGGTTTACTGGCATTGAAAGATTGACTCCAATGCCCAGGGGTGGGGACAAAGGTAGGCAACTTTTGAATAGCAAAGCTTGGTGGATTTTTAGACTCAAAACCAGAGTCCCTCTGGGGTTAAATCTCAGATGGGACCTTGATTTACATTTATGGTAATTTTATCATTCTTATTTTTTCCTTCTTCCACCAATTCTCATATTCAGTTGTCTCTATTTTTGACATCCCCTTCCCTGTGGTCATTCTCTTTATCTATTCTGTCATACTAATCAGTTGATATTATTTTGTATTTTTTTTATTTCAGTTTTGTGGTTTGCTTCTGCAGAACAATTTTAACCTTCCTCTTTGGTTTCATAGGGCCAGATCCTCAAAAGAGATACGGCGGCGTAACTGCTGTTACGCCGTCGTATCCCTGGTCCTAACTATGGAACTGATCCACAGACTCAGTTTCCCATAGTTAGGACGAAGATCCGACATGTGTAATTGAATTACACTGTCGGATCTTAAGGATGCAATTCTAGGCCGGCCGCTAGGTGGCGAGGCCATTGAGGCCGGCGTAGAATATGCAAATGACCAGTTACGGCGATCCACGAACGCTCCGACGGGCCCGACGCTCTAAATCTACGTCGTTTACGTCGAGTTCCGCCGCGTAAAACTAGGGCTAAGCCCTAGTTGTCCTAAGCCATGTTAAGTATGGCCGTCGTTCCCGCGTCGAATTTTAAATTCTACGTCGTTTGCGTAAGACGTCCGTGAATGGCGCTGGACGCCATTTACGTTAACGTCTAAGCAAATGACGTCGGAGCGACGTCAGTTAGCGCAATGCACGTCGGGTAATTTACCCGACGGAGCATGCGCAGTACGTCCGGCGCGGGAGCGCGCCTAATTTAAATGGGACTCGCCCATTTGAATAGGAACGCCTTGCGCCGGACGGATTTAAGTTACAGCGCCGCAAAATTCCAGGTAAGTGCTTTGTGGATCGGCACCTAACTTGGGAATTTTGCGGCGGAGTAACTTAAATCAGAAAAGTTACGTTGCGCCAAGGCTTTGTGGATAACCCCCATTGTTTCCATTTGACAATCATTAGGTTAATTGAAAATATCTGCAATCAATAAAGGAGGAGGGGGGTGTTTTAACACTATATATGTTGTGCTGTTTTTGTACATAACTATTGTGAACAAGGCCATACATGTTGAAATGCGTTAACTTCTGCTGTACATATTTATCTTTTATGGAGTTACAATAAATTTGGACTTGTTGAAGAGCATGCATGGAGTTGGGGATGGTCTTCTATCCATTTACTTTGTTAGCAGCTGAGAGACTGCACATCCTGCACCCAACAGCTCAGGAGGATCTCTATACGATCTGGGGTAGTAGCACATTTTTCTTCTGTTTTATAATTACATTTAATCTACAAATAACTAAATTGCAAATACAATTTTGTTTTGAACAAAATTAGACAAACATTTTGTGTTTTGCATGCTGGTAAAATCACACTCAGTACAAATTCAATTTATTAAGCGGTGTCCTTTTATAAATATAAAACACAACATCAGACTTGCAAAAATAAAAAGTATAAAAACATGTAAATGTGAGAAACCATGACAGTTAAAAGTGTATTGCCTCAACATAAAAAGGAAAGTTTGACTATTTTAGGCAACTATGCAATCCACATGAATTTTCTGTAATTCCAATATTAAAAAAATGAATGCGATATTTCCAGTCTTATAAGCATGTCCAATTTTTGGCCATCCTGTTTGCAATTGCAAATGACTGTATTCGTGAAAATGCTGATTAATGCTCCACCATATGCTTATAACAGATATTCCTTCATTACAGTGGACTCCTCCAGCTGTAAAATTGTCACAGTTAGAAATTGCTCTGGGTGCTTTTTAAGAGCTCAAATATAAGATTAGCATTTATAGTAGCATAGGAGTGTGTAGGCACATTATGGCTTGGTTCAACGACTTAATACTTAAAGATAAAAAATGACACAAGCGTGAAATAAACTGTTTACGTTTAGGATGGAAAGCCATATCATCTTAGTGCAGGTATTATGTCTTATTTGCATATGATATTTATGCGATATATATATATATATATATATATATATATATATATATATATATATACAATATCTGATTCACAGTTTGCACACTGTTAAATTTTACAACTTCTGACACTTCTGTTTGCAAAGCCGATTAATAAGCTACGGTGTATTTTAGCAAGGAAACTGGGCAGTTTAAATAGATTTCTAATTATAGCCTCAAAAGAATGCTGTGATGGGTTTGGAATATTTTAAGGAATCAGTGTGCCTCAAATACAAATTATGTTGAAATAAATGTGTTTATAATCGTTTTTCATAAAAAAAAGTATGTGAAGCTAACATATCTGTATAAACCTTTAGACATGAGACATTCTATTTACAATTTTTAAGAAGATAGGTGTATTCTATTATTGTCTGAGAAATATCATTTTTGGCTGAAGAAAATTTCAAGAGGCTGCTTTTAGTGGTCCTGGCAAAAAGTTGTATGCATTTAGGAAAATGTCACTAAGACTAGAATGGAATGTTAATTACATTCAGTTTAATAAGCTACTAAATCTGTGTAAATAACACTAATGCAGTAAAACTAATTTTCCAACTAACAGTATAATGATTAGAACATCTGATGGGTTTGTTCTGATGTGTGTGTCCTCATAAGGCAATTTTTTCCGTTCTTCCTGTACTGGTAACAGCCTGTAAATCAGGATGTTTAAGGGTATCAGGGCAATGGGAAGTGTTCAAACCTCCCAACTATCCCTCATTTGAAACCAAATCCCTCTGTACCTCTTTTTTTCTTCTGTTGTTGTTTTTGTTACATAATTACATAGTTAGTCTGGTTGAAAAAAGTCAATTTAGTTCAACCAATAAAAAGGGAAAAAATAAAATCCTAAAGTAGGTATAGAAAAGAATCACCCCCTTTAACCACTTGATCACCGGGCCTATTTTGGCACTTTTCTCCTTCATGTAAAAATCAAAAAAAAATTGCTAGAAAATTAATCAGAACCCCCAAACATTATATATATTTTTTTAGCAGACACCCTAGGGAATAAAATGGCAGCTATTGCAACTGTTTTAATAATTTTTCAAACACCTTTTTTAGGGAAAAAAACAGTGTCATGAATTAAAAAATAACAAAACAGTAAAGTTAGCCCAATTTTGTTGTATAATATGAAAGACGATGTTACGCCGAGTAAATAGATACCTAACATGTCACGCTTTAAAATTGTGCACACTCATGGAATGGCGCCAAACTTCGGTACTTAAAAATCTCCATAGGCGACGCTTTAAATTTTTTTTTACAGGTTATGAGTTACAGAGGAGGTCTAGTGCTATAATTGTTGCACACGCTCTAACGCACGCGACAATACCTCACATGTGGGGTTTGAACGGTGTTTACATATGTGGGCGGGACTTGCATGCGTGTTCACTTCTGCACGCGAGCTACCGGGACAGGGGCGTTTTAACAATTTTTTTTTTTTTTACTTCATTTTTTTTTTACACTTTTTTTTACATTTTTTTTGTTATCACTTTTATTCCTATTACTCCTATTACAAGGAATGTAAACATCCCTTGTAATAGGAATCACTGTGACAGGTCCTCTCTATGGAGAGATGTGGGGTCAATAAGACCCCACATCTCTCCTCCAAGCTTACAAGCATGAAATCGGTGAAAAAAAAATCACTGATCACATGCCGACAGCCGCGATTGCGGCTTTGTTTACTTCCAGGTACTGGGCGTGACGTCATAACGTTGCGCCAGGGCCTCCGACGGTCATAGAGATACTGGTGACCATCTGGTCACCAGTCATCTCTATGCTTCCCAGCAGCACCGGCCGATTCGCTCTCCGGCCCCCCGATGGCACGGGAGAGCCCGGAGAAGCACCTGATGGTGGCGGGAGGGGGGTTGTCCCCTCCCGCTGCCTAGAAGAACGATCAAGCTTTGATCGTTCTTATCGTGCACAGAATCGCCGACTGAAGACGGCGATATCTGAATGATGCCTGTAGCTGCACCCATCATTCAGATATCACCGCACAAAGCCGAGGACGTCATATGACGTCCTTGGTGATTAAGTGGTTAAAATAATCAAATTTTGTTGCTTTGCAGCCTGAAATGAAGACAGACACAGTTTTTATTGTATCCAGCTATATTTACTAGTGCAACTTTTAACATCCAAAGGAAGTTGCACTAGTAAATATAGCTATATAAAACAAAAGAAACACTCACCCAAGCTCTACTACCTATCTCCCATGTGTAAGTTGAGTATCAGTACTATGGCTGTAAACACCAACTGCAGATATACAATCGCTCAATGCTTCTTCCTTAGATAACATTGTTTTAGCAAAACAGTGATAACAGAGGCCATATGTGCTAACATATTTCGGCCAAAGTCTTATTTAAAGTATATATAGATCACAAATAAAATAATTTATATATACTAATACAACCCCTCATAGGGGTGGTTTGTTCTTCATTAAAACATCATTAAGGGAATTACAAACATGTGGGTATGGTCAAACTGAGATCAAGTAGTCCTTCCAATACCAGGATATGCAATAGAAATGACTAATTGTTAACTATACAGTGTGCAGCCAATTAAAACAGTATAATCCTAGCAATATCTATTCAAAAAACATTTAAAGTGATTGTAAAGGCTTTTTTTTTTACTCACCTCCGCTGTGCAGTTCGTTTTGCACAGAGTGGCCCCGAATATCCTCTTTTGGGGTCCCTTGGCGGTTCTCGTGGATCAGATAACCCCCTAGGAGAAGCGCTCTCCCGGGGGGTTACCTTGCAGGCGTGCTCCCGAGTCCAGCATTTGCATTCATAGACACGAATGCCAGACTTGGCCTCGCCCCCCGATGCCCGCATCATTGGATTTGATTGACAGCGTGGAGAGAGGATGGTACAACCTACATATTATAGTCGGCAAGCGCTACATTCAAGCACATATACTACTGTTTTGAAATTGCAGTTGATATACGTTTTAAGAGGGAACAGTTTGCTATTAAAAAAAGCTTTGATTTGTCATGCCTTTTACATTGTTTATAAGTATTAAAACCACACAGGTAGGAACCATAGACAGTCAGCCATGTGTTTTTACCAGAGGGACGTTGTAAGTGAAAGAGACTTGGAGACAAAAGAGATGCTAATGTAGGTGCTTTCCTGCTAGAAAAACTACAACCCTGTTGGAGGATGCCATATAATAAATTTTGTCTGCATAGAGAATGGGAAGACATCGGTTCACACACTGTATTATTGTGACTATGTGGTTACAAAACGGTCTGGTTTATTAGCATATCAAGACAATTGTTTATTCTTAGAGCACATTCTGCCACCTATCATACTGTCATGATCCTTCTGTTCCACTGTTGTTATGCCTCTGTCAATCATGTGTTCATTGTAACCTCTTAATTTTTGTCTATCTGACAAGATGATACACTCATAAAAAGCATCAGATGTTGAGCAGTTTCTTTTTGCCCTGATAAATTCCCTTAGACCCCTTTCACACTGGAGCGGTTTGCAGGCGCTGTTGCGCTAAAAATAGTGCCTGAAAACCGACCCTAAACAGCTGCTGTTTCTCCAGTGTGAAAGCCCGAGGTCCTGCTACCCGCATCTTTGAAACGGTGAAGGAGTGGTGTGTATACTGCTCCTTCACAGCTCCTGCCCATTAAAATCAATGGTACAGCAAGGCTATACCACCTCTAAAGAGGCGCATTGTGGGCGGTTTTAACCCTTACTCTGCCGCTAGCGGGGGGTGGAACCATCCTTCTAGCGGCCGAATAGTGCCGCGATATTAGCAGTAAAGCACCGCTAAAAATAGCAGCGCTTTACCGCCTCCCGCCTTAGTGTGAAAGGGGCCTTACAGTAAGTGCCTGTATAGTATGGGTAGAATGGCAACTTGTTGATAAAGAGTAGAGTTGAGCAGACACCTGAATGTTCGGGTTCGACGGGTTCGGCCGAACTTTGGATAAAAGTCCAGGTTCGGGACCCGAACTTGACCCCGAACCCGAACCCCATTGAAGTCAATGGGGACCCGAACTTTTCAGTACTAAAATGTCTCTAAAACACTAATGGAAAGGGTTAGAGGGCTGCAAATGCCAGCAAAATGTTGGTAAGAGCAAGTACTCTGCAAATAAATGTGGATAGGGAAATAACTTAAAATAACATAAAAAAAATAAAAATAAAACACCACAGACACTGGAGGAAAACACTGCAAAATATATTTTTTTGCCCTAAATGGGTGTTTGTTGAAAAGAACAATAGAAGAACACTAGCTAAAGTGTTTATCTCACATGTACAGATATGAAGGAAAAACTGCAAACACTGGAGGAAACACTGCAAAATATATTTTGTTTGTCCTAAATGGATGTTTTTTGAATAGCACAATAGAAGAACACTATCTAAAGTGTTTATCTCACACGTACAGATATGGAGGAAAAACTGCAAACACTGGAGGAAACACTGCAATTTTTTTATTTTTTTTCCCCCATAATGGATGTTTTTTGAATAGCACAATAGAATAAAAGTATGTAAAGGGTGTATCTCACAGTAACATATGCAGTGCTGGTGTAATTTGATTTCTGAAGCAGGACTGACTCCTATATATTTCTGTCCCTATAAGCACAATCAGGAACCTTTCCCTAAAGTATCTAATGCAGAGTATCTCACAGGAACATATGCAGCGCTGGTGTAATATGATTTCTGAAGCAGGACTGACTCCTATATATTTCTGTCCCTATAAGCACAATCAGGAACCTTTCCCTAAAGTATCTAATGCAGAGTATCTCACAGAAACATATGCAGCGCTGGTGTAATTTGATTTCTGAAGCAGGACAGTCTGACTCCTATATATTTCTCTCACTATAAGCACAATCAGGAACCTTTCCCTAAAGTATCTAATGCAGAGTATCTCACAGGAACATATGCAGCGCTGGTGTAATATGATTTCTGAAGCAGGACTGATTCCTATATATTTCTGTCCCTATAAGCACAATCAGGAACCTTTCCCTAAAGTATCTAATGCAGAGTATCTCACAGGAACATATGCAGCGCTGGTGTAATTTAATTTCTGAAGCAGGACAGTCTGACTTCTATATATTTCTCTCCCTACAAGCAGCAGCAGCCTTTCCCTACCCTAATTAAAGCAGAGTGACGAGCTGTGCTATGCGCCTCTAGCTTATATAGAGGCTGGGTCACATGCTGGGTCACATGCTGCACTGGCCAATAACAGCCATGCCATTAGTAGGCATGGCTGTGATGCCTTCTAGGTCACACAATTAAAACAAATGGTGATTGGCTGCCGCGCGTCATTACATTGCCGAACACCGAACCCGAACCAAAAACCCAAAAGTCCGGTACGAACCCAAACTTTACAGTTCTGATTCGCTCAACCCTAAAAAAGAGTACTAAGCTTCAAATTAAAGTTATTATTTTTGAGGTACAGAACAAAGGGGTCAATTGCAGAAACAGTATCTTTCCAAATTAAGATCAGGTCATCAATGTAGCGACCAGGCCCGGACTGGCCATAGGGCATACCGGGCATATGCCCGGTGGGCCGCGGCATGTCACATCTCCCCCCCCCCAGTGCACTCTCAGCTGCGGCAAACTCCGCAGTCGGATTCGCGGCAAACTCCGCGGTCGGATCCGCGGCAGGCCCTGTGGCCGATTCCGCGGCCGACAGCCGCATTTCTATCTGCCAGCCAGGGTCCCACTCCCTACTCTGAAGGCAGCGAGCTGGGCTGCTCCTTTTGCCGGTGCCGCTCACTACGGCTGGCTCCACGGCCACCTCCGCGGCCGTCCAGCCAGCCTTCTGAATCTGTTTGCTCAGAAGGAGGAAATGAAGAGGACAGGTCATGTGACCGTGAAGGGGGAGGAGCTGGAGAAGGTCTCCTCTGCCTGATGTTGTAAAAGGTGCTGGACTGCTGGAAAGGTAAGTGATACTATGCCAGCCTACCAGTGTTTTTTTTTTTTTTTTTCTTGCCTGCCAATGTGTTTTTATTTAATTTTATTGTATATTGGCTGCCAATGTATTTTTTTTGCATCTTGCCTGTCATTTTTTTTCTGTATCTTGGCTGCCAAAGTATTTTTTTGTATTTTGCCTGTCAATGTATTTTTTTTTTATCTTGCCTGTCAATTTTCTTTTTTCTATATCTTGGCTACCAATGTTTTTTTTTTATCATGCCTGTCAATATTAAACTATTCATAATAAAAGCATTCTGAGTCTTAGTGACCCCTTTCACACTGGGACAGTGTGAGCGCTAACAGTAGAGTGCTGCTAGTTTAAGCAGCGCTTTACCGCTGTTAGGCTACTTTCACACTGAGGCGCCGGCGGTAAAACGCCGCTATTTTTAGCGGCACTTTACTGTCATTTTTGCTGCGCTTTTGGTCGCTTTTAACCCCCGCCAGCGGCCGAATAAAGGGTTCAAAGTGCCACTCCTGAGGTGCTTTGCAGGCACTTTGGCAGCGCTGCCCATTGATTTCAATGGGCAGGGACGCTCCTACAGTGCCTCAAAGAGGCTTGCAAGACTTTTTTTACTGTCCTGCCAACGCACCGCTCCAGTGTGAAAGCACTCGGGCTTTCACATTGGAGTGAAGGGAGCGGCTCTTTCAGGGCGCTTTGCAGGCGCAATTTGTAGCACTATAGCTCCTGCAAAATGCCTCAGTGTGAAAGTAGCCTTATAGCAGCCCTTTGGCGCCACTAGCAGGTACTTTTAACCCCCCAGAAGGGGTTAAAAGCGTCTGCTTTTTAACGCTGCTTTCAAAGTGCTTTTATGGTGCTTTGAAAGCGGTACCCATTAATTTTAATGGGCAGGGGTGGTAGAGGAGCAGTGTACCTCCCCAAGGATGCTGCTTGCAGGACTTTTTTTCCCATCCTGCAAGTGCACCACTTCAGTGTGAAAACACAGAAGATGCAGTTTACAGGCGCTATTTTTAGCGAAAAAACGCCTGTAAATTGCTTCAGTATGAAAGAGATTTTACACAATGTGAGTGATGCTGAACAAAGTTTGAAGGACCCCTTTCACACCTAGACTGCCCCGTGGTAGCGTTAAAGCGCTGCTTGTTTTAGCGGTGCTTTACCGGCACTGCAGCGCCACTTTGCGGGCGGTAGCGGGGCGCTTTTAACCCCAAAGAAGGGGTTAAAAGCACCCAAAAAGCGGCGCTGCCGAATCGCTTTGCTGGCGCTTCGTAAGAGCTGCCCATTCATTTAAATGGGCAGGGCGTTTTTGGAGTAGTGTATCCAAACCATCCCAAAGATGATGGTAGCAGGACTTTTTTCCCATCCTGCAAGAGGATCGCCACAGTGTGAAAGCATACTGGGGAGGCTTGAGAGGCACCTTTCAGGCACTATTTTTAGCACCTCAGTGTGAAAGAAGTCAAAGTGATGGCATCAGTTAGACATTGTGTGAACAGTTCTTGTGCCCAAAAGGTGTCCTGAATTGAGCCCACGTTCACATTGGGCCGATTTGACATGTCAAATCGCATGCCAAATTGGAGGGTATTGCCGGCAATAGTACTGTCTGAATCAGTGCGACGCTGACTTTGCGTAGTTCCTGTACTACTTTTGCCGACTTCAGGGGCGATTTGAATAGACATCTGTGCATGAACCCGCACTGATGTCTGTCAAATTGCCCCCCCCCCCCTTCAATGTCGGACTGCATTACCGCACGATTTCAAACCAGCAATGCAGTCCGACTTCGGGACACCTTTTGGGTATATATATATAGATACCCCCCCTTCCCAGGGCTGTCTTTAACGTAGGGCATTAGATCATATTAGATTGTATTAGATCCGCAGTCAGTTACAGTGACTGAAGCAGGCTAAATATAACTAAAATACATAGAGAAATCGGTTGCCATTATCGGTAATTAGTTTTTTTTTAAAAAATGGGCTGCTCAGCTTAGAATGCCTGGGCCTATTTTTTGTCCCAGTCCGGGCCTGGTAGCGACAATACCAATCTTTATGAGCCCTAAAGAGATGTCTTGAGCAAAAAGAACCAATTAGTCCCACCAACCCAAATACAAGTTTGCCAATGATGGAGAGAATTTAGCTCCTGTTGAGGCGCCTTGATATTGCATTGGGAGTCAAATAAGTAATTGTGCTTTAAAAGAAACTCAATAGCCAAGTACAAAAATTCACATAACTCTTGACTATAAATGCTGTATCGTGTAAGGTGATGTTTCAAAATGTGATTATTTTAAAGGGTGTGATTCTTTTCTCTACCCACTGTAAATACAAACCTATACCCACAGTTGATCCAGAGGAAAGCAAAAAAAAAAAAAAAAACTGTAAAGCATGAACCAATCAGAAAGAACACGCCTAGCGAACACACCCCTTGATCGTCCCCTGTGTTAACCCCTTCCCTGCCATTGTCATTTTTACATTGATCAGTGCATTTTTTAGCACTGCTCAGTGTAATAATGTCACTGGTCCCCAAAAAGTGTAATTTGGGGTCAGATTTGTTTGCTGCAATGTGGCAGTCCTGCATAAATCGCAGATCGCCGCCATTAATATTAAAAACAAATAAATAAAAAAAAAGTCTCTAAATCTATCTCCTATTTTGTAGACACAATAACTTTTGTGAAAACCAATCAATAAACGCCTATTGAAATTTTTTTTAAATCAAAAATATGTACAAGAATATATATCGGCCTAAATTGATGAATACATTTGTTTTTATATTTTGTTTTGTCTGGATATGTATTATAGCAAAAAATATATATATTTTTTCAAAATTGCCACTCTTTGTTTGTTTATAGCACAAAAATAAAAACCACAGAGGTGATCAAATACCACCAAAATAAATCTCTATTTATGGGAAAAAAAGGAAATACACTTTGTTTGGGTACAGCGTCGTATGACCGCGCAATTGCCAGTTAAAATAATGCAGTGCCGTATCGCAAAAAAAGGCCTGGTCATTAAGGGGGCAAATCCTTCTGGGGCTGAAGTAGTTAAAATATTTTTTTCCAGCAAGAACTCATCTATGTGGTTCTTTATTAAAGCTGAGCTCCACCCTATTTTTAAACATTTGTTTAATCAAATTTTTTTTTTCCTGTGACAGTACCTTTGATTACAGCATCTGTCACTCAGCTTCCTGTCCCCTCTTCTGCGGGTATTCTGCGGGTATTGCGTCATATCCTTCATCCGCACTGTGTCCTGGGAGCTTTTCTCATTGCTGTCAGGAGTCATTGCGGAGCCTCGCCGCCATCTTGCTACACCCCACACTCCTGCACAGTAATGATAGAGTGAGAAGGGGCAAGCGGACATCTTTTTACACCCACCGGAGTTTTAGATTTCACAGTTATTTTCAACACAAAACGGAGCTTATATGCTTAAATACGGCGGTGGAAGAGAAGCAGACGGCGGCGAAGAAGAGCGGCCCCCACCCGAAGACGTCAAAGAAGAAGCCCCCCCTGGTGAAAAGAGCTAAAGAAGACAGGGGGTGCCTCCGGAGCAGACTAATAAATTATTTTAAAAACCCTTTTGTCGTGTTTATTAACTTTAACATGTTTCCTCCAGGTGAATGGGTAGAGGTACAATGTACCCCATATCCATTCACTTAGGGTGGGGGGCCGGTATCTGGGAGCCCCCTTATTAAAGGGGGCTCCCAGATTCCGATAAGCCTCCCGCCCGCATACCCCGACAACCAACGGCCAGGGTTGTCGGGAAGGGGCCCTGTCCTCATCAACATGGGGACAGGGTGCTCTGGGGTGGGGGGCCCCGCAGTGCGCCCCCCTGCCCCAGAGCACTCAACGCCCCCATGTTGAGGGCATGCAGCCTGGTACGGCTCAGGAGGGGGGGCGCTCGCTCGTCCCCACTCCTTTCCTGGCCGGCCCGGTAGCGTGCTTTGGATACGGGTCTGGTATGGATTGTAGGGGGACCCCCTACGCCGGTTTTTCGGCATAAGGGGGTCTCCTTACAACCCATACCAGACCTAAGGGCCCGGTATGCTCCTGAGGGGGGAACCCATGCTGGATTTTTATTTAAAATCCGGCGGGGACTTCCCCCTCAGGATTCATAACAAACGCTGCACACGTGTAGAATTGGCGGGAATCCAAGTCGGATCTCCCGTCGCTTCTATGACGCGCTTGCTGGGATGTGCTTTTACTATTCCAGTGAGTGCGAGATGTCGGCACCCTGTCGCCGAGAATCAGCGCGATGCCGTCGTGCTAAAAACACATTCTCGGCGGCAGGCACTGTATAATCACTTTTTATTTTTTTGTATTTTTTTCATTATGACAAAATATAATCACTTTTTTTTTTTTTTTTTTAACATATAAAATCACGTCTTTTTCCCCCCCAAAAAAAGGCCCACAAGAAATTAAACCCTCCCCAAAACATTGATAACATTTTTCAGCTGGCGTTCCAGCGTTTTGGCTTTGTGCCGAATTTCGCGGCAGGCAAGACGGATGTCCTCGACTTGGGCCCTGCATGACAAGACCTCTGCGATGAGGAGCTGGGCACTATAAGTGTCAAGTCCCTCACCAGCCTGATTTCTTCCTGAAATGTGGGACCAAAACATGTATTAAAATTATGTAGGCCTACATCTACATTACCTGAAGCTGTGGTATATGTTACTTTACCCGATGTTGTGGCAGGTTCCCCTTCGTCTACATCCCTCGGGGGTGTGGCTTGGTTTTCTTGTGCCTCCTGCCTTGCTGCTTCATTGTGCCCTACGAGATTGAAGAAAGGGAAAACATGAGCTTAAAACATTATAGCGGCCTGAAAGTCAAATAAAATATTTTGTGCAAAATCAAACCAAAAAGATGTCACAACTTTCATGTTTGTGGGTCGAATAATTGGTCCTAGGAGTCGCCGTTCATTCGCCCCAAATTAATAAAATTACGCTATTTTTGTCTGATACAGTGATTCAACTCCCCTTTGCACATGCAAAATAGGCATGATGCCATTTCTCACAAATATCGTATTTTATTATTGAAAGTCAGCGAATGAACGACGACTTCGACAACAGAATCATGCGCCCACAATCATAATAACAATTCTGGTCAACCTGAAAGCAAAAACACATGGCACAAAGAACACACTCAAATAATTAATACACATGAAAAATACTTACTTCTTCTTCGAATCACCCTATTTATTTTTGCGAGTTGCTGGGGTTCTCTCTTCTTCAAGTCTGACCACCTTTTTCGCAGTTGCTCTCTGCTCCTGCGTTTTCCAAACTTTCGCTGAAGCCTCCGGATCACCTTCTCCATTATTGTGGCCTTTACTTTGTTAGGATGCCTGTAGGGGCCATGTTTGGCATCATAGTCCTCCCTCCTGAAAATGGTGACCATCTCCACCATTTCATTGAAGGACATGTTGGAGGCTCTGCACCTGAATCTTCTGCATGGTTGGGCCTGGCCTGCCTCCTGGCTTGAGCTTGAATTGTCATCCATGTCGTCCATCATTTCTCCCTCACAAAACGACAGAGAAGGGGCGGGGAAAGGACGATTCTGAACGTCAGGGGCGGGGTGTCGTGCGGAGCGTCACGCGTGCGTAGTGTAAAAAGGGATCGGACGTGTTTGTAAACGGCGTGCAGAGTCTGTTGAAGAAGGCGGAAGTCACAATCTTTGCAAACGACGGTACGTAACTTATTTTTTTGACTTTATTATAGTGAACAGGGAATGAGTTTGTGGGCTATATATGGTGAGAAAGCTAGTGGCTTTACTGACTGGTTTTTGATTATATGTTTGATTTGCAGAAATCATGGATCCCTTTAAGGATGCAGAGTTCATGACTGAATTCATTCAGAAATGGAAGGAACATCCTGTTCTGTGGCAAACCAAAAAAACAATCAATAAAAACAAAGATGCCAGGGAAAAAGCAAAGGAGAGCATGCTGGATTTTGTTAAAACAAGGGTCCCCCACGCCACAACAGACACAGACAAGAACAAAATAAATTCCATCAGGGGCACCTACAGGGCCCAACGGGTCCAAGTCCTGGCCTCAATGAGGTCTGGGGCTGCAGCTGACTCCATCTACAAACCTAGCCTGTGGTACTACAGTCAGCTGCAGTTCCTGGACGACCATATTGAGACCAGGGCATCCCTGTCTACCCTTCCCCCAAGAGGGAGCTCACAGCTTCCCAGCAGCCAATCCTCCAGTCTTCCCTGCAGACAAGAGCAGGCAAGCTCGGAGGAAGATCAAGAGTTCCTGGAGGACCCCAATTGTGACCCATGGAGCCAGGTATGTAATTTGTATAGGAAATGTGTATATGACAAGTATAATAATGATGTCAAATTGAGGTTACTAGTGTTCTAAATTCAAAGGGAATGTTAATTGTTTTGTTTAAATAGCAATAGACAGTAGTGTCAAAACATGATGTGGACAAGATAGAAAAATGAAGGGGTCAGAATGATTGTGTGTCACTTTCTGGTAGGCCAGTAGGCGGGGGGGGGGGGGGAACGCAATACACATGCAAGGGGTCCCAGATGACAAACACACTTTTTGGGTAAAATCTAGTTGACACAAAATATACTAGTTTGCTTTTTGGTGTAAAGGCACCCTAATTCAAAATTTCAGCCTGCAACAACCCCCACAACTCCAGGGGGACCATGTCTTAAGGTGTGTAAGGGGCCACATAATTAGGGATGGCGACCCTGTGTGTAATATATATTGGCATTCAATTTGCATCTCTCATGATTGTAAAAATGTGTGTGCTTAATGAAAAAAAAACGAAACTATGTCCCTTTTTTGGATACACAGGCAGAGCAAAGCCAGGAGTAGGCAGACCCCACAGGGAGCCAGGGAGAGCCAGGGCCCACAGGGAGCCAGGGGGAGCCAGGGCCCACAGGGAGCCAGGGCCAACTGCAAGGCAGGAGGTGGCAGAACCCACTGGGAGCCACGAGGTGGCAGGCCCCAGTGGGACCCAGGAGGCCCCCCCGGCGGGATACCATCTCCCGGATCCCTCCACTCCGCACTCCCGCAAAAAGGATCAGAAGTCTGCGACAAATGGAGGAGGAGACCCAGGCCCTGCTTCGCCAAGCTACTGCGGCCATCCGAGAGCCACCCAGTGAAGTAGAGGGGTTCGCAGCGCTCATTGCAGCCAAGCTCCAAAATCTGGAGCAGAGCCAGCGTGTGCGCTGCGAACTCCTCATCTTCAAAGCCATAAGCATGGCATCCCTGGGGCAGCTCAATGACGACACCAACATTGTGCAGATTGCTCCTCCTGTCCTTGCTGCTCCTCCTGCTCCTGCTCCTGCTCCTCCTCTTCCTGAGGCTGCTCTGGCTCCTGGCACTACATCGCCTCCAGGAACCCAGCCCACAAGGACTCGGGCTACAGGGAAGGCTGCAGGGAAGACTGCAGGGAAGGCTGCAGGGAAGACTGCAGGGAAGGCTGCTGGGAAGAGAAAGCCCAAAAAATGACACGGTGCCCCTGATGGAATTTATAGTTGACTCACAGCCTGGATTGGTGGCTTGGGGGACCCTTGTTTTAATTAAGTTCAAGCACGCTCTCTAGTGCTGGCTTCCTTGGCATCTTTGTTTTTATGAAGTTGTGTTTTTTGTTTGCCACCATTTTATTATTTAATATTTATGCATAATAAATGCAATTTTGATTTATCAGCCAAATTTGAACATGTGTATTTTTTAGGAAGTTGAGAGATCATTAGTGAGTGGGCAGACCCATTTGCCCAAAATTGAACAAAAAATTTACAAGGTTGAAAAACCTCCTTGTGGGTAACTTAAAAAAAAATATGTTGTTGCAGCCACTTCACACACTCCAAAATCCAAAAAACAAAAATATTTCACCAAAAGTTTACGCCAAAAGAAAAACACACAAATAAAATGTTGGCCAATATATATATTTTAAATTTATAAGATGGAACATACACCTAAATAACACAACACAAACCAAAACATTATCTAACAAGAAATAATGAATGTTAAAAGCTTGACATAACTATGTAACAAGATCAGCCGCAAAAAACTTCCATTTTTGTGTAGCATTTAAAAGCAGGGTGTAAAGAAGCGCATTCTTTTCTTCTTTACAAGTTTAAAACGACCTAACGAATGTGCTTAATCCATTCTGAACAGTAGTTTTACCAGAACGAGCGCTGCCGTCTCCTAACTTGCTTCTGAGCATGCGCGGGCTTAAAAACGACGTTTTTACCTACACACGGTCAATGTTTAGGACACAAAAAACGACGTTGGGCAAAAACGACACATAAAATTGAAGCATGCTTCAATTTTTTTCTGTCGTTTTTTACAAGACATAAAGCGATGTTTTCCCCCACACACGGTCAATGAAATTGACGTTTTTAAAAATGTCGTTTTTTTTACATCGCATAAAGTGATGGTGTATACGCGGCATAATAGTCAAAAAAATGAAAAATATATAAAGATTTCTGAATACAACTGAATAGATGTAGACTGTCTAATAAAGATCTGAGTGCAAAATTGAGTATCACTCACCAATAAATGGCCAGTCCAGATCCAAAAACAAAGAAAAACATTTTACGAAAAAAAGATATCTTTGTATTTAACAAAAAAGTTTTTCCTCATCGCATCTCGCCACAAGCCCAATCAAGAATCACAGATCAACTCCCATCCATGTTCAATCAATGAATCACAGTAGAAAAGAGCCTAGTCTGAAAGGGGAATGGAAGTGTAAAAAGTAAATAGAAAAGCAGTTTGGATCAACACTCATACTTAGATGAGTGTAATCAATATAGATAAAAAACACATACCTGGTTCAATAATTGATAAATAGAATCAATCATTTTATTGATTCTATTTATCAATTATTGAACCAGGTATGTGTTTTTTATCTATATTGATCTATATATATATATATATACCTAAACTAAATATATATAATTTTTTTCAAACAAATATAACTTTCTTTTGGTGGTATTTGATCACCACTGTGTTTTTATTTTTTCCGATATAAATGGAAAAAGACCAAACATTTTGAAAAACATAAACTATAAATCGAGATTTTCCTAGCTTGTGACGGAAAATATTAGTTATATGAAGACAGGAGGCGAGTATCTTATGCATTATTCTTTCTTTAATAATGCCCATAGCAGAAAATTCAGTAATCCATTTAATGTAACTGAAGAACTTCAAAACTACAACTCCCAGCAGTCCCTGGGCCACAATAGCCCCTCCTAGACTGTAGCCTGTATATAAGGGACTGCCCACTGAGAATCGTCCTCTTTCTTTATGCGAAACAGCATCGCCCAGGAACACGAGCTCCACCCAGACATCTCCACTGTTGCACGAAATCCCGACCGGCCGGTCCGCAACTTCCGATTCTGGAGGTAACATCAAGGAAACGTGGCCAACAATGGCCCAACTTCATCCCAACGGGGATTGTAGGGAACCCAACCATCTGCAACCGACAGATCAGCCACCTTCAGGACAATGGTCAGAGTGTTCAATATCCTGAAAGAAACAAGGGACCAAATCCTCAAAGGAGATACAAAGGCGGAACTGCTGTTCAGCCTGCGTATCCCTGTGCCTATCTTTGGATCTGATCCTCAAAAGGATTTTTCCAAAGATAGGCAGCAGATCTGACATCTGTAAGACACTTACACTGTCAGACACTGTCGGACACGTGGTCCTTCGGTCTGAAGTAAAAATGGCGAAAGGTGGTCTCAGAAGACCAATCAGCTGCCATTAATAAGTCAGAAAGGGAGCCTCCTGAGGTGACTATTTTAGTAGCCATAGCGCCCCTGGATGAGTGAGCTCCAAACAGGGAGATGTCTATGCCCGCCATCTCCATGCCGGGAACGCACCCAACGCGCTAGTGTAGCGGAAGAGACTGGGTGATGAGGTTTGACATAAGAGACGAGAAGTTGGGAAAAATTTGGTGAGCGCAGGTCAGCCGTCTGCGATTCGTATGCCTGTAGGCAACGTACCACGCAGAGCCGTGGATGTGCAGGAAAGAACGGATAAAAAACCGAGTGAATACCCGTCTTGGTCCTACGGACCACCGAAAATTTGACCCCTTGAGGCGAGATTTGTCGCCTAGAGATGTCCAACGCTCTCATGTCCGAGACGCGTTTGATGGAAATTAAGCATAGTAAAACAGTCAATTTGTATGACAACAGTCTTAGGGAAAGGTTGTCATTGTCCTCCCACGAGGCGAACATCTCGAGCAACCTGGAGACATCCCAGGTTGCCTGATATCTAGGCCTAGGGGGACGCTTGAATCTAACGCCTCGCAGAAGTCTACACACCAGTGGGTGTTTTCCCACTGGTAGAGAGTCCACTGGGCAATGATATGCCGAAATAGCTGAACGGTATACATTGATGGAACTATAAGATTTGCCAGATTCAAAAGAATCTGCCAAATAGTTGACCACTACCGACACAGGTGCGTGTATGGGATCAACCTGCCGTTGATCACACCAACGAACCCAGAGTCTCCAGGCAGATCGATAGGCCAATCTAGTCCCGGGGGCCCAGGCCAAGGCGAGGAGATCCCTAGCTGATCTTGAAAGATCGCTATCCGCGTCTGGGACCCCGAAACCAACCATGCTAGGAGATGAAGGTTGCCCTCCACTACCAGGGGGTGGAGACCTCTGTTTGGGTTGGTCAGAAGTTGTGGAAAGTGGGGAATCAGTCTGGGATAATCCACGGCCATCCCCAGGAGGAGAGGGAACCAAGGTTGTTTCGGCCACCAGGATGTGATCAACACGACCGTCGCCCTCTGATTCGCCGTATGTAAGAGAACCCTGGAGATCATCTGGAAGGGGGGAAACGCATAGTGCGTTCCCCTCGGCCAAATGTGGCGGAAAGCGTCTACCGCAGATGCCTCCGGATCCGGCCTCCAGCTGAAGAAGCGAGGTAATTGGTGGTTGAGACGCGAAGCGAAGAGGTCTACGCATAGCGGGCCCCAAAGCTGTCTCAACCGAAGGAAAACGGAACGATCCAGTCGCCAGTCGCTGGAATCGGCAAGATAGCGTGAATTCCAGTCGGCCACTATGTTGGAGACCCCCGGAATATACTCCGCTATTGGGACAATGTTGCGCGCCAGGCAAAAGTGCCAGAACTCCTTCGCAAGGTCTGCTAGGATCCTGGACCTGGTACCTCCCAAGCGGTTGACGTACTGAACCGCTGCCACGTTGTCCATGCGGAACAACACACAACAATTGGAGGCTTGTGGTATGAATCTCTTGACGGCAAAATATGCCGCCAGAAGTTCTAACGCATTGATATGCAGATCTGCTTCGGAGGTGGACCACGTCCCTCCTGTAGAAGCTTCCCCGCACCGAGCGCCCCAGCCATGACGACTCGCCTCCGACTCTATGATGACATCCGGGCTGGAGTTGAAAATGGCTTTGCCGTTCCATTCGACGGCATGATGAAGCCACCAGTGTAGTTCCTCCACAGCCTCCGGACAGAGAGGCCCTGGCGTAGATGCATGATCTTGAGCCTCTGAAGGGCCCTGTAGTGTAGAGGGGCCGGGAAGATAGCCTGGATGGAGGCCGCTAGAAGCCCCACCAGACGGGCTAGAACCCTTAAGGACAAGGAACCCTTGCGTAGAACCGCCCTGATTTCTTTGCGTATCAGGGCTAGTTTGGCTATCGGGAGGCGGAGAACGGCTCGATTGGTGTCTACCAAGAAGCCCAAGAACTCCATCTCTTGGGCCGGGACCAGAACCGACTTCTCTTGGTTGACTAAGAACCCTAGGTTCTGTAGTAGTGAGACCGTCCATGACATGTGGAGGGAGGCTCGGGTTTTGGAGCGGGCCATGATGAGGAGGTCGTCCAAATAAATGATCCGACGTACCCCTCTGCTCCTTAATGACGCCACCACCGGTTTCATCAGTTTGGTGAAACACCACGGGGCGGACGACAGGCCGAATGGGAGGCAAGTAAATTGCCACATTCGACCCTTCCATGGGAAACGGAGCAGGTGTTGTGACTCCGGGTGGATTGGGACGGTGAGATAGGCGTCCTTCAGGTCCACCTTCACCAACCAGTCTCCCGGTTGTAAGAGATCTCGGAGGAAGTGAATACCCTCCATCTTGAAGTGTCTGTAACTGACATGTTGATTTAGGTCCCTGAGGTTTATCACGGGACGGTAGCCGCCCCCTTTTTTCTTCACTAGGAAGAGGTTGCTTATGAACCCTGGGGAAGAGTTTTCGGCTTCTAGTATGGCATGTTTGGACCTGAGTTCCGTTATTTCGTTGTCTATGAGAACAACGTTCTGGTCTGCAAACCTTATAAAAGGAGGTATTATGTCTAGAACCGGTGGTGAAAGGAGTTCTATTTGAAAACCCGAGACTGTCTGTAAGATCCACGCATCTGCCGTAATCGCAGACCAAGCATGGATAAAATACATCAGTCGTCCCCCCACTGGTATGTGTGATTGTGGCATGCAGGGTATACTCACCGGTAGGAGGACGGGAACGGGGGTAGCCGCGTCCGCCACGTCTGCGCCATGGTCTGCCCCGGGGTGGAAAGAAAGGTGTTGGTTGCACCACTGGGACGGTGTAGGAAGGAGGAGCCTGTTGGTACTGGTAGGCCTGTTGGTACTGGTAGTGGACAGCTGGTCTGCCCTGTGGCCTATAGGAAGAATTGCGGCCGGCAGATCGGCCTCTACCTCTGCCGGCCCTGGGAAAAATTTGGGCCTTGTCTAATCCTGTAAACAGGCCGACAAACCGGTTTATATCTTTCATAAGATTGTCTCCAAACAGCATACCAACCGCCGCTGGACCGGGTTCGGTTTCGGCCAGGTGGGAAAGTTGGGGATCTAGCCACATGAGAATGGAGCGGCGCCTCTCCACCGAGCAGGTAGTGTTGGCGGTGCCTGCTAGGCATATAGCCCTCTGGGCCCACCCGCGTAGTTGAGCTAAGTCAACCGGCTGCTCTGATGCGGCCGCCTACTCGGATAAATTTAGAATTTTGGTGAGAGGGCCCATCAAATCTAGGATACGCTCTTGGATAGTCCTAAAAGAGCGTTCTATCCCTTTTTTGGGAAGTTTGCCTGATTTTGCCAGGTATTTGGCTAGAATAGGGTCCACCTCTGGTGTGGCCACCACCTTGTTGGGAATAAAGGGCCTAGGACATTCAGCCCGCAGCTTATTACAGGCGGTTCTGTCTAGGGACTTTCTGGCCCAAAGCTCCACGTACTGTGAGACATGCGGGAGAGGTGACCATTCGCCTGATCTCGGGTGGGAGATGGTGTCGGGATGAAAAAATGGTTCTCCTAGGGCGTCTAGGATCACCTCACCCTGCGTGGCAGGGGTGGCGTTGGAGTCAAACGCTGTATCCCCGGCATCCATATTAATTTCAGATTCGTAATCCTCAGACTCATTGTCATCATAATCGCCCGATGAACCCTCGTCAGAGGAATCTACACATGAATCGGGTTTTGTCCTTCTTGAGGACCTATGCCTCTTTTCCTCTAACTCCCTGAGGCCCAGAGGTCGATCGGAGTCTGGTGGATGCTGGGGTTGGCAGACCGAGGAAGGAACTGCCTGAAACATGTTGTTTACTTCCCCTGTCGGGGAGTCGGGTGCCGCCATAAAATGCTTCTGTTTTTGAGAAGCTTTCCCTTTTTTGACTGGCGGTTCGCCACTCTGAAGTGGCGGGGCTGACAGACTGGGTATCGTTAGTTGCGACCCTGAAGGCGGGATGGCCGAGGCCAGAGCCGTCTGGACTGACCTGTTAATTAGGTCCTGGATCTGGTTTACTGTCATGAATTGAGCAGAGTCCAATGAAAAACCCTCTCCTCTGGGGGAACAGATGTGGGTTCCTCAGCCATGACTATAGGCTTGGTAATGTACAAATTGCTCTGCTGTGACACAATCTGATCCCTCAAGCCGGAATAAATTCCGCTTTTATAAGAGGGGAACTAACAGGAAGGAATCTAGTATCTGAAAACCTAAGCAGTATTGTTGTTAGACCTAATAGGTACCTAAAATAATGGATTGTTGTAATGCAGGTTGGTAAGCAGGGACAGGCTCCTTTCCTCCACACCGCTAGCGCTGTACTGGCACAGCAGTGGGAACTGCGAGACTACGCCCCACTGACCTCTGATTGGAGGACGGAAAAATAAAATTAAAATAAAATTAAAATAAAATTAAAATAAAATTAAAATAAAATTAAAATAAAATTCCTGACACCGGTACGACCCGGTATCAGGGACACTAAAAATACACAAACATAGACCGTGAAGACACTAGGGAGGAAAAACCCCCCATCTTCCCCCGATATCACCACAAGCACAACAGAAAAGGAATATAGGGAAAAAACATGAAATAACACTTATCTGTATGCTCTGCCATGAGCAGAAAGAAAGAGGACGATTCTCAGTGGGCAGTCCCTTATATACGGGCTACAGTCTAGGAGGGGCTATTGTGGCCCAGGGACTGCTGGGAGTTGTAGTTTTGAAGTTCTTCAGTTACATTAAATGGATTACTGAATTTTCTGCTATGGGCATTATTAAAGAAAGAATAATGCATAAGATATGAGCCTCCTGTCTGATATATAACTATAAAACATATCCAATAAAATAATAATAAGTGAAAGTTATAGCACCTACAAATTATGGTATATATACTGGAATTTTTAAATGTCATTTTTTTTATGCTACTAATGGTGGCGATCAATGACTTATAATGGTCATAATAATAGTATCCGCGCAAGTGGATGGAAATAGCTGCTGCCCCCCTTATATGAGTCCTAAAACAGGGCTAAAGTATATATGTAAAGGAAGATTGGTAGGGGTGGTGGCACTGCTAACTATCTAGGATACATCAGAATATCCCATGAATCAGGGTATCCTGACACCTGTTCCCTGGTGTCGTGTGAAATCTGTGCTGCCGTGAGCTATAATGTGTGGGCTGCCTACCCACAGGTGTAGGTAAATGAAGTGAGTCAATAATATATTCTAAAGATAATAGTAATTCCTCTGAGGCCCCGTACACACGACCGAGTTTCTCGGCAGAATTCAGCCAGAAACTCGATCGGAGCTGAATTCTGCCGAGAAACCCGGCGTGTGTACACTTTCGGCTGAGGAAGCCGACGAGTTCCTCGTCGAGCCAAATAGAGAACATGTTCTCTATTTCCTCGTTGTTCAATGAGGAAAGTTGGCTTGCCGAGATCCTCGGCGGCTTCACACAGAACTCGACGAGCAAAACGATGAGTTTTTCCCGTCGAGTTCCTCGGACGTGTGTACGTGTGTACGTGTGTAGGTGATCAACTCCAGGATCCTCCTTCAAAGGCTGGATGTGCAATCCATAGGTATATAAAAAAGGGAAAGTGAAAAAGTGAAAAGAAAAAACATATATCAAAAAAGCAGGTTGTTCCTGATACAACGTGACTGTACTTTTGTTCATGTTTTCTTTTTTATTCCTTCACTTTCTGATCTTTTACAAGTTTTTGTTCTGCTTCTACTGCATTTCTCTTGGATGTCGACGATCCGGAAAGAACCAATGTGTCTTTGACGAACTGATGACAGGCCTGACGAGCGATATGCCTATTCAAGATATTCCTACTTGGACCAACCTAATCGGGACCTCCGAATGTGAGTACTTTACCAATTCCCATGCTTGGGCACTCTCTTTGCAGTTTGATGTCACAACTGCACTAGCCGTGAGGTCTTCGAAGTGTCCTTGGGAGCTCTGTTTCCCTCCGCAAGCAAACACCTTGATCTGTTATTATGCCGCTTAAGGTTATGTCTATGAACGCTAAGGGGCTCAACCACCCTATTAAACGGAAGTCTCTGTGGAGGCAGTTACGCACAATAGTGATGTTCTCTGCGCCCAGGAAACGCATTTCAGTAGCAAGGCACCACCGAGATGTTCTCATAGGAGCTTCCCTTATGTGTTTACTGCTAATGCAGATTCTAAAACTAAAGGTGTTTTAATTGCTATTTGTGACTCTGTAGCGTTTACCTTACATGCTCAAATTCAGGACCCTTTGGGCAGGTTTCTTATCTTAATTTGTGACTTGAACTCTATTACCTATACAATAGTTAATGCTTATTCACCGAATAGGCACCAGGTCTATTTCTTTAATAAGCTGATGAAAAAGGTAAACATGCACCAAAACGGTCTACTTGTACTTTGCGGTGATTTCAATATTACACCTGATCCTGAGATCCTGAGCTTTACTTCCATCCATTCACAGACAGAATGTTTATGATGCCTGGTGTTGTTTGCATGCCGATGAGAGAGATTTTTACATTTTTTTCTCCACCACACCGGGTATACACTCAAATTGATCTTTTTTTGGTAGATCAACAGGTTCTGTTAAAAACCAGATCAGTGGTCATAAATGATATTACTTGGTCTGACAACGCGTCTATTGTTTTGTCTATTGAGGATTCTATCCCCTCCCAACGCAGTTCTGTTTGGAGACTCAATACCTTTCTGTTACAACAGCAGGAGGTGAAGGGTATGCTTGGTTCCCATATAACACATTTTTTTGTGATAATGCAGGCTCAGTACAGAGTCATTTTGTGCTGTGGAACGCTCACAAGGCGTACATGTGTGGTATTTGTATACAGATGGGGCGAGACTCAAGAGGCAGAGGCAGCGGCGAATCACTGAGCAGACAAACCAAATTTCTGATTTAGAAACCTTAAACAAGCAAAAAGCATCCACAACTCTCTCTAGACAACTAACAAAACTTAGATAGGATCTAAGGGCCAGATTCACAAAAGGGATACGACGGCGTATCTGCTGATACGCCGTCGTATCCCTGTTTCTATCTATGCGACTGATTCATAGAATCAGTTACGCATCGATAGGCAGAAGATCCGACAGGTGTAATGGACTTACACTGTCGATCTTAGGATGCAGTACCGCGGCCGCCGCTGGGGGGATTTTGCGTCGTAAACCAGTGTCGGGTATGCAAATTAGCAGTTACGGCGATCCACGAAACTTTTTCCCGTCGTTAGGTCGCCGCAAGTGTTAGTTTGCTGTCGCAAAGATAGGGCACCTTTTACAAAGTGTAAAATTAGTACACCATGTAAAAGTATACCCGTCTTTCCCGCGTCGCTTTTGAATTTTCTTTTTTTCACGTCGCGATTCACAAAACGTCGGCGCGTCGTAATTTCACGCAAAGCACGTCGGGAAATTTGCGTCGGGAGCATGCGCAGTACATCTGGCGCGGGAGCGCGCCTAATTTAAATGGTACCCGCCCCATTTGAATTGGCCCGCCTTGCGCCGGACAGATTTAGGATACACCGCCGCAAATTTCCAGGTAAGTGCTTTGTGGATCGGGCACTTAGCCAGAAAATTTGCGGCGGTGTAACCTAAATCGGTTATGTTACGCTGCGCCGCCTGGCTGTGAATCTGGCCCTTAGATTGCTTCTCCTTGAAAATTTTGAAAAAACAACTAAAAAGCTTCAGATGAATTACTATGCTACCAGAAACAAGGCAGGGAAATTATTAGCACAAACCCTTAAGGGACATAGATATAAACTCAAAGTCCCTTATATAATCCACCCTTAAGTCCAAACAAAAAGAGTACCACCCCCAAAAGATTGCTCACGCCTTTAGTTATTATTATGGAACCTTATATAATCTGAAAGATGACCCCTCCATTACCCAACCGACCCCTGGAATTAAATGTTGTCCATACCTAAACTGTCACCGGACCATCTTCATTCTTTAGACCTACCATTCGATGAAAAAGAAATTCTTACAGTGATTGATTCGCTCCCTATAAATAAATCACCAGGCCCAGACGGCTTTAGTAGTGAATATTACAAAGAATTCAATTCATTATTGTCGCCATTTTTATTGCAAGTGTTCCGCTCTGCTGCTGCCTCTGCCTCCTTCCTGCCTGACATGCTGGAAGCTTTGTTTCTCACCTTACCTAAAACGGGGAAGGAGCCCATCTCACCTTAAAATTTTCGGCCGATTTCATTAATAACTATTGATCTTAAAGCGGTGGTTCACCCTCCATAACAACATTTTAGCATAAAATGAGGCATAGTAGCGTGAGCTACAGTATGCCTGTCTTTATTTTTTTAGCCCCGTACTCACTGTGCAATCGTAGAGAGAAGATTCCGACTCCCCGCGGGGAATGGGCGTTCCTATGGAGAGGGCAGGTGATTGACGGCCGGCTCTGGCACGTCACGCTTCTCCGGAAATAGCCGAAATAGGACTTGGCACTTCACGGCGCCTGCGCATAGTCTGTGCGCAGGCGCCGTATAGCGCCGTGAAGAGCCGAGACCTGTTCCGGCTGTCTTCGGGGAGCGTGACACAGAGGAATTTTTTTTTTTTTTTTTTATTAATAGGGTGAACCCCCGCTTTAAGATTCATGCCAAATTGATAGCTAGTGGATATCCTGCCAACACCAATAAACCCGGATCAAACAGGTTTTACGAAGAATAGGTAAACTTCGGACGTTACACGTCGCATGATCAATATCATTTATCTAGCAATGGTACAGCAGAGGCCTTCTCTGCTTCTATCTTTGGATGCGCAGAAGGATAGGATTCACTGGATGTACCTGACCAGTGTGCTAGACTCCTTTGGATTCACTGATGGCATTTTATCTGCCGTTCTGGCCTTGTACTCTAGGCCTTCGGCTAGGGTCTATATGTCAGGCATCCTTTCAGCTCCTTTTACCATTTCCAATGGTACAAGGCAGGGGTGTCCCCTATCCCCTTTAAATTGTAATTTATTGATGGAACCATTTGCCATTTACATTAGGATGCATCCCGGCATAAAGGGATTCCAGGTAGGGAAAAATACACATTTGATTAGTCTTTTTGCAGACGACATTATCATGATTATGACAGAGGTGGGCCCCTCCTTGGCTGCAACATATGATGCATTGAAACTATTCAATCGGGTTTCCTATTATAAAATGTCAACGACAGTAAATCATTTATTTTGGGCCTAGAAATTGATGCTTCTATGTGTACTAGAATTAAAACACAATACCCCTATATCCAGAACACAGAAGTTATAAAATATTTAGGTATTACACTGACTGCTCATGTAGATGACCTGGTGAATGCCAATTACAATTTATTTCTTCATAGCCTTAACCAAAAATTACAGGAACTGTCCTGGAGGGAATCAACTTTGTCTGGCCGTTCAGCGGCCTTCAAAATGATGATACTGCCTCAGTTTATTTATCTATTTAGTAACCTCCCTGTTCCGGTCCCAGACAAGTTTTTTTATAAGGCACAGTTCCTGATAAATAAATACCTATGGCAAGGACAAAAAGCTAGATATGCCTTTCAAAAATTGCTGAAATCTAGGATGGCGGGTGAGGTGGGTCATGTTCTCCTCAGGGATTACCACATGGCAGCTCTTTTAGCTCAACTGAAACACTGGTTCCCAGGTGAGGTTACCTCTAGATGGCAGGAATTGGAGGCCTTTCAATGCCCTCATTCCAGTCCTTATGACCTATTACTATCTAGTAAATCTCTAAACAAATTTCCGCCAAACTTATCACCTACCATACTTGCCTCTCTTCAGGCCTGGAGGAAGCTGACGAGTGAACCTTTGGTGGACGCTAACCCTAAGACCATCTATCTCCCTATTATGGGCTTGCGCTTAGTTATTCCGAACTTAAATGTTAAACATTGGGAATCTATGGGTATAACTACTGTTGCAGACTTACGATTGGGACCTGCAACTAAATCCTTTCGTTCACTTCCGATTGAATATGGTCTAGAATCCAGAGATTATTATCCGTATGTCCAAATATCACATTTATTGGCCACTCCATTTGAGACATCTACTGATGTACCGTGGCGAGTATTTCTTTATTTCACCACCGCCAATACCTCCATTAAAGGTGTATCATTATTTTATAGCCTATTGGGCCAAAAAACTGTATTTACCAAAACTCCTTCGATGAGAACTTGGGAACTAGATCCGAATCATCAGTACACATCTTCCCAGTGGAAATCTGCTGTCACATCTATTTATAAGGCTACTAGAAGTGCCAATTTATGGGAATTATTTCAAAAAATACTTCTACGGTGGTACCTGACTCCCATAAGGCTGGCCGATTTTAATGCATTGATCTCGCCACTCTGTTGGAGATAATGTGGCCATAGGGGCTCCCTGATCCATATTCTAGGGCAGCCCTCAAAATTTACACTAGCCTGCTCGCAATTTGCGAGTACATTTTGAGGGCTGGCGAGTGTGGGCTGCCTGGGAGCAGGGGGGGCGAGCAAGAAGAGGAGCCACTGCCGCCGCCTGGTTGTTCAAAGCACGGGGAACATAACAGCTTTCAATTCAATAGCTGTGTTCCCCGCCATATACAGCCCCTCCCCCTTGTCCAGGCACAGGATTGGACGGGTGATCTGTCTATCAAAGTTTCCCGGACAAGGGGGAGGGGCTGTATATGACGGCTCACGGCGGGGAACACAGCCATTGAATTGAAAGCTATTATGTTCCCCGCGCTTTGAATAACCAGGCGGCGGCAGCAGGTCTGGCTCCTCCGGCTCCTCTCCTCTCACCCAGAACAGGTAGGCTTCTATGGGGACACTGGCTGCAATGGGGACACTGGCTGCTATGGGGACACTGGCTGCTATGGGGACAGTGGTTGCTATGGGGACACTGGCTGCAATGGGGGCACTGGCTGCTATGGGGACACTGGCTGCAATGGGGACACTGGCTGCTATGGGGACAGTGGCTGCAATGGGGACATTTTGCTGGTATGGGGACACTGGCTGGTATGGGGACACTGGTTGCTATGGGGACACTGGCTGCAATGGGGACATTTTGCTGCATTGGGGACATTTTGCTGCACTGGTCACATTTTGCTGCACTGGGGACACGTGGCTGCATTGGGGACACGTGGCTGCACTGGGGACACATGCTGCATTGGTAGACATGGGCAGGCTGCATTTTTTGGCACGGATAAAGTTGTTATTAATATTTATTTTTATAACTTAATTCTGCATAAAACATTTAAGTGTCATTTCACAAGATAATTTATGAGGGTGTGTCTAGGAGCGGAATTAGGGGTGGGACATGGTAGGGGTTGGGCGGGGCAACTGGTGGCGAGTACGCCTTGAGGTCTGGCTAGTAGCTCAGGACTTGAAATTTTGAGCCCTGTTCTAGGGAACTGTCCTATGCTGAAGAATCACTGGGTAGAGATTTTCAATCTCATAGAGAAATTAACCAACTCCCAACTCTTACAAATCCTATCTTTGGGTATATGCAGTTCCTCGTACTCATAGGAACATTGTATCTCATGTTTTACTGAGAGCAAGACTGGAACTGGTGAGACGTTGGAAGACTGTAGAGCTTCCTGCTCTCCTGGATGTAGTTAGGTCTACTAATCTCCATATCACATACGAAACTATGTTTGAAGCATCTCAAAATAAGTATGGTGCCAAGTGTCAGGTCTGGAAACCTTGGATAGAACAATATGGCTAGACTGTAATTCCTGGAATGAATTTTTAAATGTCGCATCCAACTATTCCTTTCCTTTTTATGTCTATATGTTCTTTTTTCTTCCCTCTTCCTTGTTTGTCTTTCTACAGTTCATTGTGGAAATATACGACCACCTATTTCATGACTTCTGCAGTGCGAATGGTCTACGTGAGATGACTATGGGTATGCGGTGTGATTTGATTGTTATGTAGGGTGGGGTCCGGATCTCAGGGTGCAGCATGGATGCAGCCCGGGAGCCCGGGATGCGGAGACCCTTTTAACAAAGGCCTTTCGGTAATACTCTTAATGAAACTTTTCCATTGTATATCGCCATGTTATCTTGGAATTTTATTTTTGACAATTGTATTGTTGAACTCGATTGTTCTGTTCGCTGCGTTGTTGTTTAATGCATATTCTATTTGTATACATATAATTATTTTCCAATAAAAATCTATTGAATGAAAAAAAAGCATGTGAAGCAAATGTAAATTCATAAAGTGCTTCCTTCTAGTATATGGTGGAAGTAAATGTGCAAAAAAATATATATAAATTTCATCAAAGTCCAAGCCAAAGAACGCCACTTTTCTGGACAAATACACCTGGTTAATAGTGGCACCAGATAGACATAAAGACATGGCCAGTAATGAGGCTGAACCGCTAAATTGTATATCCACAACAAGCCAAAATCACAGTGACTTCTGAAATCCAAATTATAGCTGATTGGTCCTCAGGTTGAAACCAGGTGACATAAAATTGATCCCCCTTATGAGTCCCCACTCACCGGATGTAGACACCCCTACAGGGGCAACAGGCACATCAGGGGGGGGGTGGATGGACTGCTCCTCTTGCTGCCGTTATATTCCTTCAGTTGTAGCACTTCCAGGGTTTTCAATCCTCATTCAAGCCAGCCAGTGTAGAAATAGTCTCCGCTCAGCTCCTTATAAGAAGTAGAACAAAAAGGCTTTGATAGAGAACTGGATGACTCAGGCCGAGTACTCACGACCAAACATGTTCGCTCGAAATGTCCGACGGGCTGTTTCCGGCGTACAAGGCTGTTTTTTCATTTGGCCCGCTGGCTTGTACACACCAGCGGACGATATTTCCCTGCGGACCTGAACGCGTGCACGTAATCCACGTTTGACGTCACTATAAAGGGAAAGGCCAAAGTCAATGGCGACGCCCTCTGTTCCGCTTTTGCTAGTTACGGCTTTGCTCGTGTTAGTGAAGGTTTGGTTAGAGCTGATTCGCGCTTCTCGGTCTCCAGGCTTTAGCAGGTAGTATTTTCTCGTTCAGTGCGTGTGCTTGTGGGTACGTAGTTGGCATTCGGGTACAGGCGTGCAGTTCGTTCTGCTTAGCAGATTCGTACTGTGCGTTCGTATCTGTGTGTCGTGCGTTCTTTGCAGGTACCGCTGGATTTGATTGTGCTTTCTGTTGGAGTGTGTTCTTGACTGACCAGCCGGCCGGTTTGAAGCCATGATGGAGCAGCAGCGTCAATTTTCGCGAGTTGGTGCTGTTTATGGGATGGCTGCTGGATATGTTCATTATTCCAGTACTTTGGCCAGAAACAGGGGGCGGAGGCGTTTCTGGACCAAGAATTGGTTGCGCCAGCGTGACCAGTTCTCTCATATGCCTCTGCTTAGGGAACTCCAGGAGAATAATCCTAATGACTATAGGAATTTTCTCCGCATGACGGACCCCGTATTCAACAGTCTGCTGGATCTTCTGTCCCCCTATATCATGAGGCAGGACACTGTGATGCGCCAAGCCATCACGGCCGAGCAGAGGCTTATTGCCACGTTGCGGTACCTGGCGACTGGGAGGAGCCTGCAGGACCTCAAGTTCTCGACAGGCATCTCTCCGCAGGCGCTTGGGGTCATCATACCGGACACGTGTGCTGCCATCATTAAAGTTATGCACGAGGAGTATATGAAGGTAAGTTTCCTCATTTTAACCTCACAATGTGTCTTTAATAATGTGGCAAACTAACTTTTTATTTTATTTCCCAGATATGCTGTGTGTTTAACTAACGTTCCCTTTTCTCACTATGCATGTTGATATCAGCTTTTACATGTTCTTTTTATTTTGGCCTACCTGCATATTTTGATCTTACCCAATATTAACCTGTCCAGCATGCTATCTTCGGGCCAACCCCCACCATGCGACTTTTTTTTTTTTTTTTTTTGTTTTCTAAAAACAGTTTAAACACCCCCCACCCCCCTTCAAAGTGTTTTTGTCCCCATCAGAGGGCTGTGGAGTCTCTTATTAATTAAGTGGGCCTATATATTTGTGCCCCGAAATTCTCCCTTCATAATTTGCAAATGCTATTTTAAAAATGTAAAGTTGCACAAGGATGCTTGTAGGATTATGTTTGCAATGTTTATGTGCCAAAGTACTAAATCTCTTTTTTTGTTTGTCCCCACAGCTACCCTCCACACCACAGGAATGGCAGTCTGTGGCTTCCCAATTTGCCGAGCGGTGGGATTTTCCAAACTGCGGTGGAGCAATAGATGGGAAACACGTCCGCATTGTGCCCCCACCCCACTCGGGGTCCTACTATTATAATTACAAGGGTTATCATAGTATCGTGTTGATGGCGGTGGTGTCGGCACAGTATGAGTTTCTATATGTGGACGTGGGGAAGAACGGCCGGATGTCAGATGGGGGAGTGTTCGCACGGACTGATTTCTATGATCGTCTCCAAACTGGTGGTCTGGCATTGCCACCAGATGAAGATAATGTGGAAGGACTTCCGTTTGTGTTCCTAGCGGACGAGGCTTTCGGCCTTGGACCTCACCTAATGCGGCCTTTTCCCCAGAGGACCCTCACCTCAGAGAGGAGTGTGTTCAATTTTCGGTTGTCCAGGGCTCGGAGGGTAGTCGAGAATGCCTTTGGGATCCTCAGCAACCGGTTCCGCCTGTTCCTGACATCGATACATTTGGCGGAATATAAATTGAACACCATTATATTTGCCTGCTGCATTTTGCACAATTTTCTACGCAGGCACTCCCAGACGTACCTAGCCTCCATGGGCTCTGAGGCAGGACTACCCTCAGAGAACATTCCTGGCCTGGACACTGGTCGCGCTGGCTTGGCCCCCCAATCTGCTCGTGAGGTACGCGACAAATATGTTGAGTACTTCATGGGTCGGGGGGCCATTGCTATGCCAGATCATATTTCTTTCTAATTCGGCCCCCAAAGAAAGGAATATTCTCACAACTAATAAATAATTAGACCATTGGACTTTATACAGTTGTTTGTCATTACTGCTTTTTCTCTATTTTTCTGTCTTCCAGGTTATCTCCAAAAATAGTGCACTTCTAGTGCCAAATTTACTTACTCAGATGTATTAACTAACCACATTTGCACATTATTCACTCATCTACTAACTGGGTATTCAGTCTAGAAATAAGAAGCCACTAATTTTTCTGCTTTTGATGTCACATTTTTTTTTTTTATTTTAGTCATTTTTTAACAAGAAATGTGTATTTTTAGGCAGAAAACATTTCCTGCAAATTTTTGTAACAAAATATTGGCTTTTAATTATTTTTTTTTTTGTCTTTATTGACAGTGATTAGCAATAATACTGATCGAAACACAATGTAAGAATAATTTCACTGAAACTATACGCAAGAATTTTTGGGCTTGTCTCCTATATATCTATCTCTAGAGATATATATATATATATATATATATATATATATATATATATATATATATATATATATATATATATACACACTTCTAAACCAAATTTTTTTAGGCTTTGGTTCAAAATTAAAGTTCTTATTTAGTTTGGTTTTCAATAACCCAGACTAATTTATGTATAAATTTTTTGGGTTATTTTTTATTTTCTAATTATTTTTTGGGTATTTGTTTCGAAGACATTTATTTACATTTAGAAATGTTTGTGTATTGTTTTTATACAAAACATTTTTTGGCTTTGTATTTGTTTGTGTCTATTTTTTTCAACAAGATTTTAACACAACACAAATTTTTTTATTATTTTTAGAAAAATTAGTTAACTTCTTTCTTTAGGTGAGATTTCTTGTTCGTTTTGTGATCTGAAACTGGAAACATTTACAAACCAAAAAAGATCAACACCAAAAAAAAATTTAAAAAAAGAACAGCAGTCAGTCATATGGATGGTGTGCTTTCACACTGGAACACGCCAAAATTTCTAAATGCACACATTCAGTGAAAACTCGCCAAATGTCATTGGTTAAACAGACAAATGGCCACATGTGCTATCTGACATCATGGGTGATCAATGTCTGTGTTTTGTGGGAGCAAACCCTTCTTCCTCTCAACTACTTGAGGATCGAGGAGGGGTTTGTACCCACAAAGCACAGACAATAGATAGTCTGTGATGGCAGATAGCACATATTGGCACAGTGTGTGTGCATTTAGAAATTTTGGCGTATTATAAAGTACAAAAATTAAAAAGGGTTTTGTGGGCGGGTGATGGGCGGGGGATGGGCTTCTGTGGTTCAGTCTTTGACACGGCCCATCATGTCAATGATATTTTTGTAATTTTGTTCGATGACTAGCATCCTTTGTCGCATGTTCTCCATTTCCGTGCTACACTCTGAAATGACATTTCGCACATTCTGCTCCATGACTAGCATCCTTTCCCGCATAATGTCCATTTCCGTGCTGCACTCCATTAGTTGCTGTACAATTATAGAAGCACTTGCACGTGAAAAATGTGCTACACCATCTTCATCCCCTAAAAAGAAACAAATTGGCATTCAAAATATATAAATAATTTCCAGCCTATCTGCATATGTTTGGCCCTATTAATATAGGGGTGACACTGACCTGATGGCCTGATAATTTCAACATCCCCAATTTCTTCATCTTCTATCACTCCTCCTTCTTCCACCACCTCCCCATCATCTTCTATCACTCCTCCTTCTTCTTCCACCACCTCCCCATCATCTTCGACTCCTCCTTCATCCATCAATCCACCTTCTTGCAATTCGCCAAATTGTTCTTCCGCCACTTGCCCTTCATCTGCTATAAATTCTAAGTCCAAAATAACTTCTTCCTCCTCTCTTCCTTCCTCCTTTCTTCCTTCCTCTTCTCCTTCCACATCCTCTTCTCCTTCCACATCCTCTTCTCCTTCCACATCCTCTTCTCCTTCCACATCCTCCTCTCTTCCTTCCCCAGCCTCCTCCTGCTCAACATGTGGAGGTGTTTGATTTTGCGGGTGTCTGGCCCTCTCTGCCTCCTCCAATTGCTGGCGTCTTCTTTCCCCTATAAGAAATAATAAAAAACAAAAGGGATACTCATCAGCACACAGATATTGGATATCATAAATCGCACACATTGCATAGACGATACATTTATGATGATTTTTGGTTGTTTATTCTTTCAGCAATCCTCCATTTTTGGCGTAGTTCTAGGCCAAGCTCTGATCCTGCCCCTTTTTTGCAAAGAAGTGACACACATGGATGTCCCCCCAAAACATTAATTCTCGTCGACCCTCCAAATAAATATCCTTTGATTTTTGAGACACATGTGCTTTGCTTTTCAAGATGTTAAAACATCATCTTTATTTGCATTTTGGAGAATGAATCTTGTTTGCCTGTCACATTCACTCAATTTAATTTCTGTGATTTTGCTATTCAACAATGTTGGAAAACCAAGTTTGGGGCCAGTCAGCCATGTCCAGGTGTGTTGTTCCTGGAGTAACGTCACATTTTTGCAAAACAATGTCATATTACGCGTGTTTACTATTTCACAAAATTTGGTAAGGGTTGTTATTTGACATAAACACAATACAGTATGTACACGTGTTCAAAAGTACAAGCAGGCCAAGGAGGCAGATGTGAAAAAATACATGTCAACACATTATTGCAGACATTCCCCCCCCCCTTAAATAATATGGACTTACTTTTACGCAGAATTTTGAGGATCTTCTTCATGTGATGTGGCTCCCTCAATTTTAAATCGGACCAACGCTTCCGTAGTTGCTCCTTTGACCTGGTGACACCAAACATTCTCCTCATTCTCCTTGCCACCTTGTCCATTATGTGTGACTTTCTACGGTTCGGTGTTTTGTAGGGCCCACATTCACCATCATAATCCTTCCTCCTCATGATGTAAACCAACTCCACCATTTCTTCGAACGCCATATTAGTGGCTTTATATCTTTTTGGCCTGGATCGGGACGGTCCTGCCTCTGTCCCTTCACTTGCGCCATGAGAGCTCCGTGCCCGCTCGTGTGACATCGCCATCTTTCCTTCCCACAGAGATTAGGGGCGTGGAAACGAGGAAATGTCCCGTCAGGGGCGGAGATGAGGGCGGGGATTCTTGCATATGCGGAGTGTCGCGAATGCCAACAACGTATTGACGTAGGTTACGCAGAGAATATTCGCGCGATTCCAGAACCTACACAGTTAACGCCATATTTACTTTTTCAATTGATTAGGGGCATGGCAAAGGTGACGAGGGCGGCGTTTCATACATACGCGGAGTGGATAAAAGGCGCTTGACGTGATTACGTAGGTTACGTGTTAATTCAGCGAGCGTAAGAAACGAGGATTTTGAGAGAGGCAGGTAAGAAATTTAAACATGGGATCAGCAGCGGGCTCTAAAATGTAGAGCCATGGGATGGGGGTTTGGTCTGTTGGTTGCACAGTTTAATTAAGCTATTATGTCTCTTGGATACCAGAATGTGATTTTCGTACCCAAATGCTTTTGTAGACATCACAAAATAGAGAGGTCAAAAATGCTGTGACTCATTATCAATTATGTAGGGTGTATTCAGATCAGGCCAAGTATTGTTCTGTGTTGGTTGGACAGAGGTCATTAGGAAGTTTCTTTCAGGTAATCAATGCTGAGGGGCAGGATATCTACACATGCAATAGTGCCTTGATGAATGCTGTCATTTGTAATAATTGTGTATGGTTGTAGATTTCTATTATTTCCTGCAATGTAACCAAAGGGGCGGCATGTATAAAAAAAATGTTTGCTAAAACCAACCAATGGGGCAGAGCTGGCCAGCATTTTCTAAACAAGAGACACTGTGTTTGTATTTCTATATAGGTACTACTTTTTAAACAACATATTCTATCAATGTAAATGCTGAGGCTTTTTTTAATTGTGTTTTTGGTTTCTTTTTATTTTTTCAATCTAGAATAAAAAACAGTAAATCATAACTTCGCAATGGATCTCCTGCAGACCCAAGACATTATCCAGCATTTGCTGGATAAATTTAGGGAAATGCCCATCCTGTGGGATTCAAAGCAGCCCACCTACCACAATAAGGACGTACGAGCGGCAGCACTTGAACAGCTAGCAGCATACATGAGGACATGGGTGCCAGAATGCAGTGCCAACATGGTGAAGGATAAACTTGCCAACCTCAGGGGCACATATAGGAGAGCGTACAAAGCTCACCAAAAGCAGCTAAGATCTGGAGCAGCAGCAAGACCACCAAAGGAACCCAAGCTGTGGTATTACAGCCAGATGTCATTTTTGCGGGATCAACTGGAAGGCAGGGCATCAATGTCAAGTCTGAATCCCAACCTTTCCTCCACGCTACCTCCCAGCGGGACTTCCCCAGATCACCACAGCCCTGCAGAGTCAGATGAAGAGGGCCTGGCTGACAGAGAGGCAGATCTGCGCCTCTACGATGATGAGGTATAGTAGTTTCATAACTAGTTATGTAATAATATTAATTATTGTTTGATTCTTGACTTGATATTGGTTAATAAAATACAAGCTGGGAAGTAAAAATCTAAAATCGTGGGCAAACAAATAGGTGTCAGGGATGACAACTGCAGGGGTCAGAGGGTGAGTCTGTTTTCAAGTTTAAATTCAAGGCAAAAAATAAGATTCAAGCATGAAAATGTGAGTGAGTATATTCCTAAATATATTACAACATGTCCCTTTTTTTTACACAGGAAGAAGAGACCAGCCAGGAGGTGGCAGATCCTCTCCTCACTGTCAGCCAGGACGAAGGGGTCAGTGGCAGCCAGGAGGAGGCCGGGCCCAGTGGCGTTCAGCAGCTCCCCAGGACAAGCACCACCAGCCAGGCTCCTCCCCTTTATATTAGGCCACCAGGCCGTAAGAAGAAATTGGGGGCAGTGGAGGAAGCCAGCCTCAAAATGATTCAGGAGGCGAGTGCCATCATGAGGGCCCCCCTCAACCCCACTGAGGCCTACAGTGCCTCCGTGGCACATGACCTCAATAAAGGCACGGAGGAGCAGAGGCAATTGGCCAAGGGCATCATCAACCAGGCCCTTTGGTGGATGCAGAGGGAGCTGCTGACCCCAGACACTGGGCTATGTGACCCGGCCCGGCTTGCTGAACATCATACTCCTGCTGCCACATCATCCCCACCTGCAAGGGCCCAGGGAAGACCCGCTGGAAGGCAGCCTGGAAGGAAGGTTGCAAGGAAGAGGAGACGTTGATGCCCTGCCTTCCATTTGATCCCCCACAAATGGCATCTTGTTTGGACTACCACAGCTTGGGTTCCTTTGGTTATGTGCTGCTGCTTCAGATTTTATTTTGTGTGCTTCCTGAGGTTGGCTAGTTTATCCTTCACCATGTTTCAAATGCAAGTTTGCATGTATTTTGCTAGCTGTTCAAGTGCTGCCATTCTGTTTTTGATCCTTTTTATAATTTGCTCAAATAAAAGCCTTTTTGTTGATTTGAAAAACGTGCCTATTGTTTGTAATACTGTGGGTATTATTTTAGGCATCAAACATTACAAACAAATAAAATGTTTAATCTAAAATATTCACTAACTCATGGGGGGGGGGGCATTTGGTGTGCCAACATGGTAGACAATTTAAACAACCTTCAAAATAATCCTGTTAAATATACAAACAAAAGCTAAATCAAAACTATTTCCTATTAAAATATTCTAAATGGTGACATAACTATAAACACCTAAAGAAAGTGGGAAAGATAACCATTAAACATTAAAAGCAAAAAATTTGAAATGTGGAGGACCACTAAAAATATGATACGTCGGGCCAATAAAAGTTTGCAAAAATCTTACTACATCACAGCTAACAAATGTCACTTTTCAGTATGGAACAACTCAGTTGAAATAACATGAGCTAAATAACTGATTAGTTATAGCAAGAGAAGAATGAATAAAACGACGGCATCAAGCGTTGGTTATTGTGTGGTTTGCTTCAGTGTTCTATTGCTAGAATTAATCTTTCTATTGACGAATGTGCCATATCCCAAACAAACGTGAGTTTTACCTGAACGAGCGCTCCCGTGGCCTCATTTAGTCTGAGCATGCGCGGGGTTTTTGTACGTTGGTTTTGTGTACTCACCACCAAACATGTCCGTTCGGACAGGATTTGAGCGTACGGTTTTAAAACAAGTTTGGAAATAAATGTCTGCTGAAAAACGGCCCGGCGGGCAAATGTACGGTGAAATTCTGTACGCTCGTAACTACACACGACCAAACATGTATGCTGAAACTGGTCCGCGGGCCAGTTTCAGCAAACATGTTTGGTCGTGAGTATGGGGCCTAAGAGTTATCTTAAACTCAACGGGTCAAAAACAGAACTTCTCCTGTTTCACACCAATCGAAAGAATCAACCGGCAAAAACCTGGACACCTCCGCCCATGCACAAATAGGGTCAGTAGTCAGCGGATCCCACCATCTGCTGCGCCTACTACGCAGACTTATTCCATTTATTCCCAAAGAGGACATAGCAGTCGTGGTGGGAACAATTGTTAACTCCAGACTTGATTATGCAAATGCCCTCTATCTCGGACTCCCAAAGTAACAAATCACTCGCCTACAGGTCGTGCAGAATACTACCGCGTGACTGGTGACTGGGAAAAAACCTTGGGAATCAATCTCACCCTCACTGAGAAGCCTTCACTGGCTGCCAGTGAAAGACAGAATCACGTTCAAAGCACTCTGTCTGACGCATAAATGTATTTTGGGAAATGCCCCCAAATATCTATGCGAAAAACGAAAGGCTTACAACCTCAATCGCGTTCTGCGATCCTCCAACCAAAACCTACTTCAAATCCCCAAAACCAGATACAAGTCCAAAGGAGAAAGAAGATTTGCTGTCCCAGGCCCTCGACTTTGGAACACTTTACCAACCTTTTGGTAGGAGAACCACTTGGCCTTTAGGAGAAAGATCAAGACCCATCTCTTCTGAGGTCAAAGGAGAAATGGTCAAACAAGCGCCCAGAGGCGATTCAGTTCGCATGTGCAGCGCTATATATCAGTTTTTCACTCACTCACTCATAGTGTAAAAAAGTTTTATTTAAAATCAAAAATCACAAAAAATTATATAAAAAGAGGCCGCTTGCATCTAGTCACCAGCACTGAGCAAGCCGACCCACAACAAGTAAAAGACAAAGCTACAGAGATGGCCAAAGAGCCAGTAAAACTCGCTAACAGGGATGGCTGGTGAGAGCCACGGCGTGCTAGCCAATCACCTTTAATAACTTATATTTTATTTATTATTTAATGACTTATAATGGAACTGCAATATTGCGGCGAACAATCTGACACTAACTGACACTGGGGGGAACTGACTAACTGCCATGGACATTACCAGTGACATTAATACAGTGATCAATGCTAATACTATATACTGTCGCTGTACTAACGACACTCTCTAAAGGGGGGGGTTAACATCTAGGGCAATCAAGGCGTTAAGCATGTGCCTAACTATATGTAATGTGTGTACTTTGTGCTTCTTTTACTAACTGGTCTTTCAGTTTTTCATCCCTGCCTTTCAGGGATTAGAAACTGACAGATTCTCTCTCTCTGTGTTGTTTACTAAAAGAACTGTGGGCTGTGATTGCACACAGCTGATCAACAGATCCAAGGAATGAATAATTGGCTGGAACTTGCTGACAGGTTCTCGCTGTGTACAATCATTGTGCAAACGTCCTAAACCCGGAAATAGGCAGGGACGTACGTGTACTTCATTCTGCCTATGGCGGCCGCTTACCTGCAGTACATTGCAGGTGGGCGGTCCTCAGGTGGTTAAGGATCATATAACAAAAACGGCTATTCCTGTGATATTTGCCTTCAGTCTAGATATTTCCCCTTATCTTTTATATGTCTGCAGGCCAGCATTATTCAGCCCACATTCTCTGAGTCCAGGCAGTCCTGAACTTGCGATAGCCTGTTACTAGACAGTTAAAGGTGAAGCAGCAAAGTGAGGAAGTCATCTCTCTGTCTCTCTTCACTTCCTATCAGTATGAATCCTGTCAGCACATGAACTGATTGGCTCTTTTTACTGCTACTTCCTCTTACACCACAACCCTGCAAGAGAGACTGCAAGGCATTAATACCAGGTCAAATGTGGGTACTTACACTGCTGAACTTTTAAAAAAATACATTTATTGATGTATTCGCAATTACTGTGCTGCATTATTTTGTGTGATTTATATCTGACTTTTTTATATAACAGCACAAACTTTACAACAGTCGTCCCCTAATTTTTATTTTATAAAGACCAAGTTCTATTTTAAAATGTTGGCCTTTTATATTGTGCAGAAGTTGCTGTTGGAACTAGGATGATCGTGTTCAGTTAAGATGTTCAGTCACTGGTACTAAGCATATGCCAGCAATTCCTTTAGAACACATGCTTCACTGAGCATGATGCAAACATAAGAATCGTCCAAAATCATAATATATTCAGATGTACTTTCTGTAATCAATATGTACTCAGACAAGACAGAAAGCCAAAAAAAACAATACTTCAAGAAAATATGAACATCTATCAGAGCCATGGCTTCTTTTATTATGAATAACTAATCTGAGAAAGAAGCTGCTGGCTCTAGAGTTTACTTTGTGATGCCGGATTTGAAGAACATTGCCTATTTTTTCATAACTTGAGAGGAAATAAAGCATGCACTGGCATTGAGAAACGATAAATCTATACAAAATAGTTTAGTAAAGTAAGCCAAATATATATATATATATATATATATATATATATATATATATATATATATATATATATATATATATATATATATATATATATATATTTATATATATAGTATATATATATATTTAACTTTTAATTAGTTTTTGACAGAATACATTCCAATGTAGATGATTACAATTATTTGGTATTGCTTATCATAGTGCATAGAACAGATTATAACAATAAGTAAGAAATTAATAACAAGAAGTAATAACGTTACTTTTTGATACGTTGAATGTTGAATTTTGAAATCCTACTACCGCCTACCCCATGTAGGATCATACTGTAGGCGGGAACTGGTCATCAAATACTCAAGTTCTTAGGAATAAAAAGAAGAAGAGGGGTCTTAATGATATTCATTGTCTTGGTGTATCATGTAACGCTATTCTTTAAGTAATTGGAGGCTCTCGGGTTGTTTATCCAAGCTTGCCATTTTATTTTTTTTATTTAATGATAGAGAAACTTTTGAATGCTAACAACAATTTGTATTGAGCCTGAGTGTTTAGTCTTATGATGACAGTTGACAGATTAGGAGCTTCTGTGCATTTCCACATGTTGGCAATGGTAAGTCTCGCCGCTATTAGGATATGTGATACTATTGTTCTATAGCAATGTGGGTATACGTCTAGATTTAATCCTAATAATGCTGTTTTTAAGGTGTCAGTTCTGTTAAATTACATGTAAGGTCTTCAAAAAATTAGGAAACCAAGTTCCAAAAACTTGAAAGGTTCTTGCATGACCAAAGAGTGTGGTATAGGTTTCCCAATAATTCCTTACACCTCCAGCAGATAGGAGAGGTGGAAGGGAATGTGTTTGACAATCTATAAGGTGTCAGGTACCATCTGTTAAGACTTTTTGGTGAATTATCCCAGTGTTCGATACATGAGGATGGTTTGCTATGTTATAGTGTTGATGTGTACTGACCTATCCTGATTTACTAAAGAATATGTGCATTTGTCCAGCAATAGATTCATTGTACTCTGGGTCATGAGCTGTTTTCAATTCATGGGCTCCCTGGCAGTTTAATGATATTACCAGTGTGCAAAGGTGTTTCTGTTTTTCTTCTGACATGCAACTGAGGAGGAATTAGAAAGCTTGATTAGGAAAGCAATGTTTGAATTGTATCCTGTTTTTTATGCAACACTATACTCAATATGTGGTCAAAATAATAAGGCAGATAATGTGAAAACAATGCTTTAAATTGAAACTAAGGGCCAAATTCACAAAGCAGATGCGCCGACTTAACTCGAGATTTCTAATTTTACTCCGCGCGTATCTTTGCGCCCGATCCTCAAAACGAGTTACGCATTAAAATCCGGATTTTCCGTCCTACCTAAAATAATTACACCGGCGCATCCTCGGACGCAAATTACGCTAGTCACGCCGCTGTTTTTGATAGGCAAAGATGCAAATGAGGGAGATAGGGCGATCCACATAATTAAGTGTGTGCGCCGTAGATTACGCCCTGTGCGCACCTGTTAGTTTCCCTGCGCAAATTTACATGTTATAAAAGCAGCCCTAATTTTACACATGCTGTGTAAAGGTCTGCTGAAGCAACAGCATTGAGGAAAAGCTGAGAACACATATTTGCTGGACTTCAAACTGTCTGCCAACATGCCCGGGCCATCCATGATCCTAGGAGCACTCGCTACTTTAGAGGCACAAAGAAGGAGGAGGGCACAGAGGAGGAGGAGGAGGGCACAGGAGAGGGTATACAGCCCACGCCGAGATCTCTTTGGCATGCCTGCTTCTGAGGTCTATGGCAACTTCCGTTTTAACCGGGAAGCCATCCTGGAATTAACCAGAATCCTGCAGGATGATCTCACCACCCCAACCCAACGATCCCATGCCCTGCCACCTCTCATCAAAGTAATGGCAACACTCCATTTCCTTTCCACTGGGTCTTTCCAACGCACATGTGGAGGTCTGTCTGGGATGGCACAATCCTCCATGAGCAGGTGTGTCCATCAAGTAGTCCCTGCAATACTGAGACACATGGCCAATCAATTTCAAAAACCCACCCAGGAGGACCAGCGATTGCAAACCATGACGGACTTTTACAACATTGCCCGATTCCCACGGACCATTGGGGCCATTGATTGTACCCATGTGGCACTACAGCCCCCCATGAGACAGAGCACCTGTTCCGGAATCGGAAGCACTGGCATTCCATAAATGTCCAGGTAATCGTGGATGCCCATGGCCTCATCTGGCACGTCTGTGCAAAATTCCCTGGATCCTGCCATGACAGCTATATATTCCGGCAGACCAAAATCTCCAGAGATTTGGAACAGAACATGTATGGAGACAGCTGGCTGATTGGTGAGTGACATGGGTGTCAGGTATGTCCCCCCCATGATGCAGACATCACAAGGGGCACATGCATGACTAACATCCTTATGTCTTTTCCCTTACAGGTGACTCTGGATATGCCCTGGGACCACATATGATGACCCCATTCAGGAACCCCCAAACCCCAGGAGAGCAACGCTACAACGAGGCTCACATTCGCACCCGGCAGTTGTGGAGCGCACATTTGGGCTGCTGAAGTCCCACTTCAGATGCCTGGATAAGTCTGGGGGTACATTGTTGTATTCCCCAGACTTTGTGTGCCAGATCATCGTGCATGTTGTGTGCTGCACAACTTTGCCATGAGAAGGGGACTGCAGATTGACATACGTGCTGACCTGACCCCCCATCCAGGCAATCCCCCCTAACCCACTCTACCCGGTCTGCTGAGGGCACAGCAGCCAGAAGACGCCTCACAGAAGGCATTTTTTCACAGTAAATGCACATGAATAATGTCACAATAAGAATGTTTCTTTTCACAGTAAACGCACATGAATAATGTCACATTGAGAATGTTTTTTATTCATAGTAAACGCAGATTAATTATGTCACAATGAGAATGCATGAATGCACACCACTGTGGTCCCTAGCACAGACACATCACATGCAAACCGAATTGGATTAGATCCAAGTACCCCCCCCCCCTTTGGTACTTGGGAGCAGTAACGCCACGCCACGGCTCCAATTATGTCACTGTGCATTCATACACCATTTAGGAACCTGGGATCACTTCTCCCTGGTCCTGGGGATCCCTTCTCCACCAAAACTGAGGGTGACACCCTTATTTTATCAGGAATGCCACCCCCCCACATTCACACATCATTCACACACATAAGCCAAATCATAAGTACAGTATAATAAACTAAATCATAAAAAAAAAAAAAAAATAAAAATAAAAAGTACCCCTGCTAATTAATTCCTGCGGCGAGTACTCGGTCTGGGCTGCCCAAGGGCACGGGCACTTGCACGGCCACGGCCACGGCCAACTGGAGGATCTTCACGGGGGGTGGTGTGAGCAGGGGAGGGAGTATCTTCATGGGGGGGTGAGTGAGCAGGGGAAGAAGGAGCCTCCCCTGGTGTCTGTCCTCCTGCTGGCCTGCCCTCCAAGGCCACTGCTATTCTGTTCAGACAGCCAGTGATGGCAGCCGTATTGGCCTGGCCAGCCCGGGTATTGTCATGCACAGCCCGGGTATTGTCCTGCACAGCCTGGGTCAGGGCAGTCACCTCCTGGGCCACGCCTGTTGTGGCGGTCTTCAGGTCCCACAAACAGGTGATGACCCCCAAAGAGTTAGTGGCCACATCACCGAGTGACTCCCTCATTGCACCCAGGCTGTGCTCCATCTTGTTAATACTTTTTTTTATCTCACCCAGACTGCGGGTCTGCCGGGCATTGTCCTTCTGCAGACTGGCCGGCAGACGCTCAAACACCCCCCTGGTCTCCTGGGTCGCCATCCTGCCTGCCCCTGAGGCTTGTGGCTCTGGAGGAGGGGAGAGAGTGACCCTTGTGGGTTGCAGCCTGTTGGGGGTGGAGTGGGAGGGGCTACCCCTGATGGTGGCCTGACTGCTGCCAGCCTCTGGGGTAGCCTCTGGGGTAGCCTCAAGGGTATCCTCAAATGTCATTAGCTCAGAGGCCAGAAGGATTTCCCTGCCAAGCTGCAGGTTTTCTTCTTCCTCCCCCTCCCCCTCATCCTCCTCCCCCTCATCCTCCTCCCCCTCATCCTCCTCATGAGGGGAGGTTTGGCCACTCCCCTCCCCTGGGGAATCCTCAGCAGCCTCCTGTCCTTGGGGTGGTGCAGCAGCCTGGCCTGATGGGCCAGCATCCTCCTGGGCTGATGGGCCAGCATCCTCCTGGCCTGATGGGCCAGCAATCTCCTGGTCATCTGTGGAGGACACCAAACAATCACAGGTTTGAGGATCCACACACTTGGCACATCTTCCCTTCCCCCACCCACACATGCTAATCACCAGATAGAAAAAACAAAACTTACCTGGCCCCACAGGAACATCAGAGTCAAAGCCATGCAGGCCCACCACCTGCTCTGGCTGGAAACACCGGGCCACTGCCCATTCCTCCATAGTCAGCCGGATGGGGCATGGTCCCCCTCCTCCAGTGCCCCTCCTATGGGCAGTGAGCTTGGCCACCTTATTGCGGACCACGCTCCTCAGATCATTGATCTTTTTCTGTATGCCAGCGGGGGTCCTCGTCTCCCCCCCCCGCGCCGCATTTATCTGATCTGTAATTTGTTGATAGATCTTCTTCCTTTGGGCCGGGGAGGTGTTCCGGCTCTCAGGCCCATGTAAATAGCGCCCATATCGGACGATGGACCTGGCAAGGATTTGCTTCTCCACATGGGTAAAATTAAGCTTCCTGCGCTTGGGTGCCATCACAGACACCACTCAGCAACAAGAAAACTCACAGGACAAACAAACAAAAAATCACACACAACAAAGAAACAAAAATCAAAACACACAAGCAGACAGCTACTACAAAGTCAAAAACAAACACACAAAAAACAAACACAAAATCCAAGCAGAAAAAAACAAACACAAAATACAAGCAGAAAAAAACAAACACAAAATACAAGCAGGAAAAAAAAAACACTTAGCAGAAACAATCAAACAAAAAATACACTTATCAGAAACAAACAACAACTACTATCTAATACTCCTCCAAAACTTCTCTATCACACACAACTCACCAACAAACACTGACAAACGTTCAGAGCAGAAGCAACTTGCTCTAGGAAGGGTAACACAGGGAAATACTTTTGCAAGGGAAGTGTGTTTGACTGGGGCTATTTACACACAGGGCGATCCTCAAACTAAGTATGCTTGGCCTTTTACCTATCTCACTGATTGCGCCGAGCAAAGTTCTGCACATGCCCAGTGAGAAGCAGATTCGTGCGCGCATGCGCAGTACGGCCGGCCCTTCATTTGCATGGGGTCACGGCTCATTACAATGAAGCACGCCCACTTCCTTCCCACTTGCAATAACCCTGCCTTACGCCTCGGAATTTAAGTTACGTAAGCGCAATTTTGTGCGCAAATGCGCTGTGGATACGGCACTTACGAGACCAACTTAGGGCGCCGTAACTTAAATGACATAAGTTTTGAAAAACGTAATTTCCGCCGCTGGCTGTGGATTTGGCCCTAAACCTTCCTGTCCCTTTTAGCCAAGAAGGTTGCCAACTTTTAGCCTCTGTTTGATTTGCAACTGCCATGATTCTGCACATGTGATCAGTTATGACACCAGCCATTTGATGGTTTGAAGCCTCGTACACATGACCGAGGAACTCGACGGGCGAAACACATCGTTTTCCTCGTCGAGTTCCTTGTTAGGCTTGTCGAGGAACTCGACAAGCTTGCTTTGCGTACACACAGTCAAGACAAAATCTCCTTGTTCTCAAACGCGGTGACATACAACACATACAACAGCAGGGGAAGTTCGATTCCACTGGCTAAACTCTTGGGGCTGGTTTTGCTAATCTCATGTGTTTGCGTGTTAAGTAAAAGTTTGTTAAGAGACGATTTGCACTTTTCAGTCTGTTACAGCTTGAAAAATGTGTTATCTCCATTACAAATGCTACTTTTACTCCCGTCTCATACTTTATTCTGAGCAAGCGCGGGTTTCGTAGCATACACACGCTCGAGTTTCTCGTCGAAAACCAGCCCTCGACAGTTTCCTCGACGAAAATGTACACACGACCAGTTTCCTCGGCAAAAAAATATCTCCCAGCAAGTTTCTTGCTGGTTTTTGCAGAGAAACTCGGTCGTGTGTAAGAGGCCTGACAGTTTGGTTTAAAGCAAAACCAATGTGACAGTTAGCATTCCCAGCATGCCTGGAATTTGACTGTTTTTAAACCGTTTACTTTAATCAATTGGAATACCAGTAGTTGCTTTTTAAGGTCCAGGGAATGGACATATACATTGTGTAAATTTATATCATTATCTTAAAGGAGACATTTTCTAAAAGGAAAAACAAAAGCTGGCCTGTTAACCTTCTTCTGAAGAAGTACACAAGTCTTGAGAAACTTTTTGACTTAAAGTGTAATTATACTGTATCTGAGCACTACAAACAATATTTAATTCATTTTTAATGTTCAAAGCAAACTCACCAATTCATTAATGTCTCCTTGTTTTATTTTGTTCAGAATTCATTTGGAAAAACATCCCCTACCAGTTCTAGCTTCTGCCATGTTGAGTAAGGGCAGAAGATTCATGTAGCTTTACTTCCTGGAATCCATCTGCTCTCAGCTCAGGTATGCGGACAGGACTTAACAGGGAAAGCCCCTCCTTTACTCCTCTAGATTAAAGAAAAATGTGTCCATGAAAACTAATGGGATATATGACATCATTTTGTCCTAGGCCAGTAATGATGAAGCAACTGAATTACCATATTTATCGGCTTATAACACACACTTTTTCCCCCTTAAAATCAGGGGAGAATCGTGTATGCATGTTATACGCCAATATAGGACTACCTCGGAGGGGAAGGAGGGAACGAGCACTGCTGAAATAGACAGAGACGGATTTCCTGTGTATTCGGCCTGACTCGCATTCACACCCAATCCTGCCTCCTAGCATTAATGTCCTGCCATTGGACCGTAGATATGTCCATCATATTAGCCGGGCCAAGGAGCGGGACTGGGCGAGACTGCGAGCCAAGCCAAGTACACAGGAGATCCGGCTCTGTCTATTTCAGCAATAACAAGGCTGCAAATGGGCACTGATTAGGCTGCAATTATGGGCGAGGCTGCAGATGGGCACTGATTAAGCTGCAATGATGGACAAGGCTGCAGATGGGCACTGATTGTGCTGCAATGATGGGCAATGCTGCAGATGGGCACTGATTAGGCTTCAGTGATGGGTAAGGCTGCAGATAGTCACTGATCAGGCTGCAGATGATCACTGATCAGGCTGCAGATGGGCACTGTTCATGCTGCAATGATGGGTAAGTTGCAGATGGTCACTGATCAGGCTGCAATGATGGGCAGTGTTAAGGCTGCAAATGGGCAATGGTGAGGCTGCAGATCGGCACTGATCAGGCTTCATAAATGGGCATGGCAAGGATGCAGATGGGCATTGATAAGGCTGAATTAATGGCAACTGACCCTTATTTTGTTTAAAAATTATTTATTTAAATTGTAAGTTTTTTCCTGAAACTTCCCTCTTACAATTAAAGTGTGTGTTATACGCCAATAAATACAGTAATTAAAAAAAGATTGGGAGAAGAAAATATAGTATACCATCCTTGCTCTTGCAGTGAAATGATTCAAAATAGTTAATGCTGTTTAAAAGAGTTGAAATAATCTTTAACTATAAGCAGCACTGAAAACTCTTCCATGCAACACCCTCAAAATCCCTAGACAGCTGCTCATTCTGTCCTTATTATAATCTGCTATTGCAAATACCTTTGCACCTATGTGCCTGCAAAGCAAGCTAAATAACCTCATCATATTCACAAACAAAAAGATGTGCTTGGAAATGGGAACAATAGTTACAGCTAACATACAAACAATTAACTAACAATTGTGATTTGCTAAGAAGAGCACACTCCAACATCATAATGTACAGTTTATTGGTGTACCTAGAATTAATCACTGTTTTGTGTCCATATTACATCAGTTAACCATTTTTCAGAATACCAAAGCGTGGAGCATTGATATCTTTAAAGGTTACTGTGAAAAAAACAACAACAAAAACAATGAAACTGAACAATCTAAGTCATATGCCACGTACACACCATCACTTTATGTGATGAAAAAAAACGACATTTTTAAAAACGTCAATTTAAATGACCGTGTGTGGGGTTTTGTGCTTAAAAAAAAAAAACAGTAAAGTTAGCCCAATTTTTTTTCATAATGTGAAAGATGAAGTTACCCTGAGTAAATAGATACCTAACATGTCACACTTCAAAATTGCGCACACTCATGGAATGGCGCCAAACTTCGCTACTTAAAAATCCCCATAGGCGTGACGCTTTAATTACTTTTATTGGTTACATGTTTTTAGTTACAGAGGAGGTCTAGGGCCAAAATGATTGGTCTCGCTCTAACGTTCGCAGCGATACCTCACATGTGTAGCTTGAACACCGTTTTCATATGTGGGCGGGACTTACGTATGCGTTCGCTTCTGCATGCGAGCACACGGGGACAGGGGCGCGTTAAATAAATAAATAAAAATTATTGTTAATTTTACTTTATTTACTTGATTTTGACACTTTTTTCCCCAAAAATACATTTTTTTGATCACTTTTATTCCTATTATAAGGAATGTAAACATCCCTTGTAATATTAATATAGCATGACAGGTCCTCTTTACAGTGAGATACGGGGTCAATAAGACCCCACATCTCACATCTAGGCTGGGAAGACTGCAGAGTATCGCGCAGGGTATTGGGGTATTGCAGAGTATCGCACAGGGTATTGGGGTATTGCAGAGTATTGGGGTATTGCAGATTATCGCGCAGGGTATTGCAGAGTATTGGGGTATTGCAGAGTATGGTGGTATTGCAGAGTATCGCGCAGGGTATTGCAGGGTATTGCAGAGTATTGCACAGGGTATTGCAGAGTATTGGGGTATTGCAGAGTATTGCGCAGGGTATTGGGGTATTGCAGAGTATCACGCAGAGTATTGGGGTATTGCAGAGTATTGCACAGGGTATTGCAGAGTATTGCACAGAGTATTGCAGAGTATTGCGCAGGATATTGCAGATTATTGGGGTATTGCAGAGTATTGGGGTATTGCAGAGTATCGCGCAGAGTATTGGGGTATTGCAGAGTATTGGGGTATTGCGCAGGGTATTGCAGAGTATTGCGCAGGGTATTGCAGATTATTGGGGTAATGCAGAGTATTGGGGTATTGCAGAGTATTGGGGTATTGCAGAGTATCGCGCAGAGTATTGGGGTATTGCAGAGTATTGGGGTATTGCGCAGGGTATTGCAGAGTATTGGGGTATTGCAGAGTATTGCGCAGGGTATTGCAGAGTATTGGGGTATTGCAGAGTATTGCGCAGGGTATTGCAGAATATTGGGGTATTGCAGAGTATTGAGCAGGGTATTGCAGATTATAGGGGTATTGCAGAGTATTGCGCAGGGTATTGCAGAATATTGGGGTATTGCAGAGTATTGCGCAGGGTATTGCAGATTATAGGGGTATTGCAGAGTATTGCGCAGGGTATTGCAGAATATTGGGGTATTGCAGAGTATTGCGCAGGGTATTGCAGATTATAGGGGTATTGCAGAGTATTGCACAGGGATAGCTGAGCTGGGATGGATGGATGGAAGGCTGGATCTGTGACTGCAATAGTCACTGGGCCGGATTCATGTAGCTCAGCGGATCTTTAGATCCGCTAGATCTACCTGGTTTACGATCCGCCGGTGCAATTTAGCGAGGCTAGTGCATGATTCATAAAGCACTTACCTAGCAAATTGCACCGTTGGATCATAACTCCCCCTGGCGGAATGCAAATTCCGCGGCTAGGGGGAGTGTACAATTTAAATCAGGCGCGTTCCCACGCCGATTTAACTGCGCATGCGCCGCCGGCGAAAAAGCCCAGTGCGCATGCTCCAAATGACGTCGCTAGGACGTCATTGTTAGCGGCGGGTACGTCAATTGTGGCCATCGGGATTCGACTTACGCAAACGACGTAAACATTTTGAATCTCGGCGCGGGAACGGCGGCCATACTTAACATTAGCTACCCCTCATATAGCAGGAGTAGCTCTCCGCCGGAAAAAGCCGAACGCAAACGACATTGAAAAAGAGCGACGGGCGGGCGTACGGACGTGAATCGGCGGTTTTCCTCATTTGCATATGCGACGTGTAAAACAAAGCGACGACACCTAGCGGCCGGCGGGAGATTACAGCCTAAGATTCGACTGGTGTAAGTCACTTACACCAGTCGGATCTAAGGGAGATCTATGCGGAACTGATTCTTATGAATCAGTCGCATAGCTCCGACCGTGGGATCTCACAGATCCGACCGTCGGGTCTCACAGATACGACGGTGGATCAGGAGATCCGCCGGCGTATCTATTGATTAATCTGGCCCACAGATCCAGCCACAGCACTGCTGCTGACACCCGCTCCCCCCCCCCCTCCTCTCACACTGTACTGAACGGTACAGAGAGGAGAAGGAGGAACCGGCGTCATCAAATGACGCCGGTTTGTTTACAAGTGATCGCTCCGTCATTTGACGGAGCGATCACGTGGTAAACGGCCGCTATCAGCTGCAATTTACCGCGATCCGTGATGCGTCGGGTCTTCTAGACCTGGCGCTCACGGATGATTCCAGGAGCGCGCCCCAGGGGGCGCGCAAATGGAGGATTCTGGGAGGTCCTGTCAGAACAACTCGACCGCGCCGTAGCAGTAAAATGCCTATGGCGCGGTCGGCAAGTGGTTAATAATGCTTAAATTCAAACAATAAAAGTGAAATATTCCTTTAAATTTAGTGCCTCAGGGGTGTCTAAAGTATGCCTGTAAAGTAGCGAATGTTTCACGTGCTTAGAAATGTCCCTGCACAAAGTGTCATTTCAGAAGAAAAACAGTAATTTAAAACTACTAGCGGCTATACGTGAATTGTCGGTCCCGGCAATACAGAGAAAAGTAATTATAAAAAATTGCCATTTTTTTCAATGACTTTTATCTGCATTGCCGGGACCCAACAATTCATTAATAGCAGGAGTAGTTTTAAAATACTTTTTTTCCTTTAACCACTTACCCCCCGGAACATATTGCTGCCTAAAGACCAGAGTACTTTTTGCGATTCGGGACTGCGTCGCTTTAACAGACAATTGCGCGGTCGTGCGACGTGGCTCCCAAACAAAATTGGCGTCCTTTTTTTCCCACAAATAGAGCTTTCTTTTGGTGGTATTTGATCACCTCTGCGTTTTTTATTTTTTGCGCTATAAACAAAAATAGAGCGACAATTTTGAAAAAAATGAATATTTTTTACTTTTTGCTGTAATAAATATCCCCCAAAAATATATAAAAAAACATTTTTTTTCCTCAGTTTAGGCCGATACGTATTCTTCTACATATTTTTCGTAAAAAAAATCGCAATAAGCGTTTATTGATTGGTTTGCGCAAAAGTTATAGCGTTTACAAAATAGGGGGTATTTTTATGGCATTTTTATTAATATTTTTTTTACTAGTAATGGCGGCGATCAGCGATTTTTTTCTCGGTATTGCGACATTATGGCGGACACTTCGGACATTTTTGACACATTTTTGGGACCATTGGCATTTTTATAGCGATCAGTGCTATAAAAATGCATTAGATTACTATAAAAATGCCACTGGCAGTGAAGGGGTTAACACTAGGGGGCGGGGAAGGGGTTAAGTATGCCTGGGTGTGTTCTTACTGTGGGGGGGGGGGGTGGCCTCACTAGGGGAAACACTGATTTTCTGTTCATACATTGTATGAACAGAAAATCAGCATTTCCCCTGCTGACAGGAACGAGAGCTGTGTGTTTACACACACAGCTCCCGTTCCCCGCTCTGTACCGAGCGATCGCGTGTGCCCGGCGGCGATCGCGCCCGCCGGGCACACGCACGGGAGTCGGGGGCGAGCGGGGAGCGCGCGCGCGCGCCTCCGGCGGCGCGCACGCGCCCCCTAGTGGCGGCTATACGATAGGACGTATAGCTACGGGCTCTCGCCCAGGAGAGCCGACCTGCCGCCGTATAATGACGGTGGCTGGTCGGCTACTAGTTAAACATGACATTTTGTGCAGGGAACCAAAATTAAAAAAAATTGTGTGGGGGTCCCCCCAAATTCCATATAAGGCCCTTCAGGTCTGGTATGGATATTAAGGGGAACCCCGCGTTATTTAAAAAAAATTGACGTGGGGTTCCCCCAAAAAATCCGTACCAGACCCTTCAGATCTGGTATGAATTTTAAGGGTAACTGCGCCAAAATATAAGAAAAAATGGCATTAGGTCCCCCCAAAAATTCATACCAGACCCTTTATCTGAGCACGCAACCTGGTAAGGCCGCAGGAAAAGGGGGGGACGAGGGAGACGAGGGAGGGCTGAAGATGGACGCTTCCAGCCAACGGGGACATTGGGGACATTGCAGGCTTTGGTTAAGGTAAGTGACACATAATGGGCTACTTTGCATTGCATAGTAGCCCATACTTCCTCTTTAACATAGTTGTTGGAATTCTCTGGTTTCTTATGCCGCGTACACACGATCGGTTAAACCGATGAGAATGGTCTGATGGACCGTTTTCATCGGTCCAAACGATTGTGTGTGGGCGCCATAGGTTATTTAACCTTTGGTTAAAAAAAAGAAAACTTGCTTTAAAATTTAACCGATGGATTGCTAACCGATAGGTCAAAATCGATCGTTAGTATGCAAAAGCATCGGTTAAAAACCCACGCATGCTCAGAATCAAGTCGACGCATGCTTGGAAGCATTGAACTTTGTTTTTTTCAGCACGTCTAAGTGTTTTACGTCACCCCGTTCTGACACAATCGTTTTTTTAACTGATGATGTTATTATTCATTTATGCCGCGTACACACGATCGGTTAAACCGATGAGAATGGTCTGATGGACCGTTTTCATCGGTCCAAACCGATTGTGTGTGGGCGCCATCGATTATATAACCATCGGTTAAAAAAAAAGCCAATTTGTTTTAAATTTAACAGATGGATTTCTAACGGATGGGAAAAAAATTATCGTTAGTAGGCACAACCATCGGTTAAAAATCCAAGCATGCTCAGAATCAAGTGGACGCATGCTTGGAAGCATTGAAATTCGTTTTTTTTCAGCACGTCGTTGTGTTTTACGTCACCGCGTTCTGACACGATTGGTTTTTTAACTGACGGTGTGTACGCACGACGAACCATCAGTCAGCTCCATCAGTTAACCTAGGACAACTGTCCTTCAGACCGTTTTCATCGGATGGACTGATCGTGTGTACGAGGCTTTAGTGTTCACTATAATTTGGAGAACCATAAAAAATATATCAAATTACATGTAAAAATAAATGAATATTACACATATTGCTTCTAAATTCTTTCCTTGGTAAATTATTTATTGGTATTTCCAGGGTCATAATAATAAATAATATTGTCCTTGGCACCAATATAATTAATCATGTAAAAGTAATCGTGTTACACCTATTACTCATTCTGTTGCTCTGTAATAAGGCCCCATGCACACGAGACGCTGCTAAACTCGAGTTCAGAGGCATTTAGGCATTTTTTTCAACTGCCCCTGAACACATTTAATGTTATCCTATGTGTCCATGCACACAATCACGTTTTTTGGCGTTTTAAAGCAGTTGGGTTTATGTCCGTTTTTTCAGACGCAAAATTTTGGGTTCAGAAGCGTTCAGTTTTCGCGTTTCAGACGCAAAACGCGGTACCGGCGTTTTGCCGCGATTTCGTTTATAGGCGTTTTTAAAGGTGACCTATTTTTTTACATTAGAAATCTCAAAAATGATGGCAAATGATGAAAAACCATAAAAAAACATAAAAAAATGTAATTGCTTGCATTGCATTGTGAACAATCCACAACTTGTGGCAGGTGACGTGGCCAGGTGACGTGGCCAGTGGACAATCCGTAACTTGTGGCAGGTGACATGGCCAGGTGACGTGGCAAGTGGACAATCCACAACTTGTGGTAGGTGACGTGGCCAGGTGATGTGGCAGGTGACGTGGCCAGGTCACGTGGCCAGTGGACAATCCACAACTTGTGGCAGGTAACATGGCCAGGTGATGTGGCAAGTGTACAATCCACAACTTGTGGTAGGTGACGTGGCCAGGTGATGTGGCAGGTCACGTGGCCACGTCACGTGGCCAGTGGACAATCCACAACTTGTGGCAGGTAACATGGCCAGGTGACGTGGCAAGTGTACAATCCACAACTTGTGGTAGGTGACGTGGCCAGGTGATGTGACAGATGACGTGGGCAGGTCACGTGGCCATTGGACAATACACAACTTGTGGCAGGTGACATGGCCAGGTAACGTGGCAGGTGACGTGGCCAGGTCATGTGGCAAGTGGACAATCCACAACTTGTGGCAGGTGACATGGCCAGATGATGTGGCAGGTGATGTGGCCAGGTGACATGGCCTGGTGATGTGGCAAGTGGACAATTCACAACTTGTGGCAGGTGAAGTGGCCAGTTGACGTGGCAGGTGACGTGGCCAGTTGACGTGGCAGGTGACGTGGCCAGTGGACAATCCACAACTTGTGGCCAGTGATGTGGCAGGTGATGTGGCCAGGTGATGTGGCAAGTGGACAATCCACAACTTGTGGCAGGTGACGTGGCCAGGTGACATGGAGGTGACGTGGCCAGTGGACAATCCACAACTTGTGGCAGGTGACGTGGCCAGGTGATTTGGCAAGTGGATAATCCACTTGTGGCAGGTGACGTGACAAGTGGACAATCCACAACTTGTGGCAGGTGTCGTGGTCAGGTGACGTGGCAAGTGGACAATCCACAACTTGTGGCAGGTGACGTGGCCAGTTGACGTGGCAGGTGACGTGGCCAGTGGACAATCCACAACTTGTGGCAGGTTACGTGGCAGGTGATATGGCTAGGTGACGTGGCAAGTGGACAATCCACAACTTGTGGCAGGTGACGTGGCCAGGTGATATGGCAGGTGACGTGGCCAGTGGACAATCCACAACTTGTGGCAGGTGGCGTGGCCAGGTGACGTGGCAGATGACATGGCAATTGGACAATTCACAACTTGAGGTAGGTGACGTGGCAAGTTACACGCTAAATACACGTACACTGCTGCTCTCTCAGCTGCTCTGGTCTCACAAAATGGCTGAAATGGTTAAATAATACTGTTTTTTGAGCTTAGGGAGGGTCTTATGACGTTTCTTAACCAAATGGTTATAAACGCAAACGCGGTAAAACGCGGTAAAACGCCTTTGAAAACTTGAGTTTAGATGAGTTTGCATTTGCTTCTCGTGTGCATGGGGCCTAAGAGGAACAGGTTTAAGGCCATAGTATTATTATTATTATTATTATTATTATTATTATACAGGATTTATATAGCGCCAACAGTTTACGCAGCGCTTTACAACATCAGGGAAGACATTATAGTTACAATACAATTTAATACAGGAATGATTAGAGGGCCCTGCTCGTTAGAGCTTACAATCTATTAGATACTTCTGTCCTTGGCACACATCAATAACAATGTATTTTATACAGATTCCTCTTTATGTAATTGTTAAAAGGGGAAAAAGCAGAATGCACTACTTCAAAATGTATGTTGCTTGCTTTATATGCAGGGATACTGTCATGTTGCACAATGCAAGACCTTGCAGATTGCAGCTTCTGAATGCCCCTAATATATGGACCGTTTTCATCAGATGAACCGATCGTGTGTGGGCCCCATCGGTTTTTTATCCATCGGTTAAAAAACTAGGAACTTGTTTTAAAATTATCTGATGGTTAAAAAAACGATAGAAAAAACAATCGTCTGTGGGCACGTCCATCGGTTAAAAATCCACGCATGCTCAGACTAGAGCGCAGGAGACGGGAGCGCTCGTTCTGGTAAAACTAGCGTTCGTTATGGAGATGGCACATTCTACATTTTTTCAATTATTGCCTCGTTTATTGCAGCGCATTGTTTTCTTTGCTCTATTGCTAGAATAAAGACGTTGTTTTGCTGATGGTATTTAGACAGTTCTCCCATACTGACCTTTTTTAATTTTTGCTTGTGATCTCATGAAAAATTGAATTTTTTAAAAAAAAGCCAGATCTCCAAAATAATTTTCTTTACTCCACATCTCCTTTTTTTTTGTTTTAATATTTTTTGATATTTTCAGGTGTTATTTTTTTTTTAAATCAAGTTATCACAACATTTTTTTTTCCCCCTCAAGGAGGTTGTGTCCTTTGGTAATTACACATTGTGGGCCAGATTCACAGACGAGATACGCCGGAGTATCTACTGATACTCCGGCGTATTTTCAAATTTGCCGCATCGTATCTTAATTTGTGATTCACAAACAAGATACGATGGCTTTTGGCTAAGATCCGACAGGCTTACGGCTTCGTACGCCTTCGGATCTTAGGCTGCAATAATTTGGCCGCCGCTGAGTGGAGTTTGCGTGGTTTTCCTGCGTCGTGTATGCAAATGAGCTTTTACGGCGATCCACAAAGGTTTTCGCGTTCGTTACGTCGTCGCTAGTAATTTTTTCCCGTCGCAAAGTTAAGCATGCTTTTACATGGCTTAACTTTAGACGAGCCATGTTAAAGTATGGCCGTCATTCCCGTGTCCAATTTCAATTTTTTTTTTTGTTTGCGTAAGACGTCCGGGAATACGAAAGTACGTTACGCACGTCGCCGTTCAAAAAAATGACGTCCCTTCGCACAAAGCACGGCGGGAATTTCAAAACGGAGCATGCGCAGTACGTCCGGCACGGGAGCGCGCCTAATTTAAATGGTACACGCCCCATTTGAATTAAACAAAAAACAAATAAAATCAAGCGCTCACTAAAATGAAATGAAGGGAATAAAAATATACGTCTGGGAAATGGCGTATTATAATGGTGAAATTTATGAAGAAAAGTAAAGGAAAAATGAAGAGGGAGGGGGGGAGGGTTTTTGGAGTGGGACAATAATCCAGTTTAGCTATCCATGGAAAATGAGGAAATTAAAAAATAATAATAATAATAAAATAAATTAAAAACAATTGTTAAAAAGAAAAAATTATATAAGGTTTTAAAGTTTTTGTGGTAAATGTTCAGTCCATTGAGAAATTCATGGAACGGTAGCACAAATGTTAATAAGTTAGGTATATACTCTCTTGCTTGGAGGGCTGCCAGCTGTCAAGAAGAAGCAATTCTGGAGAAACAATAAAAAAGAACAAAAAGCGGCGCCCTCTAAGCGTAGTATAAGGTTTAATAAGGCGAACAAACAACAATAATTCATATGTAAGGTTACTCACAAAAGTAGAGGGAATAAAAGTGTTTGAATACTGGTGTCATCTGAGGCTGGCGTCCGGAAGGTGTAGACTCTGCTGGAAAGGTCTCTGATGCAAGCTTCAGGCAGCGTGATGGTTTATCTACACGATGATGGCCGTGGGGGGTGTCTCGGGGGATCCCCGGATGGTATCGCAGCAATAGTACTGGGGGAACAGAGACGCCACCTTCGGCGCGGTGGAACGCAGCCGTGGAGCGCAAACCAGTCGTACGTCACTTCGTACGTCACTTCCGGGTGAGACCTCAGGGTGATGCGCGCGTTCGAGACATGCGTGTCTCTTCGTCAGGCTCTATGGGGGCCATCTTTGGTGAGTTGTCCCTCACCAAAGATGGCCCCCATAGAGCCTGACGAAGAGACACGCATGTCTCGAACGCGCGCATCACCCTGAGGTCTCACCCGGAAGTGACGTACGAAGTGACGTACGACTGGTTTGCGCTCCACGGCTGCGTTCCACCGGGCCGAAGGTGGCGTCTCTGTTCCCCCAGTACTATTGCTGCGATACCATCCGGGGATCCCCCGAGACACCCCCCACGGCCATCATCGTGTAGATAAACCATCACGCTGCCTGAAGCTTGCATCAGAGACCTTTCCAGCAGAGTCTACACCTTCCGGACGCCAGCCTCAGATGACACCAGTATTCAAACACTTTTATTCCCTCTACTTTTGTGAGTAACCTTACATATGAATTATTGTTGTTTGTTCGCCTTATTAAACCTTATACTACGCTTAGAGGGCGCCGCTTTTTGTTCTTTTTTATTGCCCCATTTGAATTAGGCGGGCTTGCGCCGGACGCCTTTACGTTACACCGCCGTAAGTTTACATGCAAGTGCTTGGTGAATCAGGCACTTGCGCTGAAAACTTGCGGCGGTGTAACGTATAGACGATACGTTACGCCGCCGCAAGTATATGTGAATCTGGCCCTGTATTTCTGAAATGTTTTATGGCTATTCACCAGAAAAACGCATAGACAAGTATTTAACTTAAATTAAATCTCCATTTATTCTGGTTAAATAAATTAAATATGAAGGGCAACAATTGAACAATCAGCCAAATATATGCAGACTTTGGATCCCAAAGGTAGATTTCACCATGATAAACAACAAAATAAATAACATGAGGAGTCCCTCTAATTGGAATCACAATCTGGTCCCCAAATCACAGAAATCAGGAGCAGCAGCAGATGTCATACATGTCCCCAAGCTGTGGTACTCCAACAACAACCTCCGTTTTCTGGCAGATCAGCTTGAAGCCAGGGAATCACTTTCTGGTCTTCCTTGAAGCCTTCCCTCCACGCTTCCCTGCAGACTGTGGCGCTGGTGGTGAGAATGTGGCAGCAGGAGGAGGAGGAGAAGGCTGGGCCAGGTCACTGAGGTGTGTGGTCTCAGTCAGCAGGCCCCTTCTTCCCCTCTGAATCACAGAGGCAAAAAGATCTTCTGCCAGTGCCCGTTGTGCCTCCTCCATTATTTGCAGTTGGTCTGCAAGGTAGCAGCTGTAGCCTTCTACAGGGTTAAGGGGGCTTTCATGATTGCAGCTGCCTCCCTAATGACCTGCAGACACTCCTCCTCCAGCTGGGACATACGCTTAGGTCTTTTTGGTCTCATCTGGAGGGGAGGCACCTGTGATTCAGTGCTCCCACTCGGCCTGGGCACCTGCTGACTGCCACTTGGTCCAGCCTCCTCCTGTCTGCCACTCACCCCTTCCTCCTCCTGGCTGCCACATTCCGGAGCCTCCTCATCTTGGCCGAGCTCTTCCTGTGTATAAAAAAGGGACATGGTTTTATTTTTTGCTTCTTCAATCACACACATTTTAAAGCTCATGACTGTTGCATTAAGAATGTTTTTTTCTTACCCCTGCAGTTGGCATCCCTGTCACACTAATTTCTGCCCCCAACTTTTTTTTGTTTGTTTCAAGCTTTCATTTTGGTTCAAAAAACATCTTGTTAAACCAACAATAATTTGAGGCCAATAAATATGTTGTAAACTACTATACCTGACTGAAGATGTTCAGATCTGGCTGTTTAATCTCAGCCTGCTCCTCGGCACCCTCTTCAGGGGTGGGTGGAATGGTGGAAGGAACGCTGGAGGGAACGGTGGAGGGAAGGGTGGAAAGAAGACTGGAAAGTGTTTCTCTGGCCTCTATCTGATCGTCCAGAAAACAGAGGTGTTTGTAGTACCACAGCTTTGGCTCCTGAACTTGGTCTGCTGCTTTTCCTGATCTCCGAGAAGTGTCGACCTCTTTATATCGCTTCTTGTAAGAATTCCTGATGTTATTTATTTTGTTGTTGATCATGGTGGAATCTGCCTCTGGGATCCATGTCTGCATATAAATGGCCAATTGCTCGATTGTTGCCCTTCTTACATTGCTGTTATGATAATGTTTGTATTTTATCTCCCAGAGGTTTCTCATTTCTCGGTATTTCATGTTTTCAGGCTCACGTAATTTATCCATAATAATAATTTCCTGAAGATAAAACCAAAAACATATAAACACTAGGTCAGCTTAAATTGTCCTAATCTTATCACAATCTAGACCTTTAAACACAGTGTCTACTGCTGCCACTAAATGCTGCCCAGCTCTGCCCCATTGTTGTGTAATGATGGTTTACCTGCAGACCCTGTGTTTACATCTGAATAAATAAGCGGCATTCATATGCAAAAGTAATAAGAGCATTCATCAAGGCACCATTCATGTGTATATCTGTAATGATACGCCAATCTGAGTTTGGATTTATGGATCGCAACTGCGGAGACTTCTCAGGTTCGAACCCAGGTTTCACTCTAAACTCTGTTGAGAGTTAGGGTTCTATCATCACAGCCTCATTTAGGTGAATGGCGCTTATTCCTTCATAGGCGTCACTAGGTAGATTTGTTCTAGGACAACAATGTGAGAGTAATGAAGAGGTCACGCAGTGCTAGAACTGCAGACTATAGCTTTACTTAGGTCTAGGTAACGGAGGTTAGAGGGGTATGAATACTTAAGAGGATATGTGCTGAGTGTGGACTGCTTGGCGTAATGAACACAGGGCCAGATTCACAAAGCACTTGCGCCGACGTATCTCGAGATGTGCGGCGTAATTGAAAAATGCGCCGCGCGTATCTTTGCGCCGTATCCTCAAAACGAGATACGCCTAAAATCCATTTTTTTTTGTCCTACCTAAAAAAATTACACCGGCGCTTCTTCGAGCGCAAAATACGCTAGACACACCACTGTTTTGATAGGCAAAGATGCAAATGAGGGAGATACGGCGATCCACAAAATTAAGTATGTGCGGCGTAGGCTACGCCCTGTGCACATCTGTTAGTTTCCCGGAGTAAATTTACACTTTATAAAAGGTGCCTTAACTTTGCTCCAGCCGTGTAAATGTCAGCTAAAGCAACACCATTAAGGAAGAGCTGAGCACACACACTTGCAGGACAACAATCTGTATGCCAACATGCCAGGGGCATCCATGCTCAGAGCTATACTAGTGACTTTAGTAACCCAGGGTACCCCGTCTTCTGAGGGAACAGCAGTCAGGAGACGCCTCGCAGAATGCATCTTTGCACAGTAAACACACACCTTAATCATGTCACAATGAGAATGCATGCATGCACACCCACTGTGGTCCCTAGCACAGACACATCACATGCACATCTAATTGGATTAGATCCAAGTACCCCCAATGATACTTGGCAGCAGCAATGCCATGCCACGGCTCCAATTATGTCACTGTGCATTCATACACCATTCAAATGGACCTGGGATCACTTCTCGCTGGTCCTGGGGATCCCTACTCCACCAAAACTGAGGGTGACACCCTTATTTAATCAGGAATGCCGCCCCCACATTCATACATCATTCACACACATAAAACAAATCATAAGCACAGTATAATTTAAAAAATAATACAAATAAAAAAACAAAAGTACCCCCAAACTTAAAGGCGGCGGCGTGAGCTGGGCCGGCCACAGCCACGGCCAACCAGGGGAGACTCCTGGGGGGGGGAAGCAGTGGAAGGAGGAGCCTCCCCTGGTGACTGTCCTCCTGCTGGCCTGGCCTCCAAGGCCACTGCTATCCTGTTCAGACTCAGTGTGAGGGCTGCCGTATTGGCCTGGACAGCCCGGGTGTTGTCGTGGACAGCCTGGGTCAGGGCACTCACCTCCTGGGCCACACCCATTTTTGCGGTCTGCAGGTCACAAAAGCATGTGATGACCGCCAAGGAGTTTGTGGCCACATCAGTGAGTGATTCCTTAATTGAGCCCAGGCTGTCCTCCATCTGGGTCAAAGTCCGGTTGATCTGACCCAGATGGCAGGTCTGAAGGGCATGGTCCCTCCGCAGATTGGCCGGCAGACACTCGGCCACCCCCCTGGTCTTATGGGTAGCCTTCCTGCCTGCAGCTGAGTCTTGTGGCCTGGGAGGAGGAGAGAGAGAGACCCTTGTGGGGGAGGCCTGTTGGGGGAGGAGTGGGAGGGGCTACCCCTGATGGTGGCCTGACTGCTGCCAGCCTCAGGGGTAGCCTCAGGGGGAACCACATCCAAAGCCAAAAGGATTTCCCTGGCAATGTCCATATCTTCATCCTCATCCTCCCCCCTCAACCTCCTCCTGAGGTGAGGTGTGGCCACTCCCCTCCCCTGGGGACTCCTGCCCTTCTTGGGGCTCTTCTGCAGCCTGTTGTCCTGGGGATGATGCAGCAGCCTGGCCTGATGGCCCAACAACCTCCTGGCCTGATGGCCCAGCAATCTCCTGGTTATCTGTGGAGGACACAAAACATTCACAGGTTGGAGGATCCACACACTTGGCACATTTTCCATTCCCCCACCCACACATGCTGCTCACCAGATAGAAAAACCCCAAAATTACCTGTCCTCACAGGATCATCAGAGTCAAAGCCAGGCAGGCCCACCACGTGCTGGCTATGGAAGCACCGGGCCACTGCCCACTCCTGATCAGTCAGCCTGACGGAGCAGGGTGGTCCTCCTCCAGTGCCCCTGGCATGGGCACTTATCTTGGCCATCTTGTCACGGACCAGGCTCCTGAGATCATTGATCTTCTTGGATACCCCACTGGGGGTCCTCGTCTCCCCCCCCGCATTGATCTCGTCAGTAATTCGCTGAAGGATCTCCTTCCTCCTGGCCGGGGTGGTGTCCTGGCTCTCAGGGCCATGCAAATAACACCCGAAACGGGTGATGGCCCTAGCAAGTATCTGCTTTTCTCTCACAGAAAAATTCAACTTCCTGCGCTTCGGTGCCATAACACCCAACACTCAGCACCAAACACAAAAAACAAACACAACAAACAAACACAAATACTCACAGAACAAGCACACACAAAAAGACACAGAACAAACACACACAAAAATCAAACCACACAAGCAGACAGCTAATACAAATTCAAAAACAAACACCGAAAAAACAAACAGAAAAAACAATCAGAAAAAATACACAGCTACTACAATCTACTACTCCTCCAAATCTTTTATCTAACACTACACTCACCAACACACACCAACAGACGACAGAGCAAAAGTAACTTGCTTTAGGAAGGGGAAAACAGGGATGTACTTTTGCAAGGGAAGTGCGTTTGTCTGGGGCTATTTATACACAGGGCGATTCTCAAACTAAGTACGCTTGGCCTTTTACCTATCTCACTGATTGCGCCGAGCTGAGTTCTGAGCATGCCCAGTGAGGTGCAGATTCGTGCGCGCATGTGCAGTATGGCCGGCCCTTCATTTGCATGGGTCACGGCTCATTACAATGGAGCACGCCCACTTCCTTCCCACTTGCAATAACCCCGCCTTACGCCTCGGGATTTAAGTTACGCTGGCGCAAATTTGGGCGCAAATGCGCTGTGGATACGGCACTTACGACACAAAATGAAGGCGCGGTAACTTAAATGACATACGCTTGGAGTAACTTAATTTGCGCCACTCTACGTGAATCTGGCCCACAGTTTGTAGGTGAATGACTAGTGCTGAACTAACCTGCGTGAGATGCAGTAGTAGTAGGAGAAATCTAACCCGATGCTCCGTTGGGAGAAAGATCTTGATTGTTCCTTTTCAGCAGACTCATGGTACTCCATGTCTGAAAACCTTCAAAAATGTAATAAAGCAATCTCATTTAGAGATACTCCAGTAAAGCTCTTTTCTAGGTGGTACATCACACCCTCCAAATTACATTAATTTTACCCCTCAATATCTCCCAATTGTTTTAGAGGTTGCTCAGAACAAGGCACGTTATTACATACATTTTGGAGCTGCTCTTTTCTAGACCAAATATGGTCTAGACCAACATCTAGATTTGAGTCATCCTATGGTCATAAAATCTCTCTTACTCCACAAATCTGTCTTTTGTATGCAACGATTCCAGATATATCAACTTCACACATGAGATTATTCCATTCCCAAGCAGCTCGATCCAATGGATGATCGCCCTTAATTGGAAATCTAATACTATCCTTTGGTCACAAGTATTGGAGAGAATGGAAGTTTATAAGATTTCTGAGAAAATATATCATACCTTAAATGACAACCTCCATATTTACAACTCTAAATGGTCGAATTGGAACGTAGCATAATACTCAATATTCTTCTCCTCTCCCTTCCCCTTTTCTTTACCATCACTACCCATACTACTTAAGATATTACTAGATTGCAATACATTTAAATACTGCTATCTGTTTATTATTACCTTTACTGTAGTATAACGATGATTACTTTGACTGAATGATATACTATGTACTATTCTACTGACTTTCTATTATTGATTACATTGTCATTATATTTGTGCAACCTTTCATTATTATTACAATAAAAGTTTGTAAATAGGGTTGAGCGAACCTGAAATGTAAAGTTCGGGTTCGGTACGGACTTTGGGTTTTTCCCGAACCCGGACCCGAACCTGAATAATTGGAAAAAGTTCGGGTCCAGGATCGGAGTTCGGCAAAAAAAATTTGCGAAGGTCCCCGCAAATTCAATAACCAGACCCTTTAGGTCTGGTATGGATATTAAGGGGAACCCCGTTGGCAATTTAAAAAAAAAATGACGTGCAGTTCCCCCTAAATATCCATAACCAGACCTGTTATCCGAGCACGTTGACCTGGCCGGCCGCAGAAAAGAGGGGGGACAGAGTGCGGCCCCCCCTCTCCTGAACCTCACCAGGCCACATGCCCTCAACATGGGGAGGATGTCCCCATGTTGATGGGGACAAGGGTCTCATCCTCACAACCCTTGCCCGGTGGTTGTTGGGGTATGCGGGCAGGAGGCTTATCAGAATCTGGAAGACCCCTTTAACAAAGGGGACCCCCAGATCCTGACCCCCCCGTGTGAAAGGGTAATGGGGTACACTGTACCCCTACCATTTCACGAAGGAAGTGTAAATTCTTGTAAAAAAAACACACACACCGTAGAATAAAGTCCTTTATTAATAATAAAAAAAAAACTCCAGCGGTGATAATCCACTCGTTCCCGGCTTCCTGCTTCAACGTTGTCCCAATCCAGCGACGAGTGCGGGTGATCTCCAGCGATGAGAAGATCCAGCGACGGGTGATCTCCGCTCCAGCGATGAGAAGATCCATCCATCTGGAGCGCAGCATCACCGACCTCCTCTCATCGCTGGACACAGCCCAGCGAATGACGCGCTGGAGCTGTGACATTACTTATATAGAGGAGGCAGGGCCACCCGTCACGTGACCCCGCACCCTCTGACGTACCCTCTGCTACGTCACTGGGGAAGCCCAGGAAGAGGGAAGACTCCATTACCATTTCACACAGGGAGGGTCAGGATCTGGGGGTCCCCTTTGTTAAAGGGGTCTTCCAGATTCTGATAAGCCTCCCGCCCGCATACCCCCACAACCACAGGACAAGGGTTGTGGGGATGAGACCCTTGTCCCTATTAACATGGGGACATCCTGCCCATGTTGAGGGCATGTGGCCTGGTGCGGTTCAGGAGTGGGGGGGCCGCACTCTGTCTCCCCCTCTTTTTTTGTGGCCAGCCAGGTCAACGTGCTCGGATAACGGGTCTGGTTATAGATATTTAGGGGGAACCGCACGTCATTTTTTTTTAAATTGCCGGCGGGGTTCCCCTTAATATCCATACCAGACCTGAAGGGTCTGGTTATGGATATTTAGGGGGAACTGCACGTCATTTTTTTTTAAATTGATGGCGGTGTTCCCCTTAATATCCATACCAGACCTAAGGGGTCTGGTTATTGAATTTGCGGGAACCTCCGCGCATTTGTTTTCTAAAAGTCCGTGTCCCATTGACTACAATGGGGTTCGGAGTTAGGGTTCGGGTTCCCGAACCCAAACTTTTTTTTTAAAGTTCGGGTTCGGACCCGAACCCGAACATCCAGGTGTCCGCTCAACTCTATTTGTAAACAAAAAAGAGATGCAGTAGTACACAGTCCACAGGCAGGTAAACATTAGTTGGTAGATAAGAGTGGTTTCAGACAACCCTTGGTAACACTAGCACAGGTCAGAGCTATGGGAGGTAGCGATCAGACATGAGGAGCTTTCTATAATACTTGATAACATTAGCAGAGTTTAATAACATGTGAAGTACTGAGCAGACATGAGGAGGTTTCCACAATACTTGGTAACTTTAGTAGAGATTAATGGCATGTGAGATATTGAGCAGGCACAAGGAGGGTTCCACATTACTTGGTACAAATAGCAGAGGTGAAGTACTGAGCAGGCATAATGAGGTTACCACAATACTTGGTAACATTAGCAGAGATTAGAATCATGTGAGGTACTGAGCAGACATGAGGAGGTTTCCACAATACTTGGTAACATTAGCAGAGGTTAATGGTATGTAAGGTACTGAGCAGGAGTAAGGAAGTTTCCACAATACTTGGTAACATTAGTAGGCATTAATGGTATGTTAGGTACTGAGCAGGCATAAGGAGGTTTCCACAATACTTGGTAACTATAGCAGAGGTTAATAGCATGTGAAGTACTGAGCGGGTATAAGGAGGTTACCACAATACTTGGTAACATTCAAAGGGTACTTGCGGTTGTAGTGAATGCAGAGAGGGGATGGACGTCATGCAGATCATGTCCTGAGACAGGTTGGAGGTTTGAGCCAGGCTCAGGAGTCCTGGTGGTCTGGTTCAGGGTGCGGTTGGTTGCTGCGGGAAGGTGTGGATCCCCAGATGACAGTGGAATCCTGGCAGAATAGAGGAACGCCATACTGTCAGTGCTGGGGGTTTAAATAGGCCGCGCTGGAGCGCAGCAAGAAGCACGGCTAGGCGGCGCACTTCCGCGTTCCAGCTTGGAGCGCATGGACGCAGAGGAAGTGATACAACAAACAACCAGAGCAGATCGCACTCGTTCTAGTGGAAGGAGAACACAGCGGTGTTACAATATCATGCCCCTCTGCATTGATGAGATGATACACTGCTTAATTACCTTTGTCCAAGAATTACAATCATTGCCTGATCTTATACACAGTAAAATAATCTGTTTTTGAGTCTCGCATATATATATTGTAGACAGGGCTGTCTAAATGAGAGGGCACACCTGGGCACTGCCCAGGAGCCCCAGCTGCATGGGGGGCCCCTGCACTTTCCCCAAAGCAGCTGGTCCTTGAGCCCACGCTGCCCCAAAACTGGGGCCCCCATGGTGGCACTGAGAGTGATGGATACACAGGGGAGGCAAGCTGGTAGTGGTGCAGAGGGGCTATAGTGATAGGGAGACATCAATCTAGCAGATATATTGTATGCACAGGACAGCTTTGTTACTTTATATACTGTATGTAGTATTTTTCCCACTGTTTCTTTGCTGTACAAAATGATTGTTTTTATAGTTAATGCGGAGAACCACGCAAAAGGGGAAGCTCAGCTTGTCTGCCTCCTACCCACTTGATGTCTGTTTACCTGCACTGTCTCCATTGTAGGGGCCCCAGAGCATTACTTTGCCCAGGGGCCCATGATGCTATTAAGACGGCCCTGATTGTAGATGTCTCAGAGCAGATGGAGAGCAAAATTGCATGGGGGGCCCCAAGATTAAATTGGTCAAGGATCCAATCAACATAAACCCGCCATCCCTGCCTTGATATCATGATTCAAGTATATATAGGCCACTGCTGGCCCCATTTTCATTTTTACCTTTGTTTCAGTTGGTCGGCACTTCCGCTCATCCTTACTCCACATAACCAGCGTAATCACGTCGTTCTCCTTATATATCCAGCGCATGCGTGACACGCCGCTCTCTTCGCCCGCCCATGACAGACTTTTTCCTCTATTCCACGCCCCTTTTCAGTGTGAAACGACAATATGGCGGTGTCACATGTGCATGGTATACCCCGTGGCGACGAGCAAAGCCCAGAGGCGGGAACGTCCGGATTCAGGCCCAGACGATACAAAGCAACAAATATGTCACTTGAAGAGATGGTGAACATACTGCGGAGGAAAGATTACGATGTCGATCATGGCCCATACCACACCCCTAATCTGAGGAAGGACCAAATAATGGAGAAAGTGGCGAGGAGACTTTACCATAAATTTGGGGTCAGGAGGTCCAAGAAACAGCTCCATAAAAGGTGGTCTAAACTGAAATTGCGGCAGCCAGAGCAGTATAGGAAGATTAAGAAAATTATTGACAAAAGTACGTATTTTTCATGTGTTTTTTGCAATTTTCTGTATGATATTTTTGCATGTTTTTATCCATGTGCTTGTTTAGACTGGTTGTACTTGTGAACATGGCAACTTTCAGGTTAGTGGCCAAAGTGTAGTATTTTTACATTCGTAGTAAACATCGTTCCTCCAAAATCCGATGTTTTCCGCAGATCCAGGAAAACCACACGTGGTCATGCCTATTTGGCGGAAAACAATGTTTATAAACATTGTTGTAAAGATGATGTGTTTGTTCGAACTAGAATGTGAAAAGCAAACCGGATTCATTCAGTGTAAAGGAGAGCATAATAAGCAGCTGGTTATACATCTGGACTCAGGATCACCTGTGTGTCCCCCTAAAAAAAACTTTTAATTAGGGTCTCACACAAAGGATACTTTGGGGTGCCTCCATGTGTGTCACTTTGACAAAAAGCGTCAGTATTCCAGCTTGGAGAACCTCAGAAAAAAAAGTGATGATTTTAGGAATGATCCCAAACAGACAATTGTACCCCACTTCCAAGCAATGTTTTTTATTTCTGCCCTACAATATCTGTGTGCTGAGTATACCCTTTGTTTCATTTTATTAGGGGAAAGAAGAATGGGAGGACATCATTCGGAGGAGGCAAGGAAGCACAGACATGCAAAACACCACCAACCTCAGCATGTGGAGGAGGTAGATGTGGAAGAAGGAGAGGTTGAAGAAGGAGAGGTTGAAGAAGGAGGTGTGGAAGAAGGAGGTGTGGAAGAAGGAGAGGTGGAGATTATCAGCACAACAGGTCAGTGTCTGTCACCACAGCTTCAGGTAAAAAGATGTAGGCCTGCATATTTCTAATAAACCCTTTTTTTTTAGGGGGTGAACAGGGTGGTGTCACAGCATCTACTAGTACTCCTTTCTCAAGTGCTAGTGCAAAAATCGTGATACAAGAAATAATGGAATGCAGTAGTGAAATGGACATTATGAGGAATAGGATGAATGTCATTGAACAAAAATATAAAAACATCATTGACATGATGGGGCGAATAGTAGACTATGTTGTGTTTTGCACCAAATTTTGCATTGGATAATCCACAAGCCAAAATTTGAAGATACACACATTGTGTCAACATGTGCTATTTGCCATCACAGGATATCTATGTCTGTGCTTTGTGGGTGCAACCCCTTCCTCGCTGCTCAAGTAGGTAAGAGGAAGGGTTTGCACCCCCAAAACACATCCATTGATCCACCATGATGGCAGGTAGCATATGTTGACATTTGGCATGGGATCAAGATAGAAAACCCCATTTTGCCGCACAAACTGTGTGTATCTTCAAATTTTGGTTTGTTCCGGGGTGACATCACCCCATCGCATGTGTTTCTAATAAGGTTAAACTTTGTAAGTTCCATTGTTTGTAGATATTTGCTTGTTTTAAAAATGCCTGGTTTTAGGCCCAAAAAAATAAAAGGTATTTTTCTACCAGAAAATTTTAAGATCGCACAAGTTGTGCACAGAATAAAAAAAAAACAAAAAAAGAAAAAATTGTGTGGCTTCTTCTTTCTATGCTCAATAGCAATGTGTACATGTAAAAGTGAGTGATTACTGTGACAATTGTGGCTATTTACTAAAACAGAGAAATACATTTGGCACTACAAGTGCACTAGGAGAACCAGGGAGACAGATAAAAGAATGACAAAACAGTTTTTTCAAAGATCAAATTTGGTGTTTATTTTTTATTTATTTTTTTGTAAAAATTTAAATATGCTCTGGCATAGCGATGGCCCCCCTACCCATGAAGTACTCCACGTATCTTTCTCGTACATCTCTAGCAGTTCGGGGGGCCAAGCCAGTACGGCCAGTGTCCAGGCCAGTCAGGATTTCAGAATGTCTGGCCTCAGGCCCAAGGTTCGAAAGGTAGGTATCAGAATGCCTGCGCCAATAATTGTGTAGTATGCAGCAACAAAATACTATAGTGTTCAGTTTTTATTCCACCATTTGTGGATGGCTGTTAGGAACAGGCGGAACCGGCTGGCCATTATCCCAAAGGCATTCTCGAACAACCCTCCGGGCTCTGGCCAGTGATTAAAAAACCTCCTCTCCGGGGTGAGGGTCCTCTGGGGAAACGGCCTTATGAGGTGTGGTCCAAGCCCGAAAGCTTCATCCGCGACAAACACAAAAGGGAGTCCCTCCACATTTTCTTCATCCGGTGGCAGTGCCAGGCCACCAGTCTGGAGAATACTCCGCCATCTGACATCCGGCCGTTCTTCCTCACGTCCACATACATAAACTTGTACTGTGCCGACACCACCACCATCAACACTATACTATGAAAACCTTTATAGTTAAAATAGTATGACCCCGAACGGGGTGGCGGCACTATGCGGACGTGTTTCCCATCAATTGCCCCTCCGCAGTTAGGGAAGTCTCACCGCTGGGCAAAATGGGATGCCACAGTCTGCCATTCCTGTGGCGTGGAAGGAAACTGTGGAGTCAAACAAAAAGAAATATTAGTACTTTGGCACATAAACATTGCAATCAGATTACAAAAAGACATCCTTGTCCAACATCAGTATAACATTTGAGTGAGTATTTCAAGCCAAAAAAAAAAGGCCCACTTATAAGACTCCTCACCCCTCCGATGGCCCATTAAACATTTTAAGGGGGGTTCTAGCTGAGTTTGGGCCCAGAAAAAAAAAAAGCACTCTGCCAAAATGGAATGAAAAACAAGAGATTGGGACATAGTTTAAGGGGGGGGCAGAACTACAATGGAGCAGACAAAAAACAAGTTTGAAACAGACTAGGCTAGGTGTGTTTGGGCCTAGGATAGCATGCTGGGGAGGTTAGTGAAGGGAAATATGCATGTAGGCCAAAAAATAAGCATTAAAAGCTTACAGCATGCATGGGGACAAAGGGGACATTCACAGCATATTACAATCATGATACGTAGAGAATGATGAAAGAAATACAAGACATTAACATACATTAGAGACTAAGGCCCGGATTCACGTACAGTGGCACATCTTTAGACCGGCTTAGCGCATCTCTTATGCGCTACGCCGACGTAAATCAGTGAGGCAAGAACAGTATTCACAAAGCACTCGCTCCCAAACTTGGCGTAATGTAAATTGGCCGGCGTAAGCCCACCTAATTTAAATTAGGAAGGTAGTGGGCGTGATCTATTATAATGAAGCATGACCCCATGTAAATGAAGGGCCGAACGTACGGTGCATGCGCGCGCATGCTCAGATCGCATATACTTCATAAGATACGATGGCTCAATGCCTACGATGTGAACGTAACCTACGCCCAGCCCCATCCACGTACAACTTACGTAAACGACGTAAAATACGATGGCTATTCAGTCGTCCATACCCTACCATGACTTACCCCTGCTTTAGGTGGAATAACTTTACGCCGGACGTACGTCTTACGTAAACGGCGTAGATTACAGCGACGGGCGCAAGTATGTTCGTGAATCAGCGTATCTTGGTCATTTGCATATTCTACGCGTAAATCAATGGAAGCGCCCCTTGCGGCCAGCGTAAATATGCGCCCAAGATACGAAGGCGTAGGAGACTAACGTCGGTCGGATGGAGCCAAAATTCAGGCGTATCTAGCTTTAAGAATCAGGCGCATAGATACGATGGCGCATTAGTGCACTTACGCGGCGTATCAGAAGATACGTCGGCGTAAGTGCTTTCTGAATCCGGCTAATAGATTGTGATGTTAAAGGAGAAAACTTACCTTAATATAGTCCTTCTGCATTACTTGAATGATGGCAGAACACGTCTCGGGGATGATGATCCCAAGCGCCTGGGGGGAGATGCCTGTTGAGAACTTGAGGTCCTGCAGGCTTCTCCCAGTCGCCAGGTACCTCAACGTGGCATTGAGCCTCTGCTCGGCCGTGATGGCTTGGCGCATCACAGTGTCCTGCCTTGTGATATAGAGGGACAGAGTATCCAAAAGACAGTGAAAACCGGGGTCCATAATAAGGAGAAAGTTCCTGAAATCATCAGGGTTATTGAGCTTATTCCTTTTGAATTCCCTAAGCAGAGGCATATGAGAAAATTGGTCACGCTGGCACAACCAATTCTTGGCCCATGAACTCCTTCTCGACCTGTTCATGGCCACAAATCCAGTAACATTACGAACTGCAGAAGACAGCCCATACGCAGCACAAACTCGAGAATGAGAATGCACCTCCAACATGGCTTCAAACGCACTTAAAACAGAATGCACCTAGGAACAGCAAAGCCTGTAAAGAACGACCTGAAAAACAGAAAATGAGCGGACAGGAACGCACTGCAAAACAGATACGACCTGACTGCAAGCACTGAAAGACAGATACGAACCCACAAGTGTTGTAATATTAATATAGATATGTAGGTATTGTAAAATATTGTGGTACATGTAAGGCACAGTATATATGTGTGACATACAGGAATTCAAGGTTAGACATCGAAGGGTGTTTGCTGACCAAATCTTGTGGGCAAACAACACAGATCAAAGGAACAGCTGAGGAGCCTTTTGATGTGTTAATCTTATCTAAGACGACCTAGGTGTGTGAGATGGCCTGCTAAGGAAGGAAGGATTTATTGATGGTAATTAGACTTGAGGGGGGTATTCATTCAATGGGAACATTTGGTTGACCCCCCTCCAGTGTGAGTCCAATATTTGAAGCAGTCAAGCTGGCATTCAGGGAGTGTAGTCTTGTCACTCTATGATGAATATAGCACAGGTCTAGGAAAAGATGGGATACTGAAATACTCTGTTGGATTCTTGTATCGTCTGTGGACTTTGGACTTTGTATGTTATTAGAAGTTAAAGCGGAGGTTCGCCGGTAAAATGCTGTTTTTACCCTTAGGCCCCGTACAGACGACCAAACATGTCTGCTGAAACTGGTCTGCGGGCCAGTTTCAGCAGACATGTTCTGTCGTGAATAGGCCCGAGCGTGCAGGATTCCAGCAAACATTTGCCTGCCGGGCCTTTTCCCAGCGGACAAATATTCCTGGACTTGTTTTAAAACAGTCCGCTGGAATCCTGCCCGCTCGGACATGTTCGGTCGTCTGTACAGACCTACCGTACATGTCCGAGTGCCCGCCATCCCTCGCATGCGTCGAATGACTTCAACGCATGCGTGGAAGCATTTAACTGGCAGGCCCGCCCACGTCGCCGCGTCATTGTCGCGGCGACACCGCGTCATCGTCGCGGCGACACCGCGTCATCGACGCGGCGACACCGCGGACACGCCCCGCGTATTGTTTTTTAACATTCAAAGTTTATTGAAACAAAAGAGAATCATAGTACATATCAGGGCAAACATGTAGTAATATGAAGTTTCACATTTACATAACATATCTCCGTGTGTCTAATCAGTAGAGGATATATTACGTGTTAGAAATCACACATATAAGATTCCACGAATAGAACAGTTCGTCAACTAATTAAAGTCTGAGCTATCAACTCATGAGGAGTAACTTATCTAAGCCGGCCTTGCGTCATGCGTAGAGCATTTGGATTGGTGTCCCGATATGTCTTCTATGAGGACAAGAAGGGTTTAAAAGACATAGGAAAAGAAGAAAGAGCAAACCTGAGGGCTCAGGGGTAGAGAGCTAGAATATAATAGGGAAGACATAGTGGAATGAGGAATCAAGATATGAAAGAAGAGTTTCACATGTGGATTGAACTGGATAACATGTATATAGATCCAGGAGAGGGGACCGAGGGGTGACACTGAACCAGAAGGTGCAGATATATGGATATAGATCTGAGTGAGTGTTAGACGATTACCTGTCAGGTTTACGGTGTATTGACAACGGTTGGGGACTTTGTTATTTCAGAGAAGGCTTCGGAATATTTGAATATGACCCAGGGACGCCAGGTTTCATGGAAACCCTCATTCGACTCTTTGAATTGAGCCAGTGTGTCTTCCATTTCATGGATTTCTGTGACCTTGAGAAGCCAGTCCGCTACCGAAGGTGGTCTTGTTGTGTTCCAACGAGTTGGAATTAGGGATTTGGCCGCGTTTATCAAGTGTTTTGTGAGCGAATTTTTGTATTTTTTGAGGGGCCAGTTGGAGATGTGCAGGAGACAGCATGCAGCGTCAAGTGGTAGTGTGGTCTCTGTGATTTTGAGAATCGTATTGGTGACTTCAACCCAATATGGCTTTATTAATGGGCAGCTCCACCAAATGTGGGATAGAGAGCCTTTTTCTTTGTTGCATCTCCAGCATTGATCACTCTTTGAAGGATCCCAACTGTGTAGCTTAACAGGCGTCAAGTACCAGTGTGTCAACAGTTTGTATGCTGTCTCCTGCAATCTCGTGCTTATTGAGCACTTATGTGTTAAAATACACGCTTTTCTCCATTGTTTGGGTGTTATGTTTACCTGTAGCTCAGCCTCCAGGTCCTCCTCAGTCCATCCTCTGGGTCGCAACAATCTCTCTGCAGCCATCCATAGGCCGTCGACGTTGCTCTGGGAAGATGCTTACCAGTGTAACACACCGACTCAAATTCTGTCAAGGGTTTGCAAAAAGTGTCAGGTTCGCCTTTGCTATGTAGGAAGCTACGAAGCTGTAGGTAAGCCCAGAAAGGGAAGTTTATGAGGTTATTGTCCGTTTTCAATGTGCTCCAGTCCTTAACCGTGCCCTGGGAAAAGCAATCTCCTGCAAGGAGGTGGCCTCTACCCTCAGATGGGCGGAATTGAGCATTATTAACCCCAGGAATGAAATCCGGATTGTCACCTAATGGAGTAAGAGGTCCTGTGGGAGTCAGCAGGTTTGTTTTTTGGGCTAGCTCGTGAATTAGTTTTAGAGTTGTGCCCGTGATGGGATGATTTTTTGTGCCTTTTGGTAAACTCGACCAATCCATCCAGGGTGAGAACTTCAGGGGGATAGAATTCAACTCGCCTTCCAAACCCACCCAATCCTTTGAGTCCTGATGGCAGTGCCAGTCTATGACCCTCGTCAGCTGGGCCGCTAAATAGTAGTGTCTAAAGTTGGGTAGTCCAAGTCCTCCCTGTTCCTTCATTCTAAGTAGTAGATTGTATTTTAGCCTAGGTTTTCTCTGGGCCCAGAGGAATTTGCGAATAATTTTACGGAGGGCTGAAAAGAAATTAGCTGGTATATGTATCGGAAGGGCGCGAATTAGGTACAAGTATCTTGGGAGAATGGTCATTTTGATAATTGCTGCTCGCCCAAACCACGAGAAAAAACCCTTGTGCCATCTCTCGAGGTCTTCTCTAATGGAGCCATACAGTGGAGTGAAATTTTCATTGAAGATGGAAGCTAATTGTGGTGTTAATCTGACACCCAGATATTTCATGCTCTTGACAGTCCATTTAAAGGAGGATGACTCCTTAGCAGAGGCCAGAACTTGTTCTGGGAGGTTTATGTTCATAGCCTCGGATTTCGTATAATTAATTTTTAAGTTGGAAATGTAGCCGAATTGTGTGAAGTGTTTTATTAAGTTGGGGATGGTAATATGGGGGTTGGTGAGAAAAAATAACAGGTCGTCCGCAAAGGCAGCCACCTTATATTCTCTAATCCCGACTGTGAAGCCCTTAACTGAGTCCTCCAGGTTTATGGTTCTAATAAAGGGCTCTAGCGAGAGAATGAACAATAGTGGTGATAAGGGACACCCCTGTCTCGTACCATTCGAAATATGGACTCTGTCAGATAGGGTCCCATTTATTTTTAATCTAGCTGTTGGGTTCTGGTACAACGAGGCTATCCACGTTAGCATCTTGGGACCCAAACCAATATGCTCACAGGTCGCCATCATATAGTCCCATGCCACTCGGTCGAAGGCCTTCTCCGCGTCTGTGGACAGGAGAAGGCCCTCGATGTTCAATGGGACAGCTGCATGTGTCAGGAGCAGGGCCTTGTAAATGTTGTCCCTCGCTTCTTTGCCAGGCATGAAGCCCACCTGTTCAGGACCAATCAGCTTCTGAAGGAGTGGAGTTAATCTATTGGCGATTATTTTGGAAAAAAAATTTACGTCTAAGTTTAGTAGGGATATAGGCCTGTAACTGGGACATTCAGAAGGGTCTTTGTCAGGTTTGGGGATTACTGTGATGAATGCTGATAGCCAATCAGGTGTTATTTTTCTGGGGTCAGCTAAGGAGTTCAGTGCCTTCGCCAATGGATCTGAGATGAGATCAACTAGGGATTTATAATAAATAGCTGTAAACCCATCTGGGCCTGGACTTTTGCCCAACTTCAGGTGTTTTATGACTTCTTGAATTTCCGAGGGGGAGATCAATCCCTCCAGTGTGTCTGTCTCTAGACTGCCAAGTGTGGGTAAGCCACTCTGAACGAGAAAGTCTTTTATAATGTTAGGTCTATCACCAGAGAGACTTGAGGGCTTATGTTGTTGCGGTAGGTTGTATAGACCGGTGTAATAGGAATGGAAATGTTTTGCAATATCTTCTCTGGACACGTCCAATTTACCTCCTGGTCCCCTAATCCCCATGATAGTGTTGCTATGGACATGTTCCCTTAGTGCCTTTGCCAAATATTTGCCTGTTTTGTTGCCGGACTCATAGTAAATTTTCTTTTTAAAAAACAAAAAACGTTTGGCCCTGTTATCAAATATCTGCTGTAAGGCTTTCCTAGTCTCCAAGAGCTCCGAAGCAGTATCCAAAGAAAGTGACTGCTTGTGAAGCGTTTCCAGCTTATTGATGCGCCCAGAGAGTCTCTTAATCTCTTTCTCCCTGTCCCTCTTGCGCTTAGCTCCCATTTTCATAAGTTCCCCTCTAATTGTGCACTTGTGAGCTTCCCAGATTGTTAGGGGGTCCATATTTGGTGTAATGTTGCGTTCAAAGAATTGTTTGAGAGATAGTCTAATGTCTTCTAGGAGCAAGGGGTCAGTGATCAGGGAAGAGTTTAGTCTCCAAGTCTGCGACTTCGGCTGTATCTTAGTTAAGTCTAGAGTCACGGCAACAGGGGCATGGTCCGAGATCGAGCCTATACCAATTTTTGCATCTGTTAGAAGAGACAGGTCTTTCTGCGTGACAAAAAGATAGTCTATGCGTGTGTATTTTTCGTGGGGGAAGGAGTAGAATGTAAAGTCCCTCCCTTCTGGGTTCAGGAACCTCCACGTGTCAATCAGCTGTAAAGAATGCAAAAGTGTTTTGATCTGCCTCAGGGTTCTATACTTTACACTGGATTTGCTATTGGACGTGTCCACCAAAGGGTTCAATGGTATGTTAAAGTCTCCACCTAGCACTATACAACCCACCGCAAAGCACTGTAATTGTTGGATTACCTGTCTACAAAAGGTTAAGTGTGCCCTATTCGGGAAGTAGACATTCGCTAGAGTGAGGGGGATGCCTCCATATGTTCCCTTGACAAAAACGAACCTACCCTCGGGGTCCACCTGTTGGTCCGTGAGTTGGAAGGGAGCCTCTTTGTGAATTAAAATTGTGACCCCCTTGGATTTGGCGAGATCATTGGTGGCGTGAATTGCCCTAGAGAATGTTGAGTCGGTGAGCTTGGGCACATGGTGTGTTTTAAAGTGCGTCTCCTGTAATAGTACGAAGTGAGCTTTACCTTTTTTGAGTTCCCTGAGCAACGCCGACCGCTTTTCCGGTGAATTTAGTCCCCGGACGTTATGAGAGATCACCATCGGTGTGTTGCCTAGTGAGGAGTACGCCATGAGGCTGACCTGGGAGTGAACACCCGACTATCCAGTCCTGGAATCAAATAAAGATGGTGAGATACAATTCAATATAGAGTATTAGATTATAGTATCAATTCCACATGTGAAAAAAGACAGAATAAGTTCTAGAATTAGAAAATCGAGAAGAGAGGTTGGAGAGTGTAGTAACTTCCTCACGATAGAGCCCTATCTATTGAGGATAAACAAATGTTAGTGTGTTGTGTCCCGGTAGGGACCGACACTATGTGGGGGAAAGGGAGGCGGCCACCTAGAGGGTGGAGATGCGCTCCGTCTTTGCTCCACTCAGTTGAGAGGCAACGCAGTCAACAGATTACAATGTTGGAAATGTAATAGGTATAAACAAAAATGGACTAAAGTTGTACCTCCCAACCACATATAGCCTACTAATACGCTATTTGTATTAAAACAAATGAAACAATCATTGATGAATTATCCCGACCAAACCAAAAGGTGGCAGGAAGTGCCCCAGAACTGGGCCGGGGCACCCTATCACCTAATCCTCTCCCGCCCACCCCATAGCAATGCATGAGGGGGAGGAAGGAAAACTAACGGATTGAAAATAAATGGCAAACAGCTCTTGCGGAAAGCGAAGCACATGGTAACAAATAAGAAAATAAAGAAAGACCCCGACAAACTACAGCATCCCATTCTGCATTAGATTGTACAAAGCTGATAAGTCATATTAAAGCCACACTCAACAGATGGCGATTACCCGACCATGTGGGTCCCTCAACCCTGTTGGAAGTCCCATGGCAACTGTCATCCCTGTGAGGCATGTAAAGACAAATACAGGGGAATAAGCTATAAAAAAAAGCAAAAGTATTAAAAAAAAAAAAAAAAAAAAAGGTGGAAAAGAAAAAAAAAAAAAAAAAGGGGAGGAGGGCGAGGGAGGGTTGGGGAAGGCAGCGGGGGTAATCTCATTCCTCAGGTGAAACCAGAGACAAGCTGGGGTGTTAAATAAGCAGCCTTGCATTAATGAACAGTCCTGGATGGCTGTTTGATACATTGCAAATCGTTCAATGGTGGCAGGGTATGTTACTTTAAGTCAAGGTGCAAGTGGGGAATAACAGTTGATGGGGTTTCGTTCTGCAGCCTTCGGTTACCCATCTATAAAGCGGGACCTAACCCCCTTGAGTAGGAGAATGATTCCAATGTTGGGGGAAATTTAGGCACTGTTGTGGCGCGAGGTGGTTTCAGGTAGTCGTCTGGGGTGTAGCAAGCTTTCCGCGGGGATTAGAGCCAGAACATCCAACAAGGAAGATCGACGGATCAGCCAATTCAGTACTCATCGGCTCTGTCCTGATCTTGAGCGGGTCTCCGACCCGGGGTGCCGCTTCTGGCCCCCCCACCCCTCGCGTTTTTCATTTTCTTCGTCTGTCTCTTGTCTGGGGAAGAGAGCGGGGAACGAGAAGGGCTCCGGTTGCATGGTGGCAGCGCAAAATCAGCATACCAGTCCGGGAGAGTGATTGTGTCCAGTCCCAGGCTTTCACAAAAATCCGGCAAATCAGCTGGCACTCTCAGTATGTGCTGATGACCGTTTGCGGTGACAATGAGCGCGAAAGGGAAGCGCCAGGTATATCTGATGTCCTTCTCCCTCAAGATCTCCAGCAGAGGACGCAGGGCCCTGCGATTTCTAAGGGTGATCTGGGAGAGGTCCTGAAACAACATTATAGATTCACCATTGAATACCACTCGGTCACTTCTCCTAGCCTTTCTCATAATCTCCTCCTTTAACTGGAAATCTTGGAGACAGCAGATGATATCTCTCGGAGGCGCAGCATCAGGGCCCCTAGGCCTAAGGGCTCTGTGAGCGCGTACAAACTCTATTACTGTGTCTTCTTGTCTCTCGAGCACACTATTAAACAGTCTTTGTAATGCAGGGATAACATGATCAGACTCTACAGTTTCAGGGATGCCTCTCACCCTAATGTTGGACCTTCGTCCTCTGTTGTCGAGGTCTTCTAAATGTCTATTCATTTCTATGAAATGATTAGCGTGTGCCACCGCAACTCCCTCCAGCCGCTGTATGGCCTTATCCCTCTGCCTTCCAGCATGCTCTGATGCAGCCAGTTTTTCTGTGAGGACGACCAAGTTGGTTTTTAAGTCCGTGATGGCCGCTGAAAACGTGGACTTAATGTCCGCTGTGAAGCCCGACATGTCCTCATAAGTCAGAGGCTTGTTGGAGCGCGATGTGTTCCTACCCGCATCCTCGGCTGCTGAATCAGATTCGCCGCTGAAATCCTCCTCATGGCGTGCCGGCGCCATCTTGGGATCGGCTCCCCCGGGGTGAGCGGACTGTTTCTGGGCAAAGTGATCTGAGATGCTCCGGGTCGCGGGGGTCGATCTTCCTCGTCGCGATCGTGCCTGGGGTGTGAAAAAGAGCTTTTTGCCCGGCATCAGTGCTGCGGTGGTCGGGAATCAGGCAGGTAGGCTATATGCTGACCGGAGCTCCTCTAATGTGCTGCCATCCAAGCCGCACGCCAAGCCACGCCCCCCCCGCGTATTGTTTAAGCGCGGCTTTCTGTACGATGGTTAGTACAGCCATCGTACAGAATGCCCCGGGCAGACATGTACGGTGAAAACGGTCCGGCGGACCGGTTTCATCGTACATGTTTGCTGGTGTGTACACGGCCTTAGATGTATGCTCATTTAGTCTAGGGGAATCGGCTAGTTGTTTTAAAATCCGAGCATTACTTACCGTTGTAGAGGGCAATCTTCTCCGCCACTTCCGGGTATTGGTTGCGGGACTGGGCGTTCCTTCTTGATTGACAGTCTTCCGACAGGCTTCCGACGGTCGCATCCCTCGCGTCACGATTTTCCGAAAGTAGCCGAACGTCGGTGCGCAGGTGCAGTATAGAGCTGCACCGACGTTCGGCTTCTTTCGGCTACTTGTGACGCGATGGATGCGACCGTCGGAAGCCTGTCGGAAGACTGTCAATCAAGAAGGAACGCCCACTCCTGAAGACCCATACCCGGAAGTGGCGGAGAAGATCGCCCTCTACAACGGTAAGTAATGCTCGGATTTTAAAACAACTAGCCGATTCCCCTAGACTAAATGAGCATACATCTAAGGCCCCGTACACACGACCAAACATGTCTGCTGAAACTGGTCTGTGGGCCAGTTTCAGCAGACATGTTCGGTCGTGTGTTGGCCCGAGCGTGCAGGATTCCAGCAAACATTTGCCCGCCGGGCCTTTTCCCAGCGGACAAATATTCGTGGACTTGTTTTAAAATAGTCCGCTGGAATCCTGCCCGCTCGGACATGTTCGGTCGTCTGTACAGACCTACTGTACATGTCCGAGCGCCCGCCATCCCTCGCATGCGTCGAATGACTTTGACGCATGCATGGAAGCATTTAACTGGCAGGCCCGCCCACGTCGCCGCGTCATTGTCGTGGTGACACCGCGTCATCGTCGCGGCGACACCGCGGACACGCCCCGCGTATTGTTTACGCGCGGATTTCTGTACGATGGTTAGTACAGCCATCGTACAGAAATCCCCGGGCAGAAATGTACGGTGAAAACGGTCCGGCGGACCGGTTTCATCGTACATGTTTGCCCATGTGTACACGGCCTAAGGGTAAAAGAGCAAAAACAGCATTTATGGGTGAACTCCCGCTTTAATTAAATTTGCGTTCTCTGGAGAACCTGTGTTGCTGTGAAAAAAATTAATTTATGGTCATCATACTAACATCTCAGATATCAATTATCTAGACGGAATACTGGACACTATACATCAACAACAAGCATGAACTGAACACAATAAAATTATCTGAAAAGCACGAAGACTGAAAAGCGTGAATCGGCATTAACCAAACTTTTACTAACACGTCTTAACACAAAATCAGCAAAAGCAGCCCCAAGGGTGGCGTCATTGGATTCGAACTTCCCATTTATAGTGCCGTCGTACGTGGGTTACGTGACCGCGTTCTGACACAATGGTTTTTTTAACCGATGGTGTGTAGGTACGACTGATGAAAGTTAGCTTCATCGGATATCTGATGAAAAAATCCATCAGACCGCTTTCATTGGATGAACCGATCGTGTGTACAGGGCATAAGAGGAAAGTGATTCTTGTGAGTGAAAAAGAAAAGCAATGAAAATCCTATGGATTGTGTTTCAGTGCTTCCTCTATTTATTCTCCTGTGATGAATATGGCTGATGTGCTTTATTATAACGTCTGCACTGACTGCTCAATTATTGATGGACTGACCATTTAATTTTTTTTTATGTCAGAGCAAAAAGGTTGCCATTGTTTACCTCTCCTTCTGAAAATGCTACGTGCTTGACAGTCATGTTGATCCAATACCTTCAATACTTTCTGAGTTGGTGGGCTGTAAACCTGGAACAATAATGCAGATCAGCACTTCTGACATCTCTTGATATAATCTTCCTGCACTTTCAATGAATCATAGATTATCGCAGTCAGAGAAAGCTAGGCAAAATTTATTTTTAGAAGTAGATCAGCAATGAAAGCCCCCAAAATCTTTCAGTAGATGTTTCCTTTAAGCTCATGTTACATTGGTACATTATATTTGAATACCTTCCGCAAAAAAAGGCAAGGCAGATACATCTTTGACATGAGGGGTTTGATTGACAACCTGGTTTTACTTTCTCTATGCTGTGAGATAAGCAAGATGGCAGCATGCAATGAGGAAATAGCTGGGTCAGACAGTTTTTGCATGAATGTGGTATTAGTAAGCTGTATAGGTATTTGTCCTCTATGAACAATGGAAAAATAAAGGGTTGCTTTGAAGGACTTTTAAAAGCTGATTTGTTGACTTTTTTATTGTACAGTGCCATATTTCAACTCCCACAGTATCAAAACAATAGTGAAAAAGTTAATGACTTACCGAGGACAAATGTACATATTGTAATATAGCTAATTGCCCCAATATGTTGTATTTATTTTATACAATTTCAAAGCACAACAAATTCCACTGCATTTTGCAAAGGCAGAATTCTCACCGCTCCAGGTGAGCCTCGTGATGATCAGGGGTTGTTGAACCACCAGGGTGCTGGCAATGCGGTAATGGCAAAAAACAAAAGAACAAAAGCTGGACAGCCGCTCTCCAAAATTTTTCTTTAAAAGAGATGTCTTTATTTTCAACTGTGCATACAGTCACTGCAAGCCCACAAAAATCAGTATGGCCAACGTTTCGCACTGGCGTCAGTGCTTAGTCATGGACTAAGTTACCCCTGCTATTATGAGGCGTAGTCAATGTTAAGTATGGCCGTCGTTCCCGCGTCGAATTTTGAATTTTTTACGTTGTTTGTGTAAGTCATTCGCGAATAGGGATTTGCGTAGAATGACGTCACCGTCGTAAACATTGGCTTGTTCCGGTTTAATTTCGAGCATGCGCACTGGGATACCCCCACGGACGGCGCATGCGCCATTAAAAAAAAACGTTGTTTACGGCGGGTCACGATGTATTTACATAAAACACGCCCCCATCACATCCATTTGAATTGCGCGCCCTTATGCCGCCAAAGATACACTACACCGCCGTAACTTACGGCGCAAATTCTCTGAGGATTCCAAAAAAAAAATAAGTTACGGCGGCGTAGTGTATCTTGGATACGATACGCCCGATGCAAAAATGCGCCGATGTATGTGGATCTGCCCCTTAGTGTGTACCAGGCTACACTCTGACCATACAGTGATTGATTTTTTTTTTCATTCAGCCATTCAGACGTAATAAAAAAAATCCAACAGCTTCTTCCATCCTCACTATACAGTACAGTACAAATGGATGGATTCCCCTGCCAGGCAATTGTATTCTGACAGCCGCCAGTGGCTGCTGTATAAATACTCACAGGCTGCATCTAAATTTGAGACATAGTTCTGCTGCCAATTTACTGGCAGGCTCATTTGATCGAGCAGGAGGGAGGCCAACAGGGCTACCAATAACTAATCATGAACTGTCTGAAATCCATACAATGTATGGCTAACCTGAAGATGACCATACATGTCTCAGTTTTTTCATTCAGCCAGCTAAAAAGAATTCTGTTAAACAGAGAGGGCTACATATGGATCAAAATTTAGCCAGTTCCTGATGAACCTAATAAACTCTGAGCCTCAGCTGGAAGACTTTATTAGCTATCCCACAAGAGGTTCAAACTGGGTAGGCTGTTGAGGTTTTCAGCAGAGCTTTCATGGAAGGTGAAGAAAAACATAATCATTATTTTTTATTTACTGACTTTCCTTAATATAATTAGGCCAAAGTGCATTTTATTTCTTTGGAAGCATGTACAAAAGAAATTTAATTAAATTAAATTAAATTTAATTAAATTAATTAAAATGTACTATACTGTATAGATTAACCAATAATAATTTAATGATATAACACACACTTTTATAACTATAAAGTCTTTGAAAATGAAACGTTTCTTTTAGTATAAATTAACAGGGACCACTTCTAATCGATTCCATTTTTACCATTTTAATGGTCACTGTATGTATAATGTAACACGCATCCAAGAAGCTATAAATATGTGAGGATTAATATGACCAAGTTCAGATGAAAGATCAAATACCATTAAAGACATATATTAAACTTCCTTTCTCCTTGTAGCTTAAAAGTTGACTTTGAATTGAAGGTCTTTTATTATATTAACATTTGTCATTATCGTGGTTGCTTTCTGTGTGTGCCATAAGGAATAATTACTTTCAGTACTCCTATGTTTGATATCATCTCTAGAAGTAGTCTGCTGGATTATATAGATTTAAATGCAGTATGAAATAAATTATTATATTTCTTGGAAAAGCATTGAAAGACAACCACCAAAGAAAAGAATGAAGTGAAATGGTAACAAACTTGTATTTTCTACAGATGACACTTTAAAACCCCCCTATAGGACATCTTTTTAGATATGGAGGAGGTCTGGTGCTACAAAAATGTCTCTCACTCTGGCATGCATGGCAATATGTAACAAATGTGTTGCAATCAACCTTTTTAATGCGTATATGCCCCAGATGAGCTTCGAGTTTGAGTCAAACTCATGTTCGCGGCAAAAAACGAAATCTGAAGTGCTAATTTTAAAGGCTAATATGCAATTTATTGTCCTAAAAAGTGTTTGGGGACCTGGGTCGTTCCCCAGGGAACATGTATCAATAAAAAAAAAAGTTTTAAAAACGTCAATTTTTTCGGGAGCAGGGAATTTAATAATGCTAAAAGGGAAACAATAAAAGTGAAATATTACTTTACATTTCGTACCTATGGGGGGTGTAAAGTTAGCATGTGAAATAGCGCATGTTTCCAGTACATAGAACTGTCCCTGCACAAAGTGTCATTTCTGAAAGGAAAAAAGTATTTTAAAACCGGACTTGCGGCTAACCTGGCCGGTCGCAGAAAAGAGGGGGGGGGGACAGAGTGCGCCCCCCTCTCCTGAACCGTACCAGACCACATGCCCTCAACATGGGGAGGATCCATCCATCCAGAGCGCAGCCACGCCGACCTCCTCTCTCCGCTGGACACAGCCCAGCGAATGACGCGCTGTAGCTTTGACATTTCTTATAAAGGGGAGGCGAGGCCACCCATCACGTGACCCCGCCCCCTCTGACGCACCCTCTGCTACGTCACTGGGGAAGCCCCTTCTGACGCAAGGGGGAAGACTGGGCTTCCCCAGTGACATAGCAGAGGGTGCGTCAGAGGGGGCAGGGTCACGTGACAGGTGGCCCCGCCTCCCCTATATAAGAAATGTCAAAGCTACAGCGTGTCATTCGCTGGGCTGTGTCCAACGGAGAGAGGAGGTCAGCGTGGCTGCGCTCTGGATGGATGGATCTTCTCATCGCTGGACCTGAGATCACCTGTCACGGGATACAGACAACGTTGGAGCAGGGAGCTGGGACCGAGTAGATTACCACCACTGGATTTTTTATATTTATTTTTTATTAATAAATGACTTTTTTCTACGGTGTGTGTGTGTGTTTTTTCCAACTATTTACACTTCCTTCATGAAATGGTAGGGGTACAATGTACCCCATTACCAATTCACATAGGGGGGGCCAGGATCTGGGGGTCCCCTTTGTTAAAAGGGTCTTCCAGATTCTGATAAGCCCCCCGCCCGCAGACCCCCACAACCACCAGGCAAGGGTTGTGGGGATGAGGCCCTTGTCCCCATCCTCCCCATGTTGAGGGCATGTGGCCTGGTACAGTTCAGGAGAGGGGGGGCGCACTCTGTCCCCCCCTCTTTTCTGCGGCCGGCCAGGTTAACATGCTCGGATAAGGGGTCTGGTGTGAATTTTTGGTGGAACTCCACGCCACTTTTTTTTTAAATTTGGGGTGGAATTCCCCTTAAAATCCAAACCAGACCTGAAGGGTCTGGAATGGATATTTGGGTGGAACCACACGCTTTTTTTTTATGAATTAATTCTCTCTGAATTGCCAGAGCCGACAATTCATTATAGCCGCAAGTCCGGTTTTAAAATACTTTTTTTCCTTTCAGAAATGACACTTTGTGCAGGGACAGTTCTATGTACTGGAAACATGCAATATTTCACATGCTAACTTTACACCCCCCAGGTACGAAATTTAAAGTAATATTTCACTTTTATTGTTTCACTTTAACATTATTAAATACACTGCTCCTGAAAAAAACGGCCGTTTTAAAAACTTTTTTTTGCATTGATACATGTCCCCTGGGACAGGACCCAGGTCCTCAAACACTATTTAGGACAATAACTTGCATATTAGCCTTTACAATTAGCACTTTAGATTTCAAATGTTCGAGTCCCATAGACTTTAATAGGGTTCTAAAGTTCACACGAACATTTGGTGTGTTCGCAAGTTCTGGTGCGAACCGAATGTTCAGCTCATCCCTACCCCAGACGCATGCGTTTATGTTCATACATGCGTATATGTGTGTGTTGGGGGCTTCAATTTTTTTGGGGGGGATTTCGGCCCATCCCTACGTAAAAAAAAATGGGGATACAGTATTTCTTATAGCAAAAAGTAAAAAATATTGTGTTTTTTTTTTCAAAATTTACGCTTTTTTTGTTTTAGCGCAAAAAAATAAAAGCTGCAGAGGTGATCAAATATCACCAAAAGAAAGCTCTATTTGTGGGGAAAAAGGGACATCAATTTTGTTTGGGTACAACGTTGCATAACCGCGCAATTGTCAGTTAAAGTGACGCATGCCATATTGCAAAAAATGGCCTGGTCAGGAAGGGGGCAAATCATTCCGGGGCTGAAGTGGTTAAAAAGTTTTATTGTGCCAAACAGTGGAGATATACTCACATTTACACTGTGTATTAAAAACTAGTAATAAAACAGGAAGCCGGGATAATCAACAATTATTGCATTTTGTCATCAAGACGTCAATGTGAGTATATCTCCACTGTCACTTTTTGAAGAGCACCTGTCACTTTTTGGATTATTTACATTTATTGAAGGGCTATATATATATATATATATATATAGTGACAGTAGGAGCTACTGTCACGGTAAAATGGACAGTTTTCTGGACACAGGGTATGCACATTTGCGAGGTGCAAGACTACAGAGCGTAGATGTGGACTGGAGAAGACTGCTTTTGCAGCTTTTTCCAGGTTTTGGTATTTTGACAAGGGCTTCTGTAGTTTGGAGATTCCTCAGTGTCTGGGGTGGGATGGGATCTCCAACCCTGTATCCAGATTGTGTGGATGATCAGCAGGATGTGTGCTCAGGTGAGCACAGCCCTTTATAATGAGAGTGTAGGAAGACCTCATGGCTCCCAGTTGGAGACAGCTCCACACTAAGAGACAGGAGATCTCCAGAAGTCAGAGAGGCAGCCAGAATGTTGGTGACTGCAGGAGGCAGAGCTGTAGACACTAAAGGGAAGCGGTCGACTTTGAGGAGTCCGCTGGTCTGGGTGACCAGGATAAAGAGCAGAAGTACTGCTACAGATACTGCTACAGAGAGCCAGGTGGGCTAGCATTTTCTGTTCTGTGTATTTGATGGAGAAGAACCCCCTGCGTGGGAAACCTTTGTTTGGACTTTTATTTTGTTTCATTTTAATAAAAATGGGCTACCATGCCCTTAAATATAGTTCCTGACTGGGTTGAAAAACGCATATACCACGAGAGCTAACAACCCCCATCTTACAATATATATATATATATATATATATATATATATATATATATATATATACACATTTTTTTTTCAAGGAATGCATCATTTGGCTAATTCAAGGATTGAAGTCACATATGAATAAATAGCACTTGTCAGTTACTTTATTGTATATTATAGTCACATTTTTTATATGAGCATAGTTTGCACATGCAGCACAATGCACACAAATTTATTTAAAGAAGAATAGTAAGGGAGTTGAGAACACACACATTATAAAACACGTGATCAGCGCCACACCTACACCCTTTGCCACTATAATGTCTATATGCATTTGCTCCAGCACTGGCTGCCCATCATGGTTTATGGGTGCTTACTGACAGCAATAATAGCTGGCCAAGATGTGTCTGCATAACTATTTAAAGTCCCCACCAGGGACGCACAGGAGCACATTTTGGAGACTATTGACAACCTATAATAAGGAGTAACTGAACAAGGACCTTCATGGTAGTAGCACCAAGTATTATTTTAATTAAACAGATTTAAAACAACTTCTGAGATTCCACTACATGTTGAATTATTTATGAAATATGCTGTACATTGTAAATGTGGAAGGCTGGAGATGTCTCTAGCTGCATTTCTTGAAAATGCATTATAAGAACTCTCCATCCTAAAAGGCCACTATTGTTTGGTCTCTCAATAAAGGTTTTCATATTTCAGATGTGGTGCACCTATTAAAAAAACCCTCATCTATTGTTAATTATATTGTTTAGATCAACTTTTACATTGGTCTAGGTCACACAGGGGTTAACAACTGCCAGTACCTAAGGGGTTAAGTCTGCTAATAATACTAGAAAAAAAGGATGTACCGTACATTTGTGAGGTCTATTTATTAAAAGTTATTTATCACAATTTTCTCCAGGGATGCACAAAATATACATGTCCATACATAAATTCATGCATGCTATTTATCACAGTGTCTGAAATGTTCTCCTTTGTGGTGAATAAGTGAGGAAAGATCATTAGGGATTTTCAAAGGAATAATCTTACATTCCAAACACTCTGATGCAATATATAATCAGTAAGAAAATGATAAGTGCAGAGGTTTAGAAAATACTCTTCAGAAAAGCATAAGCCTGTCTACAGGAGTGACCTTATTATTCTTTATGTATTTATTTCAGTGTTATGCAATGACATCTGGATTTGTGTTCAATATTTATTTGGAAAGAGAAGAAATGGCTGCACATCCAAAGGTTCCAAAAATAGCGTGCCTTTATTAAAAATCCCCAGGATATACCAGGGGCCAGATTCACAGAAAAAGTACGCCGGAGTATCTGCTGATACTCCGACGTTATTTCAAATTTGCCGTGTCGTATCTTTATTTTGAATTCTCAAACAAAGATACAACGGCATTTGGCTAAGATCCGACAGGCGTACGGCTTTGTATGCCTTTGGATCTTAGGATGCAATACTTCGGCGCCAGCTGGGTGGAGTTCGCGTCGTTTTCCGCGTCGGGTATGCTAATTAGCTGTTTACGGCGATCCACGAAGGTACGCGCGGTCATCGCATTCTCTTACATCGTCGCTAGTCGGCTTTTCCCGTCGTAAAGTTGCGACTGCTATTTCAATGGCTTATATTTAGACTAGCCATGTTAAAGTATGGCCGTCGTTCCCGCGTCGAATTTTGATTTTTTTTTGCGTAAGTCGTCCGGGAATAGGAAAGGACGTAACGCACGTTGGCGTTCAAAAAATGACGTCGGTGCGACGTCATTTCGCGCAAAGCACGGCGGGAAATTACAAAACAGAGCATGTGCAGTACGTTCGGCGCGGGAACGCGCCTAATTTAAATGATACACGCCCCATTTAAATTAGGCGGGGTTGCGCCGGACGGCTTTACGCTACGCCGCCGCAAGTTTACAGGCAAATGCTTTGTGAATCAAGCACTTGCGCTGAAAACTTGCGGCGGTGTAACGTAAATGACATACGTTATGCCACCGCAATTATATGTGAATCTGGCCCCAGATATTTAGTCACGTAGGCTCGCTTCACAAATCCAACCTGTGCTTAATCATTACTAATTACTAATGATTAAGCACAGGTTGGATGTGTGAAACCCATTTACGGAGGCGGAGCAGGGCTAGCGCTCCTACTTGGTTCCAATTGGGTCATCGTACACACCTGGATTGTTTCTTCCTTGATATATAATATATAATAATATTTATTGTGAACTGTAATGACTTCTTCCTTGGGAATCTTATTTTTGTTATTAATCCACTATGCAATGATATAAAACATTCATCCTCACCTTTTTTTAGGACTGGAAGCTGTATTTCTGGATTTTAGCCATTACACTGTCTTTAGGAAAAACTTGCACTGTTCCTCCAGCGTGGCCTATTGAGAATAGGCTAAGCAAGTTTACAGTCCTACAGCCCTGAGGAGGACTGGTGTGCTGTTTGTCCCAGCTTAGGCCATAAATCCTGAACTGAATGTCAAAGCTTTTTATATGTACTGGCAATGCCATCACACAGCCATTGAGCTCTGTACACTTCCAGCTCAAGGTTTTCATTTGGGAAATTTTGATACAGTTCATATAAGGAAGCCTGGCGGCAACATCATTTCTCATGAAGTGGGGTTTTTGGGCACCAAATTGTGATGGATACCGTTCTTCTACAGGTTGTGACACCATTGTCAAGAATAAATGGTTTATGGACTTCTGAGCAGTGGAGGCTGGTGCTTACATTTTTTGGGGGGCGCAAACAAATGAAAAAACAAAACAAAAAACAATTGCAGCCTCACTGTGTCCATCAAATGCAGCCACTGTGCCCATCAAATGCAGCCACTGTGCCCATCAAACGCAGCCACTGTGCCATCAATTGTCACCACTGTGCCATGTCATCAAACGCAGCCACTGTGCCATGCCATCAAACGCAGCCACTGTGCCCATCAATTGTTGCCACTGTGCCAATTGTCGTCACTGTGCGCTTTAATTGTCACCACTGTGCCCTTTAATTGTCGCCACTGTGCCAATTGATGCCACTGTGCTCTTTAATTGTCGCCACTGTGCCAATTGTCGCCACTGTGCCAATTGTCGCCACTGTGCCAATTGTCGCCACTGTGCCAATTGTCGCCAATGTGCCCTTTAATTGTTGCCGCTGTGCCCTGTAAAATGCTGCCCCCCGCCCGGTACTTATCTTTCTGGGGTCGGCCACCCTCCTTCCACGTTCTCTCGATGTCTTCTCCCTGCCCTCGATGACGCTTCAGCCAATCAGGTTACCGGTAACCAGAACCGGTGAACCTGATTGGCTGAGACGCCTGTCAGTCTTATCCAAGGAACGCACCCCCTGTGCATCCCTTGGATAAGTATTTGGAAGTCGATTACAGCCTGAGGGCTGTAATCGGAAAACCTACACTTTCACAGCCAACTAGCTGCCATTATTCAGATGGCCGGCGCTCACCAGGGGGCCAGCCGTCTGAATAGTTGGCGGCAGCATCGACAATACATAGATTTATGCAATGCATGAATCTATGTATTGTGTCAGTGGCGGTGCGAGCGAGAGGGGGCAGCGCTCCGGCGCCCTCTATGGACGCACCGCCACTGCTTCTGAGCTGATCTTTTGGGTTTGGATAGGTTTAGAGCCTGTTAGGGCAGAAGGTGATGGTAAATCTATTCATTACAGGCAGAGAGTTGGTAAAGTTTATAACATCTGCCAATGTTTTATTACTGTCTGCTGTGCATCATGTCCAGGGGACATTCTTGCAACCTATTCCTTTTAAAGGTTGTCACAATCAGAAATAAAACATGACTAAAAAACATTTTATCTTTCCCATTCCATTCAAAACTACAAAAATTACTACATTTAAAGCCAACCCCACTTAATTACAATTAGGTCTAAGTGTGTTTGAATGAAATCTATGCTCCAAATTGATCCTTGGATACAGAGAGATAGTCAAATAAAGCTATTTACATTCTCAACTTTTCCTGTGAAAGTTATACTTGGCCCTACCCCTCTTACCTTGCACACCTACTGTCCTTTAATGTTGGAACAGGGACCACAAGGAATGATTAGTAGACATGTGCATTCGTTTTAATCCAAATGCATTTTCATTAGAATTTCAGGGATTTTCGTGTTCATTTTAACAAACAATAGCGAACGCGCAGAAACTGAAATCCGAAATTTGAAAGATCCGAAACAAAAAAAGCTTTATTTTAGTATCAATTATATTTTCTTATCGTTGCGACAACAGTTTGCCATAGATAGATAGAAGATTCGACATGACAGTTAACAGGGATGGAGGTAAATGACTGTGTCATTGCCTCATATAAAGTCTCACCAAACTTTCTCCTCTTAAAAATGACAGTGACAATAGCGATCTGTGTCTATTGAACCTGCGGTTGAATGTGCCCAGCCTAACTCTATTAATCCAAGATTATTTAGCATAGAGAGAAAAGACTCAACATTATAGAGACATGAAGATTTGACAAAGCAGCTAAAAACATACAATCGCAGCGAACGGACATTTACAGGCAAATGCTCCGTCCACAAGCTAGAGAAGAATTCTAATGTTGTTTGACTAGTAATAATAATTGTAATTATTACTAGTCAGACAACATTAGAATTCTACTATAGCTTGTGGGCGGAGCATTCAACCAGAAATGTACGATGGTTGTGTCGTACAGTTTAGCTGCTTTGTCGAATCTTCTTAGAACATCCGACAGACACCATGAGCCTTTAATTGACAGATTCGACCTTAATTAAATAGGATTTTCCGATAAATGCATTTTTTAACAAAACAAAATAAATAAAAACTAATTTTGGGAGTAACTAAATAAATGTATTTTTCGGGCGAAACCGAAATTCCGAAACAAAATATTTCATTGTGCATATGTCTAAAGATCAGTTGATGAAAACAGGTGAGTCTGAGCTCAGATTTTATAATTGAACATTTGCTGCCAATACCTCTTAATCTTCTAATAATTTTGGCAAGCAGTTTTTACATGCTCAGTACCCAATATTGTGAAAGGTGTACTTTATTGTTCAGGTGTTCCTTTTGTTCACCTATAATAAACAAGTGCATGTTTTCCCAAGGTCTTCTTTTGCCATTCTACCCAGAGATAACCCATTTTCTGTGCTGAACTATTTTAATAAACAATAAACTCTCTCTACATAGATTAATATTAATACATTATAAATGCTACTCCGAAGTTTGCTTAGTTACTTCAACAAGTTTCTAATTACAAGCTGATGTAAAATTACTTCAATCTTTAAATCATCTTCCTTATTCATGAAAAGGCTGTAAAGTGCCCGTTTCAGACGTTAATAGTTTATTTGATGTCTTGAAACCCATAGGATGCATTTGCATATTAAAGAAATAAAATGTTTAATTAATATATTAGCATGAATATTGTGCTTTTCCTTTCATCTATGGTACTAAAAATGTGCAGGTGATACTGGAGATGTTAATCCTCTTTGCTTGCTCAATAGCACTTCAAAGGGAATTAGGAGAAACTAGGGTAAAACATTGAACAAAAAGAATACACAGCCCTGACAGAGGCAAACTCTGATATTACAGCAACAAAATGACCTTAAAGTAAAATAAAATTACTTATCATTAAAGTCTCTTCCGTTTTTTCCAAGCAGTATAACCCAATGCTCTACAGCAGTATACAGTTTCTCACAAAAGTGAGTACACCCCATACATTTTTGTAAATATTTTATTATATCTTTTCATGTGACAACACTGAGGAAATTACACTTTGCTACAATGTAAAGTAGTGTACAACTTTTATAACAGTGTAAATTTGCTGTCCCCTGAACTCAACACACAGCCATTAATGTCTAAACCGCTGGCAACAAAAGTGAGTCCATAAAGATGGCCCAGGCTATAAGAAGATTGCCAAGACCCTGAAACTGAGCTGCAGCATGGTGGCCAAGACCATACAGCGGTTTAACAAGACAGGTTCCACTCAGAATAGGCCTCACCATGGTCAACCAAAGACATTGAGTGCATGTACTCAGGGTCATATCCAGAGGTTGTCTTTGGGAAATAGACGTATGGGGTGCTGCCAGCATTGCTGCAGAGGTTAAAGGGGTGGAGTTGTCAGCCTGTCAGTGCTCAGACCATATGCTGCTCACTGCATCAAATTGGTCTGCATTAATGTTGTCCTATAAGGAATCCTCTTCTAAAGATGATGCACAAGAAAGCCCGCAAACAGTTTGCTAAAGGCAAGCAGACTAAGGACATGGATTACTGGAACCATGTCCTGTGGTCTGATGAGACCAAGATAAACTTATTTGGTTCAGATGATGTCAAATGTATGTGGAGGCAACCAGGTGAGAAGCACAAAGACAAGTGTTTCTTACCTACAGTGAAGCATGGTGGTGTAAATGTCATGGTCTGGGCTACATAAGTGCTGCTGGCACTGGGGAGCTACAGTTCATTGAGGGAACCATGCATTCCGACTGCCTTATTGACCATATTTTAATTAATTTGGTCAACACCGTTCGGTAAGGAGCCATCTATTATTAGCTCTGGTGACTTTTAGGTGAAGGTGGATCACCCTTTCCTTGCACTTTGGCCTTTTGAAGATTTATGAGCACGCTGCACACGACACTTTAACCCATTCACCTGGGATTGTATTATTTGCAATTTGCACTTGGACTTTTTCAATTACAGGACTGTGCACTATAGTCCTTTTGATGGTTAATTTCAATATTTCACAATATTTGGTACAATTGTACATAAGGACACTATTGTAATCATCTGTTTATTTATATTTCACATAGATTTGTATATACGGGTAGACTGTACATTACTGCAATCTGATTGTGACACCTAATCCATTTTTTAATTTAGTGCCCCTCACTCCATACCACATTCCACGGAAATTCAGTACTCAGATTTTTTTAGGGAGCAGCTTCACATATAAATCACTTAATTAATTAAGTATTTATTTAGTACAATTAATTTGGCGCGAGAATTTTCCTTTTTCACATGCCTTGCTAAAGAAGCTGAAGGTAAAGGTGATGGACTGGCCAAGCATGTCTCCAGACCTAAACCCTATTGAGCATCTGTGAGGCGTCCTCAAATGGAAGGCGGAGGAGTGCAAAGTCTCTAACATCAACCGGCTCTGTGATGTCGCCATGGAGGAGTGGAAAAAGACTCCAGTGGCAACCTTTGAAGCTCTGGTGAACTCCATGCCCAAGAGGGTTAAGGCAGTGCTGGAAAATAATGGTGGCCACACAAATTATTAACACTTTGGGCCCAATATGGACATTTTTACTTAGGGGTGTAGTCCCTTTGGTTGCCAGCGTTGTATACATTAATGGCTGTGTGTTGAGTTATTTTTGAGAGGACAGCAAATTTACACTGTTATACAAGCTGTACACTGGCTACTTTAAATTGTAGAAAAGTGAAAAGTCTTTAGTGTTGTCACATGAAAAGGTATAATAAAATGTTTACAAAAATGTGAGGGTGTACTCAGTTTTGTGAAATACTGTATATTCTGTAGATATAGTTATGATTTTCCAGGTTCAACTCAACTATTGAATGGCTTTAGTTGTATAGTGATAATAAGTAGTTACCGATATCATGACATAGGTGTTAAAGGGTCACTAAAGGAATATTTTTTTTTAGCTAAATAGCTTCCTTTACCTTACTGCAGTCCTGGTTTCATGTCCTTATTGTTCGTTTTTGCTATGATGTTGCTGTAATCCTTCTCTATTCTGAACAGTCTGTTTCCTGATGAAAAAAGTCATGGGAGCTTTCTCTCTGTGGCAATAATCAAGGAGGTGTGATTACTGTGTGTCTTAAACCCCTCAGAACCAATCACTTTTGTTTACAAACCATCACTGCCCTCTATTGGCTCTGTGTCTCTGTACTTTACAGAAGCATGAAATTAGATGCATAAACAAAAGTGAAACTACAGGTACATTATATGATTGATTTTTATCTATTTTTAATAATTGTTAAAAGGAATCAGTTAACTATCCTGTCGCTATACCCTGTAAACAGTCATTTCAGCAAAAAAAATGTTTTCCTTTACAACTCCTTTAAGGTAGTGTTAGTTTGATAGTTAAGGATAGGGGGAAGTTAGTATAGCCAAAGCTCAAAATTTTGAACATAGCTAGGATTTTTTAAATAATTTTTTCTTGTTTCTGTGCCTGATTGATTGACCATTTCTATTTCCTGATTATCATTGTTTTTGAGACAGAAAGGGATGAGGATTCCAAAATGTTATAGATGTCGGAGTAACAGAAGGTGAGGGGAAGTCTTCCAAAAAAGGATACCTTATCCAGAGAAATTTTCTCTTAATTTAGAGAGATAAAGACACAGACAGCAAGAAAAACCTGACAAGGATTTGAACCTTGATTTTTAGGGTAAAAGGGTAAAATTAAGTGTATTGGTGCAAGGATAACCACTTAAGGACCAGAAGAATTTGCCCCCTTAATGACCATTTTTGCAATACGGCACTGTGTCGCTTTAACTGACAATTGTGTGCTCGTGCGACGCTGTACCCAAACAAAATTGATATTCTTTTTTTTTTCCACAAATAGAGCTTTCTTTTGGTGGTATTTGATCACCTCTATGGTTTCTATTTTTTGCAATATAAACAAACAAAGAGCGGGAAAAATTTTTTTTACTTCTTGCTATAATACATATTTAAAAAAATATATATTTTTTATCCATGAGTTTAGGCCAATATATATTCTTCTACATACTTTTGGTTTAAAAAAAAAAATCACTATAGGTGTATATAGTGTTTTGTCCAAAAGTTACAAACTATGGGATCGATTTAGAGACTTTAATTTGATTTATTGTCTTTACTGGTTATGGCGCAAACTGTGATTTTTAGCAAGACTGCGACATTGCGGCAGACAAATCTGACCCCAAATTACACTTTTTGGGGACCAGTGGTATTATTACATTGATCAGTGCTATAAAAATGCAGTGATCAATGTAAAAATGACACTGGCAGGGAAGCACTAGGGGATAATCAATGGGGTTAACTGTGTTTCCCTTAGCGTGTTCTAACTGTATGGGGGATGGGCTACCTGGGACATGAAAGAGATCACTGTAGATCTCTGTCATGTCATCTGTCAGAATGGGGATCTCAGCTGCCTGGGACTCCCCTCCTCATTTGCTGAGAAAGCAGTGCTGCACCATTGGAGAAAAAGGGGGTGCAGCTGGGTCGTGACTCTGTGTCTGAATAGACACAGGGAATGTGGCTTGGCTCAGGTGCCCTCATATCAAGCTGCTTGCTGTGGGGTCACTCAACAGAAGAGAGGGGCCAGAAACACTGAAGAGAAACCCGAGAAGAGGAGGATCTGGGCTGCTCTGTGCAAAACCACTGCACAGAGCAGGTAAGTATAATATGTCTGTTATTTTAAACTAAGTAATAACCTAGTAATAACTGGATTAAGTATTAATGTCAGTTTTAAATTCATGATTATATTGGGGGTTAAGTTTAATGTTTTGTATTGTTTACATACATCCCCAATGGAATTAAATTATATTTAACTTATTTTACTTTTAAAGTTAAAGATGATTTAGGCTCTCCTATTGGATGCGTGGTATCTGCCTAAGGGCTCTAAGGTGTTCTTCTTACAAGATAAAGCTCAACTTTTTTTGCTTGTAAAAAGGAAATACCTCTGGCAATTTTAATTGCTATTCATCGCCCATTTGGGGAGATTGTACCTCACTTCCTGTCCCTAAGATAGCAAGAAAAAGAAAGGAGGGGAACAAGTGTCGCTAAGACAGGAAGACAGGAAAGGGTGCGCAGACTAATATTAACCTGACAAACCTGGCGAGCTTGAAGTTTGGCTTTTAAGACTTTCCATGAATATCAGCTAAAACTATCTTGACTACTGTCCCAAACAGATCTACAGTATTACAAAAATGTCATAAGTATATAAGCAACTGTTTATGCTAACTCTGTGTTCACTTTAAATACCCAATCATATGCAAGGGGAACAAGTACTTTTGCTAGCACATCTTCATTTTATTTTCTAAGCTCTGTGAACAGTAATTTTGCAAAGTGGACAGTGTCTCCTTATTTAATAAATTAACTTCATTATGTATGTGATATGAACAAAAATCTTATATAACCAACAGGAAAACAACTTGCAACAATCTATTTACATTTTTATAGTTTGGTTGTTATGGGTTACAGCAGAATTTTCTTACCTAAATCCATGCATTCTTTATCCCTGCTGTATGCACAGTAAATGCATCAGTTTTGCCCCTCCCCATACCTTAATCTCTCTTACACAATACTTAATTAAAGTAAATGGCAAATGACTGTTTTTAGAAATTAGAACCTTCCTAATGATCTTTACTAACTTTCAGTTTCAACGCATATTTAATTAAATTCATTTTTCACTAACAACATTATGTAAATGAAGCCTGGTGTTGAATATTTTAACAGATACATAAATCTGTGTTTTTCTGGAACCACATAATAAATGTTATTCTTGATACAATAGCAGAATAAAAATGCATTGCTTAAAACATTAGTCACTTTCTAGAAGAGTATTACATTATATTATATGACACTGTTTACAAAAAAGGCTTGATATATTTGAATGTCACTTCCAGCTTATATGTAGGCACTTATTTATCAAACCTAATTGACTAAATAAAGGAATTTTGAAAAAGTTTAAAATATGATCACTTCAGTTTTGCATAAATTTGTTGCATTGAGATGTAATATTCCAATTTCCTAATCGTGTCTATGTATTAACCACCTGCCACCCACTGGTATGTTATTTAATAGGGGTGAGCTTTCAGTTTGGACTAAACACAGGTTTGGACCAAACTTTTCCTATTTAGGCATTCTTATGAACACTGGACGCTTTTTATTGCTATATATGACAACTTCTTGTCAATGGATATTAAGAAAGCAACAGGTGCCAGTACAGCCGCATCCTTAGCAATCGTCGACATCACCATCTGTCAATGGTTGTTAAGTAAGCAGATGTGACGGCACCCACTGCTTCCTTAGCAACAAGTGACATCACCTGCCCCCTTTCATTTGCTGGAATCCCTAGCAATGTAAACAAGGGGGCAGGGATAGTGCTGACATCACAGACCAATTATGGCCATATGGATTTTGGGAGTTCCTACATTTCCTCTTAAATTTATTTGGGGATCACATGCCACATGCTTGGAGTCCATTTGACAACCATATGCCCTCTTCAAAAATAAGAGTCTGGTATGTATTTTTAGAGGGAACTCTAGGCTTTTTTGTGGTATTAACATTCATAGCACATCCTCATGTAGGATAAGAGTCTGGTATTCATTCATCTCCCATTGACTTCAGCGAGGTTCATAATCGACACCCAAACGTAATGGAACCCCCTTGAATTAAACCCAGGTACGTTTGGCTCCTCCCTTGTCTTTGAACATCAGGGTCAATGGGTGATTGAGACAAGCTCAAAACGCAATATTTAGCTTTGGCTTTTATTTTTATCAAAATGTTTGTAAGTAAGAGTGGTCAGAAACACAACAGCATACCAGACTCATGGTTAGCAATTGAGCTCTGCAGTGCAGTAGAAATCCCTCTGAATGGAGTTTCTTTGCTCCCTGTTTGTTTGCATTCATAGTTACACAGTTACATAGTAGGTGAGGTTGAAAAGAGACACAAGTCCATCAAATCCAACCTATGTGTGTGATTATATTTCAGTATTACGTTGTATATCCCTGTATGTTGCAGTTGTTCAGATGCTTATCTAATTGTTTTTTGAAACTACCGATGCTCCCCCTGAAACCATTGCCTGTGGAAGATGATTCCACATTCTTGTCTCTCTTACAGTAAAGAACCCTCTACGCAGTTTAAGGTTACACCTCTTTTCTTCTAATTTTAGTGAGTGGCCATGTGTCTTAGTAAATTCTCTTCCACCAAAAAGTTTTATCCCTATTGTGGGGACATCAGTATGGTATTTGTAAAATCATATCCCCTCTCAAGCATCTTTTCTCCAGAGAGAATACATTTTTTTTTTGATGTCACAATGTAGAGAATAAGATTTCCTATCATCTGTGCCCAGTCTTACCACGCAGAGTTAATCCAACTCTGAGCAATCCTCTTTTATTGTTCAGTGAAAATTAACAGACTTTCAGATAAAAACCTGTCTAAATAAAAAGTCCTTTCCATCCCCTTGCTTCGAGTGACATACATTACCTCTCACAAGAAACTGTGGATCACCCACCATATTATGATAAACATCCAGGAATGTGCATGTGTCCAAGCTAGTGCACGAGATATGTAAAAACCCTGTCACTCAAAGCAAGGGGACAGAAATAACTTTTTATTTAGACAGGTTTTTATCTGGAAGCCTGTTAATTTTCACTGAACAATAAAAGTGGATTGCTCAGAGCTGGATTAACTATGTGTGGCAAGACTGGGCACATATGATAGAAAATCTTATTCTTTACATTGTGACATAAAAAAAATTGGGGTTTACAGCCATCCAGGACTTTTGTTCACTCTTTTAAATGTATTTCCCAATGGGATGCACTGGCTAATGCCCTTATTTAATATGCTCTTAGAGCAAACCCATCTCTCCTCTGTGTTCTTTGGGCCAGATTCACATAGAATTGCGGCCGTGTAACGTAACCCGTTTACGTTACACCGCCGCAAGTTTTCAGTGTAAGTGCCCGATCCACAAAGCACTTACCTGTAAACTTGCGGCGGTGTATTGTAAACACGTCTGGCGCAAGCCTGCCCAATTCAAATGAGGCGGGTACCATTTAAATTAGGCGCGCTCCCGCGCCGGACGTACTGCGCATGCTCCGTTCGCAATTTTCCCGACGTGCTTTGCGCGAAATTACGGCGGCGCGACGTGTTTGTGAATCGTGATGTGCGTAACGTACTTACGCCAGGGGAAAAAAAATCAAAAGCGACGCGGGAACGACGGGCATACTTTAACATGGTGGAGTAATTTTACACCATGTTAAAGTACCCCTAACTTTGCGACGGGAAACTAAGACTTGCGCCGACATAACGACGGGAAAAACCTCCGTAACTGCTAATTTGCATACCCGACGCTGGAATACGACGCAAACTCCACCCAGCGGCGGCCGAGGTACTGCATCCTAAGACCCGACGGTGTAAGTCAATTACACCTGTCGGATCTTAGGGCTATCTATGCGGAACTGATTCTATGAATCAGCCGCATAGATAGAACAAGAGATACGACGGTGTATCAGGAGATATGCCGTCGTATCTGTTCTGTGAATCTGGCCCTCTGTTTCTAAGATTTTTTCCCAATTTATATTTTCTAGAAAGGTTCATAGTTTCATATTTTTTGTAATTGTTCTTGTACTATGCAAAGGTCTTAGGCTCTTCAAATAGTTCTCTAACATGATTGTCTTAAATGGTTCGTCTTCTGCACTAGTGTGTCAATAGAAAACACCCAGGCTTCCAAACATCCACTTTGCAAAAAGTGATGTAATATTAAAAATATTTGAATGTTCTTAGAACAAAAAAGGAACATAGCAAAAGACCTATTTGAAATAAGAAATTCTGAGTTCTTTGTAGGCAAATATAGCAAGCAGATACTAATGATAAATTGGTTAAGTTGATTCAAACTGATTAACTAAAGCACACAAATTTGGGTAGAGGAAATACATCTAGGCAATCAGCAACCATACTACAAAAGTAAGGTTTCAGCAGATAGTGGCCACATCACAAATCATTGCAAAAGAAAGCATAATAACATAAAACAAGGTGGTCATCCTGCATCAGGTCTCTCTCAAGGAAAAATTTTACAACAGGCAGGTATTTCCAGAGGTGAAAACTACTAGATGTCCACCACTTCTATCAGTTCTGAACTGGCAGAGATCTCAAGGACCCTGATACTAACACACCTGCAGCCTGAAAAAGGCTTATTAGAAGTGTTTTTTTTCCGAAGAGTTGGAGCCAATTTTTTTTCTACTGAAACGGACGCAAAGCAACTCATCTACACACTTATAAACAGATGGGGTGCAGAAATATGGTAACATGGGCATTAGACTGATGAGTTTAAAATCTGAAATAACCAGTTCTAACAGAAGGCATTTGTCCATTGGAAGACTGGAGAATGGATGAATGTCTGCAGTGGACCACAATGGAGGCTCTCTTCAGATTTTGAGTTGTATTTCTGCAAACAGAGGGCCAAATCTTCAAAGGAGATACGCAGGCGGAACTGCTGTTCAGCCTGCGTATCCCTGTGCCTAACTTTGGAAACGATCCTCAAAAGGATTTTTCCAAAGTTAGGCAGAAGATCTGACATCTGTAAGACACTTACACTGTCAGATCTTAGGATGCAGTACCGCATCCGCCGCTGGGGGCATTTCTCATTGAAATGCCGCTTTGCGTATGCGAAGGACTTAAGCAGATCCACAAAGCTTTTAAGCATTGTGGTTTCTGTGTAAGTTCCGATTTGCTTGCGCAAAACTAGGGCTGGTTTTACAATGTGTAAATTTAGTACACCATGTAAAATCAGACCTTTTTTTCGATCGCCACGATTTTTTTTTAAATTTGATTTTTTTTTCCCGGCGCGTATTTTTTTTTTTCGACGCAACTTTATTGTCCCGTCGCTATCCACAAATTACGTTCGCGCGCTGCCCGTCGGGAAAAATGACGTCACACGCATGCGCAGTACGTCCGGCGCGGGAGCGCGCCTAATTTAAATGGGAATCGCCCATTTAAACGAGGAACGCCTTGCGACGGATGGAGTTAAGTTGCGCTGCCGCAATTTTCCGGGTAAGTGCTTTGAGAATCGGTACTTAATTTCGGAAAATTGCGGCAGTGTAACTTAACTCCCTAAAGTTACGTTAAGCAAGATTTTTGAGAATTTGGCCCAGAGTTCTTGGCTTGATAGAAATGTAGAAGACTGATGTCAGAAAGACAGGGTAGTGCATCAAGTATATATTTAGGTGGGTGCTGTTCTCTGACACACTACCTTTGCTGGAAGTTTGTTCCAAGCAAACACTACTCTCTCAGTATAACAAATACTTCCTGAGGCTAATTTTGAACTTTCCTCCCTCCTAGTTTATGGTCATGTCCAAGTGTTCTTGATTTTATCATCATATTAAAAAAATACTGCCCCCCAACTGACCCCCCAAAACTTAAGAGCATTTGTAATGTATATAAAGGTTTCAGTCATGTTTTCCCTTTCCATTTTTTTCTCAAGACTGTACATATTAAATACCTGCAGTCTTTCCTAATATGTTTTATCCCACAAACCATTCACCATTTTTGATCAAAATTGATGGTAGCCTAACTTCGAGAAGTATAGGCAGTATCCTAGTCATTGTGAAATTCCATCATTTTTTGTTGTCTAGCTAGTTCGTTGTTATCTAACTATAGTGGCAATCTCTAATCTCTTAATATGTGCCAGTGAATAAAATGGATTATCTTCTAAAAGGAATTATTGTCAAGTGCATTTTTGGGTACTTGGATTTAGCACAGGGAGTAGGTGCAAAAAGGTATGTCAACTGGCATTTTTAGTTTCATGGAAAAGGGACAAAACACGTATGTAGAGTGATAGTGCTGCTCACCCCGAAAAAGATATCAAGGGTTTTTGGGCAGCGCAATTAATGATTTAGGAAACAATGTATAAAAAGGAGAGAGTTTTTTTTAGATTACATGTACAAAAGAGGGGGATATGAGTTAGTTAAGTTATGAGTTGCGGTATTACAAAATTATTAAAATTCTATACATATATGACACAACAAATGGATATACAGCTTGGCATGTGTAGGTACAAGCATATTCCAATTTCTAATGCGTTTCGACCCTTGCGGGTCTTCTTCAGAAAAATTATTAAATGTTTTGTTGATTAACCCCCTTTCCCGCCCCACCTTTGTATAGTGGGGACAACAAAAGAGGAGAAGAGGAAAAAAGAACAAGCAAAAAACATAAACAAGTTATACAAAAGATTAGCAAAATTACCAGATCAATATGTATGGGAATGGAACAAACCGAACTCCTACATCAAAATAGAGAAGGCCCCAGAGGTCTCCCAGAGTGGTATCCCAGCCTCTCCCCACTCCGATGTTGGTGCTCCAAACGGGGAAAGCAGAGTGATCGTTATGCAACTTACAGGAGGTCACCAGGTTGGGGCGGCACTCCTTGGAGTGGTGGGTCAAGGGTAAAAGGCTAGACACCTGCGGCAGAACATTTTAGAAGAATTTGTATCAGTTACTTGTTAGTGTATATATATGTATATATACATACATGCACACACATATGGAAGTATTTATTTAGATCATATTTATAATTATTCCACAAGTGGGCCTTAGGGGGAAGCGCTGAGCACAATTTTGAAAATAGAGAAATATAAATGAGTATTGTATAATTTTATAGTTTTATCTTTATTTTTATTTTTATTTTTATTTTATTAATGAGTGAATGTGTATTAAGTGTGAAGTGTAGTAAAAGAAATTAAGTCTGTGTGGGACTCCCCTCCTCATTTGCTGAGAAAGCAGTGCTGCACCATTGGAGAAAAAGGGGGTGCAGCTGGGTCGTGACTCTGTGTCTGAATAGACACAGGGAATGTGGCTTGGCTCAGGTGCCCTCATATCAAGCTGCTTGCTGTGGGGTCACTCAACAGAAGAGAGGGGCCAGAAACACTGAAGAGAAACCCGAGAAGAGGAGGATCTGGGCTGCTCTGTGCAAAACCACTGCACAGAGCAGGTAAGTATAATATGTCTGTTATTTTAAACTAAGTAATAACCTAGTAATAACTGGATTAAGTATTAATGTCAGTTTTAAATTCATGATTATATTGGGGGTTAAGTTTAATGTTTTGTATTGTTTACATACATCCCCAATGGAATTAAATTATATTTAACTTATTTTACTTTTAAAGTTAAAGATGATTTAGGCTCTCCTATTGGATGCGTGGTATCTGCCTAAGGGCTCTAAGGTGTTCTTCTTACAAGATAAAGCTCAACTTTTTTTGCTTGTAAAAAGGAAATACCTCTGGCAATTTTAATTGCTATTCATCGCCCATTTGGGGAGATTGTACCTCACTTCCTGTCCCTAAGATAGCAAGAAAAAGAAAGGAGGGGAACAAGTGTCGCTAAGACAGGAAGACAGGAAAGGGTGCGCAGACTAATATTAACCTGACAAACCTGGCGAGCTTGAAGTTTGGCTTTTAAGACTTTCCATGAATATCAGCTAAAACTATCTTGACTACTGTCCCAAACAGATCTACAGTATTACAAAAATGTCATAAGTATATAAGCAACTGTTTATGCTAACTCTGTGTTCACTTTAAATACCCAATCATATGCAAGGGGAACAAGTACTTTTGCTAGCACATCTTCATTTTATTTTCTAAGCTCTGTGAACAGTAATTTTGCAAAGTGGACAGTGTCTCCTTATTTAATAAATTAACTTCATTATGTATGTGATATGAACAAAAATCTTATATAACCAACAGGAAAACAACTTGCAACAATCTATTTACATTTTTATAGTTTGGTTGTTATGGGTTACAGCAGAATTTTCTTACCTAAATCCATGCATTCTTTATCCCTGCTGTATGCACAGTAAATGCATCAGTTTTGCCCCTCCCCATACCTTAATCTCTCTTACACAATACTTAATTAAAGTAAATGGCAAATGACTGTTTTTAGAAATTAGAACCTTCCTAATGATCTTTACTAACTTTCAGTTTCAACGCATATTTAATTAAATTCATTTTTCACTAACAACATTATGTAAATGAAGCCTGGTGTTGAATATTTTAACAGATACATAAATCTGTGTTTTTCTGGAACCACATAATAAATGTTATTCTTGATACAATAGCAGAATAAAAATGCATTGCTTAAAACATTAGTCACTTTCTAGAAGAGTATTACATTATATTATATGACACTGTTTACAAAAAAGGCTTGATATATTTGAATGTCACTTCCAGCTAATATGTAGGCACTTATTTATCAAACCTAATTGACTAAATAAAGGAATTTTGAAAAAGTTTAAAATATGATCACTTCAGTTTTGCATAAATTTGTTGCATTGAGATGTAATATTCCAATTTCCTAATCGTGTCTATGTATTAACCACCTGCCACCCACTGGTATGTTATTTAATAGGGGTGAGCTTTCAGTTTGGACTAAACACAGGTTTGGACCAAACTTTTCCTATTTAGGCATTCTTATGAACACTGGACGCTTTTTATTGCTATATATGACAACTTCTTGTCAATGGATATTAAGAAAGCAACAGGTGCCAGTACAGCCGCATCCTTAGCAATCGTCGACATCACCATCTGTCAATGGTTGTTAAGTAAGCGTGGATCGGGAACTCCGAACCCGGAATTATTCGGGTTCGGGAAAAACCCAAAGTCCGTACCGAACCCGAACTTTACAGCTCGGGTTCGCTCAACTCTAGTGACTAATAAAGAGAAAAAAAAATTCTGAAAGTATTACCTTTAGGTGAGGTGTAATAAAGTATCCTTAGATTATTAAAAATCAATGGAAACCAGATTTCAATCAAGGAAAGTTATTTATGCCGCGTACACACCATCACTTTATGTGATGAAAAAAAAACGACACTTTAAATGACCGTGTGTGGGGGAAAACATTGTTTTATGTCATGCTTCAATTTTATGTGTCGTTTTTAAAAACGTTGTTTTTTACTTCACAGAAATTGACTGTGTGTAGCAAAAAACGACGTTTAAAATGACGTTTTTACACCCGCGCATGCCCAGAAGCTAGTTATGAAGCTAGCTTCAATGGAAAAACGTGGTGAACGTAACCTCGCTTTGCTAGAGCATTGTGAAAAAACGATGGTGTGTAGGCAACTTCGTCTTTGAAAATTTAAGTTTCAAAAACGTTGTTTTTTACTTCACAGAAAATTTCGTTTTTTTTCATCACATAAAGTGATGGTGTTTATGCGGCATTAGGTAGAACCTTATCCACAGTCTGCAGATGAAGGAAGGAAAAATAATGAGAGCATGTTCAAAAGTAGAGAAAGGTTAATATTAGTGATGTTAATGTGGGCTTGTGCTTACCCCAGGAAAGGTGTCACCACACGCTGAGATGCCAAAAAGTCCTCTGAGGGAGTGCATCCAGTCCAGGAGATTATATAGGGTCTTTAATTAAATAGTTAGCCGACAGGGTCACACCATCCCCTTTCCCCCCATCCTTACCTTTGGGTTGGGGAGGGCCCTCTCCCACCTTAATGGTGCCAGGCGTTTCTTCCCCGCACTATGCGGGTTGCCTAGGTGATCCCCTCGGCGTCTGCACTGAACAAACTCGGCCGCCGCCGTTACTTCTGCCCTCACTGCGCAACGTGTTGGCGTCATTGCTCATGCACGGAATACCCACGCATGTGCGATAGACGCCAAGGGGGGCGGAAATACGTGCAGATGCCGCCACCAGGGGAAGACAGCCCTCATCATAGCGGCGAATTAACACCGCCTAGTGGCACCTTAAGAGAGCACATTGTGCACACTTTCTCCCCCTGCTGGGAAGTTGCATAAGACAGACTAAGCAGGGGACATCATACAAGGAGCACGGTGGGCAGTATGCATCTGGGAGAAACAAAGGGGACCCGACTCCATCTGAGAGGAGAAAGGTAATAGAAAAATAGAAAATTGTTTATTAAATACAACAAATGATGTTACTCTTAACACCAAATGTAAATAAATATGAAAACATTTCTCATCGTATCACACATTTTTTTGTTTCATGTGGACATATAGCACTTTATAAGCCCACAGGAGTAATCTGTAAAATAAGGCAACCAGGCTGTATTATCTTACTATGCATAGTGATTTTATGTCTATTTATAATATCAGTTTACATACTTTATATAGGCAGTAACCAAAGGGGTGCTCTTCCAAGTTAAAAGTAAAAGGATAGTAATGTAGGATATCCGGATGAGACAACATTGTCATATTTTAAATGAGCTGAAGGTTGTTCTTGGCATCATGTCAGTAAAATGGATGGTTACTTAATGAAACAGTTTTGATTTCAATAATAGGTTCTCCTTTTAGAGAGTCATTACTGAGTCTTGGTACTCACAAACTACTCAGGTTCATGAGATCTCATTAATTATGACTGAGAGTGTATATATTTGGAATCCTTTCCATAAAATGTAACTCATTTATCTAAACTACACAGCTGGAAATCTCTAACATCAAATCACAAAGCATTGCTGTTTTATACCCCTGTTGTCTTAAACTGTGTGTAAATCTATACATTCTAAGTCTGAATGGATTTTGTAAAGCTTGCAAAATATACTTAAATATTTATTTACATGTGTAAAATTTTCATAAGCTGGCAAAAGAAACTGATTGCTATTATCACTTATTTATGAAGCGCCACATTTTCTGCAGCAGTGTACAGCTTGCAGTAAGTGCAATTAAATGCAAACATTAAAATATAGACATAAGATTTCATAATGATTCTAATATAGAACATTTTATTTGTCTTTTGAGCTATATTAAAGGAGACTAAATGGAAGGCATGTGTAAATTAACGTATAATAAATGAAGAAAAATAACTATAGCCATCATTCATATCCATAATTATCTGTCATTGTAAAACATTGTGGGGATCTTGCAGAGAGGTAGTTCAGATGTCAAAGTGCATTTAAGGGCTTCCTGGCCCATTTGTATTCATTGTTGTTGCATTAAACACAAAGCAACAGAGTTTCCCTCTCAAGGGGGTCTGTGTCAGCACAATCCAGTATACAACATTCAGCCTCCTAATTGTGAGACAATCTGCTTAGACATGAAGGTTCCACCAAACTGCATGCAATCTCTCTTTTCTCTAAAATATACCAATCCGCTCATCCCAGAGAAACCTTAAATTATATCCTAGGTGAGGGGTGCAGCCCAGTGCTTGGACAGCATATTGTTAAACAAACTACTGCTTTATCTCATAAAACACCACAATTAAGCATTGGGTTGGGTAAGCCCCATCTACGACACTGCCTTTGACCTAGTGGGGCTGATGTTACATACCCACCCCCTCTCTTTTTGCCCTTGTTTTCAAACACTAGCCACCAAACAGTGGGCTTTAGAGAGAGAACATCTGCAATTTTCTGACGAAACCCTGCCTAATGCTCAACCTCAAAAGAGAAATCTTGGAGAGCCAGGAACCAACTTAATTTCCTGACCTTTATCACTCATTGTAGAAGAGCATGATCAGTAATTAGTCTAAAGCTATATCCCAGAAGTAAGTATTGCAAAGCCTCCAGTGCTCATTTAATAGTCAGGCACTTTTGTTCCACAATGCTATAGTTCCTTTTGACTGATATCACCTTTGATATATATATACAGGAAAGAACTCTATCAGGTAGCAAATGCTTTATTTTCTTTTATCTTCTCCATTAGTGGCACCTGCCAGTATCTCCAACAGGAGCGTTTCGTCCATAGAGGGCGCCGGAGCGCTGCCCCCTCTGGCTCTCGCATAGCCACTAAAATATATAGATTCATGCATTGTATGAATCTATATATTTTTGCCGCTGCCGCCCACTATTCAGCTGGCCAGATATTGAGCGCCAGCCAGCTGAATAACGGCAGCTGGTTGGCTGTGTGGAAGTGCCTATCAGATCCAGCGGCTTTCCGAGTACAGCCCTGAGGCTGTAGTCGGCTTCCTGAATGCTTATCCTTGGGGCGTACCGGCAGGGCGTTCCTTGGATAAGACTGACAGGCGTCTCAGCCAATCAGGTAATCTGATTCTGGTAATCGGTAACCTGATTGACTTAAGCGTCATCGAGGGCGGGACGAGGGACTGGACGAGGGACATCGAGGGACGATAGAAGCACAGCTGACCCAAGAAAGGTAAGTGCCGGGGGGGGGGGGGCATTTTACAGGTCACATTGGCAGCATTTTAATGGGCACAGTGGCGACAATTGCGGGGCACAGTGGCTACAATTGCGGGGCACAGTGGCGACAATTGCAGGGCACAGTGGCTACAATTGCGGAGCACAGTGGCTACAATTGATGGGCACAGTGGTAACAATTGATGGCAAAGTAGTGACAATTGATGGCATGGCATAGTGGTGGCAATTGATGGCAAAGTGGTGACAATTGATGGCATGGCACAGTGGTGACAATTGATGGCACAGTGGCTGCGTTTGATGGCATGCCACAGTGACTGCGTTTAATGGCATGCCACAGTGGTGACAATTGATGGCATGGTGGCTGCGTTTGATGGCATGGCACAGTGACTGCATTTGATGGCATGGCAAGGTGACTGCATTTGATGGAATGGCACAGTTGTTGGATTTGATGGCATGGCACAGTAGTTGCGTTTGATGGCATGGCACAGTGGCTGCGCTTGATGGCATGGCACAGTGGCTGCGTTTGATGGCATGGCACAGTGGCTGCGTTTGGCATGGCACAGTGGCTGCGTTTGATGGCATGGCACAGTGGCTGCATTTGATGGCATGGCACAGTGACTGCGTTTGATGGCATGGCACAGTGGTGACAATTGATGGCACGGTGGCTGCGTTTGATGGCATGGCACAGTGACTGCATTTGATGGCATGGCACAGTGACTGCATTTGATGGCATTGCACAGTGGTTGTGTTTGATGGCATGGCACAGTGGCTGCGTTTGATGGCATTGCACAGTGGATGCGTTTGATGGCATGGCACAGTGGCTGCGTTTGATGGCATGGCACAGTGGCTGCGTTTGATGGCATGGCACAGTGGTTGCGTTTGATGGCATGGCACAGTGGCTGTGTTTGATGGCATGGCACAGTGACTGCGTTTGATGGCATGGCACAGTGGTGACAATTGATGGCACGGTGGCTGTGTTTGATGGCATGGCACAGTGGCTGCGTTTGATGGCATGGCACAGTGACTGCATTTGATGGCATGGCACAGTGGTTGCGTTTGATGGCATGGCACAGTGGCTGCGTTTGATGGCATGGCACAGTGGTTGTGTTTGATGGCATGGCACAGTGGCTGCGTTTGGTGGCATGGCACAGTGGCTGCGTTTGATGACATGGCACAGTGGCTTCATTTTTATGGGCACAGTGAGGCTGCAGTTTTTTTTTTTTTTTTTCTCAGGGGGCTGATAAGTCCCTGATAAGTCCCGGCAGGTGCAGCTAGATAGCTACTTTCCCGGGACCCGCGGTAAGGCGCCCGAAAAACCCAAGATGGCGCTGGCCGGGAAGACCTCCAAGGCACAGGCGACGAAGAAGACACAGCCTGCAAAATCAACTGCCTCGCCTCGGAAATAGGATAGAGACTTTAGAACAAAGACTGGATAAGACCCTTCCCTCCATATCAGACCTGCAAATGTGGTGTGCAGCACAGGATCGCAAGATGGAAGCAATCTTGTTGCACTTAGACGATTTTGAAAATCGCAGGAGACGTGCAAACATACGCATTCGTGGGGTGCCTGAAGCTACTGGCCCCGAAGATATAATCCCCTCGCTAGTTGGGATATTCAAGGAAATCCTGGAACTCCCTGACACCGTACCAGTTGAAATCGATCGTGCTCAACGGGCTCTGAGGCCCCCCACTCAGGACGCAGATAATCCCAGAGACATCGGCCAGGATTCAGATAGGAGTTACGACAGCGTATCTCCGGGTTAATTTGGAGCATGCGCACTGGGATACGTTCACGGATGGCGCATGCACCGTTAGCCAAAAACGTCATTTACGTAGGTTCAGCCTTCATTGACATACAACACGCCCACTGCATGGAGAATTTGAATTCCGCGGTCTTACGCCGGACCACATACGCTACGCGGCCTTAACTTAGGGCGCAAGTTCTTTCTGAATACGTTACGCCCGCCGATAGATACACAATTGTATCTGAATCCGGGCCATCATCTGCAAATTGCATAAGTATACCCTTAAAGAAGGTATCATGCAGAAAATGCGCAATAAACACTTTTTTTGATTTCAATGGCGCTCACCTGTTTTTTTACAAGGACATATCCAGGAGAACTCTTATGCAACGAAGGGCCCTTAAACCTGTACTGGCGGCCCTCCAAGACGCAAGCTGGGGCTTCCCATTCTACCTGCAGGCAACCAAAGATGGCCGCTCTGTGACTTTACGCACCAAAGATGATCTCCCTCACTTTCTTTCGACACTTGGACTGAACCCGGTGGACTTCCCCGATTGGCGAGGAGACACGGAAGTAGCGGGCTTCTCAGCCTTTAGCCTTCCCCAGCCCTAGTTGCAGATGCCGCAAAGACGCAGTAGGAGACACAGCCGCCATCCCCAGGAACTGGATTCTCCGCCCGGCCCCTCGGCCCTAAGAGACTGATGGCCCATTGCAGATCTCAACTTCATATGACCACTAAGGATTACCTCCACCCCTGTCAGCCACTTCCCCTGCGAATTAGCAGCGGGTCTATTGTTTGGGTTCTCCAAAGAGGAACTTGTATTAGGAGGGGAAATGTGATGGCCATGATGGACTGCCATGAGCCGGATCTGTAGACACTCTGACCAGGCTGACGACCCCGTCCCTAGGGCCCTATTCCTATTCTCTCTAGCCTGGATCCTGCAGGTGGCACCCCAACCCCCTTCCCTATCTTCCCTCAGCATGTGTACCTGGACACCCGGTGTCTCAGAATAACTTTCAATAGGTGGAGGTGGAGCAGATCTCCCTCCCCTCTTACCCACCTCCATGCTGGCCCACGACCCCAATGTAGGCCACCCACACACGGGTATTGGTCCCAATTGGGACAACGGGCCCGGACCAGGCGGGTCCCCTGTATCAGGGTCACCCCCGGGTCCTGACCTGCAGTTCTCTCCAACAGTTGGTTGGTTTTTTATAATAGTTTATTTTGCCACTGTGATTACTGATGCCAATGTTTCTCTCATTCCTTCCCATCCTTTACACTCTTTCCTATCCTCTTTATGGAGTCTTCTCGGGAGGCTGCGACTTGCACCGGGCCGCACCACCAGGAGCACAGTCAGCCCATCATACGGTGACAACATGGCAGAGATCAAGGTAGTTTCATATAATGTCCGTGGTCTATGCTCCCCAAATAAGCGTAGCAAACTGTGGTGGGAGCTGAAGAAGTCGTCTTCCTGCAGGAGACTCACTTCACCCACCACTCAGTACCTAACCTACCCACCCACCTATACAGCCAGTGGTATCTCAGCACATCCCCAGTTAGCAAATCCCGAGGTACAGCGATAGCCATCCACAAAACCTGCCCCTTCCAACACGCAAGTGATCTTGTAGATTCACAGGGAAGATATGTTTTTTTGAAGGGATCCATAGCAGGTATAAAATACACCTTCGCTAACATTTATGCCCCCAACTCAAACCAATTGACCTTCCTCGACACTGTCCTAGACAGCCTGGCAGAATTCAAAGAGGGCTCCCTAATGTTAGGTGGCGACTTCAATGTTCACAAGACACATCGCACTGGCGACCAACGCACTCCCATGCCTTCTTAAAGCGCTTCCATACGTCCCTCCAGGAAGCTGGCTTGGTAGACAGCTGGAGAATCCTGCACCCCACAGATAGAGACTATAGCTATTATTTAAAGGTGCACAATGTATACACCAGAATAAATCTGCTATATGTTGACCGACCCACTTTGGAACTGCTGCAGGGTTTGTCTATCGGACATATAACTATATTAGACCATGCTACGATCACCGTTGCTGTCACCTTGCCCTCTGGCACCCATAGGGCCTGGACCTGGTGACTTAATGAGAATCTGTTGGACGACCCTATAGTGGAGTCAAAGATCTCAGAAATCTTGCAGCACTACTTTCGAGAAAATGCCGCTGCAGATTTGAGTGAGAGCACTATTTGGGAATGCCACAAGGCAGTAGTACGAGGCGAGCTTATCGCACTGGGCACAAAACTTAAAAGGGAACGCCAAGAAGACGTTGATAGAGTGCTCACAGCACTCCAACAGGCTGAGCTTAAACATAAAAATGACGGAGACCCAGAGGACCTGAAGAAATTGACCGACCTTAGGAAATTGTTTTTGCGCCTGCTGGAAAGACGGGTGCGGAGACAGTTGAGGTACCGTCGCACAGATATTACAAACACGGCAATAAATGTGGTCGTATGCTGGCGAGGGCTCTACGGGAAAAAAAGGGCCCAGACACAGATACACAAACGTTGCTCCCCCTCGGGGGACCTGGTGTTTAAATCCTCCCAAATAGCTGCAGGGTTCTGTGAATACTATGCTACCCTTTACAACCTGGATGCTGATTTACCCCCAGAAGGCAGGACTGACAAAATGTGTAAAATTCACAAATATCTAACCTACTGAACACAGACGTGAAGATATTGGCAAAAATCCTGGCAAACCAACTAAAACACCTCATACCCTTAGAAATCCACCTTGACCAAACAGGCTTCATCACCGGTAGGGAGGCCAGGGATAACTCCATTCGAGCGATCCAGCTCATTCACTGGGCCAAGAAGCAGGAAGACCCCCTTTCATACCTAATATTTTCTACAGACGCAGAGAAAGCGTTTGATCGCATTGACTGGTCCTACCTACGCGCAGTACTTGACACATTAGGTTTAGGCTCCAACATGTTAACTTGGATACAGGCCCTATACACAGATCCTAGTGCACAGGTCATTTTGCCCCTTCTCTTCACATTGCCTTTAGGGCCCTTGTTGTGGGGAGTAAGGGCAAACGCTGACATCACAGGCCTGACAGTTGGTACTGTGGAACATAAGCTTTCTGCCTATGCGGATGATGTACTATTCCACCTAACTAACCTCCTGACCTCACTGCCAGTCTTGTTGAAGGAGATACAACATTTTGGGACACTTTCGAACTTTAAAATTAACTACTCAAAGTCCGAAATCCTGCCCATATGCTTATCCTCGAACCTGACAGACAGACTAAAATCGGAAATCCCCTTTACGTGGGCTACGACCTCTCTCCGTTATCTAGGCATACAACTAACAGACAGTTTTGACACTTTGTATGCAACAAACTACCCTAAGTTAATATCTGCTGTCAAACAAGACTTGCAACACTGGACGAAACCCACCTTCACCTGGCTGGGGAGAGTAAACATTATTAAAATGAACGTCCTACCTAGGATCTTGTTCTACATGCAGATGCTCCCTGTATTCTTGCCCCAGACCTTCTTCACCCACATGTCCCACATGTTCACTAAGTTCATATGGAGCCCCCAGAAGCCACGCATAGCACTAGGGGTCTTGAAATGCCCAAAGCGCTCCGGTGGTTTGGGCGTCCCTGACTTATTGAGATACTATCGAGCCATAACTCTCCAGAGGCTCCTCAATTGGCGCTTTCATAACCGATCCAAACTATGGGTCACAATAGAAAAATACATGGCTGGAAGGAATCTGGCATATGCCCCGTGGCTCTCGAGGTAACACAGGGGGCTGTCAAGGGACACGTCCCCCCTGACACGCTCAGGGTGTGGGACAAAATTAACCGCATATTCGGTCTGGCCCCCCCCTGTGTCTCTGCTGGCACCGCTGGGTGGGTACCTTTGGTTCCCCCCCAAGGAAAACATGGACTTCTTTGGACAGTGGGTTGACGACAAGAATGCTAGCTGTGGGAAATTGTTAAGAAACGGCAAACTGTTACCCTACGACTCCAACGGGCAGGCCTGGTAAGCCACAACTTAATTTTTGGAGATATAGGCAGTTGCACCACTTTTTTGAAATGACTGGTAGCTCAATAAGAGATATCACGTTGCTTACACCCTTTGAGGGCCTATTCATAGCTGATGAACCAATCTCGCGAATGGTCTCGGAGTTGTACCAACTGCTGGTGTTCTCGGGCCTCTGCTTCCAAACCCGTCTGTATACGGGCATGGGAGAGAGACCTGGGGCAAGAGCTCACAGGTCCTCAACTGACTCATTTATATCAGATGAATCACTCCAGCTCAACCGACTCTAAAATGCAAGAGACAAATTACAAGTTGATGTCGCGCTGGTACAGGGTCCCCGTGGATTTGGCATGGATGTACCCTGCCAGTTCTGACCAGTGCTGGCGGGGATGTGGAGGCCGAGGAACCCTTCTACATTTGTGGTGGGAATGCCCTATAATTGCACCTTTCTGGGAGGACATTAAGGATCAGGTTAAGGAAGTTTTGGGGATAGATATCCCCCTCTCTTCGATCCACTTTCTCTTGCACATCCCTCCTATGCCTATCAGTCATTACAAAAAGAGCACACTTCCCCACCTGCTCGATGCCGCTAGGCGGCTACTTCCGATTTACTGGAAGAAAACACAGATACCTAGCAGAGAGGAGTGAATACGCAGGATAAATGAGGTCAGGGGGGCGGAAGAATGGATCGCAACCTGTAAAGGTTCTAGGGATACACACACTGCCAGATGGATTCTCTGGACAGATCATTTTTCAGACCCCAATTATATCCCCTCTAGTCTGGACGAATCCCTGCTAAAGCTAGCAGACCCAACTCTAGGTCACAACAGGAATGTAAACCCCCCATGATGCGGAGCGTAGACTGCGGACATTGCTTAACATAACCGGTTTTCTTTCACTGCGATATCCTGGCAACTGGTGGTCCGGTGCGGACGGGGTGAGCCCCTCCTGCGTTTATGGTGAGATTCTGACCTTTCTCTTTCTCTCTCTCTCTTCTCCCCTCCTATTCCCTTTTAACTTCCCCCTCCTTTCTTTTCAATATGGTTGAGCACTTTTATAGTCTTTGATGTTGACAAGGTTGATGCCCCCGAAATGCTAGGACGACTGCATGCGGCAGGGCTTACAGCCCACGCGTGCGCACCCTGAGTATTCCAATGTGAGATGCGGGGACCAGGGGGGCGCGCTGGTGGCGGTTGTTGGAGGCCTTGAATGGCACCCCTCGCCCCGGGGACCGCCTAGGGTGGTTCACCACCCGTGATAATACCAGAGCCCGAGCTGCACTGTGCTTAGGTAACTAAGAAGGGTAGGCGAACCATCCACCCTACTCTCAAGTATAACCTTATTATGCTTTACTTGTTCTGGCTACAGATATTTCTTCTGGTTTTCTTTGTTGTTTTGTTGTAATAGGAAAAATGTCCATCACTGTTACTAACAAGTTTTGCTTAAATTGTAAGCTCTGACTGAACTCAATAAAAAAGTTTTACAAAAAAAATAAAAAATGCAAATTGTGGTTGGAACCCCGCTTTAACCCTGCGGACAACGGAAAAATATACAATCCGAAAGATATAGCAGACTCATTTGCTAACTATTACTCTTCACTATACAATCTTCAAAATGATCCCAATACCCCCCCAACCTACTGATGAGAACATACAAGCGTTTCTAGCTCACATCAACCTTCCTGCCCTCTCACAATCTCAATTAGCATCCCTCAATGCCCCCATAACAGAGCCTGAGATTCTAAGAGCGATTAAAAGGCTACCGTCTGGTAAATCGCCAGGACCTGATGGCCTGACGAACAATTATTTAAAAAAAAATCAAAACACTTTATCCCCAACACTTCAGTCGCTCTATGCTGAAGCGATGTCCTCCGTAGGGATGAGCTTCGAGTTCGAGTCGAACTCATGTTCGACTCAAACATTGCCTGTTCGCCTGTTCGGCGAACAACGAACAATTAGGGGTGTTCGCGGCAAATTCGAAAAGCCGCGGAACACCCTGTTAAAGTCTATGGGAGAAATCTAAAGTGTTAATTTTAAAGGCTGATATGCAATTTATTGTTCTAAAAAGTGTTTGGGGACCTGGGTCCTGTCCCAGGAAACATGTATCAATGCAAAAAAAAGTTTTAAAAACTGACGTTTTTTCAGGAGCAGTGAATTTAATAATGGTAAAACTGAAACAATAAAAGTGAAATATTACTTTAAATTTCGTACCTGGGGGGGGGGGTGTAAAGTCAGCATGTGAAAAGCGCATGTTTCCCGTACATAGAACTGTCCCTGCACAAAGTGTAATTTCTGAAAGAAAAAAAGGCATTTAAAACAGGCTTTGCGGCTCTAATGAATTGTCGGCTCTGGCAATTCAGAGATGATTCATTCCTAAAAAATAAAAATAAAAAAGCTGGTGGTCCCCCCAAATTCCATTAACAGGCCCTTCAGGTCTGATATGGATATTAAGGGGAACCCCGTCGTCAATTTAAAAAAAAAATGACGTGGGGTTCCCCCCAAATATCCATACCAGACCCTTCAGGTCTGGTGTGGATTTTAAGGGGAACTCCACCCCAAATTAAAAAAAAAATGGCGTGGAGTTCCCCCAAAAATCCACACCAAACCCTTATCCGAGCACGTTAACCTGGCCGGCCGCAGAAAAGAGGGGGGACAGAGTGCGCCCCCCCTCTCCTGAACCGCACCAGGCCACATGCCCTCAACATGGGGAGGATGTCCCCATATTGATGGGGACAAGGGCCTCATCCCCACAACCCTTGCCCGGTGGTTGTGGGGGTCTGGGGGAGGGGGGCTTATCAGAATCTGGAAGACCCCTTTAACAAAGGGGACCCCCAGATCCTGCCCCCCTATGTGAATTGGTAATGGGGTACACTGTACCTCTACCATTTCACGAAGGAAGTGTAAATAGTTAAAAAAAACACACAGACACCGTAGAAAAAAATTGTTTATTATTTTTTAAATTGACGGCGGGGTTCCCCTTAATAAAACATGCGCTTTTTCACATGCTGACTTTACACCCCCCCTAGGTACGGTATTGTTTCACTTTTAGCATTATTAAATTCACTGCTCCTGAAAAAACGGCCGTTTTTAAAACTTTTTTTGCATTGATACATGTTTCCTGGGACAGGACCCAGGTCCCCAAACACTTTTTAGGACAATAACTTGCATATTAGCCTTTAAAATTAACACTTTAGATTTCAAATGTTCGAGTCCCATAGACTTTAACGGGGTTCTAAAGTTCACAAGAACATTTGGTGTGTTCGCAAGTTCTGATGCGAACCGAACAGGGGGGTGTTCGTCTCATCCTTAGTGCTCCGCCTCGTTTCCCTCAGAAATGCTCAAGGCCTATGTTGTTACCATCCCTAAGCCAGGCAAGGAGCCTGTTTCCCCTCAGAATTTTTGGCCAATTTCCCTACTCAACACTGATGTAAAATTATACGCCAACATTTTAGCGCATAGACTTCTCCCCATCCTGCCTACCCTTCTAAAACCTGACCAAACGGGTTTCACCTCAGGTAGACAGGCGTCAGATGCTACAAGGAGAGTTCTTAATGTCATGTAGTATGCCGGGTCCTGTCGGACGCCTTCTCTGCTCCTCTCTTTGGATGCGGAGAAGGCATTTGACAGGATACATATATGACTCACACACTGCGTTAATTCGGCTTTGAGGGGCCTATACTCTCTGCTATCCTTGCCCTTTATTCATCACCCTGTGCTCAGGTCTACACATCTAATATGCTTTCGTCCCCTTTCACAATTTCTAATGGCATGAGGCAGGGCTGTCCCCTCTCCCCTTCCATTTTCAACCTCCTTATAGAACCTCTGGCCGAGAGAATTAGAACGCACCCTAACATTACAGGTTTTTCCATTCATGACAAGTCCCATGATATTAATCTTTTTGCTGATGACATCATTCTATTTCTTTCTTCCCCATCCACTTCTCTCCTCCATGCCCACAATGTCCTGAATAAGTTTAGCCAGATCTCCTTCTACAAGGTAAATTTCTCTAAATCGCTTATCCTGGCGCTGAATCTACCTCCCTTTCTTCGTTCCCAACTACAGGCAAACTTTCCCTACACTTGGAGTCATTCCACTATATCCTATTTAGGGCTTCACCTTACAGTTAACCTTCAGAAATTAGCCAACGCCAATTACCTACCCCTAGTAGACAAGATAACTAAAGAGACCCAAAGACTAACCAAAATAGAATTATCATGGTCGGGCCGAATAGCCTCTTTCAAAATGCTTATACTTCCTCAGATACTTTATATTTTCCGAACTTTACCCATTCCTCGGCCGAGCCCACACCTTAGATCCTTGAATTCCCTCCTTACGTGATTTATTTGGGGTGCCAAACATCCACAATGTTCTAGGGCCCTTTTAGTCAAACATAGATTGGTAGGGGGTATGGACATGATTGATCTCCACGACTACTTCAAAGCCTCTATTCTCAAACAACTTAAATACTGGCTTAAATCCTCCCTTAGCATTCCGTGGAGCGACATTGAATGGGCTTTGAGCCCTACCAAATATCTCTACTCCTTCCTGCCTTTGTGTGTTTTTTGTATCCTGCTATCCATTTTTCCAGGGGTTGGTAGCTGCACCGGGAATCAGCCTGCAAGGAGATTAGCTAAAAGTAGTTGGATCTGTATGTGCGTTATAATTAATCGAAATTAGTAGATTAATCGATTAAAAAAATTTGATTATTAGAAAGACACTTTATTCATACACCCACACACATTCTCCCCTGGCTTCCTACCCATCAATGGCCCCAATCACTTAAATCGCATCCATTGATTTACCCCTCCCTAGCGGCCTTTAATAGAGCAGTGTCTCACCATAAGCTCTCCTCACACCTAGGTCCGTTGACACCTTTGAGAGGGAATCCGGACTTTCCTCCGGGGGGCCCCACATTCCTCCAGAAGGAGTGGCAGCACGCAGAAATCCTTGCAAAACACCTGTTTCGGGGAGGAAACGTTCGATCCTATGAAGACTAAGGGCCCTTTCACACGTACGGACCGTATGTCCGCATTTTCATCCGTCCGTTGTGGATGAAAACGAGACATACATGGGTCCCTATGTGATTAAGGGCCCTTAGTAGCCGATTCACACATACAGACGTTTCCCTTCTGGTCCTACAGGCAACTACCTTTCATCCAAAACCCCAAGTACGACATGGTCTAGGCAACTTACCCCATTTGAATCTCTATGCTTACGCCCCTCACCACAAAGACATCTCATATCCTTCTATTACGCTCTCCTCCAGGAGGATTCTCCCTCTCCAGCAGCTAAACACATGCGCGAATTCCTGGGAAAAGGACTTGAAACTAGCTCTTGATGATGAGGACTGGGAAAACATTTATACACTCGCACATAAGGGATCAATGAACGTCACGATCCAATAAAATGGATACAAAATCATAACCAAATGGTACAGGACCCCTTTGCGCTTGCATACATTTTTGCCTGCAATTTCAAACATATGCTGGAGATGCAAAACTGCTGTGGGCTCTATGATCCACATCTGGTGGGAGTGTGACGTCCAGCCTTTCTGGGCGGAGGTACACTCCATCATTAAAAATGTCTCCATGTACGAGCTGGACTACAACCCGGTGCAGTACCTCCTGCATCACACAACTCTTTCTGAATGAATGAATGAATGAAAAACTTATATAGTGCGGCACATGCGAACCAAATCGCCTCTGGGCGCTTGTTGTTCCTGTCTCCTTTGATATCAAAAGAGATGAGTTTTGATCTTTCTCCTGAACGCTAGGTGATTTTCCTCCAACCGAATGCTGGTTGGTAAAGCGTTCCATAGTCTGGGACCCTGAACCGCGAATCTTCTTTCTCCCTTGGACTTGTATCTGGCTTTGGGTATTTGGAGCAAATTTTGGTTGGTGGATCGCAGTACGCGATTGGAGTTGTGAGCTTTTATTTTTTCGCATAGATAATGGGGAGCATTCCCATGGATACATCTATGCGTTAGACAGAGTGCTTTAAAAACAATTCTGTCTTTAACTGGCAACCAATGAAGGGCTCTCAGTGAAGGTGATATTGATTCCCAGGGTTTTTTCCCAGTCACTAGTCTGGCGGCCGTGTTTTGAACGACTTGCAGACGGGCGATTTGGTACTTTGGCAGACCGAGGTAAAGGGCGTTTGCATAATCCAATCTGGAGTTTACAATCGCTCCCACCACGGCCGCCGACGGCGGTTAAGTGGGTCCTTGGGGTCTAGGGTGGGTTTCTTCAAGATGGGTTGAATTATGCCCTCCTTCAACTGGGAGGGCACTATACCTTCCTTGAAAGACTGGTTTATAAGCTGCGTGATGGGAGGTGCCACGATGTCGGCGCATTCCTTCAGCAGTTTAGTGGGAATGATATCATTGGGCGCTGTGCTGTTTCGCAAAGTACCGACGATATTTTTAGTGACATCGATAGAGATGGGTTCTAGAGTGAACTTTCCTAATTGTGGTGAATTTCTATGGGTATTGTGTGAATAATTGCGGGGGGGGTTGAGGGGGGTATTGTTTTGTTGAATGCCTTCCAGGATTCCCTCAATTTTATTAATGAAGTAATCCGACAATTCATTGCAGAACTCTTGGGTGTCTAAATTGGGGGCTTCAAGACAGACTGGATTCATGGTCTGGGTGACCATCTTGAAGAGTTTGCGGGGTCGGTTTAGGGTGCTGTTGATAGCCTTGGAAAAATAATTTCTCTTGGCTTTGAAAATTTCTTTGTGGTATTTTCTTGTTGTTGCCTTGTAGATAATGAGGTTTCTTCTGAAGCGCTTATTTTCCAGGCGGCTTCCGCCCTTCTGCGCTCTTGCTTCAATAACGATAGATGGTTGTTAAACCAGCTAGAGGTGTTTTTCCGGATGCATGTTTTACATTTCTGCGCTATTAAGTCGGCTGACTGTAATAGGGCTGTGTTTATGGCATTCAGTGTTTCTGAGGCCGTTTGGTGTGGTTGGATTGTTTTTATTTTTTCCCTTAATGTGGTTTTGAAGAGTTCCGAGTGGAGCTTCTTCTGACATCTAGTCCAGTGTGTTGTCACTGGTTTTGATGTTTTTGTTAAGGGGGGGATTTTGGAGATTATGAATTTAATTGCATGGTGATCTGTCCATGGCAACGGTTCATTTTCCAAAATGTTTATTTCCAGTTCTTGTCTGAAAATAAGATCGAGCGTGTGACCTGAAGCATGTGTGGGCCCACATACTAGTTGCTGTAGCCCTAATCCTTCCAGGTGGTCGATACAGGCGTCGGCAACAGGGTCTTGTAAGGAGTTGGCCCAAAGGTTGAAATCCCCGAGCAGCAAAAGGTGTTTGCAGTTAAGGGTGTAAGTGGAGATAAACTCCGTCAGTGATGGCAATAGCTGCAATTTTGGGCCAGGTGGTCTGTAGCAAAGTAGAATATGGACGGTCTCCTGGGAATTTGTTTGCAGTTGCAGAGTAAGGGTTTCCATGAATGGAAGAGGGTTTTGAAGGACTGGTTTAGTGATTGCAAGGTGATTCTTATGGATCACTGCCAGGCCTCCTCCTCTTTACCCTATTCTGTTTTCGGTTATAATACGATAGTTTTCAGGCACCAGTTCTCCGAGAATGGTGTTACAGTCGGCTGTGAGCCAGCTCTCTGTAATAAATAGACAGTCTAAATCGTATTGTAAAATGAAATTGTGGATTTCTAGTCAGTGTTTTACTGCCGATCTTGTGTTGATCAAAGCACATAATATGCTTTGGCTTGGGTAAATGGCTGAAATTCTTGACAGTCGATCGCCGATCGATTTTCAATAATCGCTCAATTCTTAGGGCTTTTTTGGTGATGGCTGGTAGTATTGCGGCAAAACGCCTCAGACCCCAAATGGTTTCAGCGGAATATTGCAGCTTAACCATGGTCGCCAGACACCATGGGGGGTGGAGGTTTTTTTTTTTTAGGATGATGGAGGGGAGATTGACTTAATCCTCCCTCCTGGCTTGGTCCAGAGGAAGGCAAAAAAACCCTGGCCAAGCTGAGCCAATCTGCTACAGCAGGGAAAAAAATTCCTTCCTGACCCCTTGAGAGGCGATCGGACAAAGCCCTGGATCAAGTTCTGCTTGTTTTGAGAAGGGGGGGATGAGGGGCACCCTTGTTGCTGGGTGTAGCAGATGGTCACTGATCAGGCAGCAGGAATCCAGGCTGGGGGCTACTTGCTGGGTGGATTGGTTCTGCTGTGAAGGACTAAAACGATGGACAGGAAAGTGCCAGGAAAGCGCAGGTATCCTTCTGGGGTGGGGGGGGGGTTTCTGGGCTGTTTTGGCTGAAATTGCCGGGTGTGGGAATCTGTGTGCCGCTAGGCCGCGGGTGAAGCCACGGTCTTTCCTAGATCGCGGCTGCCGCGGTTCTCCATAGGCCGGCGTGGATGACTGGAGAAGCGCGGAAACGGCTGGAGGTTGCGGCGGAGAGGCGGTGGGGGGATTCCTTGGTTGTGGATGGCGATGTGGGGGTCTAGCAGAGGGGGTAAAGAGAAGGTAAAGAGAAGGGGAGAGCCGTACTAGTCGGGTTTCTGCGGCGGCTTATCCTGAAAAGGACGGCCGCCAGCGAATCCAGTAGATGGCCCTGAGAACAGGCTTACCTGTTGGCTGCCCTGAAGAGGGGACTAAGGAGGGAGCCAGAGGACGTCAGGGTAGGCCTGGGGGAAGCCAGGTAGTCAGTCTGCGGTGGAGAGCTGGAGAGCAGACAGCAGTGACAGGGGGGTGAACAGAGGCTGAAGGCTGGGGGTGGAAGCCCTGCCTGTCTGGGTCCAGGAGCCATACATCCTACTGCTAGGATCCGCACGCCGATTACTACTGGAGCTCAGTTCTCGCCCTGGGGAGGAGTCACTCTTACAGACTCTATCCTGGAGAGCAGGAGATGAAACTCGGAGGAGAAAAGGTGTTTTTCCGGTGTTTTTCTTTTCTAAACGCGACTATCACAAATCGCTAGCCATGCACATGGTTAATGCGGCAAGACTTTGCATACCAACACACTGGCGTTCATCGGACACACCCACCATTAGAGAATGGCTGTCTAGAATAGCCAGGTTAGCGGAAATGGAGGAGTTGATTTACACTTCTCAGGAACGTTTGCAGAAATTCATACAAACCTGGGCATGCTGGACTCATTTTAAATCTTCTGATGGCTATAAATCCTATTTCCCCTCTTAAAGCTTGATATTCCTGGAGATTTCTGAACTCCCCTTTGCACTTTCCATCTTCTTCACCCCAATTTAAAATACTTTGGAGTGCCCCCCCCCCCACTATTTCACTCTCCCTTCCCTCTCTTTCTTTCTCTATCTCTCTGACTCTCTGCCTACTTCTCCCTCCCCCTTCCCCCCATTTCTTTTTTTTTCCCTTTCTTTTCTTCCTCCCTTCTTTTCTCCCTCTCTCTTCCTCTCCTTTCTAGTCCCCTGCCCCATCCCTGGAAATGTCCCACGCACCGACAGTAAACCCGCCTCCAACTAGTCGTCCCAACTTAACCACCTGTCCCCTCAGGACTTAAATACACTTTTTTCTTTCTACCCATTCTCCCTATCACGTCTAGGCCTGTTGTGCAAGACCTATGCTACACCCCTTAAAGAAGGATAGTCTCTGTGATATTTGGGGCGAACTTACCTCGAGAAAACGATATGTCGGATGTCCTTTTATATCCTATAATATGTACTGATTTCTATGTACTGTATGTATTAGTTCCCACCTGTTCTGTTTCTTATAACTCTTATGCCTTGTACAGACGAGCAAACATGTACGATGAAACCGGTCCGTCGGACCGTTTTCACCGTACATGTCTGCCCGGGGATTTCTGTATGGTGGCTGTACTCACCATCATACAGAAATCCGCGCGTAAACAATACGCGGGGCGTGTCCGCGCCGTCACCACGACGATGATGCGGCGACGTGGGCGGCCCTGCCAGTTCAATGCTTCCACGCATGCGTCAAAGTCATTCGACGCATGCGAGGGATGGCGGGCGCTCGGACATGTACGGTAGGTCTGTACAGACGACCGAACATGTCCGAGCGGGCAGGATTCCAGCGGACTGTTTTAAAACAAGTCCAGAAATATTTGCCCGCTGGAAAAAGACCCGGCGGGCAAATGTATGCTGGAATCCTGTCCGCGCGGGCCTACACACGACCGAACATGTCTGCTGAAACTGGTCCGCGGACCAGTTTCAGCAGACATGTTTGGTCGTGTGTACGGGGCCTTAATGTGACGTTTTGCTTGATGTACTAACTGTTTTGGGTTTGTCATTGAAGCCCTTTGTATTTTTGTTCTGAACATGTTTAACCTGACAAATCTTAATTTTGCCTTAATAAAACCTTTTTGTGGAAAAAATAAAAAATAAATACAAATTGATTAATCGAACACGAAAATGTTAATCAGTAACAGCCCTAGTACAAAGCATTGATAAACACACTTATTGTTTTCAAGAAGCCACTATTCTAGCGTTTGTGTCTTAAAAGGGTTTTTACCTCAAGGAGAATAGCACCTGATACCTATTTCCTGAACACAGTGGGTTATAATAGGAACATGATATATACTATAAATATAGATCTGTAAAGTTTCTGATAGGACAGCTTTAGATTACTTTGCAAATCCTTCTGATACAGGCATATGGAATTTTACTATCTTTGGCCTTGTACTCACGGCAGGACATGTCCGATGAAAACGGTCTGCAGACCGTTTCCATCGGACATGTCTGGCCGGGGACTGCCCGGGGACTTCTGTTCGATGGCTATACACACCATCGAACAGAAGCCCGCGCGTAAACATTACGCGGGGCGTGTCCGCGGTGTCGCCGCGTCGATGACGCGGTGTCGCCGCGACAATGACGCGGCGACGTGGGCGGGCCGCCTTAAAAATGCTTCCACGCATGCGTCGAAGTCATTCGACGCATGCGAGGGATGCGGGCGGCAGGACATGTACGGTAGGTCTGTACAGACGACCGTACATGTCCGGGCGGACAGGTTTCCAGCGGACTGTTTTAAAACAAGTCCGGGAAACAGTTGTCCGCTGGAAACCTGTCCGATCCGTCCCAAAATGGTCCGCTCGGGCCAACACACGGCCAAACATGTCTGCTGAAACTGGTCTGCGGACCAGTTTCAGCAGACATGTTTGGTCGTGAGTACGGGGCCTTTGAGTCACAGAAAACTAGATCAACTTCCAAGACAGTAGCAACAACAGTGACACCTACAGATATTCTAAATGAATAGCAAACATAATATTATAAACATAACATTTAAAAATAATATTATATAAAGCTAAATTATATTAGAATGATACAGCATTCAGGGGTATCATGTCTATATGTGTAAATAAAATCTGCATCAGTGGTGTATTTACTAAATCAAAGTGTTTTTTTAGTGACAAATACATTTCTAATTTACTAATGCTAGGCACCTCATAGCACATTGGTTCACATTAACTATTAAGTAGTAGGGCATTTATTTACTAAAGGCAAATCCACTTTGCACTGCAAGTGCACTTGGAAGTGCAGTCGCTGTAGATCTGAGGGGGACATGCAAGAAAAATAAAAAACATGTGATTGAATGATAAAATTAACAGAGCCTCCTCTCCTCTCATTTCAGATCTTCCCCTCAGATCTAAAAAAAGCAACTGCACTTCGCATACCTCCCAACTGTCCCTGATTTCGAGGGACTGTCCCTGATTTGGAGCAATGTCCCTCTGTCCCTCATTCTCCTCATTAGTCCCTCATTTTGGTCTGATCTATACAGATGTATATAAAATGCACTTTTTATTTATCAAAAAGTGTTTCCCAGGGCTAAACCTTTCATCTGATTTCTAAATTGCTGCATTTGTAAATTCCGAAAGTCAATATAAAGAAATATTAGTGGTAAAAAAAGCACTTGTGGGTTTAACCAATCGTATTGTTTTGTACAATTCTCCTTTAAGGGGGCGTGGCAAGGGGTGTGTCCTATGCCTGCATACTTTTGCTGATAGGTGTCCCTCATTCTCATCTCAGAAAGTTGGGAGGTATGCAAGTGTACTTGCAGTGCACTTGTAGTGCAAAGTGGATTTGCCTTTAGTAAATCAACCCCATGGTACCCCTCTTCCCTAGGAAGCTCTGAGGCCGCATACACACGATCGGTTGATGGTGACTGATGGTCTGATGTGCCTACACACCATCGGTTAATGAACCGATCGTGTCAGAACGCGGTGACGTAAAACACAACGACGTGCTGAAAAAAACAAAGTTCAATGCTTCCAAGCATGCGTCGACTTGATTCTGAGCATGCGCGGGTTTTTAACCAATGCTTTTGCATACTAACGGTCGGTTTTGACCTATCGGTTAGGCGTCCATCGGTTCAATTTTAAAGCAAGTTCTCTTTTTTTTTACCAAAGGATAACTGACCGATGGGGCCCACACGATCGGTTTGGACCGATGAAACGGTCCTTCAGTCCGTTTTCATCGGTTTGGACCGATCGTGTGTACACGGCCTAACACTCAAATACTAGTGGTGAGAGAACTGGCCAGGGTTTGGTTTGCGAGAGAGTCTGCGAACACAGCCGGAAATTCTGAACTCCAGCCCAAAGAGCAAAAATAAAAATACACAATTAGTTTAGATAACATACTTTGGGATTGCCTTAAAGCTGCAAGTGAAGATGCACACCTTTACAAAGTACTCATGAAAAAGTGACATTTAGAAGAAAAAAAAACTATTACAGCTAAACGTCAGAACCTAGACAGCTTGCTCCTGCTTATAAAAAAAATGGTTTGGGTCCCCCATATATATCTATACCAGACACTTATTTACTAGATAAGGCTCTTTAAAAGATTTTGATGGAGGCCCCATGGCGTTATTTTTTTCTTAAGGAAATAGTAAACACTGTTTATAAAAATGTGTACTGTCTTTTTAAGAGAGAAAAAAAAAAAACATTGTGGGTTCCCCGACAAAATCCATGCAAGATCCCTATCCTTGATGAGAGCCTGGTATAGATTTAGAAGTGGACTCAGGCAATTAAAAGAAAAGATGGTGTGTGGACCCCACAATCAATACCAGATTCCTAAAATTGTATTCAACTCACCATTTAGCCAAACACATTGAGCACAATACAAAAAAATGATAGTTAACTATTTATTAAAATATTATCCCAGCACTTGCAGTTTACAACTTTTTCAAAGCTGATGGCTCCTGCTCTCTCAGATGGCCTGAGGAAGGAGCATGGATGCTCCGAAAGCAAAGCCGCCTCCTTCACCCCACACCCGGAAGTGACATCATCCCTGATTCTCCAGTGTTCCCCGCTGTTCAGAATAGGCTGCAAGTGCTGAAATCCACCCGTGCGAGCTGCTAGCTGTACCCTGGAGACACAGACACCTAAGAGAGACCTCCTCCAGATTATACTGCAGAATTACCATTGATTACAATGCATGTATTCATACTCCATTTGTGGATAGTTTATTAAATGCTTTTTATCATTTAATGTTCCTTAATACTGCACTTACAGGCACTGTGTCTTCTTCCTTGTTGCATTGCAGAGACTGCTTCTAGCTCTTTACACTGGCTTCCCTTAGTGCTGTATCATGGATTCCCCTGCTTTTTAAAGACTCTTACTATGGATATTACATAGTTACACAGTAGACGAGGTTGAAAAAAGACACAAGTCCATCAAGTCCTACCTATGTGTGTGATTTTATGTTAGTATTACATTGTATATCCCTGTATTTTGTGGTCGTTCAGATGCTTATCTGATAGTTTTTTTAAATTATCGATGCTCCCCACTGAATCTACTGTCTGTGGAATAGAATTCCACATCCTTACCGCTCTTACAGTAAAGAACATTCTATGCAGTTTAAGGTTAAACCTTCTTCTAATTTTAGTGAATGGTCACATGTCTTATTAAAGGGTTTGTAAAGGATTTTTTTTTTCATCTTAATAGCTTCCTTTACCTTAATGCAGTGCTGTTTTCATGTCCTCATTGTTCGTTTTTGCTCTCAAGTTGCTGTAATTCTTCTCTGATCTCCACACTTCCTGGTTGTCTGTTTCCTGATAACCACAGTACTGGGAGCTTTCTCTCTGTGGTCACTAATCAAGGAGGTGTGATTACTGTGTGTCTAAAACCCCACATCACCAATCAGTTTCGTTTTTCCAAACCATCACTGCCCTGTATTGGCTCTGTGGCTCTGTACATCACAGAAGCAGGAAACAACATGCAAAAACGAAACTAGAAACTGTAGGTACATTATATGATTGATTTGTATCTATTTTTAATCATTTTTAAAAGGAATCAGTTAACTATTATGGGGCAGATTCACGTACCTCCGCTCATCTTTTCGCCGGGCGCAGCGTATCTAAGATACACTACGCCGGCGTAACTTATTATTTTTTTCGAATCCTCAAAGAATTCGCTCTGTAAGTTACGGCGGCGTAGTGTATCTTTGGCGGCGTAAGGGCGCGGAATTCAAATGGATGTAATGGGGGCGTGTTTTATGTAAATACGTCATGACCCGACATAAACAAAGTATTTTTTTAACGGCGCATGCGCCGTCCGTGGGGGTATCCCAGTGCGCATGCTCGAAATTAAACCGGAACAAGCCAATGCTTACGACGGTGATGTCATTTTATGCAAATCCCTATTCGCGAACGACTTACGCAAACTACGTAAAAAATTCAAATTTCGACGCGGGAACGACGGCCATACTTAACATTAAGTACGCCACCATATAGCAGCTTTAACTATACGCCGGAAAAAGCCGAACGCAAACGACGTAAAAAAATGCGCCGGCCGGACGTACGTTTGCAGCCCTTATTCTTCCATCTTGCTGGCATCAAAACAGCATAAACAAAATCAAACATAAAATAAACCCTGGCCACTTGGGGCATCTACCTTCACCACACAGGAACCTATCTATGGAGTCTGGCACAGCCTAGTGCTGAGCAGACACTGCTGGTCATACAGCAGAAAAACAAATAGTCTTTTTGATTTTTATCACACAGAAAAATCAACAGCACCTCACCTATTCAGAAGTATTTCTGATCACTGCTCTCCTTCACTCAAAAAGCCTCAAGATGCAGCAATCAGTAGCTATCCTCTAGATTACTTATAGAGGCCTTAATTGCCTCATTCTGAACAGCTGAAGTTTTCCAATGCCCTTAAATCTTTCTGGCTACTTCTGCAGCCGACACCTAATAATAATTGGTGTATTGTCTAAACAAGGCAGAAATGTATCGCCTGTCTGTGACAACACCCACAGATTTACCTGACTTCCTGTCACATACCCCCCCTTTTGTTTCAACCCTAGGACACAGGTTGCCAGGCAGGCATGCACTCGGGACAACCCATCTGCATTCCCCATTATAGCACTGGGGCGATGCTTTACCACAAAACTAAATTCCTGGAGGGCCAGGAACCACCTATTTATACTCCTATTGGTCTCTGTTCTGTGCCATCCACTTCAATGGGGCATGATCCGTCACCAGTTCAAACTGTCTACCCACGAGGTAGTACCGGAGAGAATCCAAAGCCCATTTCACCAACCAAACATTCTTTCTCAATGGTGGCATAATTCTCCTCATGGGCCTTCAACTTTCGGCTGAGGTACATAACAGGGTGTTCCTCCCCCTTGATAATCTGGGACAGTACAGCTCCTAACCCCACATTTGACGCATCTGTCTGAACCACGAAGTCCCGTGAAAAATCAGGTGAATTTGAAAATGGCTGACTACATAAAGCCTGTTTTAAAGCCTGAAAAGCTGTTTCTGCTTCGGGAGTCCATTTGGTCATGACAGACTCCTTCCTTTTGGTCAAATAGGTCAGGGGAGTAGCCTGTGAGGCAAAATGGGGGATAAAGCGGCGATAATTCCCCCCGATCCCCAAAAATGCACAAACCTGTTTCTTGTTGGTGGGACGTGGCCAATCCTGAATAGCCTCAACTTTGTTTATTTGGGGCTTGATTAGACCTCTCCCAATGGTATACCCCAGATACTTTGCCTCTTCTAGCCCAAGGGTACATTCTTTTGGATTGGCTGTAAACCTGGCTTTCCAGATGAAATCCAACACAGCCTGAACTTTTGGCAAGTGTGATTCCCAATCCTCACTGTGGATGACAACGTCATCGAGGTATGCAGCAGCATAGGCCCGATGAGGCCGAAGGGTCTTATCCATGGTGCGTTGAAATGTGGCGGGAGCATTCTGTAACCCAAAAGGCATCCTCCGATATTGGAAAGATCCGTCTGGAGTTACAAATGCTGTTTTTTCCCTGGCCGACTCGAGAGAGGAATTTGCCAATAACCCTTGGTCAGGTCTAACGTCGTCATGTACCGGGCAGTGCCTAAGCGATCAATCAGTTCATCTATGCGGGGCATAGGATAGGTGTCAAACTTAGTGATTTGATTCAGGCGGCAAAAGTCATTACAAAACCGCCAACTTCCATCTGGTTTGGGCACTAAAACAATGGGACTGGACCAATCACTATTTGACTCTTCTATCACCCCCAGCTCGAGCATTTTTTTTACTTCCTGGCGAATTGCCTCTTGCAGGGCTTCTGGAATTCTATAAGGCTTCAACTTGACCTTATCCCCTGGTGTGGTAATAATGTCATGTTCAACTGCGAAGACCCAACCTGGCAGGTCTGAAAACTTCTCCTTATTACGGAGCACAAATTCTTTACCATCCTGTTGCTGAGTTTTGGATAGAGTCTCCGCTATCCCAACTTCAGGGACAGGCAGGTTAAATGGAGCAGAAAATCGGGTAGTCTTAGGGACCAAGGACTCTCTATCCTTCCATGGTTTCAGCAAGTTCACGTGATAGAGCTGCTCAGGTTTTCGTCTTCCCGGTTGGCTAATTTTATAATTCACCACCCCCATTTTCTCCAACACTTCATAGGGACCCTGCCATTTGGCTAGGAATTTACTTTCAACCGTGGGGACCAGCACCAACACCCTATCACCAGGTGCAAAGGAACGGACCTGGGCCCCACGATTGTAAATCCTTTGTTGAGCCAATTGGGCTTGGGCTAAATGTTCCTTCACAATCGGCATCACTTGGGCAATTCTATCTTGCATTTGGGCCACATGTTCAATCACACTTCGATGAGGGGAACTCTCACTCTCCCATGTTTCCCTGGCAATGTCCAGTAGGCCCAGGGGGTGCCTCCCATACAATAGCTCAAACGGAGAGAACCCTGTGGACGATTGGGAAACCTCTCTTATGGCAAACATCAGATAAGGGAGCAGATAATCCCAATTCTTTCCGTCTTTATCCACCACCTTCCTCAACATTTGTTTTATGGTTTTGTTAAACCTTTCCACTAACCCATCTGTTTGAGGGTGACATACTGATGTACGTAAATGGGTCACTTTCAGAAGTTTACAAAGTTCTTTGGTCACCCTAGACATAAACAGGGTGCCCTGGTCAGTTAGGACTTCCTTAGGAAGACCCACACGGCTGAAAACCTGAAACAACTCTTTGGCAATGGTTTTAGCAGAGGTGTTTCGGAGAGGAATTGCTTCTGGGTGACGGGTGGCATAGTCCATTATTACCAAGATGTGCTGGTGCCCTCTAGTGGACTTCAGTAAGGGGCCAACCAAGTCCATGGCGATCCTCTCAAAAGGGACCTCAATAATGGGCAGGGGTACCAACGGACTGCGGAAATGTGGCATGGGTGCAGTAATCTGACACACTGGACAGGAGGAGCAGTACAATTCCACTTCCTTAGTGATCCCAGGCCAATAAAACCTCTGGGTGATCCTCTTCTGGGTTTTTTTCTGCTCCCAAATGTCCCCCAAGAATGTGCCCATGGGCCAGTTCCAGAACCATCTTGCGGTACGGTTTAGGCACTACCAGTTGCTCAATGGTGTCCTCTATCCTCTGTGACACTCGATACAACAGGTCCCTTTCCATAATGAAGTAAGGGAGGGCAACCCTCTCGTCAGGGTTAACTAACTCCCCATCTATCTTCACTACATTCTCCCGGGCTCTTAGCAATGTGGGGTCCCTCAATTGCTCAGTGACAAAATGTTCTCTGTGCACCTCAAGGTCATCAAACCCTATTGGCCGCTGTTCCTATTCTGAGGTAGCAGGCTCCTCCCTAGGGACTGGTGTTTCCCCTGCTAAGACTGAGAATGGAAACTCAGGAGAATCCTCACAGTTAGAGGTTTCTGGAGTAGATGGTTCAGGCTCAGAAGAACCACCTACTGGGGAATCTGGGCAGTCCCAGAGTTCCCAGAATTTTGGGAAATCCCTTCCCACAATGGCATCATGTGGCAGTTTGGGAACTAAACCCACCTGGTGACACAAGTTACCGAGGGAGGTTTCAAAGGAAACCGTAGTCACCGGATATTCTCGAGTGTCCCCATGTACACAAACTACAGCCATTTTCCTAGGATGTAAGGTTTTTCCCACCACTAGATCACTTTTCACTAAGGTGACCAGGCTACCTGAATCCAACAATACCACAATATCTTTACCATCTAAGCACATTCTATATAAAGGTTTCTTATTTCCCTTTTCTGCAGTGCATGTGGTTGCAAAAAGGGACTGTCGTCTCTCTGTCAGAAAGTCACATTGCATGGGTTCATCACCCACTGGGCAAACCGCTGCTACATGTCCCTCTTCCCGGCAACGGTAACAAATCAACCTTCTGGTCCTCTCCTGTGGGATGGGTCTTCTAGGCCACTCTCGCCAAACATTAGCAGTAGTCCCGATAATTCCTCTAGTTGCTCCTTGGTCCCTCTCTCCACCCCCATCCCTTGATGCAGTCTTACCTATAGGTGGGGAGGGTCTGGTCTTGGGGTGAAAAGTCTGTGCGTCCCTGGTGGAAGAGGACAAATTCTCTGTTGTTAGCTACCTTTCGACCAGGTCTACAAGTTTGTCTGCGGTTTCCGGACCCCCATGGTTCACCCATTTCTGCAGGGTGTTAGGAATAGACCTAAGAAATTTGTCCATGACTACTCGGTCCAAAATTTTTGGTCCGGACAGAGTTTCTGGCTGCAGCCATTTTTTAGCCAAATGGATGAGGTCATACATCTGCGACCGAGGTGGCTTCCATTGCTGATAACTCCAATTGTGGACCCGCTGAGCACGGACATCCAGGGTTACACCGAAACGTGCCAATATTTTAACCGATCATAGTTTTTTGCATCTGCAAGCTCCAAATCAAAATATGCCTTTTGGGCTTCTCCAGATAATAGGGGGGCCACTAGTCCAGCCCACTGTTCTTTAGGCCAACTCTCTCTTTCTGCTGCTCTCTCAAACGTGGTCAGAAACATCTCAGGGTCATCATCTGCAGTCATCTTTGGCAATAAGTGTCTTACCCGAAAGATCGGTATGTTACTGGCCTGACTCCCAGCCTCGGTCAGCTGTCTCTGAAGCTGTGTCACGATGGCCTCCATTTGCTGCTGGTGTCTCTGTTCCAAGCCTGCAATGCTCTCTCGGTAAGCTGCAAGGCTCTCTTGGTAAACCTGTTGTTGAGCTGCGTGAGCCTGTTGTTGAGCTGCCATGCTCTCTTGGTGAGCCTGTTGTTGAGCTGCGTGAGCCTGTTGTTGAGCTGCAAGGCTCCGCTGCAAACCTGCGTTTGTCTGCTGTTGATTTGCATTGGCTAAAGCCAGCTGTTTCATTATCTCCTCCATTTTGGGTTTACTTTAACTGCCCGCATTCTCCACCATGTATAAGGGGTTAGCTCGGTAGCGGGGTGTGTGACCACCTGGATGGGTTCACTACACACTGAATTATACAGAGAAACAGCCGAATACGGTTGAAAGCAAAGATTTTGGTTTATTCTTCCATCTTGCTGGAAACAAGTGCAAGCATCAAAACAGCATAAACAAAATCTAACATAAAATAAACCCTGGCCACTTGGGGCGTCTACCTTCACCACACAGGAACCTATCTATGGAGTCTGGCACAGCCTAGTGCTGGGCAGACACTGCTGGTCATACAGCAGAAAAACAAATAGTCTTTTTGATTTTTATCACACAGAAAAATCAACAGCACCTCACCTCTTCAGAAGTATTTCTGATCACTGCTCTCCTTCACTCAAAAAGCCTCAGGATGCAGCAATCAGTAGTAATACTCTGGATTACTTATAGAGGCCTTAATTGCCTCATTCTGAACAGCTGAAGTTTTCCAACGCCCTTAAATCTTTCTGGCTACTTCTGCAGCCAACACCTAATAATAATTGGTGTATTGTCTAAACAAGGCAGAAATGTATCTCCCGTCTGTGACAACACCCACAGATTTACCTGACTTCCTGTCACAATATATATATATATATATATATATATATATATATATACAGTTGTGTTCAAAATTATTCAACCCCCCCAATGCTGTAAAGGGTTTTAGGGAATTTAGTGTACATTTGTAATTGTATTCAGAATGAAATCCTACAAGGACTTCTTAAAGAACCATATGCAACTAAAATGACATCAATTGGTTTTGTAATACAGTAGTAAATGTGTATTTTGTGAATTCTTCATTTACACAATTATTCAACCCCTTAAAGACTACCACTCTGAAGAACAGAGGTTCATTGAAGTGTTTTCAATCAGGTATTGAAAACACCTGTGGATGTCAGGGAGCAGCAATAAAGCCTAATAAGCACCAATCAGGCAGCTTTAAAATTACTGTGATACTCAGCTCCTTCTAGACATTTACTGGTGTGGTTACAAACATGGTGAAGTCAAGGGAATGGTCCAGGAAGACAAGAGAAGAGGTGATTACTCTTCACAGGAAGGGCAATGGCTATAAGAAGATTGCAAAGATGTTAAACATACCAAGAGACACCATAGGAAGCATCATTCGCAAATTCAAGGCAAAGGGCACTGTTGAAACGCTACCTGGTCGTGGCAGAAAGAAGATGCCGACTTCGACTGCTGTGCGCTACCTGAAGCGTAGAGTGGAGAAAAGTCCCCCTGTGACTGCTGAGGAACTGAGAAAAGATTTGTCAGATGTGGGTACTGAAGTTTCTGCTCAGACAATACAGCGCACACTGCGTAATGAAGGCCTCCATGCCAGAACTCCCAGGCGCACCCCCTTGCTGTCTCCAAAGAATAAGAAGAGTCGACTGCAGTATGCAAAAATCATGTAGACAAACCGCAGAAGTTTTGGGATTGTGTTCTGTGGACCGATGAAACAAAATTAGAAGTGTTTGGGCCCATGGATCAATGTTTGGAGGAGGAAGAACAAGGCCTATGATGAAAAGAACACCTTGCCTACTGTGAAGCATGGCGGGGGGTCAATCATGCTTTGGGGCTGTTTTGCTTCTGCAGGTACAGGGAAGCTTCAGCGTCTGCAAGGTTCCATGAATTCTCTTCAGTAATAGGAGATAGTGGATAACAATGTGATGCAATCCATCACAAACCTGAGGCTTGGGAGATGTTGGACCTTTCAACAGGACAATGATCCCAAGCATACCTCCAAGTCCACTAGAGCATGGTTGCAGATTAAAGGCTGGAACATTTTGGAGTGGCCATCGCAGTCACCAGACTTAAATCCGATTGAGAACCTCTGGTGGGACTTAAAGAAAGCAGTTGCAGTGCGCAAGCCTAAGAATGTGACTGGAGGCTTTTGCCCATGACGAATGGGCGAAGATACCCGTAGATCGCTGCAAGACACTTGTGTCAAGCTATGCTTCAAGTTTAAAAGCTGTTCTAACTGTAAAAGGATGTTGTACTAAGTACTAAGATTGAATGTCAACTGGGGGTTGAATAAAACTGATAATGATGTGAGCACAGAAAAGTCATTTGTGGTTATTTCATTATAAATGTTATGTTATATTTGTCTGACCTACACGTGTCTCTTTGATTTTATTGTAAGCAGGATGACAGGATGATCAAAATCAGTGTCAAACTGGGCAAAACAATCAATTTCAGTGGGGGTTGAATAAATTTGAATACAACTGTATATATATATATATATATATATATATATATATATATATATATATATATATATATATATATATATATATATATATATATATATATATATATATATATATATATATATATATATATATATATGTTGTATATTGTCTCATACTATGGTGTGCTCTCTGCTGGGTTGTTTAGGGTGTGGCTGTATTCCATTGTTCTATTGTCTGCCTTGCGAGAAAGGTATTATGGGATGTGTATGGGTATTTTCTGTGAGGAGGGGGGGTATTCCTTCAACAGCTCTTCCTGATTAGACAGTCTACCCTGCCCTGAATGCAAAGGGAGGGGGGATTGTCCCGAGTGTTACCTCTGTGTACCTGTGTTTCAATAAACAGTTCATGCTCAGCAGCCAAAATGAGTACTGACTCGTTTTGGTTGTCAGTGGTTGGAATATCTGATATCTATATTCAGACTGGAGGAAACGGTATATGACGAAAGCACTCAAGTGGAGTGTGGGACATTTCATTACATCACCAAAGCCCCCAAACAGGGCTCCTAAAAAATCTAAAAAATGTTTTTAAATGTAATAAAATGGTAAAAAATAAAAGTAAAATAAAAACTACTGACACCGTCCACTGCCCTACAGACACCGTCCACTGTCCTACTGACACTATCCAATTTTAAGGTACGCTAAGTTTTATTCGATTTTTTCTACGTTTTCCTTTCTATTTAGTTAGGCATTGCTAGTTAATGTCTTTTTTTTAAGGGTGCCGAACACCAGTGATCCTTACTCTCTTTATGTTGTTTAGGTAGCTCTCCACCACTCAAAGGTTGCTTACCCCTGTTCTACAGGGTCCTAGCCTTCCCCTAGTCTACTAAAAGGTAGACAGAAAGTGAGTAAATATTCTCTCAAAAAGCAAAAACTGACACAGGTTCTGACCCTTTAACCACTTGCCAACCACCTAACGTACATGTGCTGTGGCAGGTTAGCTCTATTGCACGAAATCCCATACCTGTATGTAATTTCATGCAATAGCCACTGGGTGGCACGTGTGGGCCTCAGACGGTGTGCTGATTGGATAGAGGAGGAGCAATCAGTGGTCCATTGGACACGATGTCTTCTGGCAACCCGCGGTCATTCCTGAGAGAGGCAGAACAGTGATCTGCCTATGTAAACAAGGCAGATCACCGTTCAGACAGAGGAGAAGATAGAGATATGCTAAGCAGTAACACGGATTTCTGTCTTCACCCAGTCAGAGCAACCCCCACACAGTTAGCAAGCACCCCCTAGGGACACATTTAACCCTTGGATCACCCCTGATGTTAACCCTTTCCCTGTCAGTGTCATTAGAACAGCAACAGTGCATATTTTTAGCACTGATCACTGTAATAATGTCACTGATCCCCAAAAAAGTGTCAAAAGTCTCAGTTAGGTGTCTGATTTGTCTGCCAAATGGTCGCAGTCCCTGTAAAAATCGCTGATCGCCGCCATTACTAGTAAAAAAAATGCCATAAAAATATCCCATAGTTTGTAGACGTAAAAACTTTATTGGATGTTTTTTATAGCAGAAGGTAAAAAATATATATTTTTATTTTTTCAAAGTCGACATATTTTTTTTTTAATAGCGCAAAAAATTAAAATCACAGAGGTCATAAAATACCACCAAGAGGGGACAAAATGGCATCAATTTTATTTGGGTACAACGTCGCACTACCGCGCAATTGTCAGTTAAATTATTGCAGTGCTGCATCTCAAAAAATGGCCTGGTCATTCTTGTTTATGTAAAACCTTCTGGGGCAGAAGTGGTTAAACAAATACACTTTAAAGCTATAAATGGCTCATGAGGGTTCCACTTTTTGTTATGTTTTTACATGTTATTGTTTTTTTTTACAAATTTTCAGGAAAGAAATATTTCCTTCTAGGTGCATATTAAATGCACCTAGAAATAAGTAAACAGTAACAGTTGACACAAACATGACTTTGTTTATCAGTGTCTAACTCTAACTCAAACTTCAATGCTAACCTTCTCCTTTTGTTTACTAAGTTGTGATATGATCACATGACTTTGTTAATAGCCACACTATTCATCGCAATTACTGGTAATTACAGTAGGTGAACCCGATTTTGTGTCAATCTCGCTCTCTTTCTCAGCGAGATTGAGCACCTACGAGCCCCATCGCGGGAGCCAGCGCCGAGCTGGCTTGCCGCGATGGAGACAGAGCCGTCATAGAAGCGACGGGAGATCCGACTTGGATTCCCGCCAATTCTACACGTGTGCGGCGTTTGTTATGAATCCTGAGGGGGAAGTCCCCGCCGGATTTTAAATAAAAATCCGGCATGGGTCCCCCCCTCAGGAGCATACCGGGCCCTTAGGTCTGTTATGGGTTGTAAGGAGAGCCCCCCTACGCCGAAAAAAACGGCGTAGGGGGTCCCCCTACAATCCATACCAGACCCGTATCCAAAGCACGCTACCCGGCCAGCCAGGAAGGGAGTGGGGACGAGCGAGCGCCCCCCCCCCTCTCCTGAGCCGTACCAGGCTGCATGCCCTCAACATGGGGGGGTTGGGTGCTCTGGGGCAGGGGGGCGCACTGCGGCCCCCCCACCTCAGAGCACCCTGTCCCCATGTTGATGAGGACAGGGCCCCTTCCCGACAACCCTGGCCGTTGGTTGTCGGGGTATGCGGGCGGGAGGCTTATCGGAATCTGGGAGCCCCCTTTAATAAGGGGGCCCCCAGATACCGGCCCCCCACCCTAAGTGAATGAGTATGGGGTACATCGTACCCCTACCCATTCACCTGCAAGAAAAGTGATAAAAACACAAATAAACCACACAGTGTATTAAAATATTTTATTTTTCTGCTCCGGAGGCCTCCCCTGTCTTCTTTATTAGCTCTTTTACCAGGGGAGGCTTCTTCTTTGACGTCTTCGGGTGGGTGGGGGCCGCCGTCTGGTTCTCTTCCACCGCCGGGGGGGGTCGCTTTTAAAAAAGCCCCCACCCCCCGGCGGGTTTCCTCCGGCGTCTTCGGCGGGGCTCTTCTTCTTCCGCTATCCCGACGGGTCTTCTCAACTCTCCGGGGTTCTCCTTCTGTCTTCGCCGCTCTCCGCTCTTGACTCGTCGCACCCCGGTTCTTCGTCTCGCTGTCCGGTGTCTTCTTCCGTGCTTTACGTCTTCTCCTTCCGTGCTGTGATGAGTTCTTCTTCCGTGCTGTGACGTCATGTTCTTCACTTCTCTCCTTCTCCCGATGTTGCCACGCCGGTCCTCCTCGCTGAAATGACGGATGCGCGCCTTGCATCGGACCTATATAGGCCTCACAGTCCCATCATGCTCTGTACCTACCCATGTGATACCTACCCACGTGGTAGGTATCACATGGGTAGGTACAGAGCATGATGGGACTGTGAGGCCTATATAGGTCCGATGCACCCGCGCACCCGTCATTGCAGAGAGGAGCCGGCGACGTGTCAACACCGGGAGAAGGAGAGAAGTGAAGAACATGACGTCACAGCGCGGAAGAATAACTCATCACAGCACGGAAGGAGAAGACGTAAAGCACGGAAGAAGACACCGGACAGCGAGACGAAGAACCGGGGTGCGACGAGTCAAGAGCGGAGAGCGGCGAAGACAGAAGGAGAACCCCGGAGAGTTGAGAAGACCCGTCGGGATAGCGGAAGAAGAAGAGCCCCGCCGAAGACGCCGGAGGAAACCCGCCGGGGGGTGGGGGCTTTTTTAAAAGCGACCCCCCCCGGCGGTGGAAGAGAACCAGACGGCGGCCCCCACCCACCCGAAGACGTCAAAGAAGAAGCCTCCCCTGGTAAAAGAGCTAATAAAGAAGACAGGGGAGGCCTCCGGAGCAGAAAAATAAAATATTTTAATACACTGTGTGGTTTATTTGTGTTTTTATCACTTTTCTTGCAGGTGAATGGGTAGGGGTACGATGTACCCCATACTCATTCACTTAGGGTGGGGGGCCGGTATCTGGGGGCCCCCTTATTAAAGGGGGCTCCCAGATTCCGATAAGCCTCCCGCCCGCATACCCCGACAACCAACGGCCAGGGTTGTCGGGAAGGGGCCCTGTCCTCATCAACATGGGGACAGGGTGCTCTGAGGTGGGGGGGCCGCAGTGCGCCCCCCTGCCCCAGAGCACCCAACCCCCCCATGTTGAGGGCATGCAGCCTGGTACGGCTCAGGAGAGGGGGGGGGGGGCGCTCGCTCGTCCCCACTCCCTTCCTGGCTGGCCGGGTAGCGTGCTTTGGATACGGGTCTGGTATGGATTGTAGGGGGACCCCCTACGCCGTTTTTTTCGGCGTAGGGGGGCTCTCCTTACAACCCATAACAGACCTAACTGCCCGGTATGCTCCTGAGGGGGGGACCCATGCCGGATTTTTATTTAAAATCCGGCGGGGACTTCCCCCTCAGGATTCATAACAAACGCCGCACACGTGTAGAATTGGCGGGAATCCAAGTCGGATCTCCCGTCGCTTCTATGACGCGCTTGCTGGGATGTGCTGTCACTATTCCAGTGAGTGCGAGGTGTCGGGGAGATCTCGGCACCCTGTCGCCGAGTATCAGCGCGACGCTGTCGTGCTAAAAGCACAATATCACAAACACCTACTGTAATTACTTTGGGCCAGATTCACGTACAGCGGGCGCAGTGTAACGTAACCGATTTACGTTACACCGCCGCAAATTTTCTGTCTAAGTGCCCGATCCACAAAGCATTTACCTGGAAATTTGCGGCGGTGTATCGTAAATCCGTCCGGCGCAAGGCGGGCCAATTCAAATGGGGCGGGTACCATTTAAATTAGGCGCGCTCCCACGCCGGACGTACTGCGCATGCTCCCGTCAAAAATTTCCCAACGTGCTTTGCGCAAAATTACGACGCGCCAACGTTTTGTGAATCGCAGCGTCAAAAAAGAGTTACGCCGGGAAAATGAAAAAATTTAAAAATAATTCAAAAGCGACGCGGGAAAGACGGGCATACTTTAACATGGTGGAGTAATTTTCCACTTTGTTAAAGGTGCCCTATCTTTGCGACGGCAAACTAACACTCGCGGCGACGTAACGACGGGAAAAAGCTTCGTGGATCGCCGTAACTCCTAATTTGCATAACCGACGCTGGTTTACGACGCAAACTCCCCCCAGCAGGGGCCACGGTACTGCATCCTAAGATCCGACAGTGTAAAACTATTACACCTGTCGGATCTTATGGCTATCTATGCGTAACTGATTCTATGAATCAGTCGCATAGATAGAACAACAGATACGACGGTGTATCAGGAGATACGCCGTCGTATCTGCTTTGTGAATCTGGCCCTATGTTTCTAAACACTGTCATGCGGTATGGTGATTATATTACTTTTTTCTATAAACAAAGGGTAAAGTTCAGCAATTGGGATAGAGTCAGGGTGGGGTTTATCAATAAATACATTGATCTCTATGTCATTTTTGCTAGAAAACAAAGCCCTGATTTTTTTCACGTAAATTCATATGAGGCTAATTTCACCAAAATTGTATCAGAGGTCAGTAGTGGTTGGTGAAGTTTTAAGTTGGTGGGGCGCCAGACCCTGCCCTTCCTTTTTGATCACTCCCCAAAAGCCCCACCCACCTTGCGTAGACTCCACCTGCTCCATTCCAATTTTCTTTTTTGGATTATATATAGATATACATACATACAATAACAGATCATCAAACTAGGAATAGACCGCCACCCTCCCCCCATGACACACTTTGTGAACTGTTTAGTACCTTGAGGCCTCATGGGATGCATGATGCAAGTATTCCACAAGGCTGACATTTCATTTTTGCCTAGGTGAGGAGTCAAGAAATGCAGGGATGTGTCCACCCCCCCCCAACAAAAGAAATCTGAGTGAAAGAGAGAAGGAAGGTGGGAGTGGAATGCCAGAAATTGGGTGGACAGGTTGAAGGTCTGCTTACGAAGCATTGGTCAACCCTATCCATTCCATATGCTAAATTCAAAATTGCATTACAAATGCACATCAAAATGCAAATACACCAAAGAAACTCACAATGGGGTATGACAAGACTATCCGATGCTAGAAAAAAAGAACGCACCTCTTCACACAGGCACAGATCTAAATGATCTCTTAATGTATTCTACAACATACAAAATGTGTGTATGTATGTAATGCAGTTCACCCAGTGGTCACCATGCAGCTTATGCAAGAACTGTACTATTACTACATCTAACAATGCATTTACAGGAACAGCATTTTAGCTACATATACATGTCAGATTGTCTAAGCTGGCCATAAATCAATAATTTTTTTGATCAGCCACCTGGTTGATCAAAACAAAAACCAAACAGATTCCCCCAATCACACATTTGGTGTGTATGAAAGAATCCTCCATGCTGTGCTATTGTATTCTGATAGCAGAACTCTTCCCCTGTCAGAATCTACTGATCAGCCCTGTTGCCAATAGGCTGCAAGCGCTGACGGAACATACAGTATGGAAATATACCAACAGTTCTGATCGAGAGGAGTCAATCATTAGACAAGCAAATGGGAACGGCCATAGGTGGATCTAAATTTAAATGATATGTGTTGAAACGGCTGAATTTCGATCCATCTATGCTCAGCTTTATTCTCTGGCATCCACATGGTGTCCTTACTCCCTTTGATATTACTATATGATTCAATCAAAATGAACGGCAAACAATTAAATAGGCATAACTTCCCTTCAGATCGATTTAGATCTGATTTTGATTTGACGGGATTCCGATTGATCAGATTATGAGACTGCAAGGTGAAAATAGAGATGCAAGACAATATCTTTCAACTATTGATCAACATTCCTGCTTGTAGAATATCAATCAAATGGGTTGTCCACTATAGATCCTATGGGGAGAGCTGGATTGGAAAATAAATTTATGAGAAACGTGTATGGTCACCATATGACAGACTTGGGGAAATTACTTGCACAAAATCTATGGGTTACTATGGGATGCCAGTGAAGCAAGGGTTTTCTCCTGCTTGCACACACTAAAATCAGAGCCGTGTAGAGGACTGGGAATAGCAGGCTGTCAGCTGGGTGATGTGCCCAGCATTCCTGCCCATGTTCTGAGGATGGAGCTCTGCACCCATCAAAACACACACCATCAACATCTCCCTCCACAGGGAACATCCAGCCAGGGAACCCCATCACAGTGCCCACCTACCCACAAACCTACCTACCTTCAGATGACTGCTCCAGCCTGGCACAGTGATCAGCCTCCTCATCCTGACAGCCGATGATCACCACTCTCCATCCAAATCCAAAATTAAAACTTCACCTTATCTCAACCCCTAATTAAGGCTTTTTAATCACACCTTTTCTTCTCCCTTTTTATATTTATTTCATATAAGGCTGCTTCCTGGAATTGTGTAGACTGAAATATTTTGTTTCGGAATTTTGTTTTATTTTGAAAAATGCATTTATTTAGTTGCTCCCGAAATTTGTTTTTATTTATTTAGTTTCATTAAAAATGTTCTAAGAGGATTCAACGGATCAGCTAAACTGTACGATGCCGCAATTGTTCCGTCTACAAGCTATAGAAGAATTCTAATGTTGTATGACACATACTGTAGTAATAGTTAGTAATAGATAGTAATAATTATAATATAAATTATTATTACTAGTCAAACAACATTCAAATTCTTCTATAGCCTATGGGCAGAGAATTTGACCGAAAATGTACAGTTTAGCTGCTTGTCAAAACTTTCGACAGACACCATAAACCTTCAATGACAGATTCAAGGTTTGTATGTTTTTTGTTGCTTCGTCGAATCTTCGTCGTTCATGTCGAATGGTCTACCCCAACACTGTCTCTATAATGTCGAATAGTTTCTCTCTATGTCAAATCTTTCCTCTCTATGTAGAATAATCTTGGACTAATAGAGTTAAGGTTAGGCACATTAGACCGCAGATTTGATAGACACAGATCTGATAGACACAAATTGCTATTGTCAGCGTCATGTCGAATCTCCTATCTATATCGAACTGTTGTAGCAATGAAAACGAAAAAAAAGCATTTTTTATAGAATAGAGAGGTAGTGCTGCGTTGTGAATAGGGAATGGGGTAAAGTGCAAAGAAAGTATGGCAAATCCTTAAATATGGAAAAACTATAGTCTGACTGGTAATCACAATAGTAAAGAATCATAATAATATACCATAACAAGTGAATATCATCAAAATAAACGTGCTACAGTGCAGCCAAGGCTAGCTGCCAAATTGTGAAGTAGTACAGAGTGACAGTGCAAGTGTCAAAAATTGAAATATAATGGTACCAAATGTACTGATACACAATAGGGTGTACAGCGTGCAAAATACAACACACAGCGGTGACTGTAATAACACTAAATTAAATGTCCATGCAGCAGATAGCTGTAAGCATAACAGCAGGAGAAAATCCAAAATAAAAGTGCTGGTGTAATTGCCAAAGTGACGTGAAAAAAAAGTTGATTTCCGGTGTTTTCTTCAGAGTAAGTGAGGATGTCCCCTTACCTTACTGCTGTAAGGTAACAGCATAAAAACCCAGGTACACTTTTCTGGTCAAATCCACATACGGTGTCATCCAAAGGGGCTGTAATTGGAGCGCATTCGTCACTTCTCGTGACTTCTTCAGTAGTAGCAGACACACGATAGGTTAGTCTGATGAAAACGGTCTGATGGATTTTTCCATCAGTTATCCAATGAAGCTGACTGATGATCAGTCGCGCCTACACACCATCAGTTAAAAAAACGATCGGGTCAGAAGGCAGTGACGTAAAACACAACGACGTGCTGAAAAAATGAAGTTCAATGCTTCCAAGCATGCGTCGACTTGATTCTGAGCATGTGTGGATTTTTAACCGATGGTCGTACCTACAGACGATCGTTTTTTTCTATAGGTTTTTTATCCATCATATAATTTTAAAACAAGTTACTATTTTTTTAACCTATGGATAAATAACCGATGGGGCACACACGATCGGTTTTGTCTGATGAAATCCATCAGACCGTTTTCATCAGACAAACCTATTTTGTGTACGCAGCATAAGAGTTGTTATGCATCATGCAATTTTCCAATAGTAATTTATGTTTTTGTGATAATGAATTATGGAAATTTGAACATTTATAAAAGGATTCTTATGGTTTTGTTTGGTTTATGTTGCCAATAGTCTTCCTCCTTGTGGTTTACTGAGCAGTTGGTTCACAGCTCTTCAAAAAAATGATACAAATAACGCACTTAAGCAGTACTTTAATCAGTTATTAGTATCAGGCCGCGTACACACCATCGGTCCAAACCGATGAGAATAGACCGAAGTTCAGTTTCATTGGTCCAAACCGACCGTGTGTACGGCCCATCGGTCTTTTGTCCTTCGGACCAAAATTTTAGAACTTGCTTTAAAATCGAACCAATGGACCGCTGACCGATCGGTCCAAACCGATGGTTAGTACACAAAGGCATCGGTTCAAAACCCGCGCATGATCAGAATCAAGTCGACGCATGCTTGGAAGTATTGAACTTCGTTTTTTTTCAGCACGTTGCTGTGTTTTACGTCACCGCGTTCTGACCTGATCGGATTTTGAACTGATGGTTTGTACGCACATCAGACCATCAGGCCGCTTCAGCGGTGAACCGATGAAAACGGTCCGTCGGACCATTCTCATCGGATGGACCGGTCGTGTGTACGCGGCCTCAGACTATTCTGAACAGCAAGGCAAGGGAACATTACATTTAAGGCATAAATAGATTAACTATAATTACAGCTGTCAGAATACTAGCTTGAAAAAAGTTTGCTTTAGTTGCCTGCTATTTGAAAAGAAACATTCAGACCACAACTTTGCATATTTTTCTTTAATGTAACAGATAAACAAGTTGACATTTGAACAAGAAAACTTTGAATAATTTGTCTCTAACGTAGCCAACCATGTCATTCAAATGTATCTAGGCCAGCTAATTCCCAGCACACCATGGAAATCATTCTTCCAAGACAAGTTCATGAAGTTCACAAAACGAATGCTCGATATAGTGGTAACATTAAAGTGTGGTAATGAAATATAGAATATTGAGTGCCATTAAAATAACACATATAGTTTATTTATAAGTAAATATGCGATGTTAGACATAATTGTATAAATTGATATTGCTTCATGTTATTAAATATGATTTATGGCAGATACAGCCCAGATCACATGTCACAAGCCAAAAAAGACAGATTTGGTGTTGGTCACCTTTTCACAGTATAATCATGATAAGGTCTATCCATACTCGGATTCCACAACAATATACCTTCAAGAATAGTAGCATATTATACAATGTAAATACATCCAGTGGCATAATATTATTTTTCATTATCTATTATAGATTTAATGATGTCATTAATTGTCATTCAACTAGAACCATAATGATTTCAAGATTTTAATCCTCTTCCCAAAGTGATAGAAATTAGATCAGACATGGCTTTTTATAGTTCAACAAAATGGTGGCCGGCTGCACGCAGACACTGGCGTGCTGTTGCTGAAATCTAAATAAGATGAGTAAAAGATGGCTTCAGCTCCTGTTCTCCACCTGTAGAGGACTCCTCAGATGCGTTTCACCCTTATTGGGGCTTAATCATACAGACCATTTTGTTAAAGTCTACAAGCCTAACAAGCTGATCCTGTCTGTCTTGAACCAGTCTATTCAAATGCTGATCTGGCTGATACAGGTTTTGGGGGTCATTCGAGCTGTACTATTTTTTTTATTATTGTTTTATGGCTTTATACAGGACAGACAGGGTGGGCATTGCATTGTATTTGGGACAGATTTACTAAAGATGAGTAGTATATATATTATATGTAACATCTGGCACTACTTACTACTGTGGGGCTATCATCCTATTATTTGACATCTTTAGCTGACTAGAGAACCATTTCTGCAGCCAAGTGGATGATAGGCCAAAGCTGTACATCGGGGCCTTCACATCTACCCAATTGAAAAGTAAGAAGCAACTGACTGTTGTCACCAAGCGTCTACTGCAACATTAAAGATCAGAAGCTGCATCTTCAGTGCACCATAGAATTATGAGGATTAGTGCAATGTGGGGCTTAATGTCCAGTTTAGTAGAAAACGCTGAATGTAGAGCAAATGCTGGATGTCAGGGGCTCTGCATGGATACAAAGAAGGTCAGCAGACATTCATTTGCATTCTATTACATTTCACCCTTATGTAAATTTTGCACAATAATTCATAATATAAGAGGGAATAATTAACACTTCGTAATTTTGTGATTATATTTATTTGTATGAATTGTGCATTTTTAAAGGTTTCAATATGAATGTTGAACAAAATAACAGCAATACTCACTGTAATTGGTCATAGCAAGGCTGCTATATCAGGAGGTATGAAATGTGCATTTTTTGGCTCAGGTAATGAGAGCCTCAATAATCTTTCTTTCCATAACAAACCTGGTGAAAGGATATAACCCATGCACAGTGAAAAGCATATTTTCATTTTTGTGGTTAAAATACTATCAATTGGTTGCACAGATTTTCAAACAACCATTTTCAGTAAATCTAGGCATTATGTAGCCTCTACAATGCCAGTTCTTAACAATGCATACTAAAATATGTTGTACTGCTTTGTATTTAGTGGGTTGTGTATGACCACTACATCAAAGTATTTTGCCTCAAGCCATTCATATTACTAAAGCTGTAGCAAATGGAGACATCCATTCTACAATGGGCCTATTATCTGCAATCTTATTATCACTATTTTCTGTGTCTGATCTTTTTATGCATTATACGTTTACACATTGTAATTTCAGATTAACATTAACAGATTACATCTACAATTTTAAAGTCAATACACACGCAGGTTTTTGTAGCACACTGTTTTCTCAAAACAGGGCAAATGAATTTATCACATCAACTATTTTCCAGAGCTGGGAAAATCTACAAATGTATTTAAATAATTGATGCTACTAGGATAGAATTTGTTTCAAAACCAATTACTGTTTGTCTACACAGACATTATAGTTTAGCTGCCATGTCATGACAATTATTCTATTTGAAAGTCAGTGTGTATGTGAAACCAGACGACCATGGAAGATGTGATTTTGTTGTGATTTTAATTACGTTGCTTTAGAAATAGTTTCTGCTGGTTTTCTTGCCAAAGGCAGATCTGTTGTGAAAATGCAACTCTGACTTTCTGCTACATTTGATTTTGTGTCTGGCACGTGACAGGAAATCTTATTTTTTGTTTAGATTCCTCTGGGAGAATGTTACCAATCATATACTGTATAGCACATCTTAAGAAGAAAAAGATTTTCGATATTATCTATTCAAGTGACGATGCAAAATAGAACATAGGAAATCAAAAGGCAGTTTGCATTTGGGCTTGATGAATACTGTAGTCTTTTCCTCCATACTCAGTGAAATTCCATTTTCCAAAAAAGTGCTCTAAATAGTTTAGTTTTTTCAATGAAGAAGGGCTTTAGAATATAAAAAAGGTCACGTACACACACATATAGAAAAGACCAGATGCAGTCCCCTGGCTTTATCATTTGATACAGTGCAAGTAAGTTGATGTTTAGCACTGAGGATCCCAATTCATAAGAGGTGAATTTGCCAACAAGGAGTATGTAAAACTTCTTTATATGCTCCCTTTTTGTTTGCCAAATATACCATTGGAAGCATTTTGTTACATCTGTTAGAAAAAAGAAAAATATCCTTTGAGCCTAGGTTCACACTGCTGCGAATTCAAAATCGCGGTAAAATGCGCGATTTTACCACAATTTCGCGGCTGTGATTTTGCCACGATTTTGCCGTGATTTCGGCCGCAATTTTATGTAAATCGCGGCCCGAAATCGCAAAAAGTAGTACAGGAACTACTTTTTGAAATCGCAGATGCGGCGTCGCACTGATTAGGACAGTGCCATTGCCGACAATTGCCGCCGATTTGAGATGCGATTTGACATGTCCTGTGCTTTCTGCCTGTGCTGCATTTTTATGATTCAATTATTTAATCTATATGGACTACAGAAAACCTTCCCAATATAATATAGAAAGCAGTAGAGAGAGGTGTTTGTAGTCTGGAGTCCTGGGGTTTTGGGTATAATCTATATTAAAAAATAAGAAAAGGAATGCAACACTGATCCAAAACAACTATGAATAACACCCTCTAAATATGCATTTTCAGTGAAAAAAATGACCAAAAATAGGACCTTAAAAAAGCTCCAAATACAGTACAATGATACAATACAGTGCAAACCAATAATGTGCAAATGTTCTCAAAATAGATGACAATCTATAACACATACAATACATTTCATGATGTGAATGTATAAAACAATGTCCATCATCAAAGTGCTCCAAAACATTTGAAAACATATCAAAATATCACTATATATATATATATATATATATATATATATATATATATATATAGTGCCTTGCGAAAGTATTCAGCCCCCTTGAACTTTGCGACCTTTTGCCACATTTAAGGCTTCAAACATAAAGATATAAAACTGTAATTTTTTGGGAAGAATCAACAACAAGTGGGACACAATCACAAAGTGGAATGAAATTTATTGGATATTTCAAACTTTTTTAACAAATAAAAAACTGAAAAATTGGGCGTGCAAAATTATTCAACCCCTTTACTTTCAGTGCAGCAAACTCTCTCCAGAAGTTCAGTGAGGATCTCTGAATGATCCAATGTTGACCTAAATGACTAATGTTGATAAATAGAATCCACCTGAGTGTAATTAAGTCTCCGTATAAATGCACCTGCACTGTGATAGTCTCAGAGGTCCGATTAAAGCGCAGAGAGCATCATGAAGAACAAGGAACACACCAGGCAGGTTCGAGATACTGTTGTGGAGAAGTTTAAAGCTGGATTTGGATACAAAAAGATTTCCCAAGCTTTAAACATCCCAAGGAGCACTGTGCAAGCGATAATATTGAAATGGAAGGAGTATCAGACCACTGCAAATCTACGAAGACCTGGCCGTCCCTCTAAACTTTCAGCTCATACAAGGAGAAGACTGATCATAGATGCAGCCAAGAGGCCCATGATCACTCTGGATGAACTGCAGAGATCTACAGCTGAGGTGGGCGACTCTGTCCATAGGACAACAATCAGTCGTATACTGCACAAATCTGGCCTTTATGGAAGAGTGGCAAGAAGAAAGCCATTTCTTAAAGATATCCATAAAAAGTGTCATTTAAAGTTTGCCAGAAGCCACCTGGGAGACACACCCAACATGTGGAAGAAGGTACTCTGGTCAGATGAAACCAAAATCAAACTTTTTGGCAACAATGCAAAACGTTATGTTTGGCGTAAAAGCAACACAGCTCATCACCCTGAACACACCATCCCCACTGTCAAACATGGTGGTGGCAGCATCATGTTTTGGGCCTGCTTTTCTTCAGCAGGGACAGGGAAGATGGTTAAAATTGATGGGAAGATGGATGGAGCCAAATACAGGATCATTCTGGAAGAAAACCTGATGGAGTCTGCAAAAGACCTGAGACTGGGACGGAGATGTGTCTTCCAACAAGACAATGATCCAAAACATAAAGCAAAATCTACAATGGAATGGTTCACAAATAAACATATCCAGGTGTTAGAATGGCCAAGTCAAAGTCCAGACCTAAATCCAATCGAGAATCTGTGGAAAGAACTGAAAACTGCTGTTCACAAACGCTCTCCATCCAACCTCACTGAGCTCAAGCTGTTTTGCAAGGAGGAATGGGCAAAAATCTCAGTCTCTCGATGTGCAAAACTGATAGAGACATACCCCAAGCGACTTACATCTGTAATCGCAGCAAAAGGTGGCGCTAAAAAGTATTAACTTAAGGGGGCTAAATAATTTTGCACGCCAAATTTTTCAGTTTTTTATTTGTTAATTTTTTTTGAAATATCCAATAAATTTAGTTTATTCATCAATGCAAAAAATAGTAGTAACACTCTGTGATATCTTGCATGTCGATCAATTATGTGAAAATAACACCCAATGTGATCTTCCACCAGTCATACCAAACGGACTCACCAGATCAAATGGCAGGTAAGATTATAAGATTATAAACCAGCAACTGAGCCTTCTTGCAATCAATGCTTAGATCCAAAATGCTGTTTGGAATGCACACTGTCCTCTCCAAATCTCGTGCCATGACCCACATTTTATGTAAAAAGGAAGAAGAAGGCTCCGATAGTGTAATAACGCTTTTTAAAAGATTTATTAAAACATTAATCACATTTTAAAAGTGTCAGGCCCGACACTAGGGATTACATGCATCTGTGTGTTCCAAATCGCCTCCGGCCGATGAGTTTTAATGTGAGCATGGAAATCATGTTGACGTCAGCGTCCTCGCCCTGCCCTACACGTTTCATCATAAGATGTCTTCCCGGAGTGGCCATGTTTATGTATGGGTGAGCCGCCCTGGAATTGATCTACAAACCTGCATAACTAATCTAATATAGATCTTTAAAATGTTAAAACTGCAGTGTTATTCAAAATCATGTACGATATCTCACATGTCTCACTATATTAACCACTTGCCGCTCGCCATATAGCAAAATGACGGCGGCAAAGTGGTTTCAATATCCTGACTGGACGTCATATGATGTCTTCAGGATATTGAGCGACTGCGCTCCCCCGGGGGGCACGAATCGCAGTGATCGTTGTTGCAGGGTGTCAGTCTGACACCCTGCAACACCGATCAAGGTGATCACGATGTAAACAGGAAAAGCCGGTGATCGGCTTTTCCTCAATCGCGTTTGTTAGACACGAGTAGAGGAGAGCCGATCGGCTGCTCCTCTGACAAGGGGGGTTTGTGCTGATCGATTATCAGCGCAGCCCCCTGAGGATGCCCACACTGGACCACCAGGGATAATTAATCAGTGCCCATAATGGATGCCAATCAGTGCCCACAATGGGCATCACTGATTGGCAGGCATTATTATTTGGTACTGATTGGCATCCATTGGTACAACACATTACAGTACATCAGTGCCACCTATCAGTGCCCATCCTTGCCTATTCGTGCCACCTATCAGTGCCCATCCATGCCCATCCTTGCCGCCTATCCGTGCCCATCCATGCCACCTATCAGTGCCCATCCATGCCCCCTATCAGTGCCCATCCGTGGTGCATATCAGTGCCACCCATCAGTGCCCATCAGTGCCGAATATTAGTGCCCATCATCAGTGCCCATCAATGCCACCTCATCAGTGCCACCTCATTGGTGCCCATCAGTACTGCTTAATCAGTGCCCATCAGGGCAGTACCATCAGTGCCCATCAGTGAAGGAGAAAACATACTTATTTACAATGTTTTGTAACTGGAACAAAACATTTTTTTTTCAAAATTTTCAGTAATTTTTTTATTTTTTTAGCAGTAAAAAAAATCCCAGAGGTGATCAAATACCATCTAAAGAAAGCTCTATTTGTGGGAACAAAATGATAAAAATGTAGTTTAGGTATAGTGTAGCATGATGACGCAATTGTCTTCCAAATTGCAACAGTGCTGAATGCTGAAAATTGGTCTGGGCAGGAGGGTGTATAAGTGCCCGGTATGGAAGTGGTTAATATAATGATATATGAAACCGAAAACATACAATATCACACACAGTAAAATTGACGAGTGATGACTCTTAAGCGGCCAGGCCCAAAATGAAAAGGTAACTCCAGACTTCTATTAGAATTCAGAAAATGTGCAATGCATTACTAAAAATTCCAACAAAGTAGATACCTCTACCCATAATGTGTGAGAAATAAATAAAAAACTGAACAAAAACCTTGAAAGTGGTGCACAATATATACAATAATTGACCCCTAAGCTCTAATAGATATGACCCCCAAATATTTGTCTATAGTATACTCAAAACTCTGTATAGAAAAATGAGAATTGACCACTCAATCTAAAAAACAATTGCAGTCTAGGTCAATGGTAAGTCCTTGTGGATGTAAGGATCCCAATCTATATACATGTTGTGTTTCTCTCCTAGATACTTCTTTGAGCATATCCAACCCCCTCCAACTTCCCATAATTCTATCAATCCCATAAAAAAGGAGCTTACTAGGATCTCTATTGTGTTTTAATGTAAAGTGTCGAGAGACACCATGTTTATCAAACCCCTTAATTATATTATTCACATGCTCATTGATTCTTGATTTTAATTTTCTCGTGGTTCTACCTACGTATTGCATCCGACATGGACATAAAAATACGTAAACCACGTGAGAGAATCACAAGTGATCAAAGACTTTATTTTATGATATTTATTGCCAGTGAAGGAAGAGAACTCCGACTTCTTTATCCCCTTCTTTTTACATTTGCAAGCCTTACATTTATTGAAAATTGGAAAGAAACTGAGCTAAAATACTGGAAAAGAAAAACAGCTGCAACACATTTACAGCCTGTTCAATCTGTGAGCTGCGATTACCATGTAAACAATAGATACAAAAACAAAATATGAGAAAAATATATATTGTGCTACCTCTAAAACATGTGAAAAAGTGTTTAAATCACAACGCATTGAAAATATCCAAAAAATGTACATAAGTAATGCATGATGGTATATATAAATCACTAATATACCAAAAACAGGAGAGGTTGATTGCCACTATAGAGCACTCTCATACCCCTCAATAACAGTGAGTCAGTAATAACATTAATAATGAACATCAAAAAATATATAAAAATTATGCGTTCAAATTAATCTACTTAAAATGAAAACAAAAAATTCAAAATGTAAAATTATGAAATATTACAGCGAATAAAGTCCATAAATGTTTAACACATGAAATGCTAAACACCCGTGCTCTGTGCCAAATATCAGAATATGTGTCCAAAGAAAAGTGATGTATCCTCCACCAAACAATGGATTGGCTCCTTACCAGGTCGCCATGATCCCTTATGACAGCATATAATAGGTATACGCTTCCAGCCACGCAGTTCAAACAGATTCGATCCTTAACATTGAGTCTCATCCAAAAGTGATTACAGATAACCAGCATAAACGCCCACCAATTATGTTTTTTCCACGTCCTGGTTTCCTAAGGCACTGGTGATGTCACCATGTCCTCACAGCTGCATTCTAGGGATTTACTGTAACATTTTAGGAGGCAGACCTAGAGTTCTAGGCAGAGTTCCAAGATGTAAAGGGAGTTGGATTTATATAATTGCCTCTGATATCATCTCATCCGATCGCAAGTTCGCGGCGGGCCCCATTGACTTTAATGGCAGGCGAATATTAAAAACCTTCAGGTCATATTTGCAGCCACAAAATACTTACTAGCTGTGCACAAATAGTCCCACAACATGGACACTGACCTACCAGAAATATTAAAAACAGATACATAAGTAAGTGTTGGCCACTACAAGACCCAAAAATTAGCCGACAGGCGTTCACCTGACAGCAAACAACTTTGTATTCTGTGGCTGGAGGTACATTAGGCTATTCCCCAGATACAGAAGTAAGTGTTGGCCATTACAGGCCCCAAAAATTAGCCCACGGCCACAGGCGTTCACCGAGCAGCAAACAACTTTGTATTCTGTGGCTGGTGGTACATTAGGCATTCACCGGATACAGAATAAAGTGTCGGCCAGTACAGGCCCAAAAAATTAGCCCACAGGCGTTCACCAGAATTTGAATGAAACATGGTCTACTGGTCACATGTGTTGAATTTATCCATGCTTCATTCATTTTTATAAATGTGAGGTAGTCAACACTATTGTGAGCTAGGCGAGTGCGCTTATCGGTCATGACCCCCCGTGCTGCGCTGAACGTCCTTTCGGACAGGACACTGGACGAGGGGCAAGGCAACAGTTCCATTGCAAATTGTGCAAGCTCTGGCCAAAGGTCAAGCCTGCCCACCCATCTCAGTGCGTCCACATCGGCCGTTAACCCGATGGAGTCGGGCACCTGTCGGTCTAGGCGTTCCCTGATGCTGGAACCGGAGGACAGCTGTCAATGGGTCGGCTGAAAGAATAATCTCATATCATTAGTGACTAAGACATCTTCAAACTGCCCCCTCTTATTGCAGGCGCTGTTGGATTGGTACCATTGGTTGTGTAACAGCTCCTCAATGCAAGATTCTTCCTGCTGGGTTTCCAAGGCTCTCAGGAGAACAACATTTCCTCTCACAGAGCCCCATTTGATGTATTTCTGTATTGGTAGGAAGAGCCTGGATGAGCTGGTGGATATTGGGATCCTCCGCCGAAGCATTGCTGATAGGACTGCAGGATCTGGGGTAGGCACTCTGTGAGCCTGTCAACAGCAGCATTGGGGTAGGAATGGGGATGCTGATCTAGTAGTCTCTCACTCTGGAGTCAGAGATGATGAGACCTGTGTGTCAGCATCAGAGGCAACAAGAGGTTGAGCAGTGTCCAGTGGTTGTTGTCCAGAGGAAGCCATGCTAGAGCATGTGGCTGGACCTAAATATACCCTTACAGAGAGGCAGTGGGTAATGTTGTGGTGTTGTGGGGTGCCGGGTGTTCCTGTGGGTTTCCTTGGCTTCTACATGGATAAGTAGAGCAGGCAGGACAGGTGATCTGCTGTCAATTCCCCCTCTGCAGCACATAGCTCAGAGCTGTAGCTTCCTCACACTGCCATGGTTCAGCCACATGCCCCTGGCAAGCCTGCAAATCTCTCTTCTGCCCCTGCTTTCTTCTGTGCACAGTAAGCTTGCAGTCTCCTAACAAGTCAGGCTGAAATGCCCATAGCCCTGCACTTTCCTATTTAATAACACCGGCTCCACTGTGGAAACATGCTGTAGACACACCCCATAGAAAAATGAGATGGGGCATAGATCTTCTTACTAAGCAATTTGGGGGTTTCAAAAATACTTTTATTTTATTTTTCCAAAATTAATGTAGTTACCCTTATAGCATTTATTTAAATGTATTTGGCCTCTCTAAAGTGTAGTATTGAGTTATACAGATGTGGAATAGGTAGAAGACACTGATGTCCATAATGAATCTCAACACTCAATAGCCATGGATAGTATATGGAATAGCAGCCGTGTGGTCATTTTATAAAAGAGAGAAAATAAGGATTTTATTATAACAAAAATTAGTATGCTACAGTATGTTATATTGAAGTACAGTGTACTATTCTACATCTTTAGCTTTCAAATATGTAGTGTGTGTAAGTAGGTCTATGTGCTTCTCATTAGAGTTACTGCTTGCCTTTAGGCATGTTTTTGTGTTGTGCATTTTATGTATTTTGGTGTGTTTTATGTGTTTTTGTTTTACTGCTTTAAGTGCAAGACAACAATTGACTAAGTGAAATCATTATATTAAATATATAGTGGTTTGTTGCACAGTTTATTTCCTAATTAATTATGGTCAGAACTAAAACATAGAACATATTTTTAGATAAGGGCAATATGAAATATATCATACAAATGAGCTTTGGTCTCATTTTCAATTTTATTTCCTTTATCTCCCTTGCTCAGCTGTTGAAAAAAAAGCCTGTGTGTAACGTTGATTTCTCGTCACTGCATCTGTACATCTTTAAAACTGAATATGAATATGGATAGAAGAAAAACCTTTTAAAAAATTTGCTGTTCAGTTTTTAGTGCTTTTCTTAACTAAATAACTTGGGACAGCTATGTTCGGTACCACATTCAACTCTCGACTAAATATCTTTGTTTTTGTCACAGGAAAGAAAGGTAAACAGTACAGGGGTACAATTTGTGCAGTCTTTGCATTTTCTTAAATGTAGGAGGTAGTTAAGAGACAATGGGGTGAGTTGACATGTAACATCTAGATTGTACCTCCTTATTCAAATACTTACCATACATAATAGCAGAAATGGCACTCATTATAGCACTACCACACAATGTAACATTATTTTTCATGCTTGGTTAACTGTAATCCAATTTACCACTTTAAACATTTAATTGAAAAGCTCTTCTGTATGAGTAAACATGGTCTGCATTTGTAAAATGGAAACAATACAATACACATTTATTTTCTGAGTATTTAATAATACCTTTCAACTGTTCTCTGATAGTTGCAAGAGTGAATAATTGGTGACTGCACCTTGAACATTGGTACCGTATTCCATAAATTACAGCATAATCAAACATGATAACAGAGATGCGTGAATCAGTAAATGTTTAAAAATAACAATGTCTCCTTTTGTTACTTGTCTGGATTCTCAAGTTATAACTGATTTTATCATATTATGATTTACTTAGCCACCTAATGTTTATAAATCAGCTCAACAAACCACGCAGATCAGTATTTTTCACATAATCCTGGTTTGATGATGCAGACTGCAATCTCTAAAAAAAATCGGGATGTTTGCAAACATAAAACTCAAACTTTATGCAGATCCGAGGGCAGAGATTCAAGGTATCTGTGATTTAATAAAATGATCAGACATTGTGAAGTCTTGTCACTGGAATGTCCGTGTTTCAGTGCAGACTTTATTATGAAGCTCCCAAACATCCACATATAAAGACCAGGCCTATTCTGACACTTCTCTCCTACATGTAAAAATAATTTGCTAGGAAATTACTTAGAACCCCCAAACATTATGGGCCAGATTCTGAAAGGACTTACGACGGCGCAGCGCCATGTACGCCGTCGTAAGTCCTAATCCGACCCGTCGTATCTATGCACCTGATTCTTACAATCAGTTACGCATAGATATCCATTAGATCCGACAGGCGTAAGTCTCTTACGCCGTCGGATCTTAACTGCATTTTTTTGTTGACCGCTAGGTGGCGCTTCCGTCGAATTCCGCGTTGAGAATGCAAATTAGCTAGATACGCGAATTCCGAACGTACGCGCGGCCGACGCAGTAAAGTTACGACGTTTACGTTAGGCTTTTCCCGGCGTATAGTTGCCCCTGCTATATGAGGCATAAGTGCGGCGTACCAATGTTAAGTATGGCCGTCGTTCCCTCGTCGAAATTTGAAAAAGTTACGCCGTTTGCGTAAGTCGTCCGTGAATGGGGATGGACGTCATTTACGTTCACGTCGAAACCAATGACGTCCTTGTGGCGTACTTTGGAGCAATGCACACTGGGAAATTCCACGGACGGCGCATGCGCCGTTCCGCAAAAACATCAATCACGTCGGGTCACAGTAGTTTTACATAAAACGCGCCCCCCTGATCCAAATTTGAAATGTGCCGGCCGATTTACGCTACGCCGCCGCAACTTACGTAGCAAGTGCTTTGAGAATACAGCACTTGCCCGTGTAAGTTGCGGAGGCGTAACGTAAATCAAATACGTTACGCCCGCACAATTTTACGTGGATGTACAAGAATCTGGCCCTATATATATATATATATATATATATATATATATATATATATATATATATAGCAGAGGCTCTAGAAAATAAATTGTGGTCGTTGAAATTTTTTATGACACACAGTATTTGCACAGCGGTTTTTCAGACACAATTTATTGGGAAAAAATACACTTTAATGAATTTAAAAAAAAACACACAAGATATAACCCATTTTTTGTATGAGAGATGATGTTATGTAGAGTAAATAGATACCCAAACTGTCACGCTCTAAAATTGAGCATACTCGTGGAATGGAACCAAACTACAGTACTTGAAAAATCTCTATGGGGGATACTTGATTTTTATTTTTTTACAGTTTACCAGTTTAGAGTTACAGAGGAAGTCCAGTGCTAGAATTATTGCCCTCGCTATAACATTTGCTGTGATACCTCACATGTGTGGTGCGAACACTGTTTACATATGTGGACATGATCTACATGTAGCACTACCCCCGAAGGAGCTGCTGGATATTTTCAGACGGCATGTTACCTCTATTTCCTCGCCATCCAGGGTGATGGATGAGAGTAGAGAAAGTTCAATGTCCACACTTTACACTTCCTTTTTTAAAGATTTATTTGCTGAACTTGGTAAAAGAGTAAAATAAGTGGTTGAAGGGGTGGAGTGGTAACAGGTAAATAGGTTTCAGGTGCAGTATTTCAATCGGGAAACACTCCTGCTTCCTGCGACACAGCTTTCGTCGCCACAGTGGGTATTGCGCACCCGGATAGGTTTCTATCACTAGCCTAGCAGCCGGAATGGCGCACGGATTATGGTACAGTCTCTGCCACAGACCTTCCCACAAATGGAGACACTTTCGGTCCAAAATCCTCGTAGCAGAGGATTCAGCACCCAGATCTCTCCAGATTAACTTCTTGCAGAACTTGGAACTGACAGGCAATCACCATCAAGCCTTTCAGTAAACGGTGCATCCTTCGATGAAGTTCAAGGCCTCTCTTGAGACACCAGCCTTGTGCTTGGTCCTCTCCATGATAGGCCCTTCATCAAGCGGCTTTCTCCCTCCAACAACCCCAGACCAACGTGATCCAGAGCCAGGATTACAGGAACACGCACCCCCTGGCCAGGAGGACCACACACGGGGTGGTGGGACGACAGACCCAGGATCGACGACCCCGGTCCAATGACATCTGTCCCTTAAGTACCCCTCCCCGGCATGCACAGCGGGACGATCAACCCCCACTGATTGGCTGCCGAGGGGAAATACCCAAATCACCTTGACCTAGCTGCTGCCACCCTTGGCCTGGAGTAGCAACAACACCCCAAATGTGCTCAAAATTATACATGTCTGAGTCAATAAACTCTCAGACTTCCCCCTAAATTTAAAACAGTGCCAGCCCAACAGGAGCAGGCCACTACATACATATGCTTTTGCTACTGCGCACAAGCATGGCGGGAGGGGCACTTTACGTTTTTTTTTTTTTCACAGCCCAGCAAATTCCCCCCATCCTCTGTCCAGATTATGTGAAGTCATGTATAACCATTCACTTAACCCTGTGTGTATGTGGTGAGTTTACACCTCTGATTGTCCAGAGTTAGAGCCTGGATAACACAGGGTTACATGAATCGTCATTAATTACCTTCACATAATCTGTACATACAGATTGTTTTCATGGAGTAGTATTGTATATTTTAGTAGATGACCACAATAGCTTTTTTTTTATTATAGACATTACTATCTGACCACTTCTCAGCCCCCCACTCCCCCCAGATTACATCACCCCCTGACCACTTCATACAGACATCACTCAGAGCTGCTTCCTACCCCCCCCCCAGCTGAGGGACATCATTTCATGGTCACTTTCCTTCCCATATCTTCCCAACATCACTCCGTGGTAACCCCACAGACACTGCAAGAAATCCTTCCCCAGACTATCCCCATCACACCCTCCACACCCTCTCCCATACATACTGCCCCCATCATACCATCCACATTCCTCTCCTTTACATACTGCCCCCATCATACCCTCCACACCCCTCTCCCATACATACTGCCCCCATCATAACCTCCGCACTCCTCTCCTTTACATACTGCCCCGATCATACCCTCCACACCCCTCTCCCATACATACTGCCCCATCATACCCTCCACACTCCTCTCTTTTACATACTGCCCCATCATACTCTCAACACTCCTCTCCCATACATACTGCCCTCCATCATACCCTCCACACTCCTCTTCCATACATACTGCCCTCCATCATACTCTCCGCACTCCTCTCCCATACATACTGCCCTCCATCATATCCTCCGCACTTCTCTCCTGTAAATACTGCCCCATAATACCCACTGCACTACTCTCCCATACATACTGCCCCCATCATACCCTCCAGAAATTTCATTTAATCACAAAACTATATGCATAGTGTATACAACATAAAAAAATTGTCGTTCATTGCATTGTAGAGAGGTAATGAATTTAATGTACCGCACACTGCTAAAGTGTTCGGGTTTGGCTTGAAGAAAAGGTGGCAACCCTAAGCAGCACACAGATATATAAGGTTCATTTTATTTATGTTATTATTTTGTTTTGGTTGTGCAAGAGTATATATTACTTTATATCTTTTTAAATGGGTTGTTTCTTTTATGTAGAAGGCCATTGCCAGATCTAGAGTGGTGGGATGCCCCCCAGATTTCAGTTGCGCCCACAAAGCCTACTGCTGCCCCACCCCCCACCCTAGACACTGTGCCTGGCTGCTGAACCATACTGCAGACAGCTGCACTTGTCTTGTCCTTGCAGGTTTGTAGTAAATATACTGCCTGAATAATTAGATGATTGGGTCAGCAAGGGGCGCAGCGAAGGTGGGGGAGGCTGCCTGTGAAACTTCCCTGACCTCTAATGATGTGAGGTTTTCCCACAGGGATCTTTAATATCTCTCGAGGCAGCCGGTATTGGTGGGCAGGGTCGGGGGGTGTGGCTGTCTCCACCACTCCTCCCATAGACTCCTACACTCAGGTTAATACCACAGATGAAAAAGGTAAAAGAGGCAGCAGAGTGGTGTAGTGATTAGCACTTTCACCTAGCAGCAAAAGGGTCGCTGGTTTGAATCCCAACCACGACACCATCTGCCTGGAATTTGCATGTTCTCCCTGTGTCTGCGTGGGTTTCTCCTGGGTACTCCGGTTTCCTCCCACACTCCAAAGACTTGCTGGTAGGTTAATTAGATCCTGTCCAAATTGGCCCAGTATATTTGTGTGTACGACTGTGTGTCCCAAGCGTGTCGAGATCCTATGGGGTAAGTGACCGCACCAGCCAGGAAGACACTGGCTGCAAAAAGCGCCTAGAGGCGATTCAGTTTGCATGTGTAGTGCTATACAAGTCACTCATTCATTCATTCATTCATTCAAGAGAAGTGGACATAGCAGCCTGGGGAGTATTCCATCACCAACCATGCTGTAAGTGACTGAGCCCACTGTCACTACAGATGGCCCTAGTCTGCCACTATACCAGCCCCCTAACTTATCAGTATATTGCCCTAACCTGCCAACTTGCTGCCCTAACCTGATACTATTCTGCTCTAGCCTGCCAATATACTGGTGTAAACTGTCCTAATTTGACCCTATACTGCCTTAAACTGCCACTATAAAGCTCTAGCCTGCCACTATACCACCCTAACCTGCTATATACTGGTGTAACATGCCACTATACTGCTCTAGCCTGCCACTATAATGCCCCAACCTCCCCCTATACTGCCATAACCTGCCAATATACTGTGCTAACCTGTCACTATAGTGCCCTAACCTGACTCTATATTGCCCTTTCCTGCCAATATACTGCCCTAACCTGACACTATACTGCCCTAACCTCCAGCTATGCTGCTCTAGCCTGATATTATACTGCCCTAACCTGCCAGTTTACTGCCATTACTTGCTGCTTTACATCCCTAAGCTGACACTATACTTCCCTAGCCTGAAACTATGCTGCTATAGCCTGCCACTATACTGCCTTAACCTGACACTATACTGGCATTGCCTGACACTTTGCTGCCCTAGCATAATTACAGCTCTCTTATACATGCTTAATTAAAATATGGCATTATATTAATTATATGACAATTGTAAAACCACACCTCTTTTAAATAAAAGTCATATTCCTATCTAAGGTACATTCCCTGTCTACAATGGCTTTCTCAATACACAGTGAAAAAAGGCAACCATGGAAATTATTTTAAAAACAGTGTCCTCTGCCCTGCCAGAAGTGACCCTTGCCCTCTGCTTTGTCAGTAGTGACCCCTGTCCTCTGCCCTGCAAGAAGTGACTCATGTCCTTTACTTTGCTAGCAGTGACTCCTAGCTTCTGCCCTGCCAGCAGTGACCCCTGTCCCTATGACCTGCCAGCAATGACCCCCTTCCCTCTGCCCTGTTGATCCCTTTTTTTCACCCTACTGACCCCTGTTCTCAGCTCTACTGATACCTATCCTCAGATGTGCTGACCCCTATCCTAATGCCGCGTACACACCATCACTTTATGTGATGAAAAAAAACGACACTTTCTGTGAAGTAAAAAATTACGTTTTTGAAACTTCAATTTTCAAAGACGAAGTTGCCTACACACCATCGTTTTCTCACAATGATCTTGCAAAGTGAGGTTACGTTCCACCACTTTTTCCATTGAAGCTTGCTTCATAAGTAGCTTCTGGGCATGCGTGGATGAAAAAACGTCTTAGAAAACGACGTTTTTTGCTACACACGGTCAATTTCTGTGAAGTAAAAAGTGCACTTTTGAAAAACGACACATAAAATTGAAGCATGCTTCAATTTTTTTTGGTCGTTTTTTACAAGACATAAAACGACGTTTTCCCCCACACACAGTCAATTAAAGTGACGTTTTTAAAAACGTCATTTTTTTTCATCACATGCTAACCCATATTCTTGGCTCTGATTACAGAGAATATCAGCAACAAGAAGATAATGTAAGCTGTTACACTTCCATTTGCTGTCCTGATTTCTCTGTTTCACATAAAAAATGCAAAGATCTAAAAACCAATGGCTCCCAGATCTCATCATGCAGAACACATTTAGATCAGTACTATGGATATCTTTAATTCTTTTATCTCATTTGACAAAAAATACATTTATTATTTAATGCCCTCAACAGTGTTTTCTGGGCAAAGTTTATGATAAAATGTTGTCCTGGTTTTCTGCTGTAAAATGAATGTACTCTAAGTAGAAATAAAAGCACCTTTAACATTAATCACACATGCAGTGGTAGGAGCATGCTGATGATTATGGTGCTATATCTATACATAAATGTTAGTGCAACTAGGTGATAACCATATGCCTGGCTGTTCTAATTAGTTGTATTTCATTGTAATTTTATTCTAGTTTTGTCAGGCTATATACTGTACATATTTGTCTAATCTACAAATAATTTGAAAAATAGTTTTGTCACAGTGACAATACAGTTGTAGTGCCTAGAATTGTACGTATGTTTTTAACATGATGAATGATGATGTAAAAGCAGGATCATTAATGTGTTACTATTTTTGGAATGTGTTTTATATTACATTGGTTCATTATATAACAATAATGAATGGGTATAATGAATGTGTGATCTTACTTTTCTGGGTTAATATGGAAAAAGAGTAATCAGAAGTTATGTTCACTTATTAGTGGGCTGTGGAATATGATTTATCAACACATTTTTCTATTTGAATTTTGCAGTCTATAGTAAACAAGTTATTACTTAAGAAAATGGTGTTGCGCTCCAATAGCATAGAATGGTGTAATTGGTAAAATTTATAAATAACCAAAATAGTATAATTGATAAATGAATGTGCAAATATGCAAATAGACTGACTGAAAGATAAAAATCGCTATAAATGCTAAGATAAGGTACACCCAAAGGTGTACTGAATGAATGTGCAAACAGTGCAGATAAGGTGACTCAGGTGAATAAATAAAATCACAACGTAAATATAATAGTATATGCAGTCGCTAGGGATGAGCTTTGAGTTTGAGTCGAACTCATGTTCGACTCGAACATTGCATGTTCGCCTGTTCGGCGAACAACGAACAATTAGGGGTGTTCGCGGCAAATTCGAAAAGCCGCGGAACACCCTGTTAAAGTCTATGGGAGAAATCTAAAGTGTTCATTTTAAAGGCTAATATGCAATTTATTGTCCTAAAAAGTGTTTGGGGACCTGGGACCTGTCCCAGGAAACATGTATCAATGCAAAAAAAAGTTTTAAAAACTGCAGTTTTTTCAGGAGCAGTGAATTTAATAATGCTAAAAGTGAAACAATAAAAGTGTAATATTACTTTAAATTTCGTACCTGGGGGGGTGTAAAGTCAGCATGTGAAAAAGCGCATGTTTCCCGTACATAGAATTGTCCCTGCACAAATTGTAATTTCTGAAAGAAAAAAAGGCATTTAAAACCGGCTTTGCGGCTCTAATGAATTGTCGGCTCTGGCAATTCAGAGATGATTCATTCATACAAAATAAACATAAAAAAGCTGGGGGTCCCCCCAAATTCCCTTAACAGGCCCTTCAGGTCTGATATGGATATTAAGGGGAACCCCGCCGTCAATTTAAAAAAAAAAATACTTGGGGTTCCCCCCAAATATCCATACCAGACCCTTCAGGTCTGGTGTGGATTTTAAGGGGAACTCCACCCCATATTTAAAAAAAAAATGGCGTGGAGTTCCCCCAAAAATCCACACCAGACCCTTATCCGAGCACGTTAACCTGGCCGGCCGCAGAAAAAAGGGGGGGACAGAGTGCGGCTCCCCCTCTCCTGAATCGCACCAGGCCACGTGCCCTCAACATGGGGAGGATGTCCCCATGTTGATGGGGACAAGGGCTTCATCCCCACTACCCTTGCCCGGTGGTTGTGGGGGTCTGCGGGCAGTGGGCTTATCAGAATCTGGAAGACCCCTTTAACAAAGGGGACCCCCAGATCCTGCCCCCCCCTATGTGAATTGGCAATGGGGTACACTGTACCTCTACCATTTCACGAAGGAAGTGTAAATAGTTTAAAAAAAAACACACAGACACCGTAGAAAAAATCCTTTATTAATAATAAAAAAAAAATCCAGCGATGTGAATCCACTCTCGGCCTGGCCCCCCGCTCCAACGTGGTCTTCTATCCAGCAACGGATGATCTCTCCAGCGGCCCGGTCCAGCGATGAGAAGATCCATCCGTCCAGCAGCAGGCAGCTCCTCTCTCCGCTGGACACAGCCCAGCGGAATGACGCGCTGGAGCTGTGACATTTCTTATATAGAGGAAGCGGCCACCCGTCACGTGACCCCGCCCCCTCTGACGCACCCTCGTACGTCACTGGGAAAGACCGGGAAATACTGGACAAAAATTAAAAAACCTATTGCAGGACAATTTTATGGTGTAGTTTATTGAGGCCCCAACTAGGAATTATGCTCTGTTGGACCTGGTAATCTCAAACCATGCAGAGCTTATTACTAATGTTCAGATAAAGGAACACCTGGGTAGCAGTGATCATAACATGATTTAATTTAATGTTAACTACAAGCAAGAAATACATACAGGAAAAATAAAAACACTTAATTTCAAGAGAGCAAATTTTCCAAGGATGAGGGCTGCTCTCCAGGACTTAAATTGGGAGGGAATATTGGCACCGATGAACACAGAACAGAAATGGGAATTCTTCAAAAAGACTGTGTGGAACCTCACTGCAAAGTATATTCCCATGGGCAATAAGTTTAAAAGGCTAAAAATAAAACCTATGTGGCTCACGGTCAAAGTTAAAAAAGCTATAAACAAAAAGAAAATAGCCTTTAAAAAATATAAAAATGAAGGAACACTAGTGTCGTTTAAATGTTACAAAGAATATAACAGGATATGTAAAAAGTAAATCAAGGATGCAAAAATTCAAAACGAACAACAGATTGCAAAGGATAGTAGGACAAACCCCAAAAAATTATTTAAATATATTAATAGTAAAAAGGTCAGGTCTGAGCATGTAGGCCCTTTACAAAATAATCTAGTGGGTGACTGGGGACAAAGAGAAGGCTAATTTATTAAATGCTTTCTTCAGCTCTGTGTATACAATGGAGCATGGGGGAGCTCATGTCCATAATGGGGGTGGGAGTGACACAGCCCCAAATGATATACAATGGCTCAAAAGTGATATGGTCCAGAAATATTTAGACAGAATAAAGGTGGATAAAGCACCTGGACCAGATGGCATCCACCCACGGATTCTAAAAGAATTGAGCTCTGCAATTTCAAAGCCACTGTATCTAATATTTAGGGACTCATTAATGACAGTAATAGTACCACTGGATTGGCGCAGGGCCAATGTGGTGCCTATATTTAAAAAGGGAACAAAGTCTTTACCAAGTAACTATAGACCTGTTAGTTTAACTTCTATAGTTGGGAAGATACTGGAACGAATAATAAAAGACCACATGGATGAGTGCTTGCTAGAAACAAACTATTTAACCACTTAAGCCCCGGACCTTTAGGCAGCTAAATGCCCAGGCCAGGTTTTGCGATTCAGCACTGCGTCGCTTTAACAGACAATTTCGCGGTCGTGCGACGTGGCGCCCAAACAAAATTGGCGTCCTTTTTCCCCCACAAATAGAGCTTTCTTTTGGTGGTATTTGATCACCTCTGCGGTTTTTATTTTTTGCGCTATAAACAAAAATATAGCGACAATTTTGAAAAAAATTCAATATTTTTTACTTTTTGCTATAATAAATATCCCCCAAAAACATATATAACATTTTTTTTTCCCTCAGTTTAGGCCGATACGTATTCTTCTACCTATTTTTGGTAAAAAAAATCGCAATAAGCGTTTATCGATAGTTTTATTTATTTTATTTTTTTTACTACTAATGGCGGCGATCAGCGATTTTTTTCGTGACTGCGACATTATGGCGGACACTTTTGACAAATTTTTGGGACCATTGTCATTTTCACAGCAAAAAATGCATTTAAATGGCATTGTTTATTGTGAAAATGACAGTTGCAGTTTGGAAGTTAACCACAGGGGGCGCTGAAGGAATTAGGGTTCACCTAGTGTGTGTTTACAACTGTAGGGGGGTGTGGCTGTAGGTCTGATGTCATCGATCGAGTCTCCCTATAAAAGGGATCACTCGATCGATGCAGCCGCCACAGTGAAGCATGGGGAAGCCGTGTTTACATACGGCTCCCCCCGTTCATCAGCTCCGGGGAGCGATCGTGAGGGGGCGGCTAGAAACTAATAGCCGTGCCCTCGTCCCGGATCGCTCCCTGTGGGTTACCGACCGCCGCATGTACCGGGGGGGTCCCGATCGGACCCCCGACCCGCGGAAAGGCGGGGACAAACATGTACGCCAATATGCTTGTACGTGCCATTCTGTGTACGTATATGTACATGCGGCGGGCGTTAACCGGTTAAGCAGGAGACAGCATGGATTCATGAAAGACAGAAGTTGTCAGACAAACCTGATTTCCTTTGATTAAGAGGTAAGTAAAACCCTGGACAGAGGCATAGCTGTGGACGTGGTATATTTGGATTTTGCAAAAGCATTCGATACAGTTCCGCACACATGGCTGTAAGCTAAGGTCTACAGCAGGGATAAGCAATTAGCGGACCTCCAGCTGGTGCAAAACTACAAGTCCCATCATGCCTCTGTCTCTGGGTATCAAGTTTGTGGCTGTCAGAGTCTTGCAATGGCTCATGGGATTTGTAATTCTGCAACAGCTGGAGGTCCGCTAATTGCATATCCCTGGTCTACAGGATTGGATATAGCAGTTTGTAAATGGATAGAAAACTGTCTGAAAGACAGAATTCAGGGAGTAGTGGTTAATGATTCTTACTCTGAATGGTCTAAGGTTATCAGTGGTGTACCCCAAGGTTCAGTGCTGGGACCCTTACTTTTCAATATATTTATAAATGATATTGGGTCTGAGATCAAAAGTAACCTTTCTGTCTTTGCAGATGACACCAAGCTATGCAGTGGAATAACGTCCTTGCAGGATGTCTCCAATTTACAAGCCGACCTCAATGCTCTGTCTAATTGGGCGACTAAGTGGCAGATGAGGTTTAATGTTGATAAATGTAAAGTTATGCACTTGGGGGCTAAGAATATGCATGCATCATACATGCTAGGGGGAGTACAACTGGGGGGATCTGTAGTGGAGAAGGATCTGGGGGTTTTAGTTGATCATAAGCTCAATAATGGCATGCAATGCCAAGCTGCAGTTTCCAAAGCGAGCAAAGTCCTTTCTTGTATAAAGAGAGGTATGGACTCCAGAGAGAGAGATATAATTTTGCCCCTGTACAAATCATTAGTAAGACCTCATCTGGAATATGCAGTTCAGTTTTGGGCCCCAGTTCTCAAAAAGGATATCGGAGAACTGGAGAAAGTGCAGAGAAGGGCAACCAAACTGATAGGAGGAATGGAGGAGCTCAGCTATGAGGAAAGATTAGAAGAACTGAATTTATTCACTCTTGAGAAGAGAAGAATAAGGGGGGATATGATCAACATGTACAAATATATAAGAGGTCCATACAGTGAACTTGGTGTTGAGTTATTCACTTTACGGTCAACACTGAGGACAAGGGGGCACTCTTTACGTCTAGAGCAGTGTTTCTCAACCGGGGTTCCGTGGTAAGTCCCCAGGGGTTCCGCGGGAAATCTACATAATGGCGGCGGATGTATACCACACTAAATGTTGTTATCCTTCATGCGCTGGCTGCCACTGACACATGGCGCGCATGAATACCCAATGATTCCTCTAGTTCCGGCTCCTATAAGGTCAGGGGGCGGAGAAAGGAAGCAGTGCAGAGAGCGGGAACGGGAGCCGAAGAAGGAGGAGGGCTGACTTACATGGCAACGCTGACAGGGAGGAAGAACATACACGAGGCTAAATTGAAAGGTGAGCTCTTACAGCGGCTCTCTGCCTCCCACCTGCACTGTGCTCCGATGGCTCTCTGTTTCCCCTGCACTCTGCATTACCACAGCTATAGCTGCAGTGATGCAGAGTGCAGGAGGGACAGAGAGCCATCGGAGAACATGGCTGGAGGTTAGTGGTGATGGTGGGGGGGCAGAGCTGGCAGGGACATGTGGCTGGACTCCAGTGTAAGCAGTGTTTCTCAACAGGGGCATGTGGCTGAGTTTAAGATGGGGGGAGGGTGAGGTAGATGGACGAGCTGGCAGGGGCACATGGCTGCATTGGGACATGGGAGCTGCAGGAGGCACAGAGCCAGCAGGGACACAGCATGTGGCTGGATGTGTGTGTGTCTCTCAGAGAGCACATGGCTGAATCGTGAGGTGAGAGCTGCCAGAGCAGTGTGTGTGTCTGTCTGTCTCAGAGAGCACATTGCTGGATTGGGAGGGCTAAAGCCAGGGTGCAGGATCTATCTTTCCTTGAGACATCCTTTATCTCCAGCCCTCTGCCACGCTGCTGAAATCAAAAAATAGGTGGGCTTTGTGAAAGGGGATTTGTGTGATTGGACTGGGTTCTGAGAGAGGGGGTTGTGTGACTGGGGGATTTAGGATTGGGCTCTGTGAGATGGAGGGCCTCTGATGCAATGGAGAGGCTTCAATTTAATGGGGGGACTTGTGAAAAAGGGGCCTCCTAAGTATAGTGGTGACCTTGATGTGATGGAAGGTTCTTGTCGTGTATAGGGGGACGTTGATGTAATGGGGGGCCTCTGATGTGAATGAGGGACTGTAATGTGATGGGGGAATCTGACACTAGGTGACCTCTGATAGGGAGACCTCTGTCATGGGGGACCTCTGCTGTGATAAGGACACTCTGCTGTGATGAGGAGACTTATGTAAAGGGGGCCTCTGATGTGATAGAAAATTCTTGTATAAAAGGGAGGACCTTGATATGATGAGGGGGTGTCTGATGTAATGGGGAGACCTCTGATGTGATGAGGGGATTTGTGTAAAGAGCAACTCTGATGGGTTGTGTGTGTGTGTGTGTGTGTGTGTGTGTGTGTATATAGGGGTGGTTTTAATGAGTGTAATGTGATGGGGGGTGTCTGACACTGGTGGGGGCCTCTGATGTAAAGTGGGGGCTCTGATGTGATGGACAAACTGGGGGGGGGGGGTTAAGCAGAGAGATAGAGCATGTGACTGAAGCCACAGGTGACATCATGTGTATGATAGTGGTGATGCAGATAGGGGGAGCACACAGCTGGATCAGACTGAATTTAGCAGGGGGTGAGTTCATAATAGTTTTATTATAACATGTCATTTAAGCTATGCTATGATCTCAACTCCTTTTTACAATTGGTCTCCTCCAGCCATGTGCCCCTGCTCTCCGATCCCCCTCTCTGCATTCAGCACTGACAGGATGTCATCTCCTCCTGATCCAGCCATGTGCTCCCACTCTCTTCGCTCCTCTGTGGAATCAAGGAGTTATAAGGCATATTACAGCAGCTTTCCTGCCCTGCTCTGCATGTGGATGAAAGCAACTCCTTGTACTGTGCCCTGGTAACTCCCACGTTGTACTGTGCCCTGGTGATCTCCAGGCTGTACTCTGGTAAATTTTCCTAAAAAGGACAGAAGGCAATGTATCACTTTCTGTTAGGCAGATTGTGTTACAAAGCCGGGGACGAAACTGCAGCTTCAGGACTTAAATTTGCAGGCCCTTCGGTTTGAAGAAGTTTCGGCTGAAGCCTACCAACAGGAAGCGGTAGTTCCAAAGCAGAAATGCACGTGGTGGACAGAACAGCAAGAACTCTTGTAAGTACTGCTGTCCTCTTTGGGAAAGACATATTTCTTCTGCATGATAGTGATCCCCTGCGCTATTCCCTCTGTCCTTTTACTAACATGACCAATTTACCACTTTCTGCATGGCTGATTGTGCTACAAATCGGTACTTTCAGGAAGCGGTACTTTCAAAGCAGAAGAGCACATAGTTGACGGAACAGCAACCAATCTTGTAAGTACTATGATAATGTCAACCTCTTCTGTACTGTACTGACCCCCTGTGCTCTGCCCTCTGTCCTTTTTCTAACATGACCAATTTACCACTTCTGCAGTGCTGATTGTGCTACAAATCAGGGGACGACACTGCAGCTTCAGAACGGGACTGAAACCTACCTACAGGAAGCGGTACTTCCAAAGCAGAAGAGCACACAATTGACGGAACAGCAACCACTCTTGTAAGTACTATGTTACACTGTGTGATTTCTATACAGAAAAATGTATACACACATGATACCAGTGCTCTGCTGTCAACAGGGCACACAGAAAATGTTCTGTGTGCCCTGATGACCTCCACATTGCACTGTGCCCTGGTATCCTCCAGAATAGTACTGTGCCTGTGCTCACAAAAAAAAAAAAAAAATTCTGTGTGCTTTGCAGAGACAGGTGCAGTAATGTTGAGTTTTTCAACTGCGTTGATATTTTGCATTGCAGAGTGTATTTTCCACTGAGCAGCGATGTAGTGTATGTAGGTTTAGCACTGAGAACCAGATTTCTGTAATTGCATTGCAGAAAGACTATTGCAGTTATTAGTGATGGTGTGGTTGATTTATGGTAGTAAGTAAAACCATTTATTTATTTTTTATTAGTGGTTTTAAAAACAAAATTGCTCAAGGTCCAATGTGGCGTTTTGTGAGGGGAAGAAGTGAGGTACAAGAGGATATATATATATATCTTGTATTTTTCTTTGATTTTTGGCAAGTGTTTCTTTGTTTTTGCAAAGTCCATCACCAAGTGTGAATCCTGAAGAAGCTATTATATAGAAACATGTTGATTCCATACACTTATAACATTCAATATTGACTGTCACCACCTTATTGGTTTTATATGACATGGTTTTATCTGGATGGCCCTGTATTTCTCAATGTGATATAATTAAAACAATGATTTTAAATAATTGATGTTTTTGTCTTCCCTCATTTGTTGGCACATTCAAATTCCCTTCCCCTATGGTTGGTGAGGCCCCCCTCTCCTTTTTAGGGTGTGGTGCTCCCTCTTACAGATTTCATGGTGTAAGAGGGAGCAGTGTTTAGCTAAAAATGTGCAATTATTAACTAATTACAAGATTACATTTGTTTCTTAATATCTGAATTCTAAAATTAAAATTTTAATATAAATACCCTATCTTATTCTGCCCCCTGATTTTCCAAAACATACTAGTAACCAAACAGCTTCTAACTTCATGTATTATTAACTAGAACTTGCACTAAATTAAATAGTAAATGACAAATACATGATAAACCGCAGCAGCTATTGCAAAGGTGCTAGAACCTTAAAGAATGACTACATAAATTAACAGCGCTAGCAGAATATAAAGTGACAATGTGCTTATGAATTTTTGACCGTGACAGTTTACCACATTCTATATACAGTATATAATAATGAATAGAGTGCTAAGTGCTCCAAAAACAAAAATTGGTACCCCTTTTGTGACCCCACTCACCAGAGTTAATAATATCTGCATGGAAGCTTTTCTGAAAGTCCAGGTTTTATACACCAGATATTTTAGATCAAAGCCTAGACTGCAAAGCTGAGGGTTCATTAACTCTGGTGAGTGGGGTCGTAAGAGGGGAGTGTGGCACTTGAAAATCCTCACAAAGTACCAAATTTCGTTTTTGGAGCACTTAGCACTTTATTCATTAGTATATATTGTAAGATTGGGGTTATTAGACTCCAGCGATAGATGCGTTTTCCAGTGAGTACGTCAATCCAGAACTGAGTTTTTAAGGGCCTGGTAGCCCACTTTTATTTAAAACACAAAAGTTCACCAATACAATAGCAGCCCTCGCAGGGGTTTCCACCATTCCTGTATCTTGCAAACTCAAACTCAACTTTAGCCTAGGCCTAGTTCTGTTCCTCAGAACACACAGTTTCCTAACGTTAAGCTCAAACCTCACTTTCTTCTGTTAGCGTCTTGCTGCCCAATTTCTGTTCATCAGAACAAACAGTTTCCTGGAGTCAAGCTCAAACCTCGCTTTCTCCAAATGACATCTGCCTCTTGCAGACATCCACACAGCCCCTGACTCCACTCAGAGGGATTTGGAATCTGATTCCTGGGACAGACCTCCTGTCTGTAGGGTGGGGCCCTGAGCTATAGTCAGGTCACAACTAAATAGCTGAACACACAGCTCTGTAATTAGTATGTCTTTCTCTCCAACATATGGCGTAAACCAGCAATGTTTCCCATAGCACAGAGTCCCATCCTCACATATCCTCCCCTCCTGTTTCGAACCGGAGGGAGGAACACATAGACCCATCATCAGATGTGGGACACCACTGTGCCAGCCATTGGCTGCGTAGGCCCATTTTTTCCGGGTATGTTTCCACTAACACTTCACTGTGGCGCCTCTGTGCCAACTATCAGCAGCAGGAGTCCTAACCTGCCCAACCTTTTCTTCTAAGGGGCACTCCACCCACATCTTCTGGTTGTGCTTCCACCAGCACTTCTTCCGCAACCGTGGGCTCCCACTAATCTCTCTGTCCCTTCTACCTTCTGGCCTCAAGATTCTTCTTTGACACAACATTAACCAACAACATTTGTTTCTCAGGTTCACTAACCCCTATGTGGTTACCTTTGGCAACCAAACCATCTGAGATCAACACCACACCCTTCTGTTTAACCTCACTAGCAATGTTTCACAAAGGATTGCTCAACTCAACACTGTCATTGGGACCTCTTGTCCCCTTGTTTGCTAGGACAGTGTCTATGGAAGGACCACCTACAGGCAAGCAGTTACTCCTTAATGGACAGTCCTGCAGTTTCACATCGCCCCCCTGTTGTCCAACACTCCAATAACAATTGTCCTACCAACGCAAATTTTCCCACACCGATCTCTTTAACCATTTCTGTGTCCATTGGTACCTCAACCAATACCTCTGAGCTGTCCGATAGTGCTCTACAGTGCTTTTCATACATTTTTCCGTTACAGTTACAGATGTCTGTATGGGGTCATATGCCTTTTGTGCAGAATCTTCATGCCATTTTCCCAGTGAGTAACAGTAGTAAAGTATTTAATGGAAAAAATCATTAACAGTAATACAGTAATACCCTAAATAGAGGATCGAGGTCTAATTGCTTCAGCAAGAGGTTCAGAGAACAATAAAGGGAATAGGGGATAACCCTGGCGAGTATCATTGGAGATGTCATATTGATATGCTAGAACAGAGGAAGTGCAGACTTTGGCAAATGGAAGAGTATATAATGCTGATATGATGTACACAAAACTACTAAGCTGCAATTTTTACAATGTGGCATGTAAGTATCCCCAGTGAACTTTATCGACTGCCTTTTTAGCATCTAATGTGATAAAAACAAAAGGGAGCATACAGGTGTAGCGCCTGGTTACTTAAAAAGTACCAGTGCTAGGTAAATTTAGAGAGGGATCAGAGTGTTAACTGACTCTGATCCAATTATTATGTTCAAAACTGCTCTGTCTCAGCTTGGCTGTGCTGTGGGCTGTCTATTGTTACTGGGGTGTAGTTCCTACCCCAGGGCGATGGGTGACAGCAGTGGAGTCGAGGTTTGGGTGCTCTTCCCCAGCAGCCTATCAGGAGGGTTCAGCCTCGCTGTGCATGGGGGGGTATTTATGGGGCAGACGCCATTGGTCTGGGTTCTTCTTTGCAGTGTGGCACCCACATTTAGGGTGACTGCGCATCACGCGCCCCCCAGCGTAATGGCCTTCTGGGCCGGGGTGCGTGTCCCATGATGGTCCGGAACATTTGAGCTGTGGCAGGGAGCCCAGTAGTCGACTGGGTTCCCAATCCTGAAGATCCCAAGCAAGCTAGCTGTTCGGTGGAATCGAACATACAGGGAACTGGGGAAGGGAAGCACAGGTGAGCCACTGATATATAAGTAATCAATATGGACACTTATAATTGATCATGTACCTTTTTGGGTTTTGTTGCTGTAACCAAATAGTCGTAGCTATAAAAAAGGGGGGAAGGGGATAGCCTAAGAGGAGGCTTATTCAAAGAGGTTACTGATAGCAACAAATAGTGATTTGGACAAAAAATATATGATGCAAAAATAATTTATTATAGTATCAAATAAATATAAAGAGTGCAGCCATTTAAGAACTATATGAAAAAATGTAATCATTTAAAAGAAATAGATTGCCATGAACATATATAACAAACAGGACTCACAGTAGACAACCTATAGACACAGCACTAGTCCGGACGTTGTTGGTTCAGCCACAAGTTACATGCACATCAAACAATGGGTTAATTAATTGAACTGTCAAGGAAATGATATGGGCAATTAATAAATCAGGTTAGAAATGCTTGATAGCCCCACCTTGGTCAGGCCAATGGGTGCTTTTACAAGTAGCTGTTCGGTGGGGAGTCCATCTGAGGAGAGCCAATGAGAGGCAGGCGATCCAATAGGGTTTCGACAAACCACCGGGGATCAAGGTAGCCGGACACTGAGAGGCTGGTCACCTGTCAGTCGGTACCTAAAAACTATCTGAAGGAGATCCAGACGCAATTCTATCAAGGAGGATCATCTCCGTAATCATAATCACAGAGAGGGCCTGTGGTAGAGGCTTTTCCCTGAGTCCATTTCAGGATGGTCTGTGGCAGAGACTTTTCCTTCAAGTTCGAGCGATACCCTGGCTGCCAGGTCAGTGAGAGTGGGCCTGTCCAGGTACGCTATACCCACTCTGGCTGGAGTGGTGGAGAATATAAAGCATTGTTGGGAGCAGGACTGTTTCCCTATTGTTGCGCCTGAGACTGATAATTCTTCTTTTACTTCACCTCTACTCTTCATCACAAGTTTTAATGTTTTTACCCAGCTGGGTAATAAAGAGCACAGAAAAAGACACCTGTCGTGGACATTCCGTTACTGCTATATGCACCATACACCCCTAGGGCGAAGAGCCACAAGGTAATGTGCCACCCAAAACAAACCAGCAGCTCCTCCGGGGGTAGTGCTGCACAGGTTTCAGTCAAACTTATTAGGTTGAGCAATTCTCTTAGTGCTTTCTAGAGCTTGTCTCCCTTTCGTAAATCCCCCCTGATCCAAATAGATAAGAGATGGAGTAAAACCCGCTAAACAAGTGGCCATTTTAGCAAATTTGTAGATATTAAAATCTGTATTGAAAAGACAAATTGGTATAAAAGTTTTAGGGACATTAGGATCATTCCCTGGTTTGGGCAGGGTTACAATGATAGCCTAAAGCATTTCCTTTGGAAAAGATCCAGAGAATGTATTAAATAGATCCTATAGCACTTCCTGAAAGGCTTTATAATATTCTGTTGAAAACCCATCAGCAAGTTTAATATATTTGAAAGCATTATTTCTCACTTATATACATAAGACACTGAAAACACTAGAAACAACTATTTTTAATTGTTATTGTTTTTAGCTTCAATTTCATGTAACCCTAATGCCGCGTACACACCATCACTTTATGTGATGAAAAAAAATGACGTTTTTAAAAACGTCACTTTAATTGACCGTGTGTGGGGGAAAACGTTGTTTTATGTCTTCTAAAAAAACGACCAAAAAAAATTGAAGCATGCTTCAATTTTATGTGTCGTTTTTCAAAACGTCAACTTTTACTTCACAGAAATTGACCGTGTGTAGTAAAAAACGTAGTTTAAAACGACGTTTTTTCACCCGCACATGCCCAGAAGCTACTTATGAAGCAAGCTTCAATGTAAAAAGTGGTGAGAACGTAACCTCGCTTTGCTAGAACATTGTGAGAAAAACGATGGTATGTAGGCAACTTCGTCTTTGAAAATTGAAGTTTCAAAAACGTCATTTTTTACTTCACAGAAAATGTCGTTTTTTTTCATCACATAAAGTGATGGTGTGTACGCGGCATAATACAACGTCATTCATTATAAATGCTCAACATTTTCACTATCTAACATGTCAGAATGTTTTGTTGTCTTTCAATATATTATCAAAGATAATGCGTTTTTTTTTTATGTTGTTGTATGGGATTAACGTTTTGTAAATGAAGTTTAATATATACACATATACATTGTTTCTATACTATATAATTTCCCAAAACTTGGGAAAAAAAATTATAGTTTGTTATTAATTGATTTAAGACAGATTCAAAAATGTATTTCAGGAAAAAAAACACAATGCTTAATCTTTTACATTTTTTGAAAATTGCATTTTTCATTATTTTCACAGTTTTTTCTCTCATTTATAAAATAAATAAGTCTTTCATTTACGCAAGAAAGATAAATAAAGTACTACATGTTCCCAAAATACAATATCAAGCTATTGTATAAGCTAATTGCAAAACAAGTAGTAGCAATAGGGAAAGCAAGCTATCAAATGTCCTGGGACTCAAGTGGTTAATGTCTTATTAATTGGTCAAATAATGCATTGTATGAGGCAAAAGTGTTTTTGGTAAGACAAAAAAAAACTGTTACTGTTAATGAGAAAGAGAAAAGGTAAGATTAAGTTTAACTACCTGTCACTCCTTATGAACCTATGTTCCTCATTGCCCACTTTTGTATCAGTAGCTGGACACAATATTGGTGATTCCTGTACTCTTCATTTTGTGGAATTAATCAGGATCCTCTTTATCAGCTTGGCGCATCTCTATGTGTCCTACTTGATGCTGCTTTTACAGAATTGATTTTGGCATACTGTACACCCTGTGACATGTACAGAATTGAATGTGGCATGTACTGTGTTACTTGCACAGAATTCACATTGACATATAACCTTTGGCTTGTACAGACTGGAGTTAAAATGGAAGAAAGAAAAAGATAAACCCAAAGATAAGTGATAAAAAGGAGTGGAAATCTACAGCTTGCTTGGGAAGTTTTCTTATATCTGTCTTATTTTGACTATTGTATGTATAAGACATTTCCCTTTCATTTATAAATGATACCCTTAAACACACATTCATAGGCCTGCATTTTTCAATAAACAAGTGCATTGTGGCAGTAGTAATTTTGATTGTATTTATATGTAAAAAGCATGTTCAAATTAAAGAGAAGTTCCATTTATTCGCATAACTTCATATATTCCAGACCTATAATGTTACTGGGATTTTTCTAAATTACTGTAGTTTACCATCTAGCATATAATGATTTGTTTTCACAATCCCTTGTCCCTTAGATATTATTAGTAATCCTTCACAGACCCCTATAGATATAGACACTGAGGGAAACCAATCCTCAAATTCATAACTGAAGCGCAAAAGTGTTTATCTCTCCGTAGCTCACCTTCCCTTGATCCCTTCTCCTAGAATACTTTCCATGTGTTAAAGTTAGAGATTAGAAGGCTAAAAGTCACTTTTAGGAAGGGATGCAAGGGAGGCGAGCAAAACACAGTGGTGGCTGGTGGTTTCTTTTTTTGGGGGGGCTGCAAACAACCACCACCCATGCGTCCGGCAGCACCTGCCCCCTGCCCCCGTGTTCCAGCACTTACCCCATCTAGGCAGGTAGTGGGTGGCGGGCAGCGTGCAGTGGCTCCACGTCTACTCCTCCATTGAAGGCTTCCAGGGTGCGGCCCCTCCTCCTAGGCGTCCAATAGAATCGGCTGTCCTTTCAGCCATTTGGGTAAGGGCTGTCAAAACCGGATTTCTGATTGGCTGGGAGGAGGATCAGTGTTACAATAGTGAATATTCATTCACTGTTCTAACACACCTGGGTGGGCTGTGAGTGCATTCTCTGCACCCCAAGCCCAGCCTATTTTGAAGCCTATTAGAGCCTCTGGCTCTAATCAGTCCTTCAAAAAAACACCCACCCCGCATTGGAATCCATGCATCTGGCATCCTGAAAAGGGCCAGATATATGACTAGGGGGAGGTGGGGTTGTATAGGGGGGCAGCGCTGGCTAAACAGATTCTGCTGTGAAATCTTGGTTATTTGCTACACAGTGCCTGTAGCTACAGAGGTCAGTGAAGGCTTAGTTAAAGCTCACATTTTTCTGTTTGTTAAAAATACAATATGTATATTTTTGAATGTCTACAGCCTTGTAAGAGCTTTATATTAAGGTTTGATATGACTACTACTAGTTGTTATCCCCAGGTATTATGCAGAGAATTTAAACAGTATAGCAATTCCAGCAATGATTTCAAACTGTCAACAACTTAATTTACAAAAGTTTAACACAGGACTAATGATTTTTATTATACACTTTGGGCCAGATTCACAAAGCACTTACACCGACGTATCTAGAGATGCGCGGCGTAATTCAAAAATGCGCCGCGCATTTCTTTGCGCCGTATCCTCAAAACAAAATACGCCTGAAAACAGGATTTTTCCGTCCGATGTAAAATTATTACACCGGCGCATCTTGAAGCGCAAAATACGCTCGACACACCATTGATTTGCTAGTTAAATATGCAAATGAAGGAGATACGGCGATCCACAAAAGTATGCTTGTGCGGCGTAGGCTACGCCCTGTGCGCATCTGCTAGTTTCACGTCGGAAAGTTACACCTTATAAAAGCTGCCCTAACTTTACACCAGCCGTGTAAATGTCAGCTAAAGCAACACCGTTAGGGAAGAGCTGAGCACACACACTTGCAGGACAACAATCTGTATGCCAACATGCCAGGGGCATCCATGCTCATAGCTATACTAGTGACTTTAGTAACCGTTCTGAGGCAACAGCAGCCAGGAGACGCCTCGCAGAATGCATCTTTGCACAGTAAACACACACATTAATCATGGCACAATGAGAATTCATGCATGCACACCCACTGTGGTCCCTAGCACAGACACATCACATCCTCATCGAATTGGATTAGACCGAAGTACCCCCCATGGTACTAGGGAGCAGCAGCGCCCCGCCAAGTCTCCAATTATGTCACTGTGCATTCATACACCATTCACATGGACCTGGGATCACTTCTCCCTGGTCCTGGGGAACCTACTCCACCAAAACTGAAGGTGACACCCTTTTTTAATCAGGAATGTCACCCCCACATTCATACATCATTCACACACGTAAAACAAATCATAATCACAGTAGAATAATAAAAAAAAATATCAAAAGTACATCCAATATTAACGGCGGCGGCATGAGCTACGCCTGGGCCGGCCACGGCCAACCAGGGGAGACTCATGGGGGGGAGCAGGGGAAGGAGGAGCCTCCCCTGGTGACTGTCCTCCTGCTGGCCTGCCCTCCAAGGCCACGGCTATCCTGTTCAGGCCCACAGTGAGGGCAGCCGTATTGGCCTGGACAGCCTGGGTATTTGCGTGGACAGCCTGGGTCAGGGCACTCACCTCCAGGGCCATGCCTGCTGTGGCGGTCTGCAGGTCACAAATGCAAGTTATGACCGCCAACGAGTTTGAGCTCAATTCACTGACTGAGTCCTTAATTGAGCCCAGGCTGTCCTCCATCTGGGCCAAAGTCCGGGTTACCTGACCCAGATGGTGGGTCTGACGGGCCTGGTCCCTCCGCAGATTGGCCGGCAGAAACTCGGCCACCCCCCTGGTCTTCTAGGTGGCCTTCCTGCCTCCAGCTGAGGCTTGTGGCCTGGGAGGAGGGGAGAGAGAGACCCTTGGGGGAGCCCTGTTGGGGGAGGAGTGGGAGAGGTTACCCCTGATGGAGGCCTGACTGCTGCCAACCTCAGGGGGAGCCACATCCAAAGACAAAAGGATTTCCCTGGCAAGGTCCATCCGATCATCCTCAACCTCCCCCCTAATCCTCCTCCACCTCAACCTCCTCATGATGTGAGGTGTGGCCACTCCCCTCCCCTGAGGACTCCTGCCCTTCTTGGGGCTCTTCTGCAGCCTGTTGTCCGGGGAATGGAGCAGACTGGCCTGATGGCCCAGCAACCTCCTGGCCATCTGTGGATGACACAAAACATACACAGGTTGGAGGATCCACACACTTGGCACATATTCCCTTCCCCCACCCACACATGTTACTCGCTAGATAGAAAAAAAAAAAGTACCTGTCCGCACGGCCTCCTCTGAGTCAAAGCCAGGCAGGCCCACCACTTGTTGACTGTGGAAGCACTAGGCCACCGCACGCTCCTCCTCAGTCAGCCTGATGGTGCATGGCGGTCCTCCGCCAGTGCCCGTGGCATGCGCTGTAATCTTGGCCACCTTATCACGGACCAGGCTTCTGAGATCATTGATCTTCTTAGCTATCCCACTGGGGGTCCTCGTCTCCCCCCCCCGCATTGATCTCATCAGTAATCTCCTGAAGGATCGCCTTCTTCCTGGCCATGGCGGTATCCCGGCTCTCAGGGCCATGTAAAAATCGCCCATATCGGGTGATGGCCCTAGCGAGCATTTGCTTCTCACGCACCGAGAAGTTCAGCTTTCTCCTCTTGGGTGCCATAACACCACACAACAATCAGCACCAAACAGACACAAAAATCAGACAGAACAAACAAACACAAAAATACACAGAACAAACAGAGACAAAAAGACACAGAACAAACAAACAAAAAATACACAGAACAAACAAACACAAAAATCACACAGCAAAATAAAAAATGACAGCTAATACAGACTCCAAAAACCACACAGAAAAAACAGGCACAAAAAACACTCAGAACAAATAAACACCTAATACAAACTCCTCTAACACTATCCAATAACTCGTACCTACTACACTCCTACACAAACCAACACACAGCCACAGACAACAGAGAAAAAGCACCTCGCTTCAGGAAAGGGAACACAGGGATGTACTGTTGCAAAGGAAGGGCGTTTGTCTGGGGCTATTTATACACAGGGCGTATCTCACTAAGTCTTCTTGGCCTATTTCCTATCTCACTGATTGCGCCGGGCCGAGTTCTGAGCATGCCCAGTGAGGTGCAGATTCGTGCGCGCATGCGCAGTACGGCCGGCCCTTCATTTGCATGGGGTCACGGCTCATTTCAATGGAGCACGCTCACTGCCTTCCCACTTTCAATTACCCCGCCTTACGCCTCGGAATTTACGTTACGCTGGCGCAAATTTGGGCACAAATACTCTGTGGATACGGCACTTACGACACAAAATTCAGCCGTTGTAACTTAAATGACATGCGTTACACCGATCTAAATATGCGCCGCTCTACGTGAATCTGGCCCTTTGTTCACAATTTTTAGGCATGTATTTTGAACAAATATTTTTTTTCCAACTCCAAGCTGTATCAACTTGAATGTTTATTGGATTTAAGTATATCGGGTGATGTGTGTTTGTGTAATGAGGGAGGGTGTGGCCTAAGGAGATAAACACCCTTTTCCTCAGGCAAAATGGGCCAAAAAAGAGATTTAACTCTGAAAAGTCAAACATTAAAAAAAAATCTTTCAGGGGGATGCAGCAGTCTTGAAATTGCAAAGATATTGGGGCTTGATCACAGATCCATCAAGTTTTTGTTGCAAATAGAGTCGCAAGAAACGCGTTGAGAAAAAAAGACGCAAATTAACTGCCAAAGATTTTAGAAGAATCAAACGTAAAGCTACCAGGAACACTTAATTCTACAGTGCTGTCATATTGGAGAACTGCAACCTACCTGTAGTGCCCAGAAGTACAAGGTATTCAGTGCTCAGAGACATGGCCAAGGTAAGAAAGACTGAAACCCAACCACCACTGAACAAGACACATATGTTGAAAGGTCAAGACTGGACCAGGAAATATCCGAAGACAGATTTATTGAAGGTTTTATGGACTGATGAGATGAGAGTGACTCTTGATGGACCAAATGGATGGGTCTGTGGCTGGATGAATAACAGAGCTCAACTTTGACTCAGACGCCAGCAAGGTGGAGGTGGGGTACTGGTAGGGGCTTGTATTATTAAAGACAAGCTATTTGGACCTTTTTGGGTTGGATATAGACTCAAAATCAACTCCCAAACATACTGCCAGTTTTTAGAAGAGACTTTCTTCAAGCAGTGGTACAGGATAAAATCAGCATCTTTCAAGACGACCATGATATTTATGCAAGACAATGCTTTATTGCATACATCGAAATACTCCATTGCGTGGAAAGCCAGTAAAGGCCTTAACGATGAAAAAATAATGACATTCTATCCTATGAGTATGTGGCGTGTGCAGCCACGTAACGCGTAAGGAGGAGAGCCGGTGGTGACGTCATCTCCGCTCTCGGACGAGAGCGGAGAAAACCCTGTATACGCGATACACGTTGTCAGTGTACTACTTCACTGTAAGTGCATTTGTTTATATATTAAAATTGTCTTACTTTTTTACACTATGGAGCCTCTATTGTTTATTTGTTGAGAGCCATCCACCCTGGAAGTCATATTGCCGGGACCTGGGAATCATTAATCTGGGGGAACCGAGTGACGTGGGTTAACAGGCTGGCCGGGAGACATCAATCATCAGCGGAATCTGCTGTGCTATTAAGCCAGCATTATTGAAGATCTATATAGGCTGTATCATAGCCTTCTTGAGGTGAGAGGCTTGTGGAAACGGATCACTGTCTTTGCACGCATGCACCTTGGGAACTTTTGTGGATTTCAGCATTCTTTTGTTTACATTGGAGCACCTATGCACTTAGGAAATTAGTGTTGATTGAAGCACTTGGTCGTGATTTATTTTGAACACGTGATTAAACCTTTTTTTGCACATAGTTTTAGAGTGTTGAATGTGCAGAGAGACTCACATTATATTTATTTTATTTGTCTTTCATTATTTAATATGCATATTTGAATACTTTCATTCTTTATTTATTGCACCTTAAAATACAGATTTTTTTTGTGGATTATGGTTACTTGTTGTTCCACACACATCTTTATTTAATATTTTTAATTGTTTGTTTCACCATTGACTATCTCTATGTGCATTTTTTAATTACATTATTGCGTTTTTGCATACTAAGTTGTTGGTGGTATTAATTATACTACTAACTGATGCACGGTTTCACAGAAAAGTATCACTCATTTCACCCCCCTCATCATCCCGTTGATTGATGGTGGGCGTTATTGACTCAGGAGTGAAATATCTCTTCTGGCTCATAGGGATTGTTGGATCTAGTGTTGGACTTCGATTTGAATATACTATTATTATACATTGTTATATTGTTTTATACTCTGCTCTTTGTTTATTAGCAAGCGCCATTAACCCCCCCCCCCCCTCTATTTATTAATAATGACATTGCCTCCTTCCTCATCTTTCAAAAACACTATTGAGAACTTGTAGGTCCTTCTTAAATGGGAGATTTATGGTCAAGGAAAACAGTACACTTCTCTGAACAGTGTCTGGGAGGCTGTGGTTGCTGATGCACAACAATTTACATAGTAGGTGAGGTTGAAAAAAGACTCAAGCCCATCAAGTCCAATCTATGTGTGTGGTTATATGTTAGTATTACATTGTATATCCCTGTATGCTGTGGTCATTCAGGTGCTCATCTAGTTTTTTGAAACAATCGATGCTCCCCGCTGAGACCACTGCCTGCGGCGTGCTCCCGCGACCCAGTCCGAAGCTCCGTGACCGTGACAGCGGGACCCGTGGACCCGATCGCCGCTGGAGTCCCGCGATCGGTCCCCGGAGCTGAAGAAAAGGGAGAGCTGTATGTAAACACAGCTTCCCCGTTCTTCACTGTGGCGGCGTCATTGATCGTGTTATCCCTTTTATAAGGGGACACAATCGATGATGTCACATCTACAGCCACACCCCCATACAGTTGTAAACACATATTAGGTCACACATAACCCCTTCAGCGCCCCCTGTGGTTAACTCCCAAACTGCAACTGTCAGTTCCACAGTAAACAATGGGGCTGATTTACTATGCTCTGTGCGCTGCGCTGGTTCATGCCTTAATTAGTGCGCCGGGTGGAGGCTTAATTAGGCGCATGAACCAGCGTAGCAGCCGGCGCATTGAAAGTAATATGTAAAGCCGCGCCGAACTCCTTATAGAAGTCTATGGGAGAAATCAAAAGTGTTCATTTTAAAGGCTAATCTGCTAGTTTTGTCCTAAAAAGTGTTTGGGGACCTCAGTCCTGCCCCAGGGGACATGTATCAATGTTTTTTTTATTTTTTAAAACGGCCGTTTTTTCGGGAGCAGTGAAATTAATAATTCTTAAAGTGAAACAATAAAAGTGAAATATTCCTTTAAATTTCGTACCTAGGGGGGGTGTAATGTCAGCATGTGAAATAGCGCATTTTTCCCGCACTTAGAACTGCCCCTGCACAAAATGACATTCAGAAGGAAAAAAGTCATTTAAAAATTCACACGCGGCTATAATGAATTGTCGGCTCTGACAATTCTAAAGGGATTCATTCATAAAACAAACAAAAAAATGTGTAGGGGTACCCCCAAATTAAATTACCAGGCCCTTCAGGTCTGGAATGGATATTAAGGGGAACCCCGCCGTAAAAACCAAAAAAAAAAAGACGTGCGGTTCCCGGCAAATATCCATTCCAGGCCCTTCAGGTCTGGTGTGGATTTTAAGGGGAACTCCACCCCAAATTAAAAAAGAATGGTGTGGAGTCCCCCTAAAAATCCACACCAGACCCTTATCCGAGCATGTTGACCTGGCCGGCCGCAGAAAAGAGGGGGGGACAGAGTGCGGCTCCCCCCCTCTCCTGAACCGCACCAGGCCACATGCCCTCAACATGGGGAGGATGTCCCCATGTTGATGGGGACAAGGGCCTCATCCCCACAACCCTTGCCCGGTGGTTGTGGGGGTCTGTGGGCGGGGGGCTTATCAGAATCTGGAAGACCCCTTTAACAAAGGGGACCCCCAGATCCTGGCCCCCCCCTATGTGAAATGGTAATGGGGTACATTGTACCTCTACCATTTCACCCCAAAAAAAATGTCAAAGTGTTAAAAATGACAGTAGCCGGTTTTTGACAAATCTTTTAATAAAATCTTCTTTTCTTCTTTCCTTCGGGTTTCTTCCGCTGCTACTTTCTTGGGTCTTCTCGTCCACATCTTGCCCGACGTCTTCTTCTATCTTCTCCGTCCGTCCTTCAGCCTTCTGGTCCCGCATCTTGCCCGTTGTCTTCTCCTGTCTTCTTCTCCGTCCGTCCGCCAGCCTCCTCGTCCGCATCTTGTGTCTTCTCCGGTCTTCTTCTCGGTCCGCCAGCCTTCTCGTCCACATCTTTTTCTTCCCCGGACCCAGCGTTTGAATTTGATTTGGCCGCCGTGTTGCGCTCCTGGGACCCGCCCCCCTCTGACGCCACAAGTAAACTCCTTAGAAGGTCATGTGCGTCAGAGGGGGGCGGGGTCACAGAGCGTCACACGGCGGGGGAATTCAATTTCAAACGCGCCGCCCGGAGAAGAAGATGCCGCCGCTTCCAATTGAAGTTCCCGCCGTGTCACACTCATGTGACCCCGCCCCCCTCTGACGCACATATGCCACACGCGGACTTTCATATGAGTTTACCTGTGGCGTCAGAGGGGGGCGGGTCCCAGGAGCGGGAACACGGTGGCCAAATCAAATTCAAACGCTGGGTCCGGGGAAGAAAAAGATGTGGACGAGAAGGCTGGCGGACGGACGGAGAAGAAGACAGGAGAAGACAACGGGCAAGATGCGGGACCAGAAGGCTGAAGGACGGACGGAGAAGATAGAAGAAATGTCGGGCAAGATGTGGACGAGAAGACCCAAGAAAGAAGCAGCGGAAGAAACCCGAAGGAAAGAAGAAAAGAAGATTTTATTAAAAGATTTGTCAAAAACCGGCTACTGTCATTTTTAACACTTTTGACATTTTTTTGGGGGTGAAATGGTAGATGTACAATGTACCCCATTACCATTTCACATAGGGGGGGGCCAGGATCTGGGGGTCCCCTTTGTTAAAGGGGTCTTCCAGATTCTGATAAGCCCCCCACCCGCATACCCCCACAACCACCGGGAAAGGGTTGTGGGGATGAGGCCATTGTCCCCATCAACATGGGGACATCCTCCCCATGTTGAGGGCATGTGGCCTGGTGCGGTTCAGGAGAGGGGGGGGGCGCACTCTGTCCCCCCCTCTTTTCTGCGGCCGGCCAGGTCAACGTGCTCGGATAAGGGTCTGGTGTGGATTTTTAGGGGGACTCCACGCCATTTGTTTTTCAATTTGGGGTGGAGTTCCCCTTAAAATCCACACCAGACCTGAAGGGTCTGGTATGGATATTTGGGGGGACCCCACGCCATTTTTTTGGGGGGGTTTTACGGCGGGGTTCCCCTTAATATCCATTCCAGACCTGAAGGGCCTGGTAATTTAATTTGGAGGGACCCCCATTTTTTTTTTTTTTTTTTTTTATTATTTTTAATGAGCAATGACTGTATTCTTTATAGCCATGAGTACTTTAAACTTCCTTTTTTTTGTTTCACTTCAGAAATGACATCTTGTACAGGGACAGTTCTAAGCACGGGAAACATGCGTGTACCCCCCCTCCCCCCTGTATGAAATTTAAAGGAATATTTCACTTTTATTATTTCACTTTAACCACTTCCATACTGCGCCTATTCTGGCACTTCTCTCCTTCATGTAAAAATTATATTTTGTTCCTGGGAAATTAGTCAGGACCCCCAAACATTATATATAATTTTTTAGCAGACACCATAGGGAATAAAGTTAGCGGTCATTTTTTATTTGATTTCCAACGGTATTTGCGCAATAATTTTTCTAACGCCTTTTTTTTGGCCCAAAAAAAAAACACGGTTCATGATTTAAAAAACAAACAAACAGTAAAGTTAGCCCAATTTTTATTGATAATGTTAAAGATGATGTTACACCGAGTAAATAGATACCTAACTTGTCACGCTTTAATATTGTACACACTCATGGAATGGCGCCAAACTTCGGAACATAAAAATATCCATAGGCGATGCTTGTTACAGGTGACCAGTTCAGAGTTACAGAGGAGGTCTAGGGCTAGAATTATTGCTCTCGCTCTAACGCATGCGTCAATACCTCACATGTGTGGTTTGAATGGTGTTTACATATGTGGGCGGGACTTACATGTATATTTGCTTCTGAGTGCGAGCTTCTAGGGACAGGGGCGTTATTTTATTTTTTTGTTTGTTTTTTTTACCTCATATTTTTATTCTTGCACTTTTTTGACACTTTTTTTGATTTTGGATCACTTTTCTTCCTATTACAAGGAATGTAAACATCCCTTGTAATAGGACTAGTGTGTGACAGGTCCTCTTTATGGAGAGAGGCGGGGTCAATAAGGCTGGAAAGCATTGTATTGAAAAAAAAAAAAAAAGATCTCATGCTTTCAGCTGCAATCATGTTCGTTCAGCACAGTGGTGTAGTGTATAGCACTTTGACCTAGCAGCAAAAGAGTCGTTGGTTCGAATCCCGCCCGTGACAGCATCTGCATGGAGTTTGCATGTTCTCCCTGTGCCTGCGTGGGTTTCCTCCCACAATATAAAAACACGCTGTAAATCGGATCCGGTCTAAATAAGCCCTAATATGCAGTAGTATATTTAGGTTTTGTTCTGCCCTAGGCCTGACTACATATCTGCACCTCCTAATAGAAAAATGACCCACCCCTTCCTGTCAAGGTCACACCCTGTTTTTGTATGACCCGCCCAGGAATTTTCAGGGGACCCACACACTGGTTCTGGGGGGGAGGGGGGCACTGGATTCCCTTAACCACTTCCATACCAGGCACTTACGCGCCTTCCCGCCCAAGCCAATTTTCAGCTTTCAACACTGTCGCACTTTGAATGGCAATTGCGCGGTCATACAACACTGTACCCAAACAAAATTGGGTCCTTTTTCCCCCACAAATAGAGCTTTCTTTTGTTGGTATTTGATCACCTCTGCGATTTTTTTTTGCGCAACAACTAAAAAAAGACTGCAAATTTTGAAAAAAAAAACGTTTTTTTTTTAGGTTAATTTTTTTGTAAATAAGTTTTTCTCTTTCAATTACGGGCACTGATATGGCGGCACTGATGGGCACCGACGAGATGGCACTGATGGACATCGATGAGGTAGTACTGATGGGCACAGATGAGGTGGCATTGATTGGCGGCGCTGGTATGCGGCACTGATGGGCACTCATAGGCGGCACTGATGGGCACTCATGGGCGGCATAGATGGGTACTCATGGGCGGCACTTATGGGTGGCACTGATGGATACTTATGGGTGGCACAGGTGGGCACTGATAGGTGGGCACTGTGCATGGATGGGCACTGTGGGGTGGCACTGATGGACACTGTGGGGTGGCACTGATTTTCCCAGGTTGCCAGTCAGTGCCCATTTGTGGGCACTGATTGGCATATTTTTTCTTTTTTTTTAATGCTTTTTGTTTTTTTTTTCCATATTTTTTTTTTTGCCCACCCTGGTGGTCCAGAGTGGGCATCCCTGGTGGTCCAGTGTGGTGATCCGAGGGGGGGCTGCGCTGATAAACAATCAGCGCAAACGCCCCCTGTCAGGAGAGCCGCCGATCGGCTCTCCTATACTCGCGTCTGTCAGACGCGAGTGAGGAAGAGCCATCGATGGCTCTTCCTGTTTACATCGTGATCAACCGTGATTGGACACGGCTGATCACGTGGTAAAGAGTCTCCGTCTCCGTGAGAGACTCTTTACCGAGATCGGAGATGCAGGGTGTCAGACTGACACCCCGCATCACCGATCGCCGGGCTGCGTGCCCGGCACAGGCGCGCGCGGCATGAAATCCTGCAGGACGTCCTGTCAGGATTGTGTAACCACTTCCCGGACGTAAATCGGCCATAGGCTGGGCGGGAAGTGGTTAAATTGCATAGTTTTTCTCTCACTTCCTGTTTGGCTATGGGGCAGGAAGTGATACAAAATAAACTGACAGGGCCTATAACCCTCCCTCACTCTATCCAAAATTAAAGAAAATAAAACTTGTTGATTATAGTTCTTGTCAGGGGCGGACTGACCATTGAGTCACTCGGGCACTGCTCGAGGGCCCCATGCCACTAGGGGGCCCCATCCGGGTTGCCAGGCTCAGTAAAACCAGGGACAGTATGTAAAAATCTGTGTTTTTTTTAGATCTGTCCCTGATATGTCCGAAAATGACATGCTTTTAATGTGAATATCCCAAGATTTTAGCTGCCCGACTCTGCACTACCTCCTGGCGTGGTGGCCATCTGTAAGCCAGAGGGGCCCCATAATCTTCTATTGCCCGGGGGCCCCATGAGTTGTCAGTCCGCCCCTGGTTCTAGTTTAAGCACAAATTTCATAGAGTTTTATTGAGAGCCCTAAGAAAATATAACCATGCCAATAGGCCAGGATACAGCGTGGCTAATATGTATGAATGTGTGTGTTAGAGCACCCCACCCAATGTTAACTAAAAAATGATTAATTTGCAAATAAGTATTATCTGCTCATTTTTTTGGGGATGTCTGCACCCCTGATAGTGACAACATTTGTGAGGTGTCTTCACCCTTTCTAATTCATTCACTTCCTGTCACATAGCCAAACAGGAAGTGAGGGTAAAACCTTACTAATATCTTTTCTTGGGGACACAGAGATCAATCTAAATAGTTTCCCATTATGTAAATTGCACTCTAGCATTTTGCTGTGTACACCCCAAATTATTAGGGATCTTGGACTTTGGGGTCCATTTACTAAAGGCAAATCCACTTTGCACTACAAGTGCAAAGCAAGGAAGAAAACAAAACAACTTTGCTTCTACAGGATTGGATGTTAAAACCATCAGTGCTTCCTCTCTGATTTTCAGCAACTATGCTTGTACTGCAGAGTGGCTTTGCCTTTACTAAACCCCAAACTAAATAATCATTTGGGGCAGGGATCCTCAAACTACGGCCCTCCAGCTGTTGTAGAACTACACATCCCATGAGGCCTTGCAATGCACTGACATTCACATACATGACTAGGCATGATGGGAATTGTAGTTCCTGAACAACTGGAGAGCCGTAGTTTGAAGACCCATGATTTGGGGTGTACACAGCAGTGCTGGAGTGCAATTTGCTTAATGGGGACACTAGTTAGATTGACCTGTGTCCCCAAGAAATGACACTGGTAGGATTTTAACCTCACTTCCTGTTCAGCTGTGTGACAGGAAGTGAAGCCAATTTTAAGAAAAGGGACACAAAGCTCAACCCAAAAATAAAAAAACACAAAGCAGGGGTTAACACTCACTTGGCTTCCCTCAAACACCCACAATTTGAATAGGATTGCCTTGCGCTAGATTTAAGCACAGTGCTGTAAATCAGCACGTCAAGCCTGTCCACCAATAGCAAACCCCCCCCCCACACAGGCCATGTTTGCAGGTTTTCCTTCATCTTGCACATGTGCTTTAAAAGACAGTCTGGACAGCAATTCTTGATAAGAGAAATCCACAAAACATGTCCTGTCGGGGGTACTTGAGGGCTGAGGACCACTGCAGAAAAAAGAAAATACTTACCAGTTTTGTCTTTAAAGTCATGGAGAATAAACATGGCAAACATTTCATGATTACACACCAGGAAAGAAGCTTAGACAAAAATCACACATAATTTGTTAGGCCCAAACCGATTTCAGCTGCAGCTGTCAACATATGTAGCATGAAAAAGTAACAAAAGACAAACTTAAAAAATTTAAAGTAATTTTTATTGGTCAACAAAACAAGGAAAGCAAAAAAAGACAAACAAACAAACAAAAATACATTTCAAAATTCTAAATAACCATAGCTTTAACATCTTCACACATTTTTCATAAAATAAGGCCACATAGACAAATACATCAAAGTGAACATCATTTAAAAATAAACCAACACCATTGGCAAAATAAAACAAAACCCATGCAACAAACAACATTTGTGTTTAGCAACAGCATTTCTGCCAGCCTGCCCCTTCTGAGGGCAGCTGAGGACTGATCGATCCCTGCTTTTTATAACAGTGCTAGTAATGAAGCAATTGAAATCACATGAACAAATTGCAGTCTCTAGTTTGGGTGAGCTTGTAATTGGGCACACCTGCAATTAACCCAAACCACGCTCTATGAGCATCCAAGTGTTTTTCACCTTTTAAAAAGAAAGGATAATTTTTTTCTAAGTGTTTGAGCATGCTCAGTTCATCACACATGTAGGAACCAAGCTGCAATGGAATGAGAGCTTTTTTTTTTTTTCCCTGATCTGATGCTTTCCAGCCTGAAGGGGAGGTGTTAAAGACAGAAGTAAACACGCACATTTAATAATCTATTTGTGGGGAAAAAAAGGTTGCCAATTTTGTTTGGGAGCCACGTCGCACGACTGCGCAATTGTCAGTTAAAGCGACGCCGTGCCGAATCACAAAAACTGGCCCGGTCATTGACCAGAAATATGGTCCGGGCTCAAGTGGTTAAAAATTCACAAAACACTAAAGTTAGCCCAATTTTTGTTGATAATGTGAAAGATGATGTTGAACCGAGTAAATAGATACCTTACATGTCACGCTTTACTATTGCAAACACGCCTGGAATGGGGCCAAAATTCAGTACTTGAAATTCCCCATAGGCGACCTTTTTTTTTCTTCAGGTTACCAGTTTATAGTTACAAAGAAGGTCTAGTGCTAAAAGTCTTGCTCTCGCTCTAACGCACGCGTCAATACCTCACATGTGTGGTTTGAACGATGTTTATATATGTGGGCGGGACTTGCGTAAGTCCCGCCCACATATGTAAACACCGTTCAAACCACACATGTGAGGTAGTGACGCGTGCGTTAGAGCGAGAGTAATACTTTTAGCACTAGACTTTCTCTGTAGCTATAAACTGGTAACCTGAGAAAAAAAAAAAAAAAGGTCGCCTATGGGGATTTTTTTAAGTAATGAATTTTGGCCCCATTCCAGGCGTGTTTTCAATAGTAAAGCGTGACATGTAAGGTATCTATTTACTCGGTGTAACATCATCTTTCACATTATCACCAAAAATTGGGCTAACTTTAGTGTTTTGTGAATTTTTCGAGCTATAACCAAAAATAGAGCGACAATTTAAAAAAACAAAAAGAGTAATTTTGACTTTTTGCTATAATAAATATCCCCTAATATATATATTCAAAAAAATAAATAAATCCCTCAGTTTAGGCCGATACATATTCTACATCTTTTTGGTTCCCAAAAACTCGCAATTAGCGTTTATTGATTGGTTTTGGCAAAAGTCTCCAAAATATGGCATTTTTGTTGTATTTTTTATTTAACAAGTTATTGCGGCGATCAGCGATTTTTATCGGTACTGCGACATTATGGCGGACACATCGGACACTTTTTTGGAACCATTGGCATTTTTCTAGCGATCAGTGCTCTAAAAATGCATTGCTTACTCTAAAAATGCCACTGGCAGGGAAGGGGTTAACACTAGGTGCGAGGGAGGGGTTAAATATGTTCCCTGGGTGTGTTCTAACTGAAGGGGGGGGGACTGACATGGGTAAATGACAGATCGCTGTTCATGAAGGGGAACTCCAGACCAAAAAAAAAAAATGTGGGTTCCCCTTCAGGTGCATACCAGGCTCTTAGGCTTGGTCTGGAACATAAGGGGTTAAACCCGCGCCGAAAACCAGCGTGGGGTTCCCCCCAAGATCCAAACCAAGCCCTCATCCCAGGCACGCAGTCTGGCCAGACAGGAATGGGGGCGGGGACGAGCGAGCGCCCCCCCCTCCTGAGCCGTACCGGACCGCATGCCCTCAACATGGGGGAGTGTGTGCTGTGGGGGAGGGGGGCACTGCCCCCCCACCCCAAAGCACTCTTGTCCCCATGTCGATAGGGACAAGAGCCTCTTCCCGACAACCCTGGCCGTTGGTTGTCGGGGTATGCGGGCGGGGGGCTTATCAGAATCTGAGAGGCCCCTTTAATAAGGTGGCCCCCAGATTCCGGCCCCCCACCCTATGTGAAGGAGTATGGGGGTACATCGTACCCCTACCCATTCACCTGGGGAAAAAAATGTAAAGAAATAAAACACCACACATGAATAAATTAATTTATTAGTCTGCCGGGGGTCTTCTGCCCCCCACCACCACCCCATTAGGCCCCGGGCTTCGCCGTCTTTCACCGGGACCCCCTTCACCAGTGAGGCTCCTGCCTTTGGGGGAGGGTCCTGGGCTTCGACGGTTTCTGCGGGGGGGTGCACTGGCACCCCACCCCCGTCTTCAGCGACGTAATTCACCGGGGCCCCCCTCCCCAGTGAGGCTCCTGCCTTTGGGGGAGGGTCCTGGGCTTCAACGGTTTCTGCGGGGGGGGTGCACTGGCACCCCACCCCCGTCTTCAGCAACGTAATTCACCGGGACCCCCTTCACCAGTGAGGCTCCTGCCTTTGGGGGAGGGTCCTGGGCTTCGACGGTTTCTGCGGGGGGGTGCACTGGCACCCCACCCCCGTCTTCAGCGACGTAATTCACCGGGACCCCCTTCACCAGTGAGGCTCCTGCCTTTGGGGGAGGGTCCTGGGCTTCGACGGTTTCTGCGGGGGGGTGCACTGGCACCCCACCCGTCTTCAGCGACGTAATTCACCGGGACCCCCCTTCACCAGTGAGGCTCCTGCCTTTGGGGGAGGGTCCTGGGCTTCGACGGTTTCTGCGGGGGGGGTGCACTGGCACCCCACCCCCGTCTTCAGCGACGTAATTCACCTGGGACCCCCTTCACCAGTGAGGCTCCTGCCTTTGGGGGAGGGTCCTGGGCTTCAACGGTTTCTGCGGGGGGGGGTGCACTGGCACCCCACCCGTCTTCAGCGACGTAATTCACCGGGACCCCCTTCACCAGTGAGGCTCCTGCCTTTGGGGGAGGGTCCTGGGCTTCGACGGTTTCTGCGGGGGGGTGCACTGGCACCCCACCCGTCTTCAGCGACGTAATTCACCGGGACCCCCTTCACCAGTGAGGTTCCTGCCTTTGGGGGAGGGTCCTGGGCTTCGACGGTTTCTGCGGGGGGGGGTGCACTGGCACCCCACCCGTCTTCAGCGACGTAATTCACCGGGACCCCCTTCACCAGTGAGGCTCCTGCCTTTGGGGGAGGGTCCCGGGCTTCTACGGTGTTTTCCGCCGGGGGGCGACACCCGCGGGCTTCTGCGATGCCTTCCGCTTCTGCCTGTCTCCTCCGCGGAGCACAGGGCTTGTCTCCGCTGTCCTCTCCCTTCTCTTCCATTCGATGTTGACACGACGAGGTCCGGCGCTGGAATGCCGTCTTAGCAGCGGGCATGGACTTATATAGGGCAATGCCACCATGTGACCTCAACCCATGTGACATCACATTCCCATCATGCCCAGGGAATGTGATGTCACATGGGTTGAGGTCACATGGTGGCATTACCCTATATAAGTGCATGCCCGCCGCTGACACGGCATGTCAGCGCGGAACCTCGTCGTGTCAACATCCAATGGAAGAGAAGGGAGAGGACAGCGCAGACAAGCCCTGGGCTCCCGGAGGAGACAGGCAGAAGAAGGAAGAGAGAAGAAAGAAGACGGAAGAAAGCCCTGGCTCCGCGGGGGAGCCAGGCAGAAGAGGGAGCAGAGAAGACAGAAGAGAAAAGACCTGGGAGTTGGCGCACCCCCGGCAGAAGACCAGGAAGACCGGAACCCTGGCGGAAGGCACCGGAAAGACCGGGGGATAGGCGCCATCCCCCGGCAGAAGACCCCGAAGTCCGGATGCCCCCCCCTAATGTAAAAGAGCTTAAATGGGGTGGGGGCATCCGGAGAGGACCGAGGGATGGCGCCCTCCCCCGGCAGAAATCACCGAAGCCCAGGGTCCCGGTGGAAGATCGGGAGAGAAGAAACCCCCCCTTGTAAGAGAGCTAAAGAAGAAAGGGGGGGCTCCGGAGCAGATTAATAAAATATTTTATTGTGTGGTGTTTTATTTTATTTACACTTTCCCCCATGTGAATGGGTAGAGGTACGATGTACCCCATACTCATTTACATAGGGTGGGGGGCCGGCATCTGGGGGCCCCCTTATTAAAGGGAGCTCGCAGATTCCGATTAGCCCCGCCCGCATACCCCGACAACCAATGGCAAGGGTTGTCGGGAAGAGGCTCTTGTCCCTATCAACATGGGGACAAGAGTGCTGTGGGGTGGGGGGGGGCAGTGCCCCCCTCCCCCACAGCACACACTCCCCCATGTTGAGGGCATGCAGTCTGGTACGGCTCAGGAGGGGGGGGGCGCTCACTCGTCCCCACCCCCATTCCTGTCCTTGCCAGACTGCGTGCTTGGGATGAGGGCTTGGTTTGGATCTGGGGGGGACCCCCGCGCCGAATCAGCGCGGGTTTAACCCCTCACGTTCCGGACCAAGCCTAAGAGCCTAATGTAGCCCTGAAGGGGGACCCGCGCCGATTTCAAGTTTGAAATTTGGCGTGGAGTTCCCCTTCATGGCTGAAAACAGCTCGGAGATTCCCGTGCGCCGCGTCACGCAGCGCATTCACGGGTATGCCGCTTGGTATTTACCAAGATTTTCACGGCGTACTGACAGGGCGCACGGGAAGCGCCGAAATTTCTCTCTGCGCATGCCCAGTATGCAAATGAACCTCCCGAGGTTCAGGCGCACTGTGCAAGCGTACTGGAATCTGTTTTCAAAAAACACTTTCCCTTTCAATTCGGCCCGCCAAACACATTCAAACACATGTCACTTCACTTCCCCTGCATCCCCCCACCTCCCCCCCTAATAAACTCCCGCCCGAATCCCTGATATTTACATTTCAATGTGCTGTGCGCCAGGTCTGTACTGGTGCACAATGCACCCTCTCCTGGGCGCACGGAGCACTTTAGTAACTAGGGAAATCCACTGCACTAGCAGCGTATTTCTTTAGTAAATGGCAAAACGGCTGCTACTCCTGCTTTTACTCCATGAGTCATGGAGTAAAGGCTTGGTAAATCAGCCCCAATGCATTTTAAATGCATTTTTTGCTGTGAAAATGACAATGGTCCCAAAAATGTGTCAAAATTATCCGAAGTGTCCACCAAAATGTCGCGTTCACAAAAAAAATCGCTGATCCCCGCCATTAGTATTAAAACAATTTTTTTTATAAAAATGCAATAAAACTATCCCCTTTGCTTTGTTAGTAGCAGCTTGGCATTGCATGTCATTGATGAGCCTAACATCTACTAGAACCCCCAGGTCCCTTACCATCCTAGATTCCCCCAGAGGTTCTCCCCCAGTGTATAGCTTGCATTCATATTTTTGCCACCCAAATGCATTCTTTTACATTTTTCTACGTTAAACCTCATTTGCCATGTAGTTGCCCACATCATTCATTTGTTCAGGTCTTTTTGCAAGGTTTCCACATCCTTAATTGTCAACAGATCAAGAAACTGACAGACTTCATGTGGTATATTGGTCACTGATTTTTATTTATTTTGAAATATCAGAAATGTTTATTTGTAAATTTTGAGTTGTTTGTTTATTATTCTCACTTTAACAGATCAAAATAAACATATGCAATGGGAATTCTTTCGTTTTTAATTTAGTTGCATAATAAACCTGCATTCTAATAGTTGCCCAGTAATTGTGCACACATAGATATTCTCTTAAGGAAGCCAAATCCTCACTTTTACTTTCTTAAATATTCAGGTTTGAGGTTTATTAACATTTTGGATTGACCGAGAGCACATTAGTTGTTCAATAATGAAATTATTCCTCAAAAATACAACTTGTCTAATAATTTGCACACAGTGTATAATATTTGAGTCTTATTGGATTCAACTGAAAAAAATAATAATAATCTTGAAAGGTTTTTGAAAATAAAGATCGTTATCATTTTGTTGAAGCTTTGCGAATTGAGCCTAATATCTCAATTAGAACACAAGGTCAATTCAACAACAGCTAGTTTACACTGGCCAAAAAAGAGACATTCAAAGAGTTGGGGTAGATTCAGATAGAAGATACAACGGCGTATCTCCTGATACGCCGTCGTATCTCTGAGTCCGGCCGGTCGTATCTATGCGCCTGATTCATAGAATCAGATACGCCTAGATTTGACTAAGATCCGACCGACGTAAGTCTCTTACGCCGTCGGATCTTAACTGCATATTTACGCTGGCCTCTAGGGGCGTGTACGCTGATTTACGCCTAGAATATGTAAATCATCTAGATACGCAAATTTGCGAACGTATGCCCGGCCGACGTAGTACATTTACGCTGTTTACGTTAGGCTTTTCCCTGCGTATAGTTACCCCTGCTATATGAGGCGTATCCTATGTTAAGTATGGCCGTCGTTCCCGCGTCGAATTTTGAAAATGTTACTTCGTTTGCGTAAGTCGTCCGTGAATGGGGCTGGACGTCATTTACGTTCATGTCGAATCCAATGACGTCCTTGCGGCGTACTTTGGAGAAATGTACACTGGGAAATTCCACGGACGGCGCATGCGCCGTTTGGGAAAAACGTCAATCACGTCAGGCCAAGCCTGATTAACATAACACACTTTTGGTTGCTATGGACAATCTACAGTTTGCAGGCAGAAAGAACAGTTTTTGTTATATAATAGTACATGTAGGGCACTGGGCAGACCACTAGGGACAAGGGGTGTGTGTATTTTTTTACATACAGTACTGTAATCTATAAGTTTACAGTATACTGTATGTAAGGTGTTTGTTTACTTTTTTGAATTTGGCGCCGGTCTCCGCCCCCGTGCGTTGTAACGTCGCAGGGAACGGAGATCGGCGGCACGCAGGCACTGTGTGAATCGAATGGAGGACGCCGCTCGCTCGCACGGCGGGGATGCATCGCTGGATCCAGGGACAAGGTAAGTACAGTAACCTGCCTGGAAAATGTAAGCCAGCGCGCGCTGCAGGCTCTGCACAGCTACCCCGAGCGTGACTCGGGGTTACCAATAATTGCATAGAAAATCCACCCCGAGTCACGCTCGGGAATACCGCTAAGGGAGTTAAATATTGATTGGTAATTGATTGGTTAAAATATAAAGTAAGAGTTCCCAGAGCATGTGGGTCTGGCTGGAATAATGTAATCTAGGAAAGGGGCCCAGTTACTACCGATGGCCTGCCGGTTTGCCAAGCGGTCGTTTCTCGGCGAACTTTGGTCGTTCGTGGTCCACCAAACCGTCAGACATCTGGCGATGTTCGCGGCGGTCTGCAATGTTACATGGGTAAGAACTTTGACCTATGACACATCCATCAGGTGGTGCAGGAAAGCCAATTGAGACATTTCAGCACATGGACATACCCCCATACCCCTAGACCTGATCTGGCGGCCATCTTACATTCTGCTTTTTGTCATGCTAGGGAGAGGGTGATGTAATGCTGTTTGGAGCAGGGACAGGCAGGCTGTATTCATTCAAATAGCTATCTAAAAGGTCCACAAAAGTCCTTTTAAGGACTGGTATAGGTGTGCTACTTGCTCTAGTATATAGGTGTCTAATACATTCATATTATTTTTGTCAGTAAAGGGAGAGGGTGCTGTTTGGAGCAGGGACAGGCTGTATTCATTCAAATAGCTATCTAAAAGGTCCACACAAGTCCTTTCAAGCACTGGTATAGGTGTGCTACTTGCTGTGCACTGCAGTATATAGGTGTCTAATACATTCATATACTTTTTGTCAGTGTAGGGAGAGGGTGCTGTTTGGAGCAGGGACAGAGTTTAGCAAACCAAATCCCTTCCTAACAGGTCCACAAAAGTCCTTTCAAGCACTGGTTTAGGTGTGCTAATTGCTCTAGTATATAGGTGTCTAATACATTCATATACTTTTTGTCAGTGTAGGGAGAGGGTGCTGTTTGGAGCAGGGACAGTGTTTAGCGACACAAATTGCTACCAAACAGGTCCACAAAAGTCCTTTCAAGCACTGGTATAGGTGTGCTTCTTGCTCTAGTATATAGGTGTCTAATACATTCATATACTTTTTGTCAGTGTAGGGAGAGGGTGCTGTTTGGAGCAGAGACAGAGTTTAGCGACACAAATCGCTACCTAACAGGTCCACAAAAGTCCTTTCAAGCACTGGTATAGGTGTGCTACTTGCTGTGCACTGCAGTATATAGGTGTAATATACACTTATAATATACTTTTGAATATAGAAATCAAATTATAGTGGATTTGTATTGTGCAGCATTGTGACTGGTGGTGTATTTGGTTACTGCTGGATTTTTGCCTCTTTTGCTGCGTTTCCTCTGCTACACACATAAAAAAAAAATCCTGAAAAAAAAGTTTCATAACTGGTGAAATAAACCAGTGGCCCCCCAAAACGACAGATTTTGTTATAAACCTTTTTCCACATATACTGCGCTTCTAGAGACTTTTGTCATAGGGTCATTTAAAAAAAAGAGGCAGGCCCTTCCACAGGGGTGGTAATGGTAGGGCAGGAGCACCAGGCCGGAGCCAAAGTGGGAAGTGGCACAAGGTGCGTTCGATTACGTCAAAGGACGCACCAGACTTGGTTGAGTGGTTCGCCACCAACACCACCACCACCCTCTGCTTGAGTCACAGGAATTATTTTCCGTTCCATCAGAAGACATTTCGGATGCGCAGCCATTCTTGGCATTGGATCAGGAAGAGAAGGTAGCAACAGCCGGCAGTACTCAGTACTCAGATCAGCCCAAGGAAGTTGGTGCCCGCTGTTGCTGCCTACTCCGAGATCTCTACTGTTAGTGATGGGGAAGGTGACGCCGATGATGACGTTTCTACAGACGTCACGTGGGTGCCCACAAGAGAGGAAGAGGAAGGAAGTTCAGAGGGAGAGATGGACCAGCAGATAGGGAGGAGAAGCAGGCCGAACTTACATTGCACAGAAGGGACAAACCAGACTTCAGACTCCATGTACGGTCACATCTGGCGCTCCCAGGACGCCAGCCCATGGCTCCGCAGTGTGGGCTTTTTTTAACGTGTCCGCTGCAGACAATAGTGTTGCCATCTGCAGCCTTTGCAGTCAACGCATAAGTCGCGGTAAGCCCAACACTCACCTAGGGACGACCGCCTTAAAGTGGGAGTTCAGCGGAATTTTTTTTTTAACATTAGATTGAGGCTCATTTTGGGCAGCAGAATCGGTTATTTTTTTTAAAAACGAAGCAGTACTTATCGTTTTAGAGATAGATTTTCTGCTGTATGCGACCGTCGGAAGCCTGTCAATCAAATAGGAACGCCCAGTCCCGCAGCCCATACCCGGAAGCGGCGGAGGTCCCCAGGGGCCCGAGTGGCAACCCCCTTTAAAAAAATATATATTTTTTTTTTTGTATATTATTTTATTTCTTTTTTTTTTCTTTTTATTTCTTTTTTTTTATATATATATATTTTTTTATTAAAGGGCTCAGAGGTCCCCAGGGCCCCATGTTGCAAACCCCCCTTTTTTTATTTTTTTTATAAATGTTTATTTTTTTATTTTTGTTTATATATATATTTTTATTAAAGGGCCCAGAGGTCTCCAGGGCCCTGGATGGCAACCCCCCTTTTCTTTTTTATAAATGTTTATTTATTTCTTTGTATATATATTTTTTTATTTTTTTTATTAAAGGGCCCAGAGGTTTCTTTTTTTTTATTAAAGGGCCCAGAGGTCCCCAGATGGCAACCACTCTTTTTAAATATAAATAAATATATATTTTTTCTTTTTTTTCTTTCTATTAAAGGGCCCAGAGGTCCCCAGGGCCCCGGATGGCTAATGGCTACCCCCCTTTTTTATATATATTTTTCTTTATTTCATCTTTTTTTGTAAAGGGCCCCCGCTTCTCAATTCACGGCAACCCCCCCTCGTTTCTCAATTTCAGGCGGCAGCACCCCCCCCGCTTCTCTGCTCCAGGGGGCCCATGCCTGAAGCTGTGTAAGGGGACCCATAATTCCTGGTGGCGGCCCTGACTTTATAGTAGGCATTACTTTAGCCAGTCATGCAGACATACCAGAGTGCTTACATTTTCTGGAAGCAGACATGATCGCATTTTATTGACAATATACCCTGAAGAACTGAACAGTCTTTCGCACGGAACAGATGTTGCCGATACACAAAGAAAAGTCTGCACAAAACTGCTTAGGACAGGAAAACTATGGTTATTTTTGCCCTCTTACCCTGATGCATCCTGCTGCTCCACAGATGCAGAGGTACCTCAATCCAGTGGGTGCAGTTTGCTTGCATCCAGCAGACGATGTGCTTTTGACCACGAAACGCGTCGGGAGGACTCCACTGTCGCCCCATTTACATGCAAGCCAAATGTAAGTTTGTTAGCTGTGAATAAACACGTATTTTTTCTTACGCTTACGGAGTTACGCTATGTGGCCACTTCTCTTTATTTTTCTCTATGCACCACTAACACACTGAGCCAATTGGTTTTGGGATACCAACATCAGTATAGCTTCCGGCTTACTCCTGGGGACCTATTCCATATAAGGACCTACCCACCAGTTGGACCTACGCTTCCTGCCAAGGATTGCTGTTTGACAATCGTCATATAAAGCCTTGACTGACCTCTTTTGGCATATGCCACCAGTGGTCAACAAGTTCCGGTAAGCCTGCACTTTTTCCGGTGATGGGATTGTCACGTTAAAGGAGTCACGCTTTTTCTATTTATTCACCTTTTCACTTGAATGACTTGTGGATGTTGATGAACTTTGCTACATACCTCGGATCATCACACTTAGGAGTTTTTGTTGGACTTTGTTTTTATGTTTGATACCACCTTAGGTGCATCAGTTCACGTGCCAGTTGGCACTGTTGTCACCCCTCGCTACAGAGGAATCTCACATGTTTCACAATTTGTGTCTAACATTTATTAATGTTATATGTGTTTTATTTTTTACTATACACATTTTTTGGTATTTTGATATTCATTTATTAATTTTAGCGCTACACATACGTATTTTTTTGGTTGTTTTGCTTTTTTGAATAAGCCGTGTCAGCAGCTACCATTTATGCACACCTGGCAGCGCAGGGTATCCACTCTCTTGCATCCAGCAGGGTAAGCCTCACTGTCCAGGCTGTCTGGTGACGTAATGAGTTTTGATCGATCAAAAGAATTTTGATCGATCAAAAAAATTAAAGATTAATCGAGGAATTAATCTTTAATTTCCCCAGCCCTAATATAAATTCATATATAAATTTGTATATTTACACATGAATACTGATATAAATTCATATACAGTATAAGAATTAAATTATATATAAAAAAAATGATAATTCAAATAAAAAATATATTTAAATAAAGTCATAATTCATATAAAAATAATAGTAGAAATATGGCATAATGTATAAAAATATATTTACCTAAAATTCATGAATGTCATTCTAGACCTTAAAAATGTCTATAATAAAGTTGGTCCGTGTATATGTGAGTATAAGTACATTTAGAGATTTATATGCTTGCTATAGCACACATACATATACATTTATATGATGTCTCTGATTATAAAGAGGGTCTTTTTATAAAAAGCAGAAAAGGTAAAAAACGCACAATTATAGTGGTAATAATACCGTAAGAACACACTGATTCTTCTGAATTGAAGGAATATAGGAGAATTTTTTATAAAGGGAATGTTTGAAGTAATTAAATAGCTAGTGACTGAAAAGATCTTATATATTAAATAAATTACACATTATGAAGATGTTGGGTAGTTAATGAAAGTAGGCATCAGATTAATAGAGATTCTAATAATTATATATTGAAGTATTATTAAAAAAAGTGTTAATTTCAATGTCTTCCTTCAAGCCCTTCAGCACCAAAATGTCAAGGCTAAAGATCCAGTTTGTTTCCTGTCGGCATAACTGTTGGAAATGTTCTGCTGGGGAAACTATGCCTGGTATGGATTCAAGGACCCATACCTTAAGATCTTTAAAGGATTTTTTGTGATATTCTAAAAAATTACAGGGCACACTATGCTTGGGGCTACCCATCTCTACAAATATGCAATGCTCTCCAAATCTTTTTCATAGGGTTCAAATGGTGTGGCCTACATATAACATACCACATGGGCAAGAGACACAATAAATCTCAAACACAGAGGAGCAGTTATGAAAGGCATTAAAGTGGAAAGTTCTCCCATTTGTCATAAATGATTTTTGGCCATACTGTACATGTGCACAAGTAAGATACAAGTTTTTTTTTTGCAACAAAACATACCATTTAATAGAATAAGGGTTAACTGGTTTCTTCCTGTAGGTGGTTTGAGAGGTTTGATTTTTCTAGAGGCAATTTTGCCTTTAACATTAGGGGCCTTCCTTTAGGAAAATTTGGGGGAAGGCAGGAATGGGTGTTTTGAGATGGGGATCTTGCTGTAGTATGGACCAGTTTTTTGAATACGCTCTCCATTTTCTGATGTTTGGTATGATATTGTCTAGTAAATCTGTCGACTTTATCTCCTTGAGTGTGTGATTTAGGCCCAGGGATATCCTGGGTATTCTAAATGAGATTCGAGGGTGAAAGTACACAGTCACCTATAGAGGTACTCGACATGATGGGGAGAAAAATACTGTTCATATAACTGGATCGGATGGCTTTTGCCCCTTAACTCCTCCTCCCTTTCACATCTAATCCCTCAATAATATGCTCCAACGCAACTTTCAAATTGTACTTGGGAACCCGGAGAGGTTTCCTCTCTCCCTGAAATAATGGAGCCATAGTCTACAATTCCCAGGACGGCGCTGCCCACAAGAGACAATTGAAAGTTATCAGATATTTCTTCCAGCATACCGACTGTCTCTCCTCTGGGGATTCCTCAGGTTTATATTCAGCTTGTTTATACTGTTTGATTCCACATAGAGACAGAAATGTATAACTCCCATCGTTGGTCTGGACGTTGTAGATATTCATTAGCACAAACATTGCTATGGTTACCTGAGAATTTATTGTAACTTTTATGCTGAGTCTTGAATTTAGTTGCTGAGTCTGGTTCTTCTCGTTCTAATGCAAATATCTTGGTTGGAACTTATACTCCATTTTCTTTAACATAAGATGATGCACTAGGCAACCCCTTTGCAACACATAGTTTAATCTTATGGCACCTTTCATAAGATATCAAAATGCCCGACGCATCCGCCACCGCTAGATTGACCCCACCCCTACAGTTACACCCGGCTGATACCCCATCCTGCTATGGGGTGTCCCCCGTTTGGCTGTTGGGATAAGGACTTCCTGTCCTTCCTTTTGTTCCTTTTTGACATCTGTTTTAGTGACAGATCCTTTTCTGTCCCCACAAGTTATAAGTTTATCACTAGTTATGTGACACGCCCCTTAGAGGCTTACAAAAATCATCTTTTGTTCAACGTGGTTTACCTTTCACAAGACATGTATATCTTTGCATTATATTACTATTGTTGCCTCAGCTCTCTTTATGGTACTTTGCTCGTCAATGTCATTGATTGTTCTAGGTGGTTTCAGATTCTCTTGGGGCAATGGACCGCACTCCTGTTGGTGCCCATATCTGGGCTCGGCTGTGACTGTGGCCTTTGCCCCTGGTTGTACACAATGGGGATATGCTCTCAGTTGATATTTCCTGTAATAATTTTCCATGGGTCTTAGAATTATATCCCATAACACACAAGGTTTTAACTCCCCCCACAAAAGGAAAAAAGCATTCCAACATTACAAAAGATTAGGTGCGGACATAATTCTTCTTCAAGAAACCCATTTTGCCACCTCTAAACACCCCACCTTCTTTAATAGGTCATATAATCAACATTACTACACAACCTTCACTAATAAAACCAGAGGTGTAGCGATATTTATTAAAAACTCAATTGTCTTTGACATTCAACACATTTTTAAGGACCCAGACAGCCGCTTCATTATTCTCAAGGGCACCATCAACAACAGAGCAATCACAATTGCTTCGGTTTATGCTCCAAACGACGCACAAACAACTTTCTTCTCCAAGTTCTTCGACACACTTGATAGATTCCAAGCCCCTCATGTTATTCTTGGTGGAGATTTCAACCTGGCTGCACACCCTGCCCTAGACAGGAGCAAGGTTTCCCCCACCTCTAAAGCATTCTCTAAAACAATTAATAAACTCATTAACAAATTCCAGCTGATCGACTCTTGGAGAGCACATAACACGGGCATCAAATCTTTTACACACTACTCACATCCTCACGACTGCTACGCCAGGCTGGACTACATATTTTGCACCCCAATTCTTCTGGCCAACTCATCACAGGCACAGATACATCCATGCCCTTGGTCAGATCACGACATTTCCTCTTTTGAAACTTCCTACATAGGTCTTGTCCCCTCTATATACAACTGGCGTCTTAATGACTCGCTTCTGACAGACCCTAACATTAAGAACTTGGTCACCAACCATATCGAGAATTACTTCTCAGAGAACATTAATGAGCACACCCCTCCTACCTCCCTTTGGGTTGCTCATAAAGCGGTCCTGAGGGGCCATATTATCCAAATTGCGGCAGCCAAAAACAAAGAAAGATTAACAGGAATCAAAACGCTAACAAATGATTTGAACCGACTATACCAAAAATTGCAACACTCTACATCCCAAGACATTACTGATCAAATACAAACAAAACGTCGTGAGCTCGACTTAATCCTATCTGCCAACACTGAAAGGTCCTTAAGATTCTCTAAAGCCAAATTTTTATTGCACAGTAATTCCCCATCAACCATGTTTGCCAAAAAACTGAAACAGGATGGTAACCCTACCCATATATATAAACTGAAAGACAACAAGGGAAACCTCATCTCACACCCCCAAGAGGTCTTAAAAATTTTCACATCATTTTACAAGGATCTACTTTCTGATTCAGGTGGCAGACCAAATCCCCAATCCAAAGCTTGGTTGGATAGCCTCCATCTCCCTTCCTTGAATCAAAACCAAATAGACTCTCTAAATAGGCCCTGTACTACAGAGGAAATCTCTCAGATCATTAAAACTCTCAAAACATCCACGACCCCTGGCCCGGATGGATTCACATCCACCTATTATAAAAAATTCTCCCCCCTTCTATCTCCCAACCTAACTAATCTTTTCAATCACATTCTTATGGGAAACAACTTCCCTGAGGAGATGCTCTTGGCGAATCTCTCATTAATCCCCAAACCTGACAAAGATCATACCCTTCCTCAGAACTATCGCCCCATATCAGTCCTTAATAACGATCTAAAAATATTCGGTAGATTGCTCGCAGATAGATTGGCTAAAGTCATAACTCCCCTCATTCACCCTGACCAAACTGGGTTTATACCAGGCAGACAAATTGTGGACAATATTAGACTGGTGACAAACATTATCCAAGACGCCAATATGAACTCCAGACAGGCTTGCCTTCTAAGTCTAGATATCCACAAAGCCTTCGACAGCGTCAGCTGGTCCTATTTGAATGACTTACTCCCTAGATTTGGAATCTCAGAACAATTTCTTCAAGGCTTTAATGCCTTATATCATTCTCCCCAGACTCGTATAAAGATCCCGGGTAACAACTCAGAATTCTTCCCACTAGGCAGAGGTACAAGACAAGGTTGCCCATTATCCCCACTCCTTTTTGCCCTGGCCATCGAACCATTGGCACACGCCATTAGGAATAATAAAGATATCCGGGGATATACCAAAAAAGATCTAGAATTTAAAATTAGCTTATACGCAGACGACGCCCTGGTCTTCATAACAGAACCCTCGCTGTCCATTCCAGTTCTCCTTGACACTTTAAAGACTTTTCATGTTATCTCAGGCCTTAAAATAAACACCAACAAATGCTCTGCCCTTTCGCTTAACATTCCTCCTGTTGTACAAACCCTATTACAACATAACTTCCCTTTTATCTGGTGCTCCCACTCATTTAAATACTTAGGAATTAACATTACATCCTCTCATACACTCCTCTATAAAGCCAACCTTCCCTACATTATAGCTCGGATTGAGGGCCTCCTGAAATCCTGGTCATCATACCATATCTCCTTTTTGGGTAGAATCTGTGCGGTTAGGATGACTATAATCCCTAAAATTCTCTATTACTTTCGCTCCCTCCCTATAATTGTCCCCAAATCTAAGATAGAAGGCATACAAAGGACAATAAATAAATTTATATGGGCGGACAAAAAACCAAGATATGGTTATGCCCTTCTACACCGTACCCAAACTATGGGTGGGCTGGGACTTCCAAATCTCTGGCATTATTACCTAGCTACCAAATTAACCCAGATCTCCCAATGGTTCCCTCCCTCAAATGACCTACCATGGAAGAGATTTGAGACAATCTCAATCCTCCCTTTCCATCTCCAAGGGACATTATGGTCCAATAATATTACATATAAGAAGCTCTCTAAACTTAATATAATAGTGGCACACTTGATCCAACTCTGGTTAAAAATCAGAGATACATACCTCCTTTCCTCACCCATCTCCCCCCTCACCTCCTTCCTGGGGGACCCTAGATTCAAGCCTGCCTTCGACAACAGGCAAGAATTTTCCCTTTGGATCCAAAACAATCTTACCACACTCTCCTCACTTATGAATAAATGGGTATTTATGCCATTCACAACAATCCAGAAAGAAAAAGGCTTCCCCCCATCCGAACTTGAAAACTATGAAAAGATTAGAGCCTTCTATGTCCAACACTTCTCTCTCACTATCCCCTCCACAAACACAGTCTTTGAAAGGATATGCATTTCATCTTCCAGAGATAGAGGGATGATTTCCCGCCTATACTCCTACCTCAATTCCCTTAATCTTCAAGACAAATCTAATCAAATGCTTCACTGGGAAAATGATCTAAATATTACCATTACCACTGACACCTGGTACTCCATGGCAGAAAATCTAAAAAAATGCAACAAGGCCATCTCCTTCAGAGAAACCCCAATGAAACTTTTCACTAGATGGTACCTCACGCCATCCAAGTTACACACATTTTATCAATCAATCTCCCCAAACTGTTTTAGAGGCTGCACAGAACCAGGCACCCTAATACACACCTTCTGGAGCTGCCCTCTCCTGAAACATATCTGGAACCAGGCAGTTACCAGATTCATAAACTCTTCAGGTCATACCTTCACCCCCACCCCCCAAATATGTATTTTATATGACAAAATACCGGGAATCCCCACCCACTCCACCAGACTATTTCATTCATTGTGTAGTTCAATACAATGGATGATTGCACTCAACTGGAGATCCAATGTAATCTCCTGGTCACAGGTTCTAGAAAGAATGGAGTCGGTCAAGTTATCCGAAAGAGTGTATCATACGCTTAATGACAGTATTCAAGTATACAACACAAAATGGTCATGTTGGAGCACCCCACCATACAATTAACTATGCCTTATTCATTCCTTGATGTGCCTTAACTAATTTTATCCTACTGAGCAACTTATTTCTCCAACACTATGCAATATCCTCATATGCAATATATGTCTATTTTTTATTCCTTTCTTAATCATCAACCCTGTTAAAATATTTGTCTTAATCATCGTCTGTATCTAACTGTAAACCACCACTTGTGTTTTTCTTTCTCTGAACTGAACTTTACAATAAACTTTTGTAAACACTAAATGAGATAGGCCTGATCAACAAGGTCTGAGGGAGTATCCTTTGTCCAATTGAATTTTTTGTTTTAGGGAAGCACTCTGTATATTATAGTCTTCTAATCTGATACAATTGTGCCATAAATGGCAAAATTGACTGTTTGGGTAATTTTTCGCCCATCTCGGGTGATGGCAACTTGTAAAGTGCAGAAAGAAGTTCCCAGCCTGAAGTATGGTGTAATTCTTGATATGATGGTAGAATTAGGGTGGCTGAGCTCCAGATCCAGGAAACAAAGAGAGGTGGTATCTAGGACTGAAGTGAAAGAGGCTCTAAATGTGTTAGAATTGCAGCGGGTGACAAAATCCTGTATAGACTGAGTGGAATTGTCCCAAATGATGATTATATCATCAATATAGCGGCCATAGGGGACCAGACTTTTTTTTGCACCTTTGGGAGGCGGTAGAATTTAGGTACATTATTTTATTGTCTTATTTTCCATAAATTGGTATATTTTAATGCTGCACTTAGTCTGGCATCCCTCTGTCCTTTTCCCTTGTATTTATAGAGCTGCCTGCTTCACTCTAAGGGTTCTGCCCCTGGTGCTGCTAGCCATTACCTGACATAATGGACTTTCTATTATGGACGCATTGTTTGACATTACGATGCTTTAATGACCAGTATCATATTTGTTTTACTAAATCCCTCTAGTGCCACTATCCTTGGGTCTTCTTGTATAAACAGATCAATTTCAGTTTCAGGCCTCATTCACACCTAGCATAGTGAAAGCACACATTTTTTGGCTCATTTTTCCTGTGATAGGCGAAGGGCAGCCCATTGGTTTCAATGGGCTGAACTACATGTGGCAAAGTAGCTCATGGGACATTTTGGAATGATGCAGGTTGAATGTTTTTTACTGTACATGTTGCTGCCTTTGTTACCTGTTTTTTCACATTGCAAAGTGTGTTTTTCCTTATGTGTTTGGTGTGCCAATAACAATTAATGGCACTGGAAATGAAAATTTTTAATTTTAGATATATGAAGGTTTCCATACACTATACAATCTGATTATACAATCTTTGTACAATCTCTTTTAGAGGTGAGGTATCCCAGTGGTCACTTCATTCCCTAGAGGTGATATGATGTTCTGGGCATCAGGCCGGGAAGACAGGTGGATTTGTGTTTTAACTCCCATGCCCTTTCTTTCTTTCCACCCCCCCCCCTCACCACTTTTTTTATTCCTCTACCTATTCACTCTGTTACCTCTTCCCTCCCCCTTTTTTTCTACTGGGGTCTAATGTTGCTTTTCTTCTTCAATTAATCACAAAAAAATCAACATATTTCAGCTGTGTAGCTCTGCTGAATACATGTATCACACATTGTTTATACCAGGGTTTAGGCCTCCAGCAGTTTTTCTGTACTTGACATTTTATTTTTGTGTATGACATTTACTGAACCCAATGCTGACATGTCTTAGTTAAAATGATTTGTTTTACCGCTTCTTCTAAACAAAGAATTAACAAAAAAATTATGTGTGTAATAGGGATGAGCAACAAGCTAACTTAACAAATATATTTCTTTGTTTTTCGTTGCTTTCCTGCTTTTTTTCTATATACTTTAAATGTGAAAAGGCACAAACATATATTCTACATATATACTAATTTCTTCTTGAAGACTTACATAACCTGGGCAAGCAAAACAATGATAAAACATGAAGAAATTCTTATACCCTAGACCTGCCTCTGTTAGTAAAAAGCCTACCTAATACATAGTATAAATACCTAATAATACAGATTAGATTTTCTTTTTAAGGAAAGCCGTTTTTAGAATATTTGTGCATTTATAATGATTGCTCCATTTGCTACCTGTGTTATTTCCATATATAACTTTGTGTTAGATATTTGCTTACTTGAGGGGTTTGTGCTAATAAAAAAGAAAGGCATCAGCTTAGTTTGTATAAGCTGCTTTGGTTCGTATTCACTTTATTCCTTGGAGAGCTGAATCCATAAAACTTATTATAACTGTTATGTTATATTGTGTAATTCACTCCCTGAGGAGTGTCACAGTGTAACAGATGTACTTGTCTTAACTTGTAACAATATATTTGCTCGGTGCTTTGCCATTTGGATTCCGTTTCTGCTTACATATTCCTTTGCTAAAAAGAAGAAGACAATGAATAAGTACAGTAGCAATAAATTTTATAGTATGTTTTAGTGTTGTGTCTGCTTTGTCACTATAAAAACTGCTATACATTAATCCACTCGATTGTCTGTTATATAAAAAAAATAAGGTTCATAGATTTTACAGAGAAAGTAATTTATGGCACAGTTTTACTAGTCACCTGTGGTACATTCATATCATTTGTTTTCATTGATCTAATTCCTTTTGGTCAGAGTAATCATAGGTTTCCTGCTACAGACCGTTTGTAATCATAGACTAATTGTATTTGCTGAGGTATAGATTTTATTATGCCATTTTTTAGAACTGGTTTGTCTTCATGCTGAATTACTAACATACATATTGGTCTATCTATCTATCTATCTATCTATCTATCTATCTATCTATCTATCTATCTATCTATCTATCTATCTATCTATCTATCTATCTATCTAAAAAGTTGTTAAAGTCTAAGTTAACCAACCAAAAAAAAATACAAAATCAGCACAAGGGACATTACTTACCTTCAGTGCCATTTGTCCATTGTGCTTCTGTCTTCTTGTTCAGTTGAAATCTTCCATTCTCTACATACAAGCTGTACTAATGACCTCTATGAATGGAGGAGCTGGTTGGAAAGGGCAGGCATAGTCAGGCACTCGTTTTGAGAGCCTGTGACAGCTCCTCAGTTCTATTATCCCTGCCACACCAAAAGAATACTATGGCAAGGATGGAGGTGGCATTGGAGGATGGACGATTTCTACTGAACTAGACAGAACACATCACAGTGAAGGTATGTAATGCCCCTTGTGCTTATTTTGTATTTTTTTTTGTAGGTAAATTTAGGCTTTAAGAAGAACTCCACTTTAAGGTGAATCTGTCAAGGGCAAAATATGAGCGAAGCCAGTGATGCTGACATCTTTCTGAAAAAACTCTAGCTTTTATGCTGCTCTGCTGACTTTAATACTGTCTAAGTCTGAAAAAATAATATAGATAATACAGTCAGAAATTTTAATCTGCATTAAAGCAAGAGCATGATACAGGAAATTTGTGTTTTCAGAAAAAATAGTTAGAAGTGGCAGCCTACGCGTGTCCCCTGTGATGTTTTTTTTGTTTGTTTTGTTTTTAAAAGGAAAATCTTTAAAAGCTAACTGAAATTTTAAATAGTATCTACCCCTCACATATTCTAAATTGGTGAACAAACATTTAAATTCATTGTCACATTTTGCAAATGTATGTTGCATATTTTTATTTATTTTAGTATAAATAGTACCATTTCCAATGGTTAATTGTAACATAGGAACCTTCATATTATCTGCCATAGCTCTTTCCACATCTTTCCCCATTCCACCCACCAATAAGGGCTGGCCCCTGTCTGACCTGTCTGCCCCATTAAAATCTAATTCACCCTCCCCCTCAATACTAGTTTAAATACTCCTCAAGCCTTCCCATGATCCTCATAAAATACAGAACACTAGATATAGACACACACGACCGAACACGACTGAAACACAAGAAATGTTTTTAAAGTTTGGGATTTAATCTATAGGCAAGAAAATGGGAATATAACTCACCATTAATTGAAGTTTTAGAGACAATTCTTTTTTTACCTGGTAAAGGGGCAATCTGTGGGAATTGGACAGGAAACACTCAATTAAAAGATATTGTAAATTAAGGGGAAATAAGATCCATGCAGATAATAATGCACAAAAGTGCAAACATAAAGCTAAATGAATGGAGGTACTTCCAGCTAAAGCATTTTGTGACTTCACTACTACCTTGCTATTTGGATACCGTCAGCATACCACAGATATACTTTACCAAGTAGGAGTTTAAGTGCTAGACGAAGATCCAAGGTCCCATTTCTCTTCCAAGGGACTGAAGTTACTGGTGTTATACGGGCATGCACATGCATACTCAGGGCTCTGTGTGCGTAGTGGGTGTGGAGGATAGTCTGACTTGGGAGTTAAGTCACTGAATGTTGAATTGGGTACAGTGTTTATATTTGGGCCTGTGGTGTCAAGTGACAGAAGAGAGAGATCTGACATAAGAGAGAGTAATTTTTCTGCGCTCTTCCTGCCTGGACTTAAAGAGCCAAATGTAGGTAGTGGTAGCCAATCTAATTTAAAGTTGCCATATCGTGATTTGTAGCTATTTAAGTGTTGCTTCTGCTCTTGGGGTCATTTGCATTAGAAAATATACTATAACTGTCTGTTACTCCTCCACAGAAGCCTAATAGTAAAGACAATTCTGTATTTTATCATAAAGTGTGTGTTTTCATTGGTCCTTGCACTTACACTATTTCCAGGTGTGCCAGAGGGGCAGAGACTGTTCTTAGGGTTGAGAGGCAGAGTACAGAAACAAACATACTCAAGCAGCTCTTGCAGGGTCCTACATCAGTTTAGCTGTAGTACATTGTGTACATTGTACAGATGTGCCATTTCACAGACAGTGAAAGGGAATCCACTAAGCAGGTTTTTTCAAGGAGTAGTGCAAATGTAGAGCATTTTAAAGTTGCCTTTTAAGCAATATTTAAAAAGCTGTTCCCCACAACCCAGTGGGACCTAGAGATTTAGATGGTAATTAAAAAAAGCCTGTTGGTCGATATGTTATTTGTCATACTGTGAGGGCTAATTGTACTGCTGATGCTATGATAATTTAACTACCAACAGGGTCTTGGAGGGTCTCAGTTCAATGCCAGACTACTGTAAACCACCCTTCTGGACATCAGTAGTATAGGAAAATATAGAAAGGTGTTTGAGAAGGAGGACTTTATTATAATGGCTACTACATTGTTCTCTGTAGGGACGAAAGACTTTATTTCAATATTTTGCATTTTTTTTAGTTGTTTAAAAGTTTTTAGTTTGTGTGTTTAAAAATAGTTTTTTTTAAATACAGTATGCATTTTCTTCTTATCATGTGAACAATCCTTGATTTACAAATAAACGTTTATTACATAAGAAATGTGTCATCAAACACTATGGGCTAGCTAAAGAGAGAACCGTGCACAAGTGCTTCCCTTTCAAACCAGCTGTCTCATTGAAACCTGGAACAGAGCTGTCCAATAAGGGACAGGTACCTACCCTGACTTATTCTTTTGCTTTTTACCTTTTCAGTTTGAGCAGTGAACAACAGATGGTGAGGAGGAACACAGAAAAACATTTATAAGGAGCCAACAATATCACATGTTGGATGCCTGTGGAAATATTGGTATATAAATTGTTCATATTTAATACTTACCCGACTTAATTTAATTCAAAAGAATTTATGTAGTCATGACCGTATTAATTACATAAAGAAATTATGTATGAATATCTTTAAACTCCCTTTAAAAGTAGAGGATAGTGGTTGTGTGCATGTTTGTCTTCATTTGTATTTGTTATGGTGCCATTTGCTCCATCTGCATAGCCTTTAGTTATGACCTAGCATAAAATATACATAGAAAATGTAGCTTCTGTAATAGTTTTTAAAGAAAGGTGTTTTGCTGGCAGCTGAATATAATGAAAAAGCCAGCAAGCTGTAATTTGTTACCAAAATGTTTAGGTTTCCTTTTCAGAACAATGCATTTGATTATAGGAAAACTTGTTTGGAAAAAACACATGCTCTGTATCTTTGTTTCTGGCCCAAAACCTCAATTTAGTTAAAATGTCCAACTCAAAGGTATGACAATATCAAAATTCATAGTCTTGCGTTGAATGCAGTTTCCAGGTTTTTATGTTCAAAACTGTAAAGCACAAAAAGAAAATGAATGGAAGAAATGCTGGATTTAGAGTAATATGTGTATTTGATTTTAATACGAAAAAGGAAAATATCTATCAAGCTACATATCTACCCCTGTAACAGTCACTTTAGACTGCACATAAATGTGGAAAAACATTTTATTTCATGAAGAATTAACTATAGCTAAAATAAAATAAAATAAAATAGCAAATACATTAAAGTTGAAGAAAAGCCTAAGTCAAACTACACATCTATTTATACAGATAAGGCAGGATAGGTAAGAGGAGGGGGAAGGGAACATATTAAAGACCATTTATATTTAGGCTTTTCTTTCACTTTAAAAAAATGGATAGTTGAATGAATATGACAGAATAGCTTTGCATACTTGTTGTTAAAGGTAATCTCTTACTAAACTATATCAATTGATGTTTTTTCTGTCTGCATTTCGATGCATTTGATACATATTGTATTAAAAAATAAAAAGAGTATGAAATGGAGATAACAAAAGAGCAACATTAACCAGCTGATTAAATAACTGTGTTTGCTCTGAAAAATTGAAAATCCTGAGAGATATGATTTTAAAACAAACATTGATGTGGTAATTGAGATTAGCCTAAAAAGTAAATTATTGGAGTTGGAATACAGACAATTTATTTCAGCAATAATGATTGTTACATTTACAATAAAGCTACTTTCATATTTGAAAAAAGAAACCAAGATCACAGAAACTGAACAACTAGGAATGATTTCGATGTTCAAATCGAATGTAAATTCGACTCAAACATTGTGTGTTCACCGAACAGCGAAAATTATGGGACGTTTGCGGGAAATTCGAGCACAGCAGAATATCCCAATATGCACTGCGAGATCACAGTCTATTGCTGTATGATGACCTGCATTCTTTGGCCAATCACAGCACGTTCTGCTGAAAGAGCCATAAGTCCAATCATGGCTCAGGGGGACTAAGTCCACACCCCACACTATATAAGGCTGCTTACATAGCAGCCATGTATAGTGTGTGGAAATAGATAGTTTGAGCTAGATTAGGCAGACAGGTTAGTTAGTGACAGTGTATTTAATACATACTGTATATACAGTCTAGTATATATATATATATATATATATATATATATATATATATATATATATATATATATATATATATATACACATACTCTGCATTTAGCATAGACTAGATTTTCGGTGAAGACTCTATATTCAAGTCAGTGCAGGCAGTGTGATTGAGATATATACAGTACAGACCAAAAGTTTGGACACACCTTCTCATTCAAAGAGTTTTCTTTATTTTCATGACTATGAAAATTGTAGATTCACACTGAAGGCTTCAAAAATATGAATTAACACATGTGGAATTATACATAACAAAAAAGTGTAAAACAACTGAAAATATATTTCATATTCTAGGTTCTTCAAAGTAGCCACCTTTTGCTTTGATTACTGCTTTGCACACTCTTGGCATTCTCTTGATGAGCTTTAAGAGGTAGCACCCCATCACTCTCCTTCTTGGTCAAATAGCCCTTACACAGCCTGAAGGTGTGTTTGGGGTCATTGTCCTGTTGAAAAATAAATGATGGTCCAACTAAACGCAAACCGGATGGAATAGCATGCCGCTGCAAGATGCTGTGGTAGCCATGCTGGTTCAGTATGCCTTCAATTTTGAATAAATCCCCAACAGTGTCACCAGCAAAGCACCCCCACACCATCACACCTCCTCCATGATTCACGGTGGGAACCAGGCATGTAGAGTGCATCCGTTCACCTTTTTTGCGTTGCACAAAGACACAGGGGTTGGAACTAAAGATCTCAAGTTTGGACTCATCAGACCAAAGCACATATTTCCACTGGTCTAATGTCCATTCCTTGTGTTCTTTAGCCCAAACAAGTCCCTTCTGCTTGTTGCCTTTCTTTAGAAGTGGTTTCCTAGCAGATATTCTACCATGAAGGCCTGATTCACACAGTCTCCTCTTAACAGTTCTAGAGATGTGTCTGCTGCAAAAGGTGGCTACTTTGAAGAACCTAGAATATGAAATCTATTTTCAGTTGTTTCACACTTTTTTGTTATGTATAATTCCACATGTGTTAATTCATAGTTTTGATGCCTTCAGTGTGAATCTACAATTTTCATAGTCATGAAAATAAAGAAAACTCTTTGAATGAGAAGGTGTGTCCAAACTTTTGATCTGTACTGTATATATATATATATATATATATATATATATATATATATATATATATATATATATATATACACACAGTCTAGTATATATTCAGTGTAGCCTATATATTCAGTGTAGACACAATGGGCCAGATCCACAAAAGAGATACTCCGACTTAAGTGCTGTTCAGTCTGTGTGTAACTTTGGAAACGATCCTCAAAAGGCTTTTTCCAAAGTTAGGCAGAAGATCCGGCATGTGTAATTGAATTACACTGCCGAATCTTAGGATGCAGTACCGCATCCGCCGCTGGGGGCATTTCGAGTCGAAATGCCGTTTCTAGTATGCAAATTAGCACTTAAGGCGATCCACAAAGCTTTCCAGCTTCCTTTTTGCGCCGTAAGTGTTATTTTGCAAGTGTAAAATTAGGGCTGGTTCTACAAAGTGTAAACTAGTCACACCATGTAAAAGCCCATTCCAGCGACGGCATTTGGTATGCTTTCCCGAGGGAGAACTCCACGGCAATTTGTAAAAACAAAACCGGCATGGGTTCCCCCCCAGGAGCATACCAGGCCCTTAGGTCTGGTATGGGTTGTAAGGGGACCCCCCCTACGCCGAAAAATTGACGTAGGGGGTCCCCCTACAATCCATACCAGACCCGTATCCAAAGCACGCTACCCGGCCGGCCAGGAAAGGAGTGGGGACGAGCGAGCGCCCCCCCCCCCTCCTGAGCCGTGCCAGGCCGCGTGCCCTCAACATGGGGGGGTTGGGTGCTCTGGGGCAGGGGGGCGCACTGCGGGCCCCCCCACCCCAGAGCACCCTGTCCCCATGTTGATGAGGACAGGACCTCTTCCCGACAACCCTTGCCATTGGTTGTCGGGGTCTGCGGGCAGAGGCTTATCGGAATCTGGGAGTCCCCTCAAATAAGGGGGCCCCCAGATACCGGCCCCCCACCCTAAGTGAATGGATATGGGGTACATCGTACCCCTATCCATTCACCTGTAGGCAAAAAGTTAAAGTTAGTAAACACACAACACAAGGCTTTTTAAAATATTTTATTATTCTGCTCCGGATGCCCCCCCTGTCTTCGTTATTAGCTCAATTAGCAGGGGGGGCTTCTTCTTCCGCTCTCCGGGGGTCTTCCACTCTCCGGGGGTCTTCCGCTCTCCGGGGGTCTTCTCCGCTCTCCGGGGGGGGCTTCTCCGGACTCCGGGGGGCTTCTTCCATCTTCTCCCCTCTTCCGCTCTTGACTCGGCGAACCCCGGTTCTTCTGCAGCTCTCCGGTGCCTTCTTCTTCAGCGCTGGCTGCCTGCTATGTTTGTGTGTTAGCTCGATTTCAAACAGGCAGCCAGCGCGGTCTTCTGTGGCGTCAGGGTCTTCTCTTCCTTTCTTCCGATGTTGCCTCGTCGCCTGTTGTCGCTGTAATGATGGAAGCGCGCCTTGCATCCCATTTATATAGGCATCACCGTCCCATCATGCTCCGGCAGGTACCCACGTGGTGGGTGCCTACCCACGTGCACCCACCACGTGGGTACCTACCGGAGCATGATGGGACGGTGATGCCTATATAAATGGGATGCAAGGCGCGCTTCCATCATTACAGCGACAACAGGCGACGAGGCAACATCGGAAGAAAGGAAGAGAAGACCCTGACGCCACAGAAGACCGCGCTGGCTGCCTGTTTGAAATCGAGCTAACACACAAACATAGCAGGCAGCCAGCGCTGAAGAAGAAGGCACCGGAGAGCTGCAGAAGAACCGGGGTTCGCCGAGTCAAGAGCGGAAGAGGGGAGAAGATGGAAGAAGCCCCCCGGAGTCCGGAGAAGCCCCCCCCGGAGAGCGGAGAAGACCCCCGGAGAGCGGAAGACCCCCGGAGAGTGGAAGACCCCCGGAGAGCGGAAGAAGAAGCCCCCCCTGCTAATTGAGCTAATAACGAAGACAGGGGGGGCATCCGGAGCAGAATAATAAAATATTTTAAAAAGCCTTGTGTTGTGTGTTTACTAACTTTAACTTTTTGCCTACAGGTGAATGGATAGGGGTACGATGTACCCCATATCCATTCACTTAGGGTGGGGGGCCGGTATCTGGGGGCCCCCTTATTTGAGGGGACTCCCAGATTCCGATAAGCCTCCGCCCGCAGACCCCGACAACCAATGGCAAGGGTTGTCGGGAAGAGGTCCTGTCCTCATCAACATGGGGACAGGGTGCTCTGGGGTGGGGGGGCCCGCAGTGCGCCCCCCTGCCCCAGAGCACCCAACCCCCCCATGTTGAGGGCACGCGGCCTGGCACGGCTCAGGAGGGGGGGGGGCGCTCGCTCGTCCCCACTCCTTTCCTGGCCGGCCGGGTAGCGTGCTTTGGATACGGGTCTGGTATGGATTGTAGGGGGACCCCCTACGTCAATTTTTCGGCGTGGGGGGGTCTCCTTACAACCCATGCCAGACCTAAGGGCCTGGTATGCTCCTGGGGGGGGAACCCATGCCGGTTTTTTCTTTGAAAATTGGCATGGAGTTCTCCCTCAGGAATGCATGCCGCTGTCATTTTTTTTTCCCGACGCAACTTTTTTAAGCCGTCGCGATCCTCAAAACTCGGCGTAACGTAACTTCGCGCATGCGCAGTACGGCCGGCGCGGGAGCGCGCCTCATTTAAATGGGACTCGCCCCATTTGAATAGGAACGCCTTGCGCCGGCGGAATTTTAGTTACACAGCCTTAAATTTCTAGATAAGTGCTTTGTGGATCAGGCACTTAGGTAGAAACTTTAAGGCAGTGTAACTTAAATGGGATTTTTTAAGTTACGCCAGGTTTTTGTGGATCTGGCCCTATATTCAGTCAATGCAAGCAGTGTAGTTTTTATAACACAGTGGGGCTGATTTACCAAGCCTTTACTCCATGACTCATGGAGTAAAAGCAGGAGTAGCAGCCGTTTTGACATTTACTATTGAAATACGCTGCTAGTGCAGTGTATTTCAGTAGTTACTAAGGTGCTCAGGAGAGGGCGCATGGTGCGCCTGATAGACCTGGCGTACGGCACATTGAAATGTAAATATCGGGGATTCGGGCGGGAGTTTATTAGGGGGGAGGTGGGCTGATGCAGGGGAAGTGAAGTGACATGTGTTTGAATGTGTTTGGCGGGCCGAATTGAAAGTGAAAGTGTTTTTTTGAAACCGATCCCCGTACGCTTGCACAGTGCGCCTGAACCTCGGGAGGTTCATTTGCATACTGGGCATGCGTACAGGGAAATTTTAGGGATTCCTGTGCGCCTTGTCAGTACGCCGAGAAAATCTTGGTAAATACCAAGCGGCGTACCCGTGATTGCGCTGCGTGACGCGGCGCACGGGAATCTCCAAACAGTTTTCAGCCTGCGCTGACCATGAAGGGGAACTACGCGCCAAATTTCAAACTTGAAATCGCCGCGGGTCCTCCTCCAGGGGTACATTAGGCTCTTAGGCTTGGTCTGGAACGTGAGGGTTTAAACCCGCGCCAAAAATCGGCGCGGGGTTCCCCCCCAGATCCAAACCAAGCCCTCATCCCAGGCACGCAGTCTTGCCCGGACAGGAATGGGGGTGGGGACGGGCGAGCGCCCCCCCCCCTCCTGAGCCGTACCAGACCGCATGCCCTCAACATGGGGGAGTGTGTGCTGTGGGGGAGGGGGGCACTGCGGGGGAGCCAGGCAGAAGAGGGAACAGAGAAGAAAGCAGAGAAAAGACAGGGGAGTTGGTGCACACCCGGCAGAAGACGAGGAAGACCGGAGCCCTGGCGGAAGGCACCGGAAAGACCGGGGGATAGGCGCCATCCCCCGGCAGAAGTCGCCGAAGTCCGGATGCCCCCCCTAATGTAAAAGAGCTTAAATGGGGTGGGGGGCCCCGGCGGAAGGCTCCGGAGAGGACCGAGGGATGGCGCCCTCCCCCGGCAGAAATTGGCGAAGCCCAGGGCCCCCGGCGGAAGATCGGGAGAGAAGAAACCCCCCCTTGTGAAAGAGCTAAAGAAGAAAGGGGGGGGCTGACTAATAAATTATTTTATTCTGTGTGGTGTGTTTTTTACTTTACATTTTCCCCCAGGTGAATGGGTAGAGGTACGATGTACCCCATACTCATTCACATAGGGTGGGGGGCCGGCACTTATTAAAGGGGGCTCTCAGATTCTGATAAGCCCCCGCCTGCATACCCCAACAACCAATGGCAAGGGTTGTCGGGAAGAGGCTCTTGTCCCTATCGACATGGGGACAAGAGTGCTGTGGGGTGGGGGGGCAGTGCCCCCCTCCCCCACAGCACACACTCCCCTATGTTGAGGGCATGCGGTCTGGTACGGCTCAGGAGGGGGGGGCGCTCGCTCGTCCCCACCCCCATTCCTGTCCGGGCCAGACTGCTTGCCTGGGATGAGGGCTTGGTCTGGATCTGGGGGGGGACCCCACGCTGGTTTTCGGCGTGGGTTTAACCCCTCATGTTCCGGACCAAGCCGAAGAGCCTAATGTACCCCTGGAGGGGGACCCACGCCGGTTTTTTGTTTGAAATTTGGCGCGGAGTTCCCCTTTATCCCGGTCCTGTCAGGGGGGGAAATGCCTGATCGTCTGTTCATACAATGTATGAACAGCGATCTGTCATTTCCCCTAGTCAGTCCCACCCCCCCTTACAGTTAGAACACACCCAGGGAACATAATTAACCCCTCCCTCGCCCCTAGTGTTAACCCCTTTCCTTGCCAGTGACATTTTCATAGTAAGAAATGCATTTTTAGAACATTGGTCGCTAGAAAAATGCCAATGGTCCCAAAAATGTGTTCGCCATAATGTCGCAGTACCGATAAAAATCGCTGATCGCCGCCATTACTAGTAAAAAAATATATAATAAAAAAGCCATAAAACTAAACACTATTTTGTAGACGCTATAACTTTTGCGCAAACCAATCAAACGCTTATTGTGATTTTTTGGAACCAAAAATATGTCGAAGAATATGTATCGGCCTAAACTGAGGGGAAAAAAAGATTATTTTTAGATAATTTTGGGGATATTTATTATAGCAAACAGTAAAAATGATTTTTTTTGGTTAAAAAAAAATGTCGCTCTATTTTGGTTTATAGCAAAAAAAAAAAAAAAAAGCAGAGGTGATCAAATAGCACCAAAAAAAATAATCTCTTTGTGGGAAAAAAAAGGACGACAATTTTGATTGGGAACCACGTCGCACGACCGCGCAATTGTCAGTTAAAACGACGCAGTGCCGAATCACAAAAACTGGCCCGGTCATTGACCAGTAATATGGTCTGGGGCTCAAGTGGTTAAAAATTAACAAAACACTAAAGTTAGCCCAATTTATGGTGATAATGTGAAAGATGATGTTACACCGAGTAAATAGATACCTTACATGTCACGCTTTACTATTGCAAACACTCATGGAATGGGGCCAAAATTCAGTACTTTAAACTCCCCATAGGCGACCTTTTTTTTTTATTTTTCAGGTTACCAGTTTATAGCTACAGAAAAAGTCTAGTGCTAAAAGTATTACTCTCGCTCTAACGCACGCGTTAATACCTCACATGTGTGGTTTGAACGGTGTTTACATATGTGGGCGGGACTTACGCAAGTCCCGCCCACAATTGTAAACATCGTTCAAACCACACATGTGAGGTATTGACGCGTGCGTTAGAGCGAGAGTCTACAACCTTACCCAAGTCTACAACCTTATACAAAGTGTCTCTGAACCGACATTCACCTGATCCTGTGTTGGACTTCACCTCCTCGCTGGTATCATCAACTTTAAGCGCAATTGACCCATTAGGTATATGCCTATTCTGGGGCCACAGCTTCTGGTAAGCCTCCATTCACTTCGGTGCTGGATTTACACATCTTTTACCTATGAAGATCTATTATCATTTCTTTATTGACGTTATTTGCACATTTATCCACTTTGAACTGAATTTTGAGGATTTTTTTTTTTTTTTTTTTTTTAAAGTTTTTTATTTTATTTTTTTTCCGTCCATCATACAGGATAAGTACGATTACAAGAACAATATATCATTCAAGCAGACAGTATTCTTGCGGACGCAGCCGCTACAACATATGCAACATAAGCAAAACATTATATTATACTTAGTAGTAATATAAACTTAAACTTAATGTTAAACTTAATGGACAGAGTGGATGCCAATGGGCTATATTGCTAGCCTTGTTCAACGGGCGCAAATAGCGAAACTGTTGGGCAACTGAGAGCCCTTAACTTCACAGGTGTACCCCTGGGTGTGACACAGTCTGAAGTGGGTCTAGTGGATTGTACTAGTTCCTGCTTAGGGGTTTGAGGGTTAGGGGGGGGGGGGGGGGGGGGGTAGAGCCGCCACAGCTCGGTGAGGTATGAGGTTGAGGGTGCGTTGTGCGGTGATCACCTGGGATAATGGCTTTGTAGTCATCAGACAGAGTAAAATGCTGCCAGCAGGCCCAAGTCTCGTTGAACTTTGCCGGCGTATCGTTGCTCTGGTGGATCAGTTCCTCCATCTCCATTATCTTTTGGAGGCGTTGAAACCAATCGGACATAGAGGGGGGTTTTGGGGAGAGCCAGAAAAGTGGGATGCACATACGCGCGGCATTTACCATGTGCATAGCCAAGGAGCGGTTATATTTCCTCGGGCGCGATTTGGCATGATGGAGAAGGAATTGGGCAGGTGAGAATTCTAGAGTATCTGTGGTGATGCGTGTTATGTAATTATGGACCTCAGTCCAGTAAGGTTGTAGTTTGGGGCACGTCCACCATATGTGGAGGAAGGAGCCCGTCTCCCGATGGCATCTCCAGCACCCTTTGGGGAGCGTCGGGTTAATTCTGTGTAGCTTGAGTGGGGTTTTGTACCATCTGGAGAGGAGTTTGTAGGCGTTCTCCTGCGTCTGGACGTTGATCGATCCCTTGTGGGCGAGCCTATATATGTGTTCCCATTCCCTGTCTGATAGGTCTAGCGAGAGGTCATTTTCCCACTGCTGGTTGGCCCAGTGAAGTTTAGGTGATTGTGAAGAGAACAGTAGACCGTAGATCACCGAGATTAGATGTCTCAGTGGCGATGTAGAGTTGCAAAGGTTTTCGTAGGGGGTGTAGGGTCTAGACCATTGTACGTCAGGCTCTATTTTGTCTAGAAAGTGCCTAATCTGGAGGTAAGTCCAGAAGGGGAACTCGCTCTTACTCATTTTGGTCGCTAGTTCTGTTTGCAACAGAAGGCGGCCTGTGGTATAGAATTGACCTGCCCTTACCGTCTTGTGGGGCCAGCCGTCGGCTAAAAAGGTAGGATTCATTCCCGGCGGGAAGTTGGGATTTAGACGGAGGGGGGTCATGGGGCCGGTCCGGTCCGCTATTTTGTATTTGGCGCAAGCCTTCTGGAAGGCCAGTAGGGTGGGGCGTATGAGGGGGTGGTCACCCCAGCCTTGTGGGGCGTTGCACTTTGCGATCCATGGGAGGTGTGCTAAGGGCAGGGAGGAGAATGACTGCTCTAGGTCTACCCATTTGTTGTCCAGTCCACGATCCTGGACAGCCCACAGGCTAGGTTATACTTGTGTAAGTCAGGCAACCCCAGGCCTCCCTGCATTTTAGGGACCGTGAGTCTCGCGTAGCTTAAACGCGGGCGAGTGTCCTGCCACACAAATCTCGTGCAGGCCGAGTTGTAGGATAAGTAGAAAGCCGGGGGGAGCCTGATGGGTATGGCTTGCATGACATATAGAACCCGGGGGAGTAAGTTCATCTTGACCACTGCTATCCTACCGAACCACGATATTGGTTTTGGGGACCAGTCTTTCAAGTCCTTCAGTATGTTATGGAGCAGTGGAGTGTAGTTAAGTGCATATAGGTCTGCTAGAGAGGAGGGAAGTTGGATCCCCAGATATGTGATGGCTCTAGTGGCCCACTTGAACGGGAAGTTTAGCTTGCACTGGTCGCAGAGAGTCGTGGGCAGAGATACATTTAGGGCTGAAGACTTGGAGAAGTTGATTTGGAGGTTGGTTAGAACTTTGAAATCCTCAAAGTCTTTCATCAGGTTGGGGATGGTCGTAAGGGGGTCTCTGAGAAATAGGAGAATATCATCCGCGAAGGCGGCTATTTTGTAGGTCTTCTTGTCAATATGGATTCCTTTAATTGTGGGGTTAGATCTAAGGCGCTGTAAAAGGGGTTCTAGTGTGAGGATGAATAATAGGGGGGAAAGGGGGCATCCCTGGCGTGTCCCGTTTGCGATGGGGAAGGCGTCCGACAGGTGGCTGTTCACTCTCACCCTTGCCGTGGGGTTCGCATAGAGTGCCGAGATAAAGCTCAGCATGGTCGGCGGGAGGTTCACGGCTTGCAGCGTTGCCTGCATAAAATCCCATGCCACCCTGTCGAACGCCTTCTCCGCGTCGAGGGACAAGAGAAATCCAGGGGACTTGTTGGATGTGAGCCAATGGTGTACGTTTATTGCTGTGAGGGTGTTGTCCCGGGCCTCCCTCCCAGGGACGAAGCCTGCCTGGTCCAGGGCCACCATGTTTGGCAGGTAGGGCAGTAGCCTGTTTGCTATGATTTTAGCGAACCACTTGAGATCCACGTTTAATAGGGATATTGGCCTGTAGTTGGATACCGCGTTCGGGTCTTTGTCTGGTTTGGGGATCACCACAATGTGTGCTGTCAGGAGATCACGGGGGGGGGTGGCTTCATTGGCAAAGGAGTTGAAGGCCGCTTTAAAGAATGGGGTAAGCACCGTCGCGTAGGTCTTGTAATACCCCGCCGTTAGCCCGTCAGGCCCCGGGCTTTTGCCCGCCTTTAGTTGCTTCAGGGCCAGTCCCACCTCTGCGTCGCTGAGGGGTTTGTCGAGGTCTGTTTTGGCCTCTTCTGACAGCCGTGTTGGGCCGTATTGGTTTAGGAAGTTGTTAATCAGGCCTCGCCTTGTTTCTATTGCCGTCGGTGTGTCCGGGGTCGGCAAGTTATACAGACCAGTGTAGTACTGTACGAAAAGTTTAGCTATGTCGGGGGTGGATTGCACTGTGTGTCCTAGGGCGTCCGTCAGGGCGTGGACCGTTATTTTTGCTTTTTGGGACTGTAGTGCTTTAGCCAAAAGTTTACTCACCTTATTGCCGTGCTCATAAAATGACTTCCTTGCTAGCACGTAGTTCCGTTTAACCCTCTTACCTATGATCTCGAGAAGTTCGGCTCTAGCTTGGTTTAGTTCCTGTAGTGTGGCGAGGGCTTGTGAGTGTTTGTGTGCGTTTTCTAAGTTCTTAATCCTGCCTAGAACGTCATCGTAGTGTTTTCGTCTTTCTTTGTTCCTTTTGGCCGCGGCCGCTATGAGTAAGCCCCGTACTACACACTTGTGGGCCTCCCAGTTTATACTGGGGGCTGTGTCTTCCGGCCTGTTTTCAAGAAAAAATAATTTGAGCGCTTTCTCCAGGTCTTTAGCCACTACTGGGTCTGTGAGTAGGGAAGGGTCTAGCCTCCATACCCTGGACCGTGGGTGACCGGGAGGTAGAGCTATCGTGGCCGAAATGGGGTTGTGGTCCGAGATGAACATGGGGTTGATCGAAACCGCGGATAGGAGGGGGAGGTCTTCCTGGCTGATAAACAGGTAGTCGAGCCGGGAATAGCGGTTGTGTGGTATGGAAAAGTACGTGTAGTCCCTGCCCGTCGGGTTTAGGGCGCGCCACGTATCATGTAGGAGTAGACCTTGCAGGAGCTTTTTAATTCTCCTTAGCGCAGTGTATTGCAGGGATGAGGTACCCGTGGAGGTGTCTAGCGTGGGGTTGAGTGGAGCATTGAAGTCTCCCCCGAGCAGGAGAATCCCCTCTTTAAAAGAGGCAAGCAGTTCCAAACTTGTTCTAAAGAACGTGACCCGGCGCGTGTTTGGTGCGTATATATTGGCAAGCGTTATCGTCCTGTTTTGGTGTGTGCCTTTGAGAAACAAATACCGCCCTTCCGGGTCAGCTAGTGTGCCTGTCAGTTGAAATGGGCAATTCTTACCTATTAATATGGAGACCCCTTTCGTTTTTGCTTGTGCGTTCGTCGCGTGATGGACCACTGGGAAGTGGTGATTATGCAATTTGGGTATAGCCCCAGTTTTGAAGTGTGTTTCCTGCACCAGTACTATGTCGGCCCTAGCTTGGTGCATGGAGAGGAGGAGCTTGGCCCGTTTTTCGGGTAGGTTCAGTCCCTGCGCATTCAGGGAGATGATCTTCACTTTGGGGACGTCAGCCTTCGTCGGTATGGTGGACATTGTCGGTCGGGTTTGTGGGTGTATGCCCGAGTTGTACGGTGATGTGATGTGAGCGAGCTGTGGCGGTTCGCAGTGGGGGGGTGGGTGGGGGGGGGGGATTGGGGTGGTTGCCTAGTGTGTCTACGTGGACCCCGGTATAGGTTCAAGAGGAACTACGCTCTTCAGGTGTCGGGTGTCCGAGCAGGGGGCCTAGCGGCAGGGTCCCAGGGACTGGGAGTGGTATTACCCACAGTTGGGGCGGTGGGCGCCCGTGTCCGATTAGGCGGAGGGACTCAGTCCCGCCACCTGATTTAGGTGGTAGATAATCGGTGAGGTGCGGCCGTGGGGGGCGTCCGCGCCTGAAACTAGACGTAGACTCCGTCCCACGATACCGCTTGGGGGATGGTCTGGAGCTTACCAGCAGACCGCTTCGTGTGTGTGTACGTTACGTGTCGTGGTCAGCCACCCCGGAGCGCACCTTCCTGTATGGCTTGAGAAGTGTCCGCCCCGTGGTCGATGATTGTCTATGGGTATAGGGGAGTTGTGTACCCTGCTGGTGGTAGGGGGGGGGGGGGGGGGAGTCCCCCAGTGTTCCGCCTTATGGCGACCCCCGGGCTCGGTTTCCCCAAAAGGACAGCATACGGAGCCTCACCCGTCCCCTCTCCCCGTGCGCAGCCTCCTCATTAGATGGGAGTCCGGGGGGGGGGGGGGGGGGGGGATGGGGACCTTCATTCTTTGAATTATACCCCGTCTACCTATCCCCAGCCAGTTAGTGCGTGCCCTCCCCGTTAGGGTATATCTATCTGGCCGTGGTGCGGCCTATCGTCGGGGACACGGCAGACCAAGTACCCATAACCTTGGGAGGTAGGTTTATGCGTTCATACTTTACCCGGGAACCTCAGTTCCCTCGGCTATTACTGAGTTCCGAGCGGTGTGCAGTCTTTAAGAAGTGCAGTTCGTGGTGTGGATATGAGCAGGTGTTGCAAAGGTCTCCTGTCTCGGGGAGGGTGGTCAGTTCGTTAAGGGTCGCCGTGGCGTGAGATTCTGGCTGATCCCTCTGGTTTCCAGGGAGTGTCCAGCTGCGAGACTGTGCCGGTTCAGTTCAGACAGTCGGGTGTGTGCTATCCCCGGGATCCGCGGTGTCCTCTGTTAGGGTGCGGTCCCCTGTCAGGTGTAGTCACGAAGGTGTAGCGGTTGGGGGGGGAGCGTCCGGCTGTACCGGCTGGAGTCTCATCCAATGGGCTTGGGGTGGGCGCCTTATCGGGGCCCGGCAGGGTGATGGTGCTCACTTGGACCGTCTGAGAGGGAGGGAGGGGGAGGGGGTGCCGGCAGGTAAGGCCCGGTGAGTAGGTATGCGCGGGCTGTCTGGGGGCCCGGCGGACCTTAGAGTGCGTGCTCGGGGACGGTGGTTGGATTCCAAAATAGCTCAGGGGCTGCCCGCGGGATGAGTGGTGGTCTTTCCTCCGGAGCGGGGAGCTGAGTCGCTGTGTAGATCCGCGTCTGGGGTGTAGATGGGCGTAGTTGTCGGCGCGACACTCGTTCGTGTCTCCTCTGTCGTCTTTCGCCGTGTTGATGTGTCTTGCTTTGTGACGAGGTTGTTGTGCACCGTGCCGGAGGTCATCACTGGGTTCCGCTTCCGGGGGTGCGGCAGTTCCAGCGCATTCTGGGTATTGTAGTGTTCAGTGTTGGGCTGGCCGCTCTGATCACAGATGGTCGAGGGGGCGGAGTCTGTCAGGGTTTCCCGCTTTGTAAGTAGGCGGTTGTTGTAGGTCCGGCGGGCGTGTCAGCAGGGCCTTCAGGAGGACCCTCAGAGTGGCAGTCTCTGCGGCGGGGGTGCGATGGGATGAGGCTTGCTTCGTCTGTTCCCAGTAAAGTTTCGTGAATAAAGAATAAAGTTTAGAGTCTCGGGGTCTGAATCAAACAGCTGTGTATAACTTGCCAACTAATCCTTGGGCATCCGCTCTGTCGGGGACTTATTCTGTCCTTCAGTTGTCCCTGCGGGCTCTACGTGCTCCTGGAGAGGAGAGGGGGTCGCCCTCCCTTCTGGGACCTGCGTTGCTGGTCGAGGTGCGGGGGTTCGAGGGGGATCTCCTCCTCCTAGATCTTGTGGGTTGTGTTTCCATCTTTTCCGCCGGGGGCCCGTTCCATCGGCCCACGGAGCGGCGGTATATGGCATACCACTCCGGGACCGCAACGGGTGGAATGCCAAGGGTGTCAAAGAAGAGCGGCAGGTCCTCTGGGACTTTAAGCTGTGCCGTGCGCCCTTGATGGGAGGCAGAGAGGCAGAAGGGGTACTTCCATTTATAACGGATGTTAGCTGCTCGGAGGGCGTCTAAGAGGGGTCTGAGATCTCTTCTATGTTTCAGCGTTATTCCAGACAGGTCCTGGAACAGTTGGATCTGGGAGCCCTCATGTACCAGGCGCTGTCCCCTCGCCTGACGGAGGATTTCTTCTTTCAGGCCATAATCCGTGAGGCAGCAAACGATGTCTCTGGGGGGGTCTGTGTCCCTACCCCTGGGACGTAGTGCCCTGTGGATGCGCTCCATAGCGATGGCTGTGTCTGGGGGCCTCTGTAGGATGGAATTGAACAGCTCCGTCACCTCTCTTGCTATCTGGCCTCCTTCCACTGCTTCAGGGAGGCCCCGCACGCGTAGATTATGGCGGCGTCCCCGATTTTCCAAATCCTCCAAGTGGCGGTTTATTTCCCGCATTTGTAGCGTGTGGTCGTCTATTTTCCTGGTGGAACGTTGGAGGACCAAATCGTGTTCCACCAGTGTATTCTCCGCGGCCGCAACTCTTCCATCCAGTGACTGGAAGTCGAGGCGAAGCTCTGCTATGGCTGCAGTGAGCGCGCTTTTTATGTCGGAGGCCACCGCTCTTAAGTCTCCGATCGTTATGGGAGTCGTCGCCGGGGCGGAGGTCTGTAACATCCCCGGGTCCGTGGTATTCCCCTGAGGGTGGTCCAGGGGGGTCGCAGAGAGCACTATCTCCTGTGCGTGAGAGGTGATGGCTTGCGAGCGGCCTCGAGGTGTTCCCTGGCGGGAGGCCGCCATGTTTCCCCGTCCGGTGCGGAACATCTCCGGGATGTGGTGCTCAAGAGAGTCGGTTGGTTCCCTTGGGGAACGGGATCGGGAAGCCGAGGACTGTCGGGAAGCAGTACCCATGGTGTGTCTTGCTTGGTGGGGTCGAGAAACACCGCTAATTGTGAAGTGCGCTCTGAGGTGGCCGGAGCTCAGCTATCAGGCAGCCATTTCCTAGCTCGGTCCAGCCACGCCGAGGATTTATTCATTATTAATTTTTTCACAGTTTATGTTTATGGACTACTTCAACGTGTTTCATATGGACACTTTTCTATGATTGGCTAATTATCAACATACCCAATCCTTTATTTCACTTATAATTAGCGCTACATTTTATGTTTTATTTTGTTTGTTTTTTGGAATTGATCTATTCTGTGGTGTTGGCTGCATTTTATAAGTTTTTTTTAGTAGCTAGTAGTAGTTATTTTCTACAAGTGTTAGAACCCCTGCTTGTGTTTTTTTTTTTGGGGTTGAGCTTTGTGTCCCTTTTCTTAAAATTGGCTTCACTTCCTGTCACACAGCTGAACAGAAAGTGAGGTTAAAACCCTACCAGTGTCTTTTCTTGGGGACACAGGTCAATCTAGTGTCCCCATTAAGCAAATTGCACTCCAGCACTGCTGTGTACACCCCAAATCATGCGTCTTCAAACTACGGCCCTCCAGTTGTTCAGGAACTACAATTCCCATCATGCCTAGTCATGTCTGTGAATGTCAGTGCATTACAAGGCCTCATGGGATGTGTAGTTCTACAACAGCTGGAGGGCCGTAGTTTGAGGATCCCTGCCCCAAATGATTATTTAGTTTGGGGTTTAGTAAAGGCAAAGCCACTCTGCAGTACAAGCATAGTTGCTGAAAATCAGAGAGGAAGCACTCACGGTTTTAACATCCAATCCAAAGCAAAGTTGTTTTGTTTTCTTCCTTGCTTGTCCACTTGTAGCGCAAAGTGGATTTGCCTTTAGTAAATGGACCCCAAAGTCCAAGATCCCTAATAATTTGGGGTGTACACAGCAAAATGCTAGAGTGCAATTTACATAATGGGAAACTATTTAGATTGATCTCTGTGTCCCCAAGAAAAGATATTAGTAAGGATTTACCCTCACTTCCTGTTTGGCTATGCGACAGGAAGTGAATGAATTTGAATTAGAAAGGGTGAAGACACCTCACAAATGTTGTCACTATCAGGGGTGCAGACATCCCCAAAAAATGAGCAGATACTACTTATTTGCAAATTACTAATTTTTTAGTTAACATTGGGTGGTGTTTGTGGGTGGTCCTAACACACACATTCATACATATTAGCAACGCTGTATCCTGGCCTATTGGCATGGTTATATTTTCTTAGGCCTCTCAATAAAACTCTCTGAAATGTGTGCTTAAACTAGAACTATAATCAACACTTTTTATTTTCTTTAATTTTGGATAGAGTGAGGGAGGGTTATAGGCCCTGTCAGTTTATTTTGTATTATCTGTGTCCAATTGGGGAGATTTGCCTTCACTTCCTGCCCCATAGCCAAACAGGAAGTGAGAGAAAAACTATGCAAATTAAGGGAGTCCAGTAACCCCCTCCCCCCCCCCCAGAACTAGTATGTGTGTGTGTGCCCTGAAAATTCCTGGGCGGGTCATACAAAACAGGGTGTGGCTTTGACAGGAAGGGGTGGGTCATTTTTCTATTAGGAGGTGCAGAAATGTAGTCAGGCCTAGGGCAGCACAAAACCTAAATATACTACTGCATATTAGGGCTTATTTAGACCGGATCCGATTTACAGCATGGTTTTATATTGTGGGAGGAAACCCACGCAGGCACAGGGAGAACATGCAAACTCCAGGCAGATGGTGTCACGGGGCGGGATTCGAACCAGCGACCCTTTTGCTGCTAGGTCAAAGTGCTATACACTACACCACTGTGCTGAACGAACATGATTGCAACTGAAAGCATGAGATCTTTTTTTTTTTTTCAATACCATGCTTTCCAGCCTTATTGACCCCGCCTCTCTCCATAAAGAGGACCTGTCACACACTAGTCCTATTACAAGGGATGTTTACATTCCTTGTAATAGGAAGAAAAGTGATCCAAAATAAAAAAAGTGACAAAAAAGTGCAAGAAGAAAAATATGAGGTAAAAAAAAATAAAAAAAATACCGCCCCTGTCCCTAGAAGCTTGCACTCAGAAGCGAATATGCATGTAAGTCCCGCCCACATATGTAAACACCATTCAAACCACACATGTGAGGTGCATTGACGCGTGCATTAGAGCGAGAGCAATAATTCTAGCCCTAGACCTCCTCTGTAACTCTGAACTGGTCACCTGTAAACAAAAATCAAGCATCGCCTATGGATATTTTTATGTCCTGAAGTTTGGGGCCATTCCATGAGTGTGTGCAATATTAAAGCATGACAAGTTGGTATCTATTTACTCGGTGTAACATCATCTTTCACATTATCCATAAAAATTGGGATAACTTTACTGTTTTGTTATTTTTTAATCCATGGACCGTGTTTTTTTTGGGCCAAAAAAAAAGGCGTTTGAAAAATTATTGCGCAAATATCGTTGGAAATCAAATAAAAAAAACTTTATTTCCTAGGGTGTCTGCTAAAAAATTATATATAATGTTTGGGGGTCCTGAGTAATTTCCCAGGAACAAAATATAATTTTTACATGAAGGAGAGAAGTGCCAGAATAGGCGCGGTATGGAAGTGGTTAAAGTGAAATAATAAAAGTGAAATATTCCTTTAAATTTCATACAGGGGGGGAGGGGGGTATAAGATGCCTGTGAAGCGCATGTTTCCCATGCTTAGAACTGTCCCTGTACAAGATGTCATTTCTAAAGTGAAAAAAAAAAGTAATTTTAAAGTACTCATGGCTATAAAGAATACAGTCATTGCTCATTAAAACTAAAAAAAATAAATGTATGGGGGTCCCCCCAAATTAAATTACCAGGCCCTTCAGGTCTGGAATGGATATTAAGGGGAACCCCCGCCGTAAAAACAAAAAAAATGGCGTGGGGTCCCTCCAAATATCCATACCAGGCCCTTCAGGTCTGGTGTGGATTTTAAGGGGAACTCCACCCCAAATTAAAAAAAAAATGGTGTGGAGTCCCCCTAAAAATGCACACCAGACCTTTATCCAAGCACGTTAACCTGGCCGGCCGCAGAAAAGAGGGGGGGAGAGTGTGGCCCCCCCTCTCCTGAACCGCACCAGGCCACATGCCCTCAACATGGGGAGGATGTCCCCATGTTGATGGGGACAAGGGCCTCATCCCCACAACCCTTGCCCGGTGGATGTGGTGGTCTGCGGGCGGGGGGCTTATCAGAATCTGGAAGACCCCTTTAACAAAGGGGGCCCCCAGATCCCGGCCCCCCCTATGTGAAATGGTAATGGGGTACATTGTACCCCTAACCATTTTACCCAAAAAAAGTGACAAAAGTGTGAAAAATGACAGTAGCCGGTTTTTGACAAATCTTTTAATAAAATCTTCTTTCCGCTGTTTTTCTTCTTCTTTCATTCGGGTTTCTTCCTCTGCTTCTTTCTTGGGTCTTCTCGTCCACATCTTGCCCGACGTCTCCCATCTTCTTCTCTGTCCGTCGACCTTCTTGTCCCGCATCTTCTTGATCTTCTGGGCGCTGAGCTTGAAATCTAAGAGCCCGCCGTGTTCCCACTCCTGGGACCCGCCCCCCTCTGACGCCACAGGTTAACTAACTATGAAAGTCCGCGTGTGGCATATGTGCATCAGAGGTGGGCGGGGTCACATGAGCGTCACACGGCGGGAACTTCAATTGGAAGCTCATCCGCATAGTGCGGCGGCTTCTTCTTCTACGGACGGCGCGCTTGAAATTGAATTCCCCCGCCGTGTGCCGCTCTGTGACCCCGCCCCCCTCTGACGCACATGACCTTCTAAGGAGTTTACTTGTGGCGTCAGAGGGGGCGGGTCCCAGGAGCGGCACACGGCGGCCAATTCAATTTCAAGCGCTGCGTCCGGGGAAGAAAAAGATGTGGACGAGAAGGCTGAAGGACGGATGGAGAACACAGGAGAAGACACCGGGCAAGATGTGGGACTAGAAGGCTGAAGGACGGACGGAGAAGATAGAAGAACACGTCGGGCAAGATGTGGACGAGAAGACCCAAGAAAGAAGCAGAGGAAGAAACCCGAATGAAAGAAGAAAAGAAGATTTTATTAAAAGATTTGTCAAAAACCGGCTACTGTCATTTTTAACACTTTGACATTTTTTTGGGGGTGAAATGGTAGAGGTACAATGTACCCCATTACCATTTCACATAGGGGGGGCCAGGATCTGGGGGTCCCCTTTGTTAAAGGGGTCTTCCAGATTCTGATAAGCCCCCCGCCCACAGACCCCCACAACAACCGGGCAAGGGTTGTGGGATGAGGCCCTTGGCCCCATCAACATGGGGACATCCTCCCCATGTTGAGGGCATGTGGCCTGGTGCGGTTCAGGAGAGGGGGGGGCGCACTCTGTCCCCCCCTCTTTTCTGCGGCCGGCCAGGTTAACGTGCTCGGATAAGGGTCTGGTGTGGATTTTTAGGGGGACCCCACGCCATTTTTTATTAAGTTCCCCTTAAAATCCACACCAGACCTGAAGGGCCTGGTATGGATATTTGCGGGGAACCCACGCCATTTTTTTTTTTTACAGCGGGGTTCCCCTTAAAATCCATTCCAGACCTGAAGGGCCTGGTAATTTAATTTGAGGGAACCCCTACACATTTTTTATTGTTGTTTTATGAATGAATTCTGTCTGAATTGTCAGAGCCAACAATTCATTATAGCCGCGTGTGAATTTTAAATGCCTTTTTTCCTTCAGAATGTCATTTTGTGCACGGACAGTTCTAAGTGTGGGAAAAATGCGCTATTTCACATGCTGACATTACACCCCCCCTAGGTACGAAATTTAAAGGAATATTTCACTTTTATTGTTTCACTTTAAGCATTATTAATTTCACTGCTCCCGAAAAAACGTCGGTTTTAAAAAAAAAAAAAAGCATTGATACATGTTTCCTGGGACAGGACTGAGGTCCCCAAAAACTTTTTAGAACAAAACTTGCAGATTATCCTTTAAAATGAACACTTTTGATTTCTCCCATAGACTTCTATAGGGAGTTCGGCGCAGCTTTACATATTACTTGCAACGCGCCGGCTGCTACGCTGGTTCATGCGCCTAATTAAGGCTTCACCCGGAGTACTAATTAAGGCATGAACCAGCGCAGTGCACTGACAATAGTAAATCAGCCCCACTGTGTCTCTCTCTATCTCTCTCTAACTGACTGACTGACTTATTTTCTTTAACAACGCCGCAACACACTACACGCGGCCGCCTTGTGGGCGGCCTTATATAGTGGGGGGCGTGTACTAAACCCCCTGAGCCATAATTGGGCAAAGCCACCCTGACTTTGGCCAATTATGGTTCTTCGATTTTTGCGTGCTGTGATTGGCCAAGCATGCAGGGTCATGGTGCATGCTTGACCAATCACCAGCACGCAATGCCGCAGTGAATTATGGGCCGTTGCGCGTCACTCGAATTTGGCACAAACGACCCGTTTTGTTCGAAATTCGTTGAATGTACGAACAGACAATGCTCGAGTCGAACATACGTTCGAATCGAACACAAAGCTCATCCCTAGTCACAATGACAGGGGGATAAGCAGTATTGAGGGAGGTTACTGAACATGTTACATGTTATACCCTAAATATGGGCATAACATGTTAAGGTTAACGTATCCTTTAATTGTTTGGGGTATGTATTGATTGGAAGGTTTTTTGCTATGAGAGATTACACATTTCTCCCTTCTCTGGTATTTGGATTTAAATAATAATCCTTCTCCTTTTCCCTCCGCACTCCCCCTTTTCCCCCCTTAGTTCCACATGGTTCTCCTCCCAGGGGGAGACTTTGTGTGGTTTGGTGGTCCCCAGGTCCTGATTTACAATCTCAGCAGTTAAGCAAGAAGGGTAAAAAAATCAAGTTTATATAACTCAAGAAGTCAAGTGCTAACAAGTATGGGTGAGGGGATCTATGATACACTGTGAAACTTTTCTCATACAGTAGATTTATGTGTACAAGTCATGTTCTTAAAATATGTTGTCCAAAACATTTTAATACTTTTATAGCTATAATAAATATAATAAACTTTGTTTGTTGTATTTTAGGTTCAATAAGTTTTTATTATAATTTTTCAGACAAGTATAAACAGAAAACAAAAGAAATCGGACCAAACGCCCGGCAAAGGGCAGCCTGAGTGAGTGAGTGAGTGAGAAACTTATATAGCGCAACACATGCGAACTGAATCGCCTCTGGGCGCTCGGTATCCATTCCCTGGGCCCTCAGAAGAGATGGGTCTTGATCTTTCTCCTGAAGGCCAGGTGGTTTACCTCCAATCGGATGTTGGTTGGTAGAGCGTTCCATAGTCTGGGTCCTTGGACCGCAAATCTTCGTTCTCCTTTGGACTTGTATCTGGCTTTGGGTATCTGGAGTAGATTTTGGTTGGTGGATCGCAGAATGCGATTGGTGTTGTGAGCTTTTAGTTTCTCGCATAGATATTGGGGGGCGTTTCCCAGAATACACTTATGCGTTAGACAGAGTGCTTTGAAAGTGATTCTGTCTTTTACGGGCAACCAATGAAGGGATCTCAACGAAGGTGAGATTGATTCCCATGTTTTTTTCCCAGTTACAAGTCGAGCGGCCGTATTTTGGACGACTTGTAGACGAGTGATTTGGTATTTTGGGAGTCCAAGATAGAGGGCATTTGCATAGTCAAGGCTGGAGTTGATAAGTGTACCCACCACGACTGCTATGTCTTTTTTTGGGATAAAGGGAGTGAGTCTGCGTAGTAGTCGCAGCAGATGGTGCGATCCGCTGACTACTGACCCTATTTGTGCATCCATTGTCATGTGGGTGTCGAAGATGACTCCGAGACTTTTGACTTTAGTGCTGTGGGTGATGAATTGACCCAGAATGGGCAGGGGCGTCCATGTTGTTGCAGGATGAATCTTCCGATTGGCCTGAAACTGGAGAAGTTCTGTTTTTGAGCCGTTGAGTTTAAGGTAACTCTTTGTCATCCACTTTTCTATCAAAGAAAGGCATTTCTCTAGTCCGAGATAATGATCCTTTTTGTAGCAGATGCGAAAATAAAGTTGTGTGTCATCTGCATAAGAGTGGTAAAGTAACTTCTGGTTGCTGATGATTTTAAAAGAGGGCGAAGATAGATATTGAAAAGGACAGGCGACAGAGGGGATCCCTGGGGGACTCCGCATGACACTGTGCGTTTTTCAGATGTGAAAGGGCCCAATTTCACTATTTGTGATCGGTTTTCCAAGAAGGAGGAGAACCACAATAAATCACAGTCCGCAACTCCGGCTACTTCGACTAGCCGTGTCAGCAATAATTTGTGGTCTACCGTATCAAAAGCTGCACTTAGGTCCAGCAGTACTAGAAGACAAGATTCTCCTTCGTCTGCGGCCTCTAGAGCGTCATCCCATATTTTGAGCAGTGCCGTTTCTGTCCCGTGACCCGGACGGAAACCGGACTGGAATGGGTCAAGTAATTTATGGGTGTCTAAGTGATGTTGTAGCTGTTGTACAACTTCTTTCTCCATTACCTTGGAACAGACATTCAGGCCTGTTATGGGGCGACGGTGGTTAGGGTCTTTGGGGTCAAGGGTGTTTTTTTTTAGAATTGGTTTGATTATACCTTGTTTCAGCAGGGATGGCACCACTCCCTCCTTAAATGACTGGTTTATGAGCTGAATGATAGCTGGAGCCAAAATATCGGCACATTCTTTCAGCAGTTTGGTGGGGATGATATCATTGGGCGCTGTGCTATTTCGCAGAGTCCTGATGATATTTTTAGTGGCATCGATGGAAATGGGTTTTAGAGTGAAGTTAGGTGATTGTGGCGGAATTATGTGGGTATTAGGTTTGTGATTTATAGAGGGGGGTGTGTGGAGGTACTATTTTGCTGAATACTTTCACGGATTCTTTCAATTTTGTTGATGAAATAATCTGATAATTCGTTGCAAAATTCTTGTGAATCAGAATTAGGGGCTTCTAGACTGACTGGGTTCATGGGCTTGGTAACTAGATTGAAGAGTTCACGGGGGCGGTTTAGGGCATTGGTGATAATATTGGAAAAATGATTTTTTTGGGCAATAAAGATTTCCTTATGGTATTTTTTGGTTATTATCTTATAAATGGTGTGTTTTTCCTCTGAAGAGCTTCTTTTCCAGGCTGCTTCAGCTCTTCTGCGCTCTTGCTTTAGCTACGACAGCTGGTCGTTAAACCAGCTGGAGTTGTTTTTCTGAATGCACGTTGTGCGTTTTGCCGCTACTAAGTCATCTGACTGTAGCAGAGCCTTGTTTATAGCATCAAGAGTTTCTGTGGCTGTTTGATGTAGTTGGATTGTTTTTATTTTGTTCCCTAATGTAGTTTTGAAGAGTTCCGAGTGGAACTTCTTCTGAGATCTAGTCCAGTGTGTTGTCACCGGTTTTACCGTTTTGTTTGCGGGGGCATTTATGTTGATTGTGAATTTAATGGCATGGTGATCAGTCCATGGTTGCGGCTCATTTTCCAGAATATTGATTTCCAGATCTTGTCTGAAAATGAGATTGAGCGTGTGACCTGAAGCATGTGTGGGCCCACATACTAGTTTCTGCAGACCTAATCCTTCCAAGTGGTCAATGCAGGCATCAGCGACAGGGTCCTGTGAGGAGTTGGCCCAGAAGTTAAAATCCCAGAGCAGCAGGAGATGTTTGGTGTTTGGGGTATAGGTGGAGATGAACTCTGTCAACTCTGGGACATTGAGCCGGGTCTTTACCGGATTTGGGGAGGACTACTATCTAGGCTAAGAGGAGGGAAGAGGAAGGAGAGCAATTTTCATCAATGGCATTAAATGCCTTTGCAAGGAGAGGGGCCATCTGGGGCGCAAACATCTTATAAAAATGTGAAGTGAACCCATCTGGACCAGGGCTTTTACAATTTTTGAGTTTTTTAATGGCCAATTGAAAGTCAACATCAGTCAGGGGTGTTTCCAATTCTTCAATAGCAGAGGCGGGGATGGACGGAAGAGCGGTGTCTCTAATGTAGGATGACATATCGCATTAGAAGTCGCCCGACTGGGATGGGGGCAGGGGGGTTTGAGGAGGAAGATTATAAAGGCCCGAATAATATTGTTGGAACTCTTCAGCGATGGCAGAGTTAGTCAATAATTTACCCTTGCCGGGGGAAGCAATGAAAGGGATATGTTTCTTAGCCTGACGTGGGTGAAGCGTGTTCGCTACAAGTCTGCCGCATTTGTTAGCTTGGGAGTAGTGCATAAAACGCCCCTTATCCCTTGCCACCAAAGAGCAGTCAGCGAAAATTTGCAAGAGGTCCCTCCAAGCGTTAGCCAGATCCACCAACTTGGCAGCGTCAGGGGAACGCTTGTGGGAATCCTCCAGGGTTGCAATAGTCGCAAGAAGATGGGTGACGTCCGCCGAATGGGCTTTTTTGAGTCTGGAGCTGTGCTGAATGAATTTGCCCCTAAGGACACATTTGAGAGCCTCCCATTTCGTAAGCGGGTTGGTGTCATCGTGAGCGTAATCTACAATGAGGTGTGTGATGGTCTAAATAATGTTGTCAGAGCAGGTTAGGTCCGAAAGCAAGTTGTCATTAAGTCCAGGAAGATCTGGGTTTGGGGGCGGGAACCTTCCCCAAACACACGTGTACAGGGGCATGGTCTGACCAAAGTGTGAGGCCAATAGATGCACTAGGGGAAAGGTCCAGCAGCGATTGGGAAATGAGTATGTAGTCCAGTCTGCTCTAAGAAGAGTGTGCAGGGGAATAGTATGTATAGTCCCTTGCAGTGGGGTGTAAGACCCTCCTCACATCTATTAGGGAGAGCACGGAAAGAAGGGTGCGCAGCTTGGTCAGAGTAGCCAGAGAGAGCGAGGACTTACCGGTCGACGTGTCAATGCGAGGTATCAGAGCAGCGTTGAAGTAACCACCCAGGATCATGTTGGTCGTGCTAAACTTCCTCAGACGGGAGATCATAGAGGAGAAGAATTGCAGTTGGTCCTGATTGGGAGAATATACATTAATCACAGTGTAAATCACCTTCTTATATGACAGTTTAAGAAAGATAAATCTCCCTGCAGCATCTACATAAGTATCTAGAACATCTGGTGTGAATGTGGCATGAATAGCGATGGAAACCCCTTTAGATTTCGCGGAAGGGTTGGTACTATGAAACCAGGTGGGATAATGTTTGTGAAGAAGCTTGGGGATAGAATCGGACCTAAAGTGGGTTTCTTGGAGGAGAAGGATTTGGGTGCGTAATTTATGAAAATGAAATAAAATCTTTCTCCGCTTCTCTGGGACATTGAGACCCCTGCAGTTCAGAGAGAAAACTGTCAAGAAAGCGGGAGTAGCCATGGATCGAGCTGCACAAAATATGAGTAGTTACTTACCAGAAGAGAGCACACCGTCTCCAGGGGAGGAAAAGAGGGGAGGGATAGCACCGGGCAAGGAGCCCATAGGAAAGTAGGAAAGGGGGAAAAAATAAAGAAATAAAGAAAAGACAAGGCCGAAACGGCCACACTAACAATGTTGCTGGCAACATTTCAGCTAATACCACAGAGGGAGCTGAAATTCCTAAGTGGGGTGTCACAGTCATTGCACAGAGGGACGCCCGCACACACCGCAACATATAAAGAGACAAAAAGAAACAAAAATAACATAACGGTAAATTGAACAACTTGAGACCCAGTGGGGCTGTGTGGTAAAATAAAAACAAGTTATAAGGTGCGAACCCCCGGCCTACGTTCTAGAATCCCAGCACCCCAGAGGGTCGCGTAGTAAACTTCTGATACGCCTAGGCAATAGGGGAAATTACCCAGAGAACATGAAAGGGAAAGGCGGGGGGAGCCGCCCTAATCGGGTGAGGAGGAACAGTGCATTACAAATAAGAAACCAAACAACTAGGGACAACTGTGCTGGAAAGGGCCAGGAACAGAAAAAAAAACAGGGATAACCCCCCCCCCCCCAGGAGAAGGGGCAGACATCTTCTCGTCGTGACCCACCAGGCAACAGCCCTCAGCATAGTGTCCCATATCAACCATATAACTCAACCTGAGAGGATCTCAGCAGATTAAAATCTGTAAAAAACAAAAACATAGGATGGGTGAAGTCCAATCATCCCGCAGGTGACTTGGAAGCCTCTAATCTGGAGCATCAAGGTTTCTTGGATTGTCTCTTTCAGCCGGAGGAGAGATGAAATCCAGGAGTGGCAGCCTGCAGAGGCCAGTCCGGTATAGGTATCTGAGGAAGTTCAAATGTCCCCAAGAATTTGGGGAGGTCGTCCAGCATGCGGAAAACCGCTGACTTGCCATGATGAGAGGCAGACAGTTGGAATGGGAAAAAACAGTCGATTTCCCCGTCCCTGCCTGGATCGACAGAGTGGTGAGTCTCTCCCCCTCCCTTCCTTCCCATCACCGACCTGTTTGGCGTGTCAGGGTCGTGATGAGAGCCGTTATCGTGCGGCGCATGTGGGAGCTCCGGGCACTAGCATCCTACTCCTCCATGCGCCAAGCCACGCCCCGTTTGTTGTATTTTAAACACATTTGCATCAACAGTGTATGGGTTTAAAGTTCTATCCCATTATTTGTCAACATTTAGTTGGCAAAGTGAATATTCACTCTGCAAATTGAACAACATTTTCGCCTTTAGTAAACCAAACATATTATTTGAGGCTGTGCGAGCACGCTACTGCTTTATAGACACTTTTTGGATCTAAATGATCTAAATGATCTAAAGCCCTGTACACACGATCGGATATCTGATGGAATCTAATCCGATGGATTTTTTCATCGGATATCCGATGAAGCTGACTTTCATCAGTCTTGCCTACACACCATCGGTTAAAAATCCAGCGCGGTGATGTAAAACACTACGATGTGCTGAGAAAAATGAAGTTCAATGCTTCCAAACATGCGTCGACTTGATTCTGAGCATGCATGGATTTTTGACCGATGGATTTCCCCACAGACGATCGTTTTTTTTCTATCGTTTTTTTAACCATAAGAAAAATTTAAAACAGGTTCTATTTTTTTTTCACCGATGGATAGAAAAAAGGATGGGGCCCACACATGATTAGTTCGTCCGATGAAAACGGTCTATCGGTCCGTTTTCATCAGACGAACCGATCGTGTGTACAGGGCTTAACTGTTGGTGTTAACTGTTATACACATGTGTTCCTACTGCTGTATATTTTTTCATTGAGCACCATTATAGTGAATTTAATTAAATAATGTAAAACATTGTTCATACCCTGCAATTTTAACCAAACACTGACATACATAATAACAGAACATAATAAAATAGACAAGAAGAAAAATTAGGATTATTTTGGTGTAGTTAGCATTCATGCATATAACCTTTATCTTTAATCCAAACACAGGTTTTTCACAGACAAAAAATCTGAAATGCAGAGCTTTTGGATTTAGCTTACAATGCAAGCACATTAACTCCAATTACAAATAGAGCTGTTGAGCCATTGAATTATCAATAAATATAGCTTGCTTGTTTTTGTGATTACTGTAGTATACCAAGCTAGATAATACTATATATTGTAAATATAATGCATTGCATTGTATTTGAACTGTTGCCTTTTTAGAAAAAGCCCAGATACACATTTCTATTAATGTAGGCTATAGCTTCTGTATTTCTATATTTTTAATCAGAACAAGTCATAGACATATTTATGTTTGTTATGTATTCCTAATTTGAACTTTATTTTGTACTGCTAAGTGTTTTTTTGGTTTTGGCTACTCTTTTACAACTAGGACATGAGTTTTTAAGCATAATAAATATACACCTTTGTATTATTTATTTTTCTGTTACTTTGTGGTGTGTATATGTAACTACTTTCAAATGAATACAATTTCTTATGCTGTGCATCTGTGCTGCATAGACCTTTTGCTTTGCATTATACTGTGTACACATTTTCCCCCAAAATTATAAGATGTTCTTTATAGTTTTTTTTGTACATTGGATACATTTTCTTAATACTATTACTCCCAATGGATTGAACACAGATTTGGATCTATATTTATTTTTATGATTTACAATTTTTCGATCGATTTATATGTGTCTGCATTTATTTTTATGATTTTTTCTTTTCACTTTTATTTTTTTTTTACATATATATTTTTTCAATCCCTAAATATATATGCTTTTTTTAGGTATTGTTTTTTTACATATAATATATTTTTCAGATTGACACTAGGATGGCTCCTGTGGGAACTATGGGCCAGATTCACGTAAAAGTGCGGCGGCGTAACGTTTCGTAGATACGTTACACCGCCGCAAGTTTTCATCGCAAGTGCCTGATTCACAAAGCACTTGCAATGAAAACCTATGCTGGTGGCCTCCGTCGTAAGCCCGCGTAATTCAAAGGGGCGTGTGCCATTTAAATTAGGCGCGCTCCCACGCCGGACCTACTGCGCATGCTCCGTTTCGAAATTCCCGCCGTGCTTTGCGCGAAGTGACGTCATTTTTTCGAACGGCAACGTGCGTAGCGTACTTCCGTATTCCCGGACGTCTTACGCAAGAAGGAAAAATTTTCAAATTTCGACGCGGGAACGACGGCCATACTTTATACAGCACATACGTGTGCTGTGTAAAGTTAGGGCACCAAAAACGACGAGTAACTTTGCGACGGGAAACTAGACTAGCAGCGACGTAGCGAACGTGAAAAACCGTCGTGGATCGCCGTAACTCCTAATTTGCATACCCGACACTGGTTTACGACGCAAACTCCCCCCAGCTGGCGGCCGCGGTACTGCATCCTAAGATCCGACAGTGTAAAACAATTACACCTGTCGGATCTTAGGGCTATCTATGCGTAACTGATTCTATGAATCAGTCGCATAGATACTCTAAAGAGATACGACGGAGTATCTGAGATACTCCGTCGTATCTACTTTGTGAATCTGGTCCTATGAGACTGTGGCCAGCTTGATTAACCCTTTTTTTATATCGTTGGTGTGAAATACTTGTAATAACTATGTAGGAATTGGATTGTATTAGTAAGCAATTGACCATGTAATTGATTCCATATGTGATGTAGCTTGTAAAGTGTTTAAAATCACATGACTTTCATGAAATTGTTAGATGTGTTCTGACTTGATCTGAGGAAGGCCATAAGCCTGTAAGCCTGAAACGGAAATCCATGTCTGAATAATTTTGAATACTTTTTTAGTATGTAACCTTTACGAAGATATTTGCAAAATAAAGAAAAAATTTAAGTGCAGCAACTCTTGATATATATATATATATATATATATATATATATATATATATATATATACAGTATATCTGTCTATCTATATATAGATCTATCTATCTATCTATCTATCTATCTATCTATCTATCTATCTATATATATATATACATACATATATATGTTATAGGATAATAAGCAATATTGTCAAACAGTTGGCATGGGGGATGGACACTGGTCGAGGGAACATGTCCCAAAGCAAAAATAAATTGTTCAAAAAATTGTTTGATGGAGGACAGTGTTGTATCAATGCTTACAGTGAACATTAAAAATGCAAAACTCCATTAACCACTTCAAGACCAAGCCTATTTCTGACACTTGTTGTTTACAAGTTAAAATCAGTATTTTTTGCTATAAAATTACTTAGAACTCCCAAACATTATATATATAATTTTATAGCAAAGACCATTCATTGCAAAAAAAATCGTAACACAGTATTTGCGCAGCGGTCTTTCAAACACAATTTTTTAGGAAACAACTCACTTCACTGAATTTTAAAAAAACGAAACAGTAAAGAAAGCCCATTTTTTGTATATATTGTAAAGGATGATGTTACATCAAGTCGATAGATATCTAATATGTTACACTTTAAAATTGCACACACTCGTGGAATGGCGACAAACTACGGTACTTAAAAATCTCCATAGGCAACATTTTAAAAAAATGTAACGGTTACCAGTTTAGAGTTATAGAGGAGGTAAAAAAAAAAGTTGTAAAATATAAAAAAATTTGAAAGAATATCTGAAAAGCATATGAAAAAAATACCATTTGAAAAAAAAGATATATATTCCAAAATTATATAAAGAAAAAAAATAGTTTGGGATAAAATAACAAAAATCATAAGAAACATTTGGAAAAAATGAAATAGGAAATAATAAAAAAAAGTTACAACCAAAAAATATAAATATACAGTATATATTGTAGATAGTAAGATAGACACATGCAAGTGGCTGGTGGGGAGATGACAGGTGTACTCATCATCGAGGCTGTGAACGGACAAGCTGAACACAAAATAAAAATAATTTTTTTTAAAAAAAATTATGAACGGTGATGCAATGTTTATCCACACCTTAGCCTTATGGATTGTATAATTATTGTGTAGGTGAGACAGGTAACAAAATTCAGGATGTACCTCCACATCCACATTGATGTCCGATGTGAGATGTCTCTTGCCATTTTGATGGGAGGCCAAGCAAAGCACATACACAAGGCAGAGAATGCAGGCAAAAGAGCAAAGGACACTGTGAACTTCCTATACAGACAGGATTTTCCTGCAGGAATTTTCTGTAAATGAACATGAAGCATTTTTGCACAGTGCTGGATTGATCGAGGAGTTGGGTGAGTTTTCAAGAAGGGGGAGTAGATGGACCAAATGGAAATTAATCTGTATCTATTATATTGCAGATAACCTGAAAGATCAAGGAATCCTCCTGCTATATTCTGAACAAGCAGATGTTCCTGAGATAGCCTTTACTCCATTTGAAAAGAATGAGGACAATTTTGGCATTCTACAAATGATAAAACTGATGTGGGTATCGAGGTAGTCAACCTTTTGCCATCATCCTCAAGTTTGAAAGCAAGTGATACCAACTTACAAGCTGTCATGGATATGCAATAGCAGTCATGAATATGCAATAGCCTGGCAGCTTACCTGTGTTTCCATCTGTTCAGTAAGAGGCCTGACTCTGTTCTGGTTCCCTTTTTATCACTTCCTCTTCCTGTATGGTCCCACCCAGGCCAGCCCAGGAAGTCTTTATTAACTGTCGCTCTACAGGTCTGCAGTGCTGTTTAACAGTGTAGTTTGCTAGTTCCTGTTTGCAGAGTGCTACGATCATCTTTCCGTGTACCGTTTTGGCTTGTTCTTGACATCTGCTGTTTGCCTGTGCCCCTGACCATTTGCCTGTCCCACGGTTATCCTTGTCTGCCTGTACCCCTGACCATTTGCCTGTCCCACAGTTATCCTTGACTGCCTGTTGCCCTGACCTCGGCCTGCCCATCACCACTGTTTGTCCTGCTGGCTGCTTCCCCTCTCTCCCTGCAGAGTGTAACCTAGGGAATCTCGGGGACGCGACCTGGACCCAGTTGCAGCAAAGACCATCCTTAGACTCCGCGCCCTGGGTGATCTTGGGTTACGCTTCCTCTCTGCTAGCAGTAGTCGGCTATAGGGTTCACTTCCCTGTGGTGCATCCCTGACCCCAACGGGGTGCACTTGTCACCTGGACATGGGTGACCTGACACAAGCAAGTACAGCAGATGTGAATGACAGCTTGGTACCTCATACTTCCCCAATGGGCATGCAACGTGGATGTACCATATCTCACACATGAAATCTTGGCCAAGAACAACTTATTTTTTACCAACAGCAGAGCGAGATGTTTCATTAAGCTAAAATAGAATATCATTAAATGTTAGAGGGTCATTTAAAGGCCATTGAAGGTGAACGTAAGAGCATGAAGAGCCTGAAGAGCACATATCAAGGCATTTTTTTCAAATACGACAGGATATCGACAAATGAAAATGAAGTTACTCAGTCAGTCGCTCAACAAGTCTTCAAGCATTAAGTCACTGCCTGATTTCTCTTCTTCTGCTGGTCCCCTTCCTGTCATGGATATGCAATTAAGTCTGGCAGCTTACCTGTCTCCATCTGTTCATTAGAGGCCTGACTCTGTTCTGGTTGCCTTTTTATCACCTCTCCTTCCTGTATGGCCCCACCCAGGCCATCCCAGGAAGTCTATATTAACTGTTGCACTACAGGTCTGCAGTGCTGTTCAACCATGTTGTTAGCTTAAGTTCCTGTCTGCAGTGTGCTACAATTACCTTCCTGTGTACCGTTTTTGGCTCCTCCCTGACTTCTTCTGTTTGCCTGTGACCCTGACCTTTTGCCTGTCCCACGGTTATCCTTGTCTGCCTGTTGCCCTGACCTCGGCTTACCCATCACTATTGCTTGTCCTGCTTGCTGCTTCCCCTCTCTCCCTGCAGAGCGTGACCTAGGGGATCCCAGGGGTCGCGACCTGGTTCCAGCTGCGGCGGCCATCCTCACCACTAGAGGCTCTGGTGAACACAAAGCTGGGTCTTAGACTCCGCACCCTGGGGAATCTTGGGTTCACGCTTCCTGTGGTGCATCCCTGACCCCAACGGGGTGCACTTGTCACCTGGCCACAGGTGACCTGACACTTCCATTGTGTTAAACTATATCTTCCAGTTTTATGTAGAATGTATATTTTTTATATGTGACTCTGTATTGCACTGCATTAAAAGTTACTAAAAGAAAAAAAAAATTGTTTTGGATTGGGACTTGACCTATTACCTGTCAGTTACTCTAGCTGTCTCTGCTCCCGGTAGGAAGATTCACTCTCTATTGCTCCGGTTTATCCTTAACATTGAAAGTGAGAAGTGAGAGGACAAGAAGATCCCACATTTTGGATTGACACCAGAACACTAATAGAGTGCAAATCTCCTCAATGGGAACCAAAACATGGGTTCTACTCTATCCTAAATGAAAAAAAAAACATCTTCCCTGCCCCTCATAAACAAAAAGAACTAAGTAGGAATTTCCAGTGTTGGGGCTATCAGAAAAGAACATTTTTTTTAAGTTATGCAAAATATGAAGTAGGTTTTATTTCAATCTGGCTGAAAAAGTGAAAATACAATTACAATGATATTAAAGGCAGGTGTTTTTTTTTAGGAGGAACAAACATATTATATTTAACTGCACAGAGCAAACCCAATCCTTTTCTTCTCAGGCCCCTCACCAGCGCTCTGGACCCCTCCCTCCTGTCAAGTGCCCCTATAGTAAATAGCTTGCCATGGGGGCATCCAAGAAGGCTTGCTCCTGACCCACTGCTCCATGTGTCCATTCATACACAGAGCATGTCTTGACCCCCCAACTCCTCACTGGCTCACTTGCTTTGATTCACAATAGAGGAGGTCAATGGCTCTCGCTGTTGCCTCAGCCAATGAGGAGGGAGAGACGCTGCTCTTATGCACATCCCTGGATCAAGATGGGGCTCAGGTGAAGCAGCAAAACACCAAAATAGCAAACTGTGTAAAAATGTATGCAATTTCAGCTACCGATACATGTCCATTTGCTGAATTCTTAACAGGAAGGATGAGCAGAGTGATTACAGCAAAAAATTGCTTTATTTAACTGATACACAAATTTCAAAGTCTGTTAAATCTGTCCATTTCACTCTTAAAAAAGCTTGTTTTTGCCTTCCTAGTTGATTTAATGCAGTTTGTCAATAAAAAATGTTAAATGGTAACCTCTGTAAATGCATTTTTATTGTATGCTTAGTTTGCATTTCCCATGTTGATCCTAGTTTTGGTTTAAGGTAGAACTAAGTCCAACACATTTTGTTTCTCTTTTTGGATAGAGTAAGAGAGGATTATAACCCCTTTGTTTTTCTTTACATTTGTCCCATTGGGGAAATATCCCTTCACTCCAATTTAAATTTAACTATGAAAATATAACCACTTTTTATATGTTGTACTGATGCTAATTCAGTCTGATTGTATTCATAAGAAATATGCTTGTGGCATTATGACACTGCAGTTCGCTCAAAGTTCCCACACATTACTTCAATGTCACCACAGAAAATTGAAACTTAACCATCTTGCATGACAGCGGTGTATTTGAATCAACATATTTTTTGCATGCTGTAAATTGCTACAATAAATGTTTCATGCAGGTTATGAACATCTGGACAATTAGTCAATTTTTCACACCACCTCCTGCTTTGTATCATTACAGTCAATCTGTTAAGTCTCTTCTGTGTACTGCATGCTACAAACATTCAGAAAATTCCGCCTGTAATCAAAATAAATGTGTAACTATTTTTCACTGAGTATAATAAATATGTTATAAAAAAACTTAAGTAAACTTGTTAGCAGGGAAATGGTGCCATTGAAGAGTCATTTATAGATTCAGTACTTTTGATTGGTTGTGGCATCTATCTGGACTACAGGCTTTGGGTAGTGGTGTTTGTAATCAAAGTATTAGAAGCACACATAGTGAAATGGTGAAGCTTAAACCGGAGGTCCGCCAATTTGTTTTTAATTAAAAGCCAGCAACTGCAGCTGCTGATTTTTATAATATGGACACTTACCTCTCCAGGGCGCCCGCAATGTCGGCAGCCCAAGCCAATCTATCCGTCAGCTCTCGGCTGCTGCCGCCGCCATCCTCAGCAAGGTAATCAGGAAGTGAAGCCTTTGCGGCTTCACTTCCTGGTTCCGTACTGTAATGCCGCGTACACACCATCACTTTATGTGATGAAAAAAAATGACGTTTTTAAAAACGTCACTTTAATTGACTGTGTGTGGGGGAAAACGTCGTTTTATGTCTTGTAAAAAACGACCAAAAAAAATTGAAGCATGCTTCAATTTTATGTGTCGTTTTTCAAAAGTGCACTTTTTACTTCACAGAAATTGACCGTGTGTAGCAAAAAACGTCGTTTTCTAAGACGTTTTTTCATCCACGCATGCCCAGAAGCTACTTATGAAGCAAGCTTCAATGGAAAAACGTGGTGGAACGTAACCTCGCTTTGCTAGAACATTGTGAGAAAAACGATGGTGTGTAGGCAACTTCGTCTTTGAAAATTGAAGTTTCAAAAACGTCATTTTTTACTTCACAGAAAGTGTCGTTTTTTTTCATCACATAAAGTGATGGTGTGTACGGGGCATTACACAGGTATCTGCTCCCTCCTCCCCCCTGAAAGGTTCCAAATGTGACACCGGAGGGGGGGAGGATTCCAAAAAGTGGAAGGTAAAGTTTTTGGAGAACTACCTAAACGTTTTTCTCTTCGTGTGTAGGCTTTAATGACAGGGGAAAAAACGTGCATGCTCAGAAGCAAGTTATGAGAAGGGACATTTGCATAATCAGCCCAAAGGGTGGTGCCATTAGAATGGAACTTCCCCTTTATAGTGCCATTGTTTTATCACGCATTTTTTATCACGATCGTGTGTATGCTGGGCAGGCTTGAGAGGAATCACGTCGAGAATTTTTTTTTTTTTTCCATGACATGAAGCCTTGCATTACATATAAGAGGAACTGCATTGCAGGCATCCACTTTAACCACTACACTACCGGCCGCCGTCAATTGACGGCGGCACGATAGTCCTATTGTTCTGACAGGACGTCATATGACGTCCTCGTCTTTCACAGCCACTAGGGGGCGCGCGTGTGCCCCCGCCGTGTTACTGGGAACACGATGCCGGCATCCGTGATTGCCCAGTAACTGAACAGGGACGTGGAGCTCTGTGTGTAAACACAGAGCTCCACGTCCTGTCAGGGAGAGGAGACCGATGCTGTGTCCCTTGTACATAGGGACACAGATCGGTCACCTCCCCCAGTCAGTCCCCCTCCACAAACAGTAATATTTCACTCCCAGGTTACACATTTAACCCCTTCCTCATCCCCTAGAGTTAACCCCTTCACTGCCAGTCACATTTGTACAGTAATCAATGCATATTTATAGCATAAATGTGAATGGTCCCAAAAATGTGTCAAAAGTGTCCGATGTGTCCGTCATAATGCTGCAGTCCTAATATAAATTGCAGATAGCCGCCATTACTAGTAAAAAATAAGTAATTAAAAAAAAATCATAATTATGTCCCCTAATTTGTAGACGCTATAACTTTTGCGCAAAAAAGTCACTATACGCTTACTGCAATTTGTTTTACCAAAAATAGGTAAACAAATTGGATATTTATTATAGCAAAAAGTAAAAAATATTGGCCCGGATTCACAGACACTGTCGCATATTTATGCCGCCGTAGCGTATATCCTTTACGCTACGCCGTTGCAGCGCAGAGAGACATGCACTGAATTCACAAAGCACTTCCTCCCAAATCTGCGCTGGGTTTCTCAGGCGTAAGTCGGCGTAAGTGGAAGTGGGACTGAGCCATGCTAATGAGGCGTGACCCCATGCAAATGATGGGCCGAGTGCCAGACAGATACGTATCGCCAACTGCACATGCGCCGTCCCGTGGGCGCATCTCAGTGCGCATGCTCACAATCACGTCGGAACAACTGCCTAAGATACGTCGAATCACTGCCTACGGCGTGAACGTAACCTACGCCTAGTCATTATCACGTCCTACGTAAACTACGTAAAATACGTCGGCTTGTGTTCCCTGGTGCAGCCCTTTGCATGGATGCTGCTGAGTTACACCTCCTTTATGGGGCATAACAACGCCGGATGTATGACTTTACGCGCACTGCGTCGGACGGACGTACGTTCATGAATCGGCGTATCTCCCTCATTTGCATATGTGAATAAAAAATAAATGGGAGCGCCAAATACGTAAATAGCGTAAATATGCGCCCACTCTACGCCGGCGTAGGCAAGTTACGTCGGTCAGGTGAAGCCTATTTTCAGGCGTATCTTAGTTTCTGAGTCCGGCGCATAGATACGATGGCGCATATTTGCACTTACGCGGCGTATCTCGAGATACGTTGGCGCAAGTGCTTTGTGAATCCGGGCCCATGTGTTTTTTTTCAAAAGTGTCGCATTTTTTTTGTTTATAGCACAAAAAATAAAAAACGCAGAGGTGATCAAATACCACCAAAAGAAAGCTCTATTTGTAGGAAAAAAGGACGCCAATTTTGTTTGGGAGCCACGTCGCATGACCGCGCAATTGTCAGTTAAAGCAAAGCAGTGCCGGAAGCTGAAATTTCGCCTGGGCAGGAAGGGGGTATATGTGCCCAGTAAGCAAGTGGTTAAATCAAAGCTGCACAGTTGGCTTTCATGCACAGGCATCCCCGCAAAAGCAGTTTTTAGGGAAAAGTGAACTAACTCTTTTTAATTGAATCTGCCTACGTAAAAAATAAAAAAATAGGACAAGAGCATCTCCATTTAGGAGAACTACCCTTATGCCGCGTACACATGACCGTTTTTCTAGACGAGAAAAATGGGCATTAAAAATTTAGAACCTGCTCTATTTTTTCTCGACGTTTTTCACGTCGTCGTTTTTCTCATGGTTAAAAATGGTTGTGTGTATGCTTTAATGATGAGGAAAAAAACGTGCATGCTCAGAAGCAAGTTATGAGAAGGGAAATTAGCATAATCAGCCCAAAGGGTGGCGCCATTGGAATGGAACTTCCCCTTTATAGTGCCGTTGTACGAGTTGTACGTCACTGCGCTTTGCTCAAGCATTTTTTATCACGATCGTGTGTAGGCAGGGCAGGCTTGAGAGGAATTACGTTGAGAAAAACATTGTTTTTTCCATGACATGAAAAACGGTCGTGTGTATGCAGCATAAGCCTTGTTATGGAACATAGAATATCACAGATTAAGAAAGTAGAGGGGATACATGTGTTTCACATCATGTCTTATTAAATATGTCCCCTTATATAGAGTTATGGAGTGGAATGCTTTAAAAGGCATTTGCCTGACTTTGAATTCCCACACATCCTGCCAAGTTTATATTGTGTGTTGGCAAACCACAAAAGAAAACAATCACACCAGTCAACTTTACAATTTAAAGCTGTATTAAACCCAAAAGCAAAGATTTATTAAATTGTAGCTTACCAAATCTTAAATGTGATAGCTGCATTAGTTTTCTTTTTTAGGCTTTCATTCTTCTATTTTCATCTGGCGATCTGGCCAGAAAGTCTGTTGTTTTTCAAAAGAATAAGCTCTCTTGTATATTGGCCAGCAAGTCTGCTGAGGATCTGGCCTGGATGCTCACAGTATAGGATCTGCCTGGTACCGGAAGGAGACATCCATGTACACAGGGACACCGTGATTAAAGGCCTGAGTGAGATCCTGCATAGACTGTTGCTGTTTAACCCCTTTTTTGAGAGACTGTCCCAGTTTTGCTAGCTCAGGGCTGTTTAATTTTTTGGGGGGATATTTAATATAGCAAAGAGTAAAAGATATTGGCCCAGATTCTCAAAGGACTTACGACAGCACAGCGCCATGTACGCCGTCGTAAGTCCTAATCTGACCCATCGTATCTATGCGTCTGATTCTTAGAATCAGTTACGCATAGATATCCATTAGATCCGACAGGCGTAAATCTCTTACGCCGTCGGATCTTAACTGCATTTATTTTTTTGACCGCTAGGTGGCGCTTCCGTCGAATTCCGCGTTGAGTATGCAAATTAGCTAGATACGCGAATTACCGAATGTACGCACGGCCGCCGCAGTAAAGTTACGACGTTTACGTTAGGCTTTTCCCGGCATAAAGTTGCCCCTGCTATATGAGGCGCAGCCAATGTTAAGCATGCCCATCGTTCCCGCATCGAAATTTGAAAAAGTTACGTCGTTTGCGTAAGTCGTCTGTGAATGGGGCTGGACGTCATTTACGTTCACGTCGAAAACCAATGACGTCCTTGCGGCGTACTTTGGAGCAATGCACACTAGGAAATTCCATGGACGGCGCATGCGCCGTTCCGCAAAAACGTCAATCACGTCGGGTCACAGTAGTTTTGCATAAAACACGCCCCCCTGATCCAAATTTGAATTAGGCGGGCTTACGCCGGACGATTTACGCTACGCCGCTGCAACTTACGGAGCAAGTGCTTTGAGAATACAGCACTTGCCCGTGTAAGTTGCGGAGGCGTAACGTAAATCAGATACGTTACGCCCGCACAATTTTACGCGGCTCTACGTGAATCTGGACCATTGTTTTTATTTGCAGTTTTTTCCATTTTTTTCCTCATAGCTTTCAGTTTGTAAAAGACTCCCCCCCCTCCCCAAACCATACATTTTCTTAAAAACTAGTAGAATAAAAAAAGTTTTGCTGATTTTAAGTTCCACGGATATTTGCGCAAGTGTTTATCAAAACAATATTTTCGCTAAAAGTACACTAAAATCATTATTAGCAAAAACAAACAGCAAATTTTACAAAATTCTTGCAAAGTCCCTACTAAATATAAAAGCTAACCCTGTGTTGAGTTATTAATAAACAAATAGTGTATTTTTAAATTTTTAAATGCACCTTTTTGCAAAATGGTGAAAATCAAAGATACACAAAACTGTAAATAACCAAATTCCTCCAAAAATGTTGAGGTTTTCATTTTTCACTTACAGCTTTCAGAGTTTGTGAAATACCTCCCTAAACCATACAAACCAGGAGAATGAAATGGGATTTTACGATTGCTCCACTTTTACTTCTTTTAATTGAAATTGATATATATCCCTAGCCCTATGTACTTTCATATATGTCTTATCTATATATAATATGCTCTTCAAATGTGCGTTAAAATGCACGGTTTTCCCTTTTAAGAACAAGAAAATAATGATGTTATGCTGTTGGGCTGGTATAATAATGCTATGGGGCTGGTATGGAATTATTTCCAGGGCTGTTTTTTATTTCCTGTCAGGCCCTGCCTCTAGCCTACCATCCAATACCTTTGGAAGTACCATTTTTACATTTCTGATTCTAGGTTTATCTTTTAAACACTGGAGTCTGGGTCACTTATTCACAAGTCAACTCTGCACCAATACTGTCTCTGCCTGAAAAAGCCTGAACCTTCTGGTCCTCAGATAAATGGCCCACCAAAGGAATTACATTAATGTACACCCTCCAACAGTCTAAAGACACATTTATTTAAAGCTCTTTCTTATCAAAATGGGAAAAGGAACTTGGCCATACAACATAACTTTAGTTACATTAAATGTGTAATTTTTGGAAATTATCTACAAAATCCATTTTAGATGGTACATAACTGTTTCTTGGATAGCTAAATTTTCCACCTCAATGGATAATTTGTGTAGACATGGTTGTTCACAAGTGAAAATGTTGTTCCATATATTGTGGAGCTGCCCACATATAAAAAGCCATTGGATTATGGTATTCTGACAATTTGTTTTTTCACTGGCTGCTTTATGAGGCCTAAACCATCCTTGGAACTCCTTAACATAGATGATAACGGCTTCCCCCCTGGTGTTCAGGCCTGTGATAATGTAAATACAGTTCCCAGCCAGATTGTTTATACTCTAGAGGTAGAGATTCATTTTAAGCCCTAATGTTTCCAAGGTAATACAGCAACTGGACTTAATTTTGACATATGAACAACACATTGCATACTAATTGGGCAGGCAAAAACTATTTTACACACCTCAAGGGTTATATGGATAGTCTGTCACACTCAGGAGAGGCAAACATGCTAAAACTTGCCCTTATTCGCCTTACATCTCATGTCTGGTCATATCTTGGCCAGTTATCACAATATACTGTACGAATAATGTTGTTAGATTTTTTTTACCTTGTTCCTTACATATTCAACCTTAATTTATTGATTGATCTTCATTGATCTTATAGTGTGTATTTCCACTTCACTGAACAGGATGTACATGTAATGTTACGTAGTGTTAACTTTTTTCACTCAATGTTGGATAACTACTTTACATTATCTATGAGACAAAATAGAAATGCATTTTTGTACCCATTTCTACCCATGCTCTTTTGCTGGAAGTGTACTTTGGTTACTTTGTTGGGGACCTTTAAATTTATTGTACATCTTTTATATGTACTCTATACTTGATAACCCAATTAAAATGTTCTGCTTAAAAAAAAATCGCAATAAGCGTTTATTGATTGGTTTGCGCAAAAGTTATAGGGCCAGATTCACAAAGCACTTACGCTTTGTGAAGCGTAAGTGCTTTGAAGAGATGCGCGGCGTACTTGTAAAAATGCCAGATTCACAAAGCACTTACGCTTTGTGAAGCGTAAGTGCTTTGAAGAGATGCGCGGCGTACTTGTAAAAATGCGGCGTGCGTATCTCCTCAAAACAAGATACGCCTGAAAACCATTTTTTTCGACCGACGTAAAACGATTATACCAGCGCATCTTGGTTCACAAAAATACGCTAGACGCACCATTGTTTTGCTATTCAAATATGCAAATGAGGGAATTACGGCGATCCACAAAAGTAAGTTTGTGCGGCGCAGGCTACGCCCTGTGCACATCAGCTGAATGTCCGGTCTAAAGTTACACCTTATAAAAGCAGGCTTAATTTTGCACCAGACGTGTGCAGGTCAGCTAAAGCAACACCATTAGGGACGAGCTGAGCACACACACTTGCAGGACAACAATCTGTATGCCAACATGCCAGGGGCATCCATGCTCATAGCTATACTAGTGACTTTAGAGGCACACAGAAGGAGGAGGGAACGGAGGAGAAGAAGGAGGGCACAGGAGAGGATATACCGCACACGCCTAGATGTCTTTGGTATGCCTGCTTCTGAGGTGTATCGCACCTTCAGATTCAGCCCTGAAGCCATCATGGAATTAACCACAACCCTGCAGGATGACATCACCAGCCCAACACACCGCTCACATGAAGTGGAGCCACTGTTCAAGGTCATGGCAACACTCCATTTCCTTGCCACTGGCTCTTTTCAGCACACAAGTGGAGTGGTGGCTGGGATGGCACAATCCTCCATTAGCAGATGTGTGCACCAGGTTATCCCTGCAATCCTGAGACGCATGGCCAACCAAATCATCAAACCCGCCCAGGAGGTCCAGCGAATGAACACAATGATAGATTTTTACAAAATTGCAGGATTCTCACGCACCGTGGGGGCCATTGATTGCACACATGTGGCACTACAGCCCCCCCCCATGAGACAGAGCACATATACCGCAATCGAAAGCACTGGCATTCTATCAACGTACAGGTGATAGCCGATGCCCAATACCTCATATGGCACGTCCGTGCCAAACACCCAGGATCCAGCCATGACACCTACATATACCGTCAAAGCAAACATCCCAAGAGAATTTGAACAGAACGTGTATGGGGACAGCTGGCTGGTTGGTGAGTGACATGGGTGTCAGGTATGACTGTCCCCCCCCATGATGCAGACATCACGAGGGGCACATGCATGACTAACATCCTCCTATCTTTTCCCTTCCAGGTGACTCTGCATATGCACTTGGACCCCATCTCATGACTCCATTCCGGAATCCCCAAACCCCAGGAGAGGAAAGATACAATGATGCACATACCCGTGGAGTGGTGGAGCGCACCTTTGACCTCCTGAAGTCCTGTTTCCGATGCCTGGATAAGTCTGGGGGTACCCTGTTGTATTCCCCAAACTTTGTGTGCCAGATCATCGGGGCATGTTGCATGCTGCACAACTTCGCCATGAGAAGGGGCCTGGAGGTTGACATACGTGATGACCTGACCCCTGAACCACACAATCCCCCAATGACCAACTCTACCCGGTCTACTGAGGGAAGAGCAGCCAGGAGACGCCTCGCAGAAGGCATCTTTGCACGTTAAACCCACACATTAATCATGGCACAATGAGAATGCATGCATGCACACCACTGTGGTCCCTAGCACACACACCCCACATCCACATTGAATTGGATTAGACCAAAGTACACCGCACGGTACTAGGGAGCAGCAACGCCCCGCCAAGGCTCCAATTATGTCACTGTACATTCATACACCTTCCACACCGACCTTGGATCACTTCTCCCTGGTCCTGGGAACCCTTCTCCACCACAAATGAGGGTGACACACCTTTTCAGACAGGAATGTCACCCCCACATTCATACATCGTTCACAAACATAAAACAAATCATAATCACAGTAAAAAAAAATGAAAACAAAATAATATCATAAATTAACGTCTGCGTGACCCACGCCTGGGCCGGCCACGACCACGGCCACGGCCCCAGCCCCTCGGGGGAAACTCATGGGGGGGAATCAGGGGAAGGAGGAGCCTCCCCTGGTCTCTGCCCACCTGCTGGCCTGCCCTCCAAGGCCCACATTGAGGGCTGTCGTATTGGCCTGGACAGCCTGGGTCAGGGCATTCACCTCCTGACCCACGCCTGCTGTTGCAGTCTGCAGTTCATTAAAACAGTTTATGAACGCCAAGGAGTTGCAGCTCACTTCAGTCACTGAGTCCTTAATGGAGGCCAGGCTGTCCTCCATCTGTGCCAAAGTCTGGGTGACCTCACCCATATGGTGGGTCTGAAGGGCCTGGTCCCTCCGCAGATTGGCCGACAGAAAGTCTGCCACCCCCCTGGTCTTCTGGGTGGCCTTCCTGCCTCCAGATGAGGCTCGTGGCCTGGGAGGAGGGGAGCCCCCTGGGGGGGAGCCCTGTTGGGGGAGGAGTGGGAGGGGCTACCCCTGATGGTGGCCTGACTGTCTCCAGATGAGGCTTGTGGCCTGGGAGGAGGGGAGCCCCCTGGGGGGGAGCCCTGTTGGGGAAGGAGTGGGAGGGGCTACCCCTGATGGTGGCCTGACTGCCTCCAGATGAGGCTTGTGGCCTGGGAGGAGGGGAGCCCCCTGGGGGGGAGCCCTGTTGGGGGAGGAGTGGGAGGGGCTACCCCTGATGGTGGCCTGACTGCTGCCAGCCGCAGGGGGAGACTCCTCCAAAAGGAGAAGTATCTCACTGGCTATGTCAACCTGATCCTCCTCAACCTCCTCCCCCTTATCCTCCTCATGAGGTGAGTTGTGGCCACTCTCCTCCCCTGAGGACTCCAGCCTTGCCTGGGGAACTTCAGCAGCCTGATGTCCGGGGGTTGGTGCAGACTGGCCTGATGGCCCAGACCCTCCTGGCCATCTGTGGATGACACAAAACATACACAGGTTGGAGGATCCACACACTTGGCACATATTCCCTCCCCCCCACACACATGCTACTCGCCAGATGGAAAAAATAAAAATAAACGTACCTGTCCTCACGGCCTCCTTGGAGTCAAAGACAGGCAGGCCCACCACTTTCTGCCTGTTGAAGCACCGGGCCACTGCCCACTCCTCCTCAGTCAGCCTGATGGTGCAAGGTGGTCCCCCTCCAGTGCCCCTGAAATGGGCTGTAAGCTTGGCTAGCTTATCACGAACCAGGCGGCGGAGGTCATTGATCTTTTTGGAGATCCCACTGACGGTCCTCGTCTTCCCCCCCCCACCTCATTGATCTCATCAGTAATGTTCTACAGGATCTGCTTCTTCCTGGCTGGGGTGATGTCCCGGCTCTCAGGGCCATGCAAATATCGCCCATGACGGGAAATGGCCCTGGCAAGAATCTGCTTCTCCCGAAAAGAGAAGTTTAACTTCCTCTTCTTTGGTGACATATCACCACCAAACAGTCAGCACCAAACAGGCACAAAAACAAACAGCACACACAGACACAAAAACACACAGCAAAAAACAAACACCAAAATCAAACAGAACAAACAGACAGCTAATACAGACACCAAAAAACACACAGAAAAAACAAACAGCTAATACAATCTCCTATCACACTCTCCAAAAAATCTTTGCTACAACACTCCTACACAAACCAACAAACAGCCACAGACAACAGAACAAAAGCACCTTGCTTCAGGAAGGGAAACAAATGGATGTACTTTTGCAATGGAAGGGCGTTTGTCTGGGCCTATTTAAGCACAGGGCGTATCTCACTAAGTATGCTTGGCCTAGTTCCTATCTCACTGATTGCGCCGGGCCGAGTTCTGCGCATGCGCAGAGAGGCTATGAACAGAGTCAGCACCATTGCGCATGCGCATGCCAGCCGGCCCTTCATTTGCATTGGATTCACGGCTCATTTCAATGAAGCACGCCCACTTCCTTCCCACTTTCAATTACCCCGCCTTACGCCTCGGAATTTACGTTACGCTGGCGCAAATTTGGGTGCAAATACTCTGTGGATACGGTACTTGCGTCACGAAATAGAGCCGGCGTAACATAACAGAGATGCGCTATGCCGGTCTATATATACGCCGCTCTACATAAATCTGGCATATAGTGTTTACAAAATAGGGGATAGTTTTATGGCATTTTTATTAATATATTTTTTTTTTACTAGTAATGGCGGCAATCAACGATTTTTATTGGTACTGCGACATTATGGCGGACACTTTGGACAATTTTGACACATTTTTGGGACCATTGGCATTTTTATAGCGATCAGTGCTATAAAAATGCATTGATTACTATAAAAATGCCAATGGCAGGGAAGGGGTTAACACTAGGGGCGAGGAAAGGGTTAAGTATGTTCCCTGTGTGTGTTCTGAAGGGGGGTGAACTGACTTGGGGAAATGACTGATCGCTGTTCACACATTGTATGAACAGACAATCAGGCATTTCTCCCCCTGACAGGACCGGGAGCTGTGTTTTTACAAACACAGATCCTGGTTCTCGCTCTGTAACGAGCGATCGCGGGTGCCCAGTGGTGATCGCGCCCACCAGGCACGCCCGCGCGCCCCTATTGGCTGCTCGGTGAGATGACATAATATTACGTGATCTCGCCCAGCAGAGCCGACCTGCCGCCGTATAACTGCGGCGGCTGGTCGGCAAGTGGTTAACTAATATTTAACAGAAAATATATATTTACCTTGTTTTATTGTTTAAATGTATATAAAATGTGTACTTCCATTATATAACATCAAAACGCATATCAATATAATGTCCCATATTCAATCCAAAAAAAAAGGGTGTTTCCCTTCTCTATAATTTATTACAGAACAAACTGTGTTAGATAAATCCCCTAAATGTGAGTCTGACTTGGCAAATCCTTCTCCACCTCCTAATGGCTGCGTGTTTTTTCAATCTATCTATCAATTTTCCTACTGTGTCAATCACTGGGAACAGATTCAGAAAATTGCAGTGGTGCTATACTCCATATAAATTGCCACAATTTTCCTCCTCCAACTCCTCCCTGTGTTGGCGCAGCTGTGGTTCTGTAGGCAACAAAAAGCACATATCATGGTCTAGTAAAAACCTTGTTACTGGTGTAGAATATTTTAGCTTGCATCTAAAATGACAGGTTTCTTAATCTGGCACTAACAATTCTTAACTTGGGGATTGATGACTTTCCTATCAACTACCGCAATGTAGTTACACATATATTTCTATTACTATTCTGAGGCATTGAAAGAGTCAAAAAGCCCCCAACCTACCTGAAACCATCTCTATACTCATTATTCTTTTGAAAGGTCGATTGCTCTCTGATCTAATACTTCCATTACTTTCAAGAATCTCTGGAAACCGTGGTGTGACCCGCTTATAGATCATTAACTACATCTTCTTGATGACATGTGATGACATGTGTCCCTTTGATGTGAGCTTCATAGAACTTGTTCCTGTGTGAATATTTCTTTACTACTTTGTTAAAGTGGATGTCACAATGTAGAGAATAAGATTTCCTATCATCTGTGCCCAGTCTTGCCACACAGAGTAAATCCAGCTCTGAGCAATCCTCTTTTAATTGTTCAGGGAAATAAAACAGACTTCCAGATAAAAACCAACGTCCTTGCTTGAGTGACAGTTTATTTACATATCTCGTGCACTGCTTGCAGACATACACAGCTTCTGTAAAAAGTGCTCAATTCACATCCCCCTCCCCTCTTCCCTCCAGCTCTATGTATATTCTGATGGTTGTTGCATTTTCTCATGGCACTGAACTGTGACTCACCCCATATTTTGAAAACATTTAATCAAAACACAGGGGAGGGGAAGCAAGGACTTTATCTGGAAGTCTGTTGTATTTCACTGAACAATAAAAGATGATTGCTCAGAGCTGGATTAACTCTGTGTGGCAAGACTAGGCACAGATGATAGGAAATCTTATACTCTACATTGTTTACATTCACTTTAATTGCATTTTCTACAGTGCCACTGTTATGGTTCTACTTTGCACCTGTGTCTCTTTAAAATGTAAATTTAAATAAAAAACGTATAACTAACTAAATATGTTGTCCAATATGGATATATAGAATGATTTATTTAACCGCTCCTGAGTCTGAATCTAAAATTAACAGGGAAAATGTTGTTTACATACCCTTTAAGATAACTAAGCATACAGTATATAGTATCTGATAGGGATCGCCCAAGACAGAACGGTTATTAAATATTCCTGTTAAAGAAAAAAAATTATCAATGTGTTAGATCAGATTACCATTTATATGGGAAGCTGCCTATAGAATATAGAATAACAACATAACTGTAATTGAATAAATAGAAAATATATAATTGAATGCAATACTATGGCAATGTTTACAGTTTATATATATATATATATATATATATATATATATATATATATATATATATATATATATATATATATATATATATATATATATATATATATATATATATGTCTTTAGGCAGAGAGATAGCTACTTCCCAATGGTGGATTATGTTTTTTAGGAGTTTAAGTAAAACTTCACACAGAAAATTTTGAAAGAGTACTATCAACTTTCCCCAGAGAGTACATGAATCAGTGTTGTGAACATGATATTCCTTGGTATTAAAATTCAAAAGTAGCTCAATTTTTTAGAAATTGTTTAGGACAAAAATGTCATAAATCAGTATTTGCACTCAGCAATTTGCACTTTTATCTTTTTTCAAAGAATGTTAATCTTTCAGGGAGAAGCAAATACAAAATTACATCCAAAAATGTAATGCACATTACCCGTTATTTTAACAATTATTGTCTCAAGAGAAGATTTATATATGCCATTTTCCATCCTCATTATAGCTTCTGTCATAGGAATGAAGTCTCAGAATCGGAATGTCTTTTTTATGCATCTGTCATTGCAGGAATATACTCTATTGCTTTGACCTTTTCTTGGTTCTGTGAATTGGTCTGTTGCTATTGTCATTACTCCCTTGTTTACCTCATTTATTTCCTGCAGGAGAGCTAAGGATTGTTAGCCAGTTGAGAAACACAATGTTGAAAAGGTCACAACCATCATAACAAGTATTGCATTCAAGGAGGTTTTCTAATGAATTTTTTACACAGAATAATTTAACAAGTTAAAATATCACACAATACAAAAAAAAAATGTTCTTACACCTTTCCTTTATAGCTTTTATGGTAGTCTGAAATCAAGTTATACATGTGGTGCATGCTGTATAATTAATTCAGTCTAATCTAACATTAAGTGGCTTTCAGCATGGCTTGTCAAGTATTTTGGCCTAATTGTAGTCTACAACTTCCGATCAACATATTAAAAGTTCACAATTGTGGCCACAGAAGTCTTTTTTTATTTTATTACATATATTTAAAAAAAACAGAAAAAGAAATAACACCAACATAACATTAAAACCTGAACATAAAAAGCTTTATAAAATCAGCCATCAGACTATGTTTACTGGACAAAGCACCTTTATGTTGCAGTGAAACAGTAAAGCAGAACAATACAAAGAAACCTTGGCCCTAACATGTTGCTTAAAGCAACTTAACGCAGTTGACCCGTTGATCGCAATCTACCCGTCAACTGCAGATGGGTGACAGGTAGATTGTGAACACTCCGTTGCTTTGCTGACCCCCACACCCCAGTCTTACCTTCCAGCATCCTCTGCCTCGCTCATCCTTCCTCACAGCACAGCAAAAATCGGGAAGCAGAAGAGCTCAGAATTGAGGGCGGGAGATGGTGCTGATACTGCTGCATGTGTGTTGGGGGTGGTGTAAAGAGAACAGAGGACATTGCTGGGGGGGTTCAGAAAGCACTATTGTGGGAAAGGAGGGCATGATGTGAAAAATGGCAGAGGGCATTGCTATGGAGGTGGGGAGGGAGAGAAGGCACTACTGGGGGGGAAGGAGGTGATGTGAAAGGGGCAGAGGACACATCTATGGGGGGAGTGGCAGATGATACTACTGTGTGGGGGTGACTTGAAGGTGGAAGAGGGAACTGCTATTGTGGGGTTGGGAAAAAGGGCAGAAGACACTACTGCAAGGGGGGAATTTATGTGAAAGGGTGCAGAGGACACTGCTATGGGGGTACATAGGTCATTATTGTGTGCAGGGGCAGAGGACACTACTGTGGGCAGAGACAGTGCAAGCATAAGGCTGCTTAGGCACCAGGCCCATGATGCTCTTAATACAGCCCTGGATGTGGGGATGAGGCCCTTGCAGTGGGTAAGAGTCTGGGTATGGTATGGATTTTGAGGGAACACTATGCTATTTTTTTTTACAAAACTGGGAACTGTCATTTATCAATAATATCATTTTTTTTAGTTAAGTCACGTTTGTACATTATACTGGTACACAGTTTTAAAGAAATCCCCTAACTGTGTCATTTTGAACCAATTGTATATTTTTAATGTTGCACTTAATGCCACATTAAAAAAAACACTCCCCAATTTTATTTTAAATTATTATTCTTTTTTTTTTTTTTTTTTACACTGGTGCATGTTCCTCTTGACAGTGTCCAACTACCCATATGTCTGTTTACCAAATGTTTGCAAACCAGCCTTGAAAAAGGGCAGGAAAGAAATTACATGAAAAAACATGAGAGGACTTTGATGGTACCACAAAATAATATAAAATATATCACATTTCATTTGTGCAAATATTAAAAGTATGTTAATTAAAATCACCAAAACATATCACAAACTAATATACAGTATCTCACAAAGTGAGTAGACCCCTCACATTTTTGTAAAGATGTTATTATATCTTTTAATGTGACAACACTGCAGAAATGACACTTTGCTACAATGTAAAGTAGTGAGTGTACAGTTTGCGTAACAGTGTAAATTTGCTGTTCTTTCAAAAAAACTCAACACACAACCATTAATGTGTTAACTTCTGGCAAAAAAAGTGAGTACACCCCTATGTGAAAATGTCTAAATTGGGCCTAAAGTGTCAATATTTTGTGTGGCCACCATTATTTTCAGCAATGCCTTAACCCTCTTGGGCATGGAGTTCACCAAAGCTTCACAGGTTGCCACTGGAGTCCTCTTCTACTCCTCCACGATGACATCACCGAGCTGGTGGATGTTAGAGACCTTGTGCTCCTCCATACAATGCGACTTAGACTGTCTCTTTATTACAGAAAGCTGGCTCACAGCTGACTGTAACACCATTCTAGGTAAACTGGTGCCAGAAAATTATCGCATTATAACAGAAAACAGAGTGGGGCAAAGAGGAGGAGGCCTGGCGGTGGTCCACAAGACTCACCTCGCGATCACTAAACCAGCCCTTCAGTACTCACTTCCATTCATGGAAACCCTCACCCTGAAACTACAAACAAACCCCCAGGAGACCGTCCATATTCTTCTCTGCTATAGACCACCGGGTCCAAAATAGCAGTTTCTCTCACCCTGGACAGAATTCATGTCCACTTTCACCCTAAATAGCAAACACCTTTTGCTACTCGGGGATTTCAACCTCTGGGCAAACTCCTCACAAGATTCCGTGGCCGACACCTGCATTGACCATCTGGAAGGACTAGGTCTGCAGCAACTAGTATGTGGGCCCACACATATTTCCGGTCACACGCTCGACCTGATTTTCAGACAAGATCTGGAAATAAACATTTTGGAAAATGAACCGTTGCCATGGACAGATCACCATGCAATTAAATTCATAGTTTCCATAATTCCACCATTAATAAAAATACCTAAGCCGGTGATAACACACTGGACTAGATCTCAGAAGAAGCTCCATTCGGAACTCTTCAAATCTACCTTAGGTAATAAAATAAAAATAATCCAACCACCTCAAACAGCCTCTGAAACACTGGACGCCATAAATACAGCCCTATTACAGTCAGCCGACTTAATAGCGCCGAAACGCAAGACCTGCATCCGGAAAAACAACTCCGGCTGGTTTAACAACCAGCTGTCGTTACTGAAGCAAGAGCGCAGAAGGGGGCGGAAGCCGCCTGGAAAAGAAACGCTTCAGAGGAGAACCGCACCATCTACAAGGCAATAACAAGAAAATACCATAAAGAAATCTTCAAAGCCAAAAAATATCACTTTTCCAATGCCATTACTAACACCATAAACCGCCCTCGCGAACTCTTCAAACTGGTCACTCAGACCATGAATCCAGGATGTCTTGAACCCCCCAGTTCAAACACCCAGGAATTCTGTAATGAATTATCGGATTTCTTTATCAATAAAATCGAGAGAATCCGGGAAAGCATTCAGCAAATCAATACCCCCCTGAACCCCCCCCTCAATCATTCACACAACACCCATAGAAATTTGGTAGAATCTACAAAGTTCACTCTGAAACCCATCTCCATCGATGCCGTTAAAAATATCATCAGCACTTTGCGAAACAGCACAGCGCCTAATGATATTATCCCTGCTAAACTGCTGAAGGAATGTGCCGATATCCTGGCGCCGCCTATCACGCAGCTTATAAATCAGTCATTCAAGGAAGGCATAGTGCCCTCACAGCTGAAAGAGGGCACAATTCAGCCCATCTTGAAAAAACCCACCCTAGACCCCAAGGACCCAACTCACCGCCGCCCCATAACAGGCCTAACCACCCTCTCCAAGGTATTGGAAAAAGTAGTGGTACAACAGCTGCAACAGCATCTGGACACCCATAATCTACTTGATCCATTTCAATCGGGTTTCCGTCCCGGACACGGGACGGAAACAGCATCGCTCAAAATTTGGGATGACGCCCTCAAGGCCGCAGACGAAGGAGAACCCTGTCTCCTGGTTCTGTTGGACCTAAGCGCAGCTTTCGACATGGTAGACCACAAACTGCTACTGACTCGGCTAGCTGAAGTAGTCAGAGTCGCAGAAGGTGATTTAGCATGGTTCTCCTCCTTTCTGGAAAACCGATCACAAACAGTGAAATTGGGACCTTTCACTTCTGAAAAACGCACGGTTTCATGCGGAGTCCCCCAGGGATCCCCCCTGTCACCGGTGCTGTTCAATATATACCTTCGCCCTCTCTTTGAAATCATCAGTAGCCAAAAACTACTTTATCACTCATATGCAGATGACACGCAACTGTATTTTCGCATCCGCAACAAAAAGGATCATCATCCAAATCTAGAGACATGCCTCTCTTTGATAGAAAACTGGATGACCAAGAGTTATCTTAAACTCAACAGTTCCAAAACAGGACTTCTTCTGTTACACGCCAGCCGTAAGAGTCAACGGACAACAACCTGGACCCCCCCGCCCATTCTGGGCCAAATCATCACCCCTAGCTCCAAAGTCAAAAGTCTCGGGATCATCTTTGACACCTACATGACAATGGACGCACAAATAGGGTCAGTAGTCAGCGGATCCCACCATCTGCTGCGCCTACTACGCAGACTTATTCCATTTATCCCCAAAGAGGACATAGCAGTCGTGGTGGGAACAATTGTGAACTCCAGATTGAACTATGCTAATGCCCTTTACCTCGGACTCCCAAAGTACCAAATCGCTCGTCTGCAAGTCATACAAAATACGTCCGCCAGACTTGTGACTGGGAAAAAGCCCTGGGAATCAATCTCACCTTCGCTGAGAACCCTTCACTGGTTGCCAGTAAAGGACAGAATTGCTTTTAAAGCACTCTGTCTGACACATAAGTGCATCCATGGAAAGGCTCCGCAATATCTTTGCGACAAGATAAAAGCTCACAACGCCAATCGCATTCTGCGATCCACCAACCAAAATCTGCTTCAGATACCCAAAGCCAAATTCAAGTCCAAAGGAGAAAGAAGATTTGCGCTCCAAGGTCCCAGACTATGGAATGCTTTACCAACCAGCATTCGGTTGGAGGAAAACCACCTGACCTTCAGAAGAAAAATCAAAACTCATCTCTTTTGATATCAAGAGAGACAGGAACAACGAGCGCCCAGAGGCGATTTAGTTCGCATGTGCTGCGCTATATACATTTTTCATTCATTCATATTCCATTTGAGGATGCCCCACAGATGCTTAATAGGGTTTAGGTCTGGAGACATGCTTGGCCAGTTCATTATCTTTACCCTCAGCTTCTTTAGCAAGGAAGTGGTCGTCTTGGAGATGTGTTTGGGGTCATTATAATTTTGGAATACTGCCCTGCAGCCCAGTCTCTGAAGGGAGGGGATCATGCTCTGCTTCAGTATGCCACAGTACATGTTGGCATTCATGGTTCCCTCAATGAGCTCCCCATTGCCAGTAGCACTCATGCAACCCCAGACCATGACACTTCCACCACCATGCTTGACTGTAGTGTTGAGTTATTTTGAGGGGACAGTAAATTTACACTGTTATACATTCTGTACCCTCACTACTTTACATTGTAACAAACTGTAATTTCCTCAGTGTTGTCACATGAAAAGATATAATAAAATATTTACAAAAATGTGAGGGGTCTACTCATTTTTGTGAGATACTGTATATACATCTGCCATATAGTGCAAACATTACACAATGTTCTTCTTATCATTCATGTATAGGGTGATGGGTTGCTTGCTAATTCTTCAACACATTTCACAGGTCAAAGGCCCTCTTCATCGGGAAGACAAATAGTAACAACAGAAATTCTATTGCAGATGAGATGGTTACTCATAAAAACAAGAGATCATTGCAGCCAGCAACTGAAACCATCATGGGGAGAACAGATCCGTAAGCTGGACGTGTTAGATAAACGATTCAAACTGGAAATGTGTCATTCGGGTTCCAGGTAGCTCCAATGGTTCCGGGTGAGAGGAGAGGAGAGGTGGTCGCGAATAGGTTATCTAACATGTGACCCATGAACATGTTGAAGAATAAGCAAGTAACCCATCACCCTATACATGATATGGATGATGGGAAGAACACCATGTCATGTTTGCACCACATGGTAGATGTATGTAGTTTTTGATATGTTTTGGATATTTTAATCAACATACTTTTAATATTTGTACAAATAAAATGTTAGATATTTTATAATCTTTAGTGGTCCTGTCAAAGTCCTATCAGTTTTTCTCTGTGAGGATTGTTTTTTTATTACATTTTAAATAGTTTTTTGTCCTCCAAGGATAAGATAAGAGATGTGGTTTAGAAAAGGAGGCCTGAAAAAATTTAGAAATACTACATATGCAGTGTATACCATAATACTTATATTTTATTTGGAAAAAATATTATTGAATTGTTTTCTTTCTCCAAAGTTAAAGTGCAGAATATTTTTTTCATTTTTGTGAAATCATTCATTGATTGTGTATATTTGGTCTGAACAGTTGAATGCATTGTGACAATTTGAAAATGGTGTCTAATTAAATTGCTGAGATGCTGTCTATATATTTGTAACAAATAATTTTACAAAATATTTTTAATAACAAAAGTAAAAAATGTATTACATTCATAAAATCATTAAATGGTAAGTACATATCATGACATTTAAAGGATCTCTATTACTGTAATTGTAAAGTGGTTGACACGTTTTGCATTCTTGCTTCTTCAGATCGACATGAGTTAATTTTTGGTAAGGAATATACAAAACAGTCAGAGTCTGTAAGAATAGCCACCCCCTTTTCGCGCAACCATGAATTGATAAGGGAAACAATAAGGAAGCATTGGCATCTCCTTACCGGAGACCCCATTGTTAACAAATACATTAGCGACTTTCCCCAGATCACATACAAAAAAGGATCAACTGGTTCTCAGCCATTTCCAGGAATACTCAGGGTCCAATGAACAAGAAATTTACATGCACAAATGTGATTGGATCCTAGAGGGAGCATCATTTACTCTGCCTAACGGAGATATATATAATATGAAGTTCCATGCTAATTGTCAATCAAAAGGAGTGGTCTATATTGTGTTCTGTGGATGTGGATCATTCTATGTGAGGAAAATGTTTCAAAATTTCTGGAAACTAATCTACGACCACATATATTATATCAGAATGAACTTACTATACACCCCGATAGACAGACATGTCGCTTTACAACACAAAAACAATACCTTCATGGTATGGTATACTGTCCTTTAAACAATTATGGAAAATCCAAGAGGGGAGATATTGATCAAAAATTACTCCAACTGGAGGCGAGGTGGATTTTCAAATTGAATGCCACCTGACCACTTGGCCTCAATGAATCCCTGAGTTATAAGCCCTTCCTGGGCTAATCCTATGTTATCTGATTGATATATAACTCTGGGCCTCAATATACTCTTGGAATGTTATTAAAATATCCAAATGTTACCACATTCTGATCCAGTTTCTGTTCTATGTCTGTTTAAACACTTAAGGACCACCTAACGCCGATATACATCGGCAGAATTGCATGGCTGGGCACAGGCACGTACAGGTACCTTGCCCTTTAAGTGCCCAGCCATGGGTCACATGCACCCCGTCGGTGGCGCGTGCGCGACCCGGTCCAAAGCTCCGTGACCACGCTCGTGGGACCCTGCCTACCCGATCACCACCGGTGTCCCGCAATCGGGTCACAGGAGCTGAAGAACGGGGAGAGGTGAGTGTAAACACACCTTCCCCGTTCTTCTCTGTTCCCTGTTATAGGGAACGACGATCAGTGATGTCACACATGCAGCCACGCCCTCCTACAGTAAGACTCACTCCCTTAGGGCACACTTAACCTCTTAGCGCAACCCTAGTGGTTAACCCCTTCACTGCCAGTGTAATTTTCACAGTAATCAGTGCATTTTATAGCACTTTTCGCTGTGAAAATGATAATGGTCCCAAAAATGTGTCAAAAGTGTCCGATGTGTCCGCCATAATGTCGCAATCATGAAAAAAAAAACTGATTCCTGCCATTACTAGTAAAAAATATATTAATAAAAATCCATAAAACTATCCCCTTGTTTGTAGATGCTATAACTTTTGCGCAAAGCAATCAATAAATGCTTATTGCGATATTTTTTTTACCAAAAATAAGTAGAAGAATACGTATCGGCCTAAACTGAGGGAAACATTTTTTTTTTATATTTTTTGGGGATATTTATTATAGCAAAGTAGCAGATTTCAACCAGCCCACCTGCTATTTAAAGCGGGAGTTCACCCGAAAATTATTTTTTAACATTAGATTCATGCTCATTTTGTCAAGGGGAATCGGGTAGTTTTTTTTAAAAACGAAGCAGTACTTACCATTTTTTTGAGCGATCTTCTCCGCCGCTTCCGGGTATGGCATTCCTATTTGATTGACAGTCTTCCGAAAGGCTTCCGATGGTCGCATACATCGCGTCACGAGTAGCCGAAAGAAGACGAACGTCGGTGCGGCTCTATACGGCGCCTGCGCACCGACGTTCGGCTACTTTCGGAAAGTCGTGACGTGATAGATGCGACCGTCGGAAGCCTGTCGGAAGACTGTCAATCAAATAGGAACGCCCAGTCCCGCAGCCCATACCCGGACGCGGCGGAGAAGATCGCTCTCTAAAACGGTAAGTACTGCTTTGTTTTTAAAAAAAACTAGCCAATTCCCCTTGACAAAATGAGCATGAATCTAATGTTAAAAATGTACATTTCCGTGTGAACCTCCACTTTAATTAAGTAGGAAGCCATTTTTTGGCGCCAAAATCGACTATTTAGCCAGTTCAAACAGGATGGCTTACTGAGCAATGCCATGCCTGTTGATGAGAGATTCTGGTAAGCACTGTAGAAATGATATGGATGGAGAAAAAGTGTTTTACTCTCAGTACATGTTCCTTATTTATTCGATTGTGTTTTTTTTAATGTTGCATAGATCATTCTGAACCGAATGCCTGGATATCTTTTTGAGAGCAGTCTCAAGCCATTTGGCTTCAGCTAGACTGAATCGATGGGGGCTGATCCAGCTATATGACTGAAAAGTTTCAATACACCACTAAGCCCTACCTTTCAAGTGAAACAAGGTAGATATTGGATATCTCACATGGATTTCTTTATTAGTTATCCTTAAAAAGATCAGGTTTACTGTATATTGATTATATATTGGGCTTCTATCCTAGATAGGATGTTTGTGGAAGGATTGGCTACAGGAAATTCTGGACCTCTATTACTAAGGGACAAGTTCACCCTACTCTCTAATCAGCTACTGTATCTGCCTTAGTGAGTATCTATGTGTAGTAATATAAAATCCCTCTATTTAGAGTGTAAGTATAATGACTTTAAGCCTAGTTACTATTTATAAACTGCTCTCATCTGTTCTGTTTGAATCATTCTTCCACGCACCTGGCACTCTGCCAACGGTAATTTTGTAGGGATCTCATATCATGTGAGTACATTTTTTGATTTTTGATTTATTTATACATGGAAAATTGTTTACTGCTTTATAACATCTGATAAGATGATAGGCTGTATAAAAGGCTTTGCTGTATCCATGGATAATCTAATCTGCAATTATATCTATACTATATTTTTGACGCAGGTCTCTGCTGTTAGTCAAGAATTTAAGGTTCTGAAGAAGCAATAATGCGAAACGCGTTAATAACTTGATAATTACCGTAACTGAGATCCTTAAAATGTCTTGATATGTACTTACCATTTAAAGATTTTATGAATGTAATCAATTTTCAACAGCTGAAATAATATACTTTTTCACAATAAAAATCATTCAGTTTTTTTTTTTATTCCAGCCTAGGAAAAAAAGGCTGACATAGTATGATGCATATCCCTTTGGAACCTCTCCTCCTAATTCAACAGGAAATATTGCGTTAAAAAAAATAGTTTTTTTGGGGGTAAAGAATTTTTTCTTTGGGGAGGATGTTTATGGTGGATAGACACTTTGGGCCAGATCCATGTAGCCTGGCGCATTGTTGCGTCCGGCATAGCGTATCTCTGATACACTACGCCGCCGTAACTTTCAGCAAATTTTCCTTATCCTCAAAGATTTTGCGCCGTAAGTTATGGCGGCATAGTGTAACTTTGGCGGCGTAAGGGCGCGCAATTCAAATGGATGTGATGGGGGCGTGTTTTATGTAAATACATCTTGACCCGACGTAAATTACGTTTTTATGGGGGGTATCCCAGTGCGCATGCTCGAAATTAACCCGCAACAAGCCAATGCTTACGACATGAACGTCATTCTATGCAAAGCCTTATTTGCGAACGACTTATTCAAAATTCGACACGGGAACGACGGCCATACTTAACATAGGATACGCCTCATATAGCAGGGGTAACTATACGCCAAAGAAAGCCTTACGGAAACGACGTAAAAAAATGCGCCGGCCGGACGTACGTTCGTGGATCGCTGTATCTAGCTAATTTGAATACTCAATGCGGAAATCGACGGAAACGCTACCTAGCGGCCAGAGTAAATATGCACCTTAGATCCGATGGCGTACTAAGACGTACGCCAGTTGGATCTAGCACAGCTTCAGGCGTATCTTGTTTTGTGGATACAAAACAAAGATACGCCGGAGCAAACTAGAAGTTACGCGGCGTATCAATAGATACGCCAGCATAACTTCTTTGTGGATCTGGCCCTTTATGTATTGAAAGTACAAAAAGGAAGAAGGAGAAAGGTTTGGGACTTTAAATGAGGTATATATATGATAATATGTGCCTCCATCCCTGGATTAAATGAAAAATAGAAAGCAAGTTGGGACTTTGCATGAGGCAAGTTGCAGCTAAACAAGACAAAATATATATAGCGACTAAATGACTTTATTCACATAAAAAAGGGTATAGAATCACACTCAGTATACAGTACATTAAAATCCACCACATAATGTAAATGTTGAAAGAAGTACAGTTCATAGAAATATAAAAATGACATATAAAAACATATTCAGATAGTTCATGTATATACAACCTTAAAAGCAAAATGGCAGCACATTCCAGTTAACAATGTATGGAGTGTGTACTCCATGTAAGAGAATAACAAGTAGTAAGGGGGAGTTGATAATTACAAATATGAATAACTAAAACGAGGTTGCATCCTATCTATGCGTTTAGTGTAAAGACACTTCATCAGGACTGGATGCATCCGTTAATCTGTAAAACAAATAAATATAGATACCGTTTTTTTGTTTGTTTTTTTGCTGTGCACAATTCTTAATTTCTTCGCGTATTCTGGTGTTCATATCCATATGACTGTCGTATACACCCTGTACCTTAGCCTCATTCACTTGGGAATGGTCCTTTGGTTCTTATTGGTATAATCTTGTTCTCTTTCACTCCTTTTACTTAAATCTCCTCACTGGATTTGGTCCTCACTTGGTTCACATCATCATTATTATACGCAAGCTCTGTAGCGCATACCATCTTTTTTCACAAGCCTTAATTTGTGTTATCACCCACACCGTATGGAGAACCTTACTTTCTGGGGATTGTGTTTGGGCATTCATCCCGTGTGGTGTGGCTTCCTCAGCTCCCGGACCAGACGACTCATTCCAGTGCCCCCCCCCCCGGTTGCATTTTTACACACCCCTGTTTTTTCAATCCCGTGTAAGTAACGAGACTGTTACAATTCCTTTCTTACCAAAACTTACCAGTATCTATATTTATTTGTTTTACAGATTAACGGATGCATGCATTCCTGCCTTTACACAAAATGTGTAGGATGTAACCTCGTTTTAGTTATTCAATTTTGTAATTATTAACCTCCCCTTACTATTTGTTATTCTTTTACACGGAGTACACACTCCATGCATTATTAACTGGAATGTGCTGCCATTTTGCTTTTAAGGTTGTATATACATGTACTAAAAATACATGGGGCCAGATTCACAAAGAGATATGACGGTGTATCTACAGATACACCGTCGTATCTCTGACTTACACTGGTCCTATCTATGCGCCTGATTCATAGAATCAGTTACGCATAGATAGGGCTAGATCCGACAGTGTTACACTGTGTTACACTGTCGGATCTATTTTTAAATTTAAAAATGGCGCCGGGGGTGTTCCCGCTGATTTACGATAAATAATATGTAAATCAGCGAGATACGCAAATTCACGAACGTACGCGGACCCGACGCAGTCTTCTTACGACGTTTCCGTAGCGGCGTACCCGTCGTATACTTACCCCTTCTTTTATCAGGCGCAGCCAATGTTAAGTATAGCCGGCGTTCCCGCGTCGAATTTAAATTTTTTAACGTCGTTTGCGTAAGTCGTTCTTGAATACGGACGGACATCGTTTACGTAAGCGTCGAAACCACTGACGTCCTAGCGACGTCAGTGGGAGCAATGCACGCCGGGAAATTTCGCGGACGGCGCCTGCGCATTTAAATCGGCGCGGGAACGCGCCTGATTTAAATAGTACACTCCCCTAGCCGCAGAATTTGAATTCCGCCGGGGGAGTTAGGATCCGCCGTCGCAAGTTTGGAGGTAAGTTGTTTGTGAATTAGCCACTTGCCTCCTAAACTTGCGGGAGCGGATCTTAATTCACGTAGATCGAGCGGATCTATAGATCCGCTGCGCTACGTGAATCTGGCCCATGAACTATCTAAATACTGTATGGGCCAGATTCACAGCCAGGTGGCGCAGCGTAACGTAACCGATTTAGGTTACACCGCCGCAAATTTTCTGGCTAAGTGCCCGATCCACAAAGCACTTACCTGGAAATTTGCGGCGGTGTATCCTAAATCCGTCCGGCGCAAGGCGGGCCAATTCAAATGGGGCGGGTACCATTTAAATTAGGCGCGCTCCCGCGCCGGACGTACTGCGCATTCTCCCGACGCAAATTTCCCAACGTGCTTTGCACGAAATTACAACGCGCCAACGTTTTGTGAATCGCGACGTGAAAAATTCAAAAGCGACGCGGGAAAGACGGGTATACTTTTACATGGTGTACTAATTTTACACTTTGTAAAAGGTGCCCTATCTTTGTGACGGCAAACTAACACTTGCGGCGACCTAACGACGGGAAAAAGTTTCGTGGATCGCCTTAACTGCTAATTTGCATACCCGACGCTGGTTTACAACGCAAAATCCCCCCAGCGGCGGCCACGGTACTGCATCCTAAGATCCGACAGTGTAAGTCCATTACACCTGCCGGATCTTCTGCCTATCTATGCGTAACTGATTCTATGAATCAGTCACATAGATAGAAACAGGGATACAACGGCGTATCAGCAGATACACCGTCATATCCCTTTTGTGAATCTGGCCCTATGTTTTTATATGTAATTTTCATATGTCTATGAACTGTACTTCTTTCCACATTTACATTATGTACTGGCTTTTAATGCACTGCATACTGAGTGTGATTCTATACCCTCTTTTATGTGAATAAAGTCATTTGGGCTCCATTCACACCTAGGCGTTTTAACGCCTGAAGCCCGACGCTATTGCAGCCTGAAATACGCTGGAGGGGTGATTTAACATTGTTCTCTATGGATATGGTTCACATCTCCACGCCGAACGCCGAAACACTGTACGCCTGAAGCTTAAAACAAGTCCCTGACCCTTTTTTTCAGGCGGCTTCGGCGTTCGGCATAGCCGACAATGTGTAAATCACCCCTCCAGCGAAAACCGCGGTAAAAAACGCCACGTTTTGTTGCGGCAAATCGTGGTAAAAAACGCTGCAATTTGTTGCGGCAAATCGCGGTACAAAACGCTGCGCTAAGGTGTGAATGCAGCCTAAGTCACTATATATATTTTGTCTTGTTTGACTGCCATTTGTCTCATACAAAGTCTCTATTTTTCATGTATAGAAAATATTTTGAGTGTGAAAATTGGCATTTATTTGGAGTTTATTAAATATTATTTAGGATTTTTATATACTGGAAAGGCTGTGAAACAATACTGCCCCCAAAGGTTTTCAAAATATTTTGGGACATAACCTCTTCTTTTTGTTGGATGGAAATGTTCATAAATGGTGTTTTGCAGTGTTTTGTATTTTTTTGCTCCTAATCTGACAGTCGTGTGGGTACATGACCCCAAATGCATACTGTCTGCATCCAAGACCATGCACCTGTACATAGACAGGTGTCTGATTGGGAGCAGCGGCTGTGTCTGTGCTACCACTGCATCTCAGTTGACATAAATGGGACTGACTGCATACCCCCATTTGGTTGACTAAATAAGGCAAAGTGCTTCTTTCACAACCCCTCTCACAACATCTTAAAGTAATTCTAAAGGCAGAAGGTTTATTATCTCAATGCATTCTATGAATTAAGATAAAAAAATTCTGTGTGCAGCAGCCCCCCTCAGCCCTCCTAATACTTACCTTCTCGATTCAGCGATTTTTTTTTTCAGATTTTTCTGATTGGCAGCAGCACAATTGGCTCCCGCTGCTGTCAGTTAAAGTCAGTTAGGCAATGAGGAGAGAGGGGGCTGCACTGCTGCTCCATGTCTGAATAGATACACAGAGCTGCGACTTGTCTTATGTGCTCCCATAGCAAGCTGCTTGCTATGGGGGCATGCAACATGAGGGAGGGGCCAGGAGCACCGAAGAGGGGTCAGAAAAGAGGAGAATCTAGACTGCTCTGTGAAAAACAATTTCACAGAGCAGGTAAGTATAATGCCGCGTACACACGTTCGGTTAAACCGACGAGAATGGTCTGATGGACCGTTTTCATCGGTCAAAACCGATCATGTGTGGGTGCCATCGGTTATTTAACCATCGGTTAAAAAAAAAAAAAACTTGTTTTAAATTTAACCGATGGATTCCTAACCGATAGTTAAAAACCGATTGTTAGTAGGCACAATCATCGGTTAAAAATCCACGCATGCTCAGAATCAAGTCGACGCATGCTTGGAAGCATTGAACTTCGTTTTTTTCAGCACGTCAATGTGTTTTACGTCACCGCGTTCTGACACAATCGTTTTTTTAACCGATGGTGTGTAGGCGTGACGGACCATCAGTCAGCTTCATCGGTTAACCGATGAAAACGGTCCATCGGTCCGTTCTCATCGGATGGACTGATCATGTGTACGCGGCATTACATGTTTTTATATTTTTTTTATATTTATATTAAAAAAAAGACTTTAGTATCACTTTAATAACCCATTTTTAAGAATCAAACCCTGACAGAGCAGGCTTTCCTCTCATCCAGCATTAATCCCCACAATTAACTACCACAAATAACCTCAATAGAAACAAAGCAATACTTTTTTGCTATAATAAATATTTCCAAAAAATATATAAAATAACAAATTTCTTTCTCAGTTTAGTTTAGTTTATGTATTCTTCTACATATTTATGGTAAAAGCGTACATTAATTGGTTTCCCCAAAAGTTATAGCGTCTACAAAATAGGGGACAGATTTACGTCATTTTTAAAATTAATTTTCTTTTATTAGTAATGGCGATCTGCAATTTTTATCATGACTGCGACATTATGGTGGACACATTGACACTATTTTTGGGACTATTGTCATTTATACAGCGATCAGTGCTATAAAAATGCACGGATTACTGTGTAAATGACACTGGCAGGGAAGGGGTTAAACACTAGGGGTCACTCCTAGTGAGTGATTCTAGTGATTCTAACTGTGGGGGGGTGGGCTACCACTGACATTACAGCGATCACTGCTCCCGATGACAGGGAGCAGTAGGTCCCTGTCATGTCACTAGAAAGGACAGGGAAATGCCTTGTTTACATAGGCATCTGCCCGTTCTGCAGCTCTGTGTCACGAACGCTTGACACCGGCGGACAACGAGATCGCAGGACCCGCGGGCACAGTCACAGAGTACGCGACGGATGCTCGCGCCCATTAAGCCGTGATTTAAAGGGGATGTACCTGTATGCCCATTTGCACAGCCCTGCCATTCTGCCGACGTACATCATCGTGGGCTGGTCGGCAAGCGGTTAAAAAACGCACATTGGAATCCATTTTATAATTCATTTTATAGTAGTACAGTGAAAACACACTAAAAACACAATGCACAAGTAATACTAAACATGCACTGTTTAATTGACATTATCCCTTATCTTTCTGTATGTGGATGATGGCAGTGTATTTTTTTTTTTTTTTAAAGTCCCTTTTTTCCTAATCCATATACAGCTGCATGACACAACCCATCTCTTTTCCAGCCTGTCTGAAGGGAAACAGTGGCAGAATGAGCTTCCAATTTTCTGCTACTGGTTCAAAATAAGAAAAACACAAAGTAAAAATAAATCATTTATAATAATTGATAACAATAAACTAGTTTAAATTGTGATACAAATATATATTTGAAATCAAATCTTAATTATTTTTGCCAATAGCCTTTTAAGGACTGAGTTCTTCCAGTTGCAGGCTGTTTCACACCCTTCTAGCCTGTGTCCTATAATAAGAGGGAGATGAAGCCTCTATCAATTAGGATGTAATCTCCCTCCCCCATTGTGTTTAGCTGTTTAGTAGGCATGGAGGAGGAGGGAAGGAGTGGGCTGTCATTTACCACTGTGTATACACCCACTCTATAGTCGCATGGGCTACTCAGATGTGATCAGGGAGTAAATGTTTAGGGTAGAAGATATACTTAAAGCGGAGGTTCACCCAAATAACATTTTTCTCAGAACAACTTCTTTAGGCTTCTAACATGTACAGTCCGCAATGTTTTTTATTTTTTTTACGCTGTACATACCTTATAATCTATCTTTTCATTCCGGCTTCTGGGGACTTCTCCCTGCGGGAGTAGGCGTTTCCAAACTAAGGAGGCATGTCATCTGGGAGGTCGCCCAGATGATTGATGTTCGGCTTCTTTCGGAAACGCTGTGACTCAGACGCGCCTATGCAATACGGGGGGCGGGGCCTTATCCGCTGGGAGGAGCTTTTGCTGAAAAGACGTCAATCATCTGGGTGACCTCCCAGATGACAGCATAAAAAAAAAATTGTGGACTGTACATGTTAGAAGTCTAAAGAAGTTGTTCTGAGAAAAATGTTATTTGGGTGAACCTCCGCTTTAAAATTGAGCATATACCCTGGCTTCCAACACTTCTCTGAAAAATTCCCAACTGCAGTGGAGACATGGACAAGAAGGGCAGACAGAGAACAGCAGAATCAACCACTTTTTTTTTTGCAGAATACAGAATACGAGTTCCATGAGTGAGTATGAACAGCATGCAACATAGCATTTATTGTCATTTTTAATGATGTGGGTTTAATGACACTTTAATTAGTGTGATATTCATATGTTTTTGGGGAACTGTAAAAAAGAGGAAAAGTGCATGGAAAATGTCTTTTGTTCTGTAAAATTTTAATGCATCACATTAAAAAAAGTTTAGTTTTTTTCTAAATGACCCTAATGATGCTGCTACTATAACATGTTGAATACAGAAAAGCAATCCAAAAAAGTGCAGTTATATTGCATGTGCATACACCTCAGCATTGCCGGAGAGGCAGCAAAGGCAAATTTAATCTCTCAACCCCTGCTTGCACCATAAAAGCTAATTAAAATGAATTGATAATATGCAACATTTGAAGCAGAAAACACAGGAAGAATAAAGAAAGAAAACAAAGAATGAACAATAAAGCCCAACAATAGTCTTGGTAATTATGCAAATTTCTTTTCTAAATGAGATGACAGAATATTTAATTGAAGAATAAAAATAAGAAGCTGGAAAACATAAAATCCAGGCAACCTATCTGCATCCCTGTGCCTCCTCATAATATCTCATGAGATGAATGCCCAAGTACTGGTGATCCATCATATCTACTGAAGCAGGTGCTCAAAATATTGCTAATCATAGTAGAGGGCTGCTGCATAGCAAGCAGGACTGATAAATTACTGGGTGCTAGTAAATGTGACAGTTTGAAGCAACAATAATAAATAACAGTATGCAAAAAAGTGGATAAAGCAACTGACAAAAAATTCTTAAAGAACAGCTGAATATTCCTTTTCATCTGTGGTTGACTCACAAGAGAATATCGAGAATACCATGCATTTTCTTTTCTATAGTTGTTCTAAAAGCTGGTTGTGAGTGACAGCTCTAGTAGCAAGTTGAAAGTTATTAATTCTGGCTCTAAAATAAAATAGATGTTCACTATCCTAATCGCTGAAAGTACCAATCTCATTTTCCTTACAATTTGTTATAGCTGATCATCTTTAAATTGAATTTATTCCCTTAGTAAAATTTAAATGCTGCATATATATGCTAACAGTTGCCATAAAAACAGGATTAAAATGTTTGTTTCCATAAAGTATAAAAATAAGGGTAGTTTGCGTAAACATAATTTTTCTATAAACATTTTTAAAATGTACAACTTTGGTCTTAAATTACTTAGATTATTTTCAATGAGAGCAGAAAGTGGCAGCCTGCCAGCTCTCTCCTGAAAACATCCAACAGGTTGTCATTTAAAAAATAAAAGTCATATTTTATCTTTACACAGGGGGTGACTCTAATTTGATTTAGATGTCTGTGCAGACATCCAAGAGAGCAGAGGATGGTACTTATGAGACATTTGGCTTTCAGAAAATCATATCCGGATGCAGACTGAAATGTGCATCTATTTTTGAATAGCAATATAATAAAAATTACCTTTGTAGCAATTACATAAATATATATATATGTATTTTTCTGTTTGTGTCATTATCAGATGGGAGCTTTATAATATCTTGTCAACTTAATTATAATGATGAACATGCTTGCGGATTACAAATCATACAATTTATACTTGCAGTATCTTAGCAGATCATTTTTTTATAGGCGCTATATAGTTCATTAGAAAGGCATTGTAGGACAGGAAGTCAGCTTGACCCTACCCTTCCTGAATCTAATGACCAATATTGTGTCAGGAAGGAGGAGGGGATGGGACTAAGCAAAACTTTAATAGGAAAAATAGAGCTTTTCACATAACTGTAGCTGCGTATAACTCTAAATCTACTGTTTTTCTTGTTGTCTTCAGTCTTGAGTTAAAAATAACCTCTGGTGACTTTGACAAATTAGTACTAATTAGTACAAAAAGAAACACAATGTATTCAGAGATTGGAAGCCACCATACCTCCGAGTCTCATTGAGACCCTTATTTACAAACCATTTTTGTAACTGTCAGCTATCTTTGTTTTTTTATTTCCTATCTTATTTACAAACTGGGGTAGGGCTGGTACAGCTACACCACCATATACTGCAATCTAATTTTTTATTCATTTTTTTGTGGATTTTTTTTTTTCAAATGATAGTTTATGTCTGGTCCTTTTTTAATTAATCTGATGCTCACTGTGATAGCTCCAGTTAGTCTGGCCTTTGTCTAAAGCAGGTCCCGACACAGAGAGGTACTGTCTGTCAATCTTTATAGGAGCACTTGCCCTGTCTGGGAAGATGTTGCGCTAGCTAATTACATTTTCTGTTTATGCTACAGCTACCTGGTTTGGTTAGCAGCAGAACATGCGAAAATGGAAAAAATTTGTTCGAACACGCGAACACCGAAACGTAAAAAACAAAAGTGCTAATTTTAAAGGCTTATATGCAAGTGACATAAAAAGTGTTTGGGGACCCAGGTCCTGCCCCAGGAGACATGTATCAATACAAAAATAAGTTTTAAAAAAATAAGTTTTTTCGGGAGCAGTGATTTTAACAATACTTAAAGTGAAACAATAAAAATGAAATATTCCTTTAAATATCGTGTCTGGGAAGTGTCCGTAGTATGTCTGCAAAGTAGCGCATTTTTCCCATGTTTAGAACAATACCACAGCAAAATTGCTTTTCTAAAGGAAAACATGTAAATTAAAATGACTCGCGGCTGTAATGTATTGTCAGGTCCCGGAAATATAAATGAAAATCATTGAAAAAAACATCATGGGTCCCCCCAACCCAGTCCAGCACACAAATAAAAAAAATGGCTTGGAGTTCCCCCAGGCCCCCAGGCACTATATACTCTGAACATCAATATATATACTATACAGCCTGCCCTATATACTCTGCAGAAAATTGGGCCTTCGGTGTTGGTGGTACCAGAACTCAGTAAGCCCTCACAGTTACTGTTGCTGAGCGCAGGAACGGGGCCCTGCTCTGAAATACTATATAAAAAAAAAATAATTACATCCCCCTGTTAAACAGGGGCAGACAAATTGAGCATTTGAAGGTGGTGGTAGTACCAGAACACTGTAAGCCCTCACAGCTACTCTTGTTGGGCGCAGGAACTGGCCCTGCTGTGAAATATTATATCAAGAATTATAATTACATGCCCCTGTTAAATAGGGGTAGAAAAATTGGGCCTTTGGTGGTTGTGGTGCCACAACACTGTAAGACCTCATAGTTACTCTTGTTGGGCGCAAGAATGGGCCCTGCTGTGAAATATTATATTAAGAATTGTAATTACATGCCCCAGTTAAACAGGGACAGAGACACAGACACAGAGGCTGCTTGCCCTATTTTAGTGGCCTGTGAACATCTGCCTCTCCTTGGTGGCCTTCTGGACATGATGTATATTTTGTTTTGCAACACCACACTACACTGTATTAGATACTGTGTACACCACCAAAAGTGTAGTAGAAACTGTATACACTGTATTAGATACTGTGTACACCGCCTGCACTGTATTAGCAACTGTACTATGACTGCACTGTATTGTGTACTGTATACACCACCAAAAATGTTGTAGAAACTATACACACTGTATTATATACTGTGTACACCGCCTGCACTGTATTAGCAACTGTACTATGGCTGCAATGTATTGTGTACACCAACAAAAGTATAGTAGAAACTGTACACACTGTATTAGATACTGTGTACACCACCTGCACTGTATTAGCGACTGTACTATGGCTGCACTGTATTGTGTACACCACCAGAAGTGTCGTAGAAACTGTACACACTGTATTAGATACTGTGTACACCGCCTGCACTGTATTAGCAACTGAAATACGGCTGCACTATATTTTATACTGTGTACACCACCAGAAGTGTATTAGACACTGTACACTCTGTATTATATACTGTGTACACTGCCTACAATGTATTTGCAACTGTACTACAGCTGTACTGTATCGTGTACTGTGTACACCACCAGAAGTGTTGTAGAAACTGTACACACTGTATTAGATACTGTGTACACCGCCTGCACTGTATTAGCGACTGTACTACGGCTGCAATGTAGTGTGTACTGTGTACACCACCATAAGTGTCGTAGAAACTGTACACACTGTATTAGATACTGTGTACACCGCCTGCACTGTATTAGCAACTGTAATACGGCTGCACTATATTTTATACTGTGTACACCATCAAAAGTATAGTAGAAACTGTACACACTGTATTAGATACTGTGTACACCACCTGCACTGTATTAGCGACTGTACTATGGCTGCACGGGATTGTGTACTGTGTACACCACCAGAAGTGTCGTAGAAACTGTACACACTGTATTAGATACTGTGTATACCGCCTGCACTGTATTAGCAACTGAAATACGGCTGCACTATATTTTATACTGTGTACACCACCAGAAGTGTATTAGACACTGTGTACACTGCCTGCACTGTATTTGCAACTTTACTACAGCTGCACTGTATCATGTACTGTGTACACCAACAGAAGTGTAGTAGAAACTCTACACACTGTATTAGATACTGTGTACACCGCCTGCACTGTATTAGTAACTGTACTACGGCCGCTCTGTATTGTGTATTGTGTACACCAACAAAAGTATAGTAGAAACTGTACACACTATATTAGATACTGTGTACACCGCCTGCACTGTATTAGCAACTGTACTACGGTTGCACTGTATTTTATACTGTGTACACCACCAGAAGTGTGGTAGAAACTGTACACACTGTATTAGATACTGTGTACACCACCTGCAATGTATTAGCAACTGTACTACGGCTGCACTGTATTGTGTACTGTGTACACCAACAGAAGTGTAGTAGAAACTGTACACACTGTATTAGATACTGTGTACACCGCCTGCACTGTATTGGCAACTGTACTATGGCTGCAATGTATTGTGTACACCAACAAAAGTATAGTAGAAACTGTACACACCATATTTTATACTATGTACACCACCTGCACTGTATTAGCAACTGCAATACGACTGCACTGTATTGTCTACTGTGTACACCACCAGAAGTGTAGTAAAAACTGTACACATTGTATTAAATACTATGTACACCGCCTGCACTGTATTAGCAACTGTTCTACAGCTTCAATGTATTGGATGTATTAGACACTTTTTCATTAGCTGCACTGTACTGTGTACACCACCAGAAGTGTATTAGACACTGTATTAGGCCTCGTACAGACGGGCAAACATGTACGAAGAAAACGGTCCGCCGGACCGTTTTCAGCGTACATGCCCGCCCAGAGATTTCTGTATGATGGCTGTACACACCATCATACAGAAATCCGCACGTACACGATATGCGGCGATGAGGCCGCGCCGTCGCCGCGATGATGATGTGGCGACTTGCGCGGCCCTGGCAGTTCAATGCTTCCACGCATGCGTCAAAGTCATTCGACGCATGCGAGGGATGGCGGCCGCTCAGACATGTACGGTAAGTCTGTACAGACGAACGAACATGTCCGACGGGCAGGATTCCAGCGGGCATGTTTCTAAGCAAGATTAGAAACATTTGCCTGCTCGAAAACGGTCTGGCGGGCAAATGTACGCTGGAATCCTGTCCGCTCGGCTGTACAGACGACCGAACATGTCTGCTCAGCAAACATGTTCGGTCGTGTGTACGGGGCCTTAGATAAGTACACCACGGAATGCACTGTAGCTATAGGCTATACTGGATGCAGAGTATATATATATATATATATATATATATATATATATATATTGTAAGATTGGGGAATCAGACTCCAATGGTAGGTGCGTTTTTTTCAGCGAGTATGCCAATCCAGACTGGAGGGAATGTGGAGAGGAAGGAAATCATGCTCATATTTGGTGGCAGTGTAGGCTGATCCAAATATATTGGATATAGGTATTAGATATAATAAAACAGATAGAGGGGAGGGAAATAGGACTAGACCCTTGGAAATGCCTATTTCATGCGATGGATGACCAGAGAAAAAAATGTAGAGCTACCCTTACCCCCTTTCTATTGAATGCAGCGAAAGCATTAATTCCGAGAAATTGGAAAATGAAGGAACCTCCAAAGATAAAGGAATGGCTGAATGAAGTAGATAGAATAAGGGTAATGGAGGAACTAATAAGCTTTCAAGAAAATACAGAAATAAGATTTCAAGAAATGTGGGATAAATGGACAAAATTTAAGCAATCCTCGACTTATCTGAATATGATAGGGAGCGAATGAGAGCTCTGAGTGGGTATTGGGGAGGGGGACAAGGAAGTGAGAGGGTCCCCGCCCCCTTTTTTTTTCCCCTTCACATAATATGAAGTGATGGAGGGAGGACAGATAGCCCCCCCTCCGCACTTCCTTAAAACGAAAACACATATACATAGGGATATAAGATTAGATATAGGGTTCACTATAAAAGGAGATATTTTCCTCCTTTTCTCCCTCCCCCCCTTTTTTTTTTCTCTTCCCTAGTTTGATGAAAAGAGACACATAGGTGTATACACAAGGGGATGGGTGGGATATGGAGGGGAGACAATGACCTGATGTGGACTATATGAAAACACCCAGATAGTCCTATTCGTCCCTGTCTTTTTCCCCACCCACCCCCCCTACACTTCCCTTTCCCTCCCCCTTCCCCCCCTTTTTTTTCTCCTTTTTTCATCCTTCTTCATCCTTTTTCTCTCTTTTCACCCTTTTCTCTCCCTTCCCTCTTTTCCTCCTGATAGATGGACATGGGAGTGTAAACTAAGGCGTATATGTCGGGTAGATGACTACTTTATCCCCAAGAAGTCTGTCAATAACAGGAGAGGTAGAATAGGAAATAAAAAGGTGCTAAGATATAATATAAGTCCCATAATAGATCTAGGATTATAAGGATGGATCTAGCCGTGTACCCACACAAATATTCTATGTATGTATTATGTTGTATGTATATGTTAAAGTATATGTTTTTATGTATGAAGAATCTATGAATTATATATGAGATGTTGATTTTTAAAAAGTTTGTAAAGATTTCTTCTATGAGAAAAGAATAAAAACAATTTAAACAGACTGAGTTTTTTTAAGGGCCTGGTAGCCCACTTTTATTTAAAAGTTCACAAATACAAATAGTAGCCCACGCAGGGGGGTTCCACTATTCCTGTATCTTGGAAAAACATCAACAATTCAGACTCCCGGCTTTCACATTTGCCATCCGGCTGTTTCAGGCCTTTAGCTTAGGCCCCAAGTTCTGCTCCTCAGAACTACCAGTTTCTTAGACATAAGCACACGTCTAGCTTACGTCCTGCTGCAGCTAAGCACACACCTAGCTTATATCTTGCTGCTCCAACAGTAATGTTGGAGCATAGGAAGAGGTAGAATAGGAAATAAAAAGGTGCTAAGATATAATATAAGTCCCATAATAGATCTAGGATTATAAGGATGGATCTAGCCGTGTACCCACACAAATATTCTATGTATGTATTATGTTGTATGTATATGTTAAAGTATATGTTTTTATGTATGAAGAATCTATGAATTATATATGAGATGTTGATTTTTAAAAAGTTTGTAAAGATTTCTTCTATGAGAAAAGAATAAAAACAATTTAAACAGACTGAGTTTTTTTAAGGGCCTGGTAGCCCACTTTTATTTAAAAGTTCACAAATACAAATAGTAGCCCACGCAGGGGGGTTCCACTATTCCTGTATCTTGGAAAAACATCAACAATTCAGACTCCCGGCTTTCACATTTGCCATCCGGCTGTTTCAGGCCTTTAGCTTAGGCCCCAAGTTCTGCTCCTCAGAACTACCAGTTTCTTAGACATAAGCACACGTCTAGCTTACGTCCTGCTGCAGCTAAGCACACACCTAGCTTATATCTTGCTGCTCCAACAGTAATGACCTCTGCCTCCTGCAGAGATGCATCCACTCTGTGACTTCTCTCACAGAGCTTTGGGAGTCACCTGACTCCTATCACAGACCTCCTGTCTGTGGGGTGGGGCCCTGAATGCTGTTCAGGTCAGACTTAAAAAGCCCAAGCCACAGCTGACCAATTAACGTGTGTTTCTCTCCAGAATTTGGCGTAAAGCAGCCATTTCTCACCCAGCACAGGGTCCCATCCTCACAATATATATATATATATATATATATATATATATATATATATATATATATATATATATATATATATATATATATATATATATATATATATATATATATATATATATATTAATAGTACACTGCCTGAACTGACTGAATATATAGGCCCAGATTCACAAAGGAAATATGACGGCTCTCTGAGTTGTGCCGTCGTATCTATGCGCCTGATTCTTAGAATCATTTACGCATAGATTTCTATTAGATCCGACCGGCGTAAGTCTCTTACGCCATCGGATCGTAACTGCATATTTACGCTGGCCGCTAGGGGCGTGTACGCTGATTTACGCTTTGAAATATGTAAATTAGCTAGATACGCGAATTCACGAATGTACGCCCGGGCGACGCAGTACAGATACGCCATTTACGTTAGGCTTTTCCTGATGTAAAGTTACCCCTGCTATATGAGGCGTATATGCGGCGTACCAATGTTAAGTATGGCCGTCGTTCACGCGACTAAATTTGAAAATTTTACGTTGTTTGCGTAAGTCGTCCGTGAATGGGGCTGGACGTAATTTACGGCCACGTCAATACCAATATGTCCTTGCGGCGTATTTGGAGCAATGCACACTGGGATATGTTCACGGACGGCGCATGCGCCGTTCGTGAAAAACATCAATCACGTCGGGTCACATAACATTAACATAAAACACGCCCCCCTGTCCCACATTTGAATTAGGCAAGCTTACGCGGCCGATTTACGCTACGCCGCCGCAACTTACGGAGCAAGTGCTTTGAGAATACAGCACTTGCCTGTCTAAGTTGCGGAGGCGTAACGTAAATCGGATATGTTACGCTTGCGCAAAGATACGCGGATGTACGAGAATCTGGCCCCTTGTGAACACTGAGGCCCGGATCCACAAAGCACTTACGCTGGCGTATCTCGAGATGCGCGGCGTAAGTGTATATATACGCCGGCGTAACTATGCGCCGTATCCACAGAACTAGATACGCCTGAAAATAGGCTTCTTCCGATCGACGTAACTTTCCTACGCCGGCGTATCGTAGGCGCATATTTACGCCGAACGCATCTGGTGCTCCCATTGATTTTGGCAGAAGTTGTACATCAGGCCTAAAGTTACCCCTCATAAAGCAGGGGTAAGTCAGCAGCAGACATGCACAAGTCAGCCGGAGAGCAGCTTCAGCAGCACCGTTACGGACAAGCTGAGCATCCACACTTGCAGGACAACAATCTGTATGCCAACATGCCAGGGGCATCCATGGTCATAGCTATACTACTGGCTTCACAGGCGCGTAAGAGGAGGGCACGGGAGAGGATATACTGACCGCGCCTAAATGTCTTTGGCATGGGGGATTCGGAGGTGTATTGCATCTTCAGATTCAGCCCTGATGCCATCCTGGAAATAGCCACAACCCTGCATGATGACATCACCAGCAAGACAGAACGCTCACATGCAGTGGAGCCACTGGTCAAGGTACTGGCAACACTCCATTTCCTTGCCAGTGGCTCGTTCCAGCGTACAAGTAGAGTTGTGGCTGGGATGGCACAATCCTCCAAGAGCAGATGTGTGCACCAGGTTGTCCCCGCAATACTCAGACGCATGTCCCACCACATCATCAGACCCACCCAGGACCTTTTGCGGCATAAGGCATTGGCGGATTTTGACAGAATTGCCGGATTCCCATGCACCGTGGGGGCTATTGATTGCAAACATGTGGCAATAGGGCCCCCCCCGTGACACAGAGCACATATACCGCAATCGTAAGCATTGGCATTCCATCAACGTACAGGTGATAGCCATTGCCCAATGCCTCATATGGCACGTCCGTGCCAAACACCCAGGGGCCAGCCACGACAGCTACATATACCGTCAAAGCACCATTCCAACAGAATTCAAATAGAACGTGTACGGGTACAGCTGGCTGGTTGGTGAGTGACATGGGAGTCAGGCATGACTGTCGACCCCATGATGCAGACATCACGAGGGGCACATGCATGACTAACATCCTCCTGTCTTTTCCCTTCCAGGTGACTCTGCATATGCCCCATCTCATGACTCCATTCCCAAATCCCCAAACCAGAGGAGAGCAAAAATACAATGATGCACACATACGTACCCGTGCAGTGGTGGAACGCACATTTGGCATCCTGAAGTCCCGTTTCCGATGCCTGGATAAGTCCGGGGGGACCCTGTTGTATTCCCCAAACATTGTGTGCCAGATCATCGGTGCATGTTGCATGCTACACAACTTCGTCGTCAGAAAGGGCCTGGAGATCGACATATGTGATGAGCTGACCCCCGAACCAGACAGTCCCCCCCTGACCGAGGCTACCCATTCTGCTGATGGAACAGCAGTCAGGAGATGCCTCGTGGAACGCATCTTTGCACTTTAAACACACACATTCATCATGGCACAAGGAGAATGCACGCATGCACACCACTGTGGTCCCTAACTCACACACACCACATCCACATCACATTGGATTAGCCCAAGTCCACCATGCAGGACTTGGGAGCAGCAACGCCACGTCAAGGCTCCAATTATGTCACTGTCCATTCATACCACATTTACACAGCCATGGGGATCACTTCTCCTCGACTAGCCAGGATGACACCCCTTTTCCGGCAGGAATGTCACCCCCACATTCACACACCAGTCACACTGTAGCCAGCACTCCTCACCTTGTGCTGGGTCTACAAAACCAAAAAACTCATAACCTGAGTAAACCAAAAAAAAGAACAGCACTTATCTGCGCTGTCGTGGCCCATGCCTGGTGCCACGGCCACGGCCCCAGCTCCTCATGGGAGCCTCATGGGGGGAATCAGGAGGAGGAGGAACATCCCCTGGTCTCTCCATGGCTGGCTGCCTGCCCTCCAACGCCAGGGCGATGCGGGTGAGGACCGCATTGGTCTCGGCCTGCAGCAGCCTTGACTGCCTCCCCTCCGCCTGGATGGCAGCAGTGTTTTCCCTGACGGCCTCTGCCAGGGTGTGGACCTCTTCCACGAGGCCTGCTGTGGTGGCCTGCAGATCCCCCAGGCAGGTGACCACAGCAGCACAGTTCGCGTTCAAATCCTGGACACTTTCCTTAATGTCGGCAGAGGTGGCCATGCTGGCTGCCACTCGCCGCATCTGGACGGCAACCTCACCCAGGTGGCGGGTCTGGCGGGCCTGTTCCCTCTTGAGATCTTGCGGAAGGAAGTCAGACACCCCCCTAGTCTTCCTGCTAGCCTTCCTGGGGCCAGGAGAGGCTTTGAGCTGTCTAGAAGGGGAGACCCTTGAGGGGGTAGGCCTGTTGGGGGAGGACCCTGAGAGGCTACCCCTGATGGAGGTGGACGTCTGACTGGTCCTGGCCAAAGGGGGAGACTCCTCCAAGTACAGGACAACATCATGGTCCATATTGACCGTCTCCTCCTCAACCTCCTCCTGAGGAGAGGTGTGGCCACTCCCCTCCACCGATGACTCACGGCTTCCCAGGGGGTCAGACTCTGACTGATGTTCGGGGGATGGTGTGGAATGGCCACCGGCATCAGATGGCCCCGCTCCCTCCTGCACATCTGTGGGTGACACAAAACATTCACATGTTGGTGGACCCAAACACTTGTCACGTGTTCCCTTCCACCCCCACACATGCTACACACCAGATAGGAGATAAAACACACTTACCTGTCCTCAAGGCATCCTCAATGGAGTCAAAGCCCTCCACTCCCTCCACTTGATGCCTGTGGAGACACTGGGCAACCACCTGCTCATCAGGAGTGAGCGTGAGAGGAGTGGCTGGTCCCCCTCCAGTGCCCCTGGCATGAGCCCTCATGTTGGCCAGGTTACCTCGGACCAGGCGACGCAGGTCATTGATCTTTTTAAGAATATCGTTGAAGGACCTGACCTCATGTCCCAGGGCATTGACCTCTGTGGCAATCTCCAGCAGGATCTCCGCCTTCCTGGCCTTAGTGGTGTTGCCACTCTCTGCACCATGGAGGTAGACATCATACCTCAACATGGCCCTGATTATCACATCCTTCTCCTGGTCTGAAAAGTTTAGCTTCCTCCTGTTCTTCCCAGAAGCTGAAGAAGACATGGCTCAAAAAAACAACCAGCAAAAAGTACCTTGCTTCAGGGGGGGGAAACAAGCGGATGTACTTTTGCGCTCGACAGGCGCATGTCTGGGCGTATTTATGCTCTGGGCGTATCTCAGGTGTTGCGCCGGGCCTAGTTCTGAGCATGCGCAGAGGGGCGCGGGACATACAGTAGGTGCACGCGATATTGTGTCAATCTCGCTCCCTTTCTCGGCGAGATTGACCACCTACGAGCCCCATCGCGGGAGCCAGCGCCGAGCTGGCTTGCTGCGATAGAGACAAAGCCATCATAGAAGCGACGGAGGAGATCCGACTTGGATTCCCGCCAATTCTACACGTGTGCAGCGTTTGCTATGAATCCTGATGGGGAAGTCCCCGCCGGATTTTAAATAAAAATCCGGCATGGGTTCCCCCCTCAGGAGCATACCGGGCCCTTCGGTCTGTTATGGGTTGTAAGGAGAGCCCCCCTACGCCGAAAAAACGGCGTAGGGGGTCTCCCTACAACCCATACCAGACCCGTATCCAAAGCACGCTACCCGGCCGGCCAGGAAAGGAGTGGGGACGAGCGAGCGCCCCCCCCCCCCCCCCTCCTGAGCCGTACCAGGCTGCATGTCCTCAACATGGGGGGGTTGGGTGCTCTGGGCAGGGGGGCGCACTGCGGGGCCCCCCCACCCCAGAGCACCCTGTCCCCATGTTGATGAGGACAGGGCCCCTTCCCGACAACCCTGGCCGTTGGTTGTCGGGGTATGCGGGCGGGAGGCTTATCGGAATCTGGGAGCCCCCTTTAATAAGGGGGCCCCCAGATACCGGCCCCCCACCCTAAGTGAATGGATATGGGGTACATCGTACCCCTACCCATTCACCTGGAGGAAAAATGTTAAAGTCAATAAACACAACACAAGAGTTTTTAAAATAATTTATTAGTCTGCTCCGGAGGCCGCCCCCTGTCTTCTTTAGCTCTTTTTACCAGGGGGGGCTTCTTCTTTGACGTCTTCGGGTGGGGGCCGATCTTCGCCGCCGTCCGGTTCTCTTCCACCGCCGGGGGGGTCGCTTTTATAAAAGCACCCACTCCTCGGCGGGTTTCCTCCGACGTCTTCGGCGGGGGGTGGTGTGCTTCTTCTTCTGCTATCTGGGGGGGTCTTCTTCGGCTATCCGGGGGGTCTTCTTCACTCTCCGGGGGTCTTCTGCTATGTTCGCCGCTCTCCGCTGTTGACTCGGCGCACCCCGGTTCTTCCTCCAGCTGTCCGGTGCCTTCTCCTTCAGCGCTGAACGTCTATCTTCTTCTTCCGTGCTGTGACGTATTCTTCTTCTTCCGGGCTGTGACGTCATCTTCTTCTCTTCTCCCGATGTTGACACGCCGGCTCTTCTCGCTGAAATGACGGGTGCGCGGCTTGCATCGGACCTATATAGGCCTCACAGTCCCATCATGCTCTGTACCTACCCATGTGATACCTACCCACGTGGTACGGCTCAGGAGGGGGGAGGCGCTCGCTCGTCCCCACTCCTTTTCTGGCCGGCCGGGTAGCGTGCTTTGGATACGGGTCTGGTATGGATTGTAGGGGGACCCCCTACGCCGTTTTTTCGGCTTAGGGGGGCTCTCCTTACAACCCATAACAGACCTAAGAGCCCGGTATGCTCCTGAGGGGGGAACCCATGCCGGATTTTTATTTAAAATCCGGCGGGGACTTCCCCCTCAGGATTCATAACAAACGCCGCACACGTGTAGAATTGGCGGGAATCCAAGTCGGATCTCCCGTCGCTTCTATGACGCGCTTGCTGGAATGTGCTGTCACCATTCAAGCGAGTGCGAGATGTCGGCACCCTGTCGCCGAGAATCAGCGCGATGCTGTCGTGCTAAAAACACATTCTCGGTGGCAGGTACTGTAGTCAGCGTCACAGCGCATGCACCGTTCGTTCGGCCCTTCATTTGCATGGGGTCACGGTGCAGCATATCATTGTCCATCAGTGCAGCATATCATTGGCCATCAATGCAGCATATCAGTATACTTAAATGCAGCCTATCATTGCCCATATGTGCAGCCTCATCAGTGCCCAGTAATGCATCAGGGAGGAATCAGGAGGATCTGCCGCCCGGATGACACAGAGTGGGGATCTCCCACTTAGATGCGGCTTGTATATGATAAGCCGGCTGCTGTCAAATTAAGTCCTCCTGGACAAGCTACTCTAATGCCACGTACTCTAATGCTTCCGAGCATGCGTTGACTTGATTCTGAGCATGCATGGATTTTTGACTGTTGGATTTCCCCACAGACGATCGTTTTATTCTATCGTTTTTTTAACCATCAGAAAATTTTAAAACAGGTTCTATTTTTTTCACCGATGGGAAAAAAAACGTTGGGGCCCACACACGATCGGTTCATCCGATGAAAGTGGTCCATTGGAACGTTTTCATCAGACGAACCGATCGTGTGTACAGGGCATAATAGACAGCACACTGGTTCAATACTGGTCCAGTAGGTGGGACTTTGTTTGAAAGCGGCTGGGTATTCATATACAAGCCGCGTATCAGCGGGAGATCCCCACTCTGTGATCTGGCTACCCGATCCTTCTGACAGTTTCCTGGCTGATCGCTTCTTGCAGAAGCGATGCAGCCTTTTGTACAGGACATCCGAGTGGCCGGGGGACAGGGAGTCCCCTCTCCATGCTGCTCTGATGGCCGCACCGCTTTTGCCAGAAGCGTTTAGCCAGAAAATTGTCAGCTCAGTCTGCCCCTGCTTCACACTCGCCCTACACCAAATGCAAGCAGGCAAGTTGGAATTTTGAGGGCTGCGCATGCGGACACTCTGCTCCAGGGGGCACTTGCCCCCCATGCAGATGCCCATGTGACTTTGTTATATGAGGTAATTTGTCAACTATGTCCTGTCAAATTGGTGATTTTACTGTGTTTTCTATGAATAAAGATTTGTATGCTTTTTTACACAAGTTTCTATTTTTATTGTTCTTCAAATAAAGTCCATGGGCTAGATTCAGAAAGGAGATACAACGGCGTATCTCCGGATATGCCGTCGTATCTCTGAGTGTGCGGCGTCGTATCTATGCGACTGATTCATAGAATCAGTTACGCATAGATTTCCCTAAGATCCGACCGGCGTAAGTGTCTTACACTGTCGTATCTTAGGCTGCATATTTACGCTGGCCGCTAGGTGGCGCTTCCGTATATTTATGCAAGGAATATGCTAATTAGATACGTTAGGTAGATACGCCGATTCAGAAACGTACGTCCGCCCGGCGCATTTTTTTACGTTGTTTACGTTAGGCTTTTTCAGGCGTACAGTTACCCCTGCTATATGAGGCGTATCCTATGTTAAGTATGGACATCGTTCCCGCGTCGAGTTTTGAAAGTTTTACGTCGTTTGCGTAAGTCGTTCGCGAATAGGGCTGTACGTAAGTTACATTCACGTCTAAAGCAATGACGATTTGCAGCGTAATTTCGAGCATGCGCCGTTTGTAAAATACGTCATATACGCGGGGTCACCATTAATTTAAATAAAACACGCCCACATCATCCCCATTTGAATTAGGCGGGCTTAAGCTGGACAACATACGCTACGCCGCCGTAACTAAGGGCGCAAGTTCTTTCTGAATACGGAACTTGCGCCCTAATTTACGGCGGCGTAACGTGTCTGAGATACGTTGCGCCCCGCCTAAAGATACTCCAAAGTATCTGAATCCGGCCCCATATGTTTGCTAAATTGAGTTATATACAAATGATTTAGGGTGTGTTTTTTTTTTATATGCACCCACCCATCCTTCTTTATGTTTTTAGTTTGTTTAAGATTTATCCCTTCCTAATATTTCAGTTTGAATACACAGGGTTGATAGCAGGGAAATTACTAGATGTTGTTTGTTCAGTATCACATCTGACATAGAGGTATAGTAGTATATCATAAGGCGTATTGCTTTAAAATGAGATGGTTAAAATTAAAAATAATTAAATATATTTAGTTTATAATATTTCAGTTCAAAATGTAAACTTTATCTGAACATTTTATGAAGCCACCAAAGAATATTTGAAAAAGACATAAAAGTAGAATAAGCATATCCTCCAGATCTTTGAGGTATAAAAAATATTGTATTTGATCTGAAGAATAAACAATCATTTGATAAACAGTTTAGCTCTTGATTTAATATTTCTGTTTTCAGAATTGCAGAATCGAATTTGCTGATATGTATGCATGAATAATAATTAAAATAAAAAAAAACATCTTAAATAAATGTTTTAAGCATCCATGCATTATTTTCTATATGAAATATTGACCATGGGTATAAAGAGCACATTTCATTATGTACATTGGCTACCATGTTAGTCTATTATCTTCCCAGAAGATATTTTAATATATTGCTGTGTCTCAATTAATAAAAAATGTAACATATAGGCGTTGCTCTTTTTTTTTTTTTTTCATTATTATGTTACATTTGTTATGGAGCTTTACAATGCTGCTACAGCTTTGATTAAATGTGTGTCTGTGAATAATTATTTCTAGAGATACAGAAATCAGTGCACTACTTCATAATATTATATACCAACATATGAATGAAAAAATATTCCTAACAGAAGCTGATTGATCAAACCCTGTGAATGACTATTCATATTAAAAACAAATATATTTAAAGAGAACCAGTTAGCTACATGTATGCTCATTTAAATCGACACCTTGGACTGTTCCAATCATGTTGCCTTACCTCTCAGAAATGTTTGGATTTTTGAGTATTTAATTTTATTTTCTCCCTGTCAGAGAAGATGTCTGTGTCAGACTGCAAGGCTAACTAATCTTGCTACCCAAGCTCAGTATGGGGAACAAATCATGAAAATGTCATAAATATTGCTGTCATGATTAGGGATGAGCCGAACACCCCCCCCCCCCCCATTCGGTTCGCACCAGAACCTTCGAACAGACCGACCGTTCGCGCAAACATTTAGAACCCCATTGACGTCTATGGGACTCCAGCGTTCAAATTCTAAAGTGCTAATTTTAAAGAATAATATGCAAGTTATTGTCGTAAAACGTCTTTGAGAACCCGGGTCTTGCCCCAAGGAACATGTATCAATGGAAAAAAAGTTTTAAATTTTTTTTTCTGGAGCACTAATTTTAATGATGCTTAAAGTGAATGTGGCACGTGTTTAGAACTGTCCCTGCACAAAATGAGATTATTATAAGAAAAAAGTAATTTAAAACTGCTTGCGGCTTTAATGTAATGTCTGGTCACTGCAATATGGATGAAAATGATTAAGAAAAATAGCACAGACACAGACAGTACACACACCACGTAGCTTTAGGTGCACCCTGCAGAGGACACGGGCAGTACACACACCACATAGCTTTAGGTGAAAACTGCAGAGGACACGGGCAGTACACACCAAGTAGCTTTAGGTGCAAACTGCAGAGGACATGGGCAGTACACACCAAGTAGCTTTAGGTGCAAACTGCAGAGGACACGGGCAGTACACACCAAGTAGCTTTAGGTGCAAATTGCAGAGGACACGGGCAGTACACACCACGTAGCTTTAGGTGCAAACTGCAGAGGACACGGGCAGTACACACCAAGTAGCTTTAGGTGCAAACAGCAGAGGACACAGGCAGTACACACCAAGTAGCTTTAGGTGCAAACTGCAGAGGACACGGGCAGTACACACTAAGTAGCTTTAGGTGCAAACTGCAGAGGACAAAGGCAGTACACACTACATAGCTTTAGGTGCAAACTGCAGAGGACACGGGCAGTACACACTAAGTAGCTTTAGGTGCAAACTGCAGAGGACAAAGGCAGTACACACTATGTAGCTTTAGGTGCAATCTGCAGAGGACACGGACAGTACACCACGTGAGAATACTGCAGCTAGCACATTCACCCGCTTGCCAGTAAATTAGGAAGAGCTGATCTAGCTAAACTATACAGTGTATAAATATATATACAACACCTGGGATGCATATATATCCTCTACACACTGTAACTTTAACTGACTAGCCTGCCTGCCTGCCTGCCTGCTCTATCTACCTACAAAAAATGACACTCTCTTTCTCTGTCTTCTCTCTTTTAACCACCGCAACACACTACACATGGCCGACCTGCAGGCGGCCTTTTATAGTGTGGGGCGAGTACTAAACCCCATAAGCCATAATTGGCCAAAGACACCCTGGCTTTGGCCAATTATGGCTCTCCGTTTTTTGCAAGCTGTGATTGGCCAAGGATGCGGGTCATGCTTGGCCAATCATCAGCCAGCAATGCACTGCGATGCCGCAATGAATTATGGGGCGTGAAACGCAACTCGAATTTGGCGCGAACGCCCCAAAATGTTTGTAATTCGACGAACGATTGAACATACGATGTTCGAGTCGAACATGAGTTCGACTCGAATATGAAGCTCATCCCTAGTCATGATTACATGAAAACTAAATATATTGTTATTGACAGCTCCCCTACCTTCAGCAGGCTGGAATGTTTATCATTTATTAGCTTTCAGCTCAGGAAGGACAGCGATCAACATAACAGCAAATACAATTACCTGAGAAGTTATGTTGCATTGTTAAGTAGATATTCAAATTCTAACAAATTTACAATCTTTACACTGTATGTAAAGCAAAAACTTTTTCATTTTTAAATAGAGTGCACAAGGGTTAATACCCATATGCAGTCTATTTTTGCTGTCTGTTTAGTGCTTGTGCAATTTGTCTTTCTCTTTTCCTCTCTTGGAGACACAACAAGAATTATTAGGAAATTACACCAAAATTAAGGGAATGTTCATCTTAGATAGTTGTCACTAGAACCAGGGCTTTTTTTCAGGGGGAACTCAGTTCCACCACCTCTGGCTCAGACCCTTTGGTGCCTGCTCACCACAATCACTTGTAAACACAGAAGTCCAGTTTCTGTGTTTACAAGTGACAGCTCTACACCATGTGTGTAACCCCCTGAACCCATGAACTCTACACTCTGTATGTAATGCAATCCTGGTATTTAATGCCCCTTTAGGACCCTCCTACTGTTTGTGAAATTTTAATGGGGTCGTGGTTGAGTTCCTGCACCTATTTTTTGAAAAAAAAAGCTCTGACTAGAACATTTACCATTTTCCCTTACTTCTTGCTCTCATGATAACTCTAAAACATAGGGGTTTGTCTTACTTTTCATGATGACAACGATACTTAGGAAAACAATGGAGGGTCAATCTCAACAGCGGACACAGACCATAATAAAAACTTGGCAGAAGGTCTAACCTGTTCCCTACTCTATCCAAAATTAGAAATATAAAAGTAAGGGGCAATCTATCATTCACCAAATATTCACTGCAAGTGAATCTTTCTAGGGTATTCAGTTTAAATTATAGTGATTGGTTCACCTCTAGTGAACTGGACTAAGTGGTGAGTTATAAACAAGAGTTTAAAACAGTAGGTTATAACAGGGTTCAAAGTACCTGTGTAGTGTGAGTACCTGAGTGTTGTCTGAGTAGTGTGTGGATCGTTAGTACCTATGTATTGTGTATACTTGTGTATTGTGTATACTTGTGTATTGTGTGTACCTGTGTATTGTGAGTGCACATTGTCTGCGAGTGTACGTAGGCTGTGAGTGCACGTGGGCTGCAAGTGGTCTGCAAGTGTATGTTGTCTGCAAGTGTATGTTGTCTGTGAGCGCACATTGTCTGTGAGTGCCTGTGGGCTGCGAGAGCATGTGGGCTGTGAGAGCATGTGGGCTGCAAGTACACGTGGGCTGCGAGTGCACGTGGTCAGCGAGTGCACGTAGGCTGCGAGTGCACGTGGGCTGTGAGTGCACGTAGGCTGCGAGTACATGTGGGCTGCGAGTGCACGTAGGCTGCGAGTGCATGTGGGTCTGCATGTGCAAAAGTGTCTGCGAGTGCACGTGGGTCTGTGGGTGCACGTGGTCTGCAAGTACCTGTGTATTGTCCTGTTAAGTACCTGTGTATTGTATTGTTGAGTAGTAGAGTCAGGTATCTGGTTGTTAGGTCATTTGGACAGGGTATAATCCCAATCCTCATCAAATTAGTAGGTAACGTGACTGGCGGATGTGGAGATGCGACTCGTTGTACCTCGTTGCGGCATGTATGCGTTCCTTGATTATCTGATCGAGGGAGAATTCTGAGGGGCAAAATGTAAGCACATTGTTTCCCTGGAAGCCCAGGTTCTGAATCTAGGGAAGCAACATGTCAGCATTGAGAAGACCCTCCATACTAAGGAGAGCCGAAAACAAACCCGGCAGGTGTCGGCAGGGGCCAGCACAGAGGCGGGTGGAGATAAAGAGGTGCAGGCACCAGAAGAGTAGATGGGTGACAGTCAGGAAGGATAGAGGGGGAAGTGCCAGGGAGGCCGATCCTGGGCTGGAGCATCCCAATAAGTGCGCTTCATTGAGTAACATTGGTGAAACCAGTCAGGGACCAGCACTGCCAGGGGAAGAACTCCTCCAATGAGAGTGGGGGGAAGTGAAGGGAAAGGATAGACCATTTCTGGTGGTAGGGTACTCAATTCTTAGAAGGACAGAGAGGGCAATATGTGACAAAGATCTGAAGTGCCGAACTGTATGCTGTCTACCGGGCGCTCGGGTTCGGCACATAACGGATATGGTGGACAGATTACTGGGAAGGGCTGGGGAAGACCTGGCTGTCATGGTGCAGGTTGGCACCAAGAAAAATGTTCAAGTGAATGTGAGTGAAATCACTAAGGGAACTAGGGAGGTGGTGGAATCCTTATGGGTAGAGCTCCAAAGGGATGAAGCTAAGGGTAAAATAATACTGGGAGTATGCTGTAGGCCTCCTAATCTGAGGGAGAAGGGTAAGCAAAGCTCCTATCACAATTTGTATTAGCAGCAAGGATGGGAAGTATTATCATAATGGGGTATTTTAATTATCCAGACACAGACTGAGTGGAGAGAACCACACATTCGTCTAAGGTTCGCAGTTCCTAAATGTCTTGCAGGATAATTTCATTGATTAGATGGTAGACGCACCAACTAGAAATAAATCGTTACTAGATATATTGATTACCAACAATACAGACCTGATCATGGATGTCAAAACACGGGGCAATTTAGGAAACAGCGATCGCAGGTCAATTGGCTAGATTCAGGTACGGCGGTGCATCTTTCAGGCGGCATAGCGTATTGTATTTACGCTACGCCACCGTAAGTCAGAGAGGCAAGTGCTGTATTCACAAAGCACTTGCCTCCTATGTTACGGCGGCTAAGCGTAAATGGGGCCGGCGTAAGCGCACCTAATTCAAATGAGGATGAAGGGGGCGTGTTTTATGTAAATGGGTGGTTACCCGTTGTGATTGACATTTTTTACGAACGGCGCATGCGCCGTCCGTGTACATATCCCAGTGTGCATTGCTCCAAAGTACACCGCAAGGACGTATTGGTTTCAAAGTGAACGTGAATTATGTCCAGCCCCATTCACGGACGACTTACACAAACAACGTAAAATGTTCACATTTTGACGCAGGAACGACGGCCATACTTAACATTGACTAGGCCAGCTATTTGTTCGACTAACTTTACGCCGGAAAAAGACATCCGTAAACAACGTAAAAAAAATGCGCCGGGCGCACGTACGTTTCTGAATCGGCGTATCTAGTCATTTGCATATTCTACGCCGAACTCAACGGAAGCGCCACCTAGCGGCCAGCGTAAATATTGCACCCTAAGATACGACGGCGTAGGAGACTTACGCCGCTCATATCTTAGCCTAATTTAAGCGTATCTGGTTTCCAGAATACGCTTAAATTTAGGACGGCGTAGATTCAGAGTTACGACGGCGTATCTACTGATACGCCGGTGTAAAGCTTTCTGAATCCAGCTAACTGAATTTAAAAAGAGTCAACTTACCTAAACTAAGAACCTTGCTAGAAGATATAAATTGGATAAAATATTAGGAAGAAAGAACACGGAGGAGAGATGGGTTCACTTTATTAGCATAATAAATAAGGGCATTAACCAGTGCATCCCATTAGGGAATACATTTAAAAGAGCAAACAAAAGTTCTGGATGGCTTACCGCCAATGTAAAAATGCATATAAAAGCAAAAGAGAAGGCCTTCAAAAAATACAAGTTTGAGGGATCATCATCAGCATTCAAACTTTATAAAGAATGCAAAAAAAAAAGGGTGCAATTAGGGTGGCTGAGATAGAACACGAAAGACACATAATGGAGGGGAGCAAAAAAAAAAAATTCTTTAAGTATGTAAACAGCAAAAAAGGGAGGACAGACTACATTGGCCCATAAAAAATGAGGAAGGACATCTGGTTACAAAGGATGGGGAGATGGTGAAGGTATTGAATTTATTCTTCTTCTCAGTCTTCACAAGGGAATCGGGGGGCTTCAGTAACCAAAACTGCAGTGTTTATCCTCGTGACACATCAGAGGAAGCACCCTCATGGCTAACAGAGGACAGAATTAGAAATAGACTTTGGAAACTTAACATTAATAAATCACCGGGACCGGATGGCTTGCACGCAAGGGTACATAGAGAACTCAGTCAAGTAATTGCCAGACCATTGTTCCTAATTTTTACTGACAGTCTACTGACTGGAATGGTACCAGCGGATTGGAGAAAAGCCAATGTAGTACCAATATTTAAAAAGGGCCCAAAATACATCCCTGGTAATTACAGACCAGTTAGCCTAACAGAAGTAGTATGCAAGCTCTTGGAGTGGATGATAAGGCGCTATATACAAGATTTTAGTAATGAAAACGGTATCATTAGCAGTAATCAGCATGGATTCATGAAGATTCATTCCAAACCAATCTATTAACCTTCTATGAGGAGGTGAGTTTCCATCTAGATAAAAGAAGGCCCGTAGAAGTGGTATATCTGGATTTTGCAAAAGCCTTTGGCACAGTTCCCCATAAACATTTACTGTACAAAGTAAGGTCGATTGACATGGACCATAGGGTGAGTACATGGATTGAAAACTGGCTACAAGGATGAGTTCAGAGGATGGTGATAAATGGGAAATACGCGGAATGGTCAGGTGTGGGTAGTGGGGTCCCACAGGATTCTGTGCTGGGAACAATCCCATTTAATTTGTTCATAAACAACCTGGAGGATGTGGTAAACAGTTCAATCTCTGTATTTGCAGATGATACTAAGCTAAGCAGGGAAATAACTTCTCTGCAGGATGTGGAAACTTTGCAAGAAGATCAGAACAAATTAATGGGGCGGGCAACTACATGGCAAATGAGGTTAAATGTAGAAAAAATTTAAATATTGCATTTGGGTGGCAAAAATATGAATAGGGGCAGGGATGGGGCTAGCGCAAGGCAACTTCGGCGCTTGCCTTACGGCGCCAGCGGCAGCCAGGGGTCAGGGCGGAAAATTGGGGCGAACTTGCGGCCGCCCGAACGAGAACTCCACCTCCCCGCCGTTTCCACTATGAGCACGCCGTGCGGGGTGCAGTTCACCCAGGCGCCATAGAGGTGGCGCTCAAGCACCAGAGTGCTCCGCTCCCTCCTCCTCTCCTTGCTCTGAGCTCTCCACTGCCGCGAGTTTTGAGTCCTCCTCACGATCATCATGTTCTCCACCCGGGCGGCGTGGCTGCACACTGTCCACTCCTCTCCTCTCCAGCTGCCGCCCGGGTGGGGTTTGCCCAGGGGGGGGGGGGGAGTGTTGACCGTGTTGTGGTGGCCTCTGTAATAATAGAGGGGGGGTTACTGTACTAATGAAGGGTGGTTTGTGGGGGGGGGGTCTGTACTAATTGTGGGGGATGGCTTGTGGGGGGGGGCTGTACTAATGGGGGCTGACTTGTGTGGGGGTCTGTACAAATGGAGGGGGTGGTTTATCCGTGGGGGGTTTGTACTAATGGAAGGGGGGTCTCTGCTAATGGGGGGGTGGTTGTCCTGTGGGGGGGTCTGTACTAATGGGGGGGGTGATTTATGGGGGGGTATGTACTAATGGAGGGGGGGTGGTTTGTCCTGGGGGGCAGCAGTGTGTGTGGGCTGCCGCTGCGCATTTGAAGGACGAGTCCAGACCACGCCGCGCTCACCACACAGGCCGGACACACGCCCGCAGAGCCACTGCCGTGACTTGCAAGGCTTCAGAAACAGGTAAGGGGGACCTGTTTTAAAGTTTCCTGTTTAAACAAAAACACCAAATCCCTGCAATAATATATTAAGCAGCCTGTATAATGTATTATTGCTGGGATTTGTAGTCCTCTGTAAATGCTGGTATTCTGTATTGCGTTTTTATATAATGTATTATTGCTGGGATTTGTAGTCCCCTGTAACTGCTGGTATTCTGCATTGTGTTTTTATATAATGTATTATTGCTGGGATTTGTAGTCCTCTGTAACTGCTGGTATTCTGTATTGCGTTTTATATAATGTATTATTGCTGGGATTTGTAGTCCTCTGTAACTGCTGGTATTCTGTATTGCGTTTTATATAATGTATTATTGCTGGGATTTGTAGTCCTCTGTAACTGCTGGTATTCTGTATTGCGTTTTATATAATGTATTATTGCTGGGATTTGTAGTCCTCTGTAACTGCTGGTATTCTGTATTGCGTTTTATATAATGTATTATTGCTGGGATTTGTAATCCTCTGTAACTGCTGGTATTCTGTATTGCGTTTTATATAATGTATTATTGCTGGGATTTGTAGTCCTCTGTATCTGCTGTCATTCTGCATTGCATTTTATATAATGTATTGCTGGGATTTGTTGTTCCTCTATAGCTGCTGGTATTCTCCATTGCACTGTATAATGTATTATTGCTGGGATTTGTAGTTCCTCTATAACTGGTCAGTGGTAATCTGCATTGTGCAGCATAATCACAGCGCAATGGAGAATACCACCAGCTATAGAGGACTACAAATCCCAGCAATAATACTTAATATACAACTCAATGGAGAATACCAGCAGTTACAGAGGAACAACAAATCCCAGCAATAGTACATTATACAGCGCAATGCAGAATAACGCCATCTATGCTATCTTTCTCTGTAAAAGATAAATAAGTTAAACGATCACTTTAAAGCGGAGTTCCGGCCACAATTTCACTTTTTAAATATAAATACCCCTGTAATACACAAGCTTAATGTATTCTAGTAAAGTTAGTCTGTAAACTAAGGTCCGTTTTGTTAGGTTGTTACAGCATTTAGACACTTTATAAAATAGAAATTGACTGGGGCCATCTTAAGTGTGGGCATCATGAAGCCAGACTGTATGACTTCCTGGATTTCAGCCTTGCAGACCTCACACATGCTCAGTGCTGCACAAGCAGTGTCAGATCAGGTTTCAGCACCTGTGCTGTCCAAGTCACATGATTCTTTGAGACTGGGGAGTGCACAGACTCCTGGAAAGTTACACCCACTACATTCCCAGGAGTCTGTGCGTTGTAGGTTAGGAAGCTTAAGCACCTAGGTGCAGGAAGTGGGAAGATTAACTATTCTGCCTAGCAACAACACTTTGAAGGCATCTAAAAAAAAAAAAATTCGTAAAGGACTAATGACATTTTTTTAAAACTACTGATGTAATGTTATATTTATGGGTGGAACTCCACTTTAAGCATAATAACAAATGGTGCACATATATAATGTATGGTGTGTGCGTCCGGGGGGGGGGGGCGTCAAAATGCACCTTCGACTTAGTTGGTAAAAATCATTGCACCGGCCCTGAATGGGGGAATCCAGGATGGAAAAGGACCTAGGGGTCCTAGTATGTGATAGGCTCAGCAATGGCGTGCATTGTCCAGCTGCTACTAACAAAGCAAACAGAATATTGGCATGCATTAAAAAAGGATTAAAGTGGTTGTAAGCCCTTGTTTGTGACTTCTACTTATAGGTTAGCCTAGAATAAGGCCCCTCAATTTGGTCGGTATCCATGGTGCTCCCCTTAAATCTCTCCCCGCCATGCTTTTTTCAACCATAACCCACACTTTAGTTGATGAGTCATGGCACCAGTTTAAAATACGTACCAAAGACATTGCCCTGTAATACAGGGCAATGTCTGGTAATCCTATTTCCCTTTCCTGTTTGCTTCTGTGTAACATATCATAAGCTATTCTTGAGTTTCCATCATTCCATATAAAGGATATAAAGGCTTTACGTATTTTTTTGAAAAAAAATTGTGGGAGTGATATGGGTACTGTATATAAAAGGTATATTATTCTTGGTATTATGTTAATTTTAATCACATTAACCCTTCCAAACCATGTCAGAGAATGGCCTTGTTATCTCTATTAATAATGAGCCGTAATTATGCCCATACAGGAGTTTTGCGTTCGCCGAGATGTGCACTTCGAGATAATATAGTGACTCCTTTTTCCAAATAAACGGAAGGCTACTCTTCAGAGACTTCTCAAAATGTATTTTAAAATTAGTCAGATCCCCATATTTCTGTACTTCCAACATCAGTGCCGGTATAGACTCCTTGGGTTTAGAAATAGAAATATAGAACAGTAAATCATTCACATATGCCGAAACTTTATGTAGTCCTGGGCTAATATCAACCCCTACTATTCCCTTATTTTCCCTTACTCTACGGAGAAAGGGTTCTAAAAGTCTTGCAAATAATATTGGGGAGAGGGGGCACCCTTGCCTGGTACTGTTCCGTATGTTAAAATAATTTGATAGAGTCCCATTAACCTTGACCCTAGCTCTTGGGCCCGTGTATAATGTTAATATCTATCCCATCATCTGCTTCCCGAGACCTATCCCCTTGAGTACTTCTGTCATAAACTTCCAATTTACTCTATCAAATGCCTTTTCGGCGTCCATTGATAGTACTACTCTTGGTCTCTTATCCAGTGATTTGCATCCAGTGAAGCACATGAAGGGCTCGGATAGTTTTGTCTTTGGTTTCACGGCCCCTCATGAAGCCTATCTGGTCAATATGGACTAATTGGGTTATATGGTCCTGTAATCTTATAGCTAGAATTTTTGCTAGTAACTTGGTGTCTGAGTTTAGGAGAGATATAGGTCTATAATTTGCACAGAATTGTGGGTCCTTCCCTGGTTTCGTCAATACTAGTGAGTGATTCTTACAGTTAGGGGTCGTGGCTACATGTGACACGTCAATGATGACCGTTCCCGATCACGGGGAGCGGTCATCAGTGACAGTGTCACTAGGCAGAATAGGGGAATGCCTTGTTTACAAAGGCATTTCCCTGTTCTGCCCTTGCCGACCGCAATTGTGGGCCTCCCGGGAACATCGAGTTCCCGGGACCCACAGTCGCACTCGCGAGGCACATGGCGCACACGAGCCCGTTCGGGCAACAAATTTAAAGGAACATACCAGTACGCCAATATGCCTGCCCATGCCATTTTGTTGACGTACAACAGCGTGCGGCGGGCCGCAAGTGGTTAAACTACGTAGAGGGTTCTTTACTGTAAAAGTGGCACAGGCAGTGTTCTCAGCGGGTGGCATCGATAGTTTCAAAAAACTATTAGATACGCACCTGAACGACCACAACATACATTGATATACAATGTAATACTTACATATAATCAAACACATTGGGCTTGATGGACTTGTGTCTTTTTTCAACCTCACCTACTATGTAACTATGTAACTATGACAGCGCTGAAAACTGAAAATTGCCCTGGGCAGGAAGGGGGTGAAAGTGCCTGAAATAGCTAAGGTGATTATACATTTGTCAAAATTCGTTTAACAGCAACCAGCTGAATTTTGATCTATGTATAGCACTCACTGTTCAACAGAAGCCGATCGTTATACTGACTTATTTCAAACAGTCCTGCTGGAAAACCAGCATTCGATCAGCTGCTTTTTGTTTAGTCTACTAGTTGAAGAAAATGAAACTCACAGGCCCGGATTCAGAAAGCAGTTACGACGGCGTATCTCCAGATACGTCGTCGTAACTCTGAGTGCGGGCCGTCGCATCTCGGCGTCTGATTCATAGAATCAGATACGCCTCAATGTTGCCTAGATACGAGCGGCGTAAGTCTCCTACGCCGCCGTATCTTAGGGTGCAATATTTACGCTGACCACTAGGGGCGCTTTCCTAAACTTCCGCATCGAATATGCAAATTAGGTAGATACGCCGATTCAGAAATGTACGTCCGCCCGGCGCATTTTTTTACGTTGTTTGCGTAACGCTTTTTCCGGCGTAAAGTTACCCCTCATAAAGCAGGGGTAAGTCATGTTAAGTATGGACGTCGGAAACGACCAAACAGCGTTGTATTTTACGCCGTTTACGTAAGTCGTTCGCAAATACGGCTGTACGTAAGTTACGTTCACATCGAAAGCATTGACAGTTTGCGGCGTAATTTGTTGCATGCGCACTTGGAAACGTGATTTGGAGCATGTGCCGTTCGTAAAAAACGTCAAATACGTGGGGTCACAATAAATTTAAATAAAACACGCCCACATCATCCACATTTGAATTAGGCGGGCTTACGCCGGACCACATACGTTACGCCGCCGTAACTTAGGGCGCAAGTTCTTTATGAATATGGAACTTGCGCCCTAAGTTACGGCGGCGTAACGTATCTGAGATATGTTACGCCCGCGGATAGATACACAATTGTATCTGAATCCGGGCCACAGTGTGTACCTAGCTTTAGAAACATAAATGATATGGCACACAGTAAGCAATAAAAAACTAAGTGCTATGAGAAGTATGGGGCTGCAAAGGTTTATAGTATAAAGTCCTCAGGACAAGTTCTTAGGTTTAGTTGTTGCATTGTACACTCCAATTCAGCATGCTTCACGCAGCACCTGTGGGAGACTGAAGACATTTCAATCATAACAGATAGAAAACAGCAGAGTGTGCAGACTACGTTTCGTGGATATAAGAACATTTATTAAAACACAGTTGGCAACTCACATGGAGTACATTTAAAAAGGCTTATCAATGCTAGGTGGGGGTCTTAAATGAACAGGGCATCGGGGAACTCTGAGGGTGGACACACTAGATATGGCAGAAGCGACACCTAGAATGGCTGAGAAAACAGCAAGAAGGCATCAATGAAGTGCAATACAGTATGAATAGAAATAGAACAGAGCACACGATAATTGGCACCTCACATGGCTAGGGTAGAGATAGCATGTAATATATGATGGTGGCAGTCATTGATTCTTTTGATTCTGTGCCAGTCCTGGATCCCACGTAAGCACCACCTGGATGGTGTATGGTAACCCAGGTAACCAATCAGTCTAGGGGCAGGAAGCAGGACCCTGAGGTTGGTGGCATGCAGAAAAAAAGTGATGGGAACGGAAGTGACGTCATAAGGTGCTGGGGGTGTGGCTACATATTCCAAGGCCTCTACCTCTTTTTCAAGCCAGGCTATTCCACATAGGGGTGCTGAATTTATACTTCGGTCAGTGTGGGACTACGAGGTGCAGCAGTATGATGTCAGGCAGGTGGAAATGGACACAAATTAGAAAAGTGGATTGTGTCAGTGTCAAAATACCATAATATATCACCAGGGCACAGCAGAATACAAGAAAAAAATTGCAAAATAATAAGCCTATACACCCAAGCATATATAAATAATAGAAAACATTGCAACTAAAATTTGAAGTAAAATGAAATAGCATGACAAGAATCTGAGATGGTGATGAAATAATGGAGGAATGTAAACAATACTGGACATATGATAGATGTGAATGGATACAATAATCTTGTTGATCCAGGGATACTAATGAGGTGAACTATACATCACATTCTATATTCACATCCTGCTCGTGGAACAAATACAGTTGTGCTATCTGCATTCTGGTAACCATGTAGGGTTCAATTCATTAGCATCACTGGTTCAACATTAGAGTATCATTCATTTTCATCTGTATTAATTCACATCCGTCCTACAGTAGGTGTTTGTGATATTGTGCTTTTAGCACGACAGCGTCGCGCTGATACTCGGCGACAGGGTGCCGAGATCTCCCCGACACCTCGCACTCACTGGAATAGTGACAGCACATCCCAGCAAGCGCGTCATAGAAGCGACGGGAGATCCGACTTGGATTCCCGCCAATTCTACACGTGTGCGGCGTTTGTTATGAATCCTGAGGGGGAAGTCCCCGCCGGATTTTAAATAAAAATCCGGCATGGGTCCCCCCCTCAGGAGCATACCGGGCCCTTAGGTCTGTTATGGGTTGTAAGGAGAGCCCCCCTACGCCGAAAAAAAACGGCGTAGGGGGTCCCCCTACAATCCATACCAGACCCGTATCCAAAGCACGCTACCCGGCCAGCCAGGAAGGGAGTGGGGACGAGCGAGCGCCCCCCCCCCCCCCTCCTGAGCCGTACCAGGCTGCATGCCCTCAACATGGGGGGGTTGGGTGCTCTGGGGCAGGGGGGCGCACTGCGGCCCCCCCACCTCAGAGCACCCTGTCCCCATGTTGATGAGGACAGGGCCCCTTCCCGACAACCCTGGCCGTTGGTTGTCGGGGTATGCGGGCGGGAGGCTTATCGGAATCTGGGAGCCCCCTTTAATAAGGGGGCCCCCAGATACCGGCCCCCCACCCTAAGTGAATGAGTATGGGGTACATCGTACCCCTACCCATTCACCTGCAAGAAAAGTGGTAAAAACACAAATAAACCACACAGGGTATTAAAATATTTTATTTTTCTGCTCCGGAGGCCTCCCCTGTCTTCTTTATTAGCTCTTTTACCAGGGGAGGCTTCTTCTTTGACGTCTTCGGGTGGGTGGGGGCCGCCGTCTGGTTCTCTTCCACCGCCGGGGGGGGTCGCTTTTAAAAAAGCCCCCACCCCCCGGCGGGTTTCCTCCGGCGTCTTCGGCGGGGCTCTTCTTCTTCCGCTATCCCGACGGGTCTTCTCAACTCTCCGGGGGTCTCCTTCTGTCTTCGCCGCTCTCCGCTCTTGACTCGGCGCACCCCGGTTCTTCGTCTCGCTGTCCGGTGTCTTCTTCCGTTCTGTACGTCTTCTCCTTCCGTGCTGTGATGAGTTCTTCTTCCGCGCTGTGACGTCATGTTCTTCACTTCTCTTCTTCTCCCGATGTTGACTCGCCGGTCCTCCTCGCTGAAATGACGGATGCGCGCCTTGCATCGGACCTATATAGGCCTCACAGTCCCATCATGCTCTGTACCTACCCATGTGATACCTACCACGTGGGTACCGCGGCACCGGACCGAAACATAATGTCCCAGAGGTGTTCTTTTGGATTTACTGTAGGTGACCGCGATATTGTGTCAATCTCGCTCCCTTTCTTGGCGAGATTGACCACCTACGAGCCCCGTCGCGGGAGCCAGTGCCGAGCCGACTCACCGCGATGGGAAAAGGCCCTCATAGAAGCGACGGGGATCCAACTTGGATTCCCGCCAATTCTAGCTGTGGCGTTTGGTATTAATCATGAGGGGGAACTCCACGCCAAATTTTAAATAAAAAAAACGGCATGGGTTCCCCCCAAGGGCATACCAGGCCCTTAGGTCTGGTATGGATTGTAAGGAGAACCCCCTACGCCGAAAAAATGGCGTGGGGGTCCCCCACAATCCATACCAGACCCGTATCCAAGCACGCTGCCCGGCCGGTCAGGAAAGGAGGGGGATGAGCGAGCGCCCCCCTCCTGAGCCGTACCAGGCCGCATGCCCTCAACATGGGGGGGTTGGGTGCTCTGGGGCAGGGGGTGCCCTGCGGCCCCCCCACCCCAAAGTACCCTGCCCCAATGTTGATAAGGCCGTTGGTTGGCGGGGTCTGCGGGCAGGGGGCTTATCTGAATCTGGGAGCCCTCTTTAATAAGAGGGCCCCCAGATACCGGCCCCCCACCCTAGGTGAATAAATATGGGGTACATCGTACCCCTACCCATTCACCTGGAGGCAAAGTGTCAATAAAATAAACACACAACACAGGGTTTTAAAATAATGTATTAGTCAGCTCCGGGGGGTCTTCTCCGCTCTCCGAGGGGGTCTTCTTCACTCTCCGGGGGGTCTTCTTCCATCTTCTCCGCTCTCTGCTGTCATATCGGCGCTCCCCGGTTCTTCTCCCGCTCGCTCTCCGGTGCCTTCTTCGGGGCTGCCCGCCGCTATCTTCTTTTTAGCTCTCTTACTAGCGGCGGCGCAGCCCGCTCTTCTTTGCCGTCTTCTGCCTTCTTCTTTTCTTCCGATGTTGACGCAATGCTTCTTCCCGCTGTAATGCCGGGTGTGCGGCTCGCACCGATTTATATAGGCCTCTTATGGCGTCACAGTCCCATCAAGGCTCCGGGACCCACGTCACTAAATGATATATATATTGCTCAAACATAGCATGGGCATATGTGGCATTACACCCCAAAATACATTCTTCTGCTTCTCCTGAGTATGAAGATACCACATGTGGGGGACTTTTTGGGAGCCTAGCCACGTACGGGGCCCCCAAACCAATCACCGCCTTTAGGATTTCTAAGGGCGTACATTTTTGATTTCACTCCTCACTACCTATAACAGTTTCGAAGGCTATAAAATGCCAAGATAGCATAAAAAAAAACAAATGACTCCATTTTGGAAAGTAGACACCCCAAGTTAATTGCTGAGAGGCATAGTGAGTATTTTGCAGCTCTCATTTGTTTTCGAGAATGCAGAAATATTTTTTTTTTCTTTTTTCAATTTTTGAGATCTGGAAAATACTCACCATACCTCTCAGCAACTAGCTTGGGGTGTCTACTTTCCAAAATGTGGTCATTTGGGGGGTTTTTGTGCCATCTGGGCATTCCATGGCCTCCGAAACTGTCATAGGCAGTGAGTAGTTAAATCAAAAATGTAAACCCTTAGAAAGCCTGAAGGCGTTGATTGGTTTTCGGGGTCCCGTACGTGGCTAGGCTCCCAAAAAGTCTCACACATGTGGTTTTCCCGTACTCAGGAGAAGCAGCAGAATGTATTTTGGGGTGTAATTCCTAATATGCCCATGGCATGTTTGAGCAATATATCATTTAGGCCTTGTACAGACGACCAAACATGTCCGTTTGAAACAGTCCGACGGGCAGTTTCCGGCGTACAAAGCAGATTTGTCTTTTGGTCCGCTGGCTTGTACACACCAGCGGACCAAATTCCCGTCGTACCCGAACGCGTGCACGTAAACCACGTACGACGTCTCTATAAAGGGAAAGCCCAAAGTCAATGGCGCCGCCCTCTGTTCCGCTTTTGCTAGTTACGGGTTTGCTCGTGTTAGTGAAGGTTTGGTTAGAGCCGATTCGCGCTTTTCGGTCTCCGCGCTTTACCAGGTAGTATTCTCGGGTTCAGTGCGTGTGCTTGCTGGATCGTAGTTGGCAATCGGGTACAGGCTTTCAGGTCGTGCTGCTTTGCAGTTGCGTCCTGTCCGCTCGCATCTGTTTGTCGCGCGTTCTTTGCAGGTAGTGCTGGATTTGCGAGTGCTTTCTGAAGGAGTGTGTTCTTGACTGACCAGCCAGCCGGTTTGAAGCCATGATGGAGCAGCAGCGTCAATTTTCGCGAGTTGGTGCTGTTTATGGGATGGCTTCTGGATATGCTCATCATTCCAGTAGTTTGGCCAGGAACAGGGGGAGGAGGCGTTTCTGGGCCAAGAATTGGTTGCGCCAGCGTGACCAGTTCTCTCATATGCCTCTGCTTAGGGAACTCCAGGAGAATAATCCTAATGACTATAGGAACTTTCTCCGCATGACGGACCCCGTATTCAACCGTCTGTGGATCTCCTGTCCCCCTATATCACGAGGCAGGACACTGTGATGCGCCAAGCCATCACGGCCGAGCAGAGGCTTATTGCCACGTTGCAGTACATGGCGACTGGGAGGAGCCTGCAGGACCTCAAGTTCTCGACAGGCATCACTCCGCAGGCGCTTGGGGTCATCATACCGGACACGTGTTCTGCCATCATCAAAGTTCTGCAGGAGGAGTATATTAAGGTAAGTTTCCTCATTTTAACCTCACAATCTGTCTTTAATAATGTGGGCAACTAACTTTTTCTTTTATTTCCCAGATATGCTGTGTGTTTAACTAACGTTCCCTTTTCTCCCTATGCATGTTGATATAAGCTGTCCATGTTTTTTTTCTTTGCCTACCTGCATATTTGTACTTTACCCAATATTAACCTGTCCAGCATGCTATGCTAGGGACAACCCCACCTAGCCTATTTTTATCTGTTTTTTATTTTTTTTCAGTTCAAACCCCCCCCCCCCCCCTTTAAAACTGGTTTTGTCCCCATCAGAGGGCTGTGGAATCTCTTAATTAAGTGGGCCTATATATTTGTGCCCCGAAATTATCCCTGCACAAATTAGAAATGCAATTTGAATACTGTAAAGTTACACAAGGACGCTTGTAGGATTATGTTTGCAATGTTTATGTGCCAAAGTACTAAATCTCTTTATTTGTTTGTCCACACAGCTACCCTCCACACCACAGGAAGGGCAGTCTGTGGCTTCCCAATTTGCCCAGCGGTGGGATTTTCCGAACTGCGGTGGAGCAATAGATGGGAAACACGTCCGCATAGTGCCCCCACCCCACTCGGGGTCCTACTATTTTAACTACAAAGGTTATCATAGTATTGTGTTGATGGCGGTGGTGTCGGCACAGTATGAGTTTCTATATGTGGACGTGGGGAAGAACGGCCGGATGTCTGATGGGGGAGTGTTCGCGCAGACAGATTTCTACAGTCGTCTCCAAGCTGGTGGTCTGGCATTGCCATCAGATGAAGATAATGTGGAAGGACTTCCGTTTGTGTTTGTAGCAGACGAAGCTTTCGGGCTTGGACCTCACCTCATGCGGCCTTTTCCCCAGAGGACCCTCACCTCAGAGAAGAGGGTGTTCAATTATCGGTTGGCCAGGGCTCGGAGGGTAGTCGAGAATGCCTTTGGGATCCTCTCCAACCGGTTCCGCCTGTTCCTGACAGCGATACACTTGGCGGAATATAAATTGAACACCGTTGTTTTTGCCTGCTGCATTTTGCACAACTTTTTACGCAGGCACTCCCAGACGTACCTACCCGACATCGGTTCTGAGGCAAGACTACCCTCAGATACCCTTCCTGGGCTGGACACTGTTCGCGCTGGCTTGGCCCCGAATCTGCTCGTGAGGTACGCGACAAATATGTTGATTACTTCATGGGTCGGGGGGCCATTGCTATGCCAGATCATATTTCTTTCTAATTCGGCCCCCAAAAGAAAGAAATATTCACAGAACTAATAAATAATTTGACCATTGGACTTTATACAGTTGTTTGTCATTATTGCTTTTTCTCTTTTTATCTGTCTTCCTGGTTCTCAAACTAACTACTGCACTTATAGTGCGAAATTTAGTTCTCCACTTTTAGTAAATAACCACATTTGCACATTATTCACTCATCTACAAACAGGGTATTGAGTCTAGAAATAATAAGCCACTCATTTTTTCAATTTTGAGGTCAAGCTTTTTATTTTCAGCTTGTTCATGACCACACCAAAAAGTAGGCTTTTTTTTCGCCAAATATGTTTTTAAAATTTGGAGTCATATTTTTTTTTTTTTTTCTTTAAAAAAATTGGAAAAGAAAAACATATACAATTTTTTTCTTTAAAAAAATTGGAAAAGAAAAACATATACAATACACATTAATTATGCATTTAAATATTTTTTTACCATTTTATTTTTGACCAAATTTTTAGTAACAATATACATTTGTTAAAATGTTGACATTTTTTGTTACAGATTTTTTTATATTTTTATATATATATATATATATATATATATATATATATATATGTGTGTATATACACACAATATAATTGTTTCCAAAACAAATATAAAAAAAAAAGATCTAGGTCATCAAATATTGATTTGTCTGCTTTTTCGCAAAATATAAAAATATTTACTTTTTTTTTTGTTTTTCAAAAACATTTTCATATTTTCATTTTTTTTTTACGTAAAACATATAATATTTTTAAATTTGTAATATTTTTCATTATTTCCTACAAAATGTGATTTTTTTTTCTTTTTTTAGTTTTTTAAAAATAAAGCTTTCTTTTTCCTTTTTTTACATCTAAATATAGACTCCATAATTTCTTATCTTATTTTTTGAAGATATATAATGAGAAATATATAGATATATCCCAAATTTTTCTTTTTTGGTTTGTTTTGGGTTGTTGCTTTTCTCACATTTTTCTTAGGTCAAAATGTCAAAATGGCCAACCAATAGAACTTAAACATTAAAAAATGTAAACAATTCACAACAGCAGTCAGTCATGGTGTGCTTTCACACTGGAACACGCCAAAATTTGAAGATGCACACATTCAGTGTCAATTCGCCAAATGTCATTGGTTAAACAGACAAATGGCCACATGTGCTATCTGACATCATGGGTGATCAATGTCTGTGTTTTGTGGGAGCAAACCCTTCCTCTCAACTACTTGAGGAGCGAGGAGGGGGTTGTACCCACAAAGCACAGACAATCGATATCCTGTGATGGCAGATAGCACATGTTGGCACACTGTGTGTGCATCTTCAAATTTTGGCGTATTCATTATTCAAAAAGTAAAAATGGTTGTGGGGGCGGGGGATGGGCGGGGGGTGTTTCAGTCTTTGACACGGCCCATCATGTCAATAATATTTTTAAAATTGGCTTCGATCACCATCATTCTTTGCCGCATATTGTCCATTTCCGTGCTGCACTCCAAAACGACATTTGTTACATTCTGTTCCATGACAACCATCCTTTCCCGCATATTGTCCATTTCGGTGCTGCACTCCATTACCTGCTGAATAATTATAGCAGCACTTGCACGCGAAAAATTTGCAACACCATCTTCATCCCCTAAAAAAAAGGCCTATCTACATATGTTTTGCCAAATAAAGCTGGGGTGACACTGACCTGATGGTCTGCTCCTTTCCACCTCCACAACTTCGCCATCTTCTAGCACTCCACCTTCTTCCACCACATCACCATCATCTTCCACGACTCCTCCTTCTTCAACCACTTCCCCATCATCATCGACTCCTCCTTCATCCATCAATCCACCTTCTTCCAATTCGCCAAATTCTTCTTCCTCAACTTGCCCTTCATCTGCTATAAATTCTAAATCCAAAATGACTTCTTCCTCCTTTCTTCCTTCCTCCTCTCCTTCCACATCCTCTTCTCCTTCCACATCCTCTTCTCCTTCCACATCCTCTTCTCCTTCCACATCCTCTTCTCCTTCCACATCCTCTTCTCCTTCCACATCCTCCTCTCCTTCCACATCCTCTTCTCCTTCCACATTTTTGGCCTTGTCTGGCCCTCTCTGCCCACTCCAAATGCTGGCGTCTTCTTTCCCCTAAATAACACAAAACAAAAGGTATACTCATCAGCACACAGATATTGGAGAGCAGAAATCGCATACATTGCTTAGAAGAGGCTTTCATTTATTTTGTTTTTTCTTTCACCAAACCTACATTTTTTACAGACTTCTATGCCAAGCTCTGATCCTGACCCTTTTTAGCAAAGTGACACACATGGATGTCCCCCCTAAACTTGATTTCTGGGAGACCCTACCAAAAAATTTACATTTATTTTAAAGACACAGGTGCTCTGCATTGCAGATGGGAAAACATCAGCTTTATTATCAGTGTTGAGAATGAATCCTGTTTGCCTTTCACATTCTCCTAATTTGATTTTTCAAAACTAGCTTTTAGACAATGTTTGCAAACCAAGTTTTTGGCCAGTGAGCCATGTCCAGGTGTGTTGTTCCTGGACTAACCTCGCATTTATGAGAAACGATGTGATGTTACGCGGTTTACTAAGAACACTATTTTCAAAAGGTAGGTATTTACGTAAAAAACATTAAATTTCAACATGTCTTCAAAAGTACAAGCAGGCCAAGGAGGCAGATGTCGAAATATACATGTCAACACATTCTTGCAGACAACCCCCCCCCCCCCAAAAAAAAATTAACTTACTTTTACGCAGAATTTTAAGGATCTTCTTCATCTGATGTGGCTCCCTCAATTTTAAGTCGGACCAGCGTTTTCGGAGCTGTTCTTTGGACCTGGTGACCCCAAACATCTCCTGCATTCTCCTCGCCACCTTGTCCATAATGTGTGCCTTTCGGCGGTTAGGGGTCTTGTATGGCCCTAATTCACCATCATAGTCCTTCCTCCGCATGATGGAAACTAACTCCACCATTTCGTCGAACCCCATATTAGTGGCTTTGTATCTTTTTTGCCTGGATCGGGACGTCCCTGCCTCTGTCCCTTCACTTGCGGCCTGAGAGCATCGTGCCCGCTCGTGTGACATCGCCATCTTTCCTTCCCACAGAGATTATGGGCGTGGAAAAGAAGAAATGTTCCGCCATGGGCGGAGACGAGGGCGGCGTTTCATACATACGCGGAGTGTAGAGAATGCAAACAACGTGTTTACGTAGGTTACGCGGAGACTATTCGAGCGATTCCAGAACATACACAGTTAACGCCATATTTCCGAAACACATTGATTAGGGGCATGGCAAAGGTGACGAGGGCGGCGTTTCATACATACGCGGAGTGTATAAAAGGCAAACGACGTGATTACGTAGGTTACGCGGTAATTAGTCGAGCGTGAGAATCGAGGAGCTAGAGAGACAAAGGTAAGAAATTTCAACATGGGATCAGCAGAGGCCTAGAAAATGGAGAGCCATGGGATGGGGGTTTGATCTGTTGGTTGCAGCCTTTTAAGCTATTATGTCTCTTGGGTACCACAATGGTATTTTGGTTGCCAAATGCTTTTGGACACATCACAAAATATAGATGGGAACAATGCTATACCTCATTTAAATTTTGGAATGGTGTATTCAGATCAGGCCAAGTATTGTTCTGTGTTGGTTGGACAGAGGTCATTAGGAAGTGTCTTTTATGTCATCAATGCTGAGGGGCAGGATAACTACACATGAAAGAGTGCCTAGATGAATGCTCTCATTTGTAATAATTGGGTATGGTTCTAGGTTCCACTTATTTACTGCAATTTTAACCAAAGGGGCTGCATGTATAAAATCAATTTTTGGGACAGCCAATGGGGAAGAGCTGGCCAGATTTTTTGAAACAGGAGACACTGTGTTTGTATTTAGATCTAGGTCATAAATTTGGAGACACATATTCTATCAATGTCAACGCTGAGCCTTTTTACAATCTTGTTTTTTTCTTATTTATGTTTTGTTAATCTAGACTAAACTAAGATCAATTCAAAAGGCCAAGCAATGGACCTACTCCAAACCCAGGAAGTTATCCAGAACTTGCTGGATAAATTCCGAGAGATGCCCATCCTGTGGGATTCTAAGCAACCTAATTATTGCAATAAAGATGTACGAGCGGCAGCACTTGAAGAGCTAGAAAACTACATGAGAACATGGGTGCCAGAATGCACTGCCAAAATGGTGAAGGATAAACTTGCCAACCTCAGGGGCACATATAGAAGAGCGTACAAAGCTCACCAATTAAAAAAATCTGGAGCAGCAGCAAGACAACCAAAGGAGCCCAAGCTGTGGTATTACAAACAGATGTCTTTTTTGCGGGATCAACTGGATGGCAGGAAATCGATGTCAAGTCTGACTCCCAGCCTTCCCTCCACGCTACCTTCCAGCGGACCTTCCCAAGATCCACACAGCCCTGCAGAGTCGGAAGAAGATGGCCTGGCTGACAGAGAGGCAGATCTGCGATTCTTCACTGATGAGGTATAGTAGTTTCCCAAATATTTCTGGGCTAAATAATTATTGTTGGATTATTGACTTGATATTGTAAAATGAAAGCCAAGCTGGGAAATATCTAAAAAAATTGTGGCGACACAAATAGGTGTCAGGGATGACAACTGCAGGGGTCAGAAGGAGAGTCTGTTCAAGTTAAAATGAACACAAAGAATATAAAATCAAGCATGAAAATGTGTGTGATTTGATTGGGATAAATATTAAAACATGTCCCTTTTTTTGACACAGGAAGAAGAGACCAGCCAGGAGGTGGCAGATCCTCCAGTCACTGTCAGCCAGGCCGAATGGGTCAGTGGCAGCCAGGAGGTGGCCGGGCCCAGTGGCGTACAGCAGGTCCCCCCGCCCAGGACAACCACCACCAGCCAGGCTCCTCCCCCCCCAGGTGAGGCCACCAGGCCGAAGGAGGCACTTGAGGGTTGTTGAGGAGGCGAGCCTCCGTATGATCCAGGAGGCCAGTGCCATCATGAGGGCCCCCCTCAACCCCACAGAGGCCTACAGTGCCTCCGTGGCACATGATCTTAATCAAGGGGGGGAGGAGCAGAGGAGACTGGCAAAGGGCCTGATCAACCATGTCCTTTGGAGGATGGAGAGGGACCTGCTGACCACAGACACTGGGCGATGTGACCCGGCCCGGCTTGCTGAATACCATCCTCCTGCTGCCACATCATCCCCACCTGCAAATGGCCGTGTACAGGTCCATGGAAGATCCGCTGGAAGGCAGCCTGGAGGGAAGGCTGGAAAGAGGAGGAAACGTTGATTCCCTTCCTTCCATTTGATTCCCCTCAAAAGACATCTTGTTTGGACTACCACAGTTTGGGTTCCTTTGGTTATGTGCTGCTGCTTCAGATTTTTTTTGGGTGCCTCCTGAGGTTTTCTAGTTTATCCTTCATCATGTTGAAAATGCAAGTTTGCATGTATTTTGCTAGCTCTTCAAGTGCTGCCGTTCTGTTTTTTGTTTAAATTTGCTTTTGCCAAAATAAATGGCTTTTTGCTTTATTTTGAAAACTTGTCTATTGTTTGTTATACTGTGGGGATTATTAGGCATCAAACATTAAAAAGAAATACAATGGGTCATTTCCAAAAAAATATAATCCTTGGGGGGGGGGGGGACATTTGGTGTGCAAACATGGGAAACTATTTTAATCAACCAAAAAAAAAAATGTATTCCAAAAATTGACAAAAATTAAAAATATAACAAGTACCAAAATGAAAAAAATGGTGACATAACTAGAAACAACCAAAAAATAAAGACAAAATGAACATTAACTAAAAATAAAAAATCCTAAAATACATGTGGAGGACCACCAAAAAAAAAGCCACGTCTGGGCTAGAAAACATTTACGAAATATTACATCACAAGCAAGAAATGTCACATTTCAGTATGGGACAACTCAGTTGAAATGGCATCAGCAAGAGAACGGGTTTATTCTAGCAAGAGAACAATGAATAAAACGACGCAATAAACTGTTGTTTATTGCGTCGTTTTATTCATTGTTCTCTTGCTAGAATAAATCTTTGAAATGACGAATGTGCCATATCCCAAAGAAACGCACCCGCCCCCTCATTTTGTCTGAGCATGCGCGGGTTTTTTGTACGCTGCTTTTGTGTACTGACGACCGAACATGTCCGAGCGGACAGGATTCCAGCGGGCTGTTTTAAAACAAGTCCAGGAATATTTGTCTGCTGGGAAAAGGCCCGGCGGGCAAATGTTTGCTCGAAATCTGTCCGCTCGGTCCTACACACGACCGAACATGTCTGCTGAAACTGGCCCGCGGACCAGTTTCAGCAGACATGTTTGGTCGTGTGTATGGGGCCTAAGTGACAACTTTGTGCAAAAAAAATAAAAAAAATTCCTGCAACTTGTGTCAAAATATAAAATATTCCATGGACTCGACGTGCCTCTTAGCAAATAGCTTGGGGTGTATACTTTCCAAAATTGGGTCATTTGAGGGGGGGGGGGCGGTCTTGAACTGTCCTGGCATTTAGAAGACTATGTCACACATCACCCACTCTTCTAACCCCTTGAAGACAAAGCCCTTTCTGACACTTTTTGTTTACATGAAAACATTTTTTTTGCAAGAAAATTACTTTGAACCCCAAAACATTATATATGTTTTTAAAGCAAATGCCCTACAGATTAAAATGGTGGTTGTTGCTTTTTTTCACATAGTAATGCACTAAAACACACTATATTGCCCAAATGTTTGATGAAATAAAAAAGATGATCTTAGGCCGAGTACATGGATACCAAACACAACATGCTTTAAAATTGCGCACAAACGTGCAGCGGCAACAAACTACATACATTTTTAAAAGCTTTTAAAAGCTTTTACAGGTTACCACTTTAGATTTACAGAGGAGGTCTACTGTTAAAATCACTGCCCTCGATCTGATCTTCGTGGTGATACCTCACATGCATTGTGCAATTGCTGTTTATATATGACGCCAGACCAACGATTGCGTTCGCCTTTGCGCAAGAGCAGGCCCCAATTTATTTTTATTTTTTATTTTATTTTTTAAACTGTTCCTTTCATTTTTATTGTTATGTAAGGGAATGTAAATATCCCCTATGATAGCAACAGATAGTGACAGGTACTCTTTTTTGAAAAAAATTGGGTCTATTATACCCTAGATCTCACCTCTGCCCTCAAAGCATCTAACCACACCAAGATCGGTATGATAAAATGCTTTCCCAATTTCTCAATGGTGCTGTTTATATCCAGCGAAATCGAAGTCATAAAATGCTTGTAGCTTCCGGTTTCTTAGGTCATAGAGATGATTGGAGCCATTCTGGTCTCTGATCAGCTCTATAATCAGCTGGCGGAACCACTGGCTGCATTCTCAGGTTCCCTGTTGGGACAGGAGAGCCAGAGAAAACCATGGAAGACAGTGGGAGGGAGGAGACATTCCCTCCCACTGCTAATTAGCCGCTAGGGTTGCTTTTACATTAAAGCCGATCGCTGGCTGAAAATAATGATACCAAGATGATACCTAAACCGGCAGGCATCATTCTGGTATAACCACTCAAAGTCCAGCATGTTTCTGGTCCTTGTTGGGTATATATTGTAATCTTTTTTTTCATGCAGCCTGTGGGCTGAACGGAAAAAAAAATGATCGGTGGGTATGCCCACTATTAGAATTCCTCCCTTCATCCACCCACTTCTAAGGATGGGCATGCATGCACCATTTATATATGCCGAAGCACGGGGGCATCCGCCCCAAAAGTTAGGAGCAAATCGCTCCTCCACCCCTGCTGCCCCCATAGTTCGGCATATATGCTCTATTTTTTAACTGTGGTGGTGAAATCCCCTCCTACATCATTGGAGGCTTTATGTATCGTGGGAGCAAACGCTGTTGCTGTCAAGATAAATAAATCTGCTCTGCAGCTGAATGGCTTACCTGAAAACAAAAAAAATGGTTAACAATAAAACACAGTAAACAGTAAAGTATAAAAAATGACATACCTGAAATACAAACATGATAAAACAAAATATCAATAAAACATTGCAGAATAGAATACAGTAAAAGAAAAAGCAGAACAATAGAGAGAGAATAGAGAGAGAGAAAACAATGAAACAAATTTTTTTTTGTATTTTATATATATTTTTTATTTTTTTTATAAATTAATTTTTTTACATTTTTTTTTGTAACTGTAACTGTAACGGTTTGGTTCCAGGTTCGGGCCTCTCAAAATGCGATGCCATCTTGGGAGACCCTGTGAAAGTGTGTCCTAGTCTGTGAAATGATGTACCCTTTGCTAAAGCTGCACTAGTGTGTGGTAGCGTTCAAAACATTCACCAATGCAAAGACCAGGATTGTCAGGACAGGAGGGACAGAAATAGCGAGTGTCACGCCTATAGCCACGCTTTCTACAAACACAACATTTTCTTTGGGGGGTTTGTTGGGTAGGGGTACTAGGGAGGACATACAGAAAATGCCTCTCATGCAGTCGGCTTACTGCATTTGGATTGGAATGGTGAGGCGAAGCACCATCTGGAAACAGAAGGGCTCTGATGATCTCTTTTTGAAATTTAAGAAAGGATCCAGCCATCCTGAAGCTCTCTATAGCACATGAGCATTCAGCAAAGCCAACTGAAATAAGTATACAGACACTTTTTTTGTACCAGCGTCTGGCCTTATGGGCAACTAGGTACAGCACCAACAACTTGTCATTGAGGTCCACCTTTCCCATATTTTGGTTATATTCGTGGACACAGAGGATTTTCTCACAACACCAGTCGCCATAGAAATTTGGACCAACGTGTCTGCATGAAGGGAGGACAGAACGAAAATATTCTTATTATCCCTCCACTTCACAGCGAGCAAATTATTTCACTTGAAGCAGGCTCTCTCCCCCAACCTAAAATGGGAATCTCTAAGCCTCTGGGGTAACCCACGGTGATTAGGTCGCACAGTGCCACATAATCTTGCCAGTGCTCCCTATGTAATCTGGGCAGTTCTCCGGGCTCTACGTGACTATCTTTTCCCTCGTAAACCTTAAAACCATATGTATAGCCTGTTGCCCTGTCACAGAGCTTAAACATCTTGACCCCCTATTTGGCACGCTTGCTGGGAAGATACTGTTTGAAAGACAAGCGGCCAGAAAATTTAATCAGGGACTCATCAATGCAGACAACTTGATTGGGAGTAAACAAGGCTGGAAAACGTTCATTGAAGTGGTTTACGAGTTGTCTCCATGAGAACGACAGTGTCACGTACCTGGTTGTGAAGTCCACGTGCAGGGAGCGGCCTCTTGTAAGCCTCTGACTCAGGAGCCCCTGGTAGAGCAGACAGAGGGTCAAGAGTCCAGAGGGGCACAAGTGCCTGATGGTAAGCTGGGTAGCGGACCGGATGTGGCAGCAGGCAGGTGTAGAGCGGGTCCTGGCAGGATACCAACAGCAGGCAGGAGCAGAGATGTGGCACTTGTGGGAACAGAAGTCAAGCGGGTGCACAGAGCGGATCAAGCACAGGCAGGTGGATCAGGAACCAGAACAAGTCCAAAAGGGTGGTCAAAATTCCAGGCCGGGTCGGTATAACAGCCGGGCAGATAACAGAGCCAGGGGTTGAGCAGAAGCGGTAGTCAGACGAAGCCGGGGTCAGAGGCAGGTTGCAGGCAGAAGAGGTCACAGGAAGCCGGGTCAGGTAAACAGGAGATCAACAGGTAACAGGTGCAGGTTCTCTGGGGATACGCTGTAGACTGGTCAGCAAGATGGTGAAGGACCAGACTGCTTAAATAGCGTCCCTTGGCACCAAACGCAGTCACTGTGCGTGCGCTCCCACCGCACACGCCACGAACGCCGCTGCGCGCGCCAGGCACATTGATGCGCGCATGTACGCACCAACACGCGACAACGTGCATGCGTCGGGGAAGAATTCCCCTGTTGCTGCTATTGGTGGCCGAACTACTGAGTTCATTATCGTTGAAGTGCATTAACCGCAAGATCTGCTTGTATCGTGCCCTGGCCATGGAGGCAGAGAATAGTGATGTACAGAACTGTTCGCCGGCGAATAGTTCCCGGTGAACATCGCTTGTTCGCGTTCGCCGCCGTGGGCGAACATATGTGATGTTTGATCCGCCCCCTATTCATCATCATTGATTAAACTTTGACCATGTACCTCACAGTCAGCAGACACATTCCAGCCAATCAGCAGCATACCCTCCCTCCCTGACCCTCCCACCTCCTGGACAGCATCCATTTTAGATTCATTCTGAAGCTGAAGTCTTAGTGAGAGGAGGGACAGTGTAGCTGCTGCTGATTTAATAGGGAAAGCGATAGCTAGGCCAGTGTATTCAGTGTCCACTCCAGTCCTGAAAGACTCATCTGATCTCTGCTGTAAGGACAGCATCCTGACAGCACCCCAAAAAGCCCTTTTTAGGGCTAGTCCATCAGTCTGCTTTTTTTTCTTCTCTGTATTCTAATTGCAGTTGCCTGCCAGGCAGCATGTGTGTGTCTCAGGCTCACAGCGTATACTACTTGTCCAGTGCCACATCTCATATATATTTTGTTGGCACAGTAGATAACATTTAAAAAATAAATAATAATTTGACTGCAATAGAGAATAGTAGTCACTTGTCTGCCAGCGTGTCTCAGGCTCACAGCGTATACTGTGCCCACTTGTCGAGTGCCACATCTCATATATATTTTGTTGGCACAGTAGATAACATTTAAAAAAAAACACAATTTTGACTGCAATAGAGAATAGTAGTCAGTTGTCTGCCAGCGTGTCTCAGGCTCACAGCCTATACTGTGCCCATTTGTCAAGTGCCACATCTCATATATATTTTGTTGGCACAGTAGATAACATTTGAAAAAAACAAAACAATTTTGATTGCAATAGAGAATAGTAGTCACTTGTCTGCCAGCGTGTCTCAGGCTCACAGAGTATACTGTGCCCACTTGCCCAGTGCCACCACTCATATCTGTTGGCACAGTAGATTACATAAAAAAATAATAATAATTTTGACTGCAATAGAATAGCAGTTAGTTGTCTGCAGGCGTGTGTGTCAGGCCTACATTGTCTACTCTGCCAACTTCTGCCAGTGCGCAGTGCCACTCATATCTGGTGTCACAGTAGCTTGCACGCATAGTACAAGTAAACTAATCTAAAAAAATGACAGGCAGAGCCAGGCCACCCCGCAGGGGCCATCATGGTCGCGGTCCTGTGATTCCCTTTGGCCCTAGAATAATGCCCAGTGTTCTCGAAAAGTTCTGAGGACATAGTTGACTGGCTAACACAGGACACCCAATCTTCTACAGCTTCTGCTCGGAACCTTGATGCACTATCCTCCTTCAGCTCAGCTTCGGGCACCTCTCAAGTTACCACTCGCCCCCCTGCCGCTACCACCAACACTAGCACCACAGCTGCTTCACTTGATTTGTCAGAGGAGTTATTTACACATCAGTTGGAAGAAATGAGTGATGCACAACCATTATTGCCAGAGGATGTAGATAAAAGGGATATGTCTCAGTCAGGCAGCATTACACACATGGACGTATGGTGTGATGACGATGTATCCGCTGCTGCTTCCTTTGCTGAGTTGTCAGATACAAGTGAAGCGGTTGATGATGACAATGTGTCTGGGGATGTCACGTGGGTGCCCGCTCGAAGAGAAGAAGAACAGGGGGAAAGTTCAGATGGGGAGACAGAGAGGAGGAGGAGACGAGTTGGAAGCAGGGGGAGGTCGTCGCAAGGAGATAGTGGCACAGTCAGACAGCATGTATTGGCACCCGGGGTCAGCCAGACAGCATGCCAATCAACGCATGCTGTAAAGAAAAGGGTAGTGCTGCGCTGTAAATAGGGAATGGGCTACAAGTGTAGAGGAAGTGTAGCAAATCCTTATATGTAAAAGGATACAGTCTGACTAATGATCAAAATGACAATGTGAAAAAATATTGACATCAAAATGAACGTGCTACAGTGCAGCTAATCCAGCTGGCAAAAGTAGGGTAATAAAACGTGACAGTGCTAGTATCATACAGTGTAATACAATAATAATTGGTGTACTGTTAACCAATGGGGTGTACAGCGTGCATAACACAACACACAACAGTGACTGAAATAGGCTAAAGTTAAATGTCCATGCGACAAAAAGCCTATAAGCATAACGAAGGAAAAATCCAAAAATAAAAGTGCAGGTGTAGATGCCAAAATAACTTGAAGAAAAGATAGGTTTCCAGTCTTCTCTTTAAAATAAGTGAGGATGTCCCCTTACCTTACTGCTGTAAGGTAACAGCATGTCAGCCCAAATACACTTTCTGGTCATATCCGCATAGGATGTTATCCGGATGGACTGTAATTGAAGCATTATGCATTATGCACTTTGTGCATAAGTACCCAGACTTACAGGCCAGGAAGGTGTGTGGCCATTTCAGGCATTCCTACACGGCCACGGCACACTTTTCAGATATCCAGCGACCAAACAACATGCCAGTGAGGCGCTTGATTTGCGACAGCCCGACACGTTGGAATTCAACACTCCTAATGTTCGACCGCCTGCTCCAACAAGAAAAAGCCGTCAATGAGTATTTGTATGACCGGGGTGGCTTGGGGGAAGAACTGACCTTCAGTGAGATCAGTGAGGATGAGGAACGGGACATGAGTAGCTCGGCATGCAACCTTGTGCAAATGGGGTCTTTCATGCTGTCGTGCCTGTTGAGGGACCCTCGTATAAAAAGGCTGAAGGAGAACGACCTGTACTGGGTGGCCATGCTACTAGACCCCCGGTATAAGCAGAAAGTGCCTGAAATATTACCAAATTACCGGAAGTCGGAAAGGATGAAGCAGTTCCAAAATAAATTAAAAAGTATGCTTTACACAGCGTACAAGGGTGATGTCACAGCACAACGGGAATCTAACAGTGGAAGAGGTGAAAGTAATCCTCCTCCTACCATGACCACGTCGGCAAGGACAGGACGCTTTACACACGTGTTGTTGATGGAGGAAATGCAGAGCTTTTTAAGTCATACGCATCGCCACAGCCCTTCGGGGTCCACCCTCAGAGAACGACTCGACCGACAGGTAGCAGACTACCTCGCCTTAACTGCAGATATTGACACTCTGAGGAGCGATGAACCCCTTGACTACTGGGTGTGCAGGCTTGACCTGTGGCCTGAGCTATCCCAATTTGCGATAGAACTTCTGGCCTGCCCCACTTCAAGTGTCCTTTCAGAAAGGACCTTCAGTGCAGCAGGAGGTATTGTCACTGAGAAGAGAAGTCTCCTAGGTCAAAAAAGTCTAGATTACCTCACCTTTATTAGGATGAATGAGGCATGGATCCCGAAGGGACTGACAGTGGGCGATACATTTGGCCTGATGAGATGAGCTGCCTTGGGCTAAAAATGGTCCACATGCTGCTGTTTTTTATCTCTGCATGCCGGATGACTTGCGTGACTTATCCGCCACCAACTAGGGTTCAAGCCGCAATGTTTTAGTGCACTTTTTGCCTGGAAAACATCAGCGGCTACAACAATACCTGCTCTTTCAGGCATGTGTACATGCCTAATTTTCCTGGCCTCTGGTGCTGCACTGTGGCTGCAAAAAAAAAAAAAAAAAGGCACATACATGTGTCAATTCCCCTTCGTGATTGTTACCTTGTTGTGGTGAAGGGGCTTGCGTATCACAATGAGGCGACCACCTCTATGAGTGTGTTGGCAATGGCGATGTTGGCACGTACACACCAGTAGTGTTGCTCACGAATATTCGTATTGCGAATATTCGTTACGAATATTGCATATTCGATTATTCGCGAATAACTAGAATATCGCGGCCAAAATTCGCTATTACGAATATTCACATTTTTTCAAATTTATTTTTAAAACAGATCACATCCTAGTGATCTCCATCGACGTCTAAAAGCATTGCTGGTATGATTAGAGACCCTGGGCCGAGTAGCTAAGCTGAGGCGATCCTTTTATGTTGACGAATATTCGCTAACGCGAATATTCGTATTACGAATATTCGCGAATACTTTCTCTGCCCTTCTTTTGCATCAGAGCCAATCAGAGTTCTCCTACCACAGTTGTCAGAGGTTAGCAACCTCCTTAGCAACCAATAGGAACCTGCCTGCACGACCAGTATATAAGATCACTCCCAGCAGTATTTCAGTGCAGATTCACAAGGTGGCTAGAGAGAGTGGAGTGTTTCTGTGCGTTTTTCTAGTGTATCACATCTTCAAAGAATTTTCCATCTTTTGTCCCGTGTCATCATTTGCATTTCACCTCTTTAATGAGAATAATAACTGTTTAACATAAAGACATTTAAGAGATGTCAACGTAAACGGTTTACTTGGCTTTTTTTTAACTCAACAGAATCACGGGCCCCAGTGTGCGGTTGATCTTTACCTAACTCAATACAGGTCAGTCTAGAGGAGAGATCTGTATTTTCCAAATCTATGGTTATTCAATATTTATTAAACAAATCAATATACAAATTGGTCAAAGTAAACCCTCAAATCTATATAATAATGTATTTATTTTATTAATACCTTGTTGTTAGTTGCAGGGTCCATTACGTAAAACCACACTTTTTCCAAAGGGCAGGTGAAATTGAATGTTTCAGAATTTCGCATTCGCATTCGCATTAGCGAAATTTCGCAAAAAATATTTTTTGATAAAATATCATGAATATTCGATTTTAGCGAATATTTCACGAATATTCGTCTATATATTCGTGATATATCGCGAAATCGAATATGGCGTATTCCGCTCAACACTACACACCAGATGATAAGGTCGTTGCTTCATTGTGAACAGACCAAAAGCGATCGGCTGCATAATTTTGCATAGAAAAAACATTAATTTTCTTTGTGATCATCTAGGGTGATCATTAAAGCCTACTAGGCCAACAATGGGCCCACACTGCAGAATCATTGTTTTCTGGGTCACTTAACTGTCACTGAACTACCTCAGCACGACCATAGGCTTTGAAAAACCCCCATCGTCTGCAATCACCCAAACGTGCGCACGAGCACAGTCATCACTACACCAAGATTGACGCATAGAGGAATACAATTTATGTAATGAGTGTGTCAACTATTGACAACTCTTTTGGGTTGTCTAAATTCTATTCCATACACGTCCCCTGATAGGGGACGTAACAGGGATTAAACTGATAAGAATAGTACTACTTAACATACCACTCATATTGGGATTGCACAGTACATTACAAGGCGCACGCGCAGTGCCCCAAATTGGAAGTAAGAGGACCAAGCAAGCATCTTTTTCCATCTCCCGTTTCCTAAAATCTATTCGATACACCGGCCCCTGAGAGGGGACAAAACAGAGATGACTGTTAAGAACAGATTTTTGTTAATTAAAAAAAAAGAGCAAAGCCTCTGCGGAGCTGGGTATTATTATCATATATTACATTATATTACATTACAAATTTTCCCTTGACTTGAGGTGGATTAGTGGATGGTACTAAAGGATAATCTTAGTGGTGAGACTTGCTGCTCAGCCCTGCACAGAAATAGTGGAACTAACTATGGGTTTCAAAACTGGACAGCTTCAAAACACGTGTACATAGGTTCCCTCTTCTGTTAGACGTTGAATTATAATTTTTGAATTGAGCTAGAGAGAGATGGAGTATAGGACCTGGACGACCTTAGGGAATAAAAAGAGGGGGAATGATTAAGTTGCCCCTCATATGGGAATAAGAAAGTGTAGGGATAAAGCTGTTATAATTTAAAAAAAAAATATTGAAATAAATGTAACTTTGAAACGATTGGTTACTTTTATGCACAAGCCCTTTCTGGAATATTCGTCAGTTGGGTCAGGTGACATGGATTACCTATATATAGGAGTGTAAAAGATCGTTATTCAGCAGAGCGGGGGTTACAGCTTAAGAAGACACACCCTCCCTCCCACCAGGTTGTCGCAGCCCGATGTGTGGTTTGGTTATGTCTCTTTGTCTGAAGGGGACAGTTTATTGTTATGATAACGTATTATTAGTTCGAGCTGTGATGGCTGGACTAATTTATGTATAATAAATACAGTTACAGAGTTCAATATTAAAGATATGCATATGCAATAGACATGTGCATTTGTTTTCCTCCGAATGCATTTTCATCTGAATTTCAGGTATTTTCGTTTTCGTCTTAACAAACGATAACGAAAGCACAGAAAACGAAAACCGCAAGATCCGACATAAACAAATGCTTTATTTTCGTTTTTGTTGCGTTCGAATGTGCCTAACCTTAACTCTATTAGTCCAATATTATTCTACATAAAGAGAAAAGATTTGACATAGAGAGACATGAAGATTCGACATAGAGAGACATAAGGAGTCCAATTTTTTTTTTTTTTTAAGATTCTGTCGAATCTTCTCTTTTTTTTTATCTTAGAACATTCGACAGGCACCATAAGCCTTCAATGACAGATTCGACATAGAGAGACATGAAGATTTGACATAGAGAGACATGAAGAGTCAAAGGGCCAGATTCAGAAAGGACTTACGACGGCGCAGCGCCATGTACGCCGTCGTAAGTCCTAATCTGGCCCGTCGTATCTATGCGTCTGATTCTTAGAATCAGTTACGCATAGATATCCTTTAGAACCGACAGGCGTAAGTCTCTTACGCCGTCGGATCTAAACTGCAATATTTTTTCCCCCGCTAGGTGGCGCTTCCGTCGATTTCCACGTTGAGTATGCAAATTAGCTAGATACGCGAATTCCCGAACGTATGCGCGGCCGACGCAGTAAAGTTACAACGTTTACGTTAGGCTTTTCCCGGCGTATAGTTGCCCCTGCTATATGAGGCGCAGCCAATGTTAAGTATGGCCGTCGTTCCCGCGTCAAAATTTTAAAAAGTTACCTTGTTTGCGTAAGTAGTCCGTGAATGGGGCTGGACGTCATTTACATTTACGTCAAAACCAATGACATCCTTGCCACGTCATTTGGAGCAATGAACACTGGGACATTTTAGGGACGGCGCATGCACAGTTTGTTCGGCGCGGGAACGCGATACACGCCCCCTACCCGCCGAATTTGAATTCCGTCGGGTGATTTACGCTACGCCGCCGCAACTTTACAGGCAAGTGCTTTTTGAGTAAATCGGATACGTTACGCCGCCGCACAGATACGCCCGCTGTACCTGAATCTGGCCCAAAATCTTTTTTTTTTAAGATTCTGTCAAATATACTGTATATATATTTTTTTTTTCTTAGAACATTCGACAGACACCATATGCCTTCAATGACAGATTCGACATAGACAGACATGAAGATTCGACATAGAGAAACATGAAGAGTCAATTTTTTTTTTATTTTTTTTTTAAGATTCTGTCGAATCTTCTTTTTTTTTTGTTTCTTAGAACATTCTACAGACACCATAAGCCTTCAATGACAGATTCGACCTTAATTTGGATTTTCGGATGAATGCATTTTTTTTACGAAAAAAACAAAATAAATAAAAACGAATTTCGGGAGTAACGAAATAAATGTATTTTTCGGACGAAAACGAAATTACGAAACAAAATATTTCAGTGTGCACATGTCTAATATGCAATAAATTAATTATTAATACCAACAATAAAATGGGCTATGTCCAAGTAATACCAAATTTGATTTATAATCTTATAGACTCTTTATTTTAATATTAAAAAATCTACTTCTGTATTCATTCCCATTGAAATGCAGTGGGTTTTTCCAAACCTTGTAAGGAGTGATATTACAGCAGCGCAGGGAAGCTCTATTGATAACAATTCCACAGCAACCTTTTTAATACTGTCATGTCCCTAAATACTAGTGCTAGTTTTATGCAACCAACCTTTCCTAATTATTAATTGTGTGTTTTTAGGTGTTACGGGCTGTGCTGATTTAAAATTCATTGCACTTAGGTGCTGCCCAACAAACTACCTGCATGCCCTGAGGGTTTTTGAGGAACCACTCCTGATGCATTAGTGCCCACCTTGCTGCACCTAAGGATACAGTTGCCTCAGGCAGTGACCTACCTATCAGAGATCTATCTGGCAGTGGCTATCAGTCATAGTGGTATTTGAAAATCTCTATTGCTCTAAGCTGTAGCTATAATGAGAGTAACAGAATTATTTTTGTTACTTGATATAACGTCCATTGATTACAATAAGGAAATTGCATTTTTGCCTAGAGTTTAGCATAAACTGTTAATGAAGCAATTTTATGCTAGGTAATGATGCAAAAAAGTAGAATCAAAAAGACTCTGAAAACATTTATATTAATCAGCACACTTGGAACTGAGAATAGAAAATAATTATGCTATTGTCAATTGAAAATGAATTATTCATTGTATTAAAATATTTTACATGGATATGGTGTTATATATTAAGTTATACATTTTATAAAAATTGGCCATCTTTTGGCTTGTGATATAATCTTTCTTCTTGCACAGTTCTTTGACAAGTTATAAAATGTAGGTCACACTGGATGAAAATTGTGCTTTTGAAGTGATTTTTATTTAATAGAGACTATGGGCCAGATTCACAGAAGAAATACGCCGGAGTATCTACTGATACTCCGGCGTATTTTCAAATTTGCCGCTTCGTATCTTAATTTGTGATTCACAAACAAGATACGACGGCATTTGGCTAAAATCCGACAGGCTTACGGCTTCGTACGCCTTCGGATCTTAGGCTGCAATACTTCGGCCGCCGCTGGGTGGAGTTTGCGTCGTTTTCCAGCGGCGGGTATGCAAATTAGCTTTTACGGCGATCCACGAAGGTACTCGCGTGCGTTACATCGTCGCAAGTCGTTTTTTCCCATCGCAAAGTTAAGGCTGCTTTTTAATGCCTTAACTTTAGACCAGCCATGTTAAAGTATGGCCGTCATTCCCGCGTCGAATTAAATTTTTTTTTTTTGGGGGCGTAAGTACATTCCGCACATCGCCATTCACAAACACGTCGGGGTGCCGTAATTTCGCGCAAATCACGGTGGGAAATTTTCAAACGGAGCATGCACAGAACGTTCGGCGCGGGAGCGCGCCTAATTTAAATGGTACACGCCCCATTTGAATTAGGCGGGCTTGCGCCGGACGTCTTTACGATACACCACCGTAAGTTTACACGCAAGTGCTTGGTGAATCAGGCACTTGCGGTGAAAACGTGTGGCGGTGTAACGTAAAGACGATACATTACGCCGCCGCAGTTTTTTCTGAATCTGGCCCTATGTGGTTATAATTTTCAGCTATTACAACCAGTACTGGGAGTAACATAATTTACCTAAACCAAAGAAAAGAATAACAGACAGGGCTAGTTTTCATTTTCATTGCCACTACATGCATCTATGTGCCACTACCAGTGTTGCTCATCTTACTTTAAAAAAGTAATTAGTTACAGTTACAAATTACTTCTCCGAAAAAGTAATTGCGTTAGTGACTCAGTTACTACATTGAAAAAGTAATTAGTTACTCAGCAAAGTAACTGTTTTTTTTTTTTAATATTCTACAGTGCTTTGTTGAGAAGCAGATGACGGGCGCTTGCCAGGGAGCAGTGAGTTAATACTCCAAGACAAAAGAGTGCCAGATCCTTGAGAGAAGAAAACCGGAAACAAATGGTGATCTTGTGTATATCCCAGCCTAGGTGCATCCGTCCCACCATGTATGTGCAGCTAATAGGACTTAAAACCCTTATCCATCTGCTACATATTACATCCAAATTATAAGCGGGATTAAAATGTATGTTTATAATATACATTCCCTTGGCGTTTACAGAGTCTGTAATTTAAAATCTTATATTAGGCTTTATAAGAATTTTCTATAGTTTATTGTTTATTATTTTATTTATCTTATATAAGCTTTATTAGATGCAAGGGATCTGGAATGGGGATGTCAGATTTTTCTTTGTTGTCTGATGAAGAGATGAAATCACTGACCAAAAATAACCTGCTGATCATTGGTCTGTATAGGTGTCCTGCACTTACCATGTTGACCACTAGATGTCGCTGTGTACACTGTGTTCTATAGGGAATGTTTGTTCTGTGGAAAAAAAAATTTCCGGCCATGTGTTCCCCGGATCATTGATCAGGTTGCGCACACAGTGTGTGTGATCGATGTGAGTTGTTCCCCGGTGATAGGTCAGTGTGAGGCGGATGGGGCTCATTGTATCCAGGGCTCCTTGCGATTTGGAGTTTTCAGACCGCTGTGACAGGCCATCACAGCGGTCACATGATTCTAAAGTGGAGTTCCACCCATATTCATATTCACAGCGCCGGCAGAAGCAATTACTCTGCTGCCATCTAGTGGCGGTAGATGTAATTGCAGTAACGCCGCCCAAGTAATGGTAACTGCGTTACCGTGAGGGGAAGAGTAATCAGGTAGATTACTTGTTACCCTCAAAAGGGGCTGCGTTAGGTAACTGCGTTTATTGTAACTCCGTTACTTACAACACTGGCCACTATTAATGCTCCCTGTCTCTCTTATACATATACTATTGTATATTGTAGTTGCATAGTATAGTGGTAAATGATGAAAATGAAAACTAGCCCTGTCTGTTATTTTTTTCTTTGGTTTAGGTAAATTATGTTACTCCCAGTACTGGTTGTAATAGCTGAAAATTATAGATACATAGAACATATATTATAGATAATTATGGGCATGATGCCATTTATGATCAGTCATTTTTTTTTTATTATTATATATAAATATATGTTTTTATTTTTTATTTATTTTTATTCTTTTAAATTTTTTACTTTTTTTTAATAAATCTCTTTATTTATTTTCCAATATACAATATACATTCACAACTTTTATCATCTGCTCTCACAGGAGCTTCCATGAATTTCATTAATAATGTCCATAATAAAAACAGATAAAAAATATACCTATATTCTACCCCTTACCCCTTTATTCTATTGGTGTGGTTTACCCCCTCTATGTACCCTCTCTGTCCTTATACAATTTGTAAGTCAGCAATTTTGAGCATTTTCTAGTGCCACATCCAGTAATTAAGGAGAAAAGAAACAATCCCCTTGTGGTGGACTTTTAAGGCACAAAATATTTTAAAATAGTTTTAAGGTATTTATTAAACACGATAGTTAGAAAACATATAAAACATGAATTGCTTAACATATCTACAATAAGGTTACAATCATTACATTGTAATACAATCTATAATTCTTTCAACTAACGCGTTTCATAGTACAGGTGTGTCTCCTTCTTCGGGGATATATGTTAGCAAGAAGAGATTGTCTTCTAAAATAGAGTGTGGAAAAAGTAATAATAAATATATAATATTTTAACAATATCTACTATGAATATGCATATAATCAGATGGAGTTCATAAAGAGTTCACTTACATACATTATGATGTTAACAAACCTTCCAATATGTTATACTTAAAAACATGCTCTCAATGTCTCAACGCAGAAATCCAACAGTGGTAGTGAACTTTTTAGGAAAATGTCAGTGCCAGGCCTCAAAAAAGGGGGAACCCAAACCCTGAGCCAACTTCCCCAACTCACACACCGACCAAGGGGGGCGAGCCCGAAGACCCACTGAGGCCAAAAATAGGAAAAAGACCCTGTGAATATGAAATAAATGTATGTAATTTTGAAGGAATTTTATATAATAAATTAATAAACAGATTGTATATGATTATATATATATATATATATATATATATATATATATATATATATATATATATATATATATATATTGTAAGGGATTAGCTCGGTAGCGTGGTGTGTGACCCCTTGGATGGGTTCACTACACACTGAATTTATACAGACAGGCAGTCGAAGACGGTTGAAAACAAAGATTTTGGTTTATTCTTCCATCTTGCTGGAAACAAGTGCAAGCATCCAAACAGCATAAACAAAATCAAACATAAAATAAACCCTGGCCACTTGGGGCGTCTATCTTCACCACACAGGTACCTATCTATGGAGTCTGGCATAGCCTAGTGCTGGGCAGACACTGCTGGTCATACAGCAGAAAAACAATAGTCTTTTGATTTTTATCACACAGAAAAATCAATCACCTTCTCACCTCCTCAGAAGACTTTCAGTACACTGCTCTCCTTACTCACAAAGCCTCAGGATGCAGCAATTCAGTGGTTATCCTCTGGATTACTTATAGAGGCCTTAATTGCCTCATTCTGAACAGCTGAAGTTTTCCAACACCCTTAGACCTTTTCTGGCTACTTTTGCAGCCGATGCCTAATAACAATTGGTGTATTGTCTAAACAAGGCAGAAATGTATGTCCCATCTGTGACAACACCCACAGATTTACCTGACTTCCTGTCACAATATAAATATATATTTGTCATTGTTGTTATATTATGCATTAATTATTAAATACCTGCAGATGATACGTAATATCACATAGATGTGTGGAAGGTAAATTGTAGGAAAATATGCTTATTACAGCTAGAGGAAATAATGAATTTAAAATATTAACTAAATAAAAAAAAATTACATTATATTTTGCAAGCATTAAATAAATCAAATAAAGAAATTGATTTAATTGCACCTAGTAGGTTTTATTCTGTGTATATGTGTATATATATATATATATATATATATATATATATATATATATATATATATATATATATATATATATATATATATATGATTTTTAAGGGGGAAAAAATGAATAAGAGGATAAATGAATAGATTTAAATATAATCCTATTTGTAATCAATGTTGATAACAGCAAGTGAAACAATGGTATCCATTCTCTAACATTAGAAATCTAGTTTAGGCCATTATCATAGGAAAGTGATCAATTTAAATGCAGGCTATCAGTGAAAGGAAAGTGCAATACAAGTTTTTTACCTGTAGGTTGAGTTGTGACCGCTCGCTCCAGCATCCAACAACTGTCTGAGGTGGATGTCAGGATGAGCGGCCATAGAAGTATAAATACCCCTCCCCTTCCAATCAGCCGGCATCAGCACAGCTGATCTGGATAAAGAGGGAGGGGAGGAGGCCCTCCGAGCCGTGCACGTGCCGCTCTGCCCCCAGCGTGCACATGTGACCGCTGTGCGCCGGAGCGGAGCCACACCCACACCACCCGCCGACACACTGCGCATGTCCGCCGGGGAAGCAAGATGGAGGCCGGACGCAGATAGTATAGCATCCCAGGCCTCACAGAGTGCCGCCTCAGGTTAGCTACCTGGGTGGTTTTGTGTGTCAGGCGTTCTCCAAACACGCCCACAGTGAGGAGGGAGGAGGAGAAGAAAGAAGGAATAGTGCGGTCACCTGCTCAAAAAGCCACCACTGATGTATCAAAAATGAACTTAAAACGTTGTTTTATTTTATTACAACATGAAGGAGGATTTCTGTGGAGAGAGAAAAAGCGAGAAAAAGCGAGAATACATGATAAAAAAATATATCAACAGGGTTTACATAATGACAAAGGGAGATTGTAGTCTGGAAATATTCCAATAGGACAATGCAATATATACAATACAATACAGGCAGTGTGTTCAATCCATACATATGGTATATCACAGGAGAAGGGAAAGGTGCATGTACGGATAATATATCAAAGTATGTCGTATTCATAATGGTGAATATTGAGCCTGTACTGACCTCCATTGTGAATGCATATATATGTACACCATACTAAGATGGATGAACACATGCATGCACAGATCATAAATGGGGTGGGGGTAGGTAAAAAGATGTGTAATACATGCAACTAGACGCCAATAAAAGGACTATAGTTTTTGAATCTGTTTAGATTTTTATTTTCAAAGAGTTATTTCTCCATTCCCCCAGAGGAAAAACCCTTTAGGAATGGTTTAAAGCAGACAGCTTTGTTAAAGCCTGGTGATTGTGTCGCTTTCAATATATGAATCCACCTCAACTCTAGCTGGAGAAGAGCTTTGTTTCAGTCTCCTCCCCTATGGTTAGGGTGTATACGGTATAGGATGAGAAACTTAATTTTTGGAAACCTGCCATTGTGTACAATCTTGGTGTGTCAGACAAGGGGGAGATCTGAATCACATACCTGCATGCTCCTTACATGCCTATATGCCCTTCTCCAGAACTCAAGCTTGGTTTTACCAATGTAGAAGCAGTTACAGTCACAAAGCAACATGTACACTAATCCGAAGGTCTTAGGCCCCATACACACGATAGAATCCATTCGCGGATAAATCCGTGCAAATGGGTTTCAGCGGATAGATCCTATTGTGTGTACACTCCAGCGGATAATTTTCCGCGGATATTTTTCCGTCAAATCGCTTTTCAGCAGATCAAATATTTGCTGACATGCTTAACAAATATATCCGCTGTGAAGCTATCCGACGTATAGATCCGTTGGTTAGTACACAATATCCGCGGATAAAAACCCTGCGCATGCTCAGACGAAATAAGGGGATGGGAGCACTCGTTCAGGTAAAACTCTCGTTTGTTTGTGATATGGCACATTCGTCCTTTTAAATCTCTATTGTGTTGTTTCTTGCCTCTTTTTTTTTCTGCGTTCTCTTGCTAGAATAAACCCGTTCTCTTGCTGATGCTATCTATCCAGATGTTGTAACTTTCTTTTTGTCCTCCACATGTCTATGTTTTTTTGTTTTTTGTTAAATTGAATGTTTTTTTTTATTGTGTTTATTTTATTTATTTTTTGTGCAATTTATGGCACCATTGTTTTTTCTTGCACATTTTTTTTTATCTTCTTTTTGGGTGAAGTTATGTCACCATTTTTGTTATGCGTGTGTTTTTCCTTTTTTGTTTTACCAAGTTGGTACACCAAATGTCCCCCCCCCCCCCCCAAGGAGTTGGTGTCCTTTCTAAATGACACATATTTCCAAAAATGTTTCATGCCTAATCAACACAGTCTAAAAACACAATAGACAAGGTATTTCTGAAAATAAAATCACCATTTATTTTCAACATAATTCACAAAAAAAATAACTAGAAGGGCAGCACTTGATGAGATAGCAACATACATGCAGACTTGTGTTCCAGACTGCACAGGCAACATAGTCAAGGACAAAATGGCAAACCTTGAGGACCACATACCGACAACTAAAGAGAACAACCACAAAAAACAAAAACCAGGAGCAGCAGCAAGTGAGCCAATGGAGCCCAGGCTGTGGTAGTCCAAAAAGATTAAAGTTTTTGGGGGATCAAATGGAAGGCCGGGAATCATCTTCTCCTGTTCCTTGTAACCCTCCTTGCAGCCTGCATTGCAGCAGATCTTCCACGGATCCGTCCACGGCCCCTTGCAGGTGGGGAGGATGTGGCAGCAGGAGGAGGTAACAGATGTTGGGCAGGATGGGCCGGGTCACTGAGCTCGGTGTCATCGGTCAGCCAGCCCCTCTGCATCCATAAAATCACCTTATTGAAGAGGTTCCTGGCACGCCTCTGATCTTCCTCCCCCCCTTCTGATAGTTTGTGCGCCACATAGGCACTGTTGGCCTCAGTGCGGGTCAGGGGGGCCCTCATTATGGCGCTCGCCTCTCTGATCATCTCTAGGCTCCTATCCTCCACTTCCCTCCTGCGCCTCATTAGGCCTGCTTGCCTGACCTGGGGGGGAGGGACATGCGTGCTCGTGCTAGCCCTGGGCCTGGGGCCCTCCTGACTTGTGCTTGGCCCGGCCTCCTCCTCCTGGCTGCCAATGACCCCTTCCTCCTGGCTGGCATGCATCTTGGCATCAGTAGCCGTCAAATCCTGGCTGGTCACTTCTTCCTGTGGCAAAAAAAGGGACATGTTTTACAATTTGACACCAGCAAATCACACACATTTTCATGCTCTAGACTGGTTTGTTTTATCTTACTTTAATCTTGAATATACTCTCCTTCTGATCCCTGCACTTGTCATCCAGGACCCTTATTTTTATGCCCACGACTTTTCTAGGCCATTTTTTCTTTTGGGATTACAATATCAACTCAATAATTAAACCATAATTAGCAGCACAAAAATTTGGGGGAAAATACTCTACCTCAGAAGAAGTGGTCAGTCGAAGATTTGGATGCATGCCAGCCAGCCCCTCACTGTTCTCCTCCTGGCTACGGTGATCCGTGGAAGGTCTGCTGCACTGCTGTCTGGAAGGAAGGCTTGACATTGATCGCCGGCCATCCATTTGATCCCCCAAAAACTCCAGCTCCTGGTAGTACCACAGACTGGGCTCCGTGGACTCGCTTGCTGCTGCTCCTGATCGTTGCTTCCGTAGTTGTTTTCTTTTGGTGCGGAATGCGGCCCTCAGGTTGTTCATTTTGTTCTTGACTATGTGGCCTGTGCAGCCGGGAACCCATGTCTGCATATATGTTGCAATCTCAGCAAGTGCTGTCCTTCGTCGCGCCCGATTTTTATAGAGGGGGTGTCTGCTATCCCAAAGTAGGGGCGTCTCCCGATACCTTTCAATAAGGTGACTTATAGCTTCTTGGCCCACAATCTGGTCCATTGATTTTTTTAAGGTTTTTTTTCAAGACTCAAAATTCACACACTGTTAAAACAAAAAAAAATAAGCATTAAAAAATGCACAGCATTCACATTGTAATAATATGTGGCCCCATATTTATAAAGTACTATGCAAACACAGTGTCTCCTGCAGCTAAAATGCTGGCCAGCTCTGCCCCATTGTTGTGACCAACAATTATTTCACATGCAGACCATTTTGGAATAAAGTTTGCTAAATACGTGTCATCTCTAACCATCCTCCATTTTTGATATTTTGACCATTCCTCAAGGCACTATTTCATGTGTACCTAGCATGCCCCTCATCATTCCTGACATATAAATACACTTCATAATAACCTCTGGCCAACCAACACAGAACAATACTTGCATGATCACAATACACCTGGCAAAAACTACAAATAGGTAGAGCATTCTTCACATCTAGATTTAAGTGATGTGTGAAAGCATTGTCAGAAGTAAATACCGTTTTGGGGACACAAGAAACATAAGTAGCGTTAAAAGGGTGCAAACAACAGACAAAACCCCAATCCCATGGCTCTATAGTTTTTAGGCCTCTGCTGATCCCATGTTCAAAATTTCTTACCTTATTATCTCTAGCTCCTCGTGAAGCACCTTGAAATAATCTCCGCGTAACGTACGTAACCACGTAGGTTCCCTTTTATACACTCCGCGTATGCGTGACACCCCGCCTTCGTCACCTTTGCCATACCCCCTCATCAATGTTAACTCCAAAAATATGGTGTTAACTGTGTAACTTCTGTCAAATGTTATAATCATCTCCGCGTAACGTACGTAACCACGTGGCTTCCCTTCTATACATTCCGCGTGTGCGTGACACCCCGCCTTCGTCACCTTTGCCATGCCCCCTAATCAATGTTAACTCAAAAAATATGGCGTGAACTATGTAACTTCTGTGAAACGAGCGAATAATCTCCGCGTAACCTACGTAATCACGTCTTATTCATTCTCTACACTCCGCGTATGCATGAACCGCCGCCCTCGTACCCGCCCATGACGGGACATTTCCTGTTTTCCACGCCCCTAATCTCTGTGGGAAGGAAAGATGGCGATGTCAGGCGAGCATGCACGGAGCTCTCAGGCCAGAAGTGAGGGGACAGAGGCAGAAACGTCCCGATCCCGGCCAAAACGGTATAAGGCCACTAATATGGCTTTTGAAGAAATGATTGAGCTTGTGGATATAATGCGGAGGAAGGACTATGATGGCCAATATGGGCCATACAAGACCCCCAACCGCAGAAAGGGGAAAATTATGGAGAAGGTGGCAAGAAGAATGAAGAGAATGTTTGGGATCACCAGGTCCAAGGAGCAGCTACGGAAGCGGTGGTCCGATTTGAAACTGAGGGAGCCACATCAGTACAAGAAGATAAAAAAAATATTAAAGAAAAGTAAGTTATTTATATTAGTTGGGGGGGGGAACATTTTAAGATTTTAAGCTTGGTGAGGTACATTTCTACATCTGTCTCCTTGGCCTGGTTGTACTTCTGAGCTCATGTTGAAATAGAAGGTGTTTTGCACAAACATTTTGCTTGGGCAACGACTGTTAATAGGAAACATCGTTCACATCAGCTTCTTTCTCCCAAATATGATGTTGGCCCAGGAACAAAACACCTGGACATGCCTCTCTGGCCAAAAACATGGTTTGTAAACATTGGGTACAAATATAGTTGTGGAAAATGCAAATCCAAGATTGTGTAATGCCAACAGTGCTACTAAGCAGGTGTTTTCATATCTGTAATCCAGAGCACCTGTGTCTCCACCAAAATATTAGATTAAAATTTGTATGGTCTCCGTGTTAAAATTTTAAGGGGGGGGACATCCATGTGTGTCACTTCGCTAAAAAGGGACCGAATCAGAGCTTGGCATAGAAGTCATCCAAAATTTTTGAGTGGGGGGGAGAAGACCCAATTTAGCAAAAAAATAAAGCCTCTTCCTTAATAAAGCAATGTATGCGATTTCTGCTCTACAATATCTGTGTGTTGATGAGTATACCTTTTTTTCTTTAAATATTTATTTAGGGGAAAGAAGATGCCTGCAGTTTGAGGAGGCTGAGAGGGCCAGACAAGGCCAACATGGAACATCTCGCCATGTGGAGGAGGAGGATGTGGAAGGAAGAGAGGAGGATGTGGAGGAGGATGTGCAAGGAAGAGAGGAGGATGTGGAGGAGGAGGAGGATGTGCAAGGAAGAGAGGAGGATGTGGAGGAGGAGGAGGATGTGCAAGGAAGAGAGGAGGATGTGGAGGAGGAGGAGGATGTGCAAGGAAGAGAGGAGGATGTGGAGGAGGAGGAGGATGTGCAAGGAAGAGAGGAGGATGGAGTCATTTTGGATCTTGTACTTCTGGATGAGGAAGGGATGGTGGATTGATGGAAGATGAAGAAGGAGGAGTCGTGGAGGATGAGGGGGAAGTGGTGCAAGAAGGAGGAGTTATTCAAGATGGCGAAGATGTGGAGGTTGGAAGGAGCACACCATCAGGTCAGTGTCACACCAGCTTTATATGGAAAAACAGATGTAGATAGGCTTGCCACCTCATCCCTTTAATCACAAACACATATGGATTACACATGTTCTGTGGCTAATGTAATGCTGATATGGCACCAGATGAGTTTAATTACCACCTTAATCAGCCACAGAACCTGTTAAATTATGCTCCGGTGGGTACCTACCGGAGCATGATGGGACGGTGATGCCTATATAAATGTGATGCAAGGCGCGCTTCCATCATTACAGCGACAACAGGCGACGAGGCAACATCGGAAGAACAGAAGACCCTGGCGTCACAGAAGACCGCGCCGGCTGCCTGTTTGAAATCGAGCTAACACACAAACATAGCAGGCAGCCAGCGCTGAAGAAGAAGGCACCGGAGAGCTGCAGAAGAACCGGGGTTCGCCGAGTCAAGAGCGGAAGAGGGGAGAAGATGGAAGAAGCCCCCCGGAGTCCGGAGAAGCCCCCCCGGAGAGCGGAGAAGACCCCCGGAGAGCGGAGAAGACCCCCGGAGAGTGGAAGAAGAAGCCCCCCCTGGTAATTGAGCTAATAACGAAGACAGGGGGGTGCCTCCGGAGCAGAATAATAAAATATTTTAAAAAGCCTTGTGTTGTGTGTTTACTACATTTTACTTTTTGCCTACAGGTGAATGGATAGGGGTACGATGTACCCCATATCCATTCACTTAGGGTGGGGGGCCGGTATCTGGGGGCCCCCTTATTTGAGGGGACTCCCAGATTCCGATAAGCCTCCGCCCGCAGACCCCGACAACCAATGGCAAGGGTTGTCGGGAAGAGGTCCTGTCCTCATCGACATGGGGACAGGGTGCTCTGGGGTGGGGGGGCCCGCAGTGCGCCCCCCTGCCCCAGAGCACCCAACCCCCCCATGTTGAGGGCATGCGGCCTGGCACGGCTCAGGAGGGGGGGGGCGCTCGCTCGTCCCCACTCCCATTCCTGGCCGGCCGGGTAGCGTGCTTTGGATACGGGTCTGGTATGGATTGTAGGGGGACCCCCTACGTCAATTTTTCGGCGTGGGGGGGTCTCCTTACAACCCATACCAGACCTAAGGGCCTGGTATGCTCCTGGGGGGGGGAACCCATGCCGTTTTTTTCTTTGAAAATTGGCATGGAGTTCTCCCTCTCAGGAATGCATGCTGAGCGACGCTGTCATTTTTTTTTATAATTATTTGTTTTCCCGGCGCGTCTTTTTTTTTCACCCGTCGCAACTTTAGTGTCCCGTCGAAATTCTCAAAGCCGACCGGCGTTAATTACGTTCGCGCGCTGCACGTCGGGAAAATGACGTCACACGCATGCGCAGTACGGCCGGCGCGGGAGCGCGCCTCATTTAAATTTTAAACGCCCCCAGGAGAGGAGGACCGCCTTACGACGGCGGCACTTAAGTTACACAGCGTGTAATTTCTACCTAAGTGCTTTGACGATCAGGCACTTAGGTAGAAATTTTAAGTCAGTGTAACTTAACTGCTGAAATTTAAGTTACGCAGAGTTTTTGAGAATTTGGCCCAATGATTGTAAAAAAAAAAAAAAAAAAAAATCCAAAATATACCTAAAAATAAAAGCCTTGCAAAAAATAAATGTTGACATGTCTGTTACTAAAAATATTTTGAGTAATCAAGGAAAATGAAAAGGCTCAAAATAAAAAAAGCTTTTCCAAAATCCAATCAATGAGTGGCTTTATTTTTTATATGCTGGATACCCAGTTTGGAGATGAGTGAATAATGTGCAATTGTGTTTATTTACTAAAACCTGAACCCTACATTTGGCACTAGAAGTGCACTATTTTTGGTGAGAACCAGGAAGACAGATAAAAAGAGAAAAAGCAGTAATGACAAACAACTGTATAAAGTCCAATGGTCTAATTATTTATTAGTTCTGTGAATATTCCTTTCTTTTGGGGGCCGAATTAGAAAGAAATATCATCTGGCATAGCAATGGCCCCCCGACCCATGAAGTACTCAACATATTTGTCGCGTACCTCACGAGCAGATTGGGTGCCAATGCCAGCGCGACCAGTGTCCAGACCAGGGAGAGGATCTGAGAGTAGTCTTGCCTCAGAAACGCTGTCGGGTAGGTACGTCTGGGAATGCCTGCGTAAAAAGTTGTGCAAAATGCAGCAGGCAAATACAACGGTGTTCAATTTATATTCCGCCAGATGTATAGCTGTCAGGAACAGGCGGAACCGGTTGGTGAGAATCCCAAAGGCATTCTCGACTACCCTCCGAGCTCTGGACAACCGATAATTGAACACCCTCCTCTCATAGGTGAGAGTCCTATGGGGAAAAGGCCGCATTAGGTGAGGTCCAAGCCCGAAAGCTTAGTCCGCTAGGAACACAAACGGAAGTCCTTCAACATTATCTTAATCTGGTGGCAATGCCAGACCCCCAGTTTGGAGACGATCGTAGAATTCAGTCCGTGAGAACACTCCCCCATCTGACAGCCGGCCGTTCTTCCCCACGTCCACATTGAGAAAATCATACTATGCCGACACCACCGCCATCAACACAATACTATGAAAACCCTTGTAGTTAAAATAGTAGGACCCCGAGTGGGGTGGGGGCACAATGCGGACGTGCTTCCCATCTATTGCTCCACCGCAGTTTGGAAAATCACAACGCTGGGCAAATTGGGAAGCCACAGACTGCCATTCCTGTGGTGTGGAGGGTAGCTGTGGGGACAAACAAAAGAAAAGATATTAGTAATTTATCAGATAAACATTGCAATCACAATACAAAAACCATCATTGTGCAACTTCAACAACAGGATTCTAATTTCATACAATCATTGTGAAGTGAGTATTTAGTTAAAACAATATAGGCACACTTAATTATCAGACTCCACATCCCTCTGATGATAGAGCAATAAACTAATTTCGGGGGGGAGGAGGGGGGGGGGCAGAGCTACAATTGATTAGCCAAAAACAAAAAATTGGCTAGGTGGGTTTGGGCCTAGGAAAGCATGCTGGACAGGTTTATGGTGGGTAAGGACAAAATATGCAGGTAGGCCCAAAAAAAACCATGTAAAGGTTAACAACATGCATGGGGAGAAAAGGGAACATCCCACACACAGCAGATTACAATCTCATGGTTATTAGGGAAGAAAAAAATATTAGACTTTCGCACACATTTAAAAAAAAAACATTGAGATGTTAAAATTAGGGAACTTACCTTAATATACTCCTCCTGCAGAACATGTATGATGGCAGTACACGTCTCCGGTATGATGACCCCAAGCGCCTGGGGAGAGATGCCTGTCGAGAACTTGAGGTCCTGCAGGCTCCTCCCAGTCGCCAGGTACCGCAACGTGGCAATAAGCCTCTGCTCGGCCGTGATGGCTTGGCGCATCACAGTGTCCTGCCTCGTGATATAGGGGGACAGAAGTTCCAGCAGACGGTTGAATACGGGGTCCGTCATGCGGAGAAAATTCCTAAAATCATCAGGATTATTCTCCTGGAGTTGCCTAAGCAGAGGCATATGAGAAAAATGGTCACGCTGGCGCAACCAATTCTTGGTCCAGAAACGCCTCCTCCCAGTGTTCCTGCCCAAACAACTGATTCGCTGAGCCTGTCCATAAGCAAACCCATAAACACCACCAATTCGCGAGAATCGACGATGCTGCTCCATCATGGCTTCAAACCGGCCGGCTGGTCAGTCAAGAACACACTCCAACAGAAAGCACCCCCAAATCCAGCACAACCTGCTAAGCCCGCACGACACACAGATACGAGCGCACAGTACGCTAAAACGTGCTGAAAGCCTGTGCCCGAATGCCAACTGCGAACCCCCAAGCACACGCACTGAACCAAAGAATACCACCTGTCAAAACGCGGAGACTGAAAAGCACGAATCGGCTCTAACCAAACCTTCACTAGCACGCTGTAACACGGAACTAGAAAAGCGGAACAGAGGGCGGCGCCGTTGACTTTGGTCTTCCCCTTTATAGTGACGTCTTACGTGGTTTACGTTGCATACGTTCTGGTTCGCGGGGATTTTTATACGCTAGTGTGTACGTGCCAGCGGACCAACAGATAAATCCGCCGATCCGCTGAAACCGATCCGCGGATAAATTCAAGCGCATGGATTCTATCGTGTGTATGGGGCCTTAGGCCGCGTACACACGGTCGGTCCAAACAGACGAGAATGGCCTGATGGACCGTTTTCATCGGTTCACCGCTGAAGTGGCCTGATGGTCTGATGTGCATACACACCATCAGTTCAAAAACCGATCGGGTCAGAACGCGGTGACGTAAAACACACGACGTGCTGAAAAAAATGAAGTTCAATGCTTCCAAGCATGTGTCGACTTGATTCTGAGCATGTGCGGCATTAGAACGGATGCTTTTGTGTACTAACCATCGGTTTGGACCGATCGGTCAGTGGTCCATTGGTTCGATTTTAAAGCAAGTTTTAACATTTTGGTCCGAAGGACAACAGACCGATGGGCCGTACACAGTTTGAAAAATGTTTTGAATGTAATGTCTGACCATTGGGTAGAGTTGGGTTCTTCTGAGTGAGCATAAACTTGCAATAATTACATGTCCCAAACATAAAGGTTCCCTTGTACATACAGTGGTCTTTCCTATTTTTTCCTTTAAATTCACTACTTACAATTTTGTCCCTCACAGAGGTAGCTCTTCTAAAAGTGAAAACGTTTTTTTTTTTGGAACAAACTGTCCCAGTGACGAATCGAGTGAAAGCATATGCCAATATTTCTCCACAATGTTTTTGACTTTTTGTTTTTGATTTGTAAATCTTGTAACTATTCTTAGAGGGTTGGCATCACTTTCAGTTTTTTTTTTTTAATACAGCTAATTTTGTCTCGATTGTATAGATGCTTGTTGGTAAGATCTCTTGAGAGAGGCACGAGAATAGCCTCTTAGGCCCCGTACTCACGACCAAACATGTCTGCTGAAACTGGTCCGCGGACCAGTTTCAGCGGACATGTTCGTTCGTGTGTAGGCAGTAACGTACAGAATTCCAGCAAACATTCGTCGGCCAGACCGTTTTCCAACGAACAACTGTTTCCTGGTCTTGCTTTAAAACAGTCTGCTGGAATCGTGTCCGTCAGACATGTTCGGTCGTCTGTACACAAAAGCAGCGTACAAAAACCCCGCGCATGCTCAGTCCAAATGAGGAGACGGGAGCGCTCGTTCAGGTAAAACTCGCGTTTGTTTGGGATATGGCACATTCGTCATTAGAAACCTTTTATTCTAGCAAGAGAACAATGTCTTAAAAAGGCGCACTAAACCACATTTTCAAGCCTCGTTTTATTAATTCTTCTCTTGCTAGAATAACCCCGTTCTCTTGCTGATGCAATTTCAATAGAGTTGTCCCATACTGAAATGTCACATTTCTTGCTTGTGATGTAATCCTTTAATAATGTTTTCTATGCCAGACGTGTGTTTTGGTTGGTGGTCCTCCATAATTTATAGTAGTCATTTTTGTAAAGGAATGTGCATATATTTTTTTTTTTTGTTGTTTCTAGTTATGTCACCATTTAAAATATTTTTTTTTACATGTTTTTTTCAATTATTATTTTTTTTTTTTTTTTTTGGTGTTTCATTAGAGAATATTAAACCATGTTGGCACACCAAATGTCCCCCCCCCCCCCAAGGAGTGTGTCCTTTGTAAATTACCCATTGTATATTTATTAAAGGTTTGCTGCCTAATAATCCCCACAGTATAACAAACAATAGACATGTTTTCAAATGAAAGCAAAAAGCCTTTTATTCAGGCAAATGTCATCACAAAAAATAAAAAGAACGGCAGCACTAGAATAGATAGCAAACTATATGCAAACTTGCATTTCCAACATGGTGAAGGATAAACTTCCAAGCCTCAGGAGCCAAACACAAAAATATGAAGCAGCAGCACACAAACAAAGGAACCCAAACTGTGGTAGTACAAACAAGATGTCCTTTATGTGGAAGGAAATGGAAGGCAGAAAATCAACGTTTCCTCCTCTTTCCAGCCTTCCCTCCAGGCAGCCTTCCAGCGGATCGAACACGGGGTCTTGCAGGTGGGGTTGATGTGGCAGCAGGAGGATGGTGTTCCGCAAGCCGGGCCGGGTCACATAGCCCAGTGTCTGGGGTCAGCAGGCCCCTCTGCATCCACCAAAGGACCTGGTTCATCAGGGCCTTTGCCAGTCTTCTCTGGTCCTCCTCCCCTTCATTTAAATCATGGGCCAATGAGGCACTGAAGGCCTCTGTGGGGTTGAGGGGGGCCCTCATGATGGCGCTTGCCTCCTGGATCATGCGGAGGCTTGCCTCCTCCACAGGCCTCAACTGCCTCCTTCGGCCTGATGGCCTCACCTGGGGGGGAGAAGACTGGCTGGTGGTGGTTCTCCTGGCCGGGTGGACCTGCTGCAGGCCACTGGGCCCAGCCTCCTCCTGGCTGCCACTGACCCCGGCCTCCTCCTGGCTGCCACTGACCCCGGCCTCCTCCTGGCTGCCACTGACCCCGGCCTCCTCCTGGCTGCCACTGACCCCGGCCTCCTCCTGGCTGACAGACACCTGAGGATCTGCCACCTCCTGGCTGATCTCTTCTTCCTGTGTGGAAAAAAAAGGACATTTTTTACAATTTCGCTTAATAAAACCACACTCATTTTCATGTTTTTCGTTTTGTATTTTCTGTTCATTATTACTTGAATACACTCTACTTCTGACCCCTGCAGTTGTCATCTCTGACACCTATTTGTCTGAACACCTTTTTTTTTGCTTTTTCCCAGCTTGTTTTTTTTTTTACAATATCTAATCATTAATCCACCAAGAATTATTTACGCCAGAAATATAGAGGAAACTACTATACCTCCTCATCGAAGGGTGGCAGATCTGCATCTCTGTCAGCCAGGCCCTCTTCCTCCGACTCTGCAGGGCTGTGGTCATCTGGGGAAGGTCCGCTGGAAGGTAGCATGGAGGAAAGGTTGGAAGAAAGACTGGACATCGTTTTCCTGCCTTCCATTTCGTCCCGCAAAAAAGCCATCTGTTTATAATACCACAGTTTGGGTTCCTTTGCTTGTCTTGCTGCTGCTCCCGATTTTTTGCTTTTATTAGCTTTGTATGCTCTCCTGTATGTGCTTCTGAGGTTGGCAAGTTTATCCTTCACCATGTTGGCAGTGCATCCTGGCACCCAAGTTTGCATATAATTTGCTAGCTCTTCTAGTGCTGCCGCTCGTACCTCTTTATTGCAATATAAAGAGTGCTTGGAATTCCACAGGATGGGCGTCTCCTGATATTTTTGGAGTAAGGCCTCTATAGATTCCTTGCTTTGTAGGAGGTCCATTGTAATTTTTCAAAAATTATATTTCTTTTTGAGTCTAGATTACAAAAACATAAACCACAGAAAAATAAATATTCCAAAGGATCAGCGTTGACCTTGATCTAATATGTGTCTTCAAATTTATTACCTATATCTAATTACAAACACAGTCTCTCTTGTTTAAACAATGATTGGCAGCTCGGCCGCATTGCTTGTACCAAACATTGATTTGCTAGATGCAGAGCCATTGTTCACATTGCAGTAAATATTTTAAATATAGAAAAATAAACAATGCTTACAAATGACAGTTTTCATCTAGGCACTCTTTCATGTGTATATCTCCTGCCCCTGACAATGGATGACATAAAAGACACTTCCTAATGACCTCTGTACAACCAACACTTGAACAATACTTTGCCTGATCTGAATACACCATTCAAAAACTTGTCAATGAGGTACAGCATTGTTCACATCTCTATTTTGTGAGGTGTCCAAAAGCATTTGGAAACCAAAATAACATTGTGGTACCCCATAGACAGAATAGCTTAAAAAGGGTGCAACCAACAGCCCAAACCCCCATCCCATGTGTCTACATTTTCAAGGCCTCTGCTGATCACATTTTTAATTTCCTTACCTTCCTGTCTCTCGCTCCTCGTTTCTCACGCTCGCCTAATTACCGCGTAAGATGCGTAATCACGGCGTAAACCTTTTAAACACTCCGCGTATTTATTAAACCCCGCCCTCGTCACCTTTGCGAGGCCCCTAATCAATGAGTTTAGGAAATATGGCGTTAACTGTGTATGTTCTGGATGCGCTCGAAGATTCTCCGCGTAACCGACGTAAACACGTTGTTTGCATTCTCTACACTCCGCGTATGTATTAAACGCCGCCCTCTTCTCCGCCCATGGCGTAAGAATTCATCTTTTCCACGCCCATAATCTCTGTGGGAAAGGAAAGATGGCGATGTCACACGAGCGGGCACGATGCTCTCATGCCACAAGTGAAGGGACAGAGGCAGGGACGTCCCGATCAAGGCCAAGAAGATATAAAGCCACTAATATGCGGTTCCAGGAAATGGTGGAGTTAGTTTACATCATGCGAAAGAAGGACTATGATGGTGAATTAGGGCCATACAAGACCCCTAACCGCCGAAAGGCACATATTATGGACAAGGTGGCGAGGAGAATGCAGAGGATGTTTGGGATCACCAGGTCCAAGGAACAGCTGAGGAAACGATGGTCAGACTTAAAATTGAGGGAGCCACATAAGATGAAGAAAATACTTAAAATTCTGCGTAAAAGTAAGTAAATATATATTGGGGTTGGGGGGGGGGGGGGGGGTGATTGTCTGCAATAATGTGTTGCCATGTATATTTCACCATCTGCCTCCTTGGCCTGCTTGTAATTTTAAAGACATGTTGTCATTTATTTTTTAGGACATAAATAACTACATATTTACAAATAGTGTTCTTAGTAAACAACGTAACATCACATAGTTTCTCAGAAAGGCTCGGTTATTCCAGGAACAACACACCTGGACATGGCTCACTGGCCAAAAACTTTGTTTGTAAACATTGTGTAAAAGCTAGTTCTAGAAAAAAAAAGTATGAGAATGGGAAAGGCAAACAGGATTCATTCTAAAAACAGTGGTAATAAAGCAGATGTTTTCACATCTGCAATGCAGAGCACCTGTGTCTCCCCAAATCAAAAATGGGTTTTGGTAGGGTCTCCCAGAAATACAGTTTAGGGGGGACATCCATGTGTGTCACTTTGCTAAAAAGGGGCAGGATCAGAGCTTGCCATATAGAAGTAATTGCAAAATGTAGGTTTGGTGAAAGATAAAAGTAACTAAATGAAAGCATCTTCTAAGCAATGTGTGCGATTTATGCTCTCCAATATCTGTGTGCTGATGAGTCTACATTTTTTTTGGTTTATTTCAGGGGAAAGAAGTCGCCAGCATTTGGAGGAGGCAGAGAGGGCCAGACAAGGCCAAAATCTGCCATCTCAACATGTGGAGGAGGAGGAGGATGTGGAAGGAGAAGAGGATGTGGAAGGAGAAGAGGATGTGGAAGGAGAAGAGGATGTGGAAGGAGAAGAGGATGTGGAAGGAGAGGAGGATGTGGAAGGAGAGGAGGAAGGAAGAAAGGAGGAAGGAAGAGAGGAGGAAGAAGTAATTTTGGACTTAGAAGTTATAGCAGATGAAGGGCAAGTGGCGGAAGAACAATTTGGCGAATTGAAAGAAGGTGGATTGATGGATGAAGGAGGAGTCCAAGATGATGGGGAAGTGGTGGAAGAAGGAGGAGTGATAGAAGATGATGGGGAGGTGGTGGAAGAAGGAGGAGTGATAGAAGATGTCGAAGAGGTGGAAAGGAGAAGCCCATCAGGTCAGTGTCACCCTAGCTTGCTTCAAAAAAACATATGTAGATAGGCCTCATCGAAAAATAATGTTGTAAATGCCATTTTTTTTTTTTTTTTTTAGGGGAGGAGGATGGTGTGCCAATATTTTCACGTGCAAGTGCTGCTATAATTATTCAGCAGGTAATGGAGTGCAGCACTGAAATGCACAATATGCGTGAAAGGATGTTTCTCATGGAACAGAATGTAACAAATGTCCTTTTGGAATGCAGCACGGAAATGGACAATATGCGGCAAAGAATGATGGTGATCGAATCTAATTTTAAAAACATTATTGACATGATGGGCCGTGTCAAAGACTGAAACACCCCCCGCCCATCCCCCGCCCCCACAAACATTTTTACAGTTTGAATAATGAATACGCCAAAATTTGAAGATACACACACAGTGTGCCAACATGTGCTATCTGCCATCACAGAATATCTAATGTCTGTGCTTTGTGGGTCCAACCCCCTCCTCCATCCTCAAGTAGTTGAGAGGAAGGGTTTGCTCCCACAGAACACAGACATTGATCACCCATGATGTCAGATAGCACATGTGGCCATTTGTCTGTTGAACCAATGACATTTGGCGAGTTTGCACTGAATGTGTGTATCTTCCAATTTTGGCGTGTTCCAGTGTGAAAGCACACCATGACTGACTGCTGTTGTGAGTTTTTATATTTTTGGAATTGGATTTTGTTACTTTTTGACCATGTTGAACATTTTGGGATACTATAAAGTTTAGACCATAAAGAATAAACAACGCCAAAAAATTTAAAATATATATATATAGAATTATAAATCTCTCTAATCACTGAATTTAGTGAAGTAGAGATTTGACTCCAAAATCTCACCTAAAAATTTACTTTTAGAAAAACACACCAAAAACAAAAAAAATGGTCAAAAAATTATTGTTTTTTGTGCATAAAAAATATGCCCAAAAAAAAAAATGAAGGCGGTAAACACCCCACCAAAAATAATCTATATATATATATATATATATGTAAACAATAAATCTAACTATATTTGCTAAAAAAAAAAGTGAACTTGTTAATAAATGTATAATCTGCATAATATTTTTGGTTGAATTACCTGAAAAAAAAAAAATTTCTAAAAAAAATTTGTAGACTCCTAAGTACAAAAACAGGGAGTAATGAAAAAACTATAAAATAATTTCTGGGGTCATGAACAAGCAAAAATTAAAATACTTGACCTCAAAATTTACAAATGGAGTTGCTTCTTATTTCTAGACTCAATACCCTGTTTGTAGATGAGTGAATACTGTGCAAAATGTGGTTAGTTACTAAAAGTGGAGAAATCAATTATGCATTACAATTGAAGAAGTTAGTTAGAGAACCAGGAAGACAGAAAAAGAGAAAAAGCATTAATGACAAACAACTGTATAAAGTCCAATGGTCTAATTATTTATTATTTTTTAGAATATTCCTTTCTTTGGGGGCCGAATTAGAAAGAAATATGATCTGGCATAGCAATGGCCCCCCGACCCATGAAGTACTCAACATATTTGTCGCGTACCTCACGAGCTGATTGGGGGGCCAAGCCAGCGCGACCAGTGTCCAGCCCGGGAAGGGGATCTGAGGGTAGTCTTGCCTCAGAACCGATGTCGGGTAGGTACGTCTGGGAGTGCCTGCGTAAAAAGTTGTGCAAAATGCAGCAGGCAAATACAACGGTGTCCAATTTATATTCCGCCAGATGTATCGATGTCCTGAACAGGCGGAACCGGTTGGTGAGTATCCCAAAGGCATTCTCGACTACCCTCCGAGCCCTGCCCAACCGAAAATTAAACACACTCCTCTCTGAGGTGAGGGTCCTCTGGGGAAAAGGCCGCATGAGGTGAGGACCAAGCCCGAAAGCCTCGTCCGCTAGGAACACAAACGGAAGTCCTTCCACATTATCTTCATCTGGTGGCAATGCCAGACCACCAGCTTGGAGACGATCATAGAAATCAGTCCGTGCGAACACTCCCCCATCAGACATCCGGCCGTTCTTCCCCACGTCCACATATAGAAACTCATACTGTGCCGATACCACCGCCATCAACACAATACTATGATAACCCTTGTAATTATAATAGTAGGACCCCGAGCGGGGTGGGGGCACAATGCGGACGTGTTTCCCATCTATTGCTCCACCGCAGTTTGGAAAATCCCACCGCTGGGCAAATTGGGAAGCCACAGACTGCCATTCCTGTGGTGTGGAGGGTAGCTGTGGGGACAAACAAAAATAGAGATTTAGTACTTTGTAACAAAAACATCCTACAAGCATCCTTGTGACAGTTCACAGTATTAAAATTGCATTAGAAAAATGTGCATGGAGAATTTGGGCAATGAAATATATAGGGCCACTTCATTAAGAGACTCCACAGCCCTCTGATGGGGACAATAAAAGTTTGAAGGGGGGGGGGGGGGGACACAAAAAACAAAAAGTCCTGTTTGAAAAAATGGCAAGGTGGGTTTGTCCCTAGGATAGCATGCTGGACAGGTTAATATTGGGTAAGGGACAAATATGCAGGTAGGCCAAGAATAAAACATGTAAAGCTTATATCAACATGCATAGGGAGAAAAGGTAACGTTAGTTAAACACACAGCATATCTGGGAAATGAAAAATAAAGTTAGTTAGCAACATTATTACAGCCAGGAAACTTACCTTAATATACTCCTCATGCATAACTTTGATGATGGCAGCACACGTGTCCGGTATGATGACCCCAAGCGCCTGCGGAGAGATGCCTGTCGAGAACTTGAGGTCCTGCAGGCTCCTCCCAGTCGCCAGGTACCGCAACGTGGCAATAAGCCTCTGCTCGGCCGTGATGGCTTGGCGCATCACAGTGTCCTGCCTCGTGATATAGGGGGACAGAAGTTCCAGCAGACTGTTGAATACGGGGTCCGTCATGCGGAGAAAATTCCTAAAGTCATTAGGATTATTCTCCTGGAGTTCCCTAAGCAGAGGCATATGTGAGAACTGGTCACGCTGGCGCAACCAATTCTTGGTCCAGAAACGCCTCCGCCCCCTGTTTCTGGCCAAAGTACTGGACAAATGAACATATCCAGCAGCCATCCCATAAACAGCACCAACTCGCGAAAATTGACGCTGCTGCTCCATCATGGCTTCAAACCGGCCGGCTGGTCAGTCAAGAACACACTGAAACAGAAAGCACTCGCAAATCCAGCACTACCTGCGACAAACGCGTGACAAACAGATACGAGCGCACAGGATGCAACTGCTAAAGCAGAAACAACCTGCTTGCCTATAGCCGAATGACAACTACGTTACCGCAAGCACACGCACTGAACCCGTGAATACACGCTGTCAAAGCCTGGAGACCGAGAAGCGCGAATCAGCTCTAACCAAACCTTCACTAACACGAGCAAACCCGTAACTAGCAAAAGAGGAACAGAGGGCGGCGCCATTAACTTTGGTCTTCCCCTTTATAGTGACGTCGTACGTAGTTTACGTGCACGCGTTCCGGTACGACGGGAATTTGGTCCGCTGGTGTGTACACGCCAGCGGAACAAAACACAAATCAGCCTTGTACGCCGGAAACTGTCGGGCAGACAGTTTCCAGCGCACAGATCCGGTCGTGAGTACAAGGCCTTAGTAACAATCAATCTCGCAATTTGTCAGCATCTATCTTATAGATGGTGTCATCTGTACAGTTTCATCTTACCCTAAGATATTGACCATATGGTATTGAATCTATAAGAGCTCTGGGATGAAAACTTGTACAGTAGCATGTAGTATTGCATTTCCGGACATAGGTTTTCGATAGAGTTTGCTGAGGAGGGCTCCCCCTTCTCCTCTATAGATTTCCACATCCAGGAATGCAACACTTGTTTGTTATGGGACATAGTAAAACTGAGGTTGAAATCATTTTTATTCATTCTTGAAAGACATTGTTGAAGCAACTCCTGTGGCCCATCCCAGACAATGAAGACGTTGTCAATGTAACAATTCCACCCCAGGATGTGGTCCATATACATAGACATTGCCTCATCTGCCAGAAACATTTTCTCCCACTCCCCCAGGTACAGGTTGGCGTACCACCTGCACCTGGAGGTAGTGGGAGCCATTGAATGAAAAAAACTTTGTGTTCAAGGATAAATTCTAATAGTGAAATAATAAATTCATCATATGCTGGATCTGTTTCCTTTCCTTTTTATGATATGCTTTATGGCTGCTATGCCTTTACCGTGTGGGATCGAACTGTAGAGCGCTTCATCGCTACTGTAGCTAGTGTTGTGTGTTCTAGAACATGTAAATTGTCTATAATTTGCAGAAAATGTGACGTGTCCTTTACATAGGAAGGCAGGGCCATGACAAAGTGTTTTAGACAGTCATCAATTAATCTACTGGAGTTCTCACTGATCGCACCTACCCCAGATATAATGGGTCTACTGAGAGGATTTTTCTCATCCTTGTGGATGTAAAATGTGGGCACTCTGGGAAAATTATTTCTAATAAAACTCCAAAGTTGTTTAGCTATTGTGTTATTGGAGAAGGCAGTGTCAATCAACCTATAAAATTCCCTATTACATTTTTCAACAATACTGGCTGGCATCCGATGATACCAGTTTTTTTTTAGTATCTGGTTACATGTGTCAATGTATTCTTCATTGTCTAACAAAACGATATTACCGCCTTTGTCTGAGGCTTTGATGGTGATTTGGTTATTGTCAGACAATTGTTTTAATGCAGACATTTCTTTTTCACTTAAAGCGGAGTTCCGGCCACAATTTCACTTTGGGTAGGTATCACATGGGTAGGTACAGAGCATGATGGGACTGTGAGGCCTATATAGGTCCGATGCAAGGCGCGCATCCGTCATTTCAGCGAGGAGGACCGGCGTGTCAACATCGGGAGAAGAAGAGAAGTGAAGAACATGACGTCACAGCGCGGAAGAAGAACTCACAGCACGGAAGAAGACGTACAGCACGGAAGAATGGACCGGACAGCGAGACGAAGAACCGGGGTGCGACGAGGCAACAGCGGAGAGCGGCGAGACCCCCCGGATAGCGGAGAAGACCCGTCGGGATAGCGGAAGAAGAAGAGCCCCGCCGAAGACGCCGGAGGAAACCCGCCGGGGGGGTGGGGGCTTTTTTAAAAGCCACCCCCCCCCGGCGGTGGAAGAGAACCAGACGGCGGCACCCAACCAACCGAAGACGTCAAAGAAGAAGCCCCCCCTGGTAAAAGAGCTAATAAAGAAGACAGGGGGCGGCCTCCGGAGCAGACTAATAAAATATTTTAATACACTGTGTGGTTTATTTGTGTTTTTACCACTTTTCTTGCAGGTGAATGGGTAGGGGTACGATGTACCCCATACTCATTCACTTAGGGTGGGGGGCCGGTATCTGGGGGCCCCCTTATTAAAGGGGGCTCCCAGATTCCGATAAGCCTCCCGCCCGCATACCCCGACAACCAACGGCCAGGGTTGTCGGGAAGGGGCCCTGTCCTCATCAACATGGGGACAGGGTGCTCTGAGGTGGGGGGGCCGCAGTGCGCCCCCCTGCCCCAGAGCACCCAACCCCCCCATGTTGAGGGCATTCAGCCTGGTACGGCTCAGGAGGGGGGGGGGGCGCTCGCTCGTCCCCACTCCCTTCCTGGCTGGCCGGGTAGCGTGCTTTGGATACGGGTCTGGTATGGATCGTAGGGGGACCCCCTACGCCGTTTTTTTCGGCGTAGGGGGGCTCTCCTTACAACCCATAACAGACCTAAGGGCCCGGTATGCTCCTGAGGGGGGGACCCATGCCGGATTTTTATTTGAAATCCGGCGGGGACTTCCCCCTCAGGATTCATAACAAACGCCGCACACGTGTAGAATTGGCGGGAATCCAAGTCGGATCTCCCGTCGCTTCTATGACGGCTCTGTCTCCATCGCGGCAAGCCAGCTCGGCGCTGGCTCCCGCGATGGGGCTCGTAGGTGCTCAATCTCGCCGAGAAAGAGAGCGAGATTGACACAAAATCGGGTTCACCTACTGTATACTACTGGGCAGCTATGCTTGTCATTGTACGGTAGTGGTTTGAGCAGTCCAGAGCCAATGCGGCGGTCTGCCTGGAGGCGGCCATTGTGGGATCTCTTATAGAGCTTGGTAACTTGGTGTACAGGGGCGCCTAGGCATACCCCTCCCTCCTGACCTCGACTTGGGTGACCCTGCGGGTATGGGGAGTGGCCAGATGATGATTCCTGTGTCCTAAAAGGTGGTCCCCCTATTGTCCTCTGTGGGGGAAGCCTTCTCTTCCTCACTTCAGGACAATCCCAGACCCACAACTTTGGGCCCGCTTTGGCATCAAGCTGTTGAGAGATGTATTCCAGGGTGGGTCCCTTATTTCATTTTGAGAGCCTCGCGGACGAATATGGCCTTCCTGCTTGGATGGTGTTCAGATATCATTAGCTGCGCAATGCAGCCAGAGCACAGTTCCCGTTGCCCCCCCCCCCGTCCCCGTCTTAAGGTGGACCCTATTGAGGAGTTTCTGGCACAGGAATCTGTCAATAAAACCATGTCTGCACTGTACCTTGCTCTCCTTCAGAAAGATTTACCCAAAATTGAGGCCCTGTGGGATAAATGGAAGGTGGATTTACCTAACTTAGATAGAGAGACCTGGGAGGAATGTTTTGAGGATAGCTCTAAATTGGTGATATCTTCTAGGGACAAGCTGATACAAACCAAACACTTACATAGGGTGTACTATACGCCTCAGAGACTGCACAGAATTTATCCACTACGTTCCCTGAATGGTCCGCGCTGTCACTCACCTGACAGCACTTATTTCCATATGTTCTGGACCTGTCCCAGGCTGTCGAGGTACTGGGTTGTGGTGGGAGAGTCTATTAATGTTTGCCTTCATATGGATATTCCCTTGATGGTGGAGCTAGCCCTGTTGGGAGTGCAGGATGATAAACAGAGGCCTAGATACACTAAGATACTGATCTCACTTCTGCTCTTCTATGCCAAAAAGGAAATCCTGTTTTATCTTCATATATTACCTGTGATAATTTTTTGACCCCAAATTAAGTCCATGCCCCGGGATCCTGAATGGAATCCAGGTGTGGAAGCCCTGAATTCCTCCATAATTATTTGGAGTATTTGGAGATAAACTAGTATCTTAGTGTCCCTCTTTTGCTACCCCCACTCTCCATATCTTAACTGTTGTTCTCATTGAGATGGTGAGTTCATACCCGGATTTTAACCCACAAAATGGCAATACTTTTTTTTAAATATTGTTTTTTTAATTGTATCAGTATTTTCCATATATATTATTCTCTATATTTGTTTTTATTATTATTATTATTTTCCTAATTTTTTTTTTTCATATACATGTATTTTGATATTACGGTTTTAAATACTTATTTATTTTATATTTGGTATAAATATATGTTAGAGGGTGAGATCATTTATGGAGCATTACCTCTGTTTTTTTTCATACCAATACAAATATATATAAGCCGCTGGAAGAGTGATTTAAGTTTGGATGTATCAATATGGTTATTCAGCATGGGCTCTATGGATTAATCTAAAATAGCTGCCAGCGGAAGGACTACTAGACGATAAGGTGTAGTAGGGGGAGACGTAGGTGGAGTAGATGGGTACCATACACTAAAGAAATTGAGGCATTGCCTGGTTCCTGAAGAAGCCCCATGAGAAAGGTGGATTACAATGGGTGGAGGTAACCAATAAAATCACATTCAACCAATGGAGCACATACCATGGCAGCACTTATATGTTCTGTGATTCCCAGCTTTCTTGCATACATCTACCAAGTGGGTGTTATTATAAATTAGTCTTTAAGAAACAAAGTTGAGGTACACTATGGAGGGCCTCCTCTGTTTTGTCCTTTCTGCATGGTGATTGTTACATTCTAGGAAGAAATAGCATAGAGCATAATACAGTATGCTGCATTTGGAGGAGAGGGGAGTTATGAGAAGGATAGAGGATCCCAAAGTGAGAATCCTACATATCTGCAAAAACTGCAAACAAGCATATATGACTCCTAATGCTACGGCATACAGTCCACAGGTTCTGGTGAGTGCTGCACCATTTGAGGGGAAAATTGGTTCATGCAGAGAAGTGACATGGTTTGCACAGCGACACAGCTTTCTGAAGACTGCACAAGTTTTTTTTAGTTTTTTTTAACACTAGCACTTTACAAAGAGACTATATAAATAAGTACACTGAGCACTTTTTTTTTTTGCATATAAGCATTTTATTGTGATTTTGTAAAGTAAATTTATGTATGTATCACTCAGAAATGTGATGTATAGAACAGTGCTGTGAGTTTTCATATATCTATTATTAGTCAAGGTTATAATAACTGTGTAGCAGCAGAAGTCCTTTGCCCAGAATTTATTTAATCTATTTATTCACTTATTTATTCATTCTTTATATCCTAGCATGGGTAGTTATTGATTTAATACTAGAAGTAACACAATTTATTTAATCCAAAGAAAAAATAACAGACAGGGTTTCTTTGTTCATATTATTAAGATTGAAGCTGAACATGTCTCTACTAACAGCCAAATTACATAGAAGACTTACCTCCTGAAATAAAGAACAATTCATTATATCATGATATAATCATAGCCTGGAGGGAAATAAGAAATACATTTTTCCTCACATTTCCAAATAACTATCTATTTGCTACAACCCAACATTCCCACAAAGTAGGGACTATGCAATATCTCCAAAAACCTTCCAAAGGATCTTACAGAAATGTATCCATGTACCCAGGTGCTGGACTACAGAAACATGAAGGAGACATCTCTCCCTTTACAATCAGATTACTTTCACTTTCTACTTAGATACTGATGTTATGCTGCACCATTCTCCTCTGGCCATCAGGGGGAGATATAATCCCAAGCAAGCCTATAGACTTACACAGTATGCAGAGCGTTGAGAACCATGGGAGTTGTAATTTGGGACAGAAGACATATAATTGAACCCATAGACCTTTTGGAATACAGATCCCAATAAAGACCCTTCAGGTATGGTATGATGTCTGGTTTATGCTTGTTCCAGGTCTGTGATCAGCCAGTCAGTGGTCAGTCAGTGGTGGAGTAGGGCGCTCCGGACCTTCCGCTCGAGTCTGCTCTCACCTAGGGACCAGACAGACAGTCAGCTAGACAACCAGGCAGGCAGGCAGGCTCCTACAAACCCTTGCTGCACGAGACAACCTGCAGCTCCTAGGACCAGCTCCTTCCTCCCCTTGGACCCCCTCTTCTCCGCAGGTAAGACCCTGTCTCTCAGGGCCATCCACCCCCCTGGAACCGCTGATGGCCGTCCTTTTCAGGACAGCCATCTCATCGGCCTAATACTGCGGCTTTCTCCCTCTTCCTTACCCCCATCGTCCCCCACACTGCCACCTACAACCGAGGCACAACGCCTCGGTTGTGCCTCGGCGCGCCGCATATGCCCAGAAACAGACCACAAATCACCCGAAAATCACCCGAAACTGCCCAGAAACACCCCCCCTACCCCTGGAGGACCCCATCCTCCCCCGGATTAACAACCCAATTTAATACCCAGCTGTCAGCCCCCAAACCTGAGGCCTGTGTCTCGGTCAGCTGCCATTTTGGTACACCCCAGCAACAGTGACACCTCTCACCCCCTCCTCCCCCCTCAAAAACCAACAGTACTTGATCCAGGGTTTTGTCCGATCGCCTCTCAGGGGTCAGGAAGGAATTTTTTTCCCTGCCGCAGCACATTGGCTCAGCACGGCCAGGTTTTTTTTTGCCTTCCTCTGGACCAAGCCGAGAGAGAGGATTCAGTGAATCTTCCCTCCATCGCCATTCCAACACCTTCACCCCCCCCCCCCCCCGGTGACTGGCGACTATGGCTAATCGGCAATACTCTGCAGAAACTATTTGGGGTCTGAGACAATTCGCCACAGTATTACCAGTCGTCACCAAAAAGGCATTAAAAATAGAGCATATTTTGAGAATCGATCGACGATCGACCATCAAAAATTTCAGCCATTCACCCCAGTTTAAGCGCATATCATGTGCTTTGATCAACACAAGATCGGCAGTAAAACACAGATTAGAAATCCATGATCTCATACTACAACACGATCTAGACTGCCTCTTCATTACAGAAAGTTGGCTCTCAGACGACTGCAACACCATTCTCGGAGAACTGGTGCCAGAAAACTATCGGATTATAACGGAAAACAGAATAGGGCAAAGAGGAGGAGGCCTGGCGGTGATCCACAAGATCCACCTTGCAATCACTAAGCCAGTCCTTCAAAATCCTCTTCCATTCATGGAAACCCTTACTCTTCAACTGCAAACAAACCCCTAGAAGACTGTCCACATTCTTCTCTGCTATAGGCCACCCGGGCCAAAATCGCAGCTCCTACCATCATTGACAGAGTTTATCTCCACTTGTATCCTTAACAGCAAACACCTTTTGCTGCTCGGGGACTTCAATCTCTGGGCCAACTCCTCACAGGATCCCGTTGCTGACGCCTGTATTGACCAACTGGAAGGATTAGGGCTACAGCAACTTATATGCGGGCCAACACATGCTTCAGGACACACGCTCGACCTAATTTTCAGACAAAATCTGAAAATAAGCATTTTGGAAAATGAACCATTGCCATGGACAGATCACCATGCAATTAAATTCATAATTTCCAAAATTCCCCCATTGATAAAAGCACCCAAGCCGGTGACAATACACTGGACTAGATCTCAGAAGAAGCTCCATTCGGAACTCTTCAAATCTATCTTGGGAAATAAAATCAATACAATCCATCCACATCAAACAGCCTCAGATACACTGGATTCCATAAATGCAGCCCTACTACAGTCAGCCGACTTAGTAGCACTGAAACGCAAAGCCTGCACCCAGAAAAAGGAGTCCGGCTGGTTCAACAACCAGCTGTCACTACTGAAGCAAGAGCGCAGAAGGGCGGAAGCCGCCTGGAAAAGAAGCGCATCAGAGGAAAACCTCATCATCTACAAGGCAATAACAAGAAAATATCATAAAGAAATCTTCAAAGCCAAGAAACATAATTTTTCTATGGCTATTAACAGCGCCCTAAACCGCCCCCGCAATCTCTTCAAGATGGTCACCCAGGCCATGAATCCAGGATGTCTTGAAGCCCCCAATGCAGACGCTCAAGAGTTTTGCAATGAATTATCGGATTTCTTCATCAACAAAATTGAGAGAATCCGGGAAAGCATTCTGCAAAACAATACCACCCTCAGCCCCCCCCCCTCAATCAACCACATAACACCCATAGAAACTTTCTGCAATCAACAAAGTTCACTCTGGAACCCATCTCCATCGATGCCACAAAAAATATCATCGGTACTTTGCGAAAAAGCACAGCGCCCAATGATATTATCCCCACTAAACTGCTGAAGGAATGTGTTGACATCCTGGCACCACCTATCACGCAGCTTATAAACCAGTCATTTAAGGAAGGCATAGTGCCCTCCTTGCTGAAAGAGGGCACAATCCAGCCCATCTTGAAAAAACCCACCCTCGACCCCAAAGACCTAACTCACCGCCGCCCCATAACAGGCCTAAATGTTCTCTCTAAGGCAGTGTTTCTCAATTCCAGTCCTCAGGCCCCCCCAAAAGGTCAGGTTTTCAGGATTTCCATTATTTTGCACAGGTGATTTGATCAGTTTCACTGCCTTAGTAATCACCACAGCCTTTTCATCTGAGGGAAATCCTGAAAACCTGACCTGTTGGGGGGGCCTGAGGACTGGAATTGAGAAACACTGCTCTAAGGTAATGGAGAAAGCAGTGGTACAACAGCTGCAACAGCATCTAGATACCCATAATCTACTTGATCCATTACAATCAGGTTTCCGTCCCGGACACGGGACAGAAACAGCATTACTCAAAATATGGGACGACGCCCTTGAGGCCGCAGACGAAGGAGAATCCTGTCTCCTGGTTCTGCTGGACCTAAGCGCAGCCTTTGACACAATAGACCACAAACTGTTACTGATGCGACTGGCTGAGGTAGCCAGAGTCGCAGAAGGGGACTTACCATGGTTTTCCTCCTTCCTGGAAAACCGATCACAAACAGTTAAACTGGGATCTTTCACGTCTGAAAAGCGCACAGTGTCATGTGGAGTCCCCCAAGGATCCCCCCTGTCACCGGTGTTTTTTAACATCTATCTTCGCCCTCTCTTTGAAATTATCAGTAGACAAAAACTACTCTATCACTCATATGCAGACGACACGCAACTGTATTTTCACATCTGCAACAAAAAGGATCATCATCTCTTTTTTATAGAAATGTCTCTCTTTGATAGAAAACTGGATGACTAAGAGTTATCTTAAACTCAACAGTTCCAAAACAGAACTTCTCCTGTTTCATGCCAGTCGCAAGAGTCAACTGGCTACAACCTGGACACCCCCGCCAATTCAGGGCCAAATCATCACCCCTAGCTTCAAAGTCAAAAGTCTCGGGGTCATCTTCGACACCTACATGACAATGGATGCACAAATAGGGTCAGTAGTCAGCGGTTCTCACCATCTGTTGCGCCTACTACGCAGACTTATTCCATTTATCCCCAAAGAAGACGTAGCAGTCGTGGTAGGAACAATTGTGAACTCCAGACTGGACTATGCAAATGCCCTTTACCTCGGACTCCCAAAGTACCAAATCTCTCGTCTGCAAGTCGTTCAGAATACGGCCGCCAGACTTGTGACTGGGAAAAAAACATGGGAATCAATCTCACCTTCGTTGAGAACCCTTCACTGGTTGCCAGTAAAGGACAGAATTGCTTTTAAAGCACTCTGTCTGGCCCATAAGTGCATCCATGGGAAGGCTCCGCAATATATTTGCGACAAGATAGAACCCCACAATTCCAATCGCCTTCTGCGATCCACCAACCAAAATCTGGTCAAAGTACCCAAAGCAAGATACAAGTCAAAAGGAGAAAGAAGGTTTGCTTTCCAAGGTCCAAGACTATGGAACGCTTTACCAACCAGCATTCGGTTGGAGGAAAACCACCTGGCCTTCAGAAAACAGATTAAAACTCTGCTCTTCTGATGTCAAGAGACAGGAACAACAAGCGCCCAGAGGCGATTCAGTTCGCATGTGCCGCGCTATATACGTTTTTCATTCATTCATTCATTCATTCATTTTAAGGGGAACCGAACACCAAAAGAAAAAAATGGTGTGGGGGGTCTCCACAAAATTCACACCAGACCCTTATCTGAGAAAGCAGCCTTGTCAGGCCCGGATAGGGGGGAACAAGCGAGCGCCTCCCCCTTTTGAATCTTACCAGGTCCCCCCAAATCACCTTGTCCCCATGTTGATGGAAAAAGGGCCTCATCCCCACAACACTTGCCTGGTGGTTGTGGGGGTCTGCAGGCAGGGCGAGTTTATCTGAATCTGGAAGCCCCCTTTAACAAGGGGGGCCCCAGATCCTGCCCCCCATGTGAATGGGTAGGGGGTACATTGTACCTCTACCCATTCACCAAAAAAAGTGTCAAAAAAGTAAAAATGGGGGGGGCATGGTATCCGAGCAGTGAGATGACCACACTTGCCTGAAGCTTCAAATGGCGACAACCACAGGCTACAGCAAAATGTCAGCATCCTGCAGGATCCAGTGCTTCTCAAGGGCATCCCACCTAGACTCCATGGTAGCGGAGATTCATCACTGGCATCTACACCCACCACCCACAGCCCGGCCAAGTCAAAGCCGCGCAGGGACTCACAGGACTCTGAAAGATCCCAGTATGGAGATGATCATGGCACAAACCCAGCAAACAGGGACTCTCCAACCAGCTGCAGATCCCATATCTGCCTTTACAACCCAGAGGTAACCAATGTCAGACACTGTACTTAAAGATGCTTCTCTCCCTGCGATCATAACTGCACTCCGACATGATAAAAATGCATTCAGCATTTTAAAGGAGAACTACTTAATATGGGGGATAGAGTGGATAGGATGGAGTCCTCAATGTGTGAACATATATCTTCATACAATACCATGGTTGACGCTCTTGCCGCAAACTCTTAAGAAATCACATGGTTAAGGGACAAGGTAGCCGACCTAGAAGACGGGTCTAGGAGAAATAACATTAGGCTCAAAAAGGTTCCTGAATCTGTGCTGTACTCACAGATGCAACAGTTTGCCCATGACCTGTTCTACTCCCTGGTCCCAACCCTGATGAACCCGGATCTAGTTATTGACAGGTTACATAGATTGCCTAAGCCCTCTTTCCTCCCTGACAATGTACCACTGGATTTGCTACAGAGGGTGAATTTCTTCCAAGCATAAGAGATGATTATATCTGCTTCCTGCCAAGCAGCCAGCCTCCCAGAGGGTTTTCTGCAATTCAACTGCTCCCTGACCTCTTACAGCATATTCTACAATGGCAAAGGAACTTGGCAACAATCACCAAAGCACTGTGTAACCACAAAATTAATGGAGATACCCTGCCATGCTCTTGTTTACCCACAATGGAGTGACAGTGAGAATAACAACCCTGGATGAGGGTCTCCGAGCTCTGCAGCAATGGGGTATCCTGCCTGACCCCCCTCCTGGGGTCTCCCACCATCATCAACCCAAAAGCCTGATCTCTGATTGGCAGGTGGTCTCCCATAAGCGGTTACCCAAAAAGAAAACAACAGAAGGCTCCTAATCTATCTCAGTCACACAGACACCCACACACTCTGACCAAGGGGATGTTTGATTGTCTCCCTAGGTCCCCTCTTCAAGTGAAGAAGTAGGCTTCTCTACTCCCAGTCTCTCCGAGGGACACCATTTTACACTGTTATTTTTTATAATGTTCACACAGTTATACAAAGTTTGCTTTACTCATCGTTCCTGTTTTTCCAGTATGAGTCCTCTGGTACCATGCATTGTGCCATCTTTGAGCAAAACACCCGACGGGTATATAACCACTGACCCCAGACACGCCTCCACTCACTGGTATCACTATGACCCTGAAATGCCTTTCCCTTAGAGCAAAGGGCCTCAACCACCCTGCCAAGAGGTTCTCCCTATGGAAAGAGGCAAACAAGGCCAAGGCAGACATTGTTTGTATACAGGAGACTCATTTCCATAACACATCCTCCTCTAACTCAAGATATGGGATTACGCCCTCGAAGCAGCAGATGATGGAGAATCCTGTCTCCTAGTGCTGCTGGACCTCAGTGCAGCCTTCGACACGGTAGACCACAACATATTGCTCACGCGACTCAAAGAAGTAGCCAGAGTCTCTGACTCGGCCCTACCGTTGTTCGCATCTTTCCTAGAAAATAGCACTCAGACCGTGAAACTTGGAGGCTTTACATCAGAAACACGGACCATTACATTGCGGAGTCCCTCAAGGATCACCCCTTTCACCTGTACTCTTCAACATCTACATCCGCCCGCTCCTCAAAATCATCAGCAAACAGGACCTTGTGAACAAGAAGTAATTACTGCGCTAAAAACCTAAATAAAGATAACAATAAAAAGCAAAAGTGAGCTGCAACAAATTTGTGATATACACACAAGAATACAGAGCAATGGAGGAATAAGTTGCGCTGATGGAGTGAAAAAATTGAATATTGATATTCAATGTGAATAAGTCCAAACAATAAAGGTCCAACAAAGTCCTCAAAATTGTAGGGATGTAATGTGAAAAAAATATATAGATATATAAATGCAATAAAGCCAAACGTGATCAACACCGAAAGGTATATAGGATGTATGCTTACCAGAAGGCAAGCAAAATAGAGCTTGCGGCTGAACCCCAGCCAGGGCCTTTAACACGGAACTGTAGTCCACATCAGAGGTGAGAATCCTTCCAAATGGTGAAGTGGCATAGAAGTTCCAAGAAAGAAAACTCACATAGTGATGTACCGAATAAATTGAAATTGAATCATATGATAGCACACTAGAAGGAAGAACCACCACCGACAGGGAACACCGTTATATGTATGCGCTTACCAGACTGATAAAATATATTGGCTTGCAGCTGCACCCCAGCCAGGGCCTTTGTGGAACTTTCTCCAGTCTTAATGGTACAGGGCTCCCCCAGTTTCCACGGCACAGTGAACCACCGGAAAAATGAATAGAACCCAACAATAGTGAAGTACCGTAGGATGTAGGTTTAATGTATAAAAAAGGTACACTTACAAAAGAATCAACGATTAAAAGATAAGCCGGCCGGCTTGTACGATCACCCGTCCTCGTGGACTGGAACGCTGTGCGCCAGAGCGTCTCCTACCCGACGTACGTTTTGTCAGATGTGACGTCGTCTGGGGAACGGGTGACGCACTGACGCATCGCGTTATATAGCAAAAAATTGGAACCAAGCCTCGCTGTGAGGAGCTGTCTCCCGGTGTCACGTGATGTGAACAACCAATAATCAGGAGCCACAACCCGCTGCGAGATCCAGATACAATGTGAGCAACTACGGTGGCCCAAGAGGTCCCGTACCAGCAAAAATAACATATACAAAAGAGCAAACGCCTCGAGCTGAGTCAAGTAATCCGGCTCTAGCCTCCAACCAAGAAACTGATCAGAATTTAAAAACTATGAAAAACTGTACGCTCTCCCGTCAAAAGAGCGTCACATGAAGAATAAAATAAACAGATAACTAAAAAACATATTTTGTTGGCGTCAACCGATTAAGTGCTAAATGTGAGCCAGGCCAAAAATAGAATCGGGGAAATACCAAATATAGGTAACCATATTTATTAGAATATGGATAATAACCAAAAATTGATAAAAAAATGATTATAACCAAAAATTGGTTTCTGAATGATAGCAAAAAATATTATTAAAAACATATGTATAAAAAAGAGAAAAAAAAAGAATTAAAAATGGTAAATGTCCATTGATGGAATGGAAACCTATACACCTGATAAATTAAACAAGTGTAAAATTAGGCATATAAAAATATTTAGCCACAAATACTGTATGATAGATAGCCACAATAATGAGTGCCATTTTGAAATATGAAAATAATAAAAAATAAATAAATAAAAAGATTAATTCCTTTAATATGTGAACTCTAGCTGAGTCAAGTCTGGGCTCCTTATCGCTGCAGTACTTAATGGGGTGGGTTTGCAGTTATTTTTGAGGTTCTTTTTATTTATTTATTTTTTATTATTTTCATACTTCAAAATGCCACTTATTATTGTGGCTATCTATCATACAGTATTTGTGGCTAAATAATGTTTTTAATAATATTTTTTGCTATCATTCAGAAACCAATTTTTGGTTATAATAATTTTTTGATACATTTTTGGTTATTATCCATATTCTAATAAATATGGTTACCTACAGTATATTTGGTATTTCCCCAATTCTATTTTTGGCCTGGCTCACATTCAGCACTTAATCGGTTGACGCCAACAACATATGTTTTTTAGTTATCTGTTTATTTTATTCTTCATGTGACGCTCTTTTGACGGTAGAGCGTACAGTTTTTCATAGTTTTTAAATTCCGATCAGTTTCTTGGTTGGGGGCTAGAGCTCGATTACTTGACTCAGCTCGAGGCGTTTGCTCTTTTGTATATGTTATTTTTGCTGGTACGGGACCTCTTGGGCCACCGTAGTTGCTCACATTGTATCCGGATCTCGCAGCGGGTTGTGGCTCCTGATTATTGGTTGTTCACATCACGTGACACCGGGAGACAGCTCCTCACAGCGAGGCTTGGTTCAAATTTTTTGCTATATAACGCTATGCGTCAGTGCGTCACCCGTTCCCCAGACGACGTCACATCTGACGAAACGTACATCGGGTAGGAGACGCTCTGACGCACAGCGTTCCAGTCCACAAGGACGGGTGATCGTACAAGCCGGCTGGCTTATCTTTTAATCGTTGATTCTTTTGTAAGTGTACCTTTTTTTATACATTAAACCTACATCCTACGGTACTTCACTATTGTTGGGTTCTATTCATTTTTCCGGTGGTTCACTGTGCAGTGGAAACTGGGGGAGCCCTGTACCATTAAGACTGGAGATAGTTCCACAAAGGCCCTGGCTGGGGTGCAGCCACAAGCCAATATATTTTATCAGTCTGGTAAGCGCATAAATATAACGGTGTTCCCTGTCGGTGGTGGTTCTTCCTTCTAGTGTGCTATCATATGATTCAATTTCAATTTATTCGGTACATCACTATGTGAGTTTTCTTTCTTGGAACTTCTATGCCACTTAACCATTTGGAAGGATTCTCACCTCTGATGTGGACTACAGTTCCGTGTTAAAGGCCCTGGCTGGGGTTCAGCCGCAAGCTCTATTTTGCTTGCCTTCTGGTAAGCATACATCCTATATACCTTTCGGTGTTGATCACGTTTGGCTTTATTGCATTTATATATCTATATATTTTTTTCACGTTACATCCCTACAATTTTGAGGACTTTGTTGGACCTTTATTGTTTGGACTTATTCACATTGAATATCAATATTAAATTTTTTCACTCCATCAGCGCAACTTATTCCTCCATTGCTCAGCAAACAGGACCTGCGCTACCACTCCTATGCTGACGACACGCAGCTTTACCTTCGAATCACCAACAAAAAAGACCAATATCATGAACTAGGAAAACGCCTTACACTGATCGTCAATTGGATGACTGAAAGCTCCCTCAAACTCAATGGATCCAAAACAGAACTACTCATCCTTCACGTAAATTGGAAATCCAAATCTAGGACCACATGGACACCACCCACCATCCTCGGACAAACCATCACGCCAAGCAACAAAGTCAAAAGTCTCGGAGTCATCTTTGACTCAGACATGACGATGGATGCACAAATAGGATCAGTCATGAGCGGTTCTCATCATCTGCTCCGCATGCTACGTAGACTCATCCCCTTCATCCCGGAAGAGGACACAGCAGTAATGGTTGGAACTATCATCAACTCACGACTCGACTACGCAAACTCCCTCTACTTAGGACTACCGAAATACCAGATTTCACGTCTACAAGTCGTCCAGAACACGGCAGCCAGACTGGTAACAGGTAAAAAGCCATGGAAACCAATCTCCCCGGTCTTGAGGTCCCTCCACTGGCTGCCCGTACAGGACCGGGTGACATTCAAGACACTGTGCCTCACGCACAAATGTACACAGGGTAACGCTCCTCAATACTTAAGCGAGAAAATAAAACCCTACGTCACCAAGCGCGTGCTCCGGTCAACCAACTAAAACCTTCTCCAAATCCCTAAATCCCGCTACAAATCTAAGGGAGAACGTAGATTTGCAGTCCAAGGACCATGGCTCTGGAATGCTCTACCCACTACCATCCGCTTGGAAGAAAACCATCGGGCTTGTAGGAAAAAACTAAAGACCCACCTCTTCTGAAGGACCGGTACGACACTGGATGCTAAGCGCCTTGGGCGATTAAGTTCGCATTTGTTGGGCTATACAAGTTACTCACTCACTCACTCATTAACTGCTCACATAGAGACTATCTACACATCTTCATAGTAAGCGCTCCAGAGAAGAAATGGGGTGACTTGCTACCCATCAACAAGTCAGTGTCCTTTCAACTCAAGCAATTCCCACTAGACTTGAATGGCAGATTTATTATCATTACGGGCGACCTTAACTCCAAGCCGTACACTTTGGTCAACATACAGTGGGGATCGAAAGTTTGGGCACCCCAGGTACAATTTTGTATTAATGTGCATAACGAAGCCAAGAAAAGATGGAAAAATCTCCAAAATTCATCAAATTACAGATTAGACATTCTTATAATATGTCAAAAAAAGTTAGATTTTATTTCCATCATTTACAGTTTTAAAATTACAGAAAACAAAAAAATGGTGTCTGCAAAAGTTTGGGCACCCTGCAGAATTTATAGCATGCACTGCCCCCTTTGCAAAGCTTAAACCTGCCAGTGTCATGGATTGTTCTCAATCATCGTCTGGGAAGACCAGGTGATGTCAATCTCAAAGGTTTTAAATGCCCAGACTCATCTGACCTTGCCTCAACAATCAGCACCATGGGTTTTTCTAAGCAGTTGTCTAGAAAACTGAAACTGAAAATAGTTGACGCTCACAAACCTGGAGAAGGCTATAAGAAGATAGCAAAGTGTTTTCAGATGTCAATATCCTCTGTTCGGAATGTAATTAAAAAATGGCAGTCATCAGGAACAGTGGAAGTTAAAGCAAGATCTGGAAGACCAAGAAAAATATCAGACAGAACAGCTCGCAGGATTGTGAGAAAAGCAATTCAAAACCCACGTTTGACTGCACGATCCCTCCAGAAAGATCTGGAAGACACTGGAGCTGTGGTACACTATTCCACTATAAAGAGACACTTGTACAAATATGGTCTTCATGGAAGAGTCATCAGAAGAAAACCTCGTTTACGTCCCCACCACAAAAATCAGCGTTTGAACTTTGCAAATGAACATATAGACAAGCCTGATGCATTTTGGAAACAAGTTCTGTGGACCGATGAGGTTAAAATAGAACTTTTTGTCCGGAATGAGCAAAGGTACGTTTGGAGAAGAAAGGGCACACAATTTAATGAAAAGAACCTCTGTCCAACTGTTAAGCATGGGGGTGGATCAATCATGCTTTGGGGTTGTATTGCGTAGAAGGAAAAATGGATAACACACCTCAAAATCCACGGGGGATTACATTAAGAGGCGTAAACTGAAGGTTTTGCCATGGCCTTCACAATCTCCTGACCTCAACATAATTGAAAATCTATGGATAGACCTTAAAAGAGCAGTGCGTGACAGACAGCCCAGAAATCTCAAAGAACTGGAAGACTTTTGTAAGGAAGAATGGGCAAAGATACCTCAAACAAGAATTGAAAGACTCTTGGCTGGCTACAAAAAGTGTTTACAAGCCGTGATACTTACCAAAGGGGGCAGTACAAGATATTAACTCTGCAGGGTGCCCAAACTTTTGCAGACGCCATTATTTTGTTTTCTGTAATTTTGAAAGTGTAAATGATGGAAATAAAATCTACCTTTTTTCGACATATTATAAGAATGTGTAATTTGTAATTTGATGCCTTTTGGAGGTTTTTCCATCTTTAATTGGCTTCGCTATGCACATTAATACAAATTTTTACCTGGGGTGCCCAAACTTTTGATCCCCACTGTATACACCCCAAACTCACATCAACTCAGGTTCCTGAGAAAAGTCTTCAAGACCTTGTCAAGTGATGTCAGAGGGGGGTCATCCCTTTACGACACCGGGTGACCCTGCCCTTGCCTGTATAACAGCTGTCACAGCCAAGAGACAGCAGTCGTGAGACGCCTCCCATTGAGGCAGAGCTTTTTTTTTTTTTATTATTTTTCTATTTTTTGGGTCCATCAGGCACCGTGATTGAAGATGGATGGACATTGCAGGGCACTTTTTTAAATCTTTTTAATAAAGGAATTGTCAAAAGCTGTCTCCTGTCTTTTTTACTTTTTTGGGGGGTGTGAATGGGTAGGGGCACAATGCACCCCTACCCATTCACAAAATGATTTGTTTTTATTTTTTGGGGGTGAATGGGTAGGGGTACAATGCACCCCTACCCCCCCCAAAGCACCCTCCCCATGTTGAGGACAAGCAGCCTGGTATAGTTCAGGAGGGAGGGCGCTAGCTCATCCCCCCTTTCCTGCGGCCTGTCATGGCTGCTTGTTTGGCTAAGGGTCTGGTATGGATTTTGGGGGAGACCCCATGCTATTTTGTTTTAGAATTTTGGCACGGGGTTCCCATTAAAATCCGTACCGGACCTGGTATTGATTTTGGGGGGGACCCCACACCATATTTTGTTTACATTTTGGCGTGGAGTTCCCCTTAATATCCATACCAGACCTGAAGGGCCTGGTATCAACTGGGGGGGGGGTCCACACCAATTTTCCCCTTGATTTTTATCTATATTACTGGGAGTCAACAATACATTACAGCCGCAAGCAATTTTAAATGATTTTTTTTTCTTTTAGCTATGTCATTTTGCTATGGCACAGTAAAACACATGAGAAAGATGCACCACTTTACAGGCAGACTAATGGGACCCCCCAGGCATGATATTTAAAGGAATATTTGATTTTTATTGTTTCACTTTAAGCATTATTATAATCACTGCTCCTGAAAAAACGTAAGTTTTAAAAACTTTTTTTTTGGGTCGATACATGTCCCCTTATAACTTGCATATAAGCCTTTAAAATTAACACTTTTGATTTGATTTTTCACGTTCGTGTCCCATAGACTTTAACTGTGTTCGCAAGTTTGCACAAATTGTTTGTCTGTTTGGGGGGTGTTCAGCTCATCCCTACCAAGGGTACCGTACACCACCACCGCTGGTCTGAAGTAGATCTGAGTGCTACCACCTTGGCACTGGTCTTAACAAGAGGCTTGTTTATTATTTGTATGAAATGACTTAACTAATTGCATTTTTTGGGTCCATTATTTTTTTTTATAATTCTTTTACATGACAGTCCATATGTTTTTTTTTTATGTTTTTTTTATGCATTTTTGTGGCATTCAATAAATCTTGCTGTGGTTATCACCAACACCAAGCTTCAGTGGACTAATACATTATTTATATGGTTCCGCAATAATGGATACTTCAAGAGTCTGTCCTGTGACATATGAAATGTCCTAAGCGCTTCTATAGAGATAATTTTTCTTTGTGTAAAATTGAACACAAAAAAAAAATCACAATTTTTTTTTCAAGTATTTATAAATAATGGCCCTATAAATATTCCCCTCATTCTGACGTGTATGGTGATAATGGAGATATGTTGCACCGCAGACATATGCCTGTGCATCCTAGATGCACATATTTGTACATAAACTTTGGGGGGGTTTCATTTATTTTATTAAACTTTATTATTTTTGTCTTCACTTTAATTTTTTTAAGCTACAGTATATATTATCACTATAACAAGGGGGCTGATAAGTCACGTATCTAATAATATCTTGTATTGACAGATATGCAGTATATACAGTTGTGCTCATAAATTTACATACCCTGGCAGAATTTATGATTTATTGGCCATTTTTCAGAGAATGTGAGTGATAACACAAAATCTTTTCTATCACTCACAGTTAGTGTTTGAAGCCATTTATTATCAATCAACTGTGTTTACTCTTTTTAAATCATAATGGCAACAGAAACTACCCAAATGACCCTAATCAAAAGTTTATATACCCTGGTGATTTTGGTCTGATAACATGCACACAAGTTGACACAAAGGTGTTTGAATGGCTATTAAAGGTAATCATCCTCACCTGTGATCTGTTTGCTTGTAATTAGTGTGTGTGTGTGTGAATAAAAAATCAATGAGGTTATCTGTACCAGAATGACGGGAAGAAAAAAAGTTTTGAACAGCTCATGATCCAAAGCACACAACGTCATCTGTAAAACATGGTGGAGGCAGTGTAATGGCATGGGCATGCATGGCTTCCAGTGGTCATTAGTGTTTATTGATGATGTGACAGAAGAGAGAAAAATCCAGATGAATTTTGCAATGTTTAGAGATATAGGGCCAGATTCTCAAAAGAGATACGACGGCGTATCTCCAGATACGCCGTCGTATCTCTGAGTCTGGCCGGTCGTATCTATGCACCTGATTCTTAGAATCAGTTACGCATAGATTTCTATTAGATCCGACCGGCGTAAGTCTCTTACGCCGTCGGATTGTAACTGCATATTTACACTGGCCGCTAGGGGCGTGTACGCTGATTTATGTAAATCAGCTAGATACGCAAATTCACGAACGTATGCCCGGCCGACGCAGTACAGATACGCCGTTTACGTTAGGCTTTTCCCAGCGTAAAGTTACCCCTGCTATATGGTGGTGTAAGTGCGGCGTACCAATGTTAAGTATGGCCGTCGTTCCCGCGACGAAATTTGAAAATTTTACGTCGTTTGCGTAACTCGTCCGTGAATGGGGCCGGATGTAATTTACGTTCACGTCAAAACCAATACGTCCTTGTGGCGTATTAGGAGCAATGCACACTGGGAGATTTCCACGGACGGCGCATGCGCCGTTTGTGAAAAGCGTCAATCACATCGGGTCACAGAACATTTACATAAAACACGCCCCCCTGTTCCAAATTTGAATTAGGCGGGCTTACGCCGGCCTATTTACGCTACGCCGCTGCAACTTACGGAGCAAGTGCTTTGAGAATACAGCACTTGCCCGTCTAAGTTGCGGAGGCGTAACGTAAATAGGTTACGTTACGCCCGCACAAAGTTACTCCAAACTACGAGAATCTGGCCCCTACTGTCAGCCCAGATTAAGCCAAATGCAGCAAAGTTTATTGGATAGTGCTTCACAGTACAGATGGACAATGATCCAAAACACACATCAGAAGCAACCCAGGAGCTTTTGAAGGGAAATAAGAGAAATATTCTGCAATGGCTGAGTCAATCACCTGATCTCAACCCAATTGAGCATACATTTCACCTGCTTAAGGCAAAACTAAAGGCAGAAAGACCCACAAACAAAGAACAACTGAAGACAGCTGTAGTTATAATGTCCATGGGTTCCAGACTTTAGACAGTCATTGCCAGTAAAGGTTTCTCAACAAAATATAAAAATATTGCTTTTTATTTATGATTATATTAATTTGTCCAATTACTTTTGAGCCCCTGAAAATGGGGGAAAATAATTGCAGTTCCTAAAATTTGTACTTAATAGTTATGTTCAACCCTATGAATTATAGCTGATAGTGTGCACTTCAAATTAATTTGGGTTGTTTTGTTTTAATTTTATTCTGGTGGCATACAGAGCCAGCAGTATGAAACCTGTGCTTTTGTTCAAATATATATGGACCTAACTGTATAGTTGGTTTTCTTTTGATGACAGTATTGTGGTGGAGAACATTAGTAATTTTACAAAGGTGGCAATTTTAGGTATTTTTGAATGAACAGCACTAGTCAGCAATACACCTAAACAAAAGGATTGGACATAGATGATTTAGATTTTGATATAATTAAATTTACAGCACTGAATATTAAATATGTTTTTCAATAATGGGAGCAGTGACAGGAAGGCAGTGAAGCTCATTAGGTAAACAAATCATGTTAGGAAATATAAATCACAGGTCATTTTCAGTGCTTTTAGCATGCCATGCTAAAACATTTCAATAAACTTCAAGAAAAAGGCCAAGTTGTCTATTTGAATCCTGTTCATTTTATTTGAATCAGATTTCTTTAAAATTTGTCATATTGCATTGCAATTTTAGACAAAAAAGGACATGCAATGCACCCTGACTGCCATTAGGTACCGGGATGAAATCCTTGGACCCCCCCTGTCAGACTCTACTCTGGTGCAGTGGGTTCCTCCTAGTGCACAACTATGCCCCGCCTCATGTGGCGAGAGTATGCAGCCAGTACCTGGAGGATGAAAGAATATATACCATTGAATGGCCCCCACGCTCGCCTGACCTTAATCCAATAGAACATCTCTGGGTGGAACATTATATTTCAGTGCATCCAACACTGTCAGGTTGCACCTAATGCCTTGTACACACGATCGGAATTTCCGATGGAAAAAGTCAGACAGAATTTTTTCATCGGATATTCTGACCATGTGTGTGCCCCATCTGAGTTTTTCCATCAGAAATTCCGATGGACTTAGAAAGAGAACATGTTCTCTTTTTTTCTGATGATATATCAGAAATTCCATTTGTCTGTATGGAATGCTGCCGGAAAAAAAAAACATGCATGTTCAGAATCAAGTCGACGCATGCTCGGAAGCATTGAACTTTTTCTCGGCTCGTCGTAGTGTTGTACGTCACCGCATTTTGGACAGACGGTGACAGTGTGTATGAAAGACAGCTTGAATGGAATTCCGTCAGAAAAATCCGTCTGAGTTTATCCCGATGGAAATTCCGATTGTGTGTATGGGGCATAAGTCTGTTCAGGAGCTCAGTGATACCCTGGTCCAGATCTGGGAGGAAATACCCCAGGACACCATCTGTCATTTCATTGGAAGCATGCCCCAATGTCGTCAGGCATGCATACAAGGACACGTGGGTCCTACAAACTACTAAGGACTATTTTGAGTTGTTGCAATAAAATTTCAGAAAAATGGACTAGCCTGCTGCAGAATTTTTTCACCTTGATTTTTGGGGTGTCTTTGAATTCAGCCCTCTGTAGGTTGATAATTTTAATTTCCATAAAACAATGTGACATCCTTTCATTTCCTAACACATTACCCAGTCCATATCAGTATAGATATCCAGCATATTTTTCCCCATTGAGATTTCACATGTTTTCAAAATGTTCCTTTATTTTTTTTAGCAGTGTATTTTATTTTGTTACATAACAGAAGAGGTACACTTATAAAACCCTTCACATTTTAATAGCTTCATATTTACCATTTTCTAAGAAATAATTCCTAACAAAATAAAACTTTTACTTCATGTTGTGATGTAGCTGAACTTTTCAACTTTGCAGATATGGGGAAATAATTTACAGAGTTTACAGAGAGGGGAAGAGAGTGTATTGCTATAGCACATCATGTTCAGAACTCTGCAAATGCATTAAATCCATTTAACTACTAAGTTACAACGTTTATAATGTTGGAAAAGACACAGGCCCATTAAGTTTAACCTTATGTGTGTGTGTGTATGTGTGTGTGTGATTTTTATTCTCCAACAATTTCCATAGCCCTGTATATTCTGCTTAATGAGGAAGGCACCAAAAACTTTTTTGAAGTTGCTGGCGCTCTTAGCTAGTACTACATCCACATTTTTACTGCTTTAGAAGTAAAGAAACCTTTCTGCAATCTAAGGTTAAACATTTTTTCCATCCTCAAATAGTGGAGGTATGCCTTCAGGGACCTTAAAGTTACTGAAGTCACCTTTGATATGCTTGTACATTGTAATCATATCCATTTTTACATGTCCCTTCCCCACAGATAAAATGTTTGTTACCCCGGCATTTCAATTTGTACTTATATGAAAAAGTATCTTGTTCTCTTTGTATTGTTTCCTGTATGTAAAAATTCATGGTGTTCCTGCCAGTCCCTCTGCTTTCCTATTAAAAACTGACCACACTAAGGAGGAGACCACACCATGGTCAGGTCTCTAGCTGTGCTGGGAACTCAGTGTGCTCTCCTCCAATGATCAGACTTGAAATGCACCCCCTGCACAGCCATTCACAGAGAATAGCTTGGGGTGTCTTCTTTCCAAAATGGGGTTATTTGGGGGGGTTGTGTGACATCTTGGCATTTTATGGCCTTCAAAACTGTGATAGGTAGTGAGGAGTGAAATCAAACATTTGTGCCCTTAGAAATCTTGAAGGCGGTGCTTGGTTTTCGGGGTCCCGTATGCGGCTAGGCTCCCAAAAAGTCCCACACATGTGGTATCCCTGTACTCAGGAGAAGCGGCAGAATGTATTTTGGGGTGCAGTATATGGCATGTGTGAGCAATATATCATTTAGTGACACATTTTTGTAAAAAAAAAAAAATGTTGTCATTATTCAATCACTTGGGACAAAAAAAAAATTCAATGGACTCAACATGCCTCTCAGCAATTTCCTTGGGGTGTCTACTTTCCAAAATGGGGTCATTTGGGGGGTTTTGTACTGCCCTGCCATTTTAGCACCTCCATCCCTGTACTCAGGAGAAGCAGCAGAATGTATTTTTGGGGTGTAATTCCACATATGCCCATGGCATGTGTGAGCAATATATCATTTAGTGACAACTTTTTGTAATTTATTTTTTATTTTTATTTTTTAACATTATTCAATCACTTGGGGTAAAAAAAAAATATTCAATGGGCTCAACATGCCTTTCAGCAAATAGCTTGGGGTGTCTTCTTTCCAAAATGGGGTCATTTGGGGGGGGTTGTGTGCCATCTTGGCATTTTATGGCCTTCAAAACTGTGATAGGTAGGCAGTGTTTGGTTTTCGGGGTCCCGTACGCAGCTATGCTCCCAAAAAGTCCCACACATGCGGTATCCCCGTACTCAGGACAAGCAGCAGAATGTATTTTGGGGTGTAATTCCACATATGCCCATGGCATGTGTGAGCAATATATCATTTAGTGACATTTTTTGTAATTTTGTTTTTTAGGCAGAATGTATTTTGGGGTGCAATATATGGCATGTGTGAGCAATATATCATTTAGTGACACATTTTTGTAAAAAAAAAACATTTATTTTTGTCATTATTCAATCACTTGGGACAAAAAAAATTCAATGGACTCAACATGCCTCTCAGCAATTTCCTTGGGGTGTCTACTTTCCAAAATTGGGTCATTTGGGGGGGGGGGGGGGTTTGTACTGCCCTGCCATTTTAGCACCTCAAGAAATGAGATAGGCAGTCATAAATTAAAAGCTGTGTAAATTCCAGAAAATGTACCCTAGTTTGTAGACGCTATAACTTTATGTGGCTGAAGACATTTTGGCCTAAGTGTATGACAAAAATTAGAAAATATCGTTTTTTTTTTCAAAATTTTCGGTCTTTTTCCGTTTATATCGCAAAAAATTTAAATCAAAGAGGCAATCAAATACCATCAAAAGAAAGCTCTATTTGCGGGGAAGAAAAGGATGCAAATTTTGTTTCGGTGCAACATTGTATGACCGCGCAATTACCAGTTAAAGCAGCGCAGTGCCAAATTGTAAAAACACCTCTGATCCTTAGCCTGCATATTGGTCCAGGTCTTAAGTGGTTAAAGGGGTGTTCCAGTCATTTTTAATGTTTATTAAAAGTCAGCAGCTACAAAAAGTGTAGCTGCTGGCTTTTAATAAACATACACTCACCTGCTCCACGTTCCAGCCGGCCGGTGCTCCGCTCCTTTACCCCCTCTCCGGCCGGCTTCTTCATTCTAAGTGTGGGCACCCGGCCGTGACAGCTTTCGACTTCACGGCCGGGCACCCACTGCGCCATCCGATGAGACAGGCGATCGCCTGGGACCTGTCACGTGTCCCAGGCGATCGCCTACAGGGAGGGGCTGCCAAAAGGCGATATGACAATTCATCTTAGCAGCCCCTCGGCGGAAGGAGGAAGTGAGACAGGAAGTCCCACTCCTCCTGAAGCCCCCCTCCCCCCCCAAAAAAATGACATGCCAAATGTGGCATGTAAGTGGGCGAGGAGTGGATTAAGCGGAAGTTCCACTTTTGGGTGGAACTCCGCTTTAAATAACCCCCATGGTCACTGTAAACACCAACTTAATACAAAAACTGGTATTATAAATGTTTTGGGTAAAAACACATCTTTGTTTTATAAAGTTTTATATCTTTTTTTTTTCCGCATAAACAGGCATGTTTCAAAACAAAACATACAGAACTCTGGAACTTACAAAGTTCAAAAAAGTGAAGGCAATATCAGATATTATAGTATGTCAAAACTATGTTGATCTTGCCTTCATTAGATGGGGTGATGTCACCCCTGTAAAAGCCACATTTTGAAAATGCACAGAAATTGAGAGGCAAAATGTGGATATCCTTTCTGATCCCATGCCTAATGTCAACATGTGCTATCTCCCATCATGGGGGACCAATAGACGTGTTTGAGGGTGCAACCCCTTCCTCTAACCTACTTGAGTTGCGAGGAACAGGTTGCACCCACAAAACACGTACATTGATTTCCTGGCTTACAGGCACTGTGTGTCTATGGATGAATGCAGCCTGGCTCAGAAGCACGCCCACAGGGGTGCCCCATAGCACATTACTTGCTAAGAGGGACACTCAGAAAAAAAAGGAGCAGACAGCGTCATTGGGAGACTGCCAAAAAGGAGGTAAAGGACCACTCTGTGCAATATTTTTGCAAAAGCAGGGAAATATAACATGTTTTTTTCATTTTAATTATAATAAATAGCCTTTAATAGCACCTTAACGTTAAACTGATGACCTGTAGGCAGGGCCGGATTTGCGCTCCCTGCCGCCCCAAGGCCAGGTTCCGCAATGCACACCCTCCCCACCAACCGAACTACCCCCCCTTCCCCAAATCAATGGAGAATGGCAAGGGGCGGCACGGTTAGTTCAAATTTTTTTTTTTATTAACTTTTTTACTTTTTTATCACTTTTTTTTATTTTTATTTATTTGTAGCTTGTTGCTTACTTTTTTTTTATTTTTGTATAATTTTCTTATTATTTTTCTTATTATTTTTTTTGTATTTGGAACAGAAAGGCCACCCTTATCTTTGGGAAGTTTTAATGTATTAAGTTTAATTCTAGTGTTTTGCCTCTTCCATAGCAACATTCGAAACAGAGTCTATTTTTTTTTTTAAACCATTTAAGTGGTACCCAAATCTGTGAATTGTGTAAGGCATAGAGTAACTGTGGGGTGCAACGCATTTTTATAAAATGTGCTCGCCCTACAACTGACAACGTTAGTTAAGACCATACTTTACTCTATAGAGATATAGCGATTTAAGTCAATATTTATATTGAGGCCTGATGGACACAGAGATCCAATCTCATGTATCCACCAGGTCTCATTCTGGGAAATATGTTCACTTCCTCTCCAGTGTTTATAGACCCTATCTATGCCAAAAAAAATTAGTCCTGATGGATCCCTATTATGCATTTTCCTGAAATGGCTAGACTGCATCCCTTCTTTATGTTATTAGGATGTTTGTTTATCCTTTTAAATAAAGGTCTTGTGGTTCTCCCCACATATTTCAAGGTGAAGGGACACGTCACAAATCTAGTATGGCATGTTAGAAACTTTTCAATATCGTATCTCCTTCTTCTAACATTATGAAAATTCTCTACCCTTCTTTTGTCACTAGTGGTTCTACAGGAGATGCACCTACCACATCTATAAAAACCCTTTCTTTCCAGGAAAGTAGTAACTCTTTTTGGGGATCTAGAATATTTCTGGCTATTCTATTTCTTATTCCAGGGGCTCTCTTATACAGTATCTCAGTACACCCCTCACATTTTTGTAAATATTTTATTATATCTTTTCATGTGACAAAAAGAAATTACACTTTGCTACAATGTACAGTAGTGAGTATAAAGCTTGTATAGCAGTGTAAATTTTCTGTCCCCTCAAAATAACTCAACACACAGCCATTAATGTCTAAACTGATGGCAACAAAAGTAAGTACACCCCTGTCTTACCGTCTCTCAGATGGATATAGTGCACAGTGGATAGTTGGAAAATAACACCCGGGAGTGCCTTCACCTTGCAGGAGTGGAGGAGAGAAAAGGAAAATTAAGATATTAAGATATTTTTAGAACTTTTTTTTTTTTTTACTTTCATCAGAGAAAGATTTTTAGGTCCCTATTAGTTGTGACTCCAAGTGTGTCCCTCCTTTTCTGATTTTTATTTTCCAAGAGGCAGGGCACATGCTTGTTGCCCCCTTTTCCTGGCCAGCTAGACCGTATACTTAGATTAGGGACTGGTATGAATTTTGTGCAGAGTCCTATACGTTTTTTTCACCATTTTTGGTTATTATGGTGCACCTTATCAACCATTGACTTTGCTGCTGCTGACATCCTAGCATCCTAGCAACTGATATGAGCAAATAAAGATCCGGCTATCCACACTGTAAAAAATAGTAGTTTCATTTATTGTAGATACAGTCCGTACAATACAGATTAAAATTGCAAACCGGTTATGCGTTTCACACTGCTCTCACTGGTGCTTAATCATAGCTACTGATGATGTCAGATGATCAGGTGACCAGCCTGCATACTGTTCTTAATTTCTAGGAGGCAGGCTGTTGTTTGCAATAGTAATACCATTGCCAAATTAGCAAGCAGCGGAAGATTGACTTTAATGAACAAATTAACATTCTATTTGCTGCAATGATTAAAATAACTTTTTTAAGCCTATAGCTATGTACATTGACCTTGTTAATGTGGCTGTTTGCCCATAAGGCTTGCCCAAAGCAACCAAAGTTAGGAATCATAAGGAATCATAAATCTTATTTGCAATGAACATTAAAGCGGAGTTCCGGCCACAATTTTAAATATAAAAACTTTTTAAATATAAAAACCCCTGTAATACACAAGCTTAATGTATTCTACTACAGTTAGTCTGTAAACTAAGGTCCATTTTGTTAGGTTGTTACAGCATTTAGACACTTTATAAAACAGAAATTGACTGGGGCCATCTTAAGTGTGGGCATCATGAAGCCAGACTGTATGACTTCCTGGATTTCAGCCTCGCACATGCTCAGTGCTGTACAAGCAATGTAATGGTTTCAGATCAGGTTTCAATAGCAACGGGAGTGTCAGAGGAAGTGACAGGGGTGGGTGACGGGGAGGATGGAGATGACAGGGGTGGGTGACGGGGAGGATGGAGATGACAGGGGTGGGTGACGGGGAGGATGGAGATGACAGGGGTGGGTGACGGGGAGGATGGAGATGACAGGGGTGGGTGACGGGGAGGATGGAGATGACAGATGGAGATGACAGGGGTGGGTGACAGGGAGGATGGAGATGACAGGGGTGGGTGACGGGGAGGATGGAGATGACAGATGGAGATGACAGGGGTGGGTGACAGGGAGGATGGAGATGACAGGGGTGGGTGACGGGGAGGATGGAGATGACAGATGGAGATGACAGGGGTGGGTGACAGGGAGGATGGAGATGACAGGGGTGGGTGATGGGGAGGATGTAGATGACAGATGGAGATGACAGGGGTGGGTGACAGGGAGGATGGAGACGATAGGGGTGGGTGACGGGGAGGATGGAGATGACAGGGGTGGGTGACGGGGAGGATGGAGATGACAGGGGTGGGTGACGGGGAGGATGGAGATGACAGATGGAGATGACAGGGGTGGGTGACGGGGAGGATGGAGATGACAGGGGTGGGTGACAGGGAGGATGGAGATGACAGATAGAGATGACAGGGTTGGGTGACGGGGAGGATGGAGATGACAGGGGTGGGTGACGGGGAGGATAGAGATGACAGATGGAGATGACAGGGGTGGGTGACGGGGAGGATGGAGATGACAGGGGTGGGTGACGGGGAGGATGGAGATGACAGATGGAGATGACAGGGTTGGGTGACGGGGAGGATGGAGATGACAGGGGTAGGTGACGGGGAGGATGGAGATGACAGATGGAGATGACAGGGGTGGGTGACGGGGAGGATGGAGATGACAGGGGTGGGTGACGGGGAGGATGGAGATGACAGATGGAGATGACAGGGGTGGGTGACAGGGAGGATGGAGATGACAGATGGAGATGACAGGGGTGGGTGACGGGGAGGATGGAGATGACAGGGGTGGGTGACGGGGAGGATGGAGATGACAGATGGAGATGACAGGGGTGGGTGACAGGGAGGATGGAGATGACAGATGGAGATGACAGGGGTGGGTGACGGGGAGGATGGAGATGACAGGGGTGGGTGACGGGGAGGATGGAGATGACAGATGGAGATGACAGGGGTGGGGCTGAATATTGGCGTATCTCTAGCAGGCAGCACACACATGGTTCGATCTCTACTAACACTGATGACAGGCTGGACACACACCCCTGGCTGCTGTCATCTTCATCTTCATCCCAGCCAGCCGGCATTGAGGAGCCCACACTGCCGCACGGTCCCCCTCCTGATACCCCGCCCACATTCGTCCAGCGGCCAGATTATTGCTGGGATCCTGAGAGTGACAGGGGGTGGGACCGCATGTTTCAAAGACAACCGCAATGCTTCCCTTGGCGGTGGGCGGGGCTGTTAAACATCTCTCCGCCTCCGCCCGCCCTCCAGCCCGCCCCCTCCAGCCCGCTCGCTCGAGCTGAAACAGCGGCGATCCTTCAGCCCTGCCTCCTGGGATTGATCACAAACATGTCCCAGGAGGTATAGCAGCGCTGCGCCACGGCGGGAGAAAGAAACTCACGGCGATAACAAAGTGAGTTTTTAAAATAAAATAAAAAAACATGCCAAATATGTTTAAGGGGGCAGTATGCTATACAATGCTTTAAAGTTAAAAAAGAGGGTGGAACTCCGCTTTAACTTGTGCTATAAATACCCCTAAAGTGTGTACATTTTATGTCTACATCTATCCATGTCAGTGATACTTTCATCATGTCAATATTTTACTTACAGTTTACTTGTGTCTTGCATCATTATTCCGTTAAATAATATTGTAATATCTAGAAATGCTGTTATTAGTTATACGCTCACATGGCCAGATTTAATTTTTTGTTTATTAATCAAAGCATAGAAATATTTTCAAGCATGCTGAGATTTCTGGTATTTTCCAATGAGAATTGTTTTTAAATATAAATATAACCAGTGGCGGTTCATCCATAGGGGGCGCCGCCCCCTCTGGCTCTCGCACTGCCACTGAAATACATAGATTCATGCATTGCATGAATCTATGTATTTTCGCGGCTGCCGCCGACTGTTCAGATGGCCGGATGGTGAGCGCCGGCCACCTGAATAACGGCAGCTGGTTGGCTGTGTGGAAGTGCCTATCAGAGCCAGCCCTCAGGCTGTAGTCGGCTTCCTGATGCTTATCCTCGGGACGTACCGGCGGTGCGTTCTTAGGATAAGACTGACAGGCGTCTCAGCCAATCAGGTTCACCGGTTCTGGTTACCGGTAACCTGATTGGCTGAAGCGTCATCGAGGGCGGGAGAAGACATCAAGGGACATTGAAGGAGGATGAAGGTAAAGGTAAGGTAAGTGCCGGACAGGGGGGGGGGCATTTTACAGCATTTTACAGGGCACAGCAGCGACAATGGGCACAGTGGCGACAATTGGCACAGTGGTGACAATGGGCACAGTGGTGACAGTTAAAGGGCACAGTGACATCAATGGGCACAGTAGCGACAATGGGTACAGTGGTGACAATTAAAGGGCACAGTGGCGACAATTGGCACAGTGGCGACAATGGGCACAGTGGCGACAATTTAAGGGCACAGTGACATCAATGGGCACAGTGGTGACAATGGGCACAGTGGCGACAATTAAAGGGAACAGTGGCATCAATTGGCACAGTGGCGACAATGAAAGGGCACAGTGGTGAAAATTGGCACAGTGGCGACAATTGATGGGCACAGTGGCTGCGTTTGATGGCATGGCACAGTGGTGACAATTTATGGCACAGTGGCTGTGTTTGATGGCATGGCACAGTGGCTGCGTTTGATGGCATGGCACAGTGGTGACAATTGATGGCACAGTGGCTGTGTTTGATGGCATGGCACAGTGACTGCGTTTGATGGCATGGCACAGTGGTGACAATTGATGGCACAGTGGCTGTGTTTGATGGCATGGCACAGTGGCTGCTTTTGATGTCATGGCAACGTGGCTGCGTTTGATGGCATGGCACAGTGGTGCGAATTGATGGCACAGTGGCTGCGTTTGATGGCATGGCACGGCACAGTGACTGCATTTGATGGCATGGCACAGTGGTGACAATTGATGGCACAGTAGCTGCATTCGATGGGCACAGTGAGGCTGCAATTTTTTTTTTTCGTTTTGCGCCCCCCCAAAAATTTTGAGCACCAGCTGCCACTGAATATAACTAATTGAAGTTATCAGTAAATGCTGGGGAAAAAAAAAAATATATATATATATATATATGTGTGTGTGTAGCACCCCGCTGGTTAAATTTTGGGTCCTCTGTCTTCCGCCTCGACTCCAAAAACAAACTCAGCCCCTCTGATGTACCTGGTAAATGGAGAGACCTCTGCAACCACAGATTGGAAAATACCCCCATACCTGGCTGTATGTTACTATGGTAAGTGCACACACATTCATTAAGGAATAAGCACGTTGGTATATTGAAACCACTTTAAATAAAGGCAGTCTGAGATAACATAGGCTCACTCAAGTAAGTTAAACATAACCAGCTATACAGAATTTCACTATGCCCAATAAAGAGTAATCAGATCTGACTTAAAATAGAGTCAATGAGTGAAATGGCAGTAAGAAATGTAAATAACCCTTATGAACAGTACAATGGTCTGAAGGACCGTTGTCTTAGGTTAACCTATGAAGCTGACTGATGGTCCGTCATTCGTACACACCATCAGTTAAAAAAAACGATTGTGTCAGAACGCGGTGACGTAAAACACAACGACGTGCTGAAAAAAAATGAAGTTCAATGCTTCCAAGTATGCGTCGACTTGATTCTGAGCATGCGCAGGTTTTTAACCGATCCTTTTGCATACTAACAATCGGTTTTGACCTATCGGTTACCTCTTAACAGTTCTAGAGATGTGTCTGTTGCAAAAGGTGGCTACTTTGAAGAACCTAGAATATGAAATATATTTTCAGTTGTTTCACACTTTTTTGTTATGTATAATTCCACATGTGTTAATTCATAGTTTTGATGCCTTCAGTGTGAATCTACAATTTTCATAGTCATGAAAATAAAGAAAACTCTTTGAATGAGAAGGTGTTTCCGAACTTTTGGTCTGTACTGTATATATATATATATATATATATATATATATATATATATATATATATATATATATATATATATAATCCAATAGAATCAATATGAAACTTTCAAACACACGCCATGAGAGCAAACAGTGATCCTTCCCCAATACCTTGCAGCTTACCAGTCATTACATGGGATGACTACATTTGTTTTCTTTTTAACAATTTTTCCCCTTACTGTACTAATGTTACAACTCTTACTGCGCAATACCTATGCAGGAGTAGTGTAGAGTAGTGGGGTACTCTCCTGGTTTGAATTACAAACACTCCCACCTCTCCTCATCTCTATTACATTGAGAGGAGTTGTTTTGTAGTCCACAGAGAATAGATGGGAAAGCTGATAACACTGTTACGATATTGAATTTCTGACTGGAATAACAGATACAGATGTTTTGCAGAAAATATACTTAACCTGAAAAGATTTGATAAAAACCTATTGATGATTCAAAACCAATCAGAGTGGTTTTCAATCATGTAATCAATATGTCAGCTATAGCAAAGCTATCACATGCAAGTTGAAGACTTCAAGTGGCTGTAAAGGCTATTTTTTTAATGTAGCAGGGCATCACCTTTTATGTGATCTAAAGCAGGGATATGCAATTAGTGGACCTCCAGATGTTGCAAAACTACAATTCCCATCATGCCGTTGCCTCTGGGTGTCATGCTTGTGGCTGTCAGAGTCTTGCTATGCCTCATGGGACTTGTAGTTCTGCAACAGCTGGAGGTCCGCTAATTGCATATCCCTGATCTAAAGACTACCATTTTCTGATCAAGAAGGATCTCGGCTCCCTCTGGTGGTCAAGTTGTGATATAGCCACTTTCTATTTACTTTGCATTGTTACAACAAGGAATATTGGGAAATTGAGTACAGGGAGAAAGAGACTCCATTGCCCTGGTTTAGTTATAGACTACAATTGAGGAAAAAAGGGGAGAGTGTCGCCTCTTTTAGAATAAAAATACAAAAGGTAACAAGGTGCCTACATCCCATTTGATATGAAGAATGATGTGACAAAAATAATTTGACAACATTTGGCTGCTTGGGGCCAATGTATGTCAATATTGAGGTCAAGGGAAGGGGGGAGGGATTTTGGAAGGGACTTTTCGCGGCACTGATAAAGACAATCTGATAAAAATTCAATATTTATTTAACAAAAAAGAAAATAAGTATAATACATAGACAATTTAAGAACAAACCCCACATTTCACAACAGAAAGCAAAAGACAGACTGTGTCTTAATGTAAGGAATCGATGACCTCGACCGGTTTCGCGGTGATTTACCGCTTCTTCAGGAGGAGATTCTTTTCTCTTCTAAAAAGTATGCATAAACATATAAATAAACAAGCAGGATATACAATATGTGTATACATTGTGTACAATTCAATACAATGCGTTATATAATGGAGCCGAGCACTCACCCAGGTTGGTCATATGATCAGACGTGGAGCCTGGTATGGGCCTTCTGTGGCGCGTGGAGGGGGATATTTTATTTAGACGGGCTCTATTAAGGTGAGGAGTAGAATAAATCAAATATACAGGGAATGGTCAGTTAATTATTGAGGTGTGGGTCACCAGTGAGTGGAAGGAAGTGTGTGTGGGTGACGGAAAAAAGGGGGGGGGAAAAAAAAGAGGGAAGAGAGGGATGGGGGTAGAAAATTGGGGGAGGGAGAAAAAAGGGGGGGGTGAGGAAGGGAGAGGTTGTTTGGGGGGGGGGGAGGGGGAAGAAAGAAGGCGGGGGGGGGAAAGGAAAATGGGGGAAAGAGGGGGGGGGGGGTTTAGGGAATTAAAATAAATAAGGTAGGGATTAACGTGAAGGGGGGTTAATCCCTACCTTATTTATTTTAATTCCCTAAACCCCCCCCCCTCTTTCCCCCCATTTTCCTTTCTCCCCCCCCCCCCCGCCTTCTTTCTTCCCCTTTCCCCCCCCAAACAACCTCTCCCTTCCTCACCCCCCCCTTTTTTCTCCCTCCCCCAATTTTCTACCCCCATCCCTCTCTTCCCTCTTTTTTTCCCCCCCTCAACCTTCCCCCCCCCCTGTCACGGTCTGGAGTCAGGCTCAGAGGCCAATTGCTATAGCAGTGACAGAACAGGTATACAGGCAGTAGAGTAGTCCAGGAACAGGCCGAGGGTCAAACACAGGTGGTTGCAGATTGGGATCAGGCAATAGAGAAGTCCAGGAACAGGCCGAGGGTCAAACACAGGTGGTTGCAGATTGGGATCAGGCAATAGAGAAGTCCAGGAACAGGCTGAGGGTCAAACACAGGTAGTTGCAGATTGGGATCAGGCAATAGAGAAGTCCAGGAACAGGCCGAGGGTCAAACACAGGTGGTTGCAGATTGGGATCAAGCAATAGAGAAGTCCAGGAACAGGCCGAGGGTCAAACACAGGTGGTTGCAGATTGGGATCAGGCAGTAGAGAAGTCCAGGAACAGGCTGAGGGTCAAACACAGGTGGTTGCAGATACAATGGCAGCAGAGCAGACAAATCGCAAGGCACTGGCTAGGAAGGCACAATAACCTGGCAAAGAGGAAGTGCAGAGACAAGGCTTTTATAGGAAGTCTGTGGGAGGAGCAAGGGGTTCAAGGTTCAATGCAATCAAGACACAAGGCAGGAATGTTCAATGGATCAGATGGGTTTGTCCAGCAGATCAGACAGGGAGCTGTCCAGCATTCCAGATAGCTCAGTGAGAAGGTTCACTGCCAGACACAGATGAGGTCCCAGGTTCAAATCCCGGTCCTGACACCCCCTTTTTTCCGTCACCCACACACACTTCCTTCCACTCACTGGTGACCCACACCTCAATAATTAACTGACCATTCCCTGTATATTTGATTTATTCTACTCCTCACCTTAATAGAGCCCGTCTAAATAAAATATCCCCCTCCACGCGCCACAGAAGGCCCATACCAGGCTCCACGTCTGATCATATGACCAACCTGGGTGAGTGCTCGGCTCCATTATATAACGCATTGTATTGAATTGTACACAATGTATACACATATTGTATATCCTGCTTGTTTATTTATATGTTTATGCATACTTTTTAGAAGAGAAAAGAATCTCCTCCTGAAGAAGCGGTAAATCACCGCGAAACCGGTCGAGGTCATCGATTCCTTACATTAAGACACAGTCTGTCTTTTGCTTTCTGTTGTGAAATGTGGGGTTTGTCCTTAAATTGTCTATGTATTATACTTATTTTCTTTTTTGTTAAATAAATATTGAATTTTTATCAGATTGTCTTTATCAGTGCCGCGAAAAGTCCCTTCCAAAATCCCTCCCCCCTTCCCTTGACCTCAATATTGACATACATTGGCCCCAAGCAGCCAAATGTTGTCAAATTATTTTTGTCACATCATTCTTCATTATAGACTACAATACCCAGAGAGCAACTGTACAACCCCAGAATGCTTTGCTCACCGCACAGACTTCTGGGGGAGGTAATTTAAGGAAGAGGACGTTCTTGGCATGCTCTCTCGGGACCGCCTCTCCAACCCAGGAGGACGCCTGTGTTGAGGTGTCTCACTGGAAACCTAGGCCGAGGCTTGAGGCCTAGCCATACCCGAGTGGATTACCATCCAGCGACAGAGGGAGCGTCCCTGACAGAGTGATCGGACGGTGTCCCAGCACGACGGTGACTTGTGAGAGAACCGGAGAGTGTCATCCTGAAGGACTGTGAATCGGAGTTTGCAGATGGAGTGTTCTGGAAGGACAAGGCCTAATCTGGTTGGGTGAGACGGGCACCTGCCCAAACCTACTGACTGTGTTGCAGGAGGGTGGATCGTTTGCACTCACCACTGTGATTTAACTGTTCAGGCATCTTCCACCAGTTATTTATTCCCTTTCTGGATTACAAATTGCCCCTTTGCGCACCAACGCATGTCAACGCATAAGTGCACGGACTTTGGGATAATTTGTATTGAGGATTGGTCTGATCAACCAAACCACATTAGTTAGGTATATTGTCCAGAGACTGCTTGTTTAGTTATAGTAAACTATTTGATTATTTGGTCTCATACTCTTTAACTGGGTAATTGTTCCATTAGACTGTTTGGCACTGTTATTAGAGAGAGCTGGGTGAGGCTTGGCAAGGAGGTGTTTCAGTGTGGATATCTTACTGAGGGAATCCCTTTGCTGTGTGCTTACACAGGTCTGCATAGCTATCATAATTTAATTTGTATTTATCCGTTATCAATGATTCTGACTCTCGCAGGGCTCTGCGAGAACTCTACTACTGTTTTACCATTGTTTCTTTTGCTTTTATCTTACCAAGTAAAGAGTTACATTGGTTAAGCTGAATTTGTGTGCAGTCCATCTGTCATCCTGCGGGATCAATACAACCCAAGGTAACCATTTGTTTACATAATTTACTGTGGTTTGATAGGACATTGTGCCCTCCAACATCTATTGGGGTCCACAATTCCCACTGATACCAGTTGTGCCAAGGGAGGGTTCGAGCCAGTTTCAGGGGTTGATAGCCAGAGTAACAAACCCAAAACAAACCAGCAGCTCCTTTGTGGGTAGTGCTACATTAATAACAAACATGTTATACTTACCTGCTCTGTGCAATGGCTTTTTAGAGAGCGGCCCCAAACCTCCTCTTCTGGGGTCCCCTGCTAGTGTTCTTGGTTCTTCCTCTTCCCTATGTGCCCCCATAGCAAGCTGATCTGTTGACTCACACTTTCTGCCTATGGCTCCAGCTGCTCTCAGTGTAGTGTTGTAAGAGCATGGAGAGGGGAGAGAGCTGGGCACAGTGCTGAATATATACAGAATTCAGGTAAAATGTTTTTTTTACTTTTTACAGGGAATGCATTAAGGTAGAAAAATTCTTTAGCTTCATAACCACTTTCACTGTCTTGGGCCTGCAGATTGACACTGGCGGCTGCAGTGGCATCCACAGTGCAATCATTCTGTATTCTTTACTAAAAAAATATAAATCAAATAAAAAAATAAAACAAATGAACTGTTTTATAATTTTTCTAAATTGTCTGCATATATTAAAGATGCTGAGCTTTTATTAAAACTATGCAAAAAAAATTACATGTTCTTAAGTAGAAAAAATAAAGTAGGTATGCAGATTAGTATGTATAATTTAATTATTCTGCTCTCACTCAACCAGCAATGCAATCAATACCATAAAAATAGTATGTGAAAATAATCTGAAAAATATGTGTATATGTATGCTACTATCGCCAAGAATTAAATTCTCAATTCATATATATACAAAAAGAGATTGCACAATAACCCAAACACATCAATAAATAATCATGCAAATACAACATATAAGATGTGAGTGAATAAATCAATATAAATTAATGAATTAATATTGTGTTGAAAAAGTCCCCCAAAAAATCCCAAAAGAAACAGGATAAACTTTAAAATAGAAAATCCATAAGGACAACTTATAATTGATATGTTTAAAAGGTCCCAAAAAGAACGAGATGAATTTGGAAAAGGGTAACAGTTAAGGCAACTTCTGATGTTGCCCCTCACAATCTGCAACAGTGACTGGTCAATGTTTAATATCTGGACAGAGAAGTAAGCTAAAAAAGCTAGGTGGCCTCTTACAGAACTTGATGGACGCCAAATTATAGGGGTCAAACTCACCTAATATCAGCATTAGTCAGCTGTGATGTTCCATCCGGTCCACTCCAAAGAGGCATAGCCGCTCTCCCCCTGTCCAGGACAGCAAGATGGTGTAATAACTTTCCAGCCTCCCAGTCACTCTACTCGATACTCCTCCAATATGCTTTTAAAAGGATTTCAAAGAAAAAGAGGAACTTCATGGTGCCTTAAATAATGGTAGTTTATTCCAAAATCGAAAAAAGAAAAGTGACACATGCTATAGAGATGGTAGAGCTGCTCGCCCCGGAAATGATAGACAATGGAAAGGTTTCCCCCATTTTTTGTGGGGCTTTTAGGCAGCAATGTCAAAACAGTAAAATACTGGTAGCTATATAAAAATAGTATTTATTGAATAGAAAAAAGCTTAGATGTCGCAGTATATAGAAGTTACAGCATAAAAACAAATGTAATGGTAAAATATCACATTCCATGGTACATTAGACATATTCATTACACATGATATAGTATTCCATATTGTAGTACAATGTTGATCCCCGACGCGTTTCGACCAATTAAGGTCTCTTCAGGGGGATAATTATTTCTAAAAGGTATATCACAAAAATATAAAATTAATATGAAAATAACATGTCAGTAATACATCGCATAGATTCTAGCAGGAGATATATTTACCGCTAAACATGGAATGGACGATATTGAAGCCACTGAGTAATCCGAGGGGACCCATGGGAGCCCCCGCATTCCTGAGGGTGAGAGGTCCACCCATAGGGGTCTTCAAGGAGCCTCAAAAAATTGACACCCCGCCGGCGGAGGAGGAGCCGCCACCTGCAATGAACACCCAGAATGGCCATGTATAGTTAATTGAATAAGTAATTACAAACAGACCTATCAAATTGATGGCTAGAATGTATATTTGTATAAGAGAGTAAGGGCAGAAATATAATGTTAGATAAGGCATTCCTGAATATTCCAAAAAGGAAAAAGTTGACTGAACAATAAGGAATAATAAAGGGTAATCAAATATATAAGGGTGCAGCATTAGTGCGAGTGACAGACTGCCAATAAGATGGGTGGATAGTAATTATAATATAAAATAAATAAAAAAATGTATATAAATAAATAAACATAAATGTGTAGATGAAATAGATGGGGTGAAAGTGAATGTGAGAGCAAACATGTGTGCCCAATGAAATTGGGCAAAAATAATGGATAATGTGTACGATCAAATAATAGCAATAATATCATATTACCTGGTGCATTGATGTTTGTTTATGTAGCTTGATATAGTAGGTAGTTGGGGGCCTGACGACAAATATTGCAGAGCAGGCAAAGATGTAATGCCAAAACGGTGTGGATGCAATAGCATCCAGCCTGGTGTGGGATATGGTGTGCATTCCCCAGAGGCCAGACATGAAATAATGCCCTGAAAGTGGCAATCCGGGTGATCCAGCGCAGGCTTGTAGCTCCCCCGACCCGCCGAAAGAGGTGGCGTTACGGTCCCCAGAACAGAGACCATGTGAGGCTCCCTCGGCGTCCCGGAAGTCCGGAAAACCCCCGACCACTGTCCTCCTCTCCGCCGCAAATCACGTGACGTCATGACGTGTGCGCACGCCGATCTCTCGCTCGTGCGCACTAGTCCAGACTATCCAGAGAGGATCAAGGGATGCCGTCGGCAGACGGGGCTCGCATCGGTGTGTGAGGGTAACCCCTCAAACATCACCGAGGCGAGAAAGAGGGGACAAAATCATCCCTTCACCCCCCTGCCGGGGGACCCGAAGGGGAAGGACCCCACCCCCCTGGTAGATGACAGGGACAATTAAGTCCGCTGGAGTCCAAAGTGGCCAATCCATATATAAAAAAAGGATACAATAAAGTGACATAGATAATAGCTAGTTATTATGGTTGCGCAAAAATGCACCTAAATCAATTTGACAAATGTATTTGCACCGGGACTGTGCTTTAATTCCATGGCTGAAACTCCTTGCATATTAAATTTAAATATGAAACAAATTTCCATTTGGAATATTTGAACATATTGCAATACAGGAGTCTGTAAAGAATGCCTCCTGATGCATGAAAGAGAGGGGAGAAAGGGTAAATAATTAAATCCAGTCTGTTTATATGTCTTAAAATAATTAGGTTAGAACAAATATTCATGTAGAACACTTGGGCCCCGTACACACGAGAGGATATCCGCTGGAAACGGTCCGCTGGACCGTTTCCAGCGGATAAATCCTCTGGCAGATTTGGATCTGATGGCTGTACTCACCATCAGATCAAAATCCGCGCGGAATCCATCCGCGGTGACGTGTCGCGCCGTCGCCGCGACGATGACGCGGCGACGTGCGCCACGCTGGAAGGTAAAGACTTCCACGCATGCGTCGAATCATTACGACGCATGCGAGGGAGGGGAGCGGACGGATTGATCCGCTGAGTCTGTACAGACCACCGGATCAATCCGCTGGACAGGATTCAAGCGGATAGATTTCTTAGCATGCTAAGAAATTTTTATCCGCTTGAAATCCGTCGGCTGGATTTTTTTCCGCTGATAAGTGTCCGCTCGGATGTACACACGACCGGATCTATCTGCTGGAACTGATCTGCGGATAAATCCCAGCAGATAGATCCGGTCATGTGTACGGGGCCTTGGACATACCGCAATATCGTCCATTCCATGTTTAGCGGTAAATATATCTCCTGCTAGAATCTATGCGATGTATTACTGACATGTTATTTTTATATTAATTTTATATTTTTGTGATATACCTTTTAGAAATAATTATCCCCCTGAAGAGACCTTAATTGGTCGAAACGCGCCGGGGATTAACATTGTACTACAATATGGAATACTATATCATGTGTAATGAATATGTCTAATGTACCATGGAATGTGATATTTTACCATTACATTTGTTTTTATGCTGTAACTTCTATATACTGCGACATCTAAGCTTTTTTCTATTCAATAAATACAATTTTTATATAGCTACCAGTATTTTACTGTTTTGACATTGCTGCCTAAAAGCCCCACAAAAAACGGGGAAACCTTTCCATTGTTTATTCCAAAATCTTCCTTAAAGCGGGGGTTCAACCGAAAAAAAAATTTTAACATCAGATTGAGGCTAATTACGGGAAGCAGAATCGGGTGTTTTTTTTTAAATCAATGCAGTACTTACCGTTTTAGAGATAGATGTTCTCCGCCGCTTCCGGGTATGGTCTTCAGGACTGGGCATTCCTATTTCATTGACAGCCTTCCGACGGTCGCATACAGCGCGTCACGAGTTGCCGAACGTCGGTGTGGCTCTATACGGCCCCTGCGCACCGACGTTCGGCTACTTTCGGAAACTGGTGACGCGCTGTATGCGACGGTCGGAAGGCTGTCAATCAAATAGGAACGCCCAGTCCCGCAGCCCATACCTGGAAGCGGCTGAGAACATCTATCTCTAAAACGGTAAGTACTGCATTGATTTTAAACAAAACACCTGATTCTGCTTCCCGTAATTAGGCCCAATCTAATGTTAAAAATTGATTTTTTGGGCGAACCTCCACTTTAAGCACAGTGAAGAAATACAATACAACACACAGCTACAAGTTATCAGATTACCAGCTGGTGCGTGGTGACGTCACAAGATTCTCTCCAACCGACGTGTTTCCCTGTAGTAAGCAACAACTGGGAATGGAGATATCTCTGTTCCCAGACGATACCAACTCACTAAGTCAGTGCGGTCCCTGCAGCATATGTATTAATGCAAAATAAAAAAGGTGACTAGAATACCAGTCAAAGGGAAACTGATTTCACAGGACACATGTATAAAAACAAGTTAAATTAATTTTCTCAATTGGATTCAGGTCTGGATTTTGACTGAGCCATTAATATGCTTTGATCTAAACCATTCCATTGTAGCTCTGGCTGTAAGTTTAGGGTCGTTGTCCTGCTGGAAGGTGAACCTCCGCCCCAGTCTCAAGTCTTTTGAAGACTCTTATGCCGCTTACACACGATCGTTTTGTCTGATGAAAATGGTCTGATGGACCGTTTTCATCAGACGAACCGATCGTGTGTGGGCCCCATCGGTTTTTTATCCATCGGTTAAAAAACTAGGAACTTGTTTTAAAATTATCTGATGGTTAAAAAAAGGATAGAAAAAACGATTGTCTGTGAGGAAATCCATTGGTTAAAAATCAACGTATGCTCAGAATCAATTCGACGCATGCTCGGAAGCATTGAATTTCATTTTTCTCAGCACGTCGTTGTGTTTTACGTCACCGCGTTCTGACACGATGGGTTTTTTAACTGGTGATGTGTAGGCAAGACTGATGAAAGTCAGCTTCATCGGATATCTGATAAAAAAAAATCCATCAGACCGTTTTTATCGGATGAACCGATCGTGTGTACAGGGCATAACAGTTTTTCTTGTATGCCCTGTATTTGACTGCTTCCATCTTCCCATCAACTCTGACCAGCTTCCCTGCTGAAGAAAAGCATCCCCACAACATGATGCTGCCACCACCATGTTTCACAGTTGGGATAGTGTGTTTAGGGTGATGTGCAGTGTTAGTTTTCTGCCACACATAGCGTTTTGATTTTAGGCCAAAAAGTTCAACTTTGGTCTCGTTTTTTTGGAGGTTGGTGGTTACCACCCTGGAATGTGAGTTTGTTTTTTTATAGATTTTAAATAAAAGTACATTTTCGAAATTACACTTTGGGAGCCCATCTATTTTCTAAATGAGGATCCATTACTGGGGCCACACAGGAGGATATTTCTTATTAATTATTATTGTTTTTTTATATGAACTCTATTTTTATATACATTTTTCTTTGAATGCGTTTTTTTATTAACATGTTTGATTTTTGTGCTCAGTACAGGAGTACAGTCACTTTATTAACCATTGTGTGGTTAAGCTAAGACACAGCTAAGAATTATAAATAAGAAGACACATATATATAAATATAACATCTCAAACACAATTTTATATAATTTTTTGTTGTTGTTGTTGTTTACCTCTCAATAAGGGGGGTAAACCTGAATCACAGATAAATAAATAAATATAAAAAGGCACAGAGGAAATATAATAAATATTACAATTATACAGCACTAGGAATACACATATATTAACACATTCTTTATAGTCACAAACACCTTTTTGCGCTCACTTCTTCCCCGCCCCCCCCCCTTTTTTTTTTCTCTTTTGGAGGAATCGGAGAAACCACCATATAATAAAGGAAGATAGCATGTAGTTAGCTACCTTTCAAGTGTCAAAGCATATTTTTCAGTAACTTTTTTTGAAAAATTGGACTTTTCTTCTTCAATTATGGGCACTGATATGACGGCACTGATGGGCACCGATGAGGTGGCACTGATGGGCACCGATGAGGTGGCACTGATGGGCACCGATGAGGCGGAACTGATAGGTGGCACTGATAGGCGGCGCTGGTATGCGGCACTGATGGGCACTCATAGGCGGAACTGATGGGCACTCATAGGCAGCACTGGGCACTCATAGGCGGCACTGATGGTCACGCACTGATGGGCACTTATGGGTGGCACAGATGGGCACTGATAGGTGGGCACTGGGCATGGATGGGCACTGAGAGGTGGCACTGATGGACACTGAGGGGTGGCACTGATGGCATTGCTGGGCATCACTTATTTATTTACTAATTTTTGATAGTGCCCATGTTGCCAGTCAGTGCCCATTTGTGGGCACTGATTGGCATCTATTGTACATTTTTTTTTACATGTGGATGGCCATGGGGGATGTACCTGATCATCCACATGTTGCCCCCCTCCCTGGTGGTCCTGGTGGCTTCCCTGGTGGTCCAGTGTGGGCATCCGAGGGGGGGCTGCGTTGATAAACAATCAGTGCGAACCCCCCTGTCAGGAGAGCCGCCGATCGGCTCTCCTCTACTCACGTCTGTCAGGCGCGAGTGAGGAAGAGCCGATCAACGGCTCTTCCTGTTTACTTTGTGATCAGCCGTGATTGGTCACGGCTGATCACGTGTAAAAGAGCCCCTGCCGGAGGCTCTTTAGCGAGATCGGAGATGCAGGGTGTCAGACTGACACCCCGCATCACCGATCGCCGCGCTGTGGGGGAGCGCGCCGGCATGTTATCCTGCAGGATTGTCACGTACCTGGTACAGAGCAGAGCCTGGCATGCAGGGAATGGCAACTCTTGCTCCTCTGACTCCGGAACCCCTGTATCAGGAATCAAGTACTCACCGAGACCGAACTGCCGAGGGTGGTTCACCTTTACGACCAAGCGCGCCCGCCCACTGAGTTTTGGAACAGGTGGCGGAAGCACGAGGCGGTACCGGTGCCAGTGGAGAAGCATTGACCGGTGACGGTTGTAGATGACAGGTGCTTCTGGGTGACTGCAGACGGAAACAGGAACAAACGATACTGAAGCCGGATAACCGGTACTGAAAGAGTCCAAGAAACAAACTGGAAAGTCCGGGGTGCAAGCCAAGGTTCGGGGAGCAGAGAAGACAGCAGATCCGGGTCACAAGCCAAGAGGTTCAAGGGCAGGAGAAACAACAACAGAGTCCAGGTCACAAGCCGAGGTCGGGGTCAGAAGAGTTCAATAGAGTGGTGAAGCAATCCGAGGTCAGGTTCCAGGTGAGAGGTGAGTTGAACGGAATTCCAACAGGAAATGGTTTCCAGAGACACAGGTTCAGGAAGTAGCTGACGATAAACCAGCAACCTGTCTACTGACAGGAGCTGGTTTAAATAGGGTGGTCACGCTGGTGATTGGCCCCGAGAGGTCACATGCGTATGCGCACACGCCTAAAGTGCCCAGTTAGCCGCCGGGAAGCCAATCTACTACGCTGGTGTGTTAAAGGAGGAAGTACAGCGCTTTGGCCCTGACACCCTGGTAGAGCAGACAGGGAGCGCTAGAGTTCAGAGTCGCACAAGCACCAGGTATGGTGCTGTGCAGGTCTGCGGTGGTCTCCTGAAGACTCCGAAGATGCTGTGCAGGAACTGCGGAGATGCTGGAGGGTAAGACAGCAGACAACAGAAGCTTGATGCAGATGGCTGGAACAGGCAACAGGTGGGAGGTGTACTGTAGTACAGACGCTGGCAGAGTCAGGCAGGCCGGGTCAAACACAGGCGGGCGGATCAGGTACAGAGGGGAAACCAAAGCAGAGTCGTAGTTCAAGCCGGATCAGTAACAGGCGGGCAGCAGACCGTTTGGAAGGAGGAGACGGGAGCGAAGTCAGACAAGCCGGAGGTCAGGGCAGGCGGAGAACAGCAGGGTCAATGGTAAGCCAAGGCCACAGGAACAGGAGCCAATCAGGTAACAGGTATCAGGTAGGGTAAACAGGAACGCTGTTGACTGAGCAGCAAGAGGCTATGGGATGAGCCCCATTAAATAGCCTAACTGGCGCCAAAATGGCGACATCACATGCCCGCGTGCCGCTACCGCTATTGCGCGTCGGTGCGCGATTAGCGCCACCTAGTGGCCTACCAAGTCCATGACATTGCCCCCCTCCAATGGGCAGCCTCCGGATGCCCAATCGAGACATCTTGAGTGGGTGAGCGTTCTTGAAGGACCGAATCAATCTCTTAGCGTGGATGTTACGTTCAGGTTCCCAGGAGTTTTCCTCAGGGCCGTAGCCCTTCCATTTCACCAGGAACTGAACCTGATTGCGCCTCTTTCTGCAATCAAGGACAGACTCAATCTCGAATTCTTCCTCGCCGTTAACCAAGACCGGTTCGGGTGGATCAGTGCTTCGCCCCGGAAAGGGGTTGGCGACGTCAGGCTTCAGGAGGGTGACATGAAAGACCGGATGGATGCGGAAAGAATCTAATAATTCGAGTTCTTAGGCCACACTATTGATCCTCCTCTTGATTGGAAACGGCCCCATAAACTTAGGCCCCAGTTTCTTAGACGGACAGGCAAGTCTCAAGTTCACAGTAGACAACCATACCAGATCCCCAGGTTCCAGGTTGAGTTCTCCTCTCCGGCTTTTATCAAATACCTCCTTATTATGCTCCTGAGTCTTTGCCATAGTTTCTTGGAGTAGCCTGTTGTTAGTGCTGAAGAAGTCTAATGTCTCTTGGACGGCGGGCACCGTACATTCCGGGACACGGTTAGACAAAAATAGCAGGTGGTAGCCATAATTTGCAAAGAAAGGGGATTGTTTGGTAGCAGAGTGAATTGAATTATTATATGCGAATTCAGCCAGTGGTAATAGAGAGACCCAATCTTCCTGAGAGAATGAAGAGAAACAGTGTAGGTATTGTTCTAATGTTTGGTTTGTCCTCTCAGTTTGGCCATTTGACTGTGGGTGATAAGCAGATGAGAACGACAGCTCAATCTTGAGGGACTCGCAGAGCGCTTTCCAGAACCTGGAAGTAAATTGTACTCCACGATCTGACACGATATTTGCGGGGATGCCATGTAACCGCACGATTTCCTTAATAAAGACTTTGGCAGTTTCGGGAGCAGAAGGTGTACCCTTCATGGGCAGAAAGTGTGCCATTTTGGATAGTCTGTCCACTGTCACAAAAATGGTGGTGAAACCCTCAGAAGGAGGAAGCTCGACAATAAAATCCATGGAGATCATTCTCCATGGTCTCTCTGGTACGGGCAAAGGCTTCAACAGTCCCCAGGCTCTGGATTTGCTCCCTTTATTTCGGATGCACGTGGTGCACGACTCCACATAACTTTTACAGTCTTTCATAAGCTGGGGCCATCAAAACGTGCGCTGCAAGAGTTCCGAGGTCTTCTGTACCCCAAAATGGCCAGCCAGCTCATGATCATGACAGAGACTCAGGACACTGACACGTAAGTCTTCCGGCACAAAAATCCTGTCTTCATGCCACAACAAGCCATCTCTGAGTTGCAAATTTGTATCCGAAGAGGAGGCCAATCCTGCAGAGGCCTGTTTGATCCGAGACAATAGGTCATCCTGAAGCAACAGAAAATTTCCCGAAGATAAGATGGTGTCCGGAGGAGCAGGGGTTTCAGAATTGCAGTACATCCGGGAAAGAGCATCGGGCTTGGTATTCTTCGACCCTGGCCTGTACGTTATATGGAAGGTGAACCTGGTAAAAAAAGCGCCCATCTGGCCTGACGTGGTCTTAGTCTCTTGGCTACTCTCAGGTATTCTAAGTTCTTGTGATCTGTATAGATCAAGATTGGGTGAGCTGCACCTTCCAATAAGTACCGCCACTCCTCCAGCGCTGCCTTGATCGCTAAAAGTTCTCGGTCACCCACGTCATAGTTCCTTTCCGCATCAGATAGTTTGCGGGGAAAAAAAGCAACCGGGTGCAGAAGGGCCTTTGGCCCCTGTCTTTGGGAGAGCACTGCCCCAACTGCCATCTCTGAAGCGTCCACCTCCAGGATGTAGGGCAGGCTGGCATCTGGGTGTCTAAGGACCGGTGCAGACGTAAACAGCTTCTTTAATGCCTCAAAAGCTCCTTGGGCTTCAGGGGACCAACGGAACCGGACAGTTTGTTTGGTTAGGCTGGTTATGGGGGCGATGATGTTGGAAAACCCCCTAATGAACTTTCTGTAGAAATTGGCAAACCCGATAAAGCGTTGGATGCCCTTTTTATCTGTGGGCGCCGGCCAATCAAGGATTGCCGTAACCTTCTGCGGATCCATCTTGATGCCGTTTACTGAAATAACTAGTCCCAGGAACTGTATGCTTTCACATTCAAACTCACATTTTTCAGGCTTGGTGTATAATCCGTGTATTCGGAGTCGCTTGAGCACGCTTTTGACGTGTTCCCGGTGTTTGACAATAGAAGGGGAAAAAATGAGGATGTCGTCAAGGTAGACTACGACAAAGAGGTCAAGGTAGTCCTTAAAGATGTCATTCACGAAGTGCTGGAATGTGGCAGGCGCGTTGCAGAGCCCGAAGGGCATCACCAAGTACTCAAAGTGGCCGAAGCGGGTGCGGAAGGCAGTCTTCCACTCGTCGCCGTCCCGTATTCGTACCAAGTTATAGGCCCCCCGCAAGTCCAGTTTCGTGAAGATGACCGCTGCTCCCAGTCTTTGGAACAGTTCCGGCACCAGCGGAAGGGGGTATCGATTCTTTATTGTTACCTTGTTAAGCTTGCGGTAGTCCACGCAGGGGCGGAGAGAATGGTCCTTCTTCTTGACGAAAAAGATTCCTGCCCCTGCTGGCGAGGTAGAAGGGCGGATAAACCCCTTCTTGAGGTTATCGTCGACATAAGTCTTTAGATTTTCAAGTTCCAGTTCAGTTAGGGGGAAAATTCTTCCGAAAGGGATTTCGGCCCCAGGGAGGAGCTCAATCGGGCAGTCGTACGGTCGGTGAGGGGGAAGGGTGTCAGCCCCCTTTTTGCTGAAGACGTCCAGGAACTCATGGTACACCTCGGGGATGGATTGGCGGATTTCAACGTCGGAGTCCATGCACAGCAAAGAAGGGGGAGATGAGATCGCCTGCAAGCAGTGTTGTTGGCAGTAGGTAGAACAGAAGCAAATCTCACCGGTAGTCCAATTTATCTGAGGGTTGTGAGCCTGGAGCGAGGGTATGCCCAGGATTATAGGGAACAGAGGGGATTCAATAACATCCAGGCATAAAAGTTCTCGATGACTGTCCGAGATGGTAGTGGCGATTGGCAAGGTTTCTTGGGTGACTGGCCCGGATTTCAAGATAGACCCATCGGCCAAGTGTACAGACAGCCCAACAGCCCTTGGGCGCAACGGAATGTGGTGATGAGTGGCAAAGGCAGAGTCCAGAAAACAGCTGCAGGCCCCGGAATCAAGTATGGCGCTGGTCCGTATATCCCTTCCTGGAAGCTGCAATAAAATAAGAACAGCCAGATGAGCAGATTTGTTGAAAACAACGGGTGAGGGGACAGATGACATGAAGGTGCACTTACGGAATTTTGCTGGACAGGTCCTTACAGTGTGGCCGGACTCTCCGCAGTAGAGGCAAAGGTTGTTTGTCTGGCGTCGAAGTCGTTCCTCAGCAGTGAGGGAAGGGTGGATCAGACCCAGCTGCATGGGTTCTGGAATGTCTCTAGAGGCAGTGATCGGGGTTGGAGGAATCGGGTTAGGGTAGGCGGGTACCCGAGGCAACATCCATGCTGGGCGCGTTCAGTCCTGCGTTCCCTCAAGCGTCTGTCAATCTGGATGGTTAGGTTGATAAGAGCCTCCAAGGTGTCAGGGACCCCTACACGTGCAAGTTCATCCGTGAGTGTTTCTGAGAGGCCCAAGCGGAACTGATAACAAAGGGCCGCATTGTTCCAGTTAGTGTCCGCACTCCACCTTCTGAACTCGGCTACATAATCTTCAGCGGGTCTGCGACCTTGCAGGAGGGCATGCAAAGCGGCTTCCGCAGTAGCGGCCTGATGAGGGTCTTCATACAACAAGGACATAGCCTGAAAGAACGTGTCCAACCGATCAAGAGATAAGTCCTTTTGGGGGGGCGTGGCTTGCGCGCGCACGGCTATGGACGCTTGAATTGAGAGCTCCGCAATCCGGACCGGACAGACAACGACTACCGGGCACCTCCGCAGCTGTACCGTGCATCACAGACCTCCACCTAGCCCTCCCGAGTCCCGTAGTAGCGATGACTCGCAAACGATCGCAGGATCGCGGCCCTAGGAAGCTGGAGACGTTCTCCTTCCAGCCCCGCCGTAAAACCCAAGATGGCGCCGCCGGAGGAACGGCGAGGCAGCTGTTGGACTTCACGGGCCTCCCTGGCAATCATCCACTTACCTCCGGAGCCACATCGCAGCACTCCCTTCTGCCTGATCCCTCTCCTGCTACCCCGGGAACGCAAAGCCCAGCTAAATCCAGGATGAGGATGGACGTCCAGGACCAGGCCCAAACCGCAGTGAGTACAGGCCTACATAATGGCGCTGCTGTATGCTCTCTGCAGTCGTCCATAGCACAGTTTCCCACAACAGGGCAACCAGTACTGGACACGACCATGAAGGACATGCTGGTGACTCTGCAGTCCTCTCTGATGTCAAACCTGTCATCACTGATGAATACGTTCTCACTAGAAATGAAGCACATGGACAATAGGATGCAATACATAGAACACAAAATGGAGGAATGCACTGAGACGGTCAATGAGTTAGTAGATGCTTACACTGAACAGAAAGATGACACCCTTTGGATCAAAGCAAAGCTCGCGGACCTTGAGGACCGCTCCAGGCGCAATAACATTAAAATCCGTGGAGTCCCTGAGTCCGTCCAACCCAAAGAACTGCTTAACTTTGCTAGCACAATGTTTTCCAGCATGCTCCCTGAGCTTTCTCCAATCGAACTGACAATTGACCGTATCCACAGGCTTCCTAAACCCCGCCATCTTGATACAGATATTCCCCGAGATGTTCTTCTGAGAGTTCATTTCTATCAGGCTAAAGAGCAGATCCTTATGAAGGCGAGGGAAATCTCTCCACTCCCAGCACCTTACGCAGATATCCAGCTTTACGCTGACCTGTCCCGCTACACGCTGGAATTGAGGAGGCAGTTAAAGTCCGTCACGAAAGCTCTCACCAACCACAAAATCACGTATAAGTGGCGACATCCAGCGACCATCCTGGTCACCTATAATGGCGTTCCTCACTCGGTCTCCACCATGGAAGGGGGCCTGAAGCTTCTGCACTCCTGGGGTATTCTCCCGGATCCCCACCACAACCGACCTGATTCCGCGGAAGTACCCAACATGTTTACCTTTGGTCTCGGCGGAGACAAAGGGAAGAAACAACGCCCGGCTCCACGGCACTGAGCGACTATACCTGTCCGGTCTGGTCCTGCGCTCTTGCATTTGCTTGCTGGACTATCCCCCATTCTTGGTCAGCTGCTCTATCGAGCTACAAGTTGCTGACATACCTGTTCTGTGACTGTTCCACTGTTTTACATTTTTATTTCTCTATTTTTGTTTTGCTGTTTTGTTTTCTCTTTTGGTTATCATCACCCCACTTGCCTTGGGCACACGCTGTCTGACTGTACCATTACTAACCATCTTTATTCTTGTTTTGCTATATGCTTCTCTAGCGGCCGGATACTACTTCGATACTGGTACTGCCAAAAGCCCAACTCCACTCACTGAACCCGCAATACTCAACTTCCTCGGGTCGGGTACGTCTACACCTGCTACTGTGAGTACCTCCCAATCTCATTTTCACTGTTTTTTCTCTTCCGCCTGTTGTACCATCTCTCCACGGACTATGGGGATCAACATTTTGTCCCTCAATGCCAAGGGGTTGAACCATCCAGTAAAGCGTACTTCGCTGTGGAAAACAGCACTTGCACTTAACTGTGACGTGCTATGTGTCCAAGAGACACACTTTGCCCTCGATGCTTCCCCCAAATGCCAGCATAGACAATTTCCACATGTATTCCAAGCCTCCTACTCCAAGAAACAACGAGGAGTAATGATCGCCATTAGAGACTCTGTTCTGTTTCAACTGCAGCACTGCGTCTTGGATCCGGAAGGGCGGTACATTCTCTTGAACTGTACAATTAACAATGTACCATATACTCTGGTGTCCCTATATGCACCGAATTATGGACAACTATCCTTTCTTAGGAAAACTCTGAAAGCGGCCAGGAAGACCCTAACGGGTCATTTCCTAATGTGCGGAGACTTCAATATGGTCCCGAGTAATTCGATGGACTCCACAGCGGGTCCCAGGAAACGTACTCCCACCTTAGATGCTTTCATATCTGCCAATGATTTGTTTGATGTTTGGAGGTGTTGTCACGCGAGCGAGCGGGACTATACGTTCCTCTCGCCGCGTCACAACACCTACTCGAGAATAGATTTGTTTCTAGCTGACAGGGGATTGCTGCAGAAGATTTCCCACTCTACGATTCACACCACCACCTGGTCAGACCATGCCCCTGTGAGTATCACTGTATCGGACGACTCGTCTCACCCCTCCTCTTACATATGGAGAGCTAATAATTACCTCCTCAACACTCCTTGCTACTCCACGCCCATACGGCAGCACCTAGAAGAATACTTCTTACTCAACCAGTCCTCAGTGTCTGACCCGCTGGTGGTGTGGAACGCTCACAAGGCAGTTATTAGAGGGGTATTCCTCCAAATGGGAGCCAGAGCTAAGAGACAGAGAACTCGAAGACTTGACGAACTCACGACCGACATAGCCTCTGCGGAGGCTCGCAATAAGACTAGTCCCTCACCACATTTACAAGCCAAAATATTTTCCTTGAGACACGAACTGCGATCCCTCATTCTTGAAAAACATGAAAAACTATTCAGAATACTCAAAGCAACCTCTTATACAACAGGGAACAAAGCAAGCAAAGCAATGTCCCTACGAATTAAAGGCCACAGAAACAAAACAAAGATCCCATTTCTCTACCACCCGCGCACTAATGAGAAACTTCTTAAACCTCAAACAATAGCGGACGCCTTTAGTACATATTATGAGGATTTGTACAACCTCAAAGATGACCCCTCCACCACCCAACCTCTCCCTGATACAATTAAAACATTCCTAGATAGTGTAAATCTCCCGTCAGTCACTCCCCCACAACTCTCTAGACTGAATGACCCTTTCACAATTAATGAAGTGTTAGCGGTTATTGACAAACTTCCCTCCTCCAAATCCCCTGGCCCTGATGGCTTCACAGGGGAATACTTTAAACAATTTAAACAGATCCTAGCCCCCTCTTTGTGCCAAACATTCAATTTAGCGGCTGGGTCTGCTTCTTTCCCTGCTGAAATGCTCGCTGCTATGGTGGTAACTCTGCCTAAACCGGGCAAAGAACCCGTGTCCCCGAAAAATTTCCGGCCTATATCATTGCTTAACACTGACTTAAAAATTTATGCCAAGCTCATAGCCAACAGACTTGAAGGACTTCTCCCATTCCTTATCTCTCCAGACCAATCGGGGTTTACCAAGGGACGCCAAGCCTCGGACGCAACTAGGCGACTTATCAACGTTGTTCACCACGCTGAGGTTTCCGGAGTGCCTTCTCTGCTTCTGTCTCTAGATGCAGAGAAGGCATTCGACAGGGTCCATTGGGGATACGTCTCGGCGGTACTGACCAAATTTGGCCTCACAGGCAATATACATAATGCGATCATGGCTTTGTACTCGGCACCATCGGCTCGGGTATTCTCGGCGGATACCCTATCACAACCCTTTCGAATATCCAACGGCACGAGACAAGGGTGCCCGTTGTCGCCCTTGATATTCAACATGGTTATGGAACCCCTCGCGGAAAGTATACGATCCAACAACAAAATCTCAGGCGTACCGATAGCAGGCGTAGAACATAAAATTAACTTATTCGCGGACGACGTGATTCTAATGGTCACCGACCCTGAGCGTTCCCTACCTGAAATACAGAGGACATTGACCTGGTTTAGTGATGTGTCTTTTTACAAGGCAAATGAGTCAAAATCATACATACTGAATCTGGGGATAGACGAACCCACTAAAGAACGGCTCAAGGCTCGTTATCCATACGTCTGGGCGGAAAATAGCATACCATATCTGGGGATCCAATTACCTTCTTCCACGAAAGCGCTGTTCTCCTCTAACTATCTGCCGGCTCGCACCAAGCTTCAGGCAGATCTCACCAGGCTGGCGTCCTTTGAGTTCTCCTGGCTGGGCCGCTTAGCGGCATTTAAAATGTGCCATCTCCCCCAAATGCTATATTTATTTCGGACCATCCCTATCCCTATACCCACAAACTACTTTAACTCGCTACAGTCCATTCTATCAAAATTTATTTGGCAGGGAAAGAAGGCCAGATGTGGTCACAACCAACTAGTCAAACACCGTACCGCAGGTGGCATGGGGTATGTTAATTTTCATGACTACTACCTAGCGTCCATTCTCACACAAACACGGGAATGGTTTCTACCCTCCCCCCCTTCCACACTTTGGGGAAAAATAGAAGAATCCTTAGTCCCGCACAACAACCTTGCTTCCTGGCTACTCGCTACTACCCTAGGAGCTAAACTACCTCCCCGATTATCTCCGACCATTCTAGCGACTAGTAGGGCATGGACCCGCTTCCTTCGGCTGTCCGCAGACCACCCCATACAAGCACTAGTTCCCATCCCTATAGAAGTCCTACGTCATTTAATGATCTCATCATCCCACGCCACGTGGACAGACAAGGGAATAACTCACCTGTCTAATCTGTTTACCGCCGACAAAATCAAGTCATTCTCTGAATTGCAAACCGAATTTCATATACCAAAATCTGACTCTTTCCTCTACCTACGCACTAAACACTGCCTTACCTCTATGACACCACAGACTTGCACGATACCCCAACAAGCCTGGATCTACTTTAGATCTCCCAAGGTACATCAAAAGGGTATAACTATGTTTTATCAATTGCTTCGCTCTAAAAAGGCGTTCACTAGCTCTACTGCATTGACCAGATGGGAAAAAGATCTGGGACAACAGTTCACACTAGATCAATGGGCAAAGGCCTGCAACTCCACCTATAAGGCCACGAGCTGCTCCACGCTCTGGGAGCTAGCATTTAAATACACCTATCGCTGGTATTTGACTCCTGACAGGTTAGCTAAATTTGACTCTTCACTTGAGAATACCTGCTGGAGGGAATGTGGGAAAAAGGGCGACCTGCTACACACTCTATGGGACTGCCCCAAACTTACCTCTTTCTGGCAACTAGTATTCCACCTGATCTCTGCTGTTACAAAACTGATAGTAGACAAACAACCGTCTTTGGCGTTGCTCTCCTTAACTATAGAACGCTTCCCTAACCCATCGAGACATATCATACTACACATACTCCTAGCCGCACGCCTGAGTATCACTAGGAAATGGAAAGACCCGGATCCTCCCACTCTTCAAGACGTGATCCATACTACCCACACGCATTTCACACACGAAACAATACTTACACTCCGTCATCATGACAGACAACAGACCCTCCGAAACTGGCAGCAATGGACTGAATGGATTAACTCCCCCGGTCTTGCTGAATCCCTGGATTCTCATCTTTGATTATTCCTATGCCCCCTGGTGCGGAATTGCGGTATAACGCCTATGTAGCACTTTGGGTCTGGTCCTGCGGGGGGGGAGAGCGCCAACTCGCAAGCGCAGTTTAGCGCCCTTTTGGGGTGCTTGGGGGAGGGCACTCTCCTCTACTCTCCTGTCATGAAAATAGACGTATCCACCCGCCCTGGCTCACTGCGATGGTTTATGTTATCTGCGTGGTTCCCAGTTTTGTTTATCTATCGCTGTTTCTTGTTTAATGCGTGACTTGCTCAGCTGGATGAGCCGTGTCTCACCCGTCGCGCCCATTGATGGGTTTAAGTAATATCCCATATTAATATCTTATTTGTTGTTATGCTTGATGTTGCATACAAAAAGTCGAATGTTATCCATGTATACTTCTGAATATGTACCATGCAAAACATTCAATAAAAATCTATTGAGACAAAAAGAGATAAGTCCTTTTGCTCCATCAGACGGTGGGCCCACGCCTGCGGTTCACCCGATAGGAGGGCAATAACAAAGCCAACTTTGGTGGCTTCTAGTGAGAAAGTCCTTGGCTGAAGCGCAAAGTAGAGCTCACAAGCATTCCGGAACGCTCTAAACTTGCTTCGTTCTCCTGAAAATCTTTCAGGCATGGGCACCTTAGGCTCAGGAGGCAGCATAATAACTGAAGGTGAAGCGGATGCGCCAGAAGAAGAGAAAGTGGGTGAAGTAGACAGTTCCTGGACACGATTTTCAAGTCGGGTATAGCCTTCCTGCAGGGCCCTGACTGCTTGGGTAAGGCCATCCAGATGGCGACAAAGTTCCGTCATAGGATCCATTCCCTGCGCAGGCTCAGACATGGCTGCTCAGTACTGTCACGTACCTGGTACAGAGCAGAGCCTGGCGTGCAGGGAATGTCAACTCTTGCTCCTCTGACTCCGGAACCCCTGGTAGAGCAGACAGGGAGCGCTAGAGTTCAGAGTCGCACAAGCGCCAGGTATGGTGCTGTGCAGGTCTGCGGTGGTCTCCTGAAGACTCCGAAGATGCTGTGCAGGAACTGCGGAGATGCTGGAGGGTAAGACAGCAGACAACAGAAGCTTGATGCAGATGGCTGGAACAGGCAACAGGTGGGAGGTGTACTGTAGTACAGACGCTGGCAGAGTCAGGCAGGCCGGGTCAAACACAGGCGGGCGGATCAGGTACAGAGGGGAAACCAAAGCAGAGTCGTAAGTTCAAGCCGGATCAGTAACAGGTGGGCAGCAGACCGTTTGGAAGGAGGAGACGGGAGCGAAGTCAGACAAGCCGGAGGTCAGGGCAGGCGGAGAACAGCAGGGTCAATGGTAAGCCAAGGTCACAGGAACAGGAGCCAATCAGGTAACAGGTATCAGGTAGGGTAAACAGGAACGCTGTTGACTGAGCAGCAAGAGGCTATGGGATGAGCCCCATTAAATAGCCTAACTGGCGCCAAAATGGCGACATCACGTGCCCGCGTGCCGCTACCGCTATTGCGCGTCGGTGCGCCATTAGCGCCACCTAGTGGCCTACCAAGTCCATGACAAGTCTAGAGCACTGGGCTGACTTTTCATTGGGGTGCAGCCTATATGCTAAAGACGGTTTGCACTTGAATGGAAGGGGGTCTGCTGTGCTGGGGGAGAGGTTTATGGGAATGCTGGAGGAGTATTTAAACTAGGATTGAGGGGGGAGGGTGAATTAGAATTACATCGAGCAGACAGGTCAGTTAGTGGTCAGACATTAATGGAGAGTGGAATGGGGATAGATGGGGGGAGGGTTATGGCAGGTGACAAGAAAGTTCCCATGTTGCAAACAGCCATTAGAAATAATAGTGCCATTTGTACTACTATAAATTATATGAAAAACACCAGAGAAAAATGTAACAATACATTTAAGTGTTTGTTCACCAATGCCAGAAGTCTGCCAAGCAAAACAGGTGAGCTGGAAGCTCTGATGCATGAGGAGAGCTATGATGTAATCGGTATTGCTGAAACTTGGCTTCAATCCTCACATGACTGGGCTATTAATATTCCTGGCTATGCTCTCTTTCGGAAAGACAGGGTAAAAAGGAAAGGTGGAGGGGTCTGTCTCTATGTGAGAAGTGACCTCAAAGCAAGCGTGAAAGAGAACCTGGTTGATGGAGAGTGTGATGAGGCTGAAGCATTATGGGTGGAACTGCATACAGATGTGCGTAGTTCAAAATTAATCATTGGAGTTTGTTATAAACCACCCAATGTTAATGAGGAGGTGGAGACTCAGCTCCTTGCAGAGATGGAAAGGGCTGCAAGGTCTGGGACGGTGATAATAATGGGGGATTTTAACTACCCAGAAATTGACTGGATTAATGGCACTTCTGGGACAGTTAAAGGACAAAAATTTAAAAACCTATTGCAGGACAATTTTATGGTGCAGTTTATTGAGGCCCCAACTAGGAATGATGCCCTGTTGGACCTGATAATTTCAAACCATGCAGAGCTTATTACTAATGTTCAGATAAAGGAACACCTGGGTAGCAGTGATCATAACATGATTTCATTTGATGTTAACTATAAGCAAGAAATACATACAGGAAATATTAAAACACTAAATTTTAAGAGAGCAAATTTTCCAAGGATGAGGGCTGCTCTCCAGGACTTGGACTGGGAGGGACTATTGGCACAGATGAACACAGAACAGAAATGGGAATTCTTCAAAAAGACTGTGTGGAACCTCACTGCAAAGTATGTTCCCATGGGCAATAAGTTTAAAAGGCTAAAAATAAAACCTATGTGGCTCACGGTCAAAGTTAAAAAAGCTATAAACAATAAGAAAGTAGCTTTTAAAAAATATAAAAATGAAGGAACACTAGTGTTGTTTAAATGTTACAAAGAATATAACAGGATATGCAAAAAGGAAATCAAGGATGCAAAAATTCAAAACGAACGACAGATTGCAAAAGATAGTAGGACAAACCCCAAAAAATTCTTTAAATATATTAATAGTAAAAAGGTGAAGTCTGAGCATGTAGGCCCCTTACAAAATAATCTAGAGTGGGTGACTGGGGACAAAGAGAAGGCAAATTTACTAAATGTTTTCTTCAGCTCTGTGTATACAATGGAGCATGGGGGAGCTCATGTCCAAAATGGGGGTGGGAGTGACACAGCCCCAAATCCACAATGGCTCAAAAGTGATATGGTCCAGAAATATTTAGACAGAATAAAGGTGGATAAAGCACCTGGACCTGATGGCATCCATCCACGGATCCTAGGTGAGTTGAGCTCTGTCATTTCAAAGCCACTGTATCTAATATTTAGGGACTCATTAAAGACAGGAATAGTACCACTGGATTGGCGCAGGGCCAATGTGGTGCCCATATTTAAAAAGGGAACAAAGTCTTTACCAAGTAACTATAGACCTGTTAGTTTAACTTCTATAGTTGGGAAGATACTGGAACGTTTAATAAAAGACCACATGGATGAGTTCTTGCAGGAAAAAAACTATTTAAGCAGCAGACAACATGGATTCATGAAAGACAGAAGTTGTCAGACAAACCTGATTTCCTTTTATGAAGAGGTAAGTAAAACCCTGGACAGAGGCGTGGCTGTGGACGTGATATATTTGGATTTTGCAAAAGCGTTCGATACAGTTCCGCACACACGGCTCATGTGTAAGGTAAGGTCTACAGGATTGGATATATCAGTTTGTAAATGGATAGAAAACTGGCTGAAAGACAGAATTCAGAGAGTCGTGGTTAATGATTCTTACTCTGAATGGTCCAATGTTATGAGTGGTGTACCCCAAGGTTCAGTGCTGGGACCCTTACTTTTCAATATATTTATAAATGATATTGGGTCTGAGATCAAAAGTAACATTTCTGTCTTTGCAGATGACACCAAGCTATGCAGTGGAATAACGTCCTTGCAGGATGTCGCCAATTTACAAGCCGACCTCAATGCTCTGTCTAATTGGGCGACTAAGTGGCAGATGAGGTTTAATGTAGATAAATGTAAAGTTATGCACTTGGGGGCTAAGAATATGCATGCATCATACATACTAGGGGGAGTACAACTGGGGGGGTCTGTAGTGGAGAAGGATCTGGGGGTTTTAGTTGATCATAAGCTCAATAATGGCATGCAATGCCAAGCTGCGGTTTCCAAAGCGAGCAAAGTCCTTTCTTGTATTAAGAGAGGTATGGACTCCAGAGACAGAGATATAATTTTGCCCCTGTACAAATCATTAGTAAGACCTCATCTGGAATATGCAGTTCAGTTTTGGGCACCAGTTCTCAAAAAGGATATAGGAGAACTGGAGAAAGTGCAGAGAAGAGCAACCAAACTGATAAGAGGCATGGAGGAGCTCAGCTATGAGGAAAGATTAGAGGAACTAAATTTATTCACTCTTGAGAAGAGGAGAATAAGGGGGGATATGATCAACATGTACAAATATATAAGAGGTCCATACAGTGAACTTGGTGTTGAGTTATTCACTTTACGGTCATCACTGAGGACAAGGGGGCACTCTTTACGTCTAGAGGAAAAGAGATTTCACCTCCAAATACGGAAAGGTTTTTTCACAGTAAGAGCTGTGAAAATGTGGAACAGACTCCCTCCAGAGGTGGTTCTGGCCAGCTCAGTAGATTGCTTTAAGAAAGGCCTGGATTCTTTCCTAAATGTACAGAATATAACTGAGTACTAAGATTTGTAGGTATAGTTGATCCAGGGTAAATCCGATTGCCTCTCGGGGGATCAGGAAGGAATTTTTTTCCCTGCTGTAGCAAATTGGATCATGCTCCGCTGGGGTTTTTTGCCTTCCTCTGGATCAACTGTGGGTATGGAGTTGGGTGTATGGGATTTTACTGTGTTTTTTTTTTTTTTTTTTGTGGTTGAACTGGATGGACTTGTGTCTTTTTTCAACCTGACTAACTATGTAACAAGGATGTCAATAGACGTCCAGTCAGGATTTCAGAACCACTTCCTGGACGTCAATTTACTATTGACCGGGCGGGAAGTGGTTAAGTTAGGATACTTTAATGTTTGCTTTTTGTGTTATATGCCAGTGGAATATTGCTGAAAATATCCGACTGTTAAAAGGCTTTTTTCTTCTGTATAAGCTATTATGCCATTGCAATTAAGATCAAGATATCTATTGCTTTGTAAGCATTTGGAGGTGAACCCGAATGTGGTTTTCATATGCAGCAGTGAAAATTATTCATTCTGCTGTTTGATCATTCATCTTTCTCCCACTAGTTTTTTTATAACTAGGCATCCCGGTTGTATTTGCTCCTTCTATGACACACCAGTGCTCCGCAGTGCGGCACAAACTAGTCTTTTTCATTTGATTTAAACTGTACCTCTATCCAGGTGCCAGTAATGTACTTGGCTTCAAAAGTCTCCTGAAGAAGCCACTTTGTCTTGGTGAAACATGTAGAGCGGGAACCAATGTACTTACATGACGACTGTATGGAATTGCTGTTTTGATTTTGTAAAATATTACTGTTCTTGCTCTTTCAATATACAGTAAAACCTTGGACTGCAAGCATAATTCATTCTAAAGCACTTGTTTATCAAAGTGAATTTGCCCATAAGAAATAATGGAAACTCAGATGATTTGTTCCACAACCATTTATGTATATATCTTTCAGTTTATAGTCCATATAAAATGATTCTAGCAATGTGACAGGTTGTTTAACCATACAATGTCCTAATGGCATCCTCCACAAGGGGATTAGAAGAAAAATCCTGCAGGAAATTCAGAGCATAAAAGAGAAGAGAGGTGCCTCTAAGTGTAGCAATGCGGTTACATTTAGTGAAGGAGGATGGTCTATGTGGTCTGTGTTTACCCTGAATTCCTCCATACTTAGATGTGCCTGTTTATATCATCAAACATGTTAGTTGCTAAATGTTGTTCCTTCATTAAATGTAACCATATTGCTACGGTTAGAGGTGATCCTCTTTTCTTGTATACTGTTGTGACGTTAAACTACTTTAATATCAAGACATTGCCTATATATCAAGTCAACATGTATTCAAAAATGTTGCTTGTCTTGCAAAACGCTCTCAAACCAAGTTACTCTCAAACCAAGGTTTTACTGTAATGATTTTATTAATGTATCAATAAAAATACTTGATTTTACCTATGTGGTATTAATATTCTTGACACCATAAAATCTATTTTTCATACCTATCAAAAATGTCCTAATTAATTGGGATTTGTACAAAAAAAAAAAAAAGTGTACAAAACCCCCATTTCTAAAAGTAAAAATGCTCTTACAATATCAAAATATGCAAAGGGCATGAACATACAGCTCTCTTTATATTAAACCAACTCAGAACCGAGTCCAAGATGACCCCTGCGGTCCAACTGCATTATGACATCACATAAATCTGCCCACGGGGGAAATGTACAGTATATCACACAAAGCATCAAAAATAACATTTTATATAGCTTTGTGTATACATTATTGACATAACATATGGTGTTTTAGGGCCAGATTCACAAATGAGATATGAGAAATGAGATATGACGGCGTTTCTCCTGATACGCCGTCGTATCTCTGTTTCTATCTATGCGACTGATTCATAGAATCAGTTACGCATAGATAGCCAGAAGATCCGACAGGTGTAATTGTTTTACACTGTCGGATCTTAGGATGCAGTACCGCGGCCGCCGCTGGGGGGAGTTTGCGTCGTAAACCAGCGTCGGGTATGCAAATTAGCAGTTACGGCGGATCCACAACGGTTTTTCGCGTTCGCTACGTCGCCGCTAGTCAAGTTTCCCGTCGCAAAGTTACACTTTTTTTTTGGTGCCTTAACTTTAGTCAGCAAGTGTATTGCTGTCTAAAGTATGGCCGTCGTTCCCGCCGTCAAAATTTAAAAATCAACGTCGTTTGCGTAAGCCGTCCGGGAATACGGAAGTACGCTACGCGCGTCGCCATTCAAAAAAATGACGTCACGGCGCGCAAAGCACGGCAGGAGTTAGGAAACGGAGCATGCGCAGTAGGTCTGGCGCGGGAGCGCGCCTAATTTAAATGGCACACACCCATTTGAATTGGCCCGCCTTGCGCCGGAGGCCGCGGGCGTAGTTTTCATCGCAAGTGCTTGGTGAATCAGGCACTTGCGATGAAAAATTGCGGCAGTGTAACTTATCTAGGATAAGTTACACCGCCGCGATTCTACGTGAATCTGGCCCTTGGTTTTCAAATGCGTGTATGGTAAACACTTATTTTTTCTTATTTTTTTTATGAGGATTTTTTTTTGTAAACGCATCTGGATTTTAATATTTTCACATGTGTATATGAGTGTTTCACTATTTTTGTTGTTTAACAATTTTCAACATTTATAACAGATCTTGAAGGGAATGTTGTTAAACCAAAACTGGGGTTACCCTTTAAAACCCATTTGACATTTTGTTAAACATGCAGGTTGAATTGTGCTAAGGAAGCAGGGTGTTGTGGACTGATGTTTGGCATCAATGCCATTCTTTGCATCATTTAAGATTGGCCAGGGCAAGAGAAGGGTTGATGTAAAACAGGGATCCTCAAACTACGGCCCTCCAGCTGTTGCGGAACTACACATCCCATGAGGCATTGTAAAACTCTGACTAGGCATGATGGGAAATGTAGTTCCTAAACAACTGGAGGGCCATAGTTTGAAGACCCCTGATGTAAAATAAGACCCAGTGTGCTGTAACTATCTAGAAGACATCCGAAAAGGATAAGTATACAGAAGGCATCTGATCAATATTCTCAGTCATACATATTTGGAAAATCTGACTCTATTCTACTAATCCAATTTGCTAATTTGTAATCATCTACATTTGTTTGTTTCCTGGATATTAAACTCTGGCTTTTTCAGGTAATGAAGCAGATTAGTGAAACATTGTTAGCATTGGCTGTAAGCATATGATTGCAGTACGGGAACATTGCACAACACTTTTCATTTATTTTCACCAAGTCTAAGCAGAACTAGGCTGAGATAACGATATATTTGGCATCTCTTGTATGTTTAAAGTCACTCAACAGCCAGAATAAACCTCTATTATATCTAATCCACAGTAAAAGGTTTAAATGAACAACAGTGATAAACATCTCACTGACAGAGAACTAGACTGTGCAATTAAATATTTTAAGTGCTTTGTTTGATTTTCTGTCAGGAGCAGAGGTATAGTGCGGAGAGATACATAGTCAGATCCTTACATCAGGCAAACTCTTTCTCCTCGACGCTGACCATATCTCCCATAGCTTTATGGATTTTAGAGCAGACTGTTTATACTTCAAAATATATTATTATTTCAGTTAAACCTGTATAGTGTATTCATCTAAAAAGTCACTATAAAAGTATAAGTAAAGGTATGCTATACAAGTTCACTTTTCAGTCAAAGCTTTAATTTATTTTATTTTTTTAAGTATTGAAGTATAACCTTCATCAGGCTTTTCTTTTTTTTTTTCTGCTGGCTTTCAAATAGGAGTTTTCTCCATACTTCCTGAATGTGTAAGAATGTGTAAGTAGAGTGGGAAGGGGCTTGAACTGCTGCCCGTTGCCTATATTACCGCTTCTTGTGTGGTCATAGAATGTGACACAAAAGTAGCAGTAATACATGACATAAGTGTTTGAAAAGGGTGTATATATGTCTGCGCTGTGAATTACACTAGTGTTGGGGGGGAGGGGAGGGGGGGAGGGGAAAGGGTGGGGTATTGTGGACCTGGGAGGTGAAAAACTATACAGACAAAAAATAGAAGGGACCTACGTGGCAGTCTCTAGGTGCAGTCCTAACTGGACTGTGTTAAAAGTCTATAGTGGAAATTCTTCAGTGAAAAGCCAAATATATACATACAAAAGAAAATGTAAAATAATAGGAAAAGTCCCGGATTAATCCAAGTAGATACAAAACATTTCCAAGTGGAGTAAATGGAATGGGTGGATGATTGAAAGTGAAATCCAAATGTAAGTGGGTGGAAATGTGCAGTCTGAACAGATCCACAAAAGCATGCAGCCCACACCACAAGTGATCTGGTCAGCTTACCTCCCAGCTGTCACTTAAAACCAAAGACAGTTACCAATGTTCCAGATTCCTGTTGGGTAGGTATCACTCTGTATAATCTCGGTGATTGGTCATACATAAGGGAGAGAAAATATAAGGTGTAACCTGGTCCTCCTGTCACATATAATAAAAAAGGTTGTAGCCAAGGTGGGTAAGTATACACTTACACTACTTACACAACGTGTAAGAAAAGGAAGCCTATCTCCACGAGCGCCGAGCTCGTCTCTCTAACTTCTCTCCGTCTCAGCCTCTTAGTCCCTCAGTGTCCTCCAAGCCGATTACTCGTGGTGAAATGGAAGAAACCGGGGTAGGGAGAAGTGAGAGAGGGGGGGGCACATCGCGTAAATGGTACAAAAAGGAGTCAATGAAAGCACAAAAAAACGGTAAAAACTCACATGGAGCAGTGAGGAAAGTCACGTGATGTGACGAACACGCGTCGGGACACCAGAGCACCAATCAGGAGCAGCACCAGACGGACGGCAGACGAGCGCGGCGCTCGTGGATTTGCGATCGTTTCCTCACTGCTCCATGTGAGTTTTTACAGTTTTTTTGTGCTTTCATTGACTCCTTTTTGTACCATTTACGCGATGTGCCCCCCCCTCTCTCACTTCTCCCTACCCCGGTTTCTTCCATTTCACCACGAGTAATCGGCTTGGAGGACACTGAGGGACTAAGAGGCTGAGACGGAGAGAAGTTAGAGAGACGAGCTCGGCGCTCGTGGAGATAGGCTTCCTTTTCTTACACGTTGTGTAAGTAGTGTAAGTGTATACTTACCCACCTTGGCTACAACCTTTTTTATTATATGTGACAGGAGGACCAGGTTACACCTTATATTTTCTCTCCCTTATGTATGACCAATCACCGAGATTATACAGAGTGATACCTACCCAACAGGAATCTGGAACATTGGTAACTGTCTTTGGTTTTAAGTGACAGCTGGGAGGTAAGCTGACCAGATCACTTGTGGTGTGGGCTGCATGCTTTTGTGGATCTGTTCAGACTGTACATTTCCACCCACTTACATTTGGATTTTATTTTCACTTTCAATCATCCACCCATTCCATTTACTCCACTTGGAAATGTTTTGTATCTACTTGGATTAATCCGGGACTTTTCCTATTATTTTACATTTTCTTTTTTATGTATATATTTGGCTTTTCACTGAAGAATTTCCACTATAGACTTTTAACAAAGTCCAGTTAGGACTGCACCTAGAGACTGCCACGTAGGTCCCTTCTATTTTTTGTCTGTATAGTTTTTCACCTCCCAGGTCCACAATACCCCACCCTTTCCCCTCCCCCCCCTCCCCTCCCCCCCAACACTAGTGTAATTCACAGCGCAGACATATATACACCCTTTTCAAACACTTTCACTGTCTGTATTGGACAGATTTTCTTTGTTTGCTGCAGTGTCCACTTTCACCCACTGGCCCCCCATCACCTCCCTCCCTTTCCCATCTATCCAACACAGCGCAGGAGGTTCACCTAGTTTAATACATGACATAAGTTCAGTAGCTCTATGTAATGCATTATATTATCCGGTTCCTTACCGAGTCATTGTAAAATGATGTCGGCAGGAACCTTTCCCCCCTCCGGGTGGACTTCATAAGACATCCTGGGTTTCCCAGCTATCTAGGGGGCGCGCCCGCCGCATCGCTCGGGACCCAGTGTGCATGCCTGGTGGCCGTGATGTCCACCGGGCACCTGCGTTTGCCCGTAATCACGGCAGGACCATGGATCTGTGTGTGTAAACACACAGATCCATGTCCTGTCAGAGGAGAGGAGACCAATGTGTGTTCCCCTCCCCCTACAGTTAGAATCACTCCCTAGGGAACATATTTAACCCTTGATCGCTCCCTAGTGTTAACCCCTTCCCTACCAGTCACATTTACACAGTAATCAGTGCAGTTCTATAGCACTAATCGCTGTATAAGTGTGAATGGTCCAAAAAACGTGTCAGATCACCGCCATTACTAGTAAAAAAAATAAAATAAAATGCCATAAATCTATCCCCTATTTTGTAGACGCTATTAACTTTTGTGCAAACCAATCACTATACGCTTATTGCGATTTTTTTTTACCAAAAATATGTAGAAGAATACATATCGGCCTAAACTAAAAATGTTTTAAAAAAAAAATGATATATATTAACTTCCCTGGCAGTATGATTCTGTCTGGAATTACGTACCAAAAGCGGTACAATTATTTTGCAAGGAAATTTGGCGTTTTATACTGTAGGCCTGTAATTTTTATGAATAACTCACTTTAATCTGACCAAACAAGAGTCTTGTAGGCATCCCGGGTATGATTTTTTTTTTAAAACAAAAATTATAAATTATAATATAATAAATAATTATAAATAATTATAACACATAATAATATAATTCTAATAAAAATTATTCAATAATGTAATCAACTCAAAATCACTGAAATTTGTTCAGTTGCAGAAATGTCGCTGTCATTATTTTAATTTTTTTATGACGTATTTCCCCACAAATCGCTATCGCACAATTCTGCAAGTGATTATAATTTATTATCGCTGTTTTCTAGCTGATCTAAAACCATTTTTGACATAAAGGGACACGTTTGGACAATCTACAGTTTGCAGGCAGAAAGAACAGTTTTTTATTATATAAAAGTACATGTAGGGCACTGGGCAGACCACTAGGGACAAGGGGGGTGTGTATTGTTTACATACAGTGCTGTAATCTATAAGATTACAGTATACTGTATGTAATGTGTTTGTTTACTTTTTTGAATTTGGCGCCGTTCTCCGCCCCCGTGCGTCGTAACGTCGCAGGGAACGGAGATTGGCGGCAAACGGGGAGACTGTGAATCGAGCGAGGAGGACCCGCTCGCTCACACAGCGGGGAGGCATCGCAGGATCCAGGGACAAGGTAAGTAATTCCCTGTCTGTGGATGCTGCGAGCAGGTAAGCCGCGCCGCTGCACACTCGGCACATCCACCCCGAGCGTGACTCGGGGATACCGTTCTTAGCATAAAAAATCCACCCCGAGTCACGCTCGGGTTTACCGCTAAGGGGGTTAAATCAAAAAGTAAAAAATATTGGGTTTTTTTCAAAATTTACGCTCTTTTTTTGTTTATATAAAAACCGCAGACGTAATCAAATACCACCAAACGAAAGCTCTATTTGTGGAGAAAAAAAACAAAGATTTAAATTTGGGTACAGTGTTGCATGACCGCGCAATTGTCATTCAAAGTGCGACAGCGCTGAAAACTAAAAAATGGTCTGGGCAGGAAGGGGGTGAAAATGCCCTGTATTGAAGTGGTTAAAAAACGAAATGTGAAGTGTTGGCTTTCCTCATTATGTTCCACTTTAACTTCACAGCTTTCTAATGTTAAAAATAATACTTTCAAAATGTATCCTCACAGGGTGATACTGTGAATGCACAGATACACAGATAATAGTGTGCCAACGTCCCGGCAATGTATGTAGGAAAAAGTTGGAACTAAAAAAGTTGGACATAATGGGCACATGAGTAAACCATATATAAAATAATTAAAGTTTTTAATGGAGTAACATTAAAATGATTATACACAAACAAATGTAAAATACAAGGTAAATGACCCCATAAACTCTGATAACACCTCCAAATTGTACAACTATTTAATAAACCCATGTGGTGCAGTGATTAAATACACAGTAGCAGCAACCAGGTGGGAATGTCGACATGGAATGATTGAATCAGAATATGAGGCCGTACAATGATTCGCTCTACATGTTACGCGTATGAGTACGCTTCTTCTGGAGCATATAGATCTAGTAAATATATGAGAAAAACATCACATGAATATACAATTAACATCCATAAAATAAAATAAATCTTAAATGAGTACAAAAGAAATTCTAGTGAGGCCCAAAAACGACAGCAACCAATCCACATGACCACCAGGGGGCAAGAAGCAGAGTCCCTCAGTTGGGCCGCATCTATATGTAGAAAAAGATTTTATGTACATAAAGATATCCATCTGGGGTTGCAATAGAATATAGCAAAGTTCATTAATATATATTACAGATTTATAAATCGTACTTACATAGAAAGCAGATTGTCAAAGCAATACTGCCAGAGTACTGTGCATTTAATCACCGCACCATTTGTGTTTATTAAATAGTTGTACAATTTGGAGGTGTTAAGAGTTTATGGGGTCATTTACCTTGTATTTTACATTTGTTTATGTATAATCTTTTTAATGTTACTCATTTAAAAACTTTAATTATTTTATATATGGTTTACTCTTGTGCCTATAAAGTCCACTTTCCTAGTTCCAACTTTGTCCTTTCTAATGTTAAAATTGGAGACTGTATCATAACGGTTCATACTGCAGATATATCCCCTATCCTATTTCTTAAGTTTTTCATAAGCACTCTATAAAATTGTTTATGTATTATACACTTTATGCGCACCAAGTACACACAAGTGCGCTCTAAGAATGTTGGAGAAAATATTGGTCTGTGGTTTTTTTTTTCTTGAAAGTGCAATTTACTAGAATGTATCGTATTATATAACATGTAAAACACTTGCGACATTATTAACTCAATGCAGCTGCTATTTCAAATCATTAGATTTGTGCATACCTCAAAACAGGGCCATGTGATTAATCCCTGTGTGCAAATAGCACTTTCAATGTTAAACTTTAAATAACGTGCACATATTTAATACTCCAATTAAGTCATAAACCAATAATCATTAATCACATAACAAATGAAAAAAGTATAAGAAAAAAAAAGTGCTCAGTCCCAAAGCAATATGTGATGTGCTATAAGCAAGTCCTCATGTAATAAAGTGTCTTGTGCTCACTTCAATTGTAATTGTCACTCCAGTGCAACCAATGCACCACTTGTGACATACAGGTCCCCACTCACTAGATGGAGTTGACCCTCTTGTATAACAAAGAGGAGTCAAAGATCGCTTTGGTGGTCTCTCCTGGATCGTGGGTATTCTCAGGCTGCTCTTCAGTATTCTCTCGGCACAGCGGTGTCACCAGTGTCTCCAATGGCAGAGTTAGTTGGTTGTGGAGAAAAAAGAGAAGGACAGGCCTCTCATAGTTTAAAACAGTTTCCAGTTTATTTAAAAATTAATCTGTAGCTGTTGTACATTCGACTAAAATTAAAAACATGGGCATTTAACTAGTGCAACGAGTCGCGGGTCACTAAACTCAAGCATGCATTCCAGCTGCATGCGAGTCTACGCACCGTGCGTTCCAACTTCTACGTAACATCTTCCGAAGTCGGAAGTCGCGGTGCGTGCCCCAAGCTTTTATCCCATCTCCTTCATTACAAAATTGCCGCCCCTTTATCTCCATAGATATAATTGTGCATATCATATGGCAAATCGCTGGTCTTGTTTTTGTTTTTCATCCTTATATTAGGATATTATGTTTTTTATTTTTTTTCTCTCTGAAGCAGGGATGTACAAACATATAATGAATAGTGTAATACAGTAGAGGTGCTTATTGGACGTGCATCCCTTGTATATGTTCATATATAGATGAGATGGGGCCATCTAGTGTGTAAAAAGTGTATTGCATGCATCTTTTTAAAACTTTTGCAATACCAATCTCTACCCATATAAATGAGCATTTTATGTAATTACCTGCTATGTATGTACTATTGGGTACCCCAAAAAATGTTAGCTAATTGTAAATAAATATTTATTATTAAATATTTGCACATTATTTAAAGTTTAACATTGCAAGCGCTATTTGCTGGCCTTTTTTAATGTATACATATTGCACTTGGACTTCAGTACTATGCCAGTAGAAAATCTGTATTAGCACAGTCTACTAAGGCTTTTTGCTCATATACAGGATTATGGTCTGGTGTACTTTAAAGAAAGAAAGAAAAAAAGAAACAAATAATGACTTGTTAACAGGATAGAGTTTCTACCTTTCAAATAACAGACTGTTATCTATTTAAAAAAAAAAGACACAAGTCCACCCAGTTCAACCAAAAAAAATCATACAGTTTAATATACACAATCCTTTACCCACAGTTGATTCAGAGGAAGGCAAAAACAGGATGCGTGTTTATTTTGATATCACTGCTCTGGGAGTGGTAAAATGTTTTATTCTCACAGACCAATGGCATCTATGTTATTATAATACTGGGTCTAAATCTAAAATACTTATTGTTAAATCATGAATAGATTTAAATCAATGTGTTTGCCCTCTCACAACGTATTGACTCGAGTATACGCCTAGGGTGAGAATGCAGCAGCTACTGTAAGAGGAAAAGAGGGTCAACAATGCCCATTTGCAGCTTCACTGTGCCCATTGCAACCTCACTGTGCCCAACATCACTGTGCCCATTGCAACCTCACTGTGCCCATTGCAACCTCACTGTGCCCAACATCACTGTGCCCATTGCAGCATCACTGTGCCCATTACAACATCACTGTGCCCATTGCAACCTCACTGTGCCCATTGCAACCTCACAATAAGCACCACTCACCTGGAGGATGAAAGAAGCATCCGTAGGCCTGAGTGCAGAAGCCAAGAAAGTAGGGATGCAGCGCTGGTGGAGAGGCCGGGAGTACCAAGATGGCCGCCGGAGCCCGGGACTAGGCCGAAGCTGCAGTCTGGATTTGGGGCACCGCTCCATTCAGACCCCTGCCTTGTCGGAAGCCCGTGGAGCAGGATCGGGAGCCAGACACCAGGGAGGCCAGGATACAGTGCTGGTGAAGAGGCCGGAAGGAACAAGATCGCTGCCGCATCCGAAGACTAGGCTGAAGCAGCGGCCTATAGTAGTGGCTGCCGCCGTGCAGAGGAGCGTCACACTGTTCAGGTAGACTGACTCGAGTATAAGCCAAGGGGGGGCATTTTCACCCTAAAAAAAGGCTTATACTTGAGTATATACAGTAATTACAAAATCATTCAGTATTTTTCTAAATCCCTTTCTTGCTATTCTTTGATAATATCCTTCTTCTGGAGCAAAAAATACTGAGAATAATTAAATTCCTCTGGAAAAATAAGATAGTAAGAATTCCTTTCTTGTAAAACAATAAAATACTGTGAACAACTCCTCTTTAAACCTAACTATGATAAAACAGGCCTAGAACTTGACCTTTTTTCGACAGATTTGGCTGAGAAAACTCTTTGCAAATCTTTTGCATCATTACTATCTCCCCTAATGGTTGAAGCCTTTAACTCCCTCCTTAATGGTCACTATTTCCATAGAGAATCACTCATCACCTCCATCTTCATGATTCCTAAACCCAATACAGACGACACATCTTGGACTAATTATAGACCAATATCCATCCTTAATATTGATATCAAGATTCTAGGCAAAATTCTCTCTTGCGGACTTAACTCCATTATTGGCTCCCTAATACATAAAGACCAGACTGGATTCATCCTCTTAAGACAAGCAGGTGACAATATACGTAGAGTTACACTCCTAACTCATGTAGCTCATTAACTCCATTATTGGCTTCCTAATACATAAAGACCAGACTGGATTCATCCTCTTAAGACAAGCAGGTGACAATATACGTAGAGTTACACTCCTAACTCATGTAGCTCATTCCCGCTGTATCAGGGGCGGATCCAGGGGGCAGCGGGGCAATTGCTCCCCCCCAAGAAAATAGTGAGTGGACCGGGTGGCCGGCGGGTGAGAGTGCGGGCAGTCAGGTCAGTAGGCAGCCGGCAATCGAGCGGAGCAGGCGAGCAGGTCGGTAGGCAGATGGCAAGTGAGCGGAGCGGGCGAGCAGGCCAGTAATCGGGCTAGCAGGTGAGCAGAGCGGATGGGCAGTCATGCCAGTAAGTGGGTCACTGGGTGAACGGGAAGGCAGTACAGTGAGTGGATGGATGAGGGAGCAGAGAGATGACATCTCTAACTGCCCACCTTCACATGTGCTGAGAAACTGGGGAGAGAAGTATGTTTCTCTGCTGTGAGCCTGTCACTGTTGCAGGATAGTGACAAGCTGCATCTGGTGGCAATTAATATGGCAAGTGACAAGCTGCATCTGGTGGCAATTAATGTGGCAAGTGATAAGCTGCATCTGGTGGCAATTAATGTGGCAAGTGAAAATCCACATCTGGTGGCAATTAACGTGGCAAGTGACAAGCTGCATCTAGTGGCAATTAATGTGGCAAGTGACAAGCTGCATCTGGTGGCAATTAACGTGGCAAGTGACAAGTTGCATCTGGTGGCAATTAACGTAACAAGTGACAAGCTGCACCTAGTGGCAATTAACGTGGTAATTAACATGGCAAGTGACAAGCTACATCTGGTGGCAATTAACGTTACAAATGACAAGCTGCACCTGGTGGCAATTAACGTGGCAAGTGACAAGCTGCATCTGGTGGCAATTAATGTGGCAAGTGACAAGCTGCATCTGGTGACAATTAACGTGGCAAGTGACAATCCACATCTGTGGCAATTAACGTGGCAAGTGACAATCTGCATCTGGTGGCAATTAACATGGCAAGTGACAAGCTGCATTTGGTGGCAATTAACGTGGCAAGGGACAATTCACATCTGTTGGTAATTAACGTGGCAAGTGACAAGCTGCATCTGGTGGCAGGCAATGTGGCAAGATATAATCTACATCTGGTTGCAGGTGATGGTGGCAAGTGACACACTCAGGGCTCCCACTGATTCTGCATTATGGTGAGTTGAACTATTTCATTTTATATTACAATGTAATAATAGAAATAATGCGCTTCAATCATCCTGACACCATAACAACCATGGTGCCGGGATGATTGAAGTGACAACACCAGCCATTGCCCCGACAAATTGCCTGCGAAAACCCTTATTTTCTGGCAGTGCCCCTCCCGAGACTAGACTCTGGATCCGCCCCTGCGCTGTATTCCTACATGTTTCCTTTCATTAGAAATAGGAAAGGCATTCGACTCATTATCATGGCCTTATCTACACTCTATCCTTAACCAATGGGGATTTCTACCACATTTCCTGAGATAGACCACTACCCTATATCAACACCTGAAAGCATACATTTCCTATTCAGAATTTAAATCTGTTTTTCTGTCTACTTGTAATATCCATCTTGAGCTCCTGAACCACTCCTTTTCACCCCTCACTTCTATTAGTTTGAAACAAGTAGTGCATGTTAGTTGTGGTCACTGGAACTGCTCTATGCACACTACAAATTCCATATTCCACAGTCAATGGCCTATCCACATATAGTGGGACAATTTAGAATGAACACAGATGTGGTCATCTGATTTTCCTGTATTGGGGAGGGGGTAGTGTACATTTCTGTGCTGGCTGGATACACTTACAATCCTTCTGTTGTGTTACTGTCACATGCCTTTGTAGTGATAAGGTATATGTGCCCAATACAGTCAGATAATTAATATCTTAGATGTTAGTATGATGACCATAAATTAAGTTGTTTCGCAGCAACACACCAGGCTCTCCAGAGAACGCAAAATTTAATTAACTTCCAATAACATACAAAGTCCAAAGTCCACAGATGATACAAAAGTCCAACAAAGTGATGTAGTGTCAAAGGGCCATATTCTTAAACAAGTTACGCCGGTGTATCTACTGATACACCGGCGTAATTCGAAATTCCCGCCGGCGTATCATTGTTTTGTATTCACAAAACAATATACGCCGGATTTAGGCTAGGATCCGACTAGTGTAAGACACTTACACTGTCGGATCCTAAATGTAATTACTCCGCCGGCCGCTAGGTGGCGTTTACGTTCAGGTCTCATTTGTTTATGCAAATGAGCCTGATACGCCGATTCACGTACGAAATCGCGTCGCGTAACCGTCGCTAACGTCGTTTGCGTAGGCGTAAGGTTACCCCTGCTATATGAGGGGTAACCTTAAGCCAGTCCCACGTAGGCCATGTTAAGTATGGCGTCGGGTGCGCGTCGTGTTTTCCCGTCGGGTACGTCGTTTTACTAAGTCGTCCGCGAATACGACTTTACATCAATGACGCACACGTCGGCGTCATTGACGTTTAACACCGAGAGCATGCGCACTGGGCTATTTTAAGCCCGGCGCATGCGCAGTTCGTTAGAATCGGGGGCGCGCTTAATTTAAATACAAGCCGCCCCCTTGGATTTACGCGGCCATACGCCGGGCCATTTACACCACGCCGCCCCAAACTACGGAGCAAGTGTTTGGGGAATACAGCACTTGCTCCTGTAGGTTGGGGCGGCGGAGTGTAAATGGCTTACGCGACGCCCGCCCAAAAACTACGGGAATATGGCCCAAAGTCTCATCTCAGAGAATACATGTTCTGATCACTTCTAGATCTGTGCCTTCACATGTTCATGCAGAGAATATATAGGGATATCTTCTCTATCTGATAACCAGAAATTCCCAACATTATATATTGTTTCCTCTGAATAGCTGAGCAATTTGATTGATCATCTTTTAATTGAAAGACAGGAAACATTTACCTGCTAAAAGACAGGATGTGACTTCAGCCGATACCAGACCAGATCTTGAATAGACAGCCTCTTTTGCCAGCTCTCTGCAGAACCAGGATCACTCTGACTAACTTCAGGCCCTCAGGTCTCCCACCTAATGCTGTCTGGCAGCACACTCTCTCTTAATCCAGGCCCTCAGGTCACTCACCTCTGGCCACATGGCAGCAGGTGCTAGGGGAGGCAGCACCCCTCTCCTAGCATGTGCAATCCTCTGCTAGAAATGACCTAGAGCCAATGTACTCCTAGAATATAAATATAGGCACCCAGCATGCACAGGGGCACCTCCCCTTGTCATTGGCCAGGGCTGTATGACTATTCATGCTTTTATCTGCAAGGTTTCTGCCTATAATCCAAAACTTTCCTTATGTGCTTGAATATGAGGAAACTTCAAGACAGCATGAGCAGCACCAGAGCACTCTAAGCAGATTACACTAGCCAATCACCTAGCTGTCTCTCTGTTAAGCAGAAAAACCCCAAAGTATTCTTCACTCACCCTAGCACCCACCTAGGATGGTGCTACACTTTGAAAGGCAAAGCAGTGCCCATACAGTATCTGTATTTAATACTGTATGTGTCTTTAGCTATAAACTTGAGTTCAACATTAAAGGGTCTACAATTTAACTTCAGATGGACTTTAAAGAAAACATATAAGGTACAGTGGTGACCTGCAGAAATGCAGCCTAAAATTCTATGGTAGATAGTCTGTTGTATATATTGCAAAATTTTGAGGTAAAGTAGGGCAAATCTTCAGGGCTGTAAAATAAAAACATCCAAAGGCTTTTATTTTTCTTCTAACTATGCTAATATCCATAAAACTAGCATGGTGTTCTGGACAGCTATAGAAAAAAACAAAAATGATCATTGATACTGTATACTTTACTCTAAAGTGATATAAAACAAAGAGAACATATGGTAAAATTATAAGTGGCAAGAGGTGATAGAAACTGTAATGGAAAAGCCTTAGAGTGTTAAGATTAGCCATATTTCATTTATTAAGTCCTAGCAAGATAATATTCACCCAGAAAGGACAGACACTATCTGTGACATCTCTAAATTGTATTAGTATTAAATAAATTATTTACTAAAGAAAAAAGCCCTGAATATAATCTTCTAATTTGCATAAATTGATTGAAGGAAATATTAATAAGTGATCCCAATGACAAGTGCCACATTGATGCTTTAACAAGCACTTAAAAGGAAGTGTCTTAATAAACATCAAATGGCATTTCATAACTTATTATTTCAAGTTAATTAGATTGTGCCAAACCATTTGAAATTGTCTACGGATTTTTAATTAATTTTCAATATCTAAGTCATAAAATGTCATCTGACTGTGTCTCAGGTCTGTATAATTCATCCACTGTCAGTTAATAAGATCAACTTGTTTTTTTTTTCTTAATTTTTTTTCTTAAAGTCTGAAAAAAAGACAGTTATAGCGCATGTGTCTTTAACTTGCAGGAAACCTTTGACAGAATGGAAAGAGCGGGTGACTTTTTACATGTTCATACAGTATATAGGTTGTGATTGTCATGAAGATGAGTTGGAGCAACCCAATCAAAATACCTGTATGGGGGTGGAGGGAGTAATGATCACACTGGAAGACGAGAATTGTTGTTGAGAATCTTGTGGGTCGAAACCTTTTTACTAAGTAATCATATGTGTAAAATCTGTACAAAGTTCTTTAGACTTTCCAAATATAAGGCCTAGCTAAACAATTCACTCAATTTGTTATTAGCTAGACAAGCCCTTTCACTGCATGCTGATGGATCTAACAGAAATTGCAAAGGTCTACTTAGTCAATCAAATACACTTTTAACTATTTATGAAGATGATTACACTACATAGCAGTTGAGTAATCTAATGGATATTTTACAGAAAATGTGCAAACAATGTGATTCTGTAAGATAAGACCCAGAGCTAGTCAGCCAATGTTTTAACAGCATTCAATAATAGTCATTGCAATGTACACACCCGATACAGAGATTACCCAGCTCACAGGACAACAATATAAGCACTGTCAGTAGGGCAGGTCAGCTAAGCAGTTAACCCTTTACTCATCCACTTGATAGACACCACCATGTGTTTTAAAGCTGAACTCCAGCTTTGCTACACTTTACATAGTTTGTTTGGGCCATGCTGGCCCACGTGAGGCCAGAACACACTAGAGTATATCTGATCAATGCTCAGCCAATCAGAGAAAGTGATGCATTCCATCAATAAATACAAAGGAGAAAGCCGGGGTCACCCAATGACGTGGACAGGTGACCCCGCCCCCTTTTACGCATCATGGGGATTTCGTTCCTCGATGGAGACTGAGTGGAGACTGGAGCATTGCTGGAGAATGGATCATCGTTGGACATCGAGAGACGGGATTACATCACTGGACATACATCGAGAGACTGAATTACATCGCAGGAATCTATTTTTTTTTTTAAAAAAGGACTTGTCCCAAACCATCTACTGTGATTTTTAAAATGTTCACACTTTTTCTTTTAGAAATGGTAGGGGTACAATGTGCCCCTTACCCGTTCACATGGGGGGGCTGGATCTGGGGGTCCCCTTTGTTAAAAGGGGCTTCCAGATTCTGATAAACCCCCTGCCTGCAGACCCCCACAACCACCGGGCAAGGGTTGTGGGGATGAGGCCCTTGTCCTCATAAACATGGGGACATCCTCCCCATGTTGAGGGCATGTGGCCTGGTATGGTTCAGGAGGGGGGTGCTCTCTTGTCACCCCTCTTTTGCTGCGGCCTGCCAGGTTGCTTGCTCGGATAAGGGTCTGGTATGGATTTTTGGGGGGAACCCCACACCATCTAAAAAATAATGGTACGGGGTTCCCCTTAATATTCATACCAGACCTGAAGGGCTTGATATGGAATTTGGGGAACCCCCCATGCTTTTTTTGGGGGTTTGGGGTTCCCCTTAATATTCATACCAGACCCAAAGGGCCTGGTAATGGACTGGGGGGAACCCCTGCCGTTTTTTTATGTCTTTGAACTGTATTGCCGGGACCGACAATTCATGAATAGCCTCGAGTAGTTTTAAATGACTTTTTTTCCTTTAGAAATGACATTTTGTGCAGGGACAGTTCTAAACACGGGAAACATGCGCTACTTTACATGCATACTATAGACAGCCCCCAGGTACGAAATTTGAGGGAATATTTCACTTTTATTGTTTCACTTTGAGCATTATTTAAATCACTGCTCCTGAAAAATGGCAGTTTTAAAAAAAAAAATTGTATTGATACTTGTCCCCTGGGGCAGGACCCAGGTCCCCAAACACTTTTTTATGACAATAACTTGCATATTAGCCTTTAAAATTAACACTTTTGATTTTTCATGTTCATATCCCATAGACTTTAACGGTGTTCGCATGTTTGAACACATTTTTTGCCTGTTCGCATGTTTTGGTGCGAACCGAAATAGGGGGTGTTCGGCTCACTCCTAATGCCAGCTCACTGGCAACGCAGGGTGGAAGGGCTTGGGGACAATATAAAACTGGCCAATTATGCCCTCAGCATGTGGTCACTTGCCTGTGAGGGGGTGAGGGACCTGGTGGAAACCTATTGGTCTGGCGCACCGCAAAGTGCACAGCCACACAGATGGTGCGAGCCCATGCTATTACATAGGGGCTTATTAGCCCCATTGTTATAGTAATAGAGGTAAATGAAAAAAAGTGATGAAAAATTATTATAATTATAATAAACAATACATAAAAATCTAAAAGTACCCCCCTCACCCCCATACACATCCGAATGCAAAGTAGGGTGCTTTATGTAAATATAAATTGCATCACACATGTAAGGTTAAGAATGTCTGCATCCAGGAGCTGATCATTCTCAGGTAAGAGCTCCATCATACACTTTAATATAAACACTCTTATCAATATGTGTCAATCTTTAAAAAAAACCTTGGTACTCTATATGTAGTTTTCTAATTATATACAGGTTTGTCACTGACCTGAAACATTGGGGAAGTCAGCCTAAGGTCAGTGGTCCTTATCCGCATACTTGTTCCGAATTACTGACTCACAGTATTAAAACAAGAGAGGCAGAATGACAGGCAAGCAACTGGCATCTGTAAAATTAAAAGTCAGCAAAGATGGCAGCTTTCACATTTCTTTCATGAAAGGTCCCTTTAACCACTTCCCGACCGCCGCATGCACTTTTACGTCGACAGAATGGCACGGCTGCGCAAATAGGCATATATATACAGTACATCCCCTTAATTTGCGAGCCAACTCTTTCGCAAGCTTCGTGACCGTGCCCTTGGGACCCAATGTCAACCGGTGTCCCGCGATCGGGTCACAGAGCTGAAGAAGGGGGAGATGTCAGTGTAAACACAACATCTCCCCATTCTTCCCCTGACATGGCACTGATCGTCTGTTCCCTGTCATCGGGAACAGCGATCAGTGACGTGGCACGGCAAGCCACGCCCCCTAACCATTAGAAGCACTCCCTATGTCACACTTAACCCCTTCAGCGCCCCCTACAGGTTAATCCCCTTCACTGCCAGTGTCATTTTTACAGTAATCAGTGCATTTTTATAGCACTGATCGCTGTAAAAATGACAATGGTCCCAAAATTGTGTCAAAAGTGTCTGATGTGTCCGCCATAATGTCATAGTCACGATAAAAATTGTTGACCGCCGCCATTACTAGTAAAAAAAAATATTAATAAAAATGCCATAAAACTATCCTCTATTTTGTAGACGCTATAACTTGTGCGCAAACCGATCAATAAACGCTTATTGCGATTTTTTTTACCAATACTATGTAGAAGAATATGCATCGGCCTAAAATGAGGAAAAAATGTTTTTTTATATATTTTTGGGGGATATTTATTATAGCAAAAAGTAAAATATATTGCATTTTTTTCAAAATGCATTTTGTATTTTTGTTTATAGCTCAAAAATTAAAAACCGCAGAGGAAATGGCCGGGAAAATGTAAATGCAAGATTATCATCATTGACTGAATGTTTGCTAGATTTGCCTAAATGTACTTGGCCCTGTAAAGCAGGCTGTTCGCTCTCTGGGCTGTCGTCTCTAATCTGTTCTCTGTCTCTCTGAATACTCTTTGCATTGGATGCATGTTCCAGGTTCTAAATGGCCTCGGAAGCTGGAAGATGAAAATGCCGATTCGCTGGCATCGCAGGGTGTGAGGGCTTGGCACAGAGCACTGTGTCCCAAAGGCAATGGGCCATTGCATGTGGTCACGTGCCTGTGAGGGGGTGACGAACCTGGTAGAAACCTATTGGTCCAGCGCCCCGCACACTGCACGGCCACACAGATAGTGTGGGCTGGGGGGTTGCGCCCCTGTGCCCCTTATGGACCGGCCACCACTACTTTGGGGGCAGACTGAGCTACTCCTTCCATCACCCTTTTTCTTCCTCTCTTTTTCATTTCTTGCTGATCTCATCAGCATTTTTTTCTTGTGAGTTATTTTGTCACGTACATCTGTTTTATTTCCCAAAATATGGCTTTTGTATTATTAACATAACATTACCAAAATTAATATTCCCTCTATTTAATTAGCATTTTTTTATACCATGAACTGAAACCAGGAGACCAATTTAAATAGACATTACTTTCTGCCACTGTCTGAAATAATTTTTTGTGAATTTAAACTGCAATACACAAATGTTAGTAAATGTAATAATGGCATAGAAGACTATATGCACAAACTGACAAACCAACAATAAAATAATAGGTTCACTGTATAACATTATGAAAAGCAGAAGTAATGCACCATAAAAAATGTTTCACTAAACAAGAAAATGATGAAGTATATTTTTAAACAAAAAAGCATATATATTGGGTTATTAAAAACCCAGAGATGCAGAGTAATTATATTTTCATTAAAACTCTTAATTAGGAAAACTCTGCTAGAACATGTTGTTCATTACTTTGGGACATTTGAATAGGCACCTAAAGCATTAATAAGAACATAGTGATCAATAATAATACTTGAAACATAAACAAATCTATAGCAAAGACTTTAGAGATTTAGAAAAAAAATTATAATCATCTTAAGAAGCCCCTATGCAAATAAATCATGCCATTAAAATATTGAAAAATAAATTAAATAGGAAGTAATAACAAGTGATGCAAGAAAAGAGTTATACCACCTTCACACCATATTTTATTAATTGGATTTTTTTATTTAAAAAAATCATTTAAAATGTAACATCTTTAAAATATGATGTATGACTTTAATATGTCTTTGAAACTCCATTGTCACCAGTTATCCATCACATTAGGCGGTTTCTCCTAATAAGCTCTAATTGGTACTAACATCTGAGTGCAACCAGCTATAGCCTCAGACTTTCATAGTCTCTTAACATGCTGGGTCCATTGTTTTAAGTGATCACTGAGGCGTGCAGTGCTTTGAGAAATTACATTAAATCAAGTAAGTGATCATTAAAGTTGTAAGATACTTTTAACCGCTTTTTGTCAGACCAACAGAACTGCCTTTATGCAGCAGTTTTTCTCTCTTTAGCTGTCTTTCTAATGTTGAATGTCAATAATTTAAAGTGTAACTCTATTAATAACTTTCATTTTTTTTACTTTTGGATAGTGTGGGCAAAAGGTAAAAACATCTGAATACCACCAGATTGAGGAGAAATCCTGTCTCTGACAGTAACCCCTGTTGTTTCCCCTACCACTGTTCCATTGAAAGTCATAACATTTTGGATTACCTACTATTTTCTCTTTAGGTGACAATGGTCCTCAGGACATACAGTGAGGTTAGATCTTCTCAATGGGGATACACAAAGCAATAAGAAACTGAATACAATATAACCCATTCTCATTTTAATCAAAACCACATTAAAATTGTTAATTATAGTTACACTCGGCCTAAAATATTGATATGTGCTGCATGTGACCAAAAAAATCCTTGTCTATATGTTTGAGTAGAACAGGCATAGTTTGTGAGGGGTATAGCAGCCTAGCAAAACTAACCATCTTAATAAGATGAAATATTCCCAGGGGGTGGGGGATATAGGAAGATCTTTCCATTACAAGTTCTGTAAGAATTTCAGCTTATCATAATTTAAATATTGGAGGTGTTGTATTTGGATCAACTGTGGGTATAGGATAGTGTATATGGGATTGTATAATTTTGTTTACTATTTTTTGTTGTTTGAACTGAATGGTCTTTTTTCAACCTGACTAACTATGTACACGATACTCACACTATACTCAGACTACACTAAAGCCCCGTACACACGGTCGGATTTTCGGCCAACCAACTTCAAAATCCGGCACTTTTCTAATTTCTCCGACCGTGTGTACGTTCCATCGGACCAACTTTTTTGGCTTCAATCGGACAAAAAGTTGGGTCTGTGAACGGACCAACTTTCTGTTCTGAAAAGTCCGATTGTGCAAAGTGCGACCGTGTGTACAGAAAACCATCGGATTTTTCAAAAAAAGCTAAATGCGCATGCCCCGAAATAAAGAGCACCCGGAAGCCAGCTGTCTAGTAAAACTAGCGTTCGTATTTGAAAATGCTCATTCGTCACGCGGCAAGTTTCGAAATCTCAAATAGCAGCGCATATTCTATTTTTCTTTAGAATGTCCTAATATGTACATCTGCTCAACTGGTGATACAGACGGATTAAAAACAAATGTATTTACTTTGGATTAGTGTATTTTCTGGATATGAATCCAGCCTTTTTTTTCTTATTTATTTGAAATGCAAAACCAATAAATATCCCCAATTCTTTATGCTGGGCAAAGTAATAACTACCCTATTTATGTCCCTTCAATTTTAGCAAAGGGCCTGCCTACTCACAAACTTACATTTGACTTTCCACACATAATGCACAAGTTTTTAGCATCATCATTTTATTTAGCAAAAAATGTGAAAAATAATAACAGATCCAAATACAAAACAACAGGAAGGCAGCAATTGAAGAACTGGTTGAGTTGGCAAAGCCTCTGTACCCCAGGGCATACATAAATTAGGTTATAATCTCCAAACTTGGGGACCTGAGCATTAACTAAAATATAAGGAGCCCAAGAAGATTGTGGTCTCCAAAAGATGGGGAGCAGCAGCAGCAGACATATTTGTGCCCAGGCTGTGGTACTTCAACAGGCTGATATTTCAGCATACCAAACTGGCCAACACTCTCCACACTTCACACCTCATCAGCTGAAGCGTTATAATTTTTAACACTCACACCACAATACCAAAAACAATAATATCTAAAAAATAAAGATTTTATGCCATAATTCGAGCATTTTTTCTTAAGCCAAACCAAACAAAACATACTCAACTACAAATAATAGCAAAAATATGTTCAAAATCATAGATATTTAAAGATAAATTAGTATCCCCTAAAATCGGGGCTCTGAGTTGGCCACTGACCCCCATGCTGCTGTGGTGGGTTGGCTTGCTGGGGTGGGTTGGCTTGCTGGGGTGGGTTGGCTTGCTGGGGTGGGTGGGCTTGCTGGGGTGGGTAGGTTGGCTGGGGTGGGTAGGTTGGCTGGTGTGGCTCGGCTTGCTGGGGTGGGTGGGCTTGCTGGGGTGGGTAGGTTGGCTGGGGTGGGTAGTTTGGCTGGTGTGGCTCGGCTTGCTGGGGTGGGTGGGATTGCTGGGGTGGGTAGGTTGGCTGGGGTGGGTAGGTTGGCTGGGGTGGGTAGGTTGGCTGGTGTGGCTCGGCTTGCTGGGGTGGGTGGGATTGCTGGGGTGGGTAGGTTGACTGGTGTGGCTCGGCTTGCTGGGGTGGGTAGGTTGGCTGGTGTGGGTAGGTTGGCTGGGGTGGGTAGGTTGGCTGGTGTGGGTAGGCAGGCTGGTGTGGGTAGGTTGGCTGGTGTGGGTAGGCTGGGTGTGCTTGGAAGCTTGTCTGTTGTTGGTAGGCCTGTTGTACATTGGCTGGAGGTGTGTGATCTATATCACAGACATGTGAAATAGGGGTTAGCTCCCGTTTCCTGGCCTTGCTAAGGAGCTGGACCATGATCCCCTCACATAGCTCCCTTTGATCGGCATCAATCTCCCGTAGTTTGTTTGCTATAAAACAGCCAAACCCTTCTGCACTATCGGGTGCTGTGGTGATGACCGATGTGGCCCTACTTAGAAAATCAGCCGTGGCATCATCCAGATGTTGCCTCTTCTTGGCCCTTTTCCTAGGAGGGTTCAGTGTAGGGATTCTACATTGTGTGGACTGTCTGCTGGGCCCAGCCTCTTCTTGGCTGGCAACGTCCTGTGTCTGAAAAAGGAGCATCATTTTATTTTCTTGCCATCATAACAACACATTAACATCATAGTCAGGGGCGTACCTAGAGCATTTTGCACCCGGGGCAGATCCAATATCTGCCCCCCCCCCCCCCCACACGTTAAAATGTACAAACACCCCACTGTGCCCCCTGCATACCTCTGCATCCTTCAATATCATTGTGTTACTACTGTGTACCCCTCTCCACAACTGCACGTCTGGACCCCTTTACATTACCCAGCACCCTACACCTCTGGTCATGTCACCCCCCTAGCAACGCCACTGATCATAGTATATCTGAATGCACATATTTTCAGGAATACTATACCTGTGTCAAGCTGAGCTCCTCCTCCTCCTCCTCCTCCTCCTCCTCCTCATCCTGAGTTGGTTCAGCCTCAGTATCTGTGGCCTCTGCTGATGCGGATGCAAGTGTGGACAGATGTTTTCTTGGCTCTGTTTGGTCCTTTAAAAACATCAGGCTGCTGAAGTACCATAGCTTGGGCACATAAACATCATCTGCTGCCGCTCCCGATCTTTTTAAACACTCAATCTTCTTGAGCTCCCTCTTAAAAGTGCTCCTCAGGCCCCCAATTTTTGCTTTTATTTGGGTCTCGTTGGCCCTGGGGTACACAGTCTTTGCTTCTGCCACCAGTTCATCAATTGCTGCCTGCCTTTTATTTTTATTGGAGTAGTCTTTATTGGTGACCTGCCACAGACATGTGTGTGATCTATAGAGATCAATAAAAGCAGTGATGAATGCTTTGGAATTAAGCTTTCCACCCTTTGCTTTCGGCATTATTTGGATGAGATATCTGCAATAAAGGATACAATACGACCAATAAGTGCTTGCTGTAACTTCCTAACCTGCTTATACAATCTCTGTTTGCTCTAAGCTAAATCATGCAGTAACCACTAGTGTCCCAATGTATTCACCTACCTTCGTTCCGCGTAGACCTTCGGCTGCACGTAGAGTCGTTCCATTAGGTTCGTGCATGCGTCCGTGACATCGAGCGCTCGTTCTTGATTTATATAGCCTACGCATGCGTGAAGCTTCGCTCTACGTGCGTCATGACGCTGGGGCGGGACCACAATCCTTTTTCTTCATGCGACATTCTGGGATGTGTGAGGGAGAATGTGATGGCGGAACCCACGAAAACGAATAGGCCCCGCAGTGGAGGCGTTTATAGAAAACACAAGGCCACCCCCATGAGCAAGGGGGAGATGGTGGAGATGGTTCGCATCTTTGAGAAGTACGATTACGATTGTAAACTTGAAAATTATGATAGGCCCAACAGCCATAAAGACTGGGTTCTGGAGAAGGTCCTCGCGGTATTGGAAGGAGATTATGGTATCCAACGAACGAAAGACCAAATCCGCAAACGATGGTCAGATTTGAAGCACAGAGAGCAAGAAAATTTAGAAGCCATTCACCGCACCATTATCAAAAGAAGTAAGTACATGTAATTTGAGAATTATTTGTCTGTACATTATAGATGGATGAAATTTAATGATTTAGTTTTCTGGTGGGGCCTACAGAAGAAGTTAATGGAAGTTTAAAAGCAGTTCATTAACCACTTAACCACCAGCCGCCGTCTACAAACGGCGGCAAGGTGGTTGCTTAACTGGGGGTCGCCGTTCTGAAACGGCGCCCACCAGAAGCAGTAATGCGCGCCGCCTCGGGCGCGCACACAGAAAATTCTGTGCGCGCCGGGTCTATGAGACCCGGCGCTACACAGATCACGGTAACTGACCGGCAACGCCGGTCTTTTACCATGTGATCGCGCCGTCCAATGACGGCGCGACCACAGGTAAACAAACCGGCGTCATCTGATGACGCCGGTTCCTCCCTCCTCTCGCTGTACCGATCGGTACAGTGTGAGAGGAGAGCGCGGATGGCAGCAGCAGTGTGGGATGGATCTGTGACTATTGCAGTCACAGATCCATCCATCCCTGCTCAGCCATCCCTGCATTAACCCCTGCAATACTCTGCCTTCCCTGCGCAATACTCTGCAATGCTCTGCCTTCCCTGCAATACCCCCGCGCAATACTCTGCAAAACACCCGCGCAATACTCTGCAAAACACCCGCGCAATACTCTGCAAAACACCCGCGCAATACTCTGCAAAACACCCGCGCAATACTCTGCAAAACACCCGCGCAATACTCTGCAAAACACCCGCGCAATACTCTGCAAAACACCCGCGCAATACTCTGCAAAACACCCGCGCAATACTCTGCAATACCCCCGCGCAATACTCTGCAATACCCCCGCGCAATACTCTGCAAAACACCCGCGCATTACTCTGCAATACCCCCGCGCAATACTCTGCAAAACACCCGCGCAATACTCTGCAAAACACCCGCGCAATACTCTGCAAAACACCCGCGCAATACTCTGCAAAACACCCGCGCAATACTCTGCAATACCCCCGCGCAATACTCTGCAAAACACCCGCGCATTACTCTGCAATACCCCCGCGCAATACTCTGCAAAACACCCGCGCAATACTCTGCAAAACACCCGCGCAATACTCTGCAAAACACCCGCGCAATACTCTGCAAAACACCCGCGCAATACTCTGCAATACCCCCGCGCAATACTCTGCAATACCCCTTGCGCAATACTCTGCAATACCCCCGCGCAATACTCTGCAATACCCCCGCGCAATACTCTGCAATACCCCCGCGCAATACTCTGCAATACCTCCGCGCAATACTCTGCAATACCCCCGCGCAATACTCTGCAATACCCCCGCGCAATACTCTGCAGTACCCCCTGCCAGTACTCTGCAGTACCCCTTGCGCAATACTCTGCAATACCCCCCGCGCAATACTCTGCAATACCCCCGCGCAATACTCTGCAATACCCCCCGCGCAATACTCTGCAGTACCCCCCGCGCAATACTCTGCAATACCCCACTCGCAATACTCTGCAATACCCCACGCACAATACTCTGCAATACCCCACGCACAATACTCTGCAATACCCCACGCACAATACTCTGCAATACCCCACGCACAATACTCTGCAATACCCCACGCACAATACTCTGCAATACCCCCGCACCAATACTCTGCAATACCCCCGCACCAATACTCTGCAATACCCCCGCACCAATACTCTGCAATACCCCCGCACCATACTCTGCAATACCCCCCACACAATACTCTGCAATACCCCCCACACAATACTCTGCAATACCCCACGCACAATACTCTGCAATACCCCCGCACCATACTCTGCAATACCCCCCACACAATACTCTGCAATACCCCCGCACCAATACTCTGCAATACCCCCGCACCAATACTCTGCAATACCCCCGCACCATACTCTGCAATACCCCCGCACCATACTCTGCAATACCCCCGCACCAATACTCTGCAATACCCCCGCACCATACTCTGCAATACCCCCGCACCATACTCTGCAATACCCCCACACCAATACTTTGCAATACCCCGGCCAATACTTTGCAATACCCAGAAAATACTCTGGGGAAAAAAATGTGTTTTAACCACTTCCCGCCCACGTCATATGAGGTCCTTGACTTTGTGCAGGGATATCTAAATGATGCCTGCAGCTACAGGCATCATTCAGATATCATTTTTTTCAGCCGGCGATTCTCTACACCATAAGAACGATCATGGCGGCTGTTCCGCCTCTTGATCGTTCTTACGGGAGGCAAAAAGGGACGTCCCCACTCCCTTCGCCCTCCGGTGCTTCTTCTGACTCACCGCTGCGATCGAAGCCAGGATCGTTTTTTTTCTTGTTTTTTTTCTTGTTTTTTTCCAAGCTTCCCAGCCTAGAGGTGAGATGTGGGGTCTTATTGACCCCATATCTCACTGTAAAGAGGACCTGTCATGCTATATTCCTATTACAAGGGATGTTTACATTCCTTGTAATTGGAATAAAAGTGATCAAAACATTTATTTTTGGGGAAAAACGTGTCAAACTAAAATAAATTAAGTAAAATGAACAATAAAAATAAAAAATAAATATTTAAAGCGCCCCTGTTCCCGCGTGCTCGTATACAGAAGCGAATGTGTACGTAAGTCCCGCCCACATATGAAAACTGAGTTCAAACCACACATGTGGGGTATCGCTGCGAACGTTAGAGCGAGAGCAATCATTTTGGCCCTAGACCTCCTCTGTAACTAAAAACATGTAACCAGTAAAAACATTTAAAACGTCACCTATGGGGATTTTTAAGTAGCGAAGTTTGGCGCCATTCCACAAGCGTGTGCAATATTGAAGGGTGACATGTTGGGTATCTATTTACTCGGCGTAACTTCGTCTTTCATATTATGCAAAAACATTGGGCTAACTTTAATGTTTTTTTTTTTAAAAAGCACAAAACTGTTTTATTTCCCAAAAAAATGCGTTCGAAAAATTGCTGTGCAAATACCATGCGCGATAAAAAGTTGCAACGACCGCCATTGTATTCTCTAGGGTCTTTGCTAAAAAAGCATATATAATGTTTTGGGGTTCTATGTAATTTTCTAGCAAATAAATGATGATTTTTACATGTAGGAGAGGAATGTCAGAATTGGTCTGGGTGTTCCAGAACGCCTGATGGTGCTCCCTGCATGTCGGGCCTCTGTATGTGGCCACGCTGTGTAAAAGTCTCACACATGTGGTATCGCCATACTCGGGAGGAATAGCAGAATGTGTTTTGGGGTGTAATTTGTGGTATGCATATGCTGTGTGTGAGAAATAACCTGCTAATATGAAACTTTTGTGGAAAAAAAAACCAAAAAAAAAAAAACCTTGATTTTGCAAAGAATTGTGGGAAAAAATGACAACTTCAAAAAACTCACCATGCCTCTTTCTAAATACCTTGGAATGTCTTCTTTCCAAAAAGGGGTCATTTAGGGGGTATTTGTACTTTTCTGGCATGTTAGGGTCTCAAGAAATGAGATAGGCCGTCAGTACTTCAGATGTGATCAAATTGATCAATTTTCAGTAATTGGTACCATAGCTTGTAGACCCTATAACTTTCACCCAGACTAAATAATATCCAATTTTTTTTTTTTTTTTTTACCAAAGATATGTAGCAGTATACATTTTAGGCCAAATTTATGAAGAAAAATTCATTTTTTGCAAAATCTTATAATAGAAATGAAGAAAAATTCATTTTTTTACAAAATTTTCGTTCTTTTTTCATTTATAGCGAAAAAAATAAAAACCGCAGAGGTGATCAAATACCACCAAAAGAAAGCTCTATTTGTGGGAAAAAAAGGACAAAAATTTCATTTGGTTACAGTGTTGTATGACTGAGTTATTGTCATTCAAAATGTGAGAGCACCGAAAGCTGAAAATTGGTCTGGTTATTAAGGGTGTTTAAGTGCCCAGTTGTCAAGTGGTTAAAATTGTAAAGTTTTTATTATGTCTTGGCTACTTTTGGCAAATCCTTAATATACTGTATTCTAATTTTTTCAACAGGACAAAGGCACAGAGAAAGACACCACAGGGGACAAAGGGAGGCTTCCCTTGGCCGGGCTCCAACAGGGGAGAGAACAGGGGAGACAACAGGCCCCAAATCTGCCCCAAAACGTAAGTTAATAAAAATGCTTATGTGCTTTTGCCAGTGACAGGGGTGTTTAGAGATAGGACAAACGCCATGGTGTCAGGACTGAACTTAAGGGGTACATTACACTTTATGTTAGATGCGTGGCTCATCACTGACCATTAATGACGCATTTACAGGGTAGAGATGGGTAGAGGAGAGTCCCTGGGGATCAGAGTCACACAGAGTCACGCCTGCTAGATTTCACATCATATAAACCATATTGCCATAGCAAACAAGAGTGATGGGTGCCATCTGCCTGAGTTGTTTAATGTGGCCTAGATATAGACATGTCTTCATAGATTTTATATGACATCATACTCCTGTTCCCTAGCATAGCGTTTATTGTAATAATGCATAGTGTAGTACACTAGTGTGGCGCAAACTGGTTCACCAGGGCAAGGTTGGTGGACTTTAAAAGCAGCACATGTGATTATGTTAATATAATGTAATTTTGGCAACGATTCATAGATGATTTATTCTTTCATTTTAGAGGATTGTGAGTGTGCTCAACACCAACCTTTGCAGGATTTGGAGGATAGTGCCGGACCCAGCAAAGAGCCACCAGTCGACAGCACATCCCCAGACACAAGATATGCTGAGGGTGAAGGAGTGCAAGAAATGCAAGATGAGCCTTCGGAGGTTGTTGTTTGCCCCAGTAAGTTTTTGGAACATGTGCCTTGCAAAATCAACACCTGTTTTTTTTTTCTAGGTCCACACCACACACGCCTACACCACAATAGCAAATTATTTAGTGTATTCAAAATTTGAGCATGTAGAAGGGAGAGGTGGCAGTGGTGTTTAGGTAGATGCATTTGAAGACACATGGATATGCACCTGGCCCAAGATTTACAGAGTATTATCTGTAGTGTGTACATTCACTAGTAGTGTAGGTGTATTATGAAGATGAAAAAGGTTGTTAGGACTAATTGAGTGTCTAGGTTTAGGTAAGTATTTCAAGAAAATAGACCCCATTGTAACATTTTGGTTTATTTTGGGATTGCCTCAGTCACTTCACCATCAAACACATACTAAATTTTTGTCTTTTTCCAAGGCCACCAACTACCAGGATGCACTATTGGTCGGATCAGTGCTGATATGCTGCAGGCAATGACAGAGCTGGAAAATCTCAAGGAGGCTGCCACTGGTGTTCAGAGACGAATCCGGGATTATTACGACCTGTTAGCAAAATTTTAGTTTTTTTCTATCGTTGTTTTATAATTACAAATGTTCCCTCGTGTTCAAGGTTTTATCATGGAAATATTTGTAATTAGCCTTGTTTGCACATGCTCAGTTTGTGATAATTGAAAGAATTTGCACTAATTCTATTTGCACTACGCACATTTTGTAAAATCTGAGTTTTTTCTCCAAAAAAAAGTGTTAATGCTAGGTCATTACCACAAAATGACTATCTTTATGTGTGATTTCAGGGTCTCAGCTGAGTGTTTATCCACTCTTCTTCTCCTGGTGCCTACAAATGTCATTTTGTTATATTTTAAGGGCTTGACCTTAAAATCATACAAAAATGCACATATAGAAATGCCCAATGTATCGAGGCCAAAAGTGGAACAACTTGTCATTCTGACCCTGGGATTGCACCAGGAGAAGGAGAGTTGGTAAAGACTGTGCTAAGGGTCAGTTCACATCAGACGCAGTTCCATTCATTTTGGTGTGCATTTTTGTATGCGACAAAGATGCAGGCACAGGGTTTGACATGCACTCCATTATGGTTCCGGTTGGCTCTAGCTCACAACATGGTAGTCCGTTTCCGGTGATAAGGCTAACTACATGTTGTGAGCTACAGCCAACCACAACCCACGGGGCGCATGGAGACCACTGTGCATGCATTTTTGCCACACCCAAAAATGGAACACAGAATGAACAAAAGTGCATCTGGACAGACATTTACATTGCTAATTTTTTATTTGTTGCGTGAAGAAAGCTGAAAAAGGAAAAATTTTGATGTAAAAAAGTTTGCTATGTCTAGGGCTGAGTTTGAAAAGATGCATGTTTAGCATTTTACCCAAAAAATACACAATTGTGTTATTCCTGAACTAACAATGTTTTTTGATTTTGTAAACTGCCAAAAAGTGACATTGGATTGTGCAGGATTGAACAAATATATTTTTGGAAACATTTTGTGGATTATTATTTATCTGATCACTACTACCAGTATATTTGCATATGGAAAAGGTGTGTATCAGAAACAAAAAGGCATAATAATAATACACATAGCTGTTTGTAACTTTAGAAAGGCTAATTAAACATTTGGTTGTTCTAAAATATTTAATGGTAATCACAGCAACATTTCATTAATCAGTAAAATAATAGTAATAAACAAACATAACAGCATCTTGTAAACGAATTTAATGTTTTCAAAAGGAACATCCTAAAGGTTCACAAAAAACTAAAGGACATCTTGCTGCCAAGGCACTGCCCCTCTACCCACAAAATACTCCATATATTGCTCCCGCACCAGACGGGCATTCTGGGAGGAGACAGCAGGTCGAGTTTGTTGCAGGGCTGGCATCACTGCATCTTCAGCTGGACGTCCACCTGAGGGGTCATCAGTATGCCCGGAACCTATGTAGTTAGCAGCATTCCTCCGTAGAAAATTATGGAGGATGCAGCAGCACAAAACAACATGATTTAGTTTGTATTCCGCCAAGTGAATGGCAGTCAGAAAAAGCCTAAAACGACATGACAAAATGCCAAAGGCGTTTTCAACCACCCTTCTGGCACGAGATAGTCTGTAGTTATATATCCGTTGCTCACGAGTGAGGTTCCTCATTGGAAAGGGCTTCAAAAGATGTTCCCCAAGAGCAAACGCCTCATCTGCCACAAATACAAAGTTGAGGCCCTCCACGTTGTCCTGCGCAGGTGGCAAATGTAAGGTGCCAGACGTAAGACGCTGATAAAATTCGGTATGAGCCATGACACCTCCATCAGAATGACGACCATTCATACCGACATCAACATATAAAAACTCATAATTTGCTGAAACAATAGCAAGCAGAACTATGCTGTTAAAGCCCTTATAATTATAAAAAAAAGAGCCTGAGGCCGGTGGAGGAACAATTCGGACATGTTTGCCATCAATGGCACCCCCACAGTTGGGAAAATTCCACTGATTGGCAAACTGGGCTGCAACATCCTGCCATTCCTCACGGTTTGAAGGAAACTGTGGAGTGAAGCAAAGAAAAATTAGTTAAGACTTGAGCAGAAAATATTATCAGCATTTTGAAAACATACATTATAGGGGCAAGAGAACACTAAAATATATCAAAACATTTGTGGAATAACAATTAAGAAGCAGAGCAAATAATATGCTTCATGACTCCCTCTGGTGGCAGATTAAATACATTTTGTGTAGATAATGTTAAATGCTTAAAGCTTGGCAAGTGGTAAGAACTCTCTCCTTTGCCATGGGACCAATATGGTGAACCAAGGAAGGATCAGGTTGCAACCGACTTGGGTTTTTGTGACTGTCACACCAGAGGGTAGACAATAACATAATATATACAAATAAGACAAAGTACTAATAAAATATTTTGGAGAAATCATGAAGTGTATCAAATGTGAAAACAAAGAAAAAAACTTACCCGAATATAGTCCTTCTGCAGGACTTGAATAATGGCACAGCAAGTGTCCGGAATTATGTGTCCCAGAGCCTGGGGAGAGATCCCAGTAGTAAACTTTATGTCCTGTAGATTTCTCCCTGTCGCCAAATATCGCAAAGTGGCTATGAGCCGTTGCTCTGCAGGAATAGCAGGCCTCATACAGGTGTCCTTCTTGCTAATATATGGGGACAGCAAGTTTAGAAGACGCTGGAAGCAGGCATCGGACATCCGAAGATAGTTCCGAAAATCATTCGGATTATTTTCCTGCAGCTCCCTCAGCAATGCCATATGTGAAAATTGGTCCCGATGAAGCAACCAATTTTTGGTCCAAACAGTCCTCCTCTTCCTGGTCCTGGTCCGGGCTTGAGCAATAGCCAGAACTCCAAGACCATAAATAGCCCGTTCTCTCGCTGGATTCCGCAACATCTCGTTATCGAGCAAACGCACGCAAAGTAACGAGCAAAAAGGCACGAAAATGGAAATCGGGAAAGCACTCACACGAAACGTAAACTAACTATATAGTAGCTGATGGAACGCAACGCGGGACGTACAAAACTTGAACTTCCTCTTTGAATCGCGTGGCCGTACGTTAAAACGTCACTACGTTCGTGTTGGTTGAGGAAAAAGTCCGAGTGTGTGTATGCTATGGGTGTGATCGGACAAATCAATTAAGTCAAAAATCCAAGGGAAATTTTGTTGGATGTCCGACCGTGTGTACGAGCCTTAACACTACACTGACACTCTACACTCAGGCCTCGTACAGACGGACGGACTGTCCGCTGAAATCGGTCCGCCGGACCGTTTTCAGCGGACATGTCCGCCCGGAGATATCTGTCTGATGGTTGTACACACCATCAGACAGAAATCCGCGTGTACACGATACGCGGTGACGTGACCGCGCCGTCGTCGCGACGATTACGCAGTGACGTGCGCGGCCCTGGAAGGTCAATGCTTCCACGCATGCGTCGAATCACTTTGACGCATGCGAGGGATGGCGGCCGAGCGCACATGTACGGTGAGTCTGTACAGACGACCGAACATGTCTGACAGACAGGCTTCCAGCAGACATGTTTCTTAGCATGCTAAGAAACATTTGTCCGCTGGAAAACGGTCGGCTGGACAAATGTCCGCTGGAAACCTGTCCGCTCGGCCGTACACACGACCGAACATGTCTGCTGAAACTGGTCCGCGGACCAGTTTCAGCAGACATGTTCGGTCGTGTGTACGGGGCCTCAGAGGCCCGGATTCAGAAAGAATATCGTATCTTTCTGCGGGCGTAGCGCATCTCATATCTGCTACGCCGCCGTAACCTAGACAGGCGAGTAGTGTATTCACAAAGATCTTGCGCCTGAAGTTACGGCTGCGTAGCGTATATGGGCCGGCGTAAGCCCGCCTAATTCAAAATAGGCTTGTCGGGGGCATGTTCTATGCTAAATAATCATGACCCCACGTTTTTGACGTTCCTAACGAACGGCGCATGCGCCGTCCGTGAAGGTATCCCAGTGCGCAAGTTCCAAATTACGCCGCAAATTGTCAATGCTATGGACGTGAACGTAACTTACGCAAAGCCCTATTCGCGAATGACTTGCGCAAACGACGTAAACAACGCAAAATTCGACGCTGGCCAGACGTCCATACTTAACATTGGCTACGCCTCATAGAGCAGGGGTAACTTTACGCCGAAGAAAAACTTACAAATACGACGTAAAAAAATGCGCCGGGCGGACGTACGTTTCTGAATCGGCGTATCTACTTAATTTGCATATTCGACGCGGAAGTGTTGGGAAGTGCAAAGTCAGCGTAAATTTTGCACCCTGAGATACGACGGCGTAGGAGACTTACGCCGCTCGTATCTAGGCAACACTGAGGCGTATCTGACTCTATGAATCAGACGCCGAGATGCGACAGCCCGCATTCGGAGTTACGACGGCGTATCTGGAGATACGCCGACGTAACTCCTTTCTGAATCTGGGCCAGAGTCAAAATGACACACTAACCCACTAGTAACAAACAGAGCCCTGCTCTATCTATCTCCACTCCAACAACGAACTGCAAAAGTTTCCTGTGGGAAGGAACCTTTTATAGTGTGGGGTGGGTGTTAGGATTAAAGTGGTTGTATAGTCACTTTTTTTACTTTTACCTACAGGTAATCCTATAATAAGGCTTACCTGTAGGTAAAAAAATAAATATCTCCTAAACCTGTATGGTTCAGGAGATATTCCCCTCACAATGAGCCACTGACTGCAGCGGCGCATGTACACAGGGCATTCTCGGCTGAAAGCCCGGCAGATGTCGGACCTTGCCGGAAAGAAATCTCCCACGCGCATATGTGACGATATCGTGGCTACAGCCACTCAGAGGGATGGAGCTGCGATACCCGGAAGACACGCCGAGGCAACATGTAAGCTACCTTGGCGTAGAACAGGTGAGTTACCGACGCCTCGTTCTAAGGTAAGTATTTCATAATGAGCTAGTATGCGGTGCATACTAGCTCATTATGCCTTTTGCCTTACAGGGGTAAATAAAATAAAATAATTCCAAGGGTATACAACCGCTTTAAGTTCACCTGCTGGTGGCTCTATCCTGTTCTGGGCTATTTGCTGCAACTCCAGTGTCCACCAGCAGGTGTCTCCGAGGAGACAGCAGGCTGGGGTAATCAGGCAAATTGGTGTTCAGCTGACCGGGGTGCCACTTAAGGCTTCTCCTCCCTTCTCCCGGCATGTCATGATTTTGGTTCCTTCCTTGCTGCCTGTTGTTCCCGATTGCCTGATCCAACCTGCACCCCTCTGCCTTGTTCCTGCTTTAGTTTCCAACCTTGATACCCTCTGCCTTGCTCCTGCCTCGTGATCCCCCTTCCTTGCATCCCTGTATACCCCTGTCATTATATTGTATATGATTGTATTTAGTCAGTAGTTTAGTTACCTTGTCAGTAGTTTCACTGTAAATAAATATCACTTTAATATATATTTCCTTTGTTTGGTCTCAGTTCCCTTGCATGCCTGGTCTCTTTAGCCACTGATTCCCGACAGTGGGACTATGAACACTGAGCCATGACTTTGTTCAATCATGACCCTGACTGTGCTCAGCGGTCAGGTGCATTGCTTCATTAAATTGGGGCCCTAGAATGCACTGTGCAGTGCAAATCAGGGGGTTTGCCCAAATGGCAAACAGGCGATTTTTCGGGCTGAACTTTTGCTCGGCTTAAAGGGGTTGTAAAGGTTAGTTTTTTATTTTCTAAATAGGTTCCTTTAAGCTAGTGCACTGTTGGTTCACTTACCTTTTCCTTCAATTTCCCTTCTAAATGTTATTTTTCTTTGTCTGAATTTCTCACTTCCTGTTTCTCCTCAGTAAACTTGCCACCATCATCCGAGCAGGGGTTAGTCAGCCAGAACAGCTTACTGAACAGCTTACCGAGGAGGAACAGGAAGTGAGAAATTCAGACAAAGAAAACAAAGAAAAAAAAAATTTAGAAGGGAAATCGAAGAAAAGGTAAGTGAACCAACAATGCACTAGCTTAAAGGAACCTATTTAGAAAAAACAAACCTTTACAACCCCTTTAAGGACCCTCGGGTGCAAGCCATCTGGTCCTGGTGACTTATTAATGTTAAGTTTTCAAGTCTAATTCTAATTCTGTCCTCTGTTAGCCATGAGGGTGCTTCCTGTGACATGTCCCGAGGATAAACATTGCAGTTTTGGTTACTGAAGCCCCCCGATTCCCTTGTGAAAACTGAGGCGAAGAATAAATTCAATACCTTTGCCATCTCTCCATCTTTAGTAACCAGATTCCCTTTATCATTCTTTATGGGACCAATATGATCTGACCTCCCTTTCTTACTATTTATGTACTTAAAGAATTGCTTGGGATTTGTTTTACTCTCCTCTGCTATGTACCCTTTGTGTTCTATCTTAGCCGCCCTGATTGCACCCTTACATTTCTTGTTGCATTCTTTGTAAAGTTGGAATGCTGATGATGATCCCTCAGCCTTGTATTTTTTGAAGGCCTTCTCCTTTGCTTTTATATGCATTTTTACGTTGGCGTTAAGTCACCCAGGACTTTTATCATTTTATTGTGTCCATCCCTTTATGACTACAGTGTACCCATCTTCTGATGGCTACTTTCAGCAGGAAATGCACAATGTCACAATGTCACAAAGCTCAAATCATCTCAAACTGTTTTTTTGAACATGACAATGAGTTCACTGTAGTCCAATGGCCTCCCCAGTCACTAGATCTCAATCCAATAGAGCACCTTTGGATGTGGTGGAACAGGAGATTTGCATCATGGATGTGCAGCCAACAAATCTGCAGCAACTGCGTGATGCTATCATGTCAATTTGCGCCAAAATCTCTGAGGTATGTTTCTAACACCTTGTCGAATCTGTGCCATGATGAACAATAAAGGTAGTCCTGAAGATAAAAGGGGGTACCAGCCAGGTACTAGCATGGTGTACCTAATAAAGTGGTCTCCGAGCCATGTGAGCCCAGAAATCTGGTCTGGATTCCTCACCACAGAACCCAATGCATATAAAAACATCAAACAACCCTCCACTCTTACCGAAAGAGACAGAGGGTAAATATTGTAAATGCCTGTGAAACCATCATCCCAAAATAAAAATAAAAACTAAATGACAATCCAAAATTATAAATCTTTACAATAAACACTAATGATAAAATCATATGCACAACAGCAGCACAAATCAAAGTTATACCAAAGTAAAACAGTGGACCAATGCACAGGGGACCAAGATCAATTGTGTTCAATATACAAAAGAAAAGCCTTCTGCTAAGCCCAAATGCAGAACAACTACAACATTTTTTTTAAATGGTAACCAGCTGGCTTTGTCTTCACCAATCACTTCCCTCCCTAATTTATATGCAATTTTACAACCATTCTCTGAAATCTCAGGCCTGCACATTAACCACAGTAAATCTAAGGCTTTAATCTCCCTGGCGGTATGATTATTTCAGAAAAAAGGTGCTGAAAGCGGTACCATTATTTGCAAGGAAATTTGGCGTTTTATACTGTTGGTCTGTAATTTTTAGGAATAACTCACTTAAATCTGACCAAACAAGAGACTAGTAGGCATCCCGGGGATGACATTTTTTTTTTAAAAACAAAATTATAAATTATAATATAATAAATAATTACAAATAATTATAACAAGTAATAATATAATTATAATAAAAATTATTCAATAATGTAATCAACTCAAAATCACTGAAATTTGCTCAGTTGCAGAATTGTCGCTGTCATTACTTTTATTTTTTATGACGAATTTCCCCACAAATCGCTATCGCACAATTCTGCAAGTGATTATAATTTATTATCGCTGTTTTCTAGCTGCTCTAAAACCATTTTTGACATAAAGGGACACTTTTGGTTGCTATGGACAATCTACAGTTTCCAGGGAGAAAGAACCGTTTTTATTATACAAAAGAACATGTAGGGCACTGGGCAGACCACTAGGGACAAGGGGGTGTGTATTTTTTACATACAGTACTGTAATCTATAAGATTACAGTATACTGTATGTAATGTGTTTGTTTACATTTTTGAATTTGGTGCCGTTCTCCGCTCCCGTGCGTCGTAATGTCGCAGGGAACTGAGATCGGCAGCACAGGAGGACACTGTGTGAATCGAGCGAGGTCCCGCTCGCTCACACAGCGCGGTGGCATCGCTGGATCCAGGGACAAGGTAAGTAACTTTGTCTGCTGCTGCAGCGAGGCAAGCCCAAGTCTGACTCGGGGTTACCGCTTTTGGTATGAAAATCTCACCCCGAGTCAGACTCGGGAATACCGCCAGGGGGGTTAAATCTCTCTTTGCAGAGTCCCACCCAGAAAACGCTAGAACAGTACTATTAGTTCTCGTGGGAGCCTGAGGCTCTTCCATACCTTGGGATATGTTTGACCTCATGTATTCAAATGTTGTATAAACAAAATTATCCTACCCTGTTCAAAAGACTGATTGGTGACTTGGCCAGATGGCAGATCCACCCCCCATTGTGGTTCGGCAGACTACACTTGACTAAAATAAACATATTACCAAAGGTCCTATATTTGTTTTGTACAATACCTGGGTCATTAGTACGAACCAATCTCCAAGCCTTTCAAAATAAAATTCTCCAGTTTTTTTGGGGCGATAATAGGCCTAGGGTGAACAAAAGGACAATGTACAAAAAAAAAGGAGGACTTGGCTTGCCTGATCTATTGAAATACTTAAACGCAGCACAATTGGCCCAACTTACTAGATTTCATTCCTAACATCCCAGAGCAATATGGATGACTATGGAATCCTATTCCTGTCGCCCTGCACCAATTTCACATATTATGTTGCTCCCAATGAAGGATAGACCAATTATATTATGTCCCACTCTTTCCTTCTCACTAGAAATTTGGGATAGACTTTCTCGGACTCAGAAATTCAAGTGACCCCACAATCCATTAGCACCTCTATTGAGAAATAAGGAATTCACCCCGGGCCTCACTCCCCCCGCATTTGAATGGTGGATCAATAAAGGATTGATACGGATAGCGGACCTCTGTGATCACAGGGGTGTGCTATCTGAAAGCTCTCTGGTAGAAAAATATCAAATGACATCCTCTGAACACTATAGATATGCCCAAATACATCATTATATACAAATGGTATCTCGTAAGGGTGACTTTGTGACACTGACTCCCTTGGAGCATTTGTGCAGACAACACGATAAACTCAGGGGTCACATTTCAGCTATATATATAATCTTGATGAATATCTGTACTAAATTGAACTATATGCTCCAATGGGAACAAGATATTCAGGAAACCCTTGAATTAGAGGGATGGCATGCGATATCAGAAGCAGCATCTAGATCGCTCATCAATACCTCTATAATAGAGGCTAACTATAAGGTATTATTGAGATGGTATATGGTATCGGCCAGATTGGCCACCTTTGTACCCGGAGCCACCACTGGGTGCTTTAGAGGCTGCGGCCAAGTGGGATCCACTTATCACATATGATGGACATGCCCCAAAGTCAGAAGATTTTGGATCAGGGTCTAGAATTTTATATATACCCTTACCCAGATTAACCTGACGAAAACTGTGAGACATGGGTCTCACATTTATTTTTTTCCTGAATAGCTTCCTTTACCTTAGTGCAGTCCTCCTTCACTTACCTCATCTTTCGATTTTGCTTTTAAATGTCCTTATTTCTTCTGAGAAATCCTCACTTCCTGTTCTTCTGTCTTTAACTCCACACAGTAATGCAAGGCTTTCTCCCTGGTGTGAAGTGTCGTGCTCATCCCCTGCCTTGGACTACAGGAGAGTCAGGACGCTCTCTACGTTGCAGATAGAGAAAAGAAGCTGTGTGTTAGTGGGCGTCCTGACTCTCCTGTAGTCCAAGGAGGGGGCGAGCACAACACTCCACACCAGGGAGAAAGCCTTGCATTACTGTGTAGAGTTACAGACAGGAGAACAGGAGGTGAGGATTTCTCAGAAGAAATAAGGACATTTAAAAGCAAAATAGAAGGATGAGGTAAGTGAAGGAGGACTGCACTAAGGTAAAGGAAGCTATTTAGGAAAAAAAAATGTACCATTACAACCCCTTTAAATCTAGATAAATTGATAGACAAAATATACGTACCATCACATGCCATTTTTCATTGTCTGAACATTCCAAAAATGTTTCCAGTAAGATAATCTCTTTTCCCACACAACATGAAAAATGGTAATATCTGAAAGTTTCAAACTACTGTGGGGAGGTTGTAATAATTAACCTTTAGAATGTATGATTCAAAGTGCCCTTCATTTTTATTCGAGATTTTGAAATGAGATCTGACAACAAGCGGCAGTCTTTTGATGAAGATTTATCTCTAAATGGCCTTTATCTTAAAAATCATATCCTGTTCTCTCCAGCCCCTGCAACTCAGCTTTTTTCAACAGAGAGAACTGTGCAAAGTACCTTACAGATGACTCAAGATTTTAATTTTCCTGAACACTGATAATTGGTACTGTCAGACAGATATGCCTAGAAGCAAAAGGTCATCATAGCATACACACCAAGTTTAATTTGCAGCAAGTAGAATCCATTAAAACGTAGGAGACCATGCTGAGCCACCAGGCTCTTAAACCAAACACTGACAAATGACTGATATCTTTATTATTTAAAGGCAATTAGGAGTGAAGCAATCACAGAGTTTTGTCTACAGTGGCATACAAAATTCCATTCTCTTTAGATGTCAAACAGATTAAAATAAGTTGATCACCGTTTAAAAAGAATCTTCAGAAAAAAATATATTTGTTTCTTGCAATTATAATTGGTGCCTTCTTTGACTTCTTTGTGGTTCTTCATTTGTGATTTAGATCTACTTTCTGAACAAAAATCTGCCTCTTGCAACAAATATAAATCTTTTCCACCTGTCACACCCAACAGCAGTACCTGGAATACAACACACAAGAGGATTTGTTTTAATTATTTCTGATTCTTGCCCTCTCGATTATTGTAGTACAAATGCAGGAACTGAAATTTCAGCTGGTGTAGCAAGGATTAGAGGATGCAAATCCTAAGTATAGGTGTAGCACCCTCTACCATAGGTAGGTGCTAGAAGTGTAGTGTTTTGTATGTTCTGCAGTGCAGGTAAATTTATGCAGGCTTATGTTGCGAGCTAGGCCTGTTTGTTTTTGAGCTGGGGTCAGGGAGTGGTTTGTGTAGCAGTAGGTGATTGACATGTACTTCAGCTTTTGGGTGCCTCCACTGCTTCCAGTGAGAATCTTCTGGAATAGGGGCAGGGCTGAGAGTTGTAGTGACATGGAGTACATGTGAGGAGCTCTAACCAATCCCCAACTAGGATTGGCAGGCCTCCCACATATACTCATGGTCAGCCTGCTGGGACAGGAGTTGTCGGCTGGGTGAACTAAAGGATGGAGTGCTCTACTGCGTGCAGGAGGAACACCCCCATCTGGGGAGGTGCAACATGGCGGAGGAGCTCGGGAGCCTCTCCTTACACGGTCATGGAGAGGTGTCCTGGAACAGGAGCTGGAGAAGCAGTCGGTCCGCACGTCTGGGTAAATCCTTCAGGAAGGACCTAGGGCAGGAGACGGTGAGTGAATCGAAGTGGAGATCTGGAAGAGGCATGCCAGGGGAACTGGGTGCAAAGCCAGAGGGAGAGACTGTGGAGAGTTGTGTCAAATTGTTGCAGAGCCATGAGGGCGGGCAGGATTTGCAAGTTGGGCTTGCTGAGATCAGTAGTCCATCATCACATATCCTTTTTAAGTAATGTCCACAAGTAATGGTACTGCAGGCCCCGGCCTACTAAGGATCATCAGTTGAAACTACTACTAGGACTTATTCAGAATGAGGCCTGGTCAGCTCAAAATGGTGGGACAGGAGTACTATTGTTGTGGCAGGAAAGTGATGTGCAGGAGGAGAAGTGTCCTGGAGGTAAAAGTCTGCAGGGAGAGTGCAGAGGTGGGGAAATGTTCTGAAGTGAAGCTGTCAAGATTAGAGTCTGCCACTTTTGTCCTAACTGAAGAAATGTAGAGAAATGAACCACTTTAACATTTTCAAAGTAATGAATGAACCGCTATTACATTGCAAATACTAATTCATCCTATGGGCATCCCATATCATTTTCCCCAACCAAGTTCAATCCCCCAAATAAAATAACAAAACAAAGCAAAAGACTTTTCACTGTCTACAAAGTGTGACGTATGGATGTCTGGTAGCAGGGTGAATATGTGTGGATGTAATAACTCGTAGCAACACACCACTACATAGGTAACTGTGTATAACACATTAATATTTACATTACTAAACAAGTAGAGGCTATTCACTTAGCAAAATTAAATTTTCACAGAGCTTAGTAAATAATACACAATTGTGTTCACAACCAACCAGTCGTGTGCCTGTAATTTTTTTTTTTTTTTTTTCATTTTAAATTGTATCTAAACTACTGTATATAAATTGTTCATATACTTTCCTCTCCTGTTTTTACCCAGGGATCCCTCAAGTAACACACTTCCTCTCCTAGGGTGACAGTGCTCACTAACTGTACAGAATCTGTGGTGGAGCAGCATTGTCACACTATGCAACTCACGGATAGGAAAATGGCTGGGTCTGTACCACCTACAAGGTGGAATTCCCTTTAGACATCACCTCCAATTTAAAAAAATAAAAAATAAATGGTAATCGTATAAAAGTAAATCTGTAAAGAAAACGTGACATAAAAAAGATTTTATGATTGTGTCATACATCAAGTAATACCAATACTCCAGTGCTTTAAGAGGGCCAATGCCATCACTATTGCGGGGCAGCCAGGCGTTACCACAATATTATTGTTGGCACCCACACCTTCTATCACTGCCGCTTGCCCTGTCACTCTAGACCAAGGGAAGCTTCTGCTAGGCTCCTCCACAGCTCCTTCTTTCACTGCGACCTGCTGTGTCACACTAGAGCCGAGGAAGCTTCCACTAGGCTCCTCCTCAGCTCAGATGTCTCTTATGACAGATCATGAGGAGGAGCCTGGAAGCAAGAACATCTCACCTGCTGCATCGAGTTGTGCTGTATCTGAGGTCCTTTTTGGCAGATGAGAGAAGAGATTTGAGGGCCAGAAAAAAAGCAGGGAAGGAGTCCTAAGTACTCTTAGACTCCTCCCACAAACTCAGGCTGGCCTTCTAACTTAAAAAATGTTTTTCCTTTGTACATCTCTAAGTGACATCTGTAGTACACAGGGACTATCAAGAGCCAGTTAACACATATAAATAACTTTAAGATGATAATGATAACCCAATATCAGTAGAATAAAATTAGTAAATTGTTAACACCTCAGACTGTAATAATATTCTACTGTATATATACTGTGAATTTCTTCCTGGAAATCAACTTTAGTTTTGCCTGATAATCACCTCAATTATATATTCAGTTAAAAACTATTTTTAAATAATTAACTTTAGCTAATTAATTATTTTTTTTATTTCTAATGCAAGTACAAAACTCCATATATCAACATCACCTTCAACTTATGTTCAAAAAATATGTTTATGCCTTTCAGAAAGAAATATATTTTCATGTTATAAGTAATTTTGCATTTATTTATACTTTTTAACACCTATATCTTTTATATCCTAGTCTTTAAAGAGGAAGTAAACCCTCGGTTTTTCCTTTTTTTTTTTAAATACACCTGCAAGAGAAAGTCATAATGAGCTAGTATGCACAGCATACTAGCTCATTATGTGTCACTTACCTGAGATCGAAGTCTGCCTCTGTCCCGTCCACCGCCGCCGCCATGTCCTCTCATTGTTATTTCCTGTTGGCGCTGTGATTGGCCGGAGCGGCGATGATGTCACTCCCACGCATGTGCACGGGATCGGCAGGTCCCTGCTCATGCGCAAAAACACTGCATTAACCCAGTTAATGTCATTCACAAAAATGGCACCGTTGTCTACCATTTCTGTGAAAATATCTCCTTAACCGTCTAGGTTAAGGAGATATTTCTTGCACCTACAGGTAAGCCTTAATCTAGGCTTACCTGCAGGTGCAAGTTGCAAGAGTGGGTTTACAACCACTTTAAAGAAACACTGGGCCAAATCCACAAAGCAGATGCACTGACTTAACTCGAGATTTCTAAATTTACACGGCGCGTATCTTTGCGTCTGATCCTCAAAACGAGATACGCATGAAATTCCGGTATTTCCGTCCTACCTAAAATAATTACACCGGCACTTCTTTGTGCGCAAATTACGCTAGACACGCCGCTGTATTTGATAGGCAAAGATGCAAATGAGGGAGATATGGCGATCCACAAAATTAAGTGTGTGCGGCGTAGATTACGACCTGTGCGCTTCTGTTAGTTTCCCGGAGCAATTTTACACTTTATAAAAGCAGCCCTAATTTTACACATGCCGTGTAAAGGTCAGCTAAAGCAATACCATGAAGAAAGAGCTGAGCACATACACTTGCTGGACTACAATCTGTATGCCACCATGCCAGGGGCATCCATGCCCCTATCTATAATAGTGACTTTAGTAACCCAGGGTACCCCCTCTTCTGAGGGAACAGCAGTCAGGAGACGCCTCGCAGAATGCATATTTGCACAGTAAACGCACATTAATGATGTCACAATGAGAATGCATGAATGCACGCCACTGTGGTCCCTAGCACAGACACATCACATGCACATCGAATTGGATTAGATCCAAGTCCCCCCCCTTTGGTACTTGGGAGCAGCAACGCCACGCCACGGCTCCAATTATGTCACTGTGCATTCATACACTATTCAGGAACCTGGGATCACTTCTCCCTGGTCCTGGGGATCCCTACTCCACCAAAACTGAGGGTGACACCCTTATTTTATCAGGAATGCCACCCCCCCACATTCACACATCATTCACACACATAAATCAAATCGTAAGTACAGAATACCAAATGAAATAATAAAAATAAAATAAAACCCATAAAAATAAAAAAACAAAAGTATCCCTGCTAAGTAATTATCGGCGGCGATTGCTACGCCTTGGCTGGCCACGGGCACGGGCACGGGCACGGCCACGCGGAGGATGTCCATTGGGGGGGTGTGAGCTGGGGAAGGAGGATCCTCCTGGGGGGGAGGGGAAGGAGGAGCCTCCTGGGGGGGGGGGGGAGCAGGGGAAGGAGGAGCCTCCTGGGGGGGGTGAGCAGGGGAAGGAGGAGCCTCCCCTGCTGGCCTGCCCTCCAAGGCCACTGCAATTCTAGTGAGACAGGCAGTGAGGGCAGCCGCATTGGCCTGGCCAGACCTAGTATTGTCCTGCACAGCCTGGGTCAGGGCAGTCACCTCCCGGGCCACGCCTGCTGTGGCGGTCTGTAGGTTGTTCATGCATGTAATGACCGCCACTGAGTTGGTGGCCACATCACCGACTGCCTCCATCATTACACCCAGGCTGTGCTCCATCTGGGTAATTTTTTGTAGCATTTTAGCCAGAGTGCGGGTCTGCCGGGCATTGTCCCTCAGCAGACTGACCGGCAGACGCTCGGCCACCCCCCTGGTGTCCTGGGTCGCCATCCTACCTGCCCCTGAGGCTTGTGGCCTGGGAGGAGGGGATAGAGTGACCCTTGTGGGTGGAGGCCTGTTGGGGGAGAAGTGGGAGGGGCTACCCCTGACGGTGGCCTGACTGTTGCCAGCCTCTGGGCTAGCCTCAGGGGAAGACTCAAAGGTCATCATATCAGAGGCCAACAGGACTTCCCGGCCAATCTGAATATTTTCTTCCTCCTCCCCCTCATCCTCCTCCCCCTCATCCTCCTCCCCCTCAACCTCCTCCCCCTCAACCTCCTCATGAGGGGAGGTTTGGCCACTCCCCTCCCCTGGGGAATCCTGCCCTTCTTGGGAGTCATCAGCAGCCTGTCTTGGGGGTGGTGCAGCAGCCTGGCCTGATTGGCCTGCAACCTCCTGGCCTGATGGGCCTGCAACCTCCTGGCCTGATGGGCCAGCAACCTCCTGGCCATCTGTGGAGGACACAAAACAATCACAGGTTTGAGGATCCACACACTTGGCACATCTTCCCTTCCCCCACCCACACATGCTAATCACCAGAGAGAAAAACCAAAAACTTACCTGTCCTCACAGGAACATCTGACTGATAGCCAGGCAGGCCCACCACCTGCTGTGGGTGGAAACACTGGGCCACTGCCCATTCCTCCTCCGTCAGTCTGACTGGGCAGGGTCCCCCTCCTCCAGTGCCCCTGGTATGGGCGTCCATCTTTGCCATCTTATTGCGGACGACGCTCCTAAGGTCGTTAATCTTTTTCTGTATGCCAGCGGGGGTCTTGGTCTCCCCCCCCCCGCCGAATTGACCTGATCCGTTATCCGTTTAAGGAGCTCCTTCCTCCTGGCCGGGGTGGTGTTATGGCTCTCAGGGCCATGCAGATATCGCCCATATCGCATGATGCCCCGAGCAAGAATTTGCTTCTCTCCCAGGGTGAAATTAAGCTTCCTGCGCTTGGGGGCCATCACAGACACCACCCAGCACCAAGAAACTCACCCAAAAAACAATCACCAATACACACCCAACAAACAGACAAAAATATACACCCAAAAAACAGACAAAAATATACACCCAAAAAACAGACAAAAATATACACCCAAAAAACAAACAAAAATCTAAACACACAAGCAAACAGCTACTATAAATTCAAAATAAAACACGAACAAAAAACAAACAAAATACAAGCACAAAAAAACAATCAGCAAAAACAATAACAAACAAATTAACAAAATACACTTATCAAAAACAAACACCAACTAGACTCTCCAACTCCTCAAACACTTTTCTCACAAACACAACTTACCAACACACCAACAAACGTTAAGAGCAGAAGCAAATTGCTCATGGAAGGGAAACACTGGGATATACTTTTGCAAGGGAAGTGTGTTTGACTGGGGCTTTTTATACACAGGGCGATCCTCAAACTAAGTACGCTTGGCCTTTTACCTATCTCACTGATTGCGCCAAGCAAAGTTCTGCACATGCGCAGTGAGCAGCAGATTCGTGCGCGCATGCGCAGTACGGCCGGCCCTTCATTTGCATGGGGTCACGGCTCATTACAATGAAGCACGCCCATTTCCTTCCCACTTGCAATAACCCCGCCTTACGCCTCGGAATTTAAGTTACTCTGGCGCAATTTTGTGCGCAAATGCGCTGTGGATACGGCACTTACGACACCAACTTAGGGCGCCGTAACTTAAATGACATAAGTTTTGAGTAACTTAATTTGCGCCGCTGGCTGTGGATTTGGCCCACTGTTCTGAGCATTGCTTGCCTATTCTGGAAAATGCTAACTGGTTGGTTGTTAATTAATTTGTATTAATATTATTATTATTATTGTTATTAAATATAGCCACCATTTCACACATATGATACGTTAATACAGCATTACTGTAGAACAAATTACAAATATATTTAAAAATACCTTGATTTTTCTTTTATATACTGTATGTTGGTCATGTGTTGTTTATTTACATTGTATTTGCTGAGAACCACGGCGTGTGATTAGTGGGTAGAGCAAGCAGGAAACCAGTGGCACGTCTTGGAGGTGCCACAGCAGGAAAGTTTCGGCCTTTTCCCATGGCATAGAAAATATCAACCAGGTATTTACAACAAACACATGCATGATATACAAGATGATATTTTAAAGTCATATGCACAAATATTTTTGGGGGATTTAATGACTAATTAATACCTTCTCCAGTACTCACCACCAAGCAGCATTGAAAATCAATACTCTTGAAAATATACTTGTTCCAGGTGACTGACACAGCATATACTGAACCCACTGGATGGGCAAATCTGAGGATTCAGTTTGCTAAGGGTTCAGCAAATCTTGAACCCATACTTGGCAAACAAATAGCAAATTTCATTAAAGCGGTTGTATACCCAGACCCCCCCCCCCCCAAAAAAAACATATAGGACAAAGGCATAATGAGCTAATATTCACCACATACTAGCTCATTATGAAATACTTACCTTAGAACAAAGCCCCTGCACTGCCAAGGGAGCTGACATTTTGCCTCTGCGATTCTTCCTAGTTCGTGGCTCCGGCGCACGTAAACCTTATTATAGGATTACCTGTAGGTAAAAATGTGCTAAAGGGATATACAGCCACTTTAATGTCCATGAAAGGGGTAGGGGTGAATACTGTTCGTAATTGTGAAAGTTGGGCACTGCCAAAATTCTAAAAGGAAAACCATACCGTGGGAGAGGGTCTTTTGATGTGGTTTTTAACATTGATAAATGCATAAATACTTTAACCACTTGCCTACTAGGCACTTTCACCCCCTTCTTGACCAGGTACATTTTTAGGTTTCAGTGCTGTCGCAATTTAGTGACAATTGCGTAGTCATGCAGCACTGTACCCATATGACATTTTTTTGGGACAGGTAGAGCTTTATTTTGGTGGTTTTGTCTTTTGTTTAAAAAATTATTTTCTTTGTTTCTGTTATGTTAAGTAATTTTTCTTTTTCACTTTTCACTGATGTGGGCAGTGATGAGCACTGATGGGCTAATGAGGCAACACTGATGGGCACTGATAAGGAGGCACTGATGAGGCTGCACCGATGGACACTAATAAGTTGCACTGATGGGCACTAATATGGGTTTTCTTACTCATTATCTAACAGTTTTATGACCCCCTATGTGACTGCCACCTCCCCCCGGTCCCCAGTCTATAGCTCTCCCTGTGTCTTGTATTACTAACTAAGCTAGATTTATTACCATTGCTGTGTACATTTGTGTGTGTGTGTTTGTTTGTATGTTTGTTTTTTCTTTTCCTCAGAGATTAAACTTTTGTGAATTAGTACTGCTCTGACCTTGTAGAAGGGGACATACCCCAAAAGCTTGTCCTGAAAAATGGTATATTAGTGGAAAATGAAGTATCATGGACAGTAATCAATTGTTTCTGTTAGAGATATCATTCCTTATCCTGTTACAAAGATGTCTTGTGACCCTGCTCACATATGGAATGTTACATAGGACGCATGTCACAAGGTATACCACAAACTTTGTTTGATAGTAAACTAGCTGATGGTAAAAGAGTAGCCGTAACATGAAGTGATGACATGAGGGTCACTGTCAGAAAATGTTTCACCTGCTGGTGGCACTGTCAGATCTTTGGGCCGCAGTACTGTTGTCCACTAGCGGGTGTCTCCTAGCAGTCTGGAGCTGTCAGGTAAGGTTTCACCTGCTGGTGGCACTGTCTGATCTTTGGGCCGCAGTACTGGTTTTCACCAGTGGGTGTCTCCTAGCAGTCTGGAGCCAACATCATCTCCTGCAATCAGACGCTACCTGAGACTGATTGCAGGAGATGTGTATTTATATCTGGCAAGCACTCACACACTTGCCTTTGTATTATCCTTGAGCCCTGACCTTCTGTGTACCTGTACCTGAACCTGTTCCTGTCCCTCCTGTGTTCCTGTTTTCCTGTACCCCTGCCCTTCAGCCCTGATCCCTTCCACCTTCTCCCTGTCCTGTCTTGCTCCTTACCCCCATCTGCTGATCTCCCGTATATGACCCTGGCCTGGCTACGGTTATGTGTCTGGTATTCCATATCTGCTGTATATACTAGTTTAGACTGTTGTTCTTTGTGGGTTACTGTTTGGTTGCTTGATTTGTTTTACACTGTTTCGCCTTGGAGGTGTGTTTATATCTGTGTTCACTTATCTTAATAAACTACATTATTTTTTCACTTTACATACGTTTTACTCTGTTGCAGTCCACTCAGTTCTGGTCACACCTGTTTATGACAGTCACCTAGATATTTGCAGCTTGAACATCTTGTCCACACTTGGACATGCCTGTAGTGTGTAACCATTTGTGGGCAGATCTTCTAGAGACAAATAAACAAGAAGATCTATTTACAATAGAGGGGTGGGCAGCTATATGGCAGCTGAGGTTTAATATTGAAAAATGTAAAGTAATACAATTGAGAGCTAAAAATATGAATGCAAGTTACTCGCTAGGTGGAGAACCTCTGGGGCACTCAAGGTTGGAAAAGGATCTGGGAGTCCTAGTAGATCACAGACTCAGCAACAGCATGCAATTCCAAACTGTAGCTAACAAGACGAGCAGACTACTAGCATGGATTAAAAAGGTATTTACACAAGAGATATAACTATAATTCTACCACTTCACAAAACTCTGGTTTGGCCACATCTTGAGTATGCCCTCCAGCTTTGATCACCAGTCCTCATGAAGGTTGTGCTTGAACAGGAAAAAGTCCATAGAAGGGCAAGAATGCTATACAAACATTTAATGTATTCTCCCTGGAGAAGAGACTCTAAAAAGGGGATAGGATCGCAATTTACAAATCTTTAAATAGTGACTCTAGCATTAAGAGGAGACTATTTCACCTAAGATCTCACAGGAAGACACTCAAATGGGATTATTATTATTATTATTATTATTATTATTATTATTATTATACAGGATTTATATAGCGCCAACAGTTTGCGCAGCGCTTTACATCAGGGAAGACAGTACAGTCACAATACAATCAATACAGGAGGGATCAGAGGGCCCTGCTCGTTAGAGCTTACAATCTAGAAGGGAGGGTCAAGTGGAACAAAGGGTAGTTAGCTGTGGGGGATGATCAGATGGACTCAAATGAAAAACAGTTATGTGTGGGAAGGGTAGGCTTCTCTGAGGAGAAGGGTTTTCAGGGATCCTCTAAAAGCTGATAGAGAAGGAGAAGGAGAAGAAGGAGAAGGATAAGAAGTGGTTCAACCTTGGCTATTTACTGGCTATTTACTGTTAGAGCTGTGCAGATGTTGAACTCCCTTCCACAGTTTGTATTATCAGCTGGGAGTGTAGATAAATTCAAAAAGCTTATAGATATGTTTGTGAGTGAACACAATGTATTTGGATATTGAAAATGGTAGTGACATAAACACGCTCACAAATACACACAGACACACCCAAGTTGAACTGGAAGGACTGGTGCCTTGATTCAGTCTTACCAACTACAGTATGTAACTATGTAACTGTAAAATAAAAATAAAAAACACACATAATACCCCCTGAATCAAAAGCCTACTTTTTTACTTAATAGGAACCTTTAAGACCATTCAACTTTAAAACAACCAAACTAAATATATTAAATTTGATTGAATTATTGAATTCTTTATTAGCTATCAATGTGAAATATATACACTTAAATGTGGATTTTTGGCCTACAAATATGCATGCACCCTGTCATTTCCAAAGTCCAGTCCAGTTTAAAATGATCTATAAATTATGTACAAAATTCCTTTCCTTTCACAGTATAATAATATACTGTATTTTTCGCACCATAAGACGCAATCCCCCCCAAAAAATGGGGGGAAATGTCCCTGCGTCTTATGGAGCGAATACTGGCCAGGCAACGCTCTCCTCAATGGCCTACCCTTACGCAGACTATCCCCCTTCAGTCTATTATGAATGCTGCTGCTACACTAATACACCTCACAAACTGATCTGTGACTGCTGCTCCTCTTTGCCAATCCCTTCACTAGCTTCCCCTACCCCACCATATAAAATTCAATCACAACATACAAGGCCATCCACAACATCACCCCCAGCTACATCACCAACCTAATCTGCAGATATCGCCCAAATCATCCCTGCCGCTCCTCCCAGGACCTCCTGCTCTCTAACTCCCTTGTTGAGCTATCCAAGGAGAGCACAGCCAAAGAGACCAAGGAAATCAATTTTTTGAGGAGGGGGTGAACAACTGTATCAAAGGCAGTGGAGAGGTCCAAGAGTAAAAGTATGGAATAATAAATAGTTGTTTGTGAGTTTTAGGAGAGCAGTTTCTGTAGAGTGTTGTGGGTGGAATCAAAACTGAAGGGGATCAAGAAGAATATTCTTAATGAGGTGGTCACTCAGCCGGTTGCAGACATTCAAGACATTTGGATGCAAAAAGGAGTAAGAAATGGGTTTTAGGTTGTTAAGATTGGTGGGTCCAGTGAGGCCTTTTTAGGTATGGGAGCGACTAGTGCATGTTTTAGAGGGTTGGGGAAGATGCCAGTAGAGATGGAGAGATTGAAGATATGAGTTAAAGTGTAGGATAGAAGGTGAGCATAAAATTTGTGAGGAAACAGAGTCCAGGGGGCAGGTGGTTAGGTGGGCTTAGAAAAAAGTCTAGAGGCTTCCTCTATAGTAGCTGGGTTAAATGAGGGAAGTATTGATTGTGCAGGTGAACAAGGAGTGTAAGGTGAGGGAGATATCTGTACAGTGGAGATCTCATCACAAATTTTATCAATCTTATTTTTTAAGTGATTAGCAAGCTCCTGGGCAGAGAGTAAGTTGGTGAGTAAAGGTAATGGAGGACGTAAGTAGAGAGTTAGAGGTAGAAAAGAGTTGTCAGGGATTGTGTGAGATGGTGTTAATCAGAGTGATAAAGTAGGTCTGTTTGGCAGCGTGGAGGTAGGAATTGTATTTTTGGATGGCAGATTCATATAGATTGAAATCTAGCTGGGACTTAGTCTTATGCCATAGATGCTTAAGCTATATGTTTTTTGTGGCTTCTGGTATTGTCTGTTTGCCAGGGTTAGAGCGGTCAGGGTCTGATTCTGTAAGTAGTGAGGGGGGAGGGGTCAAGGTATTCAGGGAGGATGACAATGAACTGTTGTCGACAGAGGTGACTAGGTTAGGGCAGGACAAGGATGAGATTTTGTCAGAGAGGCAATCTGTACCAGATAAAAGAATAGAAGGGTTAGATGGCGAAGGTTTCTACAGGTAATTGTTAGGTAGTTGGAAGGCAAGGAGGAAGCAGACAAGGAGAGAGTGAGAAAGACAAGGAGAGAGCCTAAATGCATTGAGTTGCTGCCATATGATTGGATTATTACTGTAGCAATTAGTGTTACCAAAAAATTGGTGCACCTAAAAAAGTATATGTCTCCTTCTAAATGTTGTTGTTCTATTCACTGACCCCAACTTCAGTAAAGAGCACCCAAATGACATAGTTGTCAGAAGATGGAACCACAACCCAGAGCAGAAACACAGACACTCAACACTCCCAGAACTGGTGAACATCGAATAGTCAGACAGAGAATGCACTATAAGACAGGGTTTGACAAATTTGCTTGGAATCTAGGAGCCAGCTAAAAAAGTTAGGAGCGCAGAAGCGAACGCATACGTGAGTAGCGCTCGTATATGTAAACAGTGTTCAAACCACACATGTGAGGTATTGCTGCGATTGGTAGAGCAAGAGAAATAATTCTAGCCCTAGACCTCCTCTGTAACTCAAAACAAGTAACCTGTAGAATTTTTTAAACGTCGCCTATTTAGATTTTAAAGGGTAAAGGTTTGTCACCATTCCACGAGCGGATGCAATTTTGAAGCGTGACATGTTGGGTATCAATTTACTTGGCATAACATTATCTTTTACAATATAAAAAAAAATTGGGCTAACTTTACTGTTGTCTTATTTTTTCATTAAAAAAAGTGTATTTTTCCCAAAAAAGTGTGCTTGTAAGACCGCTGCACAAATACGGTGTGACAGAAAGTATTGCAATGGCCGCCATTTTATTCTCTAGGGTGTTAGAATAAAAAATATATATAATGTTTGGGGGTTCTAATTAGAGGGAAGGAGATGGCAGTGAAAACACTACGGAAGCTCCATTAGAATTGCTGTTTTACTTGTCATGCCAATGGCCACCACAAGATGGCGCCAGATCACAGAAGGAAGCTTAGGCCTGCAGAAGGGCGCAAAGCCGCTGCCTCAATAACCGTCTGGAGTGGCCCACGATCGCACGGCGGGGGAGGTGGGGGCGCACAGAGACACAGGATGAGGCACGGAGACACAGGTAATTGAGGCCAAGGCTTTGCGGCCTTCTGCAGGCCTAAGCTTCCTTCCCGGGTGCCAAAGCGCTAATTCTAGTTGCAATTGCGACCAGGCACCCGGATTTTGTCGAACCCTGTATTAAGAGACAGAAAAAGAGGGAAAGTAAGAGACAGGGGCAGCTGGAGAGGTGAGTACAATACTTTTTCTATTGCAAAGAATTTCCTGCAGAATTTTTGTATGGACTAACTGCGTCATTTTAGATAAAAGTAGGTCTCAATGTATGGATGACAAAAATGAAAGGCTGGACATTTTATCTTTGGGATCTACTACTCCACAGTGTTACATTTATGTATGTTCGTATAGCCTGAAGACATAATATTTACATATTAATATTATAAAAGAAGCACTAGAGACAAATTGTTGGAAAGTACAATAGTCTTATCATTTTGTTTCTATTCAATTTCTCCTAAAATAAAAGTATCAATGAATTCTTCTGCTTAATGAATACCATATTTGTTCCAAAATAAAAATGTCCAATTTGTTAGAATAGACTGCAAAAGCAAAACTTTGTTTAACATGAAACCGTCATGTCTTCAGAACAAAATAACTGTTTCGGACAGTAAAGAAAGCAAAGCCCTTTGATATAAAGTGGTCATTGCATTAATAGTGCTGGGTATAATTTTATCATTCAGAAGCCATTAATGGACACTTTTATTTGTGGTTGTCATTGGTTTGTTTTTATGATTAATATTTTGAGCTTAGTTCCACTTTATGGAATCTGAATTTTATAACATTGTATACACTGTTAGTAAATATGCCGTTTTCATGTTTTAATCTCCTAATTAACATTATAGATGTTATTAATCTCTGTGATCCTTTCAGAGTTTAAATAACTTCTTATATTTATTTTATAGCCTAATAACATCAGCAATTTACTTTACATTTCTTAATTAAAGTTGGTGTTTGTGTTGGAAGCCATAATAATGAGAATCTATTTCAAGTTGCACTTCATCCATTCTATTTCATATGATATTTACACAACTGGCATAATAAATATGCAACATTTCCATGATTGTTTTACAATTTTACATTTGCTCATGCATAAAATCACAATTTGAAATACAATTAACATATGTAGTCATGCATTCTGTGCTGGAACTATTAAATATGTTTTTGCAGGAGTGACATAAAACGTGGGTTAAATAATGATAAAGAAGTACAATGGTACAGAAGGATATAGTCAGGTTCCATGTTTGGTAAATTTTGCCAGCTTCTTCTTACAGGAAAATTAACAGATTGTTCTGCGATCTTTTCACAGAAAAAACATCCCAAAAATAAGTGCTCACTAATGCTCCCAATTCATTTGCTAAATATTGTGAAGCCCATTTATTAGATGTCTAGTGATGAATTTTACTACAGATTTGATTATTGTACAAAATAGATTATAGAACATTAAAGCCAAAACAAAATTGAACATATGTTTTTATTAGGTTTTAGAAGCTGTATACAATGGACAACATAGTTGCGGAAGCAGGCTGCATAATAGCAAAAGTCAAAGGGGTGTATCTCGGAAAGAATCATACAAAACAGATTGCATAAAACACAATGACAAACATTTTGGTAATGGTGTTGTACAAATGGTACACCTTAATCCAGGTATTAACCAAACAAAAATCACCAAAAATAAATAAAATGATCTAACCACAAGGCACATGTGTTTATTTACTAAAGGCAAATAGACTGTGCTCTTTTCGAAGTGCAGTAGCACTCTGCAAGTGCAGTTGTTCCAGAGCTTAGAAAATGAGGTAAAGCTTCACATCTCAAAAAATACCCAATCACATACAAGGAAAATTAAAAAAACAGCATTTTTGTTTGCACACGGTTCGATGATGGATATCGGCAGAGCTTCTGCTCATTTACTAAGCTTTGGAGCAACTGCTCTTACAGAGTGCACCTGCAAATTTGCAAAGAGCAAAGTCCACTTGCCTTTAGTAAATCAACCCCATAGTTTCATCATCATATTTGTGGGTGTATAATTGTAAATCCTAATAAGAATACCAGGAGCACATATTTGGTTTTATTTTTATGTGATATTGTGAAAATGCTAAAAGAAGGAAGGGGAAGATGAAGCGTGTTTTAGGATGGGATGGGGGTGTCATAAATGGCCATTAGTGGGAAAGAAATGGGGACAAGAGTTCCAACCTTCTCTCCCGCCAGTTCCGGGGCGTGGGTAATTAAGCCACGAGTTTAGCATATTCATCAGTTGTAACAAAATGGAACCAGCAGGACCATATTTTCCTGAATTTAGAAGGGGTATCCTTCACTTGATGTACGTTTAAACCCAAAATCTGGGATTTTTTAGGGTCTACTCAGAGGTTTTAAAAAAAATAAAAAAAGATCTGACTATAATTCTCACCTTTTCTCTGCCCCTGTCTCCTGCAGTTATAGCTTTTATTCTCACTTGTCTTTCCCAGTCTTCCAGAGTGAATGATGCCCAGAGCCTTTATATTATATATGCACATCATGTGAGGCTACGGCAGTATGCTGAGCCTGCATGGGATAGAGCAGAGGGAGAAGTGGGCTGCCGCGCTCTGGGGTAGTAACAGCCTCTGATTGGTCAGCTGCGGCAGCCCCCTTCTCTGATAGGTCCGTTCGCGTGAGGTAAAACCTGCACTGGACGAGCCTATATAAGGGAGAGGCTGAGGCGATTTGCTCAGTCACATCTCCTGACAAGCAGCATCGCCCGCCTCTCCCTCTCTCTCAGGATGAAGCGCGCTGTGCAGGACAGCCGTGAGGAGCTCTTATGTAGACTCCTAGAGAAGGCGGAGAGCAGGGGAGGTGAAGAGTGGCTGAAGCGTTGCCTGTCTGAGGAGAGTGGCTCTGTTTTATCTGTCAGCCCAGCTGCAGTACCAGAGATGAGCGTGGGCGCCCCCAGGAAACAGCCTGGAAGAAAAAAGAAATGTAAGACCAATAATTTAGCTCCTCAAGCTGAGGGAGCTGCAACAAGAGGTGCTTCTTGCCAGCAAGGGAGCAGCGCTGCCTCTTCCCCCCCTCCTGGGGACTTGGGTGAGCATGTTTTACCTGAAGTTGTTTTCAGTAATGTTAACCAGTTATCTGCATTTTCTAGTCTAATTGAATCTTTGTCTGTCATTGTGCAGCAGTTCAAAGGTATACATGATGCGGATTTTACCTCACAAAATGTAAATATGTATGTGCAACCAGGTGAGAGTCTGAGTACTCAGGCATGCACAGTAAGTCAGAGTGCACAGGAGACTGGTGCTGGAAATAGCGATAATGCTATTGATATGGAGGAGGTTGGTGTGGTGTGGCATGAGGCTGGTCATCCCTCTCTGCTAAATAAGGATGTTACTGTCAGATCGAGTGTGAGGTGTCCTGCTGTTAATAATACTTTACCCCTCAGATCCTCGGCTGCTATGGTCAGCGAGTCTTCCTTTAAGGAACCCCTCCCTTGCAGTTTATCCCCGCTGGGTTTTCATCTGTCTAAGTCAGTCAAAGAAAAAATTTGGAGGGGTGAATATCTCGATATATTATCACTTCTCCCTGCTTCTAAGGAGTTTTTGGCTAAATCTGACAGGCAGTCCAGCGAAAGAACAGAGGAAGATAGGAGGAGAGCGGTTCCTAAGACATTTCAAAACTGGCTGCAAGCGTTCTGTATCTATTCAGCAGTTATGGGAGAACGCTTCCCGGGGAAGTGCTCAGGTTTATTCCAACACCTGGATATTATTGCGGAGGCCTTTCGCCACTTTGGCGGCTCCGCATGGTTCTCATATGACGAGAATTTCCGTCAAAAACTAGCTGTGCACCCATCGCTGCATTGGGGGGCTAAGGACGTTGGTTTATGGTTAAACCTTATGCTGCCACCTAGGCCCCAGTTCACCCCTCGCCCCGCTTCAAATGGTCAGAGTCCAGTCAGGAAGGGTGTATGCTTTGCATTCAATGAGGGTCAATGTAAATTCTTATTGAATTGTAGATACAAACATGAGTGTTCTTATTGTGGCGGTACTCACGCGGCGAGCAGATGTTTTCGTAAAGCTGCCGCTAGTTCCTCTCATTCAGGACCCAAGGATACACATGGGAAAGGCCCCGACTCCGGTGAGCCTGGCAAGAATGCGCCCATGGCTCGAGCGCTATCCAGACCACAGGATGGCGGCTCTGCTAACTGAAGGTTTTGCCAATGGTTTCTTAGTGCCATCCTTTACTGGTTCAGGGTGTACACCAGTTAAAAATTTACTATCGGTATCCATGCACTCTAACTTAGTGCTTGAGAAAATTTGCAAAGAATTGTCTGAGGGTAGGGTGGCTGGCCCCTTTAATGACCCGCCATTCTCTAATTTCCGGTTGTCCCCTTTGGGCATCGTACCCAAGAAAGAGCTGGGTGCGTTCAGACTGATCCACCACCTATCTTACCCACCGCATTCGTCACTCAATGACGAAGTTGCCTCTGTGGAGGCTCCAGTCTGCTACGCCTCATTTGATGAGGCTTTGTGTCTTTTGAGGCAAGCAGGGCAAGGGGCTGTGCTAGCAAAGGCTGATATTAAGTCGGCTTTCCGCCTTCTTCCCGTGCATCCACAAGGCTTCAATTCTTTGGGTTTTCAATTTTTGAATAAATATTATTTTGATAAATGCATGCCAATGGGGTTTTCTATGTCATGCTTTTATTTCGAGGCTTTTTCCTCCTTCTTACATTGGGTCGTGTCAGTCGTTATCCCTCAAGGCCTTATCCTACATTATCTAGATGACTTCTTGTTTTTAGGTCCCCGGGGTCATCAGTGTGTATGGAAGCTTTACAGGTTTTCTTTGACGTTTGTCATGACTTTGGCGTGCCTCTGGCCCAGGAGAAAACAGTTTTTCCCACGACAGTTATTGAATTTTTGGGGATCACGGTTGACTCCGAACGAATGGAATTCAGATTGCCACAACAGAAGATACATAAAATGAAGTCTATGATTGCAACCTTTCTTGTCAGTAAGAAGGTGTGCTTAAAGGAGGCACAATCTTTGCTGGGTCTTTTTGCTTTTGCAGCCAGAGTCATCCCTATGGCGAGGGTATTTTCGCGCAGGTTCTCGTTAGCCATAAAAGGTATGGTGAACCCTTACGCTCATTTCCGAATTTCAAAAAGCATCAAGGATGATCTAAGAATTTGGGATGCTTTTTTAAATGAATTTAATGGTTCCTCGGCCTGGCAAATGGACTTTATTAATAGTTCTCAGTTGGAATTCTTCACCGATGCAGCTGGCTCTGCTGGGTTCGGGGCTTTCTTGGATGGGCGCTGGTGCGCCCAGTCCTGGCACCCTGATTGGCTCCAGAAGGAGATACTTCAAAATCTAGTTCTGTTGGAGCTCTTTCCAGTGATTGTGTCGGTGGTTGTGTGGGAAGACATCTTTAGGAATCGTAGAATCCTAGTTCATACGGATAATAAAGGTGTCTTTTTTGCCATCAATACTCTGTCCTCTAAGTCTGATCCCGTTCTGAGGTTATTGCGTTTCCTTGTACTTCATTGTATGAACTGTAATATATGGTTGAGAGCTGAGCATATTGCAGGTAAAGAAAATAACATAGCAGATTCTTTATCTCGTTCACAGTTCAAGAGATTCCGAGAGTTGGCGCCATCAGCGGATCAACATGGCACCCCTTGCCCAGACTTCCTCTGGGGCTTAATTTGGGAATAATATTCCGGAATCTCAAGGCTTCAGTAGCGGAAAACACCTGGAGGGATTATAGGCTTTCATGGCACAAATGGTGCTCTTTCTGTCAACCATTGGGTTTGGATCCACTAGATGTATCTTCTTACGTGGCTTTGTCTTTTTTGTCCTTTCTCATTCAGTCTAATCTGTCCCCGGCTTCCATAGGTAAAATATTGGCTGGAGTTTCTTTTTTCCTTAAGTTTGCAGGCCTTCCTGCTCTTACCTCTTTCTTTCAGGTCACTCAGGTTTTGAAGGGCCTCAAAAAGTCTAGGCCCTCTTTAGATAATAGGCGTCCCATATCTATCCCCATTTTGATCGATCTTCTTCAGATCCTTCAAGATGTCTGCTCATCCAATTTCGAATCTTTGCTTTTTAAGGCTGCTTTCTCTATAGCATTCTTTGGAGCCCTTCGGTTAGGTGAGTTTACTGCAGCAAATAGAAACGCTTTTTCATTTCTCCGTTTTTCTCATGTTCAGTTTGACGTCGGTTCTGTCCGTCTGTTTTTGTCCAGATCAAAGTCCTCTCAGGTTGGCCAGTGGTTTTCTTTATCCAGTTCTCCTAATGAGGCTATCTGTCCCGTGTTTCATGTTCGTAATTATCTTTTGGTCAGACCATTGAGTAACGATTCCTTTTTTATTCATGAAGACTTGTCCTCTCTAACTAGGTACCAGTTCTCAGCTGTTTTGGCCTCCTGTTTGAAGCGCTTGAATTTATCTGGGTACCAATTTTCTTCCCATTCTTTCCGAATTGGCGCTGCCACCACAGCTGATTCTATAGGTTTTTCAGAGAGTAAGGTTAAAAAAGTGGGCAGGTGGGGCAGCAATAGATATAAGTTATATGTTCGTCCCAGTCTTCTAACTTTATGATTCTCTTTCAGATTTATCCAGGAATATCGCTTGGGTCATAGGTCACTCCTACGTGTTCTGGGCTTACAAGCACTCCGGATCCAGATCATACTCTGCTAACCTGGGGCTTGATCCTGATTTATTTTTAATTTTATGGTCAGGTGTTAGAGGTATGCGGTGGCGCAATTTAAAAGACCACCTAGCTTATTTGTCTTCTGTCTGGCCTCAACCCCAAGTGATAGTTATCCACGTGGGGGCTAATGACTTGGGTAAATTCAACACATGGGACTTGTTATGTGAAATGAAAAGGGATCTCTATTCCATAACTCAAATGTTCCCAGGTTCAGTGTTAGTATATTCTGAGATGGTTCCCAGGCTGTTATGGTCGCCGCACGGCACCCTTTTCTACGTGGATAGAATCCGCAGACGGCTAAATAGGACGATTCATAGTTTTATGCCTTCAATTGGTGGCTCTTCCTTTCGTCATTCCGAGTTAGAGGGTTTTTTGCCTGGGTTGTTTCGGGTTGACCAAATTCATCTGTCAGGCATTGGCCTGGACATTTTTAATATGGGTATCCAGTCCATGATCGAATCAGCCACGGTGGTGGGGGGGCCTCGGCCAACAGCTTCGCGGTTGGCCCCGGCCGGTGGGGAGTAGTCGTCCAGTTTTTGCTGGATGGACAGAAATTAATTTGATTTTAAAGTTTTAAGTTTAGCCAATTTGGCCTTTTGTAATTTAATTTATTTATTGAGAACATTTTTGTAACCCCACCCCCACATTTTATGGATGACACCGTGGCCAATTTTACCAAAGTTAAATAAAAATGTTGTATCAAATTGTTGTTTGGTCTCCTTATTCAATACCTCTGTACTAGCCCATGTGAGGCTACGGCAGTATGCTGAGCCTGCATGGGATAGAGCAGAGGGAGAAGTGGGCTGCCGCGCTCTGGGGTAGTAACAGCCTCTGATTGGTCAGCTGCGGCAGCCCCCTTCTCTGATAGGTCCGTTCGCGTGAGGTAAAACCTGCACTGGACGAGCCTATATAAGGGAGAGGCTGAGGCGATTTGCTCAGTCACATCTCCTGACAAGCAGCATCGCCCGCCCGCCCACCCTTACCTGTCAGTTTGTCATAATAAGTCATGGGGTCGTCTGTATGGGGGGAGTAGTCGTCCAGCTTTTGCTGGATGGACAGAAATTAATTTGATTTTAAAGTTTTAAGTTTAGCCAATTTGGCCTTTTGTAATTTAATTTATTTATTGAGAACATTTTTGTAACCCCGCCCCCACATTTTATGGATGACACCGTGGCCAATTTTACCAAAGTTAAATAAAAATGTTGTATCAAATTGTTGTTTGGTCTCCTTATTCAATACCTCTGTACTAGCCCATGAACATAATTATATAGCTGAAAACCAGTGTATTGTTCTAATTTCTGTGGTGATTGACGGATGTAGTTTTGGTACAACAATTTACTCTTGGTAAAGTACAATGAATGTATTATAATGCATATAGCATCAAGATACCTCATATAAGAATATAAGTAAGGTAAATTACCATTTATATTGCAAGTGCTTTCCTGTCTACCTATTATTATGATCATTTGTTTTACTTAGCTACTTAAGCAAGCATTTACAAGACAGACCACTGATAAGACCAACTAGGTTCCTATAGCTACAGTTATAAAATGTATTTCATAAATTATGTTTGGAAGTCGTATTCATTTCAGATTTTGCTTCCCGCAATGATAAAACCTAAACATTGTTCACAAATTCTTATTAAGCAGATTTTTTATGAATATGTATTGTCTTAGTATCTGTGCCATGCACAAAGATGTTCAAGCCTCTTGAATTCTTAAACACGTAATGAAAGCAACTGTACTCACTGTTCAGTTGAGACAAACAATAGCCTAGCAGATTGAATTAGTGAAATCCAATGATAAAATAATAGCATTCAGAGTACTTTAGAGGTGCCAGAAAACTTTGCAAATGGAACAGTAAACATATAGAAACTGCCTTTGCTGATAACATGTAAAATAAGAAAGCAAATCTGTATCAAAAATATTCTTTTTCATGTGACCTTCATTTTGGTGTACAATTGGTTTTAACAAATATTTTTCCTGCTTCATCAACTTTTTTTTTATAATAGGACAGCTCAAATTTTAAGTGGGGATATTAAAACAATTAATATCTAGTGAAAAACTATTTTGCCTTGAAATGGATTGCATTTCAAGTATTAAATGCAAACGATTTGTCAGATTGTGTCATTAGCAATATCTCCAAAATAAGGTTACCTGTCAATCATGTTTACTCCATGGCACAAGTAATCTTCATGCAGATCTCTTCTTTTCTTCAATATGAATTACTATAGCTTCTGTGACTTGCAGGGCAAATGAAAGGCAGCAAGGAGATAAAGGCAATAAAAGCCACTATAAATGTCACATTTCCACTTAACGTGATAAACTGTCTAAAATTAAATATATTTTTTATTTCTGTGAATTTGTTTTTACTACTATCAGTGACCTGTGACATTTTTAAAGCAAGATGACTTATTAAAAAGTCATGGAAGGATGAAGTGAAATATTTTAATTTCAAAGAGAAGTTTAACTTCAGCAGAATACAATAAAAACTACAAGATGACAGTAAGAGAACATCAGAAATATGTTAAGTAAGTCCAACATTTAAATAGAATTAACATTTCAGAAATATATTATGTGGTTTAAAGAAACCCATTATGTGTGAAACAGAAAATCTGATTTCACAGCCTTTTTCACAAAATGCTAGTTGGCTGGTTGTTATACCGACCCTTACCTTTTTGTACTTTCTAAGTCGCTGACCTGGAGAAACAGATTAGAAATGTTAGAAAAATCAGGAATCTTTATCTGCAAACTTCCATTTATTGGCTTTAACAAATGAGATAAACAACTGCACAATTCTGTGGCAGTTGTACAGTTCACACTTTGAGTAATATACTAACGTTAGACTTAAGTTATACATAAGTTATGCTTCAGCAAGGATTCCAAGGAACATTACTGATAATATTCTAAAAGAAAAAGTGCAGTTTGCACTGAAGTCTCAGTTATGTTTTTTCTTTCTACAAGGCTTCATGTAAGTGAACTGCCTTGTGGAAAGCCAGTTGTAAACATATTTACAAGTTAAGTATAAATGTTAAAGAAAAACTCCAGGAAAAATATGTTTTTTAAATCTGTTGACACAGAAGGGAGTTGCTTTACGAAAGGCAAATAGGCGATTCATTTGCAAAGGGAAGTTGCAAGGAAATTTCTGTGGAGTTTCGTGAATGTGGTGAAATTTAATTTCCAAAACCCATTTTACAGCCCACGTTTGGATGAACTTCACCTCATTCACTAAGCTCTGGGGAAAATGGCTTTGCAAAGTGCAACTTTCCTTACAAACTGTGCTTGCAAACCTTTAGTTAATAAACCCCAAGACATTAAGTGAAAATAGGTGTATGCCAATTCCTGGAGCTCTCTATTTTTTCACACTTTACTGTTTCACTGAGTACCCATAGTATAGATTTGGCTATACTTCTGTCTCTCTGAAACCTCAACTACAGGGGTTCTACACAGCAGCTATAGCATTTTCTGCAGCTGCAGTACCCACCTCTCCACTAGCCCAGTCTCAGAACATTTTGCATTCTGTCAACCCATTTCTGTGAATAGGCAGGTGAGAGGAGAGGTGGGTGGAGAGACTTCCATGTAGGAAAGTTGTATATTTCCTCTCAGAAAATGTAAATAAAAAAGAGAGAGAGAGAGATCGAGGAGGTGGAGTACATTTACTTGTACATAACTCCTTGTTACCAGCAGATTCTAGATGCCTTATTTTTTCCTGGAGTTCTTTAGCGTAGATATAGCACCACCCTAGATAGGTACCAGGATTATTTAGATATAGTGCTGGCTAACGGTGTTCAGCAGAGCTGTGTGTGTTTTTTGTTGGGTAAATTTAGCTTACCTCACCGTAACCAGTGTGGCTGTAATTATTGCGTTAGGTGCAGTGCAGCTGATTAATTAACTCAGTTCAGTGTTCTCAGCTGCTGCCAGCCTGATAGCTCTCTCTGCTTTCCAGAGAGCTGTAAGAATTCTCTGCAATATAAATATGGAGCTATGCAGATGGCAGTATGAATATTTATGCAGCCCCTGGCCAATCCTGGGGAGCAGGACCCTGAGGGCCTCAGAGAATTAGTCCAGCCTGGAGGGCTACTGCCCTCCAGGGAAACACTTCCATGTGTTTGCTGCTCATGAGGCCTCAGGTGGGTGACCTGAGGGCCTGGGTGCTGAAGCTACAGAGAACTGACTGGGGGGCTGTCTGCTGAAAATCTAGTCTGGTATCACTGGAGAAAGGTATCACTTGGAAGTTGAAAGGAGGCAGCCAAATGTCCCTCAACATTTTGTGAGTACGAACTGCTGTGAAACATCTTGTGATCTCTTGTGCTCCTGTGTGTTTGCTAAAGGGGACATGGTTGGTATCCTGAAGAACTAGTTCTAATTTTTTGTGAAGGGACTCTGCTCTTGTGGCTCTAAAGACCGGAGTTTGCATTTAACTGTTTCCACTATAAATCCAAGTCCAGTTTGCTATAAGCATGGACTTCTGTTTCAGCCTTTCTGAAAGGAGGTTATTGTCCTCAGTCTGGAAATAGTTTCTGTTTTTGGAGTATCACACTTAATTCCCTAAACCAGCCTTTTTCAACCAGGGTGACCAGGCACCCAGGGGTGCCTTGAGGTTTCTTCAGATGTGCCTTTGCAGTTGGATCAAGCCTTCCTTTTATTTACAAAAGCTGTGATCAGTTTTAAATGACTTTTTTTCCTTTATAAATGTAATTTTGCTATGGTAATGTTCAAAACACGAGAAAAATGTGCCACTTTACAGGGATACTATAGACACCCCCAGACATGAAATTTAAATGAATATTTCATTTTTATTGTTTCACTTTAAGCATTATTAAAATCACTGCTCCCGAAAAACAGGCCGTTTTTAAAACTTTTTTTTTGCATTGATACATGTCCCATGGGGCAGGACCCAGGTCCCCAAACACTTTTTATGGCAATAACTTGCATATAAGACTTTAAAAATTAGCACTTTTGGTTTTTCATGTTCGTGTCCCATAGACTTTAACTGTGTTCGCCCAATTTTTTTTTTCTGTTTGCAAGTTCTGGTGGGAACCGAACCGGGGGGGGGGGGTGTTCGGCTCCTCCTTAATCGTAAGTGGGACAAAAGGATAGAAGTCTTAGCCACTAGCAAGCATATATATAATATATATATATATATATATATATATATATATATATATATATATATATATATATTTTATATATATATATATATATATATATATATATATATATATATATATTTTATATATATATATATATATATATATATATATATATATATATATATATATATAAAAAAATATATATATATAAATATATATATTTATATATTTATATATATATATATATATATATATATATATATATATATATATATATATATATATATATATATATCTATATATACTTTATTTTTGTTATTGATGCATTATGATATTATGATGGGATGCCTGTTAAAAAAGAAAAAAAAATTATATGGCTGGAACTCCGCTTTAACTAATTTAAAACATTGTTTTTCAGAAAGGAAAAAAAGGTGCAAGAAAAACATTTACAAAAAGATAATTACAAAACCTGACCTAAACTTATTTCCGAAAACAATTACATTTAATTCATTATTTTGGTGATAAGTTGTACTGTTAGGATCTAGAGCAGTGGTTCTCAACTCTGTCCTCAAGTACCCCAACAGGCCATATTTGCAGGTTTTTCTTTATCATGCATACGTGCTTTAACCACTTCAGCCCTGGAAGATTTCCCTGCTCAATGACCAGGCCATTTTTTGCAAAAACGGCACTGCGTCTCTTTAACTGACAATTGCGCAGTCATGCGACACTGTACCCAAACAAAATGACGTCCTTTTTTTCCCACAAATAGAGCTTTCTTTTGGTGGTATTTGATCACCTCTGATAATTGTTTGCGGTATAAACAAAAGAAGAGTGACAATTTAAAAAAAACAAACAATATCTTTTACTTTTTGCTATAATAAATATCCCAATTAAAAAAAAAAAAAATCTTCCTGAGTTCAGGCCATTATTTATTCTTCTTCAAATTTTTGGTTAAAAAAATTTGCAATAAGTTATAGAGTCTACAAAATGGGAAAGATTTATGCCACGTTCATTATTATTTTTTTTAATAGTAATGGCGGCAATTTTCATCGGGGCTGGGATATTGCGACAGACAGATCGGACACTTTTGACACATTTTTGGGACCAGTGACAATTATACAGCTATCAGTGCTATAAAAATGCACTGATTACTGTAAAAATTTCACTGGCAAGGAAGGGGTTAACACTAGGGGGCGATAAAGGGGTTAACTGTGTTCCCTAGGTGTGTTCTAATTGTAGGGGGGATGGGACTGTCTAGGAGGAGAGAGAGAGATCGGTGTTCATACTTGTTTCGAACACACGATCAGTCTCACTCCCCTGGGAGAACCAGGCTCTGTGTGTTGCATCAATATTTATATAGGGGTGTTAGATCCCCAACAGACTTCTATTATCTTATACATTTGTGTGAATGAGTATTACAACTGTAATTTTATAATGGCAGGATTTTTTTTTTAAATATGAATAGATTTTAGGAGCTGGGTTGTAAGCAAAGGGCAGCTCCAGGTCAAATAGAGCCAGTATGAAATATGTATTCCTCTAACTGGTTCTATTTTTTGATGAATCAGAGTTAGGCTAATATAAACTGATGCAAGTACGTTTACATCGGACTGCCTTTGGATCTAATATGAATCCAAAAGTTCCAGTAACTAAATGGTTTTAAGCATTTAACAGACACAGATGGGACCAAAAGTAACATCCATTGTGTTTTGCTCTGATTCAGCAGAGAATCTGTTCAAGTAGCCTCTGCTGAACAGACTGCATGGTACCCATGTGAAAGGAGCCTTACTCACTAACTGATATTTAAAGTCAGCAGCTACAAATACTGCAGCTGCTGATTTTGAATATATACACACTTACCTGTCCTGGGCACCCGCGATGTTGGCACCCCGAATCCGATCTGTTCCTTGGCTCTCGGGTGCTGCCGCCATCATCTTCGGTAAGGGAATCAGGAAGTGAAGCCTTGCGGCCAGGTCTTCTGGAAATATGTTATGGGCTGATGGGTTGTTTGACTATAATTACAGAACATGTGTTTGGCACAAACTAACAACAGCATTTTTAGAAAAAGAACCTCATGTGATAAGATGAGGCACTGAGATCTTGAGGGATGTAGAATTCATTTTCCCTACTGCACATGCGTGAGTTGCGCTGCGCGATCCCACTGGTCCCTGCATTCATCTGAGACCTGTGTGTCTCCCAGAAGACAGCAGGGGGACGAAGAAGGCGCAAGAACGTGGAGTAGGTCGCTGCAGTGACCTATGCCCGAAAGTGGGAGAAAATACCTGGATTACACAGGTATCTGCTCCCTCCTTCGCCCTAAAAAGTGCCCAGAGGGGGGGGGATTACGAAAAGCGGAAGTTCCATTTTTGGGTGGAACTCCGTTTTAATGACACATCCAACTCACTTATGATTTATTGCACCCTCATCTTGCATATGTGTATGGTATCCATCCTTCCGTCATATTTCAGTGTGTGTGAATGAGGCAGCACTGGTTTACTAAAGTGTGTGAAGAGAACCAGTAAAGACAACTGAATTAATGTTATGTTCTCTTTAATTATTATACCTGGAGAAACTTACCTATGAATAATTGTTATTCCATCTTTAGGGCCTGTGTCAATGGGTTTTGGGTTTGTGTCATTGGCATCAGTTTAACACTAGTTTGAAGATCCTTTAATCAGTATTCATTGACAGGTGCATTTGACCCACACTACATCTAGCTTTGTCTTACTTTGTTCAAGCTTGACAGTTTAGCAAAACTGTTAGAGGGTCAGAGGTCATCTGAAGTTTGATGTCTTGTCAACTGCCTGTATACTCAAAAAGAAGACAGTGTTCCCAAATCATCTGAAAGACCAAATACTATCAGACTTTAGATGACCACTGATTAATTCAGCAATGGCAGTTCCCACATTCCTATCTTGACAGGCTCTTTTAAACATTCCCATGTCTGGTTGGTGTATGCCTTTAAGGGAGGTAATATTATACAGTACAGAAGTATTTAGAAATTCAGACCATACTTTTACTTTACGTACAGAACTTCTCTCAAAGTCACATACATAATTTGTCAGAGATTTGTAAGAATACATTGTGGTTTCAAGATTTCGCTAAAGCGTAATTGAAGATGTATTATGAAATATGACTTCATTTTATTGCCGCAATACCCCCAGACTGATTAAAAAGTTAATCCCAAAGAGGCAATACCAAGCATTAGATGTGGAAATTCTATACTAATACCGTTCCTTCTAATGAACTATAAATCACTTTCAAGATCTTACATACACATGCATTAGCAGATCATTGCGGACTGGACTAATTCTCTAAGCGTGTCTGAATATATAGCAGTATGAAGACCTCTCTAAGAATATGTTAAGAAAAGTCAAATAAATTATATTTTACAGCATGAAAACACAGAAGTAGGGGATGGTACAATAAATATTAATAAGGAAAAAAAATGTTGTATCCAAGCTTACTTGGCAAAACATCTTTCATGCAGAAATTTCTGTTACATATACAAGTAGCTGAATTACACTTTTTTAATTATTAGGTGTTCTGTATATGCTAAAGAAAAGTAAATTATCTTTGCTTAAAACTACTAGTTAAGGGACTTCCTTGGGGAACTAAATGCAAATAAGGACATGTCAGGCAATGTTCTACTGTATGTAAAATTGATGTCAATAATATTTTAAAGAAGTTTTGTATGAATATCATTTTACCTGTCAGGCCTATAAATAAACACTCTATCCCCTGGGTGCCTAAAGTCAGTATAAATCCTAGGTGAAATACATTTAGTTATCCAAACCACTAAATAAAATAAACAACTGACATTTTTAGAAAATAAAGTAATTGTTTTACCTTTTTTCATTTGTTGCTGCATCCCAGTGCTGCTGATCTCTAGCAGACCCTTTGGCTGTATGGCATTTCTCATGGTTCATCATGGTAATAACAATGGACCGTGACTGTATAATGTATCTTATTAAGAATCCCATGTGACACATTGAAAATGCAGGTGCGGGTTGTGAGATGGGGACAGAAGTTGCCTGAGCAGGACCACAAAGTATTATTTTAATTAAAGCTGATAATATGAAAGTTGATTAATTCACCAAATCAGTTTGCTAAATATGACACCAGAAGAATGCCATATGCCTAGTGAACAGTCAACAGGATCTGCCATGTGGACAATCCTCTGGTCTGATGGTGTGGGGAATCCCTTCACTTAACTGTTGACCTGTTGTAAGTAAATTGAGAGGGAGCAGATTTACCACCCCCCTAATAGTCCTAAAAAGTAAATATAAGTGCAGTACATATTGTATGCCATCCTAATGCTTGTCAGAGGGCATTATAGAGGGTCAAGGAGTCCTTACATCATTGTTGTTTGGGATTCTGGTACATGGTAAATTTTGCCACATGTGGGCGTGGGTAACATGCAGCCATGGAGCACATAGCATGAGTGACAGTCTTACTGAGGTGTTTTCCCCACAATATATTCATTTCTGTAAACAACAGGCTTCCAAATGTATTAGGCAAAGGGAGATACAGTATTAACCTCCCTGGCGGTATGATTCTGTCTGGAATTACGTACCAAAAGCGGTACAATTATTTGCAAGGAAATTTGGCATTTAATACTGTAGGCCTGTAATTCTTAGGAATAACTCACTTAAATCTGACCAAACAAGAATCTAATAGGCATCCCGGGTATAACATTTTTTTATAAACAAAATTATAAATTATAATATAATAAATAATTATAAATAATTATAACAAATAATAATATAATTCTAATAAAAATTATTCAATAATGTAATCAAATCAAAATCACTGAAATTTTCTCAGTTGCAAAATTGTCTCTGTCATTATTTTCTTTTTTTTATGACGAATTTCCCCACAAATCACTATCGCACAATTCTGCAAGTGATTGTAATTTATTATCGCTGTTTTCTAGCTGATCTAAAACCATTTTTGACATAAAGGGACACTTTTGGTTGCTATGGACAATCTACAGTTTGCAGGGAGAAAGAACCGTTTTTATTATATAAAAAGTACATGTAGGGCACTGGGGAGACCACTAGGGACAAGGGGGGTGTGTATTTTTTACATACAGTACTGTAATCTATAAGATTACAGTATACTGTATGTATAGTGTTTGTTTACGTTTTTGAATTTGGCGCCGATCTCCGCTCCCGTGCGTTGTAACGTCGCAGGGAACGGAGATCGGCGGCACAGGAGGACGCTGTGTGAATCAAGCGAGGTCCCGCTCGCTCACACAGCGCGGTGGCATCGCTGGATCCAGGACAAGGTAAGCCAGCGCACGCTGCAGGCTCTGCATATCTACCCCGAGCGTGACTCGGGGATACCGATTATAGCAGAAAAAATCCACCCCGAGTCACGCTTGGGGATACCGACAGGAGGGTTATTCACTTCAGCCCCGGAAGGATTTACCCCCTTTTCTGACCAAGCCATTTTTTGCGATACGGCACTACGTCTCTTTAACTGACAATTGCGCGGTCATGTATTTTTGTACCCAAACAAAATGTATGTCCTTTTTTTCCCCACAAATAGAGCTTTATTTTGGTGGTATTTGATCACCTCTGCAGTTTTTACTTTTTGCACTATAAACAAAAGAATAATGACAATTTTGAAAAAATACAAATTTATTTTTTGCTATAATAAATATCCCCAATTTAAACATACAAAAAATATGTCTTCATCAGTTTAGGCCGATATATATTTGTCTATATATGTTTGGTAAAAAATCGCAATAAGTGTATATTGATTGGTTTGTGCAAAAGTTATACAAAATAGGGGTTAGATATATGACATTTTTATTATTATTATCTTTTTTACTAGTAATAGTGGCGATCTGCGATTTTTATCGGGGACTGCGACATTGTGGCGGACAGATCATTCACTTTTGACACATTTTTGGGATCATTGACATTTATACAGCAATCAGTGCTATAAAAATGCACTGATTACTGTATAAATGTCACTGGCAGGGAAGGGGTGTTCTAACTGTGGGGGGATGGGACTGACTTGGGGGGGAGACCGATTGTTGCTCCTATATACTAGGAACAACAGATCAGTCTCCTCACCCTTGACAGATGTTTACACACACAAATCCCCATTCTCGCTCTGTCAGGAGCCATCGCGGGTGCCCAGAAGACATTGCGGCTGCCGGGCAAGCGCATCGGCTCCTTAGGGACGTGGCAGGCATACGCACCCCTATACTGCTTAACCTGCCTGGCGGTCTTCCCGAGTGTGACTCGGGGTGAGATTTTCAGGCTGCGAATGGTTACCCCGAGTCACACTCGGGCTTGCCTCGCTCGATGCAGAAAAAAGGTTTTCTTACCTTTTCTCCGCGATCCAGCGTTGAATCCTCGCAGTGCACGGCGGGCGGATGTCCGCTCGATGCTGTGTGTTCCCCTGATTCCCTTCCCTGCGAGCGTCGCGACGCAGGGGGCGGAAGGAGGGGGGGGCGGCGGGAAATTCAAACGTATAAAAAGTAAAACAAAGTAAAACACAGTAAAAACACACTGATATCATTGGATAAAATTTTAAAAAAATACAGTGACCTTTGATTGCCCCCCCCCCAGTGCTTTCCAGTGCCCTGTCTGCAGAATTACTGTATCAGTGTCTGTATATTGCACAGCAATAATGGCAAAGCGCGCCTCTGCATCAAACTTATTATGCGACTTGCTGCCAAACAGCGACAGCGATGCCGAATCCATTGCGGAGGAGCTGAGCGACAGCGACGCGTGGGAAAGTTCATCGTCGGATGCAGAAAGTGATGTGGTTGACGATCCTGCACCTGTGCCCAGCGACGTGCGGACCTGGTGCACAATTGATTGCGCTACGGAGCACGTAGCGCCCCCTAGGTTTCCGTTCACAGGATCACCTGGAATAAAAGTGGACATAGAGGATGACAATCCCTTAGAATACCTCCGACTATTTTTGACCGATGAGGTGATCGACAAAATTGTTTTGGAGACCAATCGGTATGAAGAACAGCAATCTGCTACCCAGCAGTTATTTTCAAGACGCAGAAAATGGGAGCCTGTGACCAGCGAGGATATATGGAAATTCCTTGGCCTCCTAATTTTGCAGGGAGTGGTGGGAAAACCACTCCAAAAGTGGTACTGGACCACAAATAAATTATTGGCCACACCTTTTTTTGGAACAGTAATGTCCAAATATCGGTTTTCACTTATAATGAAATATTTGCACTTTGCAAATAATGAGGAATTTGACGAACGGTCTCATCCAGCTCCAAAGCTTAAAAAAATTTGGGATATTTACCAAATGGTCCTGCAGAATTTCCAGCGGACCTACATACCTGAGAGGGACATTTCAATAGACGAAAGTCTCATGGCCTACAAAGGTCGCCTAAGCTGGATTCAATTCATTGCGTCTAAGCGCGCTCGCTTTGGGATAAAATCCTTTATGTTATGTGAGTCCAGCTCGGGATATATTTGGAACTCAGTACTTTATACTGGCAAAGGGACCAAATTCTCCCCGAGATTCAGTGATTTTGGGATGGCAACCGCGTCAGTGCTTTCATTGATAGAGCCCTTGCTCAACCAGGGCTACTGTATCACTACGGACAATTTCTATACGTCCCCAGAACTATACGAGTTCCTACTTCTGAATAGGACAGACGCTTATGGGACTGTGAGGCCTAACCGGCGTGACATGCCGTCAGGATTTCCAAACAAAAAGCTCGGGAAAGGACAAGTAGCTGCATGGCAAAAGGGGAAAATGTTGGCTCTGAAGTGGCGGGACAAAAAGGACGTTTCCCTTTTGAGCACGGTCCACAACACCTCGACCGCCATGGTCCATACCAAAGGTGGGAAAGACGTTCTAAAGCCACAGGTGGTGTTGGACTACAACCACACGATGGGAGGTGTGGACAGGGCTGACCAGGCCATGACTTTTTACCCTGCAATGAGAAAGCAGCAAAAAAAATATTATAAAAAGATTTTCCGACATCTTTTGGAGCAATGTCTTTGGAACTCTTTCATCCTGCTCAAAAAAAAATGTCAGGTCTATCGTCCATGCGGACTTTATGTGGAAGGTGGCTGAACAAATTTTCCTCAAAAACCAAACACCAACGGCGGTAAACCGTTCTGGACGACGGGCTTCTGGGGTTGTAAATCCAGAGCGACTAACTGGTCGTCATTTTTTGGAATATGTACCACCCACTCCAAAAAAAGCAGCACCCACACGGATGTGTGTGGTTTGCTGCTCCAAGCGCGACGCCAGCGGAAGGAAAATTCGCAAAGAAACGCGCTACTGTTGTCTCGACTGTGATGTTGGACTTTGCGCCATACCGTGCTTTAAGGATTTCCACACCCGAGACATTTATTGAATTATCATTTTGCACCCCTGTTTGACCCCCCAAAAAATCAGAGTATCTGAATATATTATTTGTTAAAATGTATTGAATAAAAACTATTGTTATTATTAAATTATTATTTGTTATTATTTATTATATTATAATTTATGATTTTGTGTTTCAAACTTTGTCATAGTCTATTAGAGACTCTGGTTTGGACATATTTAGGTGAGTTATTCCTAAGAATTGCAGGCCTGCAATCTAAAACGCCAAATTTCCATGCAAAATAATGGTACCGCTTTCAGCACCTTTTTTCAGAAAGAATCATACCGCCAGGGAGGTTAAAGTGCCTGTCGTACAGCTATAGCGATTTGTGCAGGAGTGCCATTCTGCCGCTGTCAATTGACGGCGGGCAGTCGGCAAGAGGTTAAAGGAGCCCTCACCTTCTGGTTAGATGAAAGACTAATATAATATGCAAATGTCATAGTTCATGCTTCCTGTTGAAAATGGTATATAAATAGATATATATTTATATATCTATAAATATACACTATATTGTCAAAAGTATTGGGACACCTACCTTTACACGAACATGAACTTTAATGGCATCGCAGTCTTAGTCCATAGGGTTCAATATTGAGTTGGCCCACCCTTTGCAGCTATAACAGCTTCAACTATTCTTGAAAGTCTGTCCACAAGTTAGTGATGTAGCTGGGAGCAAAGCTGTGGAGTTATTGTTAGCATTTTGAACTTATTTTGTTGGGTGAATGGCAGCAGATGGAGGGATTGGCAGAGAGGGATACAGACACTGAGCGGTTTGTAAAGTGGAGGAGTCTGGCAGCAGCATTTATAATGGACTGAATGGGGGTTAGCCTATTTAAAGGTAAGTCAATGAGGAGGAAGTTGCATTAGTCGAGGTAAGAGATAACTAGGGATTAGGAGTTTTGAGTCATTGGTTAGGAAGGGGCATATTTTTGGAGATGTTGCGGAGGTTGATGCAGCATGCTATGGAAAGTGATTAGATGTGGGGCCGAAAGGAGAGTTTAGAGTCCAGATTTACACCTAGCACCCCGAATGCAGGGACGGGTTGATGGTTGTGCCATTGATCTTGACAGAAATATCAGGGGAAGGGGCAGGTGGGAGAGGAAATATTATGAGCTATCTTTTGGACAAGTTGAGTTTGAGGAAGAGATGTGACATCCAGACTTACGTGTTGGTTAGTAAAGTAGTGATGTGTGAGGAGATGATGTTGTGAGCTGATATTGATGATGTTGTGAGGGTAGAGAAAAAGATTTGGGTGTAGTCAGCATAAAAATTATATTGAAAGCCATTGGAGGCTATCAGTTGACCCAGGGAGGAGGTGTGGATCGAGAACAGGATAGGTCCTTGTTGCTATATGCACACTCATTGTCACCCTCACATGTGACTGGACTCACGCTTTAAAATTGCGCACACTCATGGAATGGCACCAAACTTCGAGTACTTAAAAATCTCCATAGGCGACGCTTTACATTTTTTTACAGGTTACAATTTTAGAGTTACAGAGAAGGTCTAGTGCTAGAATTGTTGCACGCTCTCTAACGCACGCGACGATGCCTCACGTGTGGGGTTTAAACAGCGTTTACATATGTGGGCAGGACTTTTATGCGTGTTCGCTTCTGAGTGTGAACTACTGGGGACAGGGGTGTTTTAAAAATATATATATATATATATAATTTTTATTTTTATTTTACTTCATTTTTTTATTTTTACATTTTTTTATTTTTTGATCACTTTTATTCCTATTACAAGGAATGTAAGCATCCCTTGTAATAGGAATCACTGTGACAGGTCCTCTTTATGGAGATATGTGGGGTCAATAAGACCTCACATCTCTCCTCCAGGTTTAGGCCTCGTACACACGACCGAGGAACTCGTTGTAAACTAAACATCGTTTTCCTCGACGAGTTCCTTGTTAGGCTTGTCGAGGAACTCGACAAGCTTGCTTTGCGTACAGACGATCAAGACAAAATCTCCTCGTTCTCAAAAGCAGTGACGTACAACACATACAATGGCAGGGGAAGTTCGATTCCACTGGCACAACCCATGGGGCTGCTTTTGCTAATCTCATGTTACTGCTTGTTAAGTAAAAGTTTGGTAAGAGACGATTTGCACTTTTCAGTCTGTTACAGCGTGAAAAATGTGTTATCTCCATTACAAACACTACTTTTACCAAAGGTGCGCTCCCGTCTCATACTTTATTCTGAGCATGCGCGGGTTTCTTAGCATACACACGCTCGCTTTTCTCGTCGAAAACCAGCCCAACGAGGAACACAACGAGAAAATTGAGACTCCCATTGAGGAAAAAGAGAACGTCGAGGAAAATGAAAAACGTACACACGACCCGTTTCCTCTGCAAAAATGCTCTCCCACCAAGTTTCTTGATGGATTCTATCGAGGAAAACGGTTGTGTGTACGAGGCCTTACAAGCATGAGATCGTAAAAAAAAAAATTAACCAATCTCATGCCGACAGCCGCGATTGCGGCTTTGTTTACTTCCCGGTACCGGGCGTGACGTCATAACGTCGCACCCGGGCCTCCGACGGTCATAGAGATGACTGGTGACCATCTGGTCACCAGTCATCTCTATGCTTCTGAGCCAGCGCCAGGCCGATTCGCTCTCCGGGCCCCCGATGGCACGGGAGCGCCCAGAGATTTTGTCATAGAGGTGGTCAGTTGAAGAATACAGAAGAGAAGGGTTGAAGTGATGAAGGTTTTCAAAGGTAATTGTTAGGTGTTTGGAGGGAGAGATGGTGGAAGACAGGGAGAGAGAATGAAACTAATATAGTGGTAATCAGAGAGAGGAAAATAATTGTTGGAGAGGTTTCATAGAGAGCATAGGTAGGAGAATACAAGGTTAAGGGTGTTTCCATTAGAGTAAGTAGAAGCAAGAAAAGTTGATACTGGTCCAGGGGGCCAATAGACCACACCAATTCTTAAGGAAATTTGAGAAAATAGACATACACAGTGAGCTTCAAATGATGAGAGGGACAGAGAGGGAGGAGAGTGAAGAACCTGGAAGGTGCTCTGTGGGGATAGGATAATTCCCACTCCACCTCCCTTTGCATCCACTAGGTCTAGGAGAGTGAGTCCAGAGAACGCCACCATGGGACAGGGAAGCAAGAGAAGTAGTGTAGGATTCATGAAGCCAGGTTTCGATGACAACAAGTAAAATAAAGGAGTTAGTAACAAATAGGTCATGAACAGAGAGATCTGAGGTTGTTGCAGACAAAGTGGGCATTCCAGAGGGCACAGGAGAAGAGGAGGCTGGTTTTGGGGAGAAGAGGAATGGAAACTAAATTGTGTGGATTGTGGCTGCTGGCTGAGGGTACTGCTCGATGGGTGAGTTAGGTACAGTTAAATAATGGAGGCCCAGGGTTTGCAGATATATCTTCAGTGATTAGGAGAGGCAGAAGGGTAATGGAGGTATTTTTTGTGGGGGAGGGGCGGCAGCAAAACCCCTGCAAGGTCCGCACTCATCCCATTCATGGTCGTGCCTCCCCCGGCTTCTCCTCCTGGCTAATCCGGTCTTAATATCCACCTCTTGCCCTGATTGGCCGGGAGGAGAAGCCACAAGGCAATAGCGAATTTTGATTTGATAATGTTACAAGCCCAAACTTTTTGAAGTCAATTAGAGGCTCAGGCTCTAATCATACGCTTCCAAAAAAAAGAAAAAATCATAAGTACTGCGCCCCACATGGAAATTAGGGGGATGGTGCCCCTGCAACCCTTATTGACTGGCCGTCACTGATTAGAAGGAGGTGGTCAGTGCAGTAATAAGGGGAGGGCAGAAGTGAGGGTGATATATAGCCAAGAATGAAGAGGAGACCAAAAAGGAGGTGAAATGAATAAACACGTTAACTAAAAAATCTTGTTTCAGAAGACAAGGCTATTTCATATTGAATATTACAGCTGTGTCTATTCTTTGGCATGAGAATTATAATTTCTAATGTCAGTAACTTAGTGCCAAAATACATTCATCACCTTTCTATTAACACAATGGAGTTGATTCACTAAAGGCAAACAGACTGTTCACTTTGCAAAGGAATCAGAATTGGATGTTTGCATGCACACGACTGGATGTCAGCAAAGCTTCACTTCATTCACAAAGCTAAGGGAAAATTCCCTTGCAAAGTGAACACTCATTTGCAAAGTGAGCAGCCTATTTGCCTTTGGTAAAAAAAAAAATCCCATTGTCTTAATATTGTCCATCAATCTCTTGGTATAGAGCACTTCTTGATGTACCAAATACTGCAGAATAGCCTGGAAATGTGCCACTATGGCTTGTACTTTTGCATTTTCCCAAATCTAGTCAATTTGTCAGATTTAGTAAAAAAAATATGATCTGAATACTTATTAAAATAATGTACCAAATTAAATTATTATATGGTGTTTTATATGAAGTAACCACTGTATACTAAAATTTCTAAATTTGGTCTGAACATCTAGGTGTTTGTTAAACTTTAGTCATAGAGGGGCTAACTCAGATCTAAATGTAGCGCCTGTGTACTTTTCGTACAGGTGCTATATTCAATTTAGTGGGGGAATGAGAGAGTTATATTACTCTCATTCATTTGATTTGTTAAATTTGGCTGTCGTCAAATCTGGATTGTCCTGTGGGTCAGTCTGTGCTCCAGAGATGCAGTCTCATCTCTGGGCGGCAGGTGGCACCAGAGGGGTCCAGGCGGAGACGCTTCTTCCCAGCAGCCAATTGGAGGAGTTTTCCCTCGCGGGGCATGCTGGGAAGGGGTATTTCTGTGGCGTAGGCCCTTGTTCGGGGTTCTTCGCGGGTTCCTGGTTCCAGGTGCGGCACCCACCTTTAGGGTGTGCGCACATCACGGGCCCCACCACTATGGCCTATCAGGCCGGGGTCGTGTGCTACGCGGAGTTTCATGACTCTGGGCTCTCATAGCCTGGAGCGACTGATGCTGTCAGGGGACCCCAGTGACTTACTGGGATCCCATCCTTATTGAGAAGATCCCAAGCTGGGTGCTGTTCGGTGAGGGATCAGTCTGAGGAGAACCCGGAGGCAGGTGATCCAATAGGACTTGAATAAACCATCGGGGATCTGGGCACCGGACACTGACAGGTTGCATTCAGGCTGTCAGTCGGTGACCCCAAATGACATACTGGGAGGATTCGCTCTATCGTTCAAACTTTCAAGTACAAGGCCTGTGGCAGAGGTCTCATCTTTAAACCCAAAAGTAAATTAGAGCAAAGTCTGTGGCAGAGACTTGTTCCTTCCCAGAAGTTCTAAGTGGCGCTCTGGCTGCCAGGTTCGTGAGGGGGACCTGTCCAGGGGCACTTTACCCAATTCGGCTGAAGTGGCGACAAGGAAAGAGTTGTTGTAAAAGCAGGAGCTTTTATTTATCCATAGCCTGATTCTGCGAAGTTAATTCTTCTTTCACCAACCTGTCCTGTCTACCTCAAGTTGACATGTTGGTTGTGTTGACCGGAGAAATAAAGCATTTGAAAACGTCAACCAACGGTCTGGACATTCTATTACTGCTCTCATCACTACCATCACCCCTAGACACAACATAGAGGTAACTTAAATACGCCGATCCCAAATCTAACCAGCGGCTCCTCTGGGGGTAGCGCTACATAAAGAAACATTTTCAGTTTCTTTTTATTGTTAAATAGGTTATATTTATGGATTTAAACATTAAAATCAGTAGGAGCTATTATGTGTCAGTGCCCATCCCCACCATTTACAGCTATATGTTAAGTGGGAGGAGGGACGGGTCTAGGTTCTTTACATGTGCGTATTGGAACATAAAAGATCCATTTACCAGTTTTTCAAATAGATTTTTTTCAGAAATTACATTGGGATGTTTTGTATTACCAGGTTAGATGTAATTAATGCTTGTCCACAGTTCTTAAAGCTCTTATAGCTAAATATTATCCTGAAGCTGGATCTGTGCGAATGCTATAATTACAGGAGAAACCTAATATAAGTGTGTCGGAATATGCAGTTGTAGGTATTTAAGTGGCCTTCTGCCCTGTCATTATTCTAAACATAAATGAATGACTATTGCCCCTTTCAGAGAGTATGCAATATAAATGGAAGTTGGTATTCTGTATTGCTTGCTCAGATGTAGTTGTACCAATTAATCAACAGAAGATAATTGGATACCATGAGTCATATTTAAAGATGACATGCATAGTTAAAATAGGCCCATTATGTTCTTATTAGGAGCAGAAATCTAATACAAATTAAGGATAATATAATCACATCAGTCATCATAATTATAAATCAAACATCCATAATACCAAACGTATTCATTATTAAAAGTGATTTCTCTAAGAGCAAAAGTAGAAATATGTATACATATTTTTAATAATAATTCATTAAAGAAGTTAAAGTTCTTTACTATAAGCCTACTACTAGTTTATTTAAGTCCCCAGAAATAGGGGGTATTTGTCCTTCCTTTTATGAAATGAAGTGATTACAGCTACAAGAATTTTAATCTGAACTAACTGCAGATATACACTCACCGACCAATTTATTAGGTATTCCTTGCTAGTACCAGGTTGGACCCCATGCCTTCAGAAATGCCTTAATTCTTTGTGGCATAGATTCAACAAAGTGTTTGAAACATCCCTCAGAGATTTTGGTTCATATTGGCATGATAGCATCATGCAGATGCTGTAGATTTGTCCACCACATCCTAAAGGTGCTCTATTGTATTGTATTGAGATCTGGTGACTGTGGAGGCAATTGGAGTACAGGGAACACAACAGCACAGATATTGAGGCTGATGTACTAAAGGAGTCGAGACTTAATACTCTCTTCAATTATCGAATCATGTGAACATATAGGCCCGGATTCACAGACAGCGGTGCACATTTATGCCGCCGTAGCATATCTCCTGTACGCTACGCCCACACAGCGCAGAGAGGCAAGCATGGAATTCGCAGAGCACTTGCTCCCAAAACTGTGCTGAGTTCCCTAGGCGTAAGCCGGCGTAGGTGGAAGTGGGCGTGAGCCATGCAAATGAGGCGTGACCCCATGCAAATGATGGGCCGAGCGCCAGACAGATACGTATAACGAACGGCGCATGCGCCGTCCCGTGGACGCATCCCAGTGCGCATGCTCACAAACAACTGCCTAAGATACGCCGGATCACTGCCTACGGCGTTAACATAATCTATGCCTAGTCATATTCACGTCCAACGTAAACTACGTAAAATACGCCGGCTTGTATTCCTTGGTGCAGCCCTTTGCATGTCTGCTGCCGGGTTACACCTCCTTTATGGGGCTTAACTTTACACTGGAAGTACAACTTACGCGCACCACTCGTAGCCTGCGTCGGCCGCACGTACGATCGTGAATCGGCGTATCTCCCTAATTTGCATATTTGAAGAGAAAATCAATGGGAGCGCCACATGCGTCCAGCGTAAATATGCGCCCACTCTACGCCAGCGTAGGCAAGTTACGTCGGTGGAATGAAGCCTGTTTTTAGGCGTATCTTGGTTTGTGGGTACGGCGCACAGATATGACGGCGCATATTTGCACTTACGTGGCGTATCTGGAGATACGTCAGCGCAAGTGCTTTGTGAATCAGGGCCGAAATATGTAAACAGGATATTGTTTTTCACATGACTGGATATATTTGAAGTAAATATTCACACAATTAATTGTGTGAGGATTCTCAACTACTTTAGTAAATTAGCCACATATTATAGAGCCCTTTATTCTAATTGAATGCTGCTGCTTCAAGCAAAAAAAATGACTTGTTTATGGCTCCACCCAGCATCCCAAAACAATAAATAAATCCCTGATTCATTTGTTTGTTTTTTGTTGGAAAAGTGACATGAAGTTACCATCATTGTGACAATTTAAGTTAACTGTCTTTCTGGCAACTAACATGTGATTCTGCTTGCCAAACCCTCTGATCATCAAATTACTTTTCTTCTTTACTTGGGCGCCAAGTTCAGCCCTCTGTATAATTTTGTGTATACAGTAATTTCATGCATGCATAGCCAAGTCCAGCATGCTTGTGGCTTGTCTATGCTGCCATGATAGTGTGGTTTGTGTTGCAGGGGCTAGTACCGTTCCTGGAAGATTGGTTGATATCAACCAAACAATGAGAAGTTCTCATTTAGACATCTTAGTGAAGTCACCCCAGGATTATGCGCATATGAAATAGAGAAAATGTATTTTTGCATTTCAATATACCGATTGGTCAGCTGCTTTTTGTTGAAAACCAAGCAGAGTTTTGTATAATATCGAAGGTCATTTATTTTAAATATTTTAATTTTTTTCATTAAAATTAGAATTTTAAAATGGCTTTAAAACCTTGCTAAAATGCTAAAATGAAAATAATAAATTAATTGTAAATCTTGATGTCAGTGCATGATTCAATAGTCAATAAGTACTACTACTGTTTTTTTTTTTTTGCTTTTTAATTCAGTAAAACGTGTTTGAACTGGTTCTTTAATTAATACTGTAAAAGCCTGGGAAGAATCTCTGAAAAAATAACATATTTGTTTAATCAATATAAGGCCATTTTTACTGGCTTTACAGTACTTTAACTATATTTAATCAAAGATTCTGTAGTCTATCTTTTTAAAACATTATAAATTATATAATGAAGAAAAAAAAGTTTTACGAATTTCTCAATCCTTTCAGAATCCTTCTAGCCTTGAAAAATTGCTTTAATCTGGCTCTGTCCAACCACTTTCTCACTTCATCTTCTAAATTGCATTCCAGTGAATCCAAATGTGATTGTAAATCTTTAGAGCTCTCAGCACAAAGAATGTACACTGTTGGATCCGAGTCCAGAAATAAACGTGTACGTTTTGTAGTACCTGTGCTTTTCGGCCAAGATCTAATGGGAAAAAAAAAAGTTATTGTACCTGCCAGAGGTATCTTGCTTAAATTGTTATTCTTCCTGCTATCTCTATAAATCATTTGGTGACAGGATATGCCCAGATTTTAGAGAAAATTTGCGATTTTCCTGTACACTTGAAAGAAAGCCAAGGTGCCAGTTTTCAGCTTATGATTTGTCCTCACAGACTTTCTGTAATGTCTGTTGGAAAATAGAAGGTGAAATGTCAGAGGGAAGGTCAGAGAAACACCCTGCCAAATCAGTAAAATATAACATTTCATATTCATATGGCATGGAGTCTACAACATTTCTGTTAAACCATACAACTCCAGACAATCTTTTTTTTTTCTTAGTTTGTATACTGTTGTAAGAGTTAGCACAGTAAAACCTTCTTAAAACAGAAGGTACTGACATTTCATATTATATCACATATCAAAAAATAAGAGGATTATTTTTCATTACAAGACTGTGGAAAGAGCAATGCAAATTATTCCATCAGCCAATTGCACACCCAGAATAGCTGGTGCATATTGTAAATATGCCCTAATATTATGGAGTAATTTATTCCAAATGGCATACAGTTGTTTCAGGCGTTTTGGGCATCAATGGTGCAGTGTGTTGAAATCAAAGCCCTCAAGGCTTGGAACCCGTTGGAAGGCTTTTTTATTCCTTTAGTTCCTTCTGATCATAACATATATAGTTACACTGTAATGCCGCGTACACATGATCGGACATTCCGACAACAAAAAGGGGGATTTTTTTCCAAAGGATGTTGGCTCAAACTTGTCTTGCATACACACGGTCGCACGAATGTTGTCGGAAATTCCGATAGCCAAGAATGTGGTCGCGTACAATCCATACGACGGCACTATAAAAGGAAAGTTCAATACCAAGTGTGCCACCCTTTGGTCTCCTTCTGCTAATCTTGTGTTACTAGAAGTTTGGTGAGAGACACTTTTCAGCCTCATGCTTTTCAGTCCGTTACTGCTGTTCAGAAATAATAAAGAAATCAGTTTGTCAGAACTCTGTGTGAATATCAGCAGCAAAACAACTTCATTATTCTAGCATTATAAAGAAGAGAATGTGCTGCTCTAAAAGATTAAAAAATTAGCAGCGTGACGAATGTTCTATATCCATTACCAACGCTAGTTTTACCAGAGTGAGCGATTCTGTCTTGAACTTGATTCAGAGCATGCATGGAATTTTCTACACACGTTCAGAATTTAAGAATTTAACAGATTTAGTTGTCTGAAAATTTGAAATCCAGCTCTCAAATTTTTGTTGTCGGAAATTCCGACAGCAAATGTCCGATGGAGCCTACTTCACGGTCGGAATTTCCGACAACAAGCTCCCATCTAATATTTGTTGTCGGAAATTCCGAGCAAGTGTACGCGGCATACGAGTTGGAAATTTCTTCCAGATCTTATTGTTGTCTGAATACATGTTGATGGTATTTTACTAAACCTCCTGCATGGTCACTGAACATAAAATGAGGGGAAAAACAGGGACACATCAATAAAATCACATTTTTAGGAGATTGGGAAAGAGTTTGAAGGTCTGTTACTTTTGGACATAAAATGAGGGGGAAACAGGGACATTACAATAAAAGCAAATTTTTAATAGAATGGGAAAGAGTTTGAGGATCTGTTACTTTTGCATTGCTGCCTGAATTTCTGTTGGGAATATGTAACTGCACTGCTCTCTTTGGGACAGAAACCAAGGGGTACATATATATTCATCAGGGACACAGAGAGCAACAAAAGCACTTCTAGCAGTGCCGGAAAGAGTTTGAATTTCTGCCTGATTTTTATTTCTATTTGAAGATCTGTTGGGGATATTTTCCACATTTTCCCTTTGTGGTCACTGGAAGGGAAAGAGAGGTGAACAACTCTCTAATAGGGACACAGCAAAAAGTAAATTATAATTAGAAAGCAAAAGAGTTACAACCTCTTTTCATTGTACTACCTGAGTTGATCACTGGGACAAAATGGAAGGAGAAAATCTGCCAACAAGGGCATAAACAGCAAGAAAAAAATAAAAATAAACATTTCTCTTAGGAAGAGGAAGCTAGCTCTTTAGTTTTTACAGCTCCTCGTGTCCCCTCATTGTTGCTAAAACTAAGGGGAAATCTCCAAAAATATTTTTTGGACTTTAAAAAGTAAATAGCTATAACTGAGATTATAAAACAATCGGAATGGTCATCAACATTTACAATTATAATTGTTCAAAACTATATGAGTTATAATCATGTAAAATTGTAAAAAAATTGCCCAAAAAATATTAGTAAATAATAATAAATAGCTGCCAGCACTCCAATACCCTCCCTGTTTTAAATGTGCACTCCCGTACCCTCCCTGTTTCAAATTTTCTCAATGGTGCAGTGCTCCACCTATAAGTAAATATTTTACCTATCTGTGCATCACATGTGCATCAAAGAAGATGAAACATGTTGGGGTGGGACCTGAGGGGTGATGCTGTGTACAGACTGGAGATGATAATGAGTGGTGTATGTTTGTTTATGCTAACGGAGCCTGCAGGACTGGCGGCATTTTCACACTAAAGTAGACATGTAATACAAGGCTTTATTGTGATTGGGAAAATGTGAGTATTGTTACTAGCGTGTGATGAAATAAAATGTGTTTTTAAGGATAAAGCATGATTGTTTTCAATCTCTTTTTATTACATTTTATATACATTTTACATACATTTAAAAGCACAATTGCACTTTTTCAATTTCTTGCATGGGTCTGAGGGAATAAAGCTGAAAACTGGATGCTGCTAATCAGTGGGAGAAGTGATACATATGTGGAAGCATAGATTGGAGACTAAAGCCTATGGAGTAAAGGAATTATCAAAGGCTATGTATTCACATTGCTAAGGTGAGGGCACATCTGGTGAAGGTGGCACAGATTGTAAGAGATTAATGCCCTGTACACACGATCAGTCAATCCGTTGAAAACGGTCTGATGGATTTTTCCATCAGTTATCCGATAAAGCTGACTGATGATCAGTCGTGCCTACACATCATCGGTTAAAAAAACGATCATGTCAGAACTCGGTCACGTAAACCACGTACGACAGCACTATAAAGGGGATGTTCAAATCCAATGGCACCACCCTTGGGGCTGCTTTAGCTGATTTTGTGTTAGTAAAAGACGATTTGTGCATTTCTGTCTGTTACAGCGTGATGAATGTGCTATCTCCATAACGAAAGCTAGTTTTACCAGAACGAGCACTCCCTTCCCCTAATTTAGTCTGAGCATGCGTGGATTTTTAACCGATGGATGTGCCTACAGACAATTGTTTTTTATCTATCGGTTAGGTATCCATCAGATAATTTTAAAACAAGTTCTATTTTTTTTAACCGATGGATAACTAACCAATGGGGCCCACACACGATCGGTTTGGTCTGATGAAAACGGTCCATCAGACTGTTTTCATCAGACAAACCGATCGTGTGTACGCGGCATGGTGATAAGCAGTTGGAAACTGAAGAATTTTTCTGAAATGAAAAGATCATCGCACTTTACGGCAACAAAAAAACGTTTTGGTTATGTGATTTTACATTTGATAAATGTGTTTTTAAAGGGACTGCACAAATACTGCTGGACTTTTATTGCACATGCATGTATTGTTTAAAAAAAAAAAAATCGTTTGATGCACATGCGATCAACAGATAGGTAAAATATTTATTTATAGGAGGAGCGCTGCACCATTGAGAAAATAAATTGTTCAAAACTACTTGTGAAATATTTATATATTCCTCTTTTCCTCTTGTATTACTTTGCCTGAGCCTTTAGCAAGAGTGTCAAAGAATTAACGGTCCCCTGAAATCTGACAGATTCTGATTATCATCTCTGTGACTTTTCACCCCACCTCCTCTAAAAAAAGGGGAGGCACAGTTTACCCTCTATTTTCAGGGTAAAAAGTGAGTTTTATACGCCAATAAATACAGTAAATACAGTAATTTGACTTCTAGATGAAATTGGAGTCCATTTAGTAATTGCAATGTGTTTTGTAGGTCTCCACCTACCCCTGGAAGAAGGACAGGCTGAAAAAAAAGGAATATATATGTATATAAAACTGTTCGAAGTAGAGGTAAGCATCCAATTAAGAAATCTTAAGTGCAGCGATCCTCTTGACTTTATTTATATATATATATATATATATATATATATATATATATATATATATATATATATATATATATATATATATAAATATATATAAAATGTAACCGTTTCTGTAATATATCAAATGGGATAATAGCACAGGTCAGATATCACCTACCAGGTAAAAAATAATATGGGAGCTTGGCAATGTAATGGCCCACTTTCCTACTGGTGCCTCCAAAATAGCGGAGAGCCTTGCCACTTGCCCTTTCCCTACAATGTCAACAGAGAAGACACCTATGATGGTCCATAATACATACATCAGGTATCTTCTATAATACTGTTAACAAACATATTCAGTGAATTCATGTGGACTTGCCACTAGGGATCCCCAAAAAATAATGCAACATAATTGTAGTCTTAAACAGAGTATTTTACAGAGGCTAAATATGCTCTTTGCAACCAATAGAGTGTGACTAGATGTCCATATTCTCACAATGCTCAATCTAGGATCTTAGAGAACAAATTAATAGGCAAATCTTTCTTTACCCAGTCTTCTTTCCGGGTCTGCGGACTCCGGCTGTGTGACTGGCTGGAGCCATGATGACATCACTCCCACATCATTTACAGCACAGGATACTGAAGTCCCGGCTCGGGTTGCCGTTCCTTCAGAGTACATGCGCCAATGACGTCATCGGCTGCATATATAGTAAATATCTCCTAAACTGTGCATGTTTAGGAGGTATTTACAGTACCTACTGTATAGGTAAGCCTATAATAAGGCAATACAGTAATAAGGCCTACCTATAGGTACAAGTACAAGATGTAGGTTTTACAACCACTTTAACTGTAAATGCTTTTCTTTGGATGGATGGGCAGACAAAAGGATGCGTTATATTTTGATCAGTCTAAATGAGTGGTTCTCAACCTTTCTAGTGCCGTGACCCCTTGATAAAATTTCCCAAGTTGTGGGGACCCCTAACAGTAAAAATTTTCGTAGCGTGGGTTGTCAACACCCAAGGCAAAACAAGTAATTTGCGCCCCTAACCCTTACATTTGTGAAGTATTAAAACCCCTTATGGTACATTTTAGTATGTACCACTCTTTGTTCTCCTTTCTTTCCCTTTTATCTCTCTATCCTAATTTCTTTCCCCCCCCCCCCATCCCTCAATCTAGCCGTCTTTCTTGCTCTCTCTCAATCTTTCTCTCCCATTGTTGTTCCCACTCTTTTCCTTTCCATGTATTCTCTATTTTGGGTGGGAGAGTTGGGATGAGTGGCAGTGCTGGTGGGAGAGTTGGGATGAGTGGCAGTGCTGGTGGGAGAGTTGGGATGAGTGGCAGTGCTGGTGGGAGACTTGGGATGAGTGGCAGTGCTGGTGGGAGAGTTCTGATCAGCCAACATAGGTGCTCTTGATCAAGGTCATTTGCTGATCTGAGAACTGTGGTGGGGACTTTTAATGGGAACTATAACAGGTAGTGCTACTCACTATGTCTCCCACTTCACATTCCTCACCAGTCAGCTGACCTAAAGTCTCTGCCCCCCCCCCAGCCATTTTGTGAACTGAATGGGTGGCTGCAAAGAGGCCAAGTGGGCGGCTGTGGGCTCCAGGGACAGCCTTGCTGGGTGGCTGCAAAAGAGGTGTGGGCTTCAAGAACAGCCCAGGATTTGGTGACCCCTGGCAAATCATCATTTGACCCCCGAGGGGGTCCCCACCCCAGATTGGGAACCACTGGTCTAAATAATTATATTGATAAACACTTATACTGTATGTTCTTAATTTAGATACAGAGCAGAGATAAGTCCAGATGAAGCAGAGCCCCTGTAATATGCATAGGGAAAAAACAGCCAAAAACAGTTCCCTGTCATTTGTTTATGATTGTAAAAAATTATATAGTATAGTATAAATCATGTTTTAAGGCATCACACAACAATCAAGGAACAAATTAGTGTGTTTACCCGTTTTATATTCATATAGCAGTTTTGAAATATATATGACATAAAGCAACAATGTAATTTTTATGAACTGTTTGCATATATATTTTGGAGGTTTCCCTAAAGGTACTTTTTATGGCTTAATAACCATGTACAGTATGTATGTTCCAGATATAACACTCTTTAGGTCACCTCTCTGGGTAGTAGGAGATTTATTTTACAGTTTCTATTTAAACTCAGAATCTCAACCCAGAAATTATTTTATCCCTAAAAACTTTTTTTTTTAATAAAACTTTGCAGACCAGGATAGTATAAAACTTTGCAATCCAGAAAAGGCTTACCTAGAATTTTATGTCTTATTTTAGGTTTATTAAATTCATCATTTTCATGACGATGATATAAAATTGGTTATAAAAAAAACTGAATAACTCAGAGGATGGTGTTGCATAAAACCTGGAGTTTCAAGTCATGGCATTTGGTTTATAGCATTCAGTTGTAAAATACAGCCTCTTTTTAACAAGGTATTTTATGTTCTAGAGAAATACAGAGAGATTAAAAAGTGTAACTGACTGGTGCACAGCTACTATTGCATATACTATTTGCATAGGAAAAAAACTTCATGATATGTTTTACTGTTTGAAGGTCATTATCCTGCTTAGTGGATAAGCAAGTGCTTTACTAATGAGGCAAAAAATCCTAAAATATAGTATAAAAGCAGATTTATTGAAAATTAATTACTATAACAAATTAAAGCTATTTAGTGTTGATAATATCTGTTTTAATCAATCTTTGAAAGTTATTACAATTTTTGGTTATATCCTGTCATTTTATGCATTACTAAAGATACTACCATCCTCTGATATTCTTGAAACCCTTTGAGATTATTTTGAGAACATCTAGTGAAAGAAAACAGTTACAATGTGATCCCACAAAAGAAACAGCCAGCCTGACTGCTTCATTTTACTATTGCTTTATACACCAAAATATATTCCTTATACATCCAAGATGAGGAGGATGCACATGCCGATGCTGTCATTTTATTCAATGGACACGGTCTGGCTGTTTTTAGTTATCATATCTGGTTACATGGCTGGAAAAATTTATACCACCCTGGATGTGGTGGTGTCTGAATCTGGGAGATCCCCAAAGTGTTGTCTTCTGGTGTCAATATTTTTTTGCTCCTTATGGAGGGTGTCAATGATGGTTTTCTGCACAACTGTCAGGTCAGCAGTCTTTCCCATGATTGTGATTCCTACTGAACCAGACTGAGAGACCATTTAACGTCTCAGGGACCCTTTGCAGGTGTTATGACTTAATTAGCTGATTAGAGTGGGACACTTTGAGCCTAGAATATTGCACCTTTTCACAATATTCAAATTTTCTGAGATTGTGGATTTGTGGTTTTCATGAGCTGTAAGCCATAATCATAACAATTATGACAAATCACGGCTTGAACTATCTTGCTTTGCATGTAATGAGTCTATCTCATATTTTAGTTTCACCTTTTAAATTGCATTAGTGAAATAAATGAACTTTTGCACGATATTCAAATTTTTCGAGTTTCAGCTGTATATTGTAGAAGTGGATACTTCAGAAGTGCAGTTGAGGCCATTCTATCACAACGTCAAGGCCTCAAAGAAGTGACCCATCCAGTGGCATTCTTCTCAGGACAACTAACGGTAGCTGAAATAAACTATGATGTAAGGGATTGAGAACTTTTGGCGATCAAAGCCGCGTTGGCGGAATGAAGGTACTTGCTGGAGCGAGCGGCCCATCCAATTCTGATCTACATGGATCATAAGAATCTTGAATATCTGGATTCTGCAAAATGCCTCAAACCACGCCAAGCTCACTGGACACTCTTCTTCTCGAGATTTTCATTTCACATTACACCAAATCCAAAGGACATCCTCATTCCAGACACCATTTTACCAGATGGAAATTTCCTACTATTGCATACTGACCTTTTTTCTCAGTTACAGCAAGCTTCTGCAGAAATACCCATTCCTCCAGGGGTCACACTACAGGAAAAGAATGGACTATTATGGAGGGTAAGCAGATTTTTGTAGGTTTGAACAATAATCTTGAGGGTTTGTCATGACCACTCTTTGGCAGGCCATTTTGGAATTCATAAGACTGTCAAACTTGTACAATGCTCATTTTGGAAGCCGGGATTGGAGAAAGACTGCAGAGCCTATGTGAATGCATGCACCACCTGCATCCGGAGTAAAAGTACCCATAACAAAGCTTGGGGATTACTTAGACCTATACCTATGCCTAACAGACAGTGGAAGATGATTTCTATGGTTGAACGTCCACCATCTGATGAATGTACCGCTATTTTTGTGGTAGTGGATCGCTTATCAAAGATGACTCATTTCATTCCTCTAAATCAGGGGTCTCCAAACTGTGGCCCGGGGGCCGGATGCGGCCCTTTGCTTGCCTTTATGTGGCCCTTAGGGTACTTTTCCTTCCACTGATACGAGATACGCTTTCTTCCAACGACACCAACAATGGGGCACTCTTCCTCCCACCGACACCAAAAATGGGGCCCTCTTCCTCCCACCAACACCAACAATCGGGCACTCTTTCTCCCACCGACACCGAACATGGGGCACTGTTTCTCCCAATGACACCAGTGATAGGGCACTATTCCTCCCCCTAATACCAAAGATGCATGGTTTACTCCCGCTGAGGCCATGAAAATTTCTACTTCCAATGGCCACAGTCTGACCCCTATAAAGTCTGAAGGACAGTAAACTGGCCCTTTGCTTAGAAAATTTGGAGACCCCTGCTCTAAACAGTACACCATCGGCTGCAGAAATTGCTTGAGTTTTCATAAGATAAATTGTCAGACTCCATGGAGTTCCTGCAAACATTGTAGCTGATCACAGTGTCCAGTTCACGTCCAGATTTTGGAAAGCCTTGTGTGAGGCCTTATATATTGAACTCTCATTCCCTTCTGCTTACCATCCCCAAACTAATGGGCAGACAAAACAGATCAGACTCTAGAACAATACATCCGTTGTTTTACTTCTTTTCTCCAGGATGATTGGGTATCATTATTACCAATGGCAGAATTTTCTTACAACAATGCCAATCACTCTGCCACCAAGCAATCTTCGTTCTTTGCCAATTACAGGTTCCATCGCACCTTCTTACCTAACTTTGTCACAGAATCTTCCATTCCATTAGTCCAGGATACTCTGGACTTTTTCTCTCACAATAATATGTTGTTGCAGGAAACCATTGCAAAAGCGCAGGAAAACAGCAAGAAATCATTTGAAAAGAAGGGGAGAACTGATCTTGCAACCAGGAGATCAAGAATGGCTTTCACAAAAAATTTTTTGAAGATGACATGTCCTTCAAAGAAGCTGGCACCAAGGTTAGTAGGACCATTTCCAGTAAGGAGAAAAATTAATGATGTTTCTTTTGAATTAACCTCACCTGAGGTTAAAGGCAGAACTTGTGTGACTGTGAGAGCCGAGTAAACAGGAGATGACGGCTTAGTGATTTCGGCACTGATCAGGCTGCAGATGGGCATTGACTAGGCTGCATTGAGGCTGCGAATAGGCATTGATCAGGCTGCATTGATGGGAGATAGTAAGACTGCAGCCCTGATAAGGCTGCATTGACCCTTATTTTGCTTCAAAGTTTGTTTTTTTAAATATTTTTTTCCCTGAAACTTCCCTGAAGGTGCGTGTTATATGCCTGTGCATTTTATACGCTGATAAATGCGGTCATTTTATTTTATTTATATTATTATTTTTAATCTGAGGGTATGTGCTTTATTATTCGACCTGAAAAGTAAGCCATGTCCTTATAAATTCTGGAAAAATTTGATGTTGTAGACCCTTCATATAATGCTCTGTGTGTTCGAAGAACATAGTTGCTTTGTATGTGATATTTCATGTGACTATAGTACATTATACTTTTGATTTATTCTGGTTTATTTGCTAGGGAGTAAAGACTGTTTTCTTTGTAAAATGTAATTTCACTGAGGTTAGCAAATAAGGTGAAGCCGTATTTACTTCAAACAACCAATCAATTGATAGAAAAAAAAAATGTAAAAATAAATTCCTTGCATATGAACAAATACATTACAATTCAACACAGGTGTATTGTATTTACTAACATTTAGCTTGCAACGTTAATATTCAAATAATACAGCCTCTAGTCCTTGAATACATAAAACCAATAACATTGAATACATAAAACCAATAACAGAATAGGTAATCAGTCAAATGATCAAATAGGGAATAACTGTTACTTGTAGTTTACTAAACAGGTGCAAAGTAAATAGCAATCATGCAAAACAGGTTCAGGGTGGCAAACAACATACAGTACATATACTGCAGGATAATGCAAAACAGATTTTTAAAGCTGCACAAACATTGACTCTACACAATGATGTAGGGGAACATGTGGCTGAATATTATAGTCTCTATAAGATTCTATAACAACACATACAGCTATCAACTGGCCTTATTGTGTTATTCCAGGACTGGTGATTGCACTCTTACATGCCCCACCAAATCCAGCATAGATATCACATCTCCAACTATTCCCTTTGGAACCCTCACCCCTTCTCCCGTACTGTGTCTCCTCTAGATATGTGCATTCCCGTTTGTACGAATGTTATTTTCATACGAAAATGTTCATTTTCGTACCCGCAGAATAATGTGCACATACGAAAAAATTAAAGCACCAAAATACGAAAATGACCGGATTACGAATGAGCCGCATAACGAACAACCGCAAATACGAACGTACGATCTGACGAAAATACGACAAAACGAAAACGGCAAAAGAACGAAAATGACATCTATAACAAAAGATTTGCATTCTGTATCCTGTTTGAATCCCCTCTCTGCTCGTATCCTCAGCCGCATGTCCACATGACACCTACAACAAAATATTTGCATTCTGTATCCTGTTTGAATCCCCTCTCTGCTCGTATCCTCGGCCGTATGTTCACACGACATCCACAACAAAAAATTTGCACTCTGTATCCTGTTTGAATCCCCTCTCTGCTCGTATCTCAGTCCTATGTTCACACGACATCCACAACAAAAGACCCGCACCCTGTATTTTGAATTCCTTTTTTCTGTTCGTATTTTTCATTCAACAGAATGCAAATCTTTTGCCACAGATGTCACACGAACACACGACCGAAAACACCAAAAGAAAAAGGACCCAAAACACAGAATGCAAATCCCTTGCCACAGATGTAAATTCGTTTTTTTGAATGGGCAGTGAGTGTAGTTAGCAGCTTCTCTTTTGTGCTGAGTAGTAAAGTAAAGCCAAATAAACTTTTCTGTGGATTTTCATCTGAAGGGAGATCAGTTGGCCAGACTTTTGAACCCAAAAATGGTTTTCTGATGGAGTTTAAAAACGAACAAATTTTCTGAGAACGAACGGAAAACGATCGTTTTTATGTTTGTTGTTAAAAAAGTCTGACCAAGTGTATGGGGGCTTAACAATCGTTAATATGGATGAGCCGCGTGTTGAAAGTGCCGCGAATCCCGCGATATATTTACGAAAGTACAAAATGACGAAAATCCTTTTTCTGTTCGTATCTTCAGTCGCATGCCCACATGACATCCACAACAAATTGTCATAGATGTCACACGAACACACGACCGAAAACACGAACAGAAAAAGGAATCCAAAACACAGAATGCAAATCATTGACGAAAATTCACGAAAATCATTGTCTAACAAGTAACGAACATGAATTAAACAGAATAACGAACCATCCCGCATGTACGAAAATAAAACGGTAACGAAAATACGAAACGATCAGAATACGAAAAAATCTCGTCATACGAAAAACGAACGGGAACGAACAGGAAAACGGGCGTCTTACGAAAAACAAACTGAAACGAACCTACGGGAACGATACGAAACAGAACAAAAAAAAACGAAAAAAAATTCTGTGCACATGTCTAGTCTCCTCCTCCACTAAGGGCCTCCATGAAGAGGTTGTTTGTCAGATACTCCAGAGGCAATATATAAGGAAGGCATTGACAAATTAGTGAAGAATGTTGTCAAAATGTCCTGCAACATGTTGACTCCCCAGGGATGTACGCATGGATCCTGTTTGTGGATTTCAGCTGGACTTGGCTATCATTCCAGATACCTCCACTCCAAACATATTTAGCTCACTGTATCCAACTCTACCTGTCAGTAGATTACCAACTTTCTGACAGATAAAAACAGCAGCTGAGGCTGGGGAACATCAAATGCAGCACCCAGACAGTCAGTACAGGTGCTGCCGAGGATGTGTGCTCTCCCCACTCTTTTCCCACTATCTCAATGACTGCACCTCATCTGTCAAAGTGTAAAAATATGCAAATGACACAACCGTCATTGGTCTCATTGGCGATGGCAATGAGTCAGCATACAGGCATGAAGTAGAACTGCTAGTTTTAACAGCTCGCAGCTTAGCATACTTAAATCCATGGAGATAATAGTGGATTACAGGAGAAGGTCCCCCATACTTCTCAACTTGCTCAACAATACTGTGTATATAGCAGAGACTTTTAGATTTCTGGGATCTATAAATTCATTAATTTTCATTTATGAACATGTGGCGTAAGCATCTTGGTCAGTGCTGATGTCACGAGTCCCAGTATTCAATGCGACATGCTGCCTTGGAGTATGAGCACTCCTCTTTCAGGCTCATGTGATACCATGGGGGGGTCCTTCTGATGCTCTGCCAATGTGGAGCCTATTACATGGGTAAGACTATACAGCATTTCTGTCTACATATTAAAGCAGTTGTATACCCAAAATTCTCACTTTGCATCTAATTTGTATTGTATTAATAAAAGTGTATTGCCATTAGTCATTTTTACTCTACCTGCTTCCTGTCAGAGTTATCGATATATTGCAGAGTGATTACGTATAATGCTCATGCGCCGTATCCTCAATAATTCCGGCAAGCTGAGACCCTGCCGGAAAAATTCAGTGTCTATGTCGGGGCTGCGTAATTTCCTGTTGTAGACATCAGCCCAGACATCCCGCGATGCTTCCTCTGAATTCTTCCACAAGGGCATCATGGTTACCTTGTGACTTGTACATCACAGTGTGGAGAAGAGACATACGGCTCTGTGATTCGTTTTTCTTTGTTTCCGAAGTAAACGGAAACGAAGAAGAGGCTTTGTTACTAGTGCGCATGCGCAGCATTATTGAGGTGAGTATGTACTATGGGCAGAAATACTGATCTAATCAGACGCGGAAGACCACAGTGGAGATGGCACCAGCTAATAGACATGTGCATTCGTTTTCGGCCGAATGCATTTTCGGCCGAATTTCAGGTATTTTCGTTATCGTTTTAACAAACGGAAATGAAAGCACAGAAAACGAAAGATCCGACATAAACAAATGCTTTATTTTCATTTTCGTTGCGGTCAAATGTGCCTAACCTTTACTCTATTACTCCAATATTATTCTACATAAAGAGAAAAGATTCGACATAGAGAGAAAAGATTCGACATTATAGAGACATGAAGAAGAGTCGACATTGAAAGAAAAGATTCGACATAGAGAGAAAAGATTCGACATAGAGAGACATAAGGAGTCAAAAAATTTTTTTAAAGATTCTATCGAATCTTCTTTTTTTTTTTTTCTTAGAACATTCGACAGACACCATAAGCCTTCAATGACAGATTCGACATAGAGAGACATGAAGATTCGACATGAAGAGTTGAAATTTTTTTTTTTGTTTTTTAAAGATTCTGTCGATTCTTCTTTTTTTTTTTTTTTTCTTAGAACATTCGACAGACATAAAAAGCCTTCAATGACAGATTCGATCTTAATTTTGATTTTCGGACGAATGCATTTTTTTAACAAAAAAACGAAATAAAAAAAAAAACGAATTTCGGGAGTAACTAAATAAATGTATTTTTTGGACGAAAACAAAATTATGAAACAAAATATTTCAGCGTGCACATGTCTACCAGCTAATATGCAGAATAAACTTTCACAAGATAAAGAATATATGCAGTAAGATAAAAAAAATTATATATACAAAGTGATCAATCGAATCCTAATTACCATGTCTTTCATAATATTGTGAATATTGTATTGATGTGGGAGGGTTTACTACGGCTTTAATGACCTTGTTTACTATACCTCTAATGCCAAAATGTTAACACCCATTAGCTACCATATTGGCACAAAACATAATTTTGATCTGTTATATATGCAATTTGTTGGTCTGGAATGGATTAGAAAGAACCCCAGGGGAGGCGACTGGGACAGATTAGTTGTCTAGAAAAAAAAAACATATTGGATAGAAAGTCCCATCATACAAACCTTTTCTTTAAATAAAAATTTTGGTACATCTTCTGTTACAAGCATAATGGGAATATCCAATTTTTTCCTAAACAAACAATACTTTTAGGATATGCAGTGGTATTGATATTTATTTATCATTGTTCATGTTTATATATTTTTTTTCCCATGCAGTGTGATGATCTGGGGATCCCCAATTAGTTGGGCCATTTTTCCATAAATTTTTGGCCCATTGGCGACTCCTCCAGTTTAGAATAGGGACTGGGGTACCTCACGTTTCTTTCTTTATGGATGTTACGGGTCTTTTTGTGTGAGGACCCTTTTGCTCCTTTGCTTTCCAATGCTGTGCAGCCCCTCCTTGGCTTCCTTTCTGATGGAGGTGTGGGGTCGATGCTGCCTCCCTCCTTCAGGGGGTGGGAGGTGCTAGCTTCCATCCTCACCTTTGTGGATTGTTCTGCTGCCTGACGCATGCCAATCTTGGCCAGCCGTGCATGCGCATGCAAGGACATCAGTGCGTTAAAGCCGGCGCATGTGCGTGGCAGAAATTTTGGCCGGAAAAGCATGCGCCCTTTATGCAACACCCAGGTGCCAGTGATGGCACATGCTGGGTTTTTATGGCATGGACGTGTGCCGAGGGGGGGTATTTAGTGAGGACACCACTTCAGGCCCGGGTGCAGCAGTGCAGCCCATCCTATCGACAGAAGGGACTATGTACATTTTGGGTAATACTCACGCTCTTATTTATGTCTTGGTGGTATCTGCCCTGGTTGGGTTGAATACTTATATGCTCTTGTATATGTCATCTTTAGGCCCACTATGAGAATCTAGATTGGACTTTCCAGGGGAAGCAGAAGCAGCATGCTATATGCTAGTCCCCCGTTTGTCATCTTTTTGTTCCTCTACCAACAGCTATATTTTTGGGTATGTTTTTATATATATATATATAAGTCCAAATTCATTAATTTATTTATGTCAACGTGTTTAGCCAACACATTTTGGGGTCTCTCATCATTATGGGATTCATATTTTAAAATTTTTTATAGGGTTGACACACGTTCTCGGCCCTGGCTAGATCTCCCTATGCCCACTGCATCCGCACGTGGGGTATACCTGTCTTTGGCAGATCTGGTGACTCCCTGGAGTCCTCCCCATCTTCTTGCCTGGCCTTCACCTCATGGAAGTCCTTTTATCTTCCTCCCCCTTTCTTTTTGGAGTGATTTACATCTGCATATGTTTGAATGTATCAGGTTCCACTACAGTATGTACTTGTACAGTAGATGCTAAATTGTCTTATATTTTCATATCTATCTATGCATTTTTTTCTGTTTTATTTTCCTTTAGTAGTCATTAACCTCCTGAGAAAGCAGGCTGAGATCCATGCAAAACATGTTGAGTAGGGATGAGCCGAACCGCCCCCCCCCCCCCCCGCGTTCGGTTCGCACCAGAACCTTCGAACGGACCGAATGTTCGCGCGGACATTTAGAACCCCATTGATGTCAATGGGACTCGAACGTTCGAATTCAAAAGTGCTCTTTTTAAAGCCCCATATGCAAGTTATTGTCGGAAAACGTCTTTGAGAACCCGGGTCTTGTCACAGGGAACATGTATCAATGTAAAAAAAAAATTAAAACAATCGTTTTTTCTGGAGCAGTGATTTTAATGATGCAGCACCCGGGTTCTCAAAGACGTTTTCACAGGAATACTATAGACACCCAGCAGGTACAATATTTAAAGGAATTTAATTTGATTTTTTATTTAAAAATCATTAAAATCACTGCTTCTGAAAAATGTATTTACATATTGTACCTGCTGAGTGTCTATAGTATGCCTGTGTAGCTTTATGGTGCACACTGCAGAGGACACAGGCAATACAGCGCGTGAGAATACTGCAGCTAGCACAATCAACTACCTGCCAGTAAATTAGGAAGAACTGATCTAAGCTAAGCTATACAGTGTATAAATATATGTACAACACCTGGGATGTATAAATATCCTCTACACACTGTAAAATAACTGACTAACCTGCCTGCCTGCCTGCTCTATCTACCTAGAAAAAATTACACTCTTTCTCTCTCTCTCTGACAGATCTATTCTCTAAACAGCGCCGAAACACACTACACAAGGCCGACCTGCAGGCGGCCTTTTATAGTGTGGGGCGTGTACTAAACCCCCTGAGCCACCCTGGCTTTGGCCAATTACGGCTTTCTGTACTGACGGCGCTGTGATTGGCCAATCATCAGCGCTCAATGCCGCAATGATTTATGGGCCGTGGCGCGTCACTCGAATTTGGTGCAAACGACCCTTTTTGTTCGTATTTCGACGAACGATCGAACATACGATGTTCGAGTCAAATATATGTTCGACTCGAACATGAAGCTCATCACTAATGTTGAGGATTCAGAGCCCTATTTGAATTGGACTACGCACTTTGTCATTGCTCTTATGGATATTTTTTGTATTGATGTTTAATATATGCAGTTTGATATTGCATAGTGGACTTTGCTGTTTTGTGCTAAGTTTACTCTTCTTTTAGCATCATAGTTGGATTCTGTCTAGGTTTTATCATTAACATTAATAAAGTATGGGGAGAAATTCTCCCAGTTCATTTTAAAATATGTATTATAGTGTGTTACCTTTTGGGGGCACCTTAAAAGTCCATATTTTTGTTTTTGGAATGTTCATGACTAAATATAATCATTATGATTAACGCTGGATCTACATGTCTATGTGATTGATAATGCATTTGCATTGTGTCCACTTAAGGACTGCCCTCCGCAGTTGTATGTCGGCTGTTTGAAGTGGAATACCGTTGTTATGGCAGCAGATAGCACAAGAGCAGCCAAGCAAAGCCTCCCTCTCCCTTATCCCCATGCTGAGGGAACAAGAACTTAATCCCCCATATCTCCCCAAATAGGAATGTCAGGGTATGTGGGTGGGGGGGCATATTGCAATCTGGAAGACCTTTCTGTAACAAAGGGGACCCCAGAAGTCCGACCTTACTAAAGGGTATGTTAATACAAATTCAGTTTAAAAATGAAAACACGCTACCCATGCCCTTTTTTAACAAAAGCTTGCAAATTAGCCTTGAGAAAGGACATAAAACTAGCAAGATTCAGTTTCCACATACTAAAAACTAACAAAGGATTTTGAAGGTACCAATACTTTTTGTTGAAAAATGATTAACATGTATTGTATAACAACTTGTTAAAACCATAAAAGACAGTCCTTTGTTCGTTTATGTATTTTTTTGTGCAAATTTCTGGTAGGATGTGGTACCTTGTCTAAATATTAGAGGACCTCTTATGAAGCCCTCCTCCTGCAAAATAAAATATTTTATTTGCACATACCTCAGTAGGGTTTGTAGACTTCCCTATGTGTTTACCAAACCTCCAGTGAACCATTCTTTGTGTTTGTTCATCTAAATAACCCATCTCTTTCTGCTGCCCATTCCTGATGGAACAGAATAAACACAGATAACAGCACTACTCATGGTTGCTCCAAGACAAGACAAGAAATATACACTGTTATCCATACCCACCACAACCTGAAGCTGCTATCTTAGCTAGTCCCTGTCACCATTATTTTCTAGCTGCAAAAGTCAACAAACTGTCAAACTTTAATGGGCATTCCCCTACAGAAAAATCCCTTAATGTGCCTAATATCTGTTTTTGTAAAATTTTTGCTAAATTTAGTTTTTTTTTTATATTTTATTCTGTAGGGAACAGCGGGCTTCACACAACCTTATCTATGTGTGTCACTTATTGTTCTCTAAACATGGATGGTCTCACAGTCACTTGCTTTAGAAGAGTGTGAGATTGAGGTGACATTCTGTTCTGATTCTGGATGCACAGTAATACCGCTTCTTTACGTCTCCTACTTTCATTATCCCAAAAATGACACCTAACTTTAAGTTTCGAACCAACTTGGGCTCAAACCGAACTCAAGTCTGAACACTTGCTAATCACTGCTTTCTATTCTTCATGCACTAGTGCAATCAATCTGTTCAAGCTTTAACTCTAAAATAACTGCCACCCATTACTTCCTCCATCCTCAGAAAAGAAGCAACCCCTGACCTGGGATGTTATTGCGCTACAATAGATTTGCCAATGCTCGAGCCAGTGGTTCATCGACAAAGAAAACAAAGTCTTGCAATTTGGTCGAGTTGGTGAGCATACTGTATTTCATGACATGCTCTTATCTAGTGCTTGACTGAATTCTCAGAATCCTGAACAGCTTAAGTGGTTCCAGGGTACACAAATCTATAAAATATGCTAGTTGGCAAAATTTCATAAATACTATATCTAATATATAATGACTGAAAAATATTATTCTTGGAAAACCACATAATAAAAGATAACTCAAGTCTGCAGGCATGTTTGCTCTTTCTGAAAAGTCATTCTGTTTATCTTGAACTATATTTCAAATGCATAGAATGCTCTAGGTGTTGTTCAGACTTCTTTCTGAGTTTCAGAGCAAAGTAAAATTATTACAACAAGGAACACTAAGAAGAATTGGGAAGGCCAAGAGGGTAGCAGAATGACATAGACAGGAATTAAGTATAAGAAGAAACAATGTGGGTCATGAACAGGGTTAGGTTTCCATCACTGGAAACTAAAGGCACACAGGAAAACAACATTCTTTTGCTAGGATCATCTCTTTACACATACCATCTTTTTGTTTTTGCTGGTCCTAACCTGGCACATTAAACACATGTGAAAATGAACTTATGTGATGATGCACTTTTAATAATTATGGGAAAAATGTTTGGTCACTAACAATGCAGATAAATAATGACGCTTTTGCCCTTAGGTGCAGATCTGCTGAGCACACTGTCAAATGTGGCCCTGGTTAGGATGTGAGTAAAGACTGTAGCTAGAACATCCAGGACCTTCAACTTCATAGAAAACTGGAGCAGAAAAGGTTTTCCCAGAATACAGATTTGGGTAGCTTAGCAAAGGGCAGAATGAAATGAAAAGCAGACTCCCTTGGCTGGTAAGCTTTTTCTCTAGTATGCATTTTAGGGTTCCATTTTTTATTGTAATTGAACTGTATATTATACCAAAGTGTATATTTGAATTTGGAGATAAGTAGCAATCAAAGTAAAGCTCATTTTCTAGAGATCTATGCATGAGAATGACATTTTCCTGTAAACTAATTTTAAAAGAAAAACATGATATTATGGTAATTTTATTAAAAGTGGAAGAAGAAAAACTATATTAAAGAGGACCTACGGCCCATACTAGTATTTGAAAGTGAAAGAAAAAATCCTGTATTGATGTTTTGTGCCACAACTCCAGTTTTACTTGAAATCCTTCATTCCTTTTTTTAATAATACTACCCTGTGTTGTGATGTTACTATTCTCCAAACTTGACTTTACTTAGTGCTTATAAAAGAATATTGCAAGTCCATAATTCATGAGCTGCTGCTATTATAGTCCTCTAATCATGATAGTTGACAGGAAATATATTTGTATGTTTTCAAAATGAGAATGTAGATATAGTAATGAATATTAAGGCACTTGAAGTTTTACTGTCGGAAATTTTGTTATTGAGTTTGGAATGATCACTTAATAGATACCTGAAGCAGTAAGAAAAGTATTCAAACTGAACTATAAAAAGAACACAAAAGCAAAGGCAGACAAACATTACCAGACAAAAGCTTTTATATATAGGCATAAAAAGCCCTTCGTAAATGGTTTGTAGACCTGAATACAATTTGTTCTTCTGAAATAAAAAAAAAAAGAGAATAATAGATACAATTTTGAGGTGCTATTTCCTGGTTAATTTTTAGTATATGACATAACACTTTTTTCTCCTCAAGTTGTTATTATACGCTTTGGCTTTTCTCTTTTTGTGTTTTTGTCAGTTATATCAAAATATGTATTTGAAAAAAAAAACATTTTCTAAAAGTTTGTTTTACCCAAGGCACCTACAGTCAGTATAAAAAGGATAGGACGGAATTCCCGTTCAAGGCTATGTTAATATTTCTAGCTTATGTGTAGAGTGACACAAGAGCAGATTAAAATGTACCTTCAATATAACCTTTTCTCTTTCACATTGCCAGGATTTTATTTTCTTCCTAACAGTGTTGTGAAGTTTTTTATAATAAAAATGGCTTTAAGTGAGCAAATAGTCCATGTTATTCGATAAAACTAAGTGCAGTAACGCATACCAAGCAGTCAGCCAGATTAATATTTATTGTAGTCAGCTCACTAAAGTAAATAGATCTGAAAAAAAAATAGATCTGATCGGGTTGCTGTGCTTAATTCCTTGCTTTTTGGACTGCATTCTAAAATAAGGCCATACATATTACTGATACTCAATTGGTTACTTATGTTTGCTACCTATTTTGTATGCATTGCTTCGTGACATGGTTTTGTGGATATATGTGATATTACTGGCATGCCTTTTTATTATCAAACCCATGCAATGCATGTTGGAGTGGCAAGGGTAATCAAATTATTATTATTATTATTATTATTAAACAGGGTTTATATAGCACCAACAGTTTGTGCAGTGCTTTACAACATGGGGACAAACAGTACAGTTACAATACAATTCAATACAGGAGGGATCAGAGGGCCCTGCTCGTTACAGCTTACAGTCTAGAAGCTAACATTCTAGTGAAACATTCTAGGGACTACAGTGGAAGTGCCAGATGCTGAACACCCAAGCAGCACTTCTAGCTATGCAGGAGTGAAGACTAGATACACTGGTGGAAGTACTGCGAATTACATTACATATATTTTACGTTTTTTTTTTTAATAGTGATATCTAAGTCTTGTTTTTTATGTTTAAACATAACAAACGTCTTATACTTACCTGCTCTGTGCAGTGGTTCTGCACAGGGCAGCCCAGATCTTCCTCTTCTTGGGTCCCTCACCAGTGCTGCTGCCACCTTCCTACTGCCCAATGCCCCAAGCAAGCAGCTTCCTATGGGGGCACCCGAGCCGAGCTGCTGCTCTGTGTGTCCATTCATACACAGAGCTGTGGTTCAGCCTCCCCCCTCTCTCTCCTCATTGGCTCACTGACTTTTTTTTATAATAAACGTTATACTTTCAAAACATAATAATATAATGTATGAGGTGACAGGTGAGTAGGGTCAGGGTCTCTCACAACTCAATAAGTTCAACAAGACATCATAGGAAAACCTTGTTGTACAGAGAGAGAGAGGAAGGCAGTTTACCAATCTTTACACCCAAGTATGTAATGTGGTTCTTGGCAACCGTGAAGATTGAGGCGTTTGTCCATGAGAGGATCCTAGTGTGATAGAGGGGGATAATCTCACTTTTAGAGAAATACGTAGGCCTGAGCAAGCTTGAAAGGATGTGAAGATGTCTTGGATGTGGGGCATATCTGATCTGGGGTTGAAAGTGAAAATGAGGACATGATCCGCAAACAAAGCTAGACATAGTTCTTGGCAGCCTATGCATATACCATTTAGGTTGTATTAAAAAAGCAAGTACCTAGATAGGGGTTCCAAGACCAGATTGAACTGGAGCAGTGAAAGGGGGCAGCCTTGTCTGGTCCCTTTATGGAGCTTGACACTGTCTGATATGTGTCCTGCTGCCACAATGTTGGCTGCGGGGTCCGAATACATAGTGGCGACCAGATGCAAAAAGGGACCAGAAAAGCCAAACCGTTAAAGGACTAGAAACAGCCAGGTAAAGCTGGCATTGTCAAAAGCCTTCTCTGTGTCAAGTGAGATTATGCCAATGTCCCTGTCGGGGTTGGCCCTAGCATGTTCAAGGCCTGTGATGACCTTGCAAATGTTGGATGATGCTGAGCACCCTTGGATGAATCCTACCTGTGGAGGATGAATAAAGGCAGGCCTTATTTTGGCTAATCTGCTGGCTACGAGTTTCAAATAGATTTTGGAGTCTAGGTTAAGGAGGAATATAGCTTGGCTCAAGGGGATCTTTACCTTTTTGGCAATTAATTTGATGTAAGCCTGGTATCCAGATGGTAGGTATTCATCCCCCGCTAGAATTCCCTGATAGACCTTAACTAAAGCTGAGACTGCTACATCCACAAATATTTTATAAAATTCAGGGGTATAACTGTCTGGGCCTGGCACTTTCCCATTGGTCAGGGTGGATATAGCTTTGTACACCTACTGATCAGTGACCGGAGCGTTAAGCTGTTATAGAAGTGAGGCATCTATCTGAGGGAGGGTGACTCGATCTAGAAAGCCCTGAGCTGTGGACAAGTCTGTTGGGTCCTCTCTGTACATTTTGGGATAGTATTGCTTTAAGATTGCGTTGACCACTTTTGCAGCCGAGACAAGGGTACCTTGTGCGTCTTTGATGGCAGATATGTGTGTGGGGGTATGAGCGCCCTTGCACAGCTTGGAAAGCAATTTCCCCAGGCTTGTTACCAAATTTGTGGTATTTCAGTTCAAGGTGAGATTGGTGGATGCGTTCTTGTGTGTCAACCCACAGGTCAAATTTATGTTTGGCTTGCCGCCAGATTTTTCAGTGCATGGGGAAATTGTCATGCATCAACTGTGATTGAGCAGAGCGTAATCAATTGTTTTTTAGGATGTTATTTTTGTACTTAGCCATGAAGGTGATAATACTACCGTGCAGCACAGCTTTACCCACCTCCCAGAATAAGTTGGCATCATTGCTATGCATATAGTTTGTAGCTTCATATTCTGCCCAGGTCTCTCGGAGTCCCCAGCGGAGATCCTGGTTATGAGCAAGGGAAAGAGCCATGTCCTCAAAGCAGTAACTGGGGCAAACTTATGTATGTAGACGGTCTGAGATTGTGATCTTATGGATGTATGATTCAGATGTGTGTGGAAGGAGTGTAGTGTTACACAGTAAATAGTTAATTTTGACAGTGTGGTGGAGAATATAAGATGTAATTCCTGCCTTCTGGGTGAGCTAGTTTCCAGATATCAATAGGCAGGAGAGCTTCTGCAAAGGTTGAAAGACGGGGAATGGGAAGGAGGGGGATGTGTGTTTACCCAGTGACTTGTCTTCCATAGCGTCCATGACTACATTAAAATCTCCCCCCACTATGAGAGGGAGAGTTAGGTAGGAGAACAGAAGTAAGGATGCTGTTTGAAAGAAGGATTTGGTGGGAAAGTTGGGGGCATACACGTTGGTAATGGCCAAATCCCTGTTGGAAATGCATACATGTAAGGTTAGGAGGTGACCTTCGTCATCCTGATTAACTGAGACTATCTCGCAGGTAAGATTTTTGTCCATGAGGATCAGTACGCCTGCCTTAAGGGGAAGAGGTGGGTGGAAAATAGGATGGGACGATCTCTAACAAGGGTAAAGGAAGAGGGGAAAAGATGGGAAAGGCATTAGATTGGAAGGAAAATAAGCCTCTCTGAGGCAGAAAAACACAAAAGAAAGGGAAGTCAATTTAACTCACAACAGTAGAAACCTGGACTTCACACATAGATTTCCATCTGTATAGCAGCACAACCAGAGGGGGGGATGGTTATCATTGACCAAAGGTCGCAGCTGACAGAAAACAGAAATGTAGGTGTTCTAAGAGACAAGAGGTAACCCTCAAATCTGCTTCTCTGGTAAAGCTGAAAGAGATAGAGATCCCACAAATTACAAAAACTGGGTCTGGGGGAGTGAGTACAGAGGAGGCCACTGTGGGACAGGGCAGCTGGAGAGGTAGAGTCGAATTCCTAGAGCCAAGTTTCGGTAATAGCAAATAGAATAATGGAGTTGGGGGGAAAATGTCATTGACAGAGATTAGTTTGTTGAAGACTGAGGGCATTCTAGAGGACACACAAAAGTGGGGATGACATGTGGAATCAAGGGAATTGGGATGAGAAGGTGGGAGTTAGAGCTACTGTTGGAGGAGGTAGATGGCCAATTTTGGGGAGGGTGGTAAGGCAGGAGTGGGATTTATAGGAGGGCAGATGCTGTGGTAGAGTGGAAGTGGTGACACTGTGTGGGCTTAGAACGAGCAAGAGTTGATAAGTGCAGTAATATTGAGTGCACAGAGAGGGAGATATGTACAGGTTAATGTACTGGAGAGGGGAGATAAAAAAATTAGAGAGGACATTATAGCAAAGAAGATTGGTGTGAGCATGTTGGAGGGTGGAGGGAGGTGAATAGAAAGAAGACTGAGGAAAGGATAAAGGGGAACTTCCTTGCAAATTGGTGTGTAACACCAATGTCTGTACTTGCTTTTTGTAGCAGTGCCTTAGTCAAAGTGCCCGTGTACAAGTTACAAACACGGGCATACATATTTTTTTACTTTTTTATTATTATTAATGCAATTACAGTATTGATAGAGTTTACAATATTTAAAAACTGTTACACAAACATATAATAAAATAAAACCACAATCAAGGAACAAAGCATGAAGGAAGATGCCAAAATGGCAACTAAGCACTTCAGCAATCTGTCAAAAAGTGCAACAGTGTGGAGCACTAAATTCACCCAGAGGCTGGTGTACACAAACAATTTTCAATAAAAATAAAAAAGCATGATGTCACAAATGTTGGATAACAAACAGTGTTTGAGATGGAAGAGGGAATCAACTTTCCATTGTCTGTCTTTCTTAGCGATAGCCCTCAACTTAATAAGAACTCCCCTTATTACACATTTATGAGCTTCCCATACGATGCAGGGAGAGGTCACAGAAGATTCATTGGCAGCAAAATATGCCTTAATCTCCTCTTCCACAAGTTTTTCATGTTGTGGCTGCTGAATCAAACTTTCGTTCAGCCTCCAGGACCCAGGCTGGTGAGAACTGCCCCCCCAACATCAGAGACACCAAGATCGGAGCATGGTCTGAAAATGTCTGCACACCTATGTTGCTGGAGGGCTGATTGGTGCACCAGAAAAGAATCCAATCTCAAGTAAGAGTTGTGAGTTGTGAAAAAATGTTTAGTCCCGAGTGTCACTGTGCAATAACTGCCAGTCATCAACCAAGCATGCAGTCATCAAGGCTTTCTTTTTCCAACGAATGGCCACGTATGACAGGTAAAAGAATCCCGTGGATACGTTCTGGTCCTCCCCAGAATCCACTGTCCTGCCACAAAGTCAGTTAATTTGTCCAGGCAGCACTCGATAAAACCCACTTGACCAACATTGGGGGCATAGATATTGGTAAAGGGGACAGACTGACCAAAAATAGTGCCCTTCACAAAAATGAATTGGCCCAAATCATCCCTGAGCACTTCAAAAAGTGACCATGCCACATTTTTGGAAATGAGAATACTGGGAGATTTAGAGTCTGGGGAGCAGCTGTGATAAACGAAAGGGTACCTGGAATTCCTGAGCTTCCGAAGTTTTGTAGCCTTAAAATGTGTCTCCTGGAGAAAAAGCTACATGGGCACGATTCCTCCAAATTTCGCTCAACACCTGCAAACTCTTCTATGGAATGTTCAGACAGCATTCAAGGAGAGCAAAGTCAATGCTGTCATGGCAATTGAAGGTGTACCCACTGGGGAGTCAACTGGAAATAAATAAAAAGGGAGTGAGGGCAAACAGGAAGGATTCAGTATTTGGAATGCAAATTTTTTAAAACTACTTAAATAGTGTGCATAGTCTTATATAAATGGGCTAACAAACCCTTTAAAGTGTTACTAAACCCACAACAGTAAAATCAGTCTGTATATGCAGTTAAGCATTCTTGTTATACCGACTGTGGAACTTAAGGGGTTAATCCTCTGCATTGTGTGAAAAGGCTGTTTGATCCTGTCTTCTCTGATTCTCCCCTTCCTTTACTGCTCCCAATCCACCTGCTGAAGGCACTCTGCACACATGAAATACGAAAATAACGGCTAATGCGGAAACGGAACGAAACAAAATGAATTTATTGACGGCGCAAATGTCTAGTATATTTATATATATATATATATATATATATATATATATATATATATATATATATATATATAATCTTGTTTCTGTGCAGATATATCTACATAACAAATGATTTAGTATATTTACTGGTTCCTGGAGGGAGGAGGGGAGGAGAGTTTTGCATAGACAAGGGGCAGCAAGTTCCTCCCGTTGCTATGGAAACCTGATCTGACACTATTACATTGCTTGTGCAGCACTGAGCATGTGCGAGATTGGCTGAAATCCAGGAAGTCATACAATCTGGCTTCATGATGCCCACACTTAAGATGGCCCCAGTCAATTTCTATTTTATAAAGTGTCTAAATGCTGTAACAACCTAACAAAACGGACCTTAGTTTACAGACTAACTTTACTAGAATACATTAAGCTTGTGTATTACAGGGGTATTTATATTTAAAAATTGAAATTGTGGCCGGAACTCCGCTTTAAATGTCCTTAGACAGATGTCCTGGAGAAAGCCTCTTGAGGGGGGAGGGGGCGAGCAGGCAAGTCAGGACACTCTCTACTTTGCAGATAGAGAAGGGTGCTGTGTGTTAGTGGACGTCCGGACACTCCTGCTTGCCCCCTTCCCCCTCAAGAGGCTTTCTCCACACCAGGGAGAAAGCCTTGCATTACAGTGTGGAGTTACAGACAGAAGAACAGGAAGTGAGGATTTCTCAGAAGAAATAAGGACATTTAAAAGCAAAATCGATGGATGAGGTAAGTGAAGGAGGACTGCACTAAAATAAAGGAAGCTATTTAGGGAAGAAATGTTTTACCTTTACAACCCCTTTAAGAACATTTCTTGACTTAACCATCAAGAAATTATATTTTTCTTTCTTCAATTTACTGTGTTTGGTGAAAAGATTTATTTTCGACAAGCAACATAAATATTTTTGCTTCAGCCAAATAAGAGAGGATGTTTGATGTTGTAAAGGTTTTAACATCTGTTCATTTCATGATATATTCTTTTAAAATATTTTTTGGACAGAAAATAAACTTTTAGAAGGCAATTGTATTAAAAATATTGCTGATTGGATCTTTACAAACAAAACTTATATACTTTGGAAAAATAAAAAAGAATAAATAAGGTGCTTAGCTGATACCACCTCAGCACAGGGTATATTTTATGATGGTAATAAAATAACACAAATTATGACTCAGTAAGATTGAGTAAAGGTTCCATAATGCACGCAGTAATGGTAGGCAAATCTGGGAAAAATAGGACCACAAGGGTTGCTCCCAACAAGTCAAGAGGGCAACATGGTATTGTCTGTATTTATATGAAAGCGGAGTTCCACCCAGAATATATATGTAAACCGTCCTCTTAAACTAGGTAAACACTATTAACCAATGTTATGAATGCAATCGCAGCTCAATTTCCGTTTTTAGATCTTACTTACTTTAGATTTCTGCTATGTAGAGCGCTTCCATCTCTGCTGTGGGCATGTGAATCCCACTAGCAGTCTCTTCCGGGATATGTTGATTAGTGTTGAGCAGAATACGCCATATTCGATTTCGCGATATATCACGAATATATAGCCGAATATTCGAGAAATATTCGCTAAATTCGAATATTCGTGATATTTTATCGAAATGAAATGTTTGCGAAATTTCGCTATTGCGAAAATAATTGCGAAATTTCGACAACTGCGGTAGGAGCACTCTGATTGGCTCAGAATATTCGTGATATTTTATCGAAATTTCGCAAAATGCGAATGCGATATTTATTGCGGAATTTCGACAACTGCGGTAGGAGCCCTCTGATTGGCTCAGAATATTCGTGATATTTTATCGAAATTTCGCAAAATGCGAATGCGATATTTATTGCGGAATTTCGACAACTGCGGTAGGAGCCCTCTGATTGGCTCAGAATATTTGTGATATTTTATCGAAATTTCGCAAAATGCGAATGCAAAATTGATTGCGGAATTTCGACAACTGCGGTAGGAGCACTCTGATTGGCTCATTATGAAATCGAATATTCCTGATATTTTATCGAAATTTCGCAAAATGCGAATGCGATATTTATTGCGGAATTTCGACAACTGCGGTAGGAGCACTCTGATTGGCTCTGATGCAAAAGAAGGGCGGAGAAAATAATCGCGCGATATTCCGATTGCCGAATAATCGCATTGCGATTTTTCGGCAAGATAAAATGATCGCTTCAGCTACTCGGCCCAAGGTCTCTAATCATACCAGCAATGCTTTTAGACGTCGATGGAGATCTCTAGGATGTGATCTGTTCTAAAAATAAAATTGAAAAAAATTCGAATATTCGGAATAGCGAATATTCACCGCGAAATTCGTAATATATCGCGAATACTCGAATATGCCATATTCGAGCCGAATATTCGCAATACGAATATTCGTGAGCAACACTAATGGTGATGTTGTATAACCAGCATGCCCCTCTCGTTCTTGCACGTGCGCCCTATACATAGGGTGAAGGGAAAGCAATCTTATCTTGTTGCCATAACAACGGTCGGCGAAGGAGGAAGTGACCACCCCATATTTATGGTTTTATAGATAAGCTATCTACAGAACACACAAAAAGCCTCAGCGTAGCATGCAATGGAATCATTTGCAGCACTGGTTTGAGGTGAATATGCTTTGCTTTTGATCTTGTGTACGATTTTGTAATTTATATTGTAATGGCAACAAAGGGCTTTGTTCTCTTTTTAAAAATGGTGCTTAAATCTGCATTTGCCCGCATCACTTCTGGTTTTGAAATACTGCAATTCTAGTTTTTTTTTTATCTAGAACTTTGTGCATTCCAATATCCAACTTTGTAGTTATAGGTATTTGTATTTGCATATATATATATATATGCTAGTGGGTTCATTTTATACATTGGCTCATGAGTAGGGTTGAGCGAACCTGAACTGTAAAGTTCGGGTTCGGTACGGACTTTGGGTTTTTCCCGAACCCGGACCCGAACCCGAATAATTGGAAAAAGTTTGGGTCCGGGATCGGAGTTTGGGAAAAAAAATGCGCGGAGGTCCCCGCAAATTCAATAGACCCTTTAGGTCTGGTATGGATATTAACCACTTCCATACAGGGCACTTACGCACCTTCCCGCCCAAGCCAATTTTCAGCTTTCAGCACTGTCGCACTTTGAATGGCAATTGCGCTGTCATGCTACACTGTACCCAAACAAAATTGGCGTCCTTTTTTCCCCACAAATAGAGCTTTCTTTTGGTGGTATTTGATCACCTCTGCGATTTTGTTTTGCACAACAACTAAAAAAAGACTGACAATTTTGAAAAAAATTACGTTTTTATTTTTTTCTGTAATTTCTTTTGTAAATAAGTAAGTTTTGTCTTTCAATTACGGGCACTGATATGGCGGCACTGATGGGCACAGATGAGATGGCACTGATGGACATCGATGAGGTACTACTGATGGGCACAGATGAGGTGGCACTGATTGGCGGCGCTGGTATGCGGCACTGATGGGCACTCATAGGCAGCACTGATGGGCACACATAGGCGGCACTGATGGGCACCCATGGGCAGCACTGATGGGCACTCATGGGCGGCACTGATGGGCACTCATGGGTGGCAAAGATGGGCACTGTGGGGTGGCACAGATGGGCACTGTGGGGTGGCACTGATGGACATTGTGGGGTGGCACTGATGGACACTGTGGGGCGGCACTGATGGACACTGTGGGGCGGCACTGATTTACTTATGTTGCCAGTCAGTGCCCATTTGTGGGCACTGATTGGCATCTTTTTTTTTTTCCAGACTTTTTTTTTCAGACTTTTTTTTTTTCCATACTTTTTTTTAGCCCCCCTTTTTTTTCCTGCCCTTCCCTGGTGGTCCAGGGTGGGCTTCCCTGGTGGTCCATGTGGCGATCCGAGGGGGGGCTGCGCTGATAAACAATCAGCGCGACCCCCCCTGTCAGGAGAGCCGCCGATCGGCTCTCCTCTACTCGCGTCTGTCAGACGCGAGTGAGGAAGAGCCATCAACGGCTCTTCCTGTTTACATCGTGATCAGCCGTGGTTGGACACGGCTGATCACATGGTAAAGAGTCTCCGTGAGAGACTCTTTACCGAGATCGGTGTTGCGGGGTGTCAGACTGACACCCTGCAACAACGATCGCCGCGATGCGCGCCCCCGGGGCCGGGCAGCGGCTCAGAATCCTGAGGACATCATATGACGTCCAGTCAGGATTCTACAACCACTTTGCCGACGTCAATTTGTCATTGGCGGGCAGCAAGTGGTTAAGGGGAACCCCGCCGTCAATTTAAAAAAAATACGTGCGGTTCCCCCTAAATATCCATAACCAGACCCGTTATCCGAGCACGTTGACCTGGCCGGCCGCAGAAAAGAGGGGGGACAGAGTGCGGCCCCCCCTCTCCTGAACCGCACCAGGCCACATGCCCTCAACATGGAGAGGATGTCCCCATGTTGATGGGGACAAGGGTCTCATCCCCACAACCCTTGCCCGGTGGTTGTGGGGGTATGCGGGCGGGAGGCTTATCAGAATCTGGAAGACCCCTTTAACAAAGGGGACCCCCAGATCCTGACCCCTCCCCTGTGTGAAATGATAATGGGGTACACTGTACCCCTACCATTTCACGAAGGAAGTGTAAAGTCTTGTAAAAAAAAACACACACACACACACCGTAGAATAAAGTCCTTTATTAATTCAAAAAAAAAAACTCCAGCGGTGATAATCCACTCGTTCCCGGCTTCCTGCTTCAACGTTGTCCTGATCCTGTGAGGGCTGCGGGTGATCTCCAGCGATGAGAAGATCCAGCGACGGGTGATCTTCGCTCCAGCGATGAGAAGATCCATTCATCCGGAGCGCAGCATCCCCGACCTCCTCTCACCGCTGAACACAGCCCAGCGAATGACGCGCTGAAGCTGTGACATTACTTATATAGAGGAGGCAGGGCCACCCGTCACGTGACCCGCACCCTCTGACGTACCCTCTGCTACGTCACTGGGTAAGCCCCGGCTTCCCTCTTCCTGGGCTTCCACAGTGACGTAGCGGAGGGTACGTCAGAGGGTGCGGGGTCACGTGACGGGTGGCCCTGCCTCCTCTATATAAGTAATGTCACAGCTTCAGCGCGTCATTCGCTGGGCTGTGTCCAGCGGTGAGAGGAGGTCGGGGATGCTGCGCTCCGGATGAATGGATCTTCTCATCGCTGGAGCGGAGATCACCCGTCACTGGATCTTCTCATCGCTGGAGATCACCCGCAGCCGTTGCAGGATCAGGACAACGTTGAAGCAGGAAGCCGGGAACGAGTGGATTATCACCGCTGGAGTTTTTTTTTTTTTATTAATAAAGGACTTTATTCTACGGTGTGTGTGTGTGTTTTTTTTACAAGACTTTACACTTCCTTCGTGAAATGGTAGGGGTACAGTGTACCCCATTACCATTTCACACAAGGGGGGTCAGGATCTGGGGGTCCCCTTTGTTAAAGGGGTCTTCCAGATTCTGATAAGCCTCCCGCCCGCATACCCCCACAACCACCGGGCAAGGGTTGTGGGGATGAGACCCTTGTCCCCATCAACATGGGGACATCCTCCCCATGTTGAGGGCATGTGGCCTGGTGCGGTTCAGGAGAGGGGGAGCCACACTCTGTCCCCCCCTCTTTTCTGCGGCCGGCCAGGTCAACGTGCTCGGATAATGCGTCTGGTTATGGATATTTAGGGGGAACCGCACGTCATTTTTGTTTTAAATTGACGGCGGGGTTCCCCTTAATATCCATACCAGACCTGAAGGGTCTGGTTATGGATATTTAGGGGGAACCTAAAGGGTCTGGTTATTGAATTTGGACCCGAACATTTGGACCCGAACATCCAGGTGTCCGCTCAACTCTACTGAGATTACCTTTTTTATCCTTTCTGTTTTATCTTTTCTGTTTTATATTTAGATTTGTTTGGATCTGTCCTCTGTGACCTTTCCCGCACCCTTTGTGGGAGGCAATTCTGAGACACAGGAGTGCTCCATATGGACATGATTAACCTCCACCTTGCTTTGGCCTGTTAAATGGCATTTGGGTTTTTCTACTTTCCTTTTTTATTCCTAAAGTGGAGTTCCATCCGTGTTTTAGTTTATTAAAAGTCAGCAGCTACAAAAAGCATAGCTGCTGACTTTTAATAAACCGACATTTACCTGCCCCACGGTCCAGCGATGCCCCCCCCCCCCCCGGAGGCTCGCTCCTCTCCCCCTCCTCTCCTCGGCGCCGTCATCATAACTGTGGGCACCCAGCCGTGACAGCTTATGGCTTCACGGCCGGGCACGCACTGCGCATGCAGGAGTCGCACTGCGCTCTCCTATTGGCCAGCCGATCTTCCCCCAGTAAGGGGGAAGACTGGGCTTCCCCAGTGACGTAGCAGAGGGTGCGGGGTCACGTGACGGGTGGCCCCACCTCCCCTATATAAGAAATGTCACAGCTTCAGCCGCTCATTCGCTGGACTGTGTCCAGCGGTGAGAGGAGGTCGGCGATGCTGCGCTCTGGATGGATGGATCTTCTCATCGCTGGACTGGAGATCACCCGCACCCGTCGCTGGATACAGACAACGTTGGAGCAGGAAGCCAGGAACAAGTGTCACCGCTGAATTTTTTTTATTTTTTTATTAATAAAGGACTTTTTTCTACGGTGTGTGTGTGTTTTTTTTTTAACTATGTACATGTGCTTCGTGAAATGGTAGGGGTACAATGTACCCCATTACCAATTCACATAGGGGGGCAGGATCTGGGGGTCCCCTTTGTTAAAGGGTTCTTTCAGATTCTGATAAGCCCCCCGCCCGCAGACCCCCACAACCACCGGGCAAGGGTTGTGGGGATGAGGCTCTTGTCCCCATCAACATGGGGACATCCTCCCCATGTTGAGGGCATGTGGCCTGGTTATGGTTCAGGAGAGGGGGGGCCGCACTCTGTCCCCCCCTCTTTTCTGCGGCTGGCCAGGTTAACGTGCTCGGATAAGGGGTCTGGTGTGAATTTTGGGGGGAACTCCGCTACATTTTTTTAAAAAATTTGGGGTGGAGTTCCCTTTAAAATCCACACCAGACCTGAAGGGTCTGGAATGGATATTTGGGGGGAACCCCACGTAATTTTTTTTTTAAATTGATGGCGGGGTTCCCCTTAATATCCATTCCAGACCTGAAGGGCCTGGTAATGGAATTTGGGGGGACCCCCACGCTATTTATTTATTTTTTTTATGAATAAATTCGCTCTGAATTGCCAGAGCCGACAATTCATTAAAGCCGCAAAGCCGGTTTTAAAATACTTTTTTTCCTTTCAGAAATGACACTTTGTGCAGGGACAGTTCTAAGTACTGGAAACATGCGCTATTTCACATGCTAACTTTACACCCCCCCCCCAGGTACGAAATTTAAAGTAATATTTCACTTTTATTGTTTCACTTTTAGCATTATTAAATTCACTGCTCCCGAAAAAACTTCAGTTTTTAAAACTATTTTTGCATTGATACATGTCACCTGGGGCAGGACCCAGGTCCCCAAACACTTTTTAGGACAATAAATTGCATATTAGCCTTTAAAAATAGCACTTTAGATTTCAAATGTTCGAGTCCCATAGATTTTAATAGGGTTCTAAAGTTCACACGAACATTTGGTGTGTTCGTAAGTTCTGGTGCGAACCGAACAGGGGGGTGTTCGGCTCATCCCTAATCTTGAGATACGTCGGCGTAAGTGCTTTGTGAATCCGGGCCAATATCTTTTACCTTTTGCTATAATAAATATCCCACATTTTTTTGTTCAAAATGTTTTTATTTTTTTTCCCTCAGTTTAGGCTGATATGTAATCTTATAGATATTTTTGGTAAAAAAAAAATCGCAATGAGCGTATACTGATTGGTTTGTGCAAAAGTTATAGGCCCAGATTCACAGAGAGCAAGGCGCACATTATGCCGCCGTAGAGCAAACACTGTACGCTACGCAGCGCGGATAGGCAAGCATTGCATTCAACAAGCCAGCATAGGCGCACGCCGGCGTAGGTGGAAGTGGGCGTGAATCCATGCAAATGAGGCATGACCCCATGCAAATGATGGGCCGAGTGCCAGACAGGTACGTATCATGAACTGCGCAAGTGCCGTGACGTGGACGCATGCACAGCACCCCCCTGCGCCTGCTCACAACCACGCCGCCACAACTGCCTAAGCTACACCGGATCACTGCGTATGCCATGAACATAATGTACGCCCAGCCAGACACACGTTCAACACACAATATGCCGGCTTGTGTTCCCTGGTGCAGACCTGTGCATGTCTGTTGCCGGGTTGCACCTCATTTATGGGAAATAACTTTACGCTGGACGTACAACTTACACGCATCTCGCGTAGCATGCGCCGAGCGCACGCACGTTCGTGAATGGGAGTGATTCTTACTGTGGGAGCAGTAGATCGCTGTCCTGTCACTAGGCAGAACAGGGAAATGCTTTGTTTACATCACCCCGTTCTGTCTCTCCGTGAGACGATCGCGGGCACCAGGAAAGTTGCTTTGAGCAGCTGTTCCATTCTGCCAATGTATATGTACAGGCGGCGGTCGGCAAGTGGTTAAGCTGTAATACATTAGCTTACATTTTTTTAAATTAAGTGCTTATAGAAGACTTATATAGAGTTCATGGAGTTGATTCTGATGCAAACAACCTTTTACAAATGTTCAATAGTTTCATTTCTCTACCTAGATTATACAGTATATACAGATTCTACAGTCCTGCTATTGCCTTTGGACTGGAATATATAAGGACCATCAGTAACTAAAGCAATAGTAACTGTAGAGCTGAAAATGAAATATTGTCCGAAGCAGCGCTGATAATTTATGCTAAATCATCACCAAAAATTTGGACTTGAATACATTTAGCTATTTCCCGGTAGTATAAGTTATCCCATATGGGGCTGTATTTAGTAAACCCTGTCACCCCCTGCAGCATCCTAACCTTATTCCAGATCTTCTGCATGAGTACATATGTGGGAAAACGTTTGTTAGATTTTGCGTACTGCAAGGCCTCCAATCCCTCCATCACCTCCCCCCCAGTCATGAATCTGAGCAACCAAAACGAGGAATCCCTCAGATTCAGCTGCAGATCCCGTTGAGGGCCTACCACCCTCGCAATGTGCTGCACCTGAGAGGCCAAATAATAGAGCCAGGGATTGGGCAATGCCAATCCACCGGCCTCCTTTGGACACTGAAGTTGCTCAAGTTTAACCCTAGGGGGCTTCGTGAGCCAAATCAGAGAACGGAAAATAGAATTATTGACTCTAAACTTTTTCAGAGGAATGAACATTGGGGAGTTGTGTAATATGTAGAGTAATTGTGGCATAAGGATCATCTTTATCAGGTTCACCCTCCCAACCGGTGACAGTTTTAACTTACTCCATACCTTGACCCGATCCCGACAGCGATTAATCAAGGGGGTGAGATTGAGACTAACATAGTCTAGTGGGCATGCAGTAACCTGGATGCCGAGGTAACAAAAAGATTCAGAGACGGGGATGTCCAGTATTGTGCCTGTAGGCGGAGGGGGCCGTCGATCAAGCAGAAAGAGAGAGGACTTAGTCCAATTAATGGTCAGACCCGAGTATTCACTGAACCGTCGCACCACAGTCATGGCCTCTGTTAGCGACTGGGAAGTATCTCCCAGAAGCAACATGGTATCGTCCGCGTATAGCATGATCTTCTCGTGCAGGTCTCCATAGTGGAATCCCTGAACCAAAGGATCGGTCCGAATCATGGCTGCCAGAGGCTCAATGGCCAGGGCAAAGAGGAGGGGAGACAGGGGGCAACCCTGCCGCGTTCCCCTGTGTAGATTAAAAGTGCGTGAGACCCTCCCTCCCTTATCGCCGCCACCCGGGATGAGTATAGGAGCTGGACCCAAGTAATGAATCCATCCCCAAACCCAAATTTCCACATCACCGCCCATTGATACTCCCATTCGACGCTGTCAAACGCCTTATGGGCGTCGAGAGGCAGCAAGGCTCTGTCCCCCATGTTATCCGCCCGGGATTTCATATTGAGAAAGAGTCTCCTCAAGTTTATTGCCGTAGATTTCTGCGGCATTAAACCCTGATTGGCCAGAGTGTATGATAGCGGAAATGGCCCCATTCAGTCTGACCGCTAGGACCTTGGCGAGAATCTTTACATCATTTTGTAAAAGGGAAATTGGTCTGTAGGACCCCGGGTCGAGCGGGTCTTTGTTAGGCTTCAGAATTAGGACAATGTTCGCCCTGGTCATAGACAGGGGAAGAGTGCCCTCCTCCCTCGCAGCATTAAACACCTTCAACAGGTGTGGAAGTATCAATTCCCCATATTGCTTGTATATTTCCACAGGAAGACCGTCATCTCCGGGGGCCTTTGAGTTAGGGAACAGGCTGGTCGGCCATCTGTAATTCACCAAGGGTCAATGGGGCATCGAGCATCTCCCTATTGGAGGCTGACAGCATTGGTAACTGAGCGGAGTCTAAATATTCCCCCAGTGAGTCCAGCGAGTATGTGCTCCTGGAGTCATACAGAGAGGAGTAGAACCCGACTAGTTCGGCAAGGACTTGGTCAGGGGAGTTCGTCACCTCCCCTCCAGAAGTGCGCAGCGCCCCTATAGAGGGAGACATCTGCTGGGCGTGAGCAATAGTTGCTAACATGCGACCATGCGAGCATTTGTCCGTCCCTTGATGGTATGAATCTCTGTGATAAATAAGCCCCTCAGGACGGCCTTAAAGGCCTCCCAAGTGACCGCTATGTTGTCGGTGTCAGTATGTATACGCCAATATTCCTCAATGCGGGCCTCTATATGTTCGTGGGACGGGAAAAGGCTCAACCAGAAGGCGTTCGTCTTCCACGGGGCCTTGGCCACCGCGGAAGAGGGACGCACCTCCAAGGATACAATCAGTGGAGAATGATCCGAAACATTTCTCAGACCATACGCCACATCTAAAACATATCTCTCAGCAGCATGTGAACACAGGCATAGATCTATCCTAGATAGGGATGAGTAGCTTTTAGAGAAGCATGAAAATGTTTTTCCCCTGGGTGCCTAGCCCTCCAAGGGTCCCTCCACCCCACTTCCTCCACCAGCTTTCTCAGGGCCGTCCGGCATGTCCCCCTCCCTCCCCCTCCCGGTGGATGTTTATCCATGAGAGGGTCCATGTAGCAGTTGAAGTCCCCGAAGGCAAACAAAGGCACCTCCGGGAACCGCACCTGGAACTCAACCAAGGCCCTCAACACCTGATTGTTGTACGGTGGGGGTACATACACAAAAGCAAGGATACATTTAAAGGCAAACAACTTGCATAAAAGAAAAACATATCTCCCATCAGCATCTATATCAGCGTTCAGCTCCTCGTAATCCAGTGAACTATGTACCATCACACTCACCCCCCTTGAATACGAGGTGTGAGTGGAATGATACGCCTTACCCACCCACCGATATCCCAAGCAAGACACAGAGTCATTGGTTAAATTAGTTTCCTGAAGGGCACAAATAGCTGGCAACTGCTTCCTCATCAAGGACGACACCATAGTCTTCTTCAGCGGGTCCTGTAGTCCCCGACCATTCCATGATAACACAGTGACCGCCGCCATCAGGGGAGTTGAGGCATATCTCTGAACAGGGAAAAAACCCCTCCACCCCATCCACCCGCCTCCCACCCAGTTGAAGGAGCTGGGACGGCCGCCTGGACTGGTGATAGGGTCAGGGCAGTCAACCAAGTGCTGGTAAAAGAACGTGATCTCCCATAGTGAGAAAAAGAAAAAAAAAGTGGTAGAAGGCTCTGGAGTGAACTGGAATTATGTAGCAAACCGAGATGCACAGCCGTGCATAAATTAAACCTGCGGATCTCTCTCGTTGCAGGCCATTCGCCTGTAAGGGGTGTGCACCCATATGCCCGTAGGCCCTTTGTAAACTCACACTTTGGGGCGCCAACAGGCAACCCCAGCAACCGTGGGACAACAGGTCCCTGAAATCTTCAAGGTGACCAACACCTATGGCAACAACTTCAGCAGTCATCTTTGCTGGGTGCGGTAATAACAGCATTTCCGAACTCGCATTGCAGAGCAAAAAGAAAGGGTATTGTGTGTTTCTAGCAGTTCCTTCATCCGAGGGATCAACTTATGCAGGGCAAGTGATATTCAGTCAGAATGTCAGTCATCTTCCACAGAAGGTCTCCGAACCTGCCGGAGTGCACCTTCGTTAGCATCCAGCCAGTCCGAGGCATCAGCAGGGTGTTCAAAAAAGTGAGCCTGGCCATTCAAAATGACTCAAAGTCTCGCAGGGTACAGCATAGCATATGGGGCCTGCACCTTCTGCAGGCGTTTCTTAATCTCTGTGAATCGAGCTTGGCTCTTCTGTACTGCGGCAGAGAAGTCCGGATAAAATGAGACCCGCGTGCCATTAAACTGGACATTCCTCTTTTCCCTGGCTAGTCTCAATATTATTTCTCTGTCCCTTTAATTCAAGAGACGGGCCAGAAGCGGGAGAGGCCTAGTTGGCACTCTGTGAGCCCTCTCAACCGCATATAAATGTGTAAAAGCGTCTTTGCCAAACACATTAATCATCCACTGCTCCACAAACTGTGTGGGGTCCCGGCCCTCCACCTTCTCTGGTAGTCCCACTATGCGCACATTATTGCGCCTAAGGCGGTTCTCAAAATCTTCTGCGCGCATATCAATGGCCCTGGCAAGCCTCGAGGTGGTCTGGGCCTCCCTGATCAGTGGGGGCAGCTTGTCTTCTAGGTCACTAATCCTCCCCTCCGCGGCTGTGGTCCTCTCCCTCATTTTCTGTATATCATGCCTGTTCAGGCTCACCTCCTCCTCCAAACTTCCAAATCTGAGCTGTAGGCTATTCACAGAGGCTGTGCATTTATTCACTGCCTTCAGTATGGCAGCAAGTGTGGGTTGATCTCCCCCCTCTGCCTGGGCATCATTAGTATCCCACTGCAGGCAGGAGCTGCTCCCAGCTTGTTCCAAGATGGCCCCCACCCCCTCCACATTCTCCCCCTCCTCCATTTCAGTGTCACTGAGGGGAGCGCAATCATCCATGGGCTGTGCGTCCGCTATACTGGGCTTCCCTGCCAGCTTCTGGGCATAATACCTCATGTCCTTGGGGTGGTCTCCGGGGACCTCTTTAGCCTTTTTCAGGGTTTTACTCACCCCCTCCTTCACTTTGTTCCTTCTGCTCGCCTTCTGAGCTGATGGTGGGGCGGCCCCATCTTGGAAATCCTGCCTCGGGCCGTCTTGCTTCTGTCCCCGGGTCATCATGCCCTCCCGCAGCGGTTAGATCGCAGCCGAGTGATGGGGAAGTGTTCCCCTGCCTGCAGAGTAAAAAAAAAAAAACGGGTGTTCTAGGTGCCGGAAACCGGATTGTGTCAGGATCAGTGCGGAGCTCTGTGAACCTGCGTCCGTTCACATGCCGTGCTGGCCACGCCCCCCCGACTTGAATACATTTAATTAGATTATCATAAAGGAATAAAATACAAATTATTATTTCCTTGTAATAAAATTGCCATAATGGACAGCAGATACTTGGAAGCAGCAAAGAAGACTGGGCCCCGATACAGACCTATTTGCTAAAGATTAGTTCCATCAGGCTCCATGCACACTGGACTGGATTTTCTACTCATCTACTTGCATTTTGCGAGTGGAAAATGAGGGCTGGCGAGGATGAACTATCTGGGAGCAGGAGGGCCAGCACCACCGACAGGCGGGATTGAATTGGAGTCCTTCTCCCAGCGATCGCGGAGAAGAAGAGAGAGCCAGCCGGATGATCAGATAGCGGGGAACATCACTGGAACAGCTTTCCTTTCAATTCCTGTGTGTTCCTCACACTCACTAACACATACAGCCCCACCTCCTAGTCCCAGGACTTTGATAGACATATCACTCGTCCAAGCCCGGTGTGTAACGTGTATCAAAGTAACCTGGGCAGGAGGCAGGGCTGTATGTGATAGCGAGTGGTGGGAACACACAGAGATTGAAATTAAAGCTCTTCCCCTGCGCAAGTAGGCTGCATGGTGGGCACAGGAATTCTGCATTGGTGGGCACAGGTAGGCCGCATTGGTGGACAGAGATTGAAATGAAAGCTCTTCCTCTGCATAAGTAGGCTGCATGGTGGGCACAGGAATGCTGCATTGGTGGGCACAGGTAGGACGCATTGGTGGGCACAGGCATGCTGCATTGGTGGGCACGGGCATGTTGCATTGATGGACACAGGCAGGCTGCATTGGTGGACACGGGTGAAGCAGCATTGATGGACACAGGTATGCTGCATTGATGGGCACAGGTGAGGCTGCATTTTTGGGTACAGGTGAGGCTACCTTAATAGACACAGGTAAGCTACATTGATGGACACGGATAAAGTTGTTGTTAACCACTTTAGCCCCGGGCCTGTTTTTCAGAGTCGGTGTTTACGAGACAAAACCATTTTTTTTTGCTAGAAAATTACTTAAAACCCCCAAACATTATATATATTTTTTCTAACACCCTAGAGAATAAAATGGCAGTCATTGCAATACTTTTTGTCACACCGTATTTGCGCAGCGGTCTTACAAGCGCACTTTTTTTGGAAAAAATTCACTTTTTTAAATGAAAAAATAAGACAACAATAAATTTGGCCCAATTTTTTTATATATTGTGAAAGATAACGTTACACCGAGTAAAATGATACCCAACATGTCACGCTTAAAAATTGCGTCCGCTCGTGGCATGGCGTCAAACTTTTACCCTTAAAAATCTTGATAGGCGACGTTTAAAAATTCTACAGGTTGCATTTTTTGAGTTACAGAGTAGGCCTAAGGCTAAAATTATTGCTCTCGCTCTAAAGATTGCGGCGATACCTCACTTGTGTGGTTTGAATACCGTTTTCATATGCGGGCGCTACTCGCGTATACGTTCGCTTCTACGCGCAAGATCGTCGGGACGGGGCGCTTTAAAAAAATTTTTTTTGGTTTTCGCATTTATTTTTATTTATTTTACAATTTTTAACACTGAAAAAAAAAATGATCACTTTTATTCCTATTACAAGGAATGTAAACATCCCTAGAAAAAAGCATGACAGGTCCTCTTAAATATGAGATCTGGGGTCAAAAAGACCTCAGATCTCATATTTAGGCTTAAATGCAAAAAAAAAGAAAAAATTTGGAAATGTCATTTTTTCAAATGACAAAAAAATAAAAATGTTTCTTTAAGAGGCTGGGCGGGACTGACGTTTTGACGTCACTTCCGCCCAGCAGAGCTATGGGGACGGGCGAAGGAGATTTTTCCTCAGCTAGCGAACGGTCGCGATCCCCTCCGCCGCTACCGACGGCTACGGTAAGCGGGGGAGGGCGCGGGAGAGCGGCGGGAGGGGGGGCCCTCTCCCGCCACCGATAACGGCGATCTCGCGGCGAATCCGCCGCGGAGACCGCCATTATCGTTTACACGGCCGCCCACAGAAGAGAAGAATATCTCGATTGTGGCAGCAGCTGCTGCCGTTACCGAGATATTCATCTTTAAAGTGAGGACGTATAACGACGGTGGGCGGTCGGCAAGTAGTTAATATGTATTTTATAACTTAATTCTGCATAAAACATTTAAGTGTAATTTCATGAGATAATTTATGAGGGCAAGTTTAGGGCGGGGCAGGTTGGGGGTTGGGTGGGGCAACTGGTGGCGAGTAACCCTTGAGTCCTGGCTAGTAGCTCAGGACTTGAAATCTTGAGCCCTGATATAGCGACTCAAGTCATATTGTATTTGAATGTTATTAAGAATTATGGGCCAGATTCATGTACTTTTACGGCGGCGTAACGTATCCCGTTTACGTTACACCGCCGCAAGTTTTCAGCGTAAGTGCTTGATTCACAAAGCACTTGCCTGTAAAATTGCGGCGGCGTAGCGTCAAGCCGTCCGGCGCAAGCCCGCCTAATTTAAATGGGGCGTGTACCATTTAAATTAGGCGCGTTCCCGTGCCGAACGTACTGCGCATGCTCCGTTTTGACGTGCTTTGCGCGAAATGACGTTGCACCGATGTAATGTTTTGAACTGCGACGTGTGTTACGTACTTTCGTATTCCCGGACGACTTACGCAAAAAAAAATTAGAAATTCGACGCGGGAAAGACGGCCATACTTTAACATGGGCTGTGTAATTTTACACCACCTAAATAGCAATCGCAACTTTATGACGGGAAAAGCCGACTAGCGACGACGTAAGAGAAAGCGACGAACGCGCGTACCTTCGTGGATCGCCGTAAACAGCTAATTAGCATACCCGATGCGGAAAACAACGCAAACTCCACCCAGCGGGCGCCAAAGTATTGCATCCTAAGATCCGAAGGCGTACGAAGCCGTACGCCTGTCGGATCTTAGCCAAATGCCGTCGTATCTTTGTTTGTGAATTCAAAATAAAGATACGACGCGACAAATTTGAAAGTACGCCGGAGTATCAGCAGATACTCCGGCGTACTTTTTCTTTGAATCTGGCCCTATCTTCTTTTCAATCTGCAGCTCTGTAATTTTCTGTAAAAAGCAATGCAATATGGCTGCCTGGAGGTGTTCTGTACACAGAATGAGAATATATATGTTGTAATATCTTTCCATGATTAATTATATTTTGTCCTAGTAAACAAAAACAAGATACCTGCAGAAATCCAACTACCTTTGTTGTTACAGTAATAGGGCACATATAGGTGTAACTGAAAGGCAGAAATCTACCCAGATACCAGTTGTGTTGTCTGAACTTAAGTTTAGTAACTCAAGTGTGGTACAATGTCTGGAAGATTTATTCTAATGCCCCATACACACATTCGGAAATTACGACAGCAAGAGTCCGATGTGAGCTTTTGAACGGAAATTCCGACCGTGTATATGCTCCATCAGACTTTTGCAGTCAAAATTTCCGCCAACAAAAGATTGGAAGCTAGTTCTCAAATTTTCAGACTGAAAAATTTCCGATCGTCTGTAGCAATTGCGAAGCTCAAAATTCCGACACATGCTCGGAAACAATCTGACGCATGCTCGGAAGCATTGAACTTAATTTTCTCGGCTCGACGTAGTGCTGTACATCACCGCATTCTTGATGGACGGAAGTTCCGAGAACTTTTGTGTGACCGTGTGTATGCAAGCCAAGCTTGAGCGGAATTCCGTCGGAAAAACCATCCAAGGTTTTTCCAAAGGCTAATCTGATCGTGTGTACGCGGCATAAGATGTATGTCAGCATCCAAAATGTAATAAATGTACTTACCATAAGGACTTATTTAACCAACTGGTGTTTTTCTGCAACGAATGAACGCCTTTCACCACTTTGGCATTTAGAAAACAATTGCTTTCTATGTGCCCCATTCACACTGCAACACATCCTAGAGGTGGGGTGCAGTGAGATGTGGAAAAATGTAGATATACTGCATTTTATCGCAGGGAACAGGTAGGCCCCACATGTGATAAACCGAATTGGCTTGCGAGCAAACCAAACAAATGACTCAGAACCTTCTTAATTGATACAGCTGCTGGCACCGATCACAATTCACAAGTGCATAAATATATAAAAACAAATAAAATGCTGCGTTATATTAAGATTACCAATGTGATATGACACATATAAAATACATGAATATCTTAGTGCAAACCGTGCATGATATTAAACATAATAACATATAATATATAAAATGTCCATGACAGCTGCCTGTAAGAGCACTTGGCGTGGCAGTGTGAATGCGCCCTTAGAGATTGTATTGTTATGGAAATGTAGAAAAAAAAATCGCACTGACCCCCTAACCATTTGGTGTAAAATAAAGAAATTGGCAAAATAAATCACCAACTAAATATATGCCCAAATCAGTATAGTGATACATGTGATAAATAACAATAATTATAAGGTGAGTCAATTAACTTATATAACCCAAACATAAACAAATGCTGTGAGGGATCGAATAAAATTATAACATCAAATTAATAGTGAACCAATATGTGAAATTATATAGCTCAAAATTATTAATCTAAAACCCCAAAAGAAATGGCGTCCATAAATGATTGATACATATGAGCCCCAAATAGTATAATGAACACCAGCATTCTGTGCAAAAAGTCCATATATTTGTAAGGTATCATGTCCAAAAAACGTGTTGAATCCACCACCAATCAGCAGAAATTACTGCTTACCAGCTTGCTATAATCCCCCGTGACAGAGGATCAATATATGCGTGTAATCAAGAGGCTCTCTCCAGAAACAAGCAAACAAAAATCCGATTCTTAGGCAGTAACTCCCATCCAATAGCAGGCATGAACCATCAGCAAATGCACACGATATATATAAAACAAAATGCTCCAAATTAAATGTATAAAAGATTTATTAAAAAGATTTGGTATTGCACTTACAATGTTGAAGATCAAAATAGGCCTACTGGGGAATCGTATGAAGCTCGAGGTGACGTCAGTGCGCCGATCCACCCTACATCCGTTTCGTAACAACTTACTTCGTCCAGGGGCACCATTGTTATGGAAATGTAATTTTGAAAGGATATTTTTTACAGTATAGTATGTGGTTTTCCATACTGATGTATTCTTAGGCCCTATTTACACAGGGTGATGGTAAGTGTGCTACATGCAAGGCTGCCTTGTCCTGGTATGGGGATGCACATGTGTTTTGGGCATTCCTGTGCCAGCACCCCTATTGTTCTCTGTGCAGATGCATTTCCAGCGCTGGTCCCCCAATGCACAAAGGGTTAGTTTGAGGACCCACACCCACATGCACCTGCATGTCATATTGGGACACAGAAGCTGTGTCCATGCAATAGACAACAACAGGGAAACACACAACAACACCTATGCATCCCCATTCATGGAAAAGACAGCCCTGCCCATCAAATTATTGAAAAAAAAATGTAAATAAAAAAATAATTATAATTACTTAATCTAATTTGACAATGCCTTACATTCATTGAGAATCAATGAGAATCTGTGAGTTATGCTCATGCCAAGTGAGCAATCCCATGTGTTTAGTATGCAGCAGGGCAGCTGCTCAGCATAGGACGGGACATGGAAGACAGTGGCAATCACTGTAGTAACAACATTTACTACAGTGGTCCCGCAGGTATGTAAAATGCATACTTACATTGGTCCAAGCTGCAATATTATGCAACTGCAATAAAATCCATACCTGGAGTTCAGCTGTGAAATTTCAGTATAAACATCTTCAAGTTCTGAACATTACAGCTATGCTGCCTGTATGTGCTGGAAAAACAGCTCCATGGGTAGAAGATGAAAAGTAGAATAGAATAGTACTCATAACATGACATAGTATAAGAAATCACAGTCACAATAAAACATATACTTAATCTGATATTATGCTCCACAGTAAAAAGATTTGTTTTTTTTTCAACCTAGCGAGCAGTTTACACAGATTTACAGCCGATCTACGAAGAAGCAGCTGTCGAGAAAATGAACGCTATTTATATCATGCTGAATCTCAAGCTTAGTTTGAAATTATTCAGCTGAAAATGTTGCAAGCATCCCACAGAGCCCCATATCTGCTGCAAATGTGATTGACTTTCTAACTGCCACGGTCATTTCAGCGAGATGATCATGTAATAGGTGTAGTTTCATTTTTGTTGCAAATTTAATAGCAACCCATATCAAAAATGTTTTGTACTTATCGCAAAGCTTTAAGGTTAATCTACTTTTTATTGTGGAGAGATCCTATAATGTACAATATAATGACATTTTCCTCAAAAATAATATTTGCATGATACTTTCTTTTGTAAAACCAAAGCAATAAGGGTATTTTTACGAGTAAACGACACAAATTAAATTTGTTTCACATTGCAAAAATTAATGAAAAAAAAAAACTAAAATGAATGACAGAAGAGAAATGATTTTCATAAGTCAACCTGCTCCAGCTTTTAAAATTGTGTTTTTTTTTATTTCTAACCTAAAGAATCTGAAATAAATCATAATAAATATAAATTATATGGTGACAGCATAGATTTAGGAAATACAATTAGAAAATAAAGGACTGAAGATGTTGGTGCTAAATCTTTTAGGTGTCCTTCAATAAAAGCTATGTGTTCCACTAAAAGGCATTGGGGTTGATTTACTAAAACTGGAGAGTGCAAAATCTGGTGCCTTCTCTGTATAGAAACCAATCAGCTTCCAGGTTTCTTTGGTCAAAGCTTAGTTTGGCAAGTCTCTAGCAAGATTAAAGTTGCAGTGGTGAGTTTACAATAGGGATGAGCTGCAGCGTGTTCACACACTCCACGCGCAGAGCCCGCCAGGAAGTCTGCACGGCGCTGCGCTAATCACAGGCAGGGAGACATTGTCCCGATGCTCGGCTGCAGAGAACGCAAATGTCTCCCTGCCTGTGGTTAGCGCAGCGCCGTGCAGACTTCCTGGCGGGCTCTGCACGTGGAGTGTGCGAACACGCCGGAGCTCATCCCTACTGTAAACTCACCACTGCAACTTTGGTCTTGCTAGAGATTTGCCACGAAAATTTGCTACAAATTGGAAATGTGAACTTGTACTTTTTTTTTCACAAGAAAGTGAACTTGTGCTTTAACTGCTCTGCAAGTGTACAACTTGCCAGTGAAAATGTGCAGCAAGTTAACAGCTCAATTTTGGTCTCATCTCACCATAGCACTTCACTGAATCATTTAGATGTTCATTGGCGTGACTGTATGTGCCTTCTTGAGGAGGGGGGACTCACCCACATACTTTCCTTAATCCAATGTTCCCAGCTACCAGTGTTTGTGTACATTCTGACCATGCCTGCACATTACAGCTTCATAGATATACAGTATATGGGTAATTTCCCTGACACCTGAGGCTGTGGCTTTCTGATCTTGCCCCAAAAGAGGAAAAATAAACTTTGTTTAAAGTGTAATTAGCCTTTAAAATGTGATTTTAAATCAGTAACATCTTTATATTCTATTTCTTTGCTTATCCTAAAGTATACTAAAGTTCTTTGTGGTGACATCTCTGACCTAGCATATTGTGTTTTTTACTTGCATATGTAGTGCAAGAGCTCTTAAGCATGTCAATTATATTGCCAATTGGCATGTTTCTAATCTCCATAAACACATGTACATGGGTGGGCAGGAGGTGCGGTTGCCCTGGACGCAATGGTTTACTATAGGGATGGGGGTGCCTTCCTTCTTTTGCGAGACTAACAGGAATAGTGACAGTGGCATTGATTTTAACAAAAAAAAGTGAGTGCCTGTAGGGTGTAGGATTCCCTAAGCTTGCATATCATGAATGAGGCATGGGGACACAGTTTGGCATCTTTGCCCTGGGTGCTGGGTGACCTTGTCCCGGCACTGATAGTTCCAGATAGCAAGCAATCGTGCTGCAAGGTTGAAAATGACTTGCTAAGCTATTGCTAGACTTGCCAGGCTTCATAAGTTTGTTGCACAATTGCAGCAAGTCCACATTTCATGACTTCAGATCAACTTTGTTTGCAAACATTCTGCAAGTCTGCAGAAAGTACTGGTTTATTTATGTTGTGCAATAGTCATCTCTCGATAGGGGTCCCTGTGACTTGCTGATCTCTTACTGTAAACTCACCACTGCAACTTTGCTCTTGCTAGAGACTTGCCATGCAGATTTGGTACAAATTTAAAAAGTGCCAACTAGAACTTGTGCTTCGAGTGCTCTACAATAGGAATGGGCTCAAGCATGTTTGGCATCCCACCCAATTAGGCCAGGAAGCCGACACTGCACACTGCTAATCACAGGCAGTGAGATATTTCTGGGTCCGCAGCTGCACAGATCGGGAAATTTCTCACTGCCTGTGTTTAGCCGTGTGCAGTGTTGGCTTCCTGGCAGGATTGGGCAAGTGGGATCCCGAACACGCCCGAGCCCATCTCTACTCTGCAAGTGTACAACTTGCCAGTGAAAATGTGCAGCAAGTAAACAGACTTAAAATTCAACACTGCCACACATTTGTGGCAAGTTATCCTTGCTATCTGAGGCAATATAAGAATTTAGGTTTAGATTTTGGTTATTAACCCCTTAACGCACGCCGCACAACTATTTACGTCTGCAGAATGGCACGAATAGGCAGAAGGACGTATATATATGTCCTTGCCTTCTAGCGGGTGGGGGGTCCGATCGGGACCCCTCTCCGCTGCGTGCGGCGGGCGGGTTCCCTCGGGGAGCGATCCGGGACGACGGCACGGCTATTCGTTTATAGCCGCTTCGTCGCGATCGCTCCCCGGAGCTGAAGCACGGGGAGAGCCGTATGTAAACACGGCTTCCCCGTGCTTCACTGTGGCGGCGTATCGATCGAGTGATCCCTTTTATAAGGGAGACTCGATCGATGAAGTCAGTCCTACAGCCACACCCCCCTACAGTTGTAAACACACACTAAGTGAACACTTAGGCTGCATTCACATCTAGACGGACGAAATCGCGGCGTTTTGTCGCCGCAAATCGCGGTAAAAATAGCGGCGTTTTGTACCGCGATTTGCGGCGACAAAACGCTGGTATTGTCCGCCTAGATGTGCCCCAAGATGACCCCCTCTATGGAGATGATTGCCATCTCCTAGCCGAACGCTCGAAGACGCCTGAAAAAAAGGTCCGGGATCTTTTTTCACGCCGCAGGCGACAGGCGTCCGGCGTTCGGCGTGGAGATGTGAACCATCTCCATAGAGGGACATCTGTTTTCAGCCCTCTGGCGGCAGCGGCGTAGCGCTACAGGCGTAAAAACGCCTAGATGTGAATGGGGTCTAACCCCTACAGCGCCCCCTGTGGTTAACTCCCAAACTGCAACTGTCATTTTCACAATAAACAATGCAATTTAAATGCATTTTTTGCTGTGAAAATGACAATGGTCCCAAAAATGTGTCAAAATTGTCCGAAGTGTCCGCCATAATGTCGCAGTCACGAAAAAAATCGTTGATCGCCGCCAATAGTAGTAAAAAATAAATAATTAATAAAAATGCAATAAAACTATCCCCTATTTTGTAAACGCTATAAATTTTGCGCAAACCAATCGATAAACGCTTATTGCGATTTTTTTTTACCAAAAATAGGTAGAAGAATACGTATCGGCCTAAACTGAGGAAAAATACATTTTTTATATATGTTTTTGGGGGATATTTATTATAGAAAAAAGTAAAAAATATTGCATTTTTTTCAAAATTGTCGCTCTATTTTTGTTTATAGCGCAAAAAATAAAAACCGCAGAGGTGATCAAATACCACCAAAAGAAAGCTCTATTTGTGGGGAAAAAAGGACGCCAATTTTGTTTGGGAGCCACGTCGCACGACCGCGCAATTGTCTGTTAAAGCGACGCAGTGCCGAATCGCAAAACCTGGCCTGGGCATTTAGCTGCAAAATGGTCCGGGGCTTAAGTGGTTAAGAATATGAAAAATGTATATTGGATTTTTTGTGAAAAAATATATTTATCTATCTGGTACATATGTAATTATAAATTCCCAAAAATATATTTCCATTTATATAATGTAATGTGTGTTCTGCACTAGTAGTGGGGTAACTGTCCTGGGTGCACCAAAAATGGAACTAATTATATATTATATTGAGAGACTTTTAGGTCTTTTATGTATCAGTGTTGAGTCAAAAAATTACATATACTGGATATGATTATCAGTTTTGGTGAGGCGCAACATTATTCTGTTAAAATGTGTGTCATATAATGTTTACTAAAATGCAAAACTGTTTGATAGTTATAAATAACAGCTACCATTTTCTATTGGACTCTGTTACATTGTTGAACTGTCTTTTTTTATTTCCGAATCCTTATTTCCAGGCCACATAATTAGATGTGTATATTTATTGAACATTTAAACTATATTGCCTTGGTTAAAATGGCAGATATATTCTACTTAGTGTAATGGGACAATATTCAAGGGTTCCTTTTGGTCCAATGTGGGAATTTTGTGCTAGTGTGGTTACAACTTTGAAAACAAATACGGTAGGTTTCCAGATGCTTTTATTCCATCCTAAAATAACCAAAGTGAAGACACTAGTGCAGATTGTAGACTGATATTTTAGTTCTCACTCCTCTATGTTTAAAGGGTGTGAGGTATTTGTTATATTTAGTGTTTTCGGAGTTGTGACGGTGGCAGTGATAGGATGAGGCTCAGACCATATATATGTGTTTGGACACATACTCCTGCTTAAGACCTATGAGTACCTCTACAATTTTCTATCTACAATATATACATCCTAGGTTGCTAGGTAAGTTTAGTTTGGCTCCACTGTAATCAGTGGACCATGGGTTGATTATTTGGGGCTGCTCAAAGTTTCACATCCTGCTGCTTTAAAGAGGACATAAACTCTCCCACTCTGATGCTTCTTTTCATTTAGTCCATTATAGTAAGCAATTATCAAACTATTGCCACTGTAATTCACCCCAAATCACATATACTTTTTAAAGAAACTTAAAAAAATCTTGTTTCCAGGGGTAAGGCAGCGATATCTTAGATATTGTTTTCTGAGTCCACAGTAGAGTGGATTTCCACCCTTGCATGGAGCCCTTCCTGTACTGTTAACCAAGCCTCCTTCTCGATCTAATGTTTCTATGGCAACCCTGCTTTCCTGCTCATAGCCAACTGGTTTTGTTCCACAGTATTTACTTGTTTTGATTATCTAGTGTTGTTATGTGTCAGTGTTATCAGCTTCAGCTGATAAGACTGCAGTATGCAGTCTGATGCCCAGGTTTACACTCCATGTGATGTCACACGGTCACATGGGGTGTAGAAGGAAGCTCTGATTGATTCTGCAGTCTCATGGGATTTGAGTGTTGTGCCACAGGGAGTCCTGTTAATGGACAGACAAGCAGACAGAGTGTGCCGTGAATCAAGAGAGATATGAGCATGCACCAGTGACACGATTCTAAAGAACAAAATGGATTACAACACTACTAAGCAAGTAAGGAGATATCTACAAGCAGTGTTTATTAGGGTTTTTTATGCTGATTTACATGGGATAAAGTTGTGAGGGAGAGTTTACAACCACTTTATTACTTCCCCCGATCTTACAAAGGATTTTAAACATATAGTGGGAGGAAGAACAGAGCAAATATTTATGGGATTCCGTTATTTTCTCCTGAGAAGGCATGCCCAGAAGGTGGGGAGATAGCCTTTAAGTAGCCTGGGGCCTGAGCAGCAAGGTATGGTGTTCCTGGGTCCAATCCTGACCCAGGATCCTAGAGGAAGACATGATTAAGTCACAGAGGCCCCAGCTAGGCTCAGCTGGGAGGCCTATTTGCAGACCTGTGTCCAGGGATCAAATTGAGTCTGGAGGAGCTCACTGGAGAGAGCCATGAGGAAGTTGGTGGGAAAGAATAGAGCTGTCCTACGGTGGCGTGAATCTACATATCCCTCACTAGGAAGAGACTGATGGATATCTGCAGAAGGCAACCGATGATCATATGAGTAAAAGACCCCCAGTGCTGAAGTAAACTGACTGTGTGTAGCAGAGATGTATCTTGGCCTAGGACAACAAGGCCTAGGCCTAGGGTGGCACTTTGCGGGGGCGCCAAAAAAGCTGCCCCCACCACGGAAAAAAGCTCCCCCCCGAGTCCCCGGCTACCTCCCGCAAATACAGCCCCCGGCAGTGGCCAGCTTGGTGTGCGGCACTTGCTTACATTATCGGTGCTTGCAGACAGTGTTAGCGGCCGCCGCAGACTTTTTTTTTTTTTTTGTTGATGATGACCACTGCTCTACTCCTAGGCTGAGCCGTACAGGTCTGTGTAAATCCATCCGGCCGGGGAGCAGCGCGCCCACTCCACCTGACTCCTGCTGCGGAGTGATCTCTGAGGGAGGGCATGGGCTCCTGTACTGTCAACAGCGCGGGTTGCTGCCTCGAGGCGGGGGAGGAAGGAACTGGAAGCCATCACAAGCTGCCCAAGGAGCCGACTGAGAGTAAGTGATGAAGGGGAGGATTGTTGTTCTTCTGACTGAGGGAGCACGGCAGTCACACGACTCAGGGAGGGACTGGTCTGGGACTGCGGGTCAGTGCAGTGGCCGTTGCAGCACAGGAGAAAAAGCACAGAGCCAAGGAGGAGGAGGAAAGAAGGTACTGCTGCAGATCTGGGTACCTACCTACCTAGGTGTTTTAGTATGTGTAATGATAATGATTGTATCTGCATTCTGCAATCATCAGTGCAGGCCAGGGCCCTGCTAATTGAAGGGGTGATGATGAACTCATTCAGGAAAACATGGGCTGCTGCATCACTAGTGCAGATGTGCATAAGCTGCAAGTCTGTTTTATGCAGTGCCAAGCAAAGCAAATGCTTCCCTGTAAAGTTTGGAAGTTTGCAGGGAAGCATTTGCTTTGGCACTGCATAAAACAGACTTGCAGCTTATGCAAATCTGCACTAGTGATGCAGCAGCCCATGTTTTCCTGAATGAGTTCATCATCACCTCTTGAATTAGCAGAGCCCTGGCCTGCACTGATGATTGCAGAATGCAGATACAATCATTATCATTGCACATGCTAAAACACCTAGGTAGGTAGGTACCCAGATCTGCAGCAGTACCTTCTTTCCTCCTCCTTGGCTCTGTGCTTTTTCTCCTGTGCTGCAACGGCCACTGCACTGACCCGCAGTCCCAGACCAGTCCCTCCCTGAGTCCTTCACTAATTTTTGAAAATGTTCCCCCCCAGCCTTGATTCGTGTCTATTCCTGAGTATGGGCCCGGGGGTTGGGAGCGACTTACACCCCCATAAACCCATAAAATGGCAGGTGACTGGCCAGACCGGGCACACGTAATTGAACTGGTGGAGGCGGGGCCTAATGCTCCACCTACCCTCCTCCGCGTGGCACCCTTACAGTACATATTTTGCCCGGTCCTGGTCTCTCTGTGACGATAGGAGGAGGAGAGAGAGGAGGATAACTGTAACCCCCCAGGCCGTGGCGGCCAGGACAGCAGGTACAACAATTACTATTACTTTTGTGCGTGTGCCAAGCAGAATACAAAGTGCTCAACGTGGATAATATATAAAAATCATATTGCAATTAAGTGCTCCGTGCATGCTACAAACTCATAAAAAATTATTTTGCATTTATTTCAGCATGTGCAAAGTGCTCCATGCTATACCTAACTCATATACACTAATAAGCTGTTATATTATGAAACTGATGAGGCGGCACTCTTAGGCTGCACTAGTGGGCCCCAATTAGGCTGGACTCATAAGTTACACTGATAGGGCAGGTCTTAATCAGGAAGGGGTGTGGCCTTGACAGGAAGGAGTGGGTCGTATTTAAATTAAGGGGTGCATTCGTTTAGTCAGGCCTAGGGCAGCACAAAACATAAATACACCCCTGGTGTGTAGCTTTTAACTCTGGAAAGAATACAGGTCACCAATAGCATATGTGATCATGTGGGACATTCAGCAGTTCAGGCAGAAATTGAGGAGTCCTCAAGTTATCCAATTCTACAGTTTTGGGGTACTCTATGCTCCCTCTCCCTATCCCAGTTCATCATTCCCAATAAAAAAAAAGAACCCCTAGACCAGAGGCAGTGAAAGAATAAACAAAATGATGCGTGCCTGGCTGTGAGTGCTCTAAGTGGATGAAATAGGACTGTATTATCCAGTGACTTCTATAGGAGTTTGCTACACACATACCTATATCTATATATCTATCTATCTCTCTCTCTCTCTATATATATATATATATATATATATATATATATATATATATATATATATATATATATATATATATATATATATATAATTTTTCTTTCTTTCTTTGTTGGCATTGCTTTATTAATTATTTTTATTTTTATTTTTTTTAGTAATGTAATGTAAGTCATTTTTATTTAATATAATTTAATTTGATATTTACAGTGGAAAGGTTTTGAAAAAATTTTTTTTATAGAAAGTCACAAGGAAAATATTTTTTTTTTATAAAATAGAATAAAAAGATTAGCATGGCCGTGTAGGTGCTGCATTGCTGACTGAGCCAAAACCTAGCATTTTAACAGAAACACAGGCTTTTTAAGACACCAAGTAAGACCTCCCTAAAACACCAACCCATTAAGAATTTGTACAAGCTGCACATAAACCATTATAAGAAACATCATTTTCTGGTATTAAGGAACACCTTATCAGCCTAATGGTTACGCATAGAATGAAATGTTCCACTGTACAATACTAGGAGAACAATTGTCTGTCCAAGACTGCAACACTAAAAACCCTCCAAGGACATTCAAACACTATATTTCATAGACTGTTCCATAACATCTCTCAGTGAGACATTCTAGCAAAAGATCCTGTTATATAAAAAATCTTAACATTTGCATAAAGCACAGAGGGGTCGCAGAGAAACTAAGGCCACAGCCTTGGCCGTCTTTACAAGATGTCTAAAGTGCTCTGATTGCAAATACATGTAAGAATACGATACACTGTACATCATAAAACAAGTGTAGAACAAGAATAGTGACAGTGGAACAAGAATATCAATAGCTGGGTTTTAAAAAAATGAACGAAACAATGAACCACTTTATTTTAGTTGACAAAATCAGAATTATAAGGAATTTAGACACAACAGTCATTACGAATGAAAGCACACACACCTACTAATGCTAAAAAAAAAATTACTACTTTATGGGTCTGTGCAGACTATAAAACTATATTTGTAAGTGCATCAGATCAGAGGTTACATATATCACTTGATTCTTTAAAGCAGTATTAAACTCTGTCCAAAACTTAAAAAATAAATATGGGCCCCTTGCAGTGTTATTTGACAGAGCCCTCCAGAGCCCTCCAGCACTGCTGTGTCACTGATCCTGCTGGTTCTCGGCATTTCCACCTTCACTCAGGCTTCCTTCTGGGCTTTGTCTTATTGCGTGAGTCACTTCACCACAGAACAAAGGTTAGTCTGGCTGGATTAAGGTGCTTTTTGTTTGTATTTAATAGTACTGTATGCACAGAGTGGACCATCAAATCGTTTCCCAGGACAATTAGAGCCACTTTTCAATTTAATGTTTTATTTTATTGAAGAAGAAATAAAAAAAAGGATGTACAACATGAAGCTCTCAGTACATTCCATGACAAAAAGTCAGAGACAAACAAATAATAAAGATACAATCAAAACTTCACTTTTCATCTTGGGTAAATCTGGCCCCATAGGGGGTGAGCAGCCGGGAGAGAATAAAAAAATAATAAAAAAAAAAAAAAGATCACCTACCCAACTATGTGTAGGATAAGCTAAAGAAGGACGAGAAACCAAATCAAAGCACTCCATCAGGAGTCATATCCGACACCCCGTAAAGGGAGCATACTGTGTCGGATAAAAGCAGAACACAAATTGATATTAATAAGAGACTTCTGTGACCCTAGATAACCCAGGACCCCACCAATAGTGCAGAAAAGAACGCTAGACATCCCATCCTTTCCCATGGAACGTGTGAGGAGAAAGACCTCCCACTCCCCACCATACTAACCCCCTCCCCCCCTCCCCCAGGGCGGTCCCATGAAAGTAATGCCTATTAACAGACTGGTATAATAGATAATCAAAAATAACGAAGAGGAGATTGTACCGGAGATAGAAGAAAAGAAGGAGGAAAAGATAGGAAAAAAGAAAGGTAGAACAGTTGATTGCCAGTTGGCCAGTTAAGTACCCGAAGGAGGCGATGCATAACCCGGCGAAAGAGAGACGCCAACGTGTCTGGCCCAGGGCTCCCATATGGCCTCAAATATATCACTTGTATTAGAGATAGAGCTGACCATTTTTTCCTGGGTCATGATCCATGAAATCTTCCCCTTGGCTGCCAAGAAAGAGACCCTAGGTTGCTTCCAGGCCGCCACCAAAGTGGTTTTAGCTCCTATGAGCATGAAAGCGATCAGTTTTTGTATGGATTTGGAGACCCGAGGGATATCGGACCCTAGCAGAGCGATATGCGGAGATTTCACCACCGGTACCCCCGTGACTTTTCTGATAAGGCAAAAGATTCTGTTCCAATACCCCCTGATTCTGGGACACTCCCACCAGACATGAAGCATCGTGCCTTGGGCTTGGCAGTTGCGAAAGCATAACGGGGAAGACGTAGGGAACATAGCCGCCAACCTACTGGGAACCAGGTACCACCTCATCAAAACCTTCGTGTTAGCTTCAACTAAAGATGTATTCACTAAACCTTTAAAAGTTCTCAATCCTACCTTGTGCCACCTATTCAGGTCCCAGGTCATCCGCAGGTCTCTCTCCCATGCCTCCATATATGAAAATTTTGTGGACACCTCAGATAAAGCTGTATATATTATAGATATACCCCCTTTGTGTTCCATCATTTGTTTACACCATCTTTCGTAGCTAGTAAGAGTTGCATACCTGAAATTGTCAGTCCAAAAGGATGACACAAAGTTAAAAATTTGGGAGTACCGGGGTCTTTCCGATAGAGGCAAGTCAAGTGTCCTCACACAATGTTCCAGTGAAAGTGGGCCCGTGGCTGACAGAAAGTCGCCTATTCTGTAGATCCCTTTGTCAAGCCACCATTGGAAAGCTGTAGTGTCCATCCCTATGGCAAACTGAGGGTTGAGGAAGATCCGTGTCAAAGGCTTAGTCTCCGAAACCAAGGAAGGAAGGTGTCTCAGACCATCCCAGAGTCTGAAAGATTGCGACAATGTGGGGGACAGTATTGAGGGTCTAGATTTTTGGGGTGACCAGAAAAGGCTCTCTATCGAAAGATTAGGGATCGCCAAACTCTCTATATCTATCCACTCTGCCTTTTCACATTCCGCAAAAATGGAAGAAAATTGGGCTAGTCTAGCAGCTTGGTAGTATTTAAACAGGTTCGGTAGTCCAAGACCTCCTTGTGTTCTGAGCCCGTATAGGACATTTTGTGCCACTCTATAACCTTTACCCTCCCAAACGAATTTCAGGATTTTACTCTGTAGCGATCTAAGTTGGTCTTTTTTAACAGCTATTGGTAGAGATATGAACAAGTAGAGTAACCTTGGTAGGAGGGTCATTTTGACTGCATTAACCCTACCCGTCCAAGAGAGTTTGTGTCGAGCCCACGTCTGTAGATCCGATTCTAGTTTACGAAATATAGGGGGATAATTAGCCTGGTAGAGATGTTCAATTTTGGCTGTGAGGTTTATGCCTAAGTAACGAATGGATGATTCGGCCCATTGAAATTCAAAATAGGATTTCAAATGATCGATCACTGAGGGGGAGGTGGAGATGTTTAAGGCTTGGGATTTATTCCAGTTAACCCGCAAACCCGAGATCTTCCCGAAAGACTCCAGTAAATTGCAAAGAATTGGGAGAGAGGTGATCGGGGAGGAAATATACAGAAGAAGATCGTCTGCAAAAAGGGCGCATGCATGGATTTGGGAGCCACAGGATACCCCCTTAATATCCGGATCAGACCTAATCGCAATAGCCAGTGTCTCAATCGCTATTGCAAAAATCAAAGGGGATAAGGGGCAGCCCTGTCTAGTACCCCTGGCAATTCTAATGGAGCCCGAAAAAAATCCCTGTAGTTTGACCCGTGCACTGGGTTCAGAGTAGAGGGATTTCAACAGACCTCGGAATTGTTCACCAAAGCCCCAACGCCGCAAAATCTCGAAGAGATAATACCACGATACGGAGTCGAACGCCTTTCGTAGGTCTAAAGAAAGGAGGAGTCCTTCCTGCCGCGGGTTCCCATCCCAGCCAGACTGAAGCAGAGAGACAATATCGATTGCTCGCCTCACCTGGTCAGGGCCCTGCCTACCAGGGATGAAACCAACCTGGTCCCTATGGATATAAATTTTTATAAAATAATTTAACCTGTTGGCTAGAATCTTGGTCAATATTTTTAAATCGTTATTGATTAGAGAGATAGGTCTGTAATTTTCAACGAGCTCCGAATCCTTATCTGGTTTGGGGATGACTGATATAAACGCCTCATTCAAATTCGGGTGCATGGATCCGCCCTCCCTCCCCCGTTTTGAATTAAAGAATTTAGTGAGGTGAGGGGCCAGGGTTTCACAAAAAGTCTTGTAATATGAGACTGAGAAACCATCCGGTCCAGGGGCCGAACCATCCTTAAGTTTCTTGATTACCTCTATAGTTTCTTCTGTGGAGATCGGAGCCTCCATCAAGTCTACATGACTCTCCTGTAGGTTCGGAATCACTAGCCGGTCCAAAAAGGAATTGACCTCAGAGTGTTTGGCCATCCCCGATCCCTGATATAGGGAGGTATAAAAGGTTTCAAATTCTTGCAGTATGCGTTTAGGGTTAAGGGTTGTTGTCCCGTCCCTGGTCTTAATCTTAGGCAGAGCAAACGTTCAGAATCTCGGCGAGAGCTTAGTGGCTAGCATCGTGTTCATTTTGTTCCTATGTAAATAAAATCTAGCGTTAGACCAATTTAACGACCGTTCCGCCCTAACTGTCAAAGCTAAATTTAAAGCTAGTTGAGCGGCATCAAGCTGCGGGGCCTGAACCGTCGTCTGGTCTTTCTTATGTTGTCTGCGCAGGGCTACGAAATCTTTCTCAAGCCTCATCACCTCCGCAGACTTTTCCTTCTTTCTTTTAGAGGCTATCTGGATGATCTTGCCACGAATGGTAGCTTTATGGGCTGCCCATAATATCTCAGCCGAGATCCTTTCTACGTCATTCAACCTAAAATATTCCTTGATGGCCCCTTCAATCTCTAAAACCACATTAGGGTCGTGTAATAAAGTTTCGTTCAATTTCCAGTGGGATTTGTGGGAATCTGAGTTTTGAGTTTGTAGCGAGCAAACCACCATAGAATGGTCCGACAGGGCTGTGTCCGTTATGTTAGCTTTCGTAATCAGGGGAATATGTCTGGCAGATATAAATATATGGTCAATCCTAGAGTATGATTGATGCGGATGGGAATAGTGGGAGTAATCCTTTTTATTTGGGTTAAGTTTCCTCCAAATGTCTACCAGGTTATGCTGATATATCAATTTTGCTATGTGCGAGCTGGCTCTAGTTGGGCGTGTCAATGCAGTAGCTAAAGGTTTGGATTTGTCCAGGCTTTGGTCGAATGCAATATTGGAGTCTCCTCCACACACTATCATTCCCTCTAAGAAAGGTTCCAAGGTATCAAACATAGTTTTAAAAAATTCGGTCTGTCCTCTGTTGGGAGCATAGTATGAAATAAATGACACTAGGAGGTCATCCAGTTCACCCTTGACCATCAGGAACCTACCATTAGGATCCCTATGTATCAGCAGAGGGTTAAATTTGCAAGTTTTCGCGAAAAGGATAGCCACCCCTCTCGTTTTATCCTCGGCGTTAGCCAGAAAAAATTGTGGGTACTGCACGTGCAGAAAGGATGGCGTGTAAGTGGCCGGAAAATGTGTCTCTTGTAATAGGACAACTGACATCCTCCGGGAATGGTAAGAATGAAACACCTTCCTTCTCTTAACGGGTGAATTCAAACCCTGAACATTGTGTGAGGCAACTCTAACCAAGTTCGGCAAAGCCGAGTTATGTGGTGAAGTCATTGTAAGAGCAAAATGAGTGCAATTTGGAACTTACCCCATCGACAGGGAGGCATGGGAGACAGCGAAATGAACTAGGAACGGAACCAAGGCCTGGAGTACTGTAGGCGGGATGACATAAGCACAGACTGGCAATCAAGAAAAAAAGGTTAGTGAGAGGAAGGACAAGAGAGCAAACAAAAGGAGAGATAATGCATTTCAAAGTATAAAATATGTCCACACAACGAACGTGGAAGGGATAAAGATCCGTTCCACCTTCGTCAGTCGAACCAATAACGTAGCCCTTAACTCGGGCTACAGGACCAAACCTCGACAGCGATATAGTCACCGTCCAGGGATGGTCTGAGGCGCAAGGCAACTGCCTCAGCCCCTATCAACCCTTAGAGTAAACAAGGAAATGATAGCGTATCAAACAACACTCTAAATGTATACTATCGCAGTTCATGTAAAAACTATACGGATCACGGTCAGTGCGAGGAACATGAAACTAGGAAACAAAACAGGATCAAGAATCTGTGGGGGGGTTTCATGAGTCCCCAGCCACGGATAGGAGACCCAGAACCATTATACCTAACAGGTATAATATCCCCCGTGAAAAACACCAAAAGGAGGGAGGCACGAAACATTGAGCGAGTCCGATATAATGACTAGTTCAAGTCTTTGTGGTATCTTTGGTGCGTCTGCTTTTGCTCGTGTGCCAAGTGGGGGATAAGGGACTAGCCGGGGTGGGCCGCTTGGATGAACCTGGTGGTAAGTTTGACGTGTCCATTGCTGAGTCCAGCGAGATCAGATTCAAGGCTAGCAGAATTTTTTCTCCCTCAGATAGCGTGGTAAAGGCGTGAGTTTTGCCTTTGAAGGCGAATTTTAAGGCGAACGGAAATCCCCACCAATATTTGATGTCCTTCTGGGACAAAATCAGCAATAGAGGTTTCAGCGATCTGCGTCTTTGTATGGTAGCGGCAGAGATGTCAGCAAAAATTTGAATGTCCTGACCCAGGAATGATATGCGGGGTTGCTGACGAGATGCCCTCATGACCTCCTCCTTCACTGAGTAGTAATGGGGTTTTACTATGATATCCCTGGGAGATCCATCCTTTCTCAGGGGACCCAGGGACCTATGAGCCCTGTCCAGCTCCAGCTTGTGAGATGCAATAGAGGGAATCATGCTTTTGATGAGGTCCTGGATAGCTTTAGGGATATCTGTAACGGACTCAGGGAGACCCCTCACCCTAAAATTGTCCCTTCTGGAATGATTCTCGAGGTCGTCAATTCTAATAAGGGCCACGTCCAGTTGCTCCTGAAGTGATTGTATTTGGTCAGTGTTCTGGTTAGTTCTGGATATAGTGATGTCCAATTTATTTTCTATAATCTCCATCCTGGAGCCCAGATTCTGGAAGTCAGCATGTATTTCCTTAGTAATATTAACTGCTGTTTGGGCTAGTCCTCGTTCAAGTAGTTCAGAGAACTTCAAAAAGAGCTCCCCCGCATTCTGAGGTATCTCAGATTCTGAGTGACCAGCAGCCATAGAGACTGGTGAGGCCTGTGTTGCCCCCTGTGCAGGGCCAGTGTAGTGGACCAGTGGGGAGTCTGACTGGGGACCTGAGGTGGCTGTTAAAGGTGCCAGGGAGCCTGGTGAGCCTTGGACCAGCATAGGAGGAAAGTTTAAGGTGGCAGGGGCGATCACTTGCCTCAAGTCAGCGCTTCCACCTGTGTGAGGTAACTGTGGCTGAGGCGCGGCCGCCATCTTGGAATCGGCCTGAGTTTCCAACGCCATGTAGCTCGCCCCCAGGCCCCTCCGGACCGCTCCGCTGTACATGGGGGGCTCGACCGAGCGTTCCCCTATCGAATCTGACCCACGGGGATCTTGGCACCGCCGTGAATCCGGTGCTGGGGCTGACGTGGAGCTGAGGCAGAGCGGAGCTCCTAGCTTACGCGGCCATCTTGGACGCCTCCGCGCATGCGCCCTAGAGCCACTTTTCAGTCATAGTAGTACTGTAGCTGCCACTGCAGCTACTTCTCTGATTGACTGCTGACTGTTGAGTCAAAACAGCTGAGGCATGCCCACTTGCTTCATAGCAATACTATGAAAAAGGCTTAGGGATTGATTACTAAAACTGCAGTGTGCAAAATCTGGTACAGCTGTGCATAGAAACCAATCAGCTTCCATTTTTTTTGTCAAAGCTTAATTGAACAAGCTGAAGTTAGAAGATGATTGGCTACGATGCACAACTGCACCAGATATTGCACTCTCCAGTTTTAGAAAATCAACCCCTTAATGTAGCTTGGGAGGGTTGTAGCTGGAGTAGAGGTGATAGCTTCTTTAACCACTTGCCTCCCGCCATATAGCAATATGACGTCGACAAAGTGGTTCTGTTATCCTGACCAGACATCAAATGACGTGATCAGGATAATGTCATATGACGTGATCAGGTGCCTCAGGGTGTGCAGTGTGGCAATTGGAGGTGCTGCGTAATGCCCCGTACACGCAACCTTTTTTTACGTTGGCATAAACTCTGACATTCCAACCTTCCAAAACGCGGTGACGTACAACACTATGACAAGCCTAGAAAAATTAAGTTCAATGCTTCCGAGTATGCGTAGACTTGTTTTCGAGCATGCACAGTTTTTTCTCCATCGGAGTTCCATACAGATGAACGGAATTTCCGATAGAAATTGTTTCCATCAGAAAAAAAGAGAACATGTTCTCTTTCTAATTCCATTGGAATTTCTGACGGAAAAAGTCAGATGGGGCATACACAGGGTCGGAATATCTGATGAAAAAATTCCATCTTACTTTTTTCATCAGAAATTCCAAGGCATACAAGGCATTACAGTCTTACTTCATATTCCCATCGCACACATTCCTGGATGAGCTCTCAAATTTGGGTGCTGCAGCAACAACCAGCTGGATACTGGTTCAAGTCACAATGAAGATATCTGCCAGCACAAAATGGAATGAAATATGTCATTCCATGGTGTGCTGGCAAATATCTTCACTGCGTAACAGTCTGACACACTGCATCTCCGATTTAGTAAGGAGCCTCTGACATCACATGAACCAGGAAGTGCAGGTAAACAGCTCTCCTCAGTTTGCGCTGACAGGGAGAGCCGATCGGCGGCTCTCCCTGTCAGAGGGGGGGTCTGTGCTGATAATCAGCACATTTATTATCAGTGCAGCCCCCATCAGAGGTGCTCATTAGCTGTCACTTACTGTCCATCAGCTGCCAGCCTGTGCCCCATAAATATTAAAGTGTATTCGTATAGTTTGTACTCCTGCGCTGACCTTAAAATATAAATGAATATGTATATGTCCGTGACATTCATACACCAGCTCTTGTAAATCGTTATCTCTAAATCTGTGATACATTCACATATATAGAAACAAAATGTAAAAATTATATAAAACACAAAATATATGAACCCCTTCTCCCCTGCAAACTCTTAGGCCGAGTACTCACGAGCAGACATGTCCGATGAAACCGGTCCGCGGACCGTTTTCATCGGACATGTCTGCCCGGGGACTGCCCGGGGACTTCTGTTCGATGGCCGTACACACCATCGAACAGAGGTCCGCGCGTAAACAATACGCGGGGCGTGTCCGCGGTGTCGCCGCGACAATGACGCGGCGACGTGGGCGGCCTGCCTTTAAAAGGCTTCCACGCATGCGTCAAAGTCATTCGACGCATGCGAGGGATGGCGGGCGGCAGGACATGTACGGTAGGTCTGTACAGACGACCGTACATGTCCGGGCGGACAGGTTTCCAGCGGACTGTTTTAAAGCAAGTCCAGGAAACAGTTGTCCGCTGGAAACCTGTCCGATCCGCCCGAAAATGGTCCGCTCGGGCCTACACACGGCCATACATGTCTGCTGAAACTGGTCCGCGGACCAGTTTCAGCAGACATGTTTGGTCATGAGTACGGGGCCTTAAGCGCGTCTGCGCTATTAATCAAAATACGGAAATATAAATACACTAAATAGTCCAGTGCAATCGTGCATTAATACAATGTCCTCAAAAAGCGTGCCTCCAGTAAGTGCAGGAATTTGTGCCTTGCTGCAAAAAAAAATTTGTGACTTTGCCACCTTATACTGTAGTGCCACCACCACCTCCTATTGCGCTATGCTCTCACCAGATTCAAAAAGGTAAACTGCATATAATTATGGTGTACGGTTTCCTCTTCTGGTTCCCGAATCTCTGCGCTCCAACTCCTTATGGGTTCTCTTATACTCCCAAGAAGAAAAAAGGCCCATATGGTGTAGTACGTTTTAACAAGTTTTATTCATGAAACATTAAAAACGAATTTTACACTCACATGTTCCTGTGCCCAAGCCGGCACTAGCCTGTCCAGCGTCACTGCTACCTTCCCGGCGTGCGTTCCAAGCCTTAACCGTGGTGCATTCCAGCGGACGAAAATGCCTGTGCGGTATCGTTCCAGGGGTCAAGGATCGTGTGGCGTGAAAAAGATTTGTGGTACCCCCGCGCCTCGGCGTGTTTCAAATACTTAGATTCGTCCTCAGGAAGCTGCCGGTGTACCCCTTGAATGGCTATTTATGCCCTAAATCTTACTGTGTCCAATTGCTTGATTACTCGCGACCAGAAGTGATGTCGTCGAAACCAGAAGTGGTCGAAACCGGAACCGGAAGTGATGTCGTCGAAACCGGAAGTGGCGCTAGCGCCATTTTGCAAATGGTAAACAACAGCTATAGTCTATGCCTCACTACTCGCGACCGGAAGTGATGTCGTCAAAACCGGAAGTGCCGCTATCGCCATTTTACAAATAGTAAACAAGAGCTGTAGTCCAAGCCTGATTACTCACGGCCGGAAATGGCGTCGTCGGCACCGGAAATGCCGCCGGCGCCATTTTGGAATTGGTAAACTACAGCTCTAGTCCATCCAATACAGGAAGTGTCGCCAGCGCCATTTTTGTTGTGGTATGGCAAGTGACTGTGGACAAACCTTACATTCATATGTACCTTTGCTTGACTTAAAAATACTTAGTGTGGTGTGTGACCACCATAACTAAAATTAAATAATTTTAGTTATGCCCCATAAAGTTGTGCCCCATAAAGAACGCCTGTCAGTGCCCATCAAAGTGCCAATCAGTGCCCATAAATTTGCCAATCAGTGCCCATAAACATGCCAATGAGTGCCCCATCAGTAATGCCTATCAGTGCCCTTCAGATGCCACTCAGTAATGCCTGTCAGTAGAGCCTCATCAGTGCTGCCTATCTAGTGCCCATCAGTGCCACCTGTCAGTACCCATCAGTTTTTTTTTTTTTTTCAAAAATGTTGTTCTTTTTTAGTTTATGTAGCAAAAAAAAACCCTAGTGGTGATCAACTACCACCAAAAGAAAGCTTTATTTGTGGGAAGAAAATTATAAAAATTAAAAATGTAGTTTGGGTATAGTGTTGTATGCCCGCGCAATTGTCATTCAAAGTGCGACAATGATGAAAGCTGAAAATGATTCTGGGCAGGAAGGGGGGGAGTGTCTGGTATTGAAGTGGTTAAGACGCCTCCCTGATTTATCCCCTTCTATTGTCCAATCACACAGCTGTGGCTTAGCAGGGATTTATCGTCTTATATATAGGGAGGGGGCGAGCATGACACTCCACACCAGGGAGAAAGCCTTGCATTACTGTGTGTAGTTACAGACAGAAGAACATGAAGTGAGGATTTCTCAGAAGAAATAAGGACATTTAAAAGCAAAATCGAAGTATGAGGTAAGTGAAGGAGGACTGCACTAAGGTAAAGGAAGCTATTTAGGGGGGGGGGAAATGTGCCTTTACAACTCCTTTAAGTCTTCACAATTGCATGTTTGTACTTTCTGTGACTATATCCTATCCAGCCAGTTACCTGGGCTTCTATTCAAAGGTTTGGCTTGGTTTGTTGAGGGACCCATTTTTTTTGGTTTGTTTTATTTATTTATTTGTTTTGTTTTTTACCATCTAGTACATTGTTTGCCAACACTAAAGTCTAAAGGCATCAATGCTTTTCTTGTCTTCTCGATTGTCAATCTTTCACATCCATAGAGAGTGATAAATACGATGGCCTTAACCAACAACAGCCATTATTTCCACTCATCATGATTTCATATCATTATTCACTGTAATGCTGGAAAGTGCATATATAAAATTGAGGCAGTGCACTACAACACTACATCCAAGCATCATTTCCTTTTCTTCAATGCACTTTGTAGAAGTAAGAAGTAAGCAATAGATTGTATGTACAGTTTGGGATACTGTTATGTTTGACATTTTACTGTATCTCCTGATTGTATGTATGCATAGTGTTTAATAACTCATTTGTAAACCTTACATATGTGAAATGTAATAAAAACTTAGTCTATGGGTAGCCTGTTAACTCCTCCCATAACACAATGCTCCAGGCTAGCAGCCAGTCGGGGTGACATCATCACTCTCTAGAATTTATAGCACCAGTTGACACATTTTGTTGCAGCTGCAGTAGAGCCAGAAGTTAATGGGGAGCTGGGGGTGGGGTTACAGCTGTAAAGATTTTAACTGGGGCTAGGAGTGTTGGAATTAAAATTACTCTCTTGACCTGAATGGGCAAGGCAACAGGATTATGTCTTTAAAAAGTCTTTAAAGTGGAGCTCCACCCAAAAGGAAAAGCTCCGCTTGTTCGCACCCTCCCTCCCTCCCTCCACTGCCACATTTGGTACTCTTTGGGGGGAGAGGGTACCTGGTTTTGACAGGTACCTGCTCCCACTTTGGGGTAAAATCGCCGAATGGTGATTGATTTAATTTCCGGCGCCTACTCCTTATCTCCACTGCCTTCTGGGACATACACAGGTCCCAGAAGATGGCAGGACCATTCAGAAAGCACAGCGCGACTGGCACATGTGCAGTAGGAAACCGGCTGTAAAGCCTGGAGGCTTCACTGCTGGTTTCCCTTACTTTCAATGCTGACGCCTGCACCTGAAGCTGATTGACAAATTGGGTTGGGGGGGGGGGGGCTGGGGGAACATTGTGTGATCCCTGGACAGGAAAGGGTCATTATATTAAAAGTCAGCAGTTACAGTATTTGTAGCTGCTGACTTAAAAAAAAATATGAACTGGAGCTCTTCTGTGGCCTTTGTGGTAAAATCACTGAATCCGCCTCATAAAACAATAATATGGTGTTTGTAAAGCACATGAGAGAATTTCCACACATGGCATGTGCACACTTAAATAGAGTAGACATGTGCACACTTAAATATTTTGTTTCGAAATTTCGTTTTCGTCCGAAAAATGTATTTATTTAGTTACTCCCAAAATTCAATTTTATTTATTTTGTTTCGTTAAAAAATGCATTTGTCCGAAAATCAAAATTAATTAAGGTTGAATCTGTCATTGAAGGCTCATGGTGTCTGTCGAATGTTGTACGAAGATTCGACGAATAAGCTAAACTATACGACGCAGCAATCGTACATTACAGTCGAATGTTTCGCCTACAAGCTATACAAGAATTCAAATGTTGTATGACACTAGCAATAATTATATTTATAAATTATTATTACTAGTCAACCAAAATTCTAATTCTTCTATAGCCTATGGGCCGAGCATTTTACCGGAAATGTACAATTTTGCGTCGTACAGTTTAGCTGCTTGTCGAATCTTCTTAGAACCTTTGACAGACACCATAAGCCTTTAATGACAGATTTGATGTTTGTATGTTTTTCACTGCTTCGTCATATCTTCGTCGTTCATGTCGAATAGTTTACCCCAACACTGACTCTATAATGTCGAATCTTTTCTCTCTATGTTGAATCTTTTCTCTCTATGTAGAATAATCTTGGACTAATAGAGTTAATGGGGTTGTAAAGGTTCGTCTTTTATTTTCTAAATTGGTTCCTTTAAGCTAGTGCAACTGCATGATTAATGCTCATGGTGCATTCTTCCCCAGCAAAGTTCACATCCCTCGCTCCAAGTGTGTAGAAGAATGCAAGCCTTTTCCTTCGATTTCCCTTCTAAATGTTTTTTTTCTTTGTTTGAATTTCTCACTTCCTGTTTCTCCTCAGTAAGCTTTCCACCATCATCCGAGCGGGGGTTAGTCAGCCAGAACAGCTTACTGAACACCTTAATGAGGAGAAACAGGAAGTGAGAAATTCAAACAAAGAAAAAAAATATTTAGAAGAAAAATGGAAGGAAAAGGTAAGTGAACCAACAATGCAAGAAAGAAAGTCACCGCTCCAGGTGGGTCTACTATATGGTCATACACTGGTACAGGATTCCAAGGGTGCTGGCGGTGCACTAGGCAAGCATGAAGGTTGAATGAAGGATGGATGGCCGCACTCCAAAAAACGTACAGGTTGTCTTTTATTAAATGAACAGCAAAAGCATTACCAGATCACAGCAACAGAAACAGGGGACAGCCGATGTTTCGCAAAAAATCAGTGCTTATTCATGGCTAACATGCAATAAAACTGTTTGATATATATAGAGATCAAAAGCTGACATGTGACCTGATTGAATAATTGTCTGGGGGTGGCCCATGGTAACAGGACACACCTGAAGCCAATACCAAGTCACAGCCTACCTGTGCATACCAAAAGACATGTGAACAAAAAACAAAAGTGCCAAAATACAACCATAATCAACATAAATGTATACATGAACCAATTGTGCATGGATGAGTGAATAAAAATATGAAGAAAGATAAAACAATCAAATACTGTCAAATGCTGGTACAAAGCAATAAATATAAAAAAGGTGTAAAAATAAAGAGTTATATATATACATATTTAACATGTGATAAAAGTGACAATGAAATAATGTGTATGAGTGAAAATGAAAAATAAGATTCATTATAAAAATATAAGTGAAAGTGAAGAGGTTCCGTCTCTAAAATTGCTATATTAGTGACACATGCCGAGAGGTGTATTAGAAATACATCTACATATATATATATATAGACATGGAGGTCAATGTCTAAGATAGTAAGCATGTGTAAGAAAGCCTCATCCCGGTCATGAATCATGATCGGGGGAGGTGTGCTGTAGATCACTATGCTGGTGTATTAGAAATACATCTACATATATATATGGACATAGAGGTCAATGTCTAGGATAGTAAGCATGTGTAAGAAAGCCTCATCCCGGTCATGAATCATGATTGGGGGAGGTGTGCTGTAGATCACCATGTTGGTGTATTAGAAATACATCTACATATATATATATATGTGGACATAGAGGTCAATGTCTAGGATAGTAAGCATGTGTAAGAAAGCCTCATCCCGGTCATGAATCATGATCGGGGGAGGTGTGCTGTAGATCACTATGAATGAATGAATGAATGAATGAAAAACTTATATAGCGCGGCACATGCGAACTGAATCGCCTCTGGGCGCTTGATGTTTCGTGTCTCATGACATCAAAAGAGCAGAGTTTTAATCTGTCTTCTGAAAGTCAGGTGGTTTTCCTCCAACCGAACGCTGGTTGGTAAAGCGTTCCATAGTCTCGGACCTTGAAAAGCAAACCTTCTTTCTCCTTTGGACTTGTATTTGGTTTTTGGCACCTTGACCAGATTTTGGTCGCTGGATCGCAGAACGCGATTAGAATTGTGAGGTTCTATCTTGTCGCAAAGATATTGCGGAGCCTTCCCATGGATGCACTTATGTGTCAGGCAGAGTGCTTTAAATGCAATTCTGTCTTTTACTGGCAACCAGTGAAGGGTTCTCAGCGAAGGTGAGATTGATTCCCATGTCCTTTTCCCAGTCACCAGTCTGGCGGCCGTATTCTGTACGACTTGCAGACGAGCGATTTGGTACTTTGGGAGCCCGAAGTAAAGGGCATTTGCATAGTCCAGTCTGGAATTCACGATTGTTCCCACCACGACTGCTACGTCTTCTTTGGGGATAAATGGAATAAGTCTGCGTAGTAGGCGCAACAAATGGTGCGATCCGCTGACTACTGACCCTATTTGTGCGTCCATTGTCATGAAGGTGTCAAAAATGACTCCTAGACTTTTGACTTTGGAGCTAGGGGTGATGCTTTGGCCCAGAATGGGCGGTGGTGTCCAGGTTGTTGCCAGTTGACTCTTGCGGCTGGCGTGAAACATAAGAAGTTCTGTTTTGGAACTGTTGAGTTTAAGATAACTCTTAGTCATCCAATTTTCTATCGAAGAGAGACATTTCTCTAAACTGAGATGATGATCCTTTTTGTTGCAGATGCGAAAATACAATTGCGTATCGTCTGCATAAGAGTGATAAAGTAGTTCTTGGCTACTGATAATATCAAAGAGAGGGCGAAGATAGATGTTGAACAGTACCGGTGACAGGGGGGATCCTTGGGGGACTCCACATGGCACCGTGCGTTTTTTCCGACGTGAAAGATCCCAGTTTCACTGTTTGTGATCGGTTTTCAAGAAAGGAGGAAAACCATGGTAAATCACCTTCTGCGATTCTGGCTACCTCGGCCAGTCGCATCAGTAACATTTTGTGGTCTACTGTGTCAAAGGCTGCGCTTAGGTCCAGCAGAACCAGGAGACAGGATTCTCCCTCGTCTGCGGCCTCGAGGGCATCGTCCCATATTTTGAGTAAGGCCGTTTCTGTCCCGTGTCCGGGACGGAAACCTGATTGAAATGGATCGAGTAGATTGTGGGTATCCAGATGCTGTTGCAGCTGTTGTACCACTATTTTCTCCATTATCTTGGAGAGAATATTTAGGCCTGTTATGGGGCGGCGGTGAGTTGGGTCCTTGGGATCCAAGTTAGTTTTTTTTCAGGATGGGCTGGATTGTGCCCTCTTTCAGCAGGGATGGCACTATGCCTTCCTTAAATGACTGATTTATAAGCTGTGTGATGGGAGGCGCCAGAATGTCGGCGCATTCCTTCAGCAGCTTGGTGGGAATGATGTCATTGGGTGCTGTGCTGTTCCGCAACGCACCAATGATATTTTTGGTGGTATCGATGGAGATGGGTTCCAGAGTGAACTTAGTTGATTGTAGAAGGTTTCTGTTGGTGTTTTGTAGTTGATTGAAGAGGGGGCTGAGGGGGGTATTATTTTGCAGAATACTTACCCGGATTCTTTCGATTTTGTCGATGAAGAAATCCGATAGTTCATTACAGAACTCTTGGGTGTCTGAATTGGGGACTTCAAGACATCCCGGATTCATGGTCTGGGTGACCATCTTGAATAGTTCTCGGGGGCGGTTCATGGCGCTGTTAATCGTCATAGAAAAATGATGTTTCTTTGCTTTGAAGATTTCTTTATGATATTGTGTTGTTATTGCCTTGTAGATGATGAGGTGATCTTCTGAAGGGCTTCTTTTCCAGGCGGCTTCCGCCCTTCTGCGCTCTTGCTTCAGTAGGGACAGCTGGTTGTTGAACCAGCCGGACTTTTTTTTCCGGATGCGGACTTTGCGTTTCGGTGCTACTAAGTCGGCTGATTGTAGCAGAGCTGCATTTATGGCATCCAGTGTATCTGAGGCTGTTAACTGAGGATGAATAGTTTCGATTCGGTTTCCCAAGGTAGATTTGAAGAGTTCTGAATGGAGCTTCTTCTGAGATCTAGCCCAGTGTATTGTCACCGGCTTGGGTGCTTTTATAACTGGTGGAATTTTGGAAATTATGAAACTAATTGCATGGTGGTCTGTCCATGGCAAAGGTTCATTTCCCAAAATGTTTATTTTCAGATTTTGTCTGAAAATTAGGTCGAGTGTGTGACCTGAAGCATGCGTGGGACCGCATATAAGTTGCTGTAGTCCTAATCCTTCCAGGTGATCGATGCAGGCATCCGCAATGGGATCCTGTGAGGAGTTGGCCCACAGATTGAAGTCCCCGAGCAGCAAAAGATGTTTGCTGTTAAGGGTATAAGTGGATATGAACTCCGTTAATGATGGTAGAAGCTGCGATTTTGGCCCAGGTGGCCTATAGCAGAGGAGAATGTGAACAGTCTCCTGGGGGTTAGTTTGAAGTTGAAGAGTAAGGGTTTCCATAAATGGAAGAGGATTTTGAAGGACCGGCTTAGTGATTGCAATATGAAACTTATGGATCACCGCCAGGCCTCCTCCTCTTTGCCCTATTCTGTTTTCCGTTATAATTCGATAATTTTCTGGCACCAATTCTCCAAGAATGGTGTTGCAGTCGTCTGAAAGCCAGCTTTCTGTGATAAAGAGGCAGTCTAGATCGTTTTGTAGTAAGAAATCGTGGATTTCTGATCGGTGTTTTACTGCCGATCTTGTGTTGATCAAAGCACATGATATGTGCTTGAGCTGGGTTAAATGGTTGAAATTTTTGATGGTCGATCGTTGATCGAATCTCAAAAGTTGGTCTATTTTTAAGGCCTTTTTGGTGACGGCTGGTAATACTGTTGCGAATTGTCTCAGACCCCAAATCGTTTCTGCAGAGTATCGCAGTTTAACCATTGTTGCCAGTCACCGGGGGGGGGGATTAATTGCAATAGAGGGAAGATTCGCTGAATCCTCTCGCTTGGCCTTGGTCCAGAGGAAGGCAAAAAACCCTGGCAGTGCTAAGCCAATTTGCTGCCGCAGGGAAAAAAATTCCTTCCTGATCCCTGAAAGGCGATCGGACGAAACCCTGGATCAAGTACTGTTTGGAATGGGGGGAAGGGTGTCACTGTAGCTGAGGAGTACCAAGATGGCCGCCGATCGGGCCACAGGCCTCAGGTTTGGGGGCTGTTTGGCTTGGTGGGTATGAGCTGGTTGTTAATCCAGGGGAGGATGGGATCCTCCAGGGATAGGGGGATGATCCCTGACAATTCCAGGAAAATTTCGAGGCTGTCAGTGCTCCTGTTTGCGGCGCACCGCTAGGCCGCGGCTGAAGCCGCGGTCTTTCCTAATTGCGGCGGCTGCGAATAAGGCCTGGTCTGGCGCGGATGCGGGAAAGAGCCGCAGATCGCCAGAAAAAAGCGCTGCTATGCGCGGCGGGTGGCCTGGGTGATTATGGGTGACTGATTGGGGTGCATGCGGCTCTAAGAAAAGGTAAACAGCCGCAATTTGGATCGCTGGAGTGGCTGTCCTGAAAAGGACGGTCACTAGCGATTCCTGGGGGTGGAAAGATGGCCCTGAAAGACTATGTTGGCAATTATTGGTCCAAGAGCAAAGAGAAGGAAAAAGTATATATAAATATGTATGAATGCAGGGTGGCCTGATAAACAAAGACACACTCTGCAAAAACTGGTAAAAATGCAGTGGGCGTTTCTTGTATATGCTGATGCCAAAAATCAAATACTCAATGAAGAGATGTAAAAACGGTAAAATACCGTGATGTGGAGTTGTAGAAAGACAAGTGGAAAACATATGAATGAAGACCAGTATAAAATATATAGAAATATAAATTCCAGAGAAATAAATTATTCTCTTATGTGTATAGTGAACTATAAACGTCTCATAATGCAAACCCGATGAAATAATATTCCATATTAAGAGTGAAATTCGTAAGAAAAAAAAGGGGAATTCTAATGGAATATGTGTGAGTAAATAAGTATAAAAAATATATGAAACTAGGTGAACCTCCTGCGCTGTGTTGGATAGATGGGAAAGGGAGGGAGGTGATGGGGGGCCAGTGGGTGAAAGTGGACACTGCAGCAAACAAAGAAAATCTGTCCAATACAGACAGTGAAAGTGTTTGAAAAGGGTGTATATATGTCTGCGCTGTGAATTACACTAGTGTTGGGGGGGAGGGGGGGGAGGGGAAAGGGTGGGGTATTGTGGACCTGGGAGGTGAAAAACTATACAGACAAAAAATAGAAGGGACCTACGTGGCAGTCTCTAGGTGCAGTCCTAACTGGACTGTGTTAAAAGTCTATAGTGGAAATTCTTCAGTGAAAAGCCAAATATATACATAAAAAAGAAAATGTAAAATAATAGGAAAAGTCCCGGATTAATCCAAGTAGATACAAAACATTTCCAAGTGGAGTAAATGGAATGGGTGGATGATTGAAAGTGAAAATAAAATCCAAATGTAAGTGGGTGGAAATGTGCAGTCTGAACAGATCCACAAAAGCATGCAGCCCACACCACAAGTGATCTGGTCAGCTTACCTCCCAGCTGTCACTTAAAACCAAAGACAGTTACCAATGTTCCAGATTCCTGTTGGGTAGGTATCACTCTGTATAATCTCGGTGATTGGTCATACATAAGGGAGAGAAAATATAAGGTGTAACCTGGTCCTCCTGTCACATATAATAAAAAAGGTTGTAGCCAAGGTGGGTAAGTATACACTTACACTACTTACACAACGTGTAAGAAAAGGAAGCCTATCTCCACGAGCGCCGAGCTCGTCTCTCTAACTTCTCTCCGTCTCAGCCTCTTAGTCCCTCAGTGTCCTCCAAGCCGATTACTCGTGGTGAAATGGAAGAAACCGGGGTAGGGAGAAGTGAGAGAGGGGGGGGCACATCGCGTAAATGGTACAAAAAGGAGTCAATGAAAGCACAAAAAAACGGTAAAAACTCACATGGAGCAGTGAGGAAACGATCGCAAATCCACGAGCGCCGCACTCGTCTGCCGTCCGTCTGGTGCTGCTCCTGATTGGTGCTCTGGTGTCCCGACGCGTGTTCGTCACATCACGTGACTTCATCAGGGGATGGTAACTAGAGCACTGTATCATCTTTAAGTAGTGTCCGATTGATTGGACACAGCGGCGGCCATTTTGTTGAAGTCAGCATAATGAGCTGACAGGCGCGGTGTTTGCACCATTTGCCCTGGATTCCATGGAAATGTCACACACTGCTGGTCAAGCCAGACAGGGAGGAGAGTGGACAAATAAACAGGGACATGGGCAACATAGGGGCCTGAATGGCATATGCTGAGAGCGAATGAAAAAAAGGAGAACATTTTAATGGTGTGTGGGTATTAAAAAAAAAAATAATAATAATAATACAGTCAGAGTGGACGGTAGCATGCAAACCCCGAGGGGCAAACACCGCATGTCTGGTGCACAAGTGCTACAAATGCTGTCACCGCCATCTGAAATGTAAAAAATGACCATAGCATAGGGATACATCGCACTGCGTTACCCTCTGCTCAGACGGTCACACAGTTATATATTTAAAAAACCTATTGTGAACTAGCACAAAAGGCAGGGATAGTAAAAACAAATATATGAAAAAGAGATATAAAAAATATAAATGTATTAAAAACAATATATTAAAAAAAAATAATATTTGTAGGGCACTCCTGTGGGTGAGCACGGATGTTCTGAAGCATCTAGTGAAGAGGGGGCTCATGTGAGCATAAGCCTAGTGTAGCACCATATAGAGCAACACCAAACGCACAACGGACGCACGACAAAAGCATGCAGAGAGCACTCTGAAGTACAGCAAAGGAAAAGCAAGAAGTATGCCAGGGACATTGGCGACTACAAAAATGAGGTAGTATACAAATGGCAGGTCAACAAAGGACCCACCGACCCCATTTCCACATTTTCAACACCAGAGAGAGTGGCCTACCAAGGTCTACCACCCTTAGAGGGTTCACCTACAAACATTCCGCCTGGGATGGCTGACACCCATAGAGGAGTTAGGGAAGATGTCGTAAGACAAGGTCAACATAGGGACGGCCATAGAGAGGAGAGACAAGAACACCCTAGTGGTCATACTCCACGGAATTCTTGGAGGAAGCCTTCTCAAACAGTACCGACCCCCCAGCAAGGCTGGAAAAAACAAAAAAATCGGAAAAATAATAAAAAACCACATAATAATTGGAACAAAACTAACCAAGGACCTAAAGACATAAGAGGCCCACCATACGAGCGAGAAAGGAGCCCAGAATACCGCACAAGGACTCAAGACAACAGAGAGTATAGAGGTGACCCGTCATATGACTATAGACCCTACAGAAGAAGCCCGGGACCAGTGCCATACTATGAACAAAGAGAGAGACATGGCCCACCACCTCTACTTTCTAGACCAAGAGAAAGGAGTCCAGAATATTACTATAGCCAATACATTCCCCCAAGGGATCCCCGGGATTGGTACAGAGAAGAAAGAAGACTACCCGAACATCGATACGAAGAAGGATATAGCAGGTCTTTTTTAGACCGGGATACGATCCACCATCCCCCGAGGAAGACAGAGGAAACAAGACAGAGAAGCCCCTTAAGAAAAGAGGATGCAGGGCAGGCAAAAGAAAACAAGAAAGAAAAAGAGAGAAATTAAGAACAATAGGTGAAGGGATTTTTAACCTTACTGCTACACCACTGACCCAAGAAGAAATCCTAGTACTAGACAAAGGATTAAAATATGCACCAGCCAGGAACATGGATACATTTCAGACCTATATTAGTATAGAAAAGTACACTAGGAAACTGAATATTAAAAAATACATGACTGGCAAGCCCTTTAAGTCTACTAGGGGGAGAACGATGCAGTGGTGCATAGCGAACTTAGGAATAAATCTACCTTCAACCCGAAAGTAAAAGACGGAAAATATATAGAAGTATTCAGGAATATGGTGACAGAGGAAATAAAAAACCTAGTGATCAAAAAAGTAGAGGAACCTACATCCATAAAGATTGGCATAAAGAAGCTTAGAACAAACAAAGATCTTGTGATTAGACCCTCAGACAAGGGCGGGGGAATTGTACTAATGACCACAGAACAATACCATAACGGTATGTTGAAAATTCTAGATGACCCTGAGACTTACAGTCCATTGTCAAAAAATCCAGTTTTCAAATGGAGAAAAGAACTAGAGCAAGTTGTACATTTAGGTCTTAAAAAAGGAGTCCTAGACAAGAAAGAGGCAAGGTATTTGATCCCAGAGGCGTGCAGGACCCCTATCATCTACGCACTGCCCAAAATCCATAAGAACAAGGAAAATCCCCCCTTCAGACCAATTGTAAACGGGATAGACTCCATAACAGCTAGACTTGGGCAATACATAGACCGCTTCCTCCAACCGGCCGTCCAGCACACACGTGCATATCTAAAAGACACAAAGGAGATGCTGCAATTGCTGATAGAGATAAAAGAAGATGGGCCTCTCCTGATGGCCACGGCCGATGTCTCATCACTTTACAGCATTATTCCCCATCATCTGGCCTGTGATGCCACCAAATGGGGACTTCGGAACTTCACCAATCTCCCTTGTGTACAAAGGAAGTACTTAATCAAGTGTTTAGATTTTTGTTTAAAACACAGCCACCTATGGTACAAAGATCAGTACTATCAACAATGCACCGGAGTGGCGATGGGAGCCAAATTTGCGCCAAGCGTGGCGGGTTTATTCATGTCACAATGGGAAGAAGAAGCTGTATTCAATCATCTCCCAATGGATCTTTTATTATATAAAAGATACATTGATGACATTTTTATCCTATGGAAAGGGGATCATCAATCACTTGAGACTTTCTTGGAAAGTTTGAATACCAACTCGAGAAACATCAAACTTACTTGGCAGATAGAAGCACACAACATTGCGTTTCTAGACTTAGAAATCTCCAGGAATCATGGGATTTTTGACACTAGGACCTTTTTCAAAAATGTGGACAGAAACAGTTATCTCCCCCTCACCAGCTGCCATCATAGGAATTGGCTCTACAACATACCTAAGGGCCAACTCATGCGCCTACGACGCAATTGTACTAAGCTGGATACATTTCAAGTACAAGCTAAAATAATAGGAGAGAGATTTATACAAAAGGGATACAATGACCTATACATTGAGCAAAACATAGAAGAAGTTTCCAAGATGCCAAGAGAAAAACTCCTGGAGAATAAAACATCTACAGTCAGGGAAGACCTGGTCCCTGTAGTACTGGATTATAACGCACAATACAAGAAAATCGAAAAGGTCATCCGAAAACATTGGCACATTCTGAAATGCGACAAAGACCTACAGGATCTTCTACCTGAGAAACCTAGGTTCATATATAAAAGAGCCCCCACACTACGGGACCATCTGGTGAAAAGTGTAATAAACCCTCCGAAGAAACAATTCACTTTCTTCACTGGAAAGGGCTTTTACCCTTGCAAAAGATGCTACTCTTGCACACACACCAATCAACCGAACAAAAAAGTGTCTACATTCAAGTCCAACAGCAATGGGACCGAATATGAGATAAGGGACTTCATTGGCTGTAACACGGAAGGGGCAGTGTATGCCCTTGAATGTAGTTGTGGACTACAATATATCGGTCGCACAAAAAGATTGTTACGGATACGCATCAAGGAACACGTCAAAAATATCGAAAGCGGGTTCCCCAACCATAGCGTATCTCGGCATTTTGCCAAAGTACACCATAAGGACCCTACACATTTGAAGTTCTGGGGGATAGTTCCATATTCTAGACCATGGCGGGGTGGCCACAAAGTTAGGGCCCTAAGCCAATTGGAATCCAAATATATTTTTAATATGGACACTTTCACACCCAGAGGCCTCAACATAGAGTTCGACCTGAACTGTTTCTTGAGTGACTTTTGAACAGTATGCTACACCTTCCTATGGCCTGCCAATGACATACTGTAATCATTCTTGTAGTATGTATATTAGGCTTATCACTTTTAGTGGGATGCTCTCTGCATGCTTTTGTCGTGCGTCCGTTGTGCGTTTGGTGTTGCTCTATATGGTGCTACACTAGGCTTATGCTCACATGAGCCCCCTCTTCACTAGATGCTTCAGAACATCCGTGCTCACCCACAGGAGTGCCCTACAAATATTAATTTTTTTTAATATATTGTTTTTAATACATTTATATTTTTTATATCTCTTTTTCATATATTTGTTTTTACTATCCCTGCCTTTTGTGCTAGTTCACAATAGGTTTTTTAAATATATAACTGTGTGACCGTCTGAGCAGAGGGTAACGCAGTGCGATGTATCCCTATGCTATGGTCATTTTTTACATTTCAGATGGCGGTGACAGCATTTGTAGCACTTGTGCACCAGACATGCGGTGTTTGCCCCTCGGGGTTTGCATGCTACCGTCCACTCTGACTGTATTATTATTATTTGTTTCTTTTTTAATACCCACACACCATTAAAATGTTCTCCTTTTTTTCATTCGCTCTCAGCATATGCCATTCAGGCCCCTATGTTGCCCATGTCCCTGTTTATTTGTCCACTCTCCTCCCTGTCTGGCTTGACCAGCAGTGTGTGACATTTCCATGGAATCCAGGGCAAATGGTGCAAACACCGCGCCTGTCAGCTCATTATGCTGACTTCAACAAAATGGCCGCCGCTGTGTCCAATCAATCGGACACTACTTAAAGATGATACAGTGCTCTAGTTACCATCCCCTGATGAAGTCACGTGATGTGACGAACACGCGTCGGGACACCAGAGCACCAATCAGGAGCAGCACCAGACGGACGGCAGATGAGCGCGGCGCTCGTGGATTTGCGATCGTTTCCTCACTGCTCCATGTGAGTTTTTACCGTTTTTTTGTGCTTTCATTGACTCCTTTTTGTACCATTTACGCGATGTGCCCCCCCCTCTCTCACTTCTCCCTACCCCGGTTTCTTCCATTTCACCACGAGTAATCGGCTTGGAGGACACTGAGGGACTAAGAGGCTGAGACGGAGAGAAGTTAGAGAGACGAGCTCGGCGCTCGTGGAGATAGGCTTCCTTTTCTTACACGTTGTGTAAGTAGTGTAAGTGTATACTTACCCACCTTGGCTACAACCTTTTTTATTATATGTGACAGGAGGACCAGGTTACACCTTATATTTTCTCTCCCTTATGTATGACCAATCACCGAGATTATACAGAGTGATACCTACCCAACAGGAATCTGGAACATTGGTAACTGTCTTTGGTTTTAAGTGACAGCTGGGAGGTAAGCTGACCAGATCACTTGTGGTGTGGGCTGCATGCTTTTGTGGATCTGTTCAGACTGCACATTTCCACCCACTTACATTTGGATTTTATTTTCACTTTCAATCATCCACCCATTCCATTTACTCCACTTGGAAATGTTTTGTATCTACTTGGATTAATCCGGGACTTTTCCTATTATTTTACATTTTCTTTTTTATGTATATATTTGGCTTTTCACTGAAGAATTTCCACTATAGACTTTTAACACAGTCCAGTTAGGACTGCACCTAGAGACTGCCACGTAGGTCCCTTCTATTTTTTGTCTGTATAGTTTTTCACCTCCCAGGTCCACAATACCCCACCCTTTCCCCTCCCCCCCCCTCCCCTCCCCCCAACACTAGTGTAATTCACAGCGCAGACATATATACACCCTTTTCAACTAAAAAATATATGCATATGGCATACAGGTAAGGATTAATTACTAACTCTAAAAAGTGATTATATTAGAGAAAGGGGGAGAGAAAAACGTTTGATACTGGATATGTCTGTGTCTGGGTATTGATTATTTACGCAGATACTGTTATATGTAATTTTAAAAAAAGAGAGAGGCGAATGTCCACGGAACACTAGACCCGGGCCAAACATTTACAGGGCCATAACATGCCGCGATGAAGGCGGTGGCACATATATACATATGAGCCCAAATACTCTCACTAAAATACAGGAAGCGGCTGGGGATGCATGGTTGACACCCAATATAACTCGCCAACCTGGTAGTACATGAAAGAATAAGTAGGGAGATATAGTGGACAAAATGTATGAGCCTATATGGTGTAAAATGTGGCAAAGTTTCTAAGCCCGGGTGGTCCGTGACATTACCTCTGGCAATGTATGTCTTGGGTAAAAATTGTTGCATGTATGTATGTATGTGCAGATGTGCAGATATGTAAAATAGTAAAATTTCACTGCACACGCACACATGCAAGAAATCTATATAAAAACAGAAAAATGCAAGACAGAGTCCACGATGTGCGCATGGTCAAATTAGACTATGATTATGATTAGCAATTAATGTATTTTATTTGAGAGGGTTTAAAGAAAATGAGACAAACGTCTCTACTGCTATTTATAACACATTAATTGCTTCTCTTTTCGTTGTTGGCTAATTAATCTTGTCATTTGTGTAGCAAATAAATGCATGAAATAGAAAATGACAATAGCCAACCAAACGTAAGTATGTAAGCACGCTATACGTGGACGCTGTGGAGCAGGGCCTCTTGAGAAATAATGTGTAAAAATGGCCAATTATGTGTTTACATATGGCAAGTGTAAACTTATGTCAAGGGCATAATAAAAACAAAGATGATAAAAGCAGAGAAAAAGATAAAGGTGAAAAAGTGGGCAGAAAGTATTGGGGATTTCTGGAAGACACTTAGCACTGATACATTGTAAAACTTTCAAGTATATTATGTCAAAAGGAGGCATCAAAATGGCTGGAAGATGGATTTAGGAGAACTCTAAATAAGCACTATAAAGGAAAGTATCCAGACATATATAACCAATACGTAAGTGGTATAAGATTTAGTGAATATAGTACACTAATCATAGTAATAGGAAACATCCCATTGAAAGTTTTACCCCTCAGGCATTCTAGTGCCTAAAAGGAAAATCCAAAATACTTCTCGTCTACAAAGCAAACGGAATTTGTCACCCCCCTCTCACTGGGCGGGTGATTTTCTCCATGCCTTGTATATGTAGACTAGAAGTATCTCTGTGATGGACTAAGTTCCAGTGTCTCGCTACATTGGTATTATTATCTTGGTTTATGTCATAAAGATGGTCTCTGAGTCTGTCTTTCAGCCTCCTAATTGTGCGACCCACATATTGAACATGGCACAATTCGCAGCTAATAACATAAACTACATGTGCAGTATTGCAGTTAATAAACTGCTTGATGTCATGGTTTTTGTTCATTGAATTGGAATGTACCAATGGTCCAGTTGTGATGTATTTGCAGTACCTACAACCCCCCACACTGCATCTGAAAGTACCTTTAAATGTTAGCCAATTGTCTCCACTTGGTTTGCTTTGGAACAAACTTGAAGACAAAATGCTTCCTAAAGAGGGAGCTCTCCTGCTAACTGTTTTGACACCTTGCGTTAAGATGGACTGATAAGTAATGTCATTAAACAGGACCGGAAGATATTTGTTAATAATGTGTCTAATACCATTAAATTCCGGACTGTAAGGGGTGGAGAAAATAGGGATGACATCATTAAAGGATGATACTTTGTTGGACCGTTTGTTGTCAAGCAAAGATGATCTGGGAATGGAATTCACTCTGAGAAGTGCCCTGTTGATAGTCTTGGCGGGATAGCCCCTGTCTTTAAATCTAGACGCCATGTCAGAGGATTCCCAAGTAAAGTCATCCACATTGCTACACAAACGTTTAAGCCTAAGGAATTGCCCAAAAGGGATTCCTTTGATGGTGTGCTGGGGGTGTGAGGAATCTGCGCGTAGAAGGGTGTTACCCGCTGTGTCTTTTCTGAACAGGCTAGTAAAGATGAAGCCATCAATGCCGGTAAGTCTGACATCCAAAAAAATCAATTGTGATTGGCTGCAAGTTGCCGGTGAAACGTAGGTTGAGGCTGTTATCATTAAGGTATGGCAACCAAATATCAAGGCTGGCAGACTCACGGGAACTGATGAACAGCAAGTCGTCAATGTAACGACAGTAAAATACAGTATCCCAGCGACGGGGACTATCACATCCAAAGATGCGGGACCTCTCCCACCATCCCATATAGAGATTGGCCAGGGAGGGGGAGAACTTGGCTCCTATAGAGGCCCCGCATCTCTGGAGGTAATAGTCCCCATCGAACATGAAGAAATTGTGGGTGAGTAAATATTCTAACGATAGAATAATGAATTCTTCTAGTGCCAACGAAAACTTGCCCGACTCCTTCAAAAAGTGACCGACAGCCTGGAGACCTAGATGATGCGGAATGCAGGAGTACAAGCTCACTACATCGCAACTAATCCACCTGTATTTTTCTTCCCACGGAAAACCATTAAATTTCTGAAGAAGTTGTTGAGTGTCACGTAGAAAACCGGGAAGCCCGGCTACTAAGGGTTGTAGCTGTCCGTCAACCCATTCCCCCAGTCTTTCATTTAATGATCCGATTCCTGCCACTATAGATTGTATTATCTTTCTTCATATTTTTATTCACTCATCCATGCACAATTGGTTCATGTATACATTTATGTTGATTATGGTTGTATTTTGGCACTTTTGTTTTTTGTTCACATGTCTTTTGGTATGCACAGGTAGGCTGTGACTTGGTATTGGCTTCAGGTGTGTCCTGTTACCATGGGCCACCCCCAGCCAATTATTCAATCAGGTCACATGTCAGCTTTTTATCTCTATATATATCAAACAGTTTTATTGCATGTTAGCCATGAATAAGCACTGATTTTGTGCGAAACGTCGGCTGTCCCCTGTTTCTGTTGCTGTGATCTGGTAATGCTTTTGCTGTTCATTTAATAAAAGACAACCTGTACGGTTTTTGGAGTGCGGCCATCCATCCTTCATCGAACCAACAATGCACTAGCTTAAAGGAACCTATTTAGAAAATGAAAAACTAACCTTTACAACCCCTTTAAGGTTAGGCAAAATCGACCACAGATTCGATAGACACAGATTGCTATTGTCAGCATCATGTCGAATCTCCTATCTATATCGAACTGTTGTAGCAACGAAAACGAAAATAAAGCATTTTTTTATGTCAGATCTTTCGGATTTTGGATTCTGCACATTCGTTTTCGTTTGTTAAAATGATAACAAAAATACCTGAAATTCGGATGAAAATGCATTCGGACAAAAACGAATGCACATGTCTAACAAGAAGACCCAACTGCATGATTAATTCTCATGGTGCATTCTTCCCCAGCAAAGTTCACATCCCTCGCTCCAAGTGTGTAAAAGAATGCAAGCCTCCCTTGAGAGTCATAGAGACTCATTAAAGATGGTCTGGCGCTCCCTAACTTGATATCACATTGCCTGTCATTCATTTGCTGCTTAATTTTACCTTAACTGTACATCATGCTGACATGTCATAGAAGAAAGTAAATGCATTTGAATGTACAAGACATTTTGGAGAAAAATAGCACACAGCACCTAGCAAATTGCAATTATTTAAAGTGGCTGACACCAGACACTAATCCTGATATACTTGACACGTATACTGGACAGTGTTTGGGGAGAAACTTTGACATCCATATAATTTCTGGATAAAGTTGAACACATTTCCATTTTGACAAATGTGTTAAATGGAAGAGATAATTTTTTCTACATTATTCAAATGGATTACATTTAAAAGCTTGAATAAATGCTTTAGACTGTAAAGTATATGACACAAACTAAAAAAGGCAAATGACAGCTAGAAAGTGTTCCTTGAACGTTTTATTTTTTCTGTAAAAATAGATAGGAGAAAGTGAACTGAGGTAAATAACTGTTTTCATGTTTGGCTTATGCAAACCTAAAACTTTGAATGAGAAGAGCCTAAAAAGCTTGATAAAAAGCATTTCAAAATATCAAGCACTGAAGCTGAGCATTGTTTTTTTCAAATCTAAAATTCCAATAACTATGAAACAATTACAAGTATCCACTGCAACCAAGTCTCTCTACTGGACTACAAGGAACTATCACGCTAATGTCAGTGACATACTTTCCCTGTAGGTACTTTATTATTAATGAAGCGATGCATTTTATTCTCCCAACACACAAGAATGATGTACTCGCAGGTACTGTATAGTGATGTACGGCAAGCAAGGAAGAACACACACACTTGGTGAAGAAGTATAGGAACATAACTTGTTGATCTTTCACTACCAGCATTTTCCTCTACAATATACAAAAATAAAAATGATTTCAACTAACATTTTAAAAACACAACTGCATATAAATTATATAATCAAGCTATGAATAGGAGAGCGTATTACAAGAAAACTCCAGTAAATCTCAATGTGTGGATTAATGCCGCGTACACACAGTCGTTTTTTGTGATGAAATAAAACAGTGTTTTAAAACGTGTGTGGGCAAAACATTGTTTTTTGTCTTCTGACCAAAAAAAAATTCGAACATGCTTCAATTTTTTATGCCGTTTTTCGAAAAGGCGTTTTTTGTGTCATTTAAAATGATAGTGTGTGGCTAAAACGAAGTTTAAGGCCCCGTACTCACGACCAAACATGTCTGCTGAAACTGGTCCGCAGACCAGTTTCAGCAGACATGTTTGGCCGTGTGTTGGCCCGAGCGGACCATTTTGGGACGGATCGGACAGGTTTCCAGCGGACAACTGTTTCCCGGACTTGTTTTAAAACAGTCCGCTGGAAACCTGTCCGCCCGGACATGTACGGTCGTCTGTACAGACCTACCGTACATGTCCTGCCGCCCGCATCCCTCGCATGCGTCGAATGACTTCGACGCATGCGTGGAAGCATTTTTAAGGCGGCCCGCCCACGTCGCCGCGTCATTGTCGCGGCGACACCGCGTCATCGACGCGGCGACACCGCGGACACGCCCCGCGTAATGTTTACGCGCGGGCTTCTGTTCGATGGTGTGTACAGCCATCGAACAGAAGTCCCCGGGCAGTCCCCGGCCAGACATGTCCGATGGAAACGGTCTGCAGACCGTTTTCATCGGACATGTCCTGCCGTGAGTACTCGGCCTAGAACAACGTTTTTAAACCCGCGCATGCTCAGAAGCAAGTTATGACGCAAGCTTGAAGTGAACAGAGTGCCGTCGTACGTGCTAAACGTAACCGCGCTTTGCTAGAGCATTTTGAAAAAACGATGGTGTGTAGGCAACGTCGTTTTTTAAAATGAATTTTGAAAAACAATGTTTTTTTACATGAGAAAAAACAACGTTTTTTTACAAGACAAAAAACGACCGTGTGTACGCGGCCTGAGTCTCAACAACAAAGGATTTATTAGGAGTTTGTGTATAGTGGCATTTGCTTGTGTCTGATTTGCTTTTCTCTACTGTTTAAGTCAATGAGGCTGATTTATTAACCTCTTTAAAGCGGGGGTTCACTCAAAAAATACATTTTTTAACATTACATTCAGCCGAGTTGTCAGAATGACAATCGGCTGTTTTTTTTTTTATTCTATTGCCCTACATACCGTATTTTAACCGCCGCTTCCGGGTATGTAATCTGCGGGATTGGGCGTTCCTAATTGATTGACATCCTTCCAACCGGCGCATACAGCGCGTCACGAGTTGCCGAAAGAAGCCGAACGTCGGTGCGCAGGCGCCGTATGCGCCGGTCGGAAGGATGTCAATCAATTAGGAACGCCCAGTCCCGCAGTCCCGCAGACTGGGCGTTACATACCAGGAAGCGGCGGTGAAAATACGGTATGTACGGCAATAAAATTAAAAAAAACAGCCGATTGTCATTCTGACAACTCGGCTGAATGTAATGTTAAAAATTTTTTTTGGGTGAATCCCCACTTTAAAGCCAGGTATTTTTCTGACAATTGTTATTTACAAGTAAAAAAATGTATTTTTTGCTGGAAAATTACTTAGAACCCCCAAACATGATAGATAGATTTATATATTTAGCAGAAACCCTAGAGAATAAAATGGCAGTTGTTTTATATCACACTGATTTTTACGCAGCAGTCTTTCTAATGCATTTTTTGATCCCTATAGTTATTCCCACATCTTAATCCTACATTTACATTTTTTCTTAGTTTTCTTATTAATTTTCCTATTAACTGCTTGCCGACCAGTGCACGACGATATACGTCGACAGCATGGCACAGACAGACTGAAGGACGTATATATTTGTCCCCTTTAAGAGCGCAGCATTGTGGACAAGCTCCGTGAGCCCGACCGCGGGTCCTGCAGACTCGATCGCCGTGGGGATACTCGTGATCGTCTCATGGTAAGGAAGAACGGGGAGATGCAGATGTAAACAAGCATCTCCCCGCTCTGCCTAGTGACAATGACAGTGATCACCGCTTCCTGTAATCAGAAGCGGTGATCACTGTGTTGTCACGTGTAACCCATCCCCCCTACAGTAAGAATCACTCACTTGGGCACACTTAACCCCTACAGCGCCACCTAGTGGTTAACCCCTTCACTGCCAGTGTAATTTTCACAGTAATCAGTGCATTTTTATAGCTGATCGCTGTAAAAATTACAATGGTCCCAGAAATGTGTCAAAAGGGTCCGATGTGTCCGCCATAATGTCGCAGTCATGATATAAATCGATGATCATCGCCATTACTAGTAAACAAAATATTAATAAAAATGCCATAAACTATCCCCTATTTTGTAGACTCTATAACTTTTGCACAAACTGATCAATAAACGCTTATTGCGATTTTTTTTTTTACCAAAAATATGTAGAAGAATACGTATTGGCCTAAACTGAGAAAAAAAAATGTTTTTTAGATATTTTTGGGGATATTTATTATAGTAAAAAATATTGCTTTTTTTTCAAAATTGACACTCTATTTTAGTTTATAGCGCAAAAAAATTAAAACCGCAGAGGCGATCAAATACCACCAAAAGAAAGCTCTATTTGTGGGGAAAAAATGACATCAATTTTGTTTGGGAGCCACTTTGCACGACCGCGCAATTGTCAGTTAAAGTGATGCAGTGCTGATTTGCAAAAAGTGACCCGGTCATTTGGCTGCATAATGGTCCGGGGCTGAAGTGGTTAATCTCTAGGCTATATTTTGTATATTAATATATACTTCCTGCTTTATCCTTCCCAGTGGGAGATCTGGCATTTTTGGCCGGTTCTAACCTGTTACATCTGGACTTTTCTGGGCCACCCAGACAGACTCCTATTTCTGTGTACTTGGTAATAACTGGATTTTACTTTCTATCATTGAGGTATGACTCCATTTAGGGAACTTTTGCCAATGGATAAGCTGCATCATGTTTTTAAAGTTATTGTATACGCTATGTATAGTGTTGGTATTTACTGATATACCATTACATGTTTTGTTTGTAATTTGCTTTCTGTTCATTCATCTAGTAGCCACAAAACCATGTTTGTCCCTGAGGTAGTCATTTGTTGAATCGTGTAGGATTAAGATGTGGAAACAACTATAGGAGCTACAATTACACGTCTTGAATGACCATAAAGCTGTTCATGTATTGTATAGTATTGTTTTTATGTACCCTCGTAATGTTAATAAATTGTGATTTTATTCAATTTGGTATGTCCTTGTACTAAATGCACCTATAAAGTCCCATTCCCCCTACTTTGTATTCTCTATACCTTTACAGGGACATTGGTGATTTAACATAGTGGCCCAGATTCAGGTAGAATCGCGCAATATTTGCGTGGGCAAAGAGCAAAAATTTTTCTCTGCGCCCACGCAAATATTGCGCTTTGCCCGCGATTCACGGAGCAATTGCTCCGTAAATTGCGCGGGCGATATGTTAATCAGCCGTGCGTAAGGCTGCCTAATGTAAATGATCCCGCCGGGGGCGGGAATCATTTAAATTAGGCGCGCTCCCGCGCCGAGCGAACAGCGCATGCTCCGTCGGGAAACTTTCCCGACGTGCATTGCGGCAAATGACGTCGCAAGGACGTCATTTGCTTCTAAGTGAACGTGAATGGCATCCAGCGCCATTCACGGTTCACTTACGTAAACGACGTAAAATTTGAACGTCGCGAGCGGGAAGCGCAGCTATACTTTAGCATTGGTTGCGCCTGCTATTAGCAGGAGCAGCCTTATGCTAAAGTGGCCGTACGGAAACTCTGTACCTTGCGTGCGCAGGGCCCGCGCAACTTTTGTGAATCGGTGGTAGTATGCAATTTGCATACTATGCGCCGATCACAAAGGCCGCGCCCCCTAGCGGCCAACGCAAGAATGCAGCCTGGGATGTGAAGGCATAAGGAGGCTTATGTCTGTCACATCCTAGGCTGCAGTCGGTGTAACGAGGTTCCTGAATCAGGAGCACTCGTTACATCGGAGCAAGTAAGCCCTTGCGCCGCGCAACCTATGGTTGCGCGGGCGCAAGTGCTTCTTGAATCTGGGCCAGTATTTCTAAATTCTGGAGTTGACCACTTAACTACATATAAACATTATATACACAAAAAAAATTCAAACTTGATATACTACGCAAAAAACACCAACGCGTTTCAATTTGTGCTAGTTCAAATATTCCTCGGGGGATAAGGACATCTTAACCACTTAAGGACCGGACCAATATGCTGCCTAAAGACCCAAGGTGTTTTTACAGTTCGGGACTGCGTCGCTTTAACAGACAATTGCGCGGTCGTGCGAAGTGGCTCCCAAACAAAATTGGAATCCTTTTTTCTCCACAAATAGAGCTTTCTTTTGGTGGTATTTGATCACCTCTGCGGTTATTATTTTTTGCGCTATAAACAAAAATAGAGCGACAATTTTGAAAAAAATGCAATATTTTTTACTTTTTGCTATAATAAATATCCCCCAAAAACATATATAATTTTTTTTTTCCTCAGTTTAGGCCGATACGTATTCTTCTACCTATTTTTGGTAAAAAAAATCGCAATAAGCGTTTATCGATTGGTTTGCGCAAAATTTATAGCGTTTACAAAATAGGGGATAGTTTTATTGCATTTTTATTAATTATTTTTTTTTACTACTAATGGCGGCGATCAACGATTTTTTTCGTGACTGCGACATTATGGCGGACACTTCGGACAATTTTGACACATTTTTGGGACCATTGTCATTTTCACAGCAAAAAATGCATTTAAATTGCATTCTTTATTGTGAAAATGACAGTTGCAGTTTGGGAGTTAACCACAGGTGGCGCTGTAGGATTTAGTGTACACTTAGTGTGTGTTTACAACTGTAGAAGGGGTGTGGCTGTAGGAATGACGTCATCGATCGAGTCTCCCCTATAAAGGGGATCACTCGATCGATGCAGCGCCATAGTGAAGCACGGGGAAGCCGTGTTTACATACGGCTCTCCCCGTTCTTCAGCTCCGGGGAGCGATCGCGACGGAGCGGCTATAAACAAATAGCCGCGCCGTCGTCCCGGATCGCTCCCCGAGGGAACCCGACCGCCGCGTGTAGCGGGGGGGTCCCGATCGGACCCCCGACCCACGTCTATTGTGCCATTCTGCCGACGTATATCTACATGCGGCGGTCGGGAAGTGGTTAATGGAGATGTTACAGGTGACCAGAGCATACTAAAATAAACCGGGGTCCAAATTTAGCGTACGAGAGATCACATCTGCTGAGTGGGAGGAAATCCTCTCACAGAATGATATGGTGTGTTGGCTCCGAGTGTGAGGATGTTTTGCTCTACAGTGACTTGCCTGTATTACCCTGTCTCCTTTGGAAATACTTTCATCATATAAATGAAACTCTTAGACTGTGCACATCTGCATGTGTGGGCCCTGTCTCACTTTCCTCTCACTCAGCAGATGTGATCTGCTCAATTTGGGCCCCGGAGTGTCTCCTTGTTGGGCGACCGTTCTGAAACCCACCTGCTTGGGTGTTCTTTAGTATGCTCTGGTCACTTGTAACCTCTCTATTAAAGATGTCCTTATCCCCCTGAGGAAGATTTGAACTGGCACAAATCGAAACACGTTTGAGTTTTTTGAGCAGTATATCAAGTTTGAAAAAAAAAAATCATGTATATAATGTTGTTTATTTATGCCATTAGGGCATCCTGTGTAGAATAGAGGGTACATATGTTTTTATATTTGCACTTTCTTTTTGAAACTTTATGTAATTTTGTATTAATAAAACATATTTTTTGTATATCCAATTAACTTATTTTGTATTTTTTTCTTTCTTCAGTGTTTTGCCTCCTCGACAGATGGCTGATTTATCCTGAGCCTGATCTTGTGCCTATACCTGTATCCTGTACCCTGTTACCTTATATCTGTTGCCCTTGT